>NC_068970.1:19592500-20970416 GCF_016808095.1 Vigna angularis
AAAAATTGACGTAATGACATTATTGTGAATTAGAAAAACTTTACTATATTAATTGTACTGAAAATAAAAATATTAATGCAATTTAATTTATAAATTATAATTTTAATAGTTATATTTGATATTATATCATTTTATATATATTTAACAGACGTCTAAGGCACTTATTTAGTCTAATAACCTTATATAAAAAAAGTAGTGTACATATAAATCTTTACGATAAATTTGTGTTTAGATAGGCTTATATGATATGTAGTCTTTGGTAATCCATCTCATTTATATCATGCAATGATTTTACTATATATTTTAAAAAAAAATTAATATACAATTCAACCATCCATTGTATTCTTATATACTTGATTTATAAATATATATATATATATCTTAAAATTTTCAAAATTGATTTCATGATATATGAAATTTAAGATAAAATAATTTATTAAAATGAAAATAAATATTTTCATCGAATACTTAATTACTCTAATTCGAAAATAATTTTGAGAGAGCTCAAATTAAAATTTTCAACATAATATGCTAAATAAAAACATAAAAAAATTATTCTTATCTCTTATAATTCTAATAGTTATATTTGATATATTTAATATTTACTTATTTTCTTAGTGACTATTAAACACCCTTGTTAAATGTAGAATATTTGTCTAATAAACTCATTCTTAGACAAACTATAAGATATATATATCTTTCAATGTTATAATGAATCTATCAATCACAGCTTCGTTTAGTTTAGATGAGAATGTTGTGTTGGAAATCCATCCTTACTTAATTAAGGGATGTAATTGGAAATTAATAAAAGATTTATTGTAAAGTTTTAATAAATTGTGAGTTATTCTATTCTCTTATCTCTTTATGAAGATGAATATACTAAGTGGGAGCTAGCAATGAAAAATGAAGTTGTTAAAGACTTACATCACACGGTGCTTGGAGATAGAAAATATTCTACATCTTATTTGAAAAGAAGATGACTTTTATAAGCCTTTACATGGAACACTTGAAAACTAAATGAATACAAAATAGATGGCTACAAAATACATCACACACAACTAAAAAATAGCTGATTGAGAGACTAGTTCAAAATGAGAAAATAATTAAAAAAATGCATAAATAAGCTAATAATCTCTCCATTAAGCTCTAGCTTACTGTAATGTCAACTATGTCAGGCATTTGTCGAAGCTTCTCAAACTGTTCAAGTTTCACAACTTTGGTCATTGAGCCACTTGTTTATGAGTATTATAGTATTTCAATTGAATCACGTGATCAAGTACCATATTTCTAAGAAAGTAAAACCTCACTGCAATGTATTTACTACCTCCATTAAAGACAAAATTTTTGGACAATTTAATAGTAGAATTGTTTTCACATAAAGTTGTGGTTGTTTCATTTTTTTCAACTCCAAAATGTTCTAAAATTTTGTGAAGCCAAATGCATTCACAAACAATTGAAGCTATATATTTTGTTTGTGTAGTGGATAGACTAACTAGTGATTGCTTTCTCGAAACCCATTTTACTACACAAACAACCGTTAAAGTTGGAAAAATATACGGAAATAAAAATACTTACTAATGTAGTTGTATACGTAAGTATACACATTATATGCTAAACCATATTAAATTCTTGTGTTAAATGTAAAGATAAGATGGTTGAAACTAGTTTTTCTTCATAATTAACAAATGAAAGAATCAAATGATATTTAAGACCAACTCCTTTTCCCTGTTTTCCCTTGGACATGTTTTGTAGGATTTGTAGAGTTGTCAAAACAGGTAACACGATTCAACCTGACCCGATCCATCACGGGTTGGTCATTTAGTGAGCCAACCCAACCCGACTCACTTATTTGCGAGATAAAATGGGTTGGTGGGTTAAATGAGTTAGTGGATTAAATGGGTTGGTGGATTAAACGGGTTGGTACACTGACTCATTTAATTATAAGTTTTTCTTAAAATAAAAAAAAATTACAATTTTTTAATTCAAATTTAAATAAATTTCACACTAAAATAATGTTAAACTCTAAGATAATTCAAAATAAAAAAAATATCATAGAATCCAAGCATAATCCAAAAATATATACAAAAGGTGAACAAATAAGTTTTTAATATTAATAGTTTTTGTATCACTTGTCCATTTATAATATTAGAGTTTTGAATAGATAAATTTATAATATTCTTTTCTCTTAAAACATCTTCTATATCACCATCTATAATATAATAAAAAATGCTAACTAACAATATTGAAACACAAAATAATAAATAATTTAATTAAATTAGGTGGGTTGATGAACCAACCCGACTCACCACGTGACTCGCGAGTTACAACTCATTTTCACGTCACTAGATTTTTGTAAGAACAAGGCAAATATTAGCCCCTTCGAACCAATTAACATAGATTTAGAACTTAAAACTATCCTTTTCCGATAATCCATTGTGAGAGCCATCAACCACCACTTGCAAACAAAAAAAAATTGTATGAAACAGATATTAGGAGTGAATTGCATGAAGCCAATTCAAGTTTACATCAAGTTGAGGAACATCTATCTTCAGATTTGGAAGCATAGGTTTGAAAGCTTCCCATTGAAAAGCTGTCTCTTCATCGCATACCACCTCCTTTAAATTCTTAAGATTGATGATTGAGGATGGCAGTTCACACCTTTCACAACTTGTCATGTAGAGAATTCTTAGATTACATAGATTACCAAATTCCTCTGGTAAATTAGGAAGGTTTATGCAGTTTGAGATGTCCATATGCCGTAGATTTGAAAGCCTTCCAACAGAATTTGGTATCACTTGCAAATCGGTACATGAGCTTAGTCTCAAAAGTTTCAGATTCTCCAAGTTTCCAATTTCTTGAGGCAATGCAGAAAGCTTATGGCAGTTACTGATGCTGAGCATATTTAAGGAGGTGATATTACACAGTCCCTTAGGCAGTCCAACCATATCTTTGCTATACTCAATATTCAAGTCCTCTAGATTTGGAAAAGCGTCTGAAATTAGAATGTTACTGTTTTCGAAAGCCTCGCGTGTATCACACAAGTAGAGGGATAACTTTTTAAGATTCTTCAATGAGACAAAGGAAGGAATCGAAATCCTCTCTAGTCTCAATCTTTTTAGGACTGATAATGTGCCAAGTAGCTCAAAATCGAACAATTCACACGGATGGAAACCATAATTCATGACTATCAGAACTTTTAGTTTGCTCATTTCTTTCAGGTACTTTGGAAAGGAGTACAGATTAGTTCGAATGTTTAAGATCAGAACCTCAGCTTGAGCTGGTCGTAGGTGCGACCAATATGAAGTCCAAGTTTCATCTGCAAAAGCAACTCATGGTGTCAGCAGTAAAACAGAAACAAATGATAGATCATAGTGACTTTATCTTTAGCAACTTTACTTTCTAAATGTAATGTCTATACTTTAGTGAAAGGCATTACTAACCAGATGATATAGACAATGTTCCGGAAGGAATCTTTTGGGTTTTCTGTTCATCACACCATCTAAAATTATTTGACAATGTGCGGATCATAATGCCTTGCTGCTTCTCTCCAAGACACACTTCAGGTTTAGTTTCATTGATGCCAATCATCAGTCTTTTTCTCAGTTCAATTTGAGCCTTGTTGCTTTGATAAATTGCCAAGTCTCTTAGAATATCATGAAGGACAATGAAATGGTTGTTATAGTAATAACTGTCCGTGTCACTTAAATTTTTCCTGATCAATTAGCAGAACATAATTACATTATAAGAATCCATGCTCTCTATAAATTACATAATGCAAGTTTAATTTCTCAAGTTAACAAGGTAACTATGGAACAATTTATAAGGTATTAAATATTCCTCTCATGTGCTGTAGAGTATGTTAGGATGAAGCAGTGGAGAAGAAATATAAGAAGTCATTGTGCAGTACCTTGTTACAGTGACATTTGCTAAATTCATGGAATCCAATCTGTTGACTATGGCAATTGCTTTGAGGCCATAATTATCTAGTCCATACAACTCAACCCACATATCAACAAGAGCAGCAACAGGAATTCTTTGGTGTTCAGGAAATAAAGCTAAGTCCATGAAGCACTCTTTGATGATGGGATTATCTTCCAATACATCCAAGATCTTTTGGAGGGAACTAAGTAATTCAGTGTTGGAATCAAGTATACAATGCCCTTCTGACAACTCCCCCACCATCTTTTGCCACAACTCAATAGACTGATGACCCAGTGATCTTCCAATCGCTGTAATGGCAAGCGGTAAACCCTTGCAATGTCTCACAACCTGCATTTCCAGGGCAAGTAAATTTAGTTTCCTATGACTCCGGCACCCAAGCATTACATATTGCACTTTCTGGGTGTCAAAATATGTTATTTTTTTTTCAAAAAAAAATATAGTGATTTTAGCTTAACAAGTATGGATTACTTGTATAATGTCAGAAAGAAGGAAGAAGCACCTTTTGGACAAGATCTTCGTCAGGAATATTTGAACTTGCTCTTTTCAAGAAAGCGTGGTGTCGGAAAAGGGTTATTGCATCTTCAGGAACAAGAGGTTTTAAGACGAGTGAAGTTCCAAATGTAGGAAATGCAATCCTTGAAGTCACCAAAATTTTATAATCTGATATCTGAAATTTAAGTTTCTCAACAACGGCTTCTGAGCAAGACCAAACATCATCCAGGACTAACAACATTGGATTTGCATTAATTTTCCTCAGCAAAAGTACCAATTGATCAATTGCATCTCCATCGCTTTGAAGCTCTGGCACTTGATATCCAAAGCGTTCCAATAATCTTTCTACAATAATTTTCAACTGGGGCGCTTTTGAGAAGGTGACAAATAAAATATTTTCCTTGAATTTACCTGGATAAAACCAAAGACTCATTTAAGAAGAAGTGTATAAGAAGTTATTATGGTTGAATATTTGTTATAGTGGAGAATAAAAAATGAACCTACCTATGACTTGTTCATCCCAACAGAGCATTGTGGCCAGAGTGGTTTTCCCCGATCCTCCCAAACCGGTCAACACAATTACGGACGCACCTTCACTCAGAACATTCAGTTTCAACTTCTTCAATGGTACATCCAAACCAACACTGAATTCTGGCTTTTCAGGAATTCCAAATGGACGCTTCATTTGTTGTGCTGTCTCTTCCATGAACAAACCAACTTTTCGAGTCCTTTCTATAAACAAGGATCAAGTAGTGAGAATTAAGGAGAGAAACTCAACTTTGCCGCATAAGTTTTTTTTTTTTCCATTATAATAAGAGAAAACATTGTATTCCAAACCCATGCCACGGGAAAGGCATAGTTTTTTCGTGTTAGCTTATTCCATTCATTTGCTAAAAGTATGTTCTATATTATTAACAAGAGAGCTGGTTAGGAAGAACTGGAAAACTCAATATTTGAACCCTTATATGAAAAAAACTTATAGTAGTAATAAAATGCGACAGTAAACGATACCTTAATTGAAATATGCTTTCTATGAATATGTTTTTCTGTTTGTCAACGGGGGCTGCAAACGTACGAGGAGAGTCAAATTTTGGAATATTTTGTGAAAGAAGTTCTTGTATGGTGAACTGCAGTTGAAAGGTTGGTTTGAATCGTAAGGCAGACATATTTATAGCGAGCATGTCGTGTTCGTTCAATTGTCTTGATCTAACACGTAGTTGCGTGTTTTACTTTTTCTTTGCCTCCACGATAAAGATGAAATAATAGTAATAAGAAAAGACGAAAGACCTCTCATTTTAAGCAAATGCAAAAACTTTAATTATTTTACGTGTATTTTTTAATATCATGGCTTTAAAAACTTGTTCAAATGCATTTCTTGTTTTACAAGAATGAAATTCATAGTATAATATTACTTTGCTTTAGCTTAGTCATGAAAAAGAGGTAAATATTGACAAGATAGGTTTCTCATTTAAGGTTTAATTACTGATTGAGTAGTAATGAAATAACCTCTGTTGGTCTCAGAATTTGTTTCGGTAACTACGTCGTGATTTGGGGGATTTATTCCAACCGAGTGAACGTGTTTGTGCCCTATTCATCGTAGTTTCTTTCTCTCTCAATATTTGACGGTTGACCACTGATTCAAACAAAAATGTTATGGGTCGAAATACGTCGATTCGCCGCGATTATTTAAAAGAATCACTTTTTAATTTAATAATTAAAAATTACACCAAAAATAATATATGGAAATGAGAAGTATTTTTTATATTAGGTTTAATCATTTTGTACGTCCCTATACAGAATCGTCTCAAATAGGTCTTTGTATTTTTTATCTCAATTAGGTCCTATTTCTGTAAAATTGAGTCAATTAGAATCTTGTCGTTAATTTCAGTAGTCGACGTTAAATTTACTGAGTCATGGCATGCTGACCAAGCAAATTTTAATGAATAGCACACTGAGATCGCATTAGATGGAATTTAATTATGCATTAGGTGAAATTTAAAGCATTGTCTTCTTCCTTGGGTGTCCTCTTTCTGTTAAGGTTTTCGAAGTTGCAATGATTTCACACAGATCATTCAAAAGTATTTTATCTTTTTTGTATTTCTCTTAGCCATCAAATACAGCAGAGACTGAGATTAGTCAATCAGCCACCACAATCAGTCCCTCAATTTCGTTCATCCAATACTATTTTGAAAACAATAAACAAAAATGGCCTAAATGTTTAAACTTTTAAATTAATACAACTTAAGGGGTTAATACATTCCAGAATCTTCAAATCTTAAACAGTAAATCATCATTGTTGGGTAATCCGGTTACCTTGGAAAGTCCATCCCAAAGAATTGAGAAGCTCAACCAGATAGAGAAAACTAGAATTACAATATCCCCAAACTAAAAAGAATACACCTTTTAAGATCATCATCGCGGACGCTGAGTCGAAGATTTTAGTAGCCGAGAAGGAAGGCGTGGTTGCAAAATTGCTGAAGTCGGCGGCGCCCTAGTCGAGACCGCGCTGGCGAGCCTGATCGCGATTTCGGCACCGAAGTGGAACAAACTGAAGCTGGTGAGTCTCGGTGCAGTGAGGGCATTGTCGAGGTTGTTAGCAGAGGCGGAGCTGGGAGCAACGATGATGGAGAAGGTGCTGAAGCTGGTGGAGGCGGTGTCTTCGACGAGGGAGATGCAGAAGGAGATAAGCGAGGACACAACGTGCGTGACGGCAGTGCTGAGGAAGGTTTTGAAGTTGTGTGGCGACGAAGCATGTTGTTAGAATAAATTAGGTTTAATTAGGTTCTGAATTTTTAACTATTTAAAACTTGAAATAAAATAAATTTCACCTAAGGCGACCACGTGCCACGTCATTAACAAAATTTAAACTGAAGATAGGTGAGATTTAGACTCAATTCCTGAGTTCATAACTTTAAGTCGACTTTTGGATGTTTAATATCCATCTTTGAGTATCGAGTCTGAGTCTCAAACAACTGAGACATTTACAACCTTCCAACCTTTTGGTCTTCCGTTTTTTAGACGAAAGGTTGCCATAACCCTTCTACCATCTTTTAGTATCAGATTGAGCTTCAGACGATAACGATACACCACCTCTCAATCTTGAATACTTCCTTGTCAAACTTTTTCACTTGTTTTATTTTAACTAATCCATTTGTCTTGTTAGTGCTTAAATTTGGTGTTATCTCTTTGCACGTAACCACTTAGTTTTCACTTTATTCTTCTTTAGGTAAATTTAGTCTTTTTTGTTATATATGGCATTCATCTCTAGCTGCCTAATAATTTGTGACATAATTTACTTTACCTGCAAAATAAATAAATTTTTGGTTTTGTTTCAGTTGACCAATAACAACTCCTAGTCGTGTTGAGTTTGCTTTAAATGGGTGTTTCTTCCCTAGTCGAGATTGGGATTTCTTTTGTCTTGTGTTTTTAGATTAATATTTCATGAGCCCTTAATGACAAGAAAAACAAACAAATGACAAGTATATATAAATGACAAGTTTATAATTAGGGATCAACAACCTTCATGAGCCCTAAGTGAATAACTTAGGTTTGAAAACTTACCTATCATATATCTCGTGATGTCTCAACAAAGAAAAATGATAATTTTATATACAAAATAACTTTGAAAAATCGAGAATAATGTAAGTAACCACCTAAGTGTTTTGACTCGTTATCACAATTCATGGTCTTTCAATAATAAGAAAAGTAATTGAGTAATAAGAAGTAATTAAATAAGTTAAAATATCT
Source organism: Vigna angularis (assembly GCF_016808095.1). Classification (NCBI taxonomy): domain Eukaryota; kingdom Viridiplantae; phylum Streptophyta; class Magnoliopsida; order Fabales; family Fabaceae; genus Vigna; species Vigna angularis. The sequence continues at coordinate 19,600,682 of NC_068970.1, forward strand.
AAACTGCTAATATGTGAGCTCTCAATGATAAGATTTCTATTGAATGTCAAGGCTTAGTTATCATCCGAGCATTGCAATTTTTCAAAAGATAAAATGATATAAAGTAATTGTGCCTTGTTTGAGCCCTCAACATATGAAAAGTTAAACATTCTTAAAACAATATATGAAGCTCACATCTCATGTTGAATTCGGGGAAGTAAAATAAAAATTGTTACGGCTCATATACAAGCCTCATTGCTCTGATTCGAGCTCTTAGTATATGAATATTAAACATACTTTAAACTTAGAACAATAATGTATGATGCTTGTGCAAAACGTATCTCGAATTAAACGCGATAAACACTTAGAACAAAAACAATATATAAACGCCAATTTATTCTTAAAAAACTGAGTGTTCTTACCGAAAATAAAAAATAATAAGAATATCTCTTTATTCAAAGTTTATGAGTACTTTTAGGCCAAAATTAATTCTATCTTTTGACCATAGAAATTAGTGTTTTATTTATAGATAAAATAGTTACAAATCATTTTTATTCTCCAAAAACATGAGAATAACGAAAATAAAAATTACAAAAGTAATAACTTCTTTAAATAAAAAAACAAAATAAAAATGATAAAAATAATAATCATCTATCAAATCTCTTATATAATAGTATTTATCAATAAAATTTAAATTAAAAAACAAGTTGATTTAAGTTCAATTTCTAAACCCATAGCTTTAATTCAGCTTTTGAACATTTAATGTTCATATGTGAGGATTGGATCAAGCCTCAAACAACAGGGACAATAATACGTATTTTTATAAAGGAAACGACATGCATATAATCAGTATAACGGATAATACTTATGATTCCTTATTTTATCATTCTTGCTTATCCAAGCTCCGTTTATGTTCCAGATGAGACCTCTATGCACTGAAGAAATAATGCACTACTATGCTAATTCTTAAAAAATATTTTTATTATTATTTTTAAGTTGTTTTTAGATTAAATGTATAAACTATTGGTCCAACTTGAGTCTACGGAAAAATGGTGTCCTAATTTCTTCTCCCATTCCTCTACTTTTTCTCTTTAATTCTCTTTGAATGCGCACGAATGACCTGTTTCCTTCAAAGGAAAAGTAAATTCCCATCTTACACGCGTTGATTTGTCTGAAACATTTTCTCACAACTTATACAAAAAGTTCCTTTCTGTGTATTGGTTGACATATGAATTCCACATAGTAAACTTCAATATGATGATTCAATACAAAATGTTAAATCAATACTCTAAATTTTAATTGTGTTGCTTTAAACTATTTCTTACTCTATACAATTAAAACTTCAAATTAAAAAAAGTAAATATTTAGTTAATTAATTTTATTAAAAAATTAAAACCAATTTTGACTTCAAGTTATACTGCATAAAAATTTATTTTTAAACACCATTATATATATCGTTATATAATAATATGTACACTTTTATAACTAATTTTAATGATATTTTTACTTGAAAATCTTTTATTCTTTATTAAATAAAAGTAATTTTCTTATGTTAAATTATTCAAAAGTCAACTTGATTGTCTTACAATATCAAATATTTTTCTCACAATCATTTTAAAATTATTCCTACAAAATTATATACTTTTAAATTCTTTTTAAAATCACCTTATTTTAGAGTAATAAAATTTCCGATAATACATAACATTTTTGTTTTCGTTAGTAATTGTAATCATATTATGTACAAATTAATTAAAGTTAAAATATTTTAAAAAAATGTTATTAAATAAAGTAAAAGTAGTCAAAGTTTTCAATAAAAAGAAATTAAAGTCCAAAAACAATAAATTAATAATATTTTTTGTTGGAAACACCAAACCATGTATTTTTAACCATGACATAACATAAATCAAATCTCCTACCTCTTTCAAGTGCCATAGTATTTACAAGAAGGAGAAGTTATACTTTGACAACCATAGTTAATAATAAAATATTAAATTAAATTATTGAATAAAATAGTATTATGAAGGATAATGAAAAGAAAGTATAATTATAAAGAAACCAGCAATATATGGTACAAGAGCAAAACTAGAAGAAACTCATTGAGCAGGAAATGAAAGACTAGCACGTGACAGAAAGAGGCTTAGGAGCTAACTGAAGGAAGCCAGTTTAAGTTTACATCAACTTGAGACACCTCTATCAGTAGATTCGGAAGCATAGCTTTGAACCCATCCCATGAAGTAGCTGTCTCTTCATCGCAACTCACTGTCTTCAAATTCACAAGATTCACCACTGAGTATGGCAATTCACACCTTTCACAATTTATCATGCTCAGATTTCTCAGATTACACAATTTTCCAACGTCTTCTGGTAAATTTGAAAGGCTTATGCAGTTTGAGATGTCAAGATGCCTTAGATTTTGAAGCCTTCCAATACAATCTGGTAACGCTTCCAGATCGGTACAAGAACTGAGCCTTAGCAGTTCCAAATTTACCAACTGTCCAATCTCCTGAGGTAGTGCTAAGAGCTTGTGGCAATTAGTGACACTGAGTTTCTTCAGTGGGATAATATCACACAAACCACTTGGCAACACCACCATATCTTTGCAATAGTCAATGTCCAAATCCACTAGGTTTGGAAATGCATCTGAAGTTAGGAGGATGCCATTTTGAAAAGCTTGGCTCATGTATATGGATAGTTTTCTAAGACTCTTCAGTGTGACAAATGATGAAAGAACACCAATCCTCTCTAATCTAATTCTTTTCAGGTTGGATAAAGAGCCAAGTAGCTCAATATTGGTCAGCTCAGATGGATGGGAATTGTAATTTGTGATTATCAGAGCTTTCAGTTTTCTCATTTTCTGCATGGATTCTGGAAAGGAGTACTGGTTAACTCGAAGATTAAAAATTAGAACCTTTGCTTGGGTTGGATGCATGTGTGACCAATATGAAGAAACATTTTCATCTGCAAAAGCAACTCATATGATCGATGTCAATTGAAGAAAAGAACATTTGCAACTAAAATTCCAAAGGGATAACTAACCAATTGATATGGACAATGTGCGAGCAGTGATCTGTTGGGGTTTGTGTTTACAACAATATTTAAAACAATTTGATAATATGCGAGTCACAAAGCCTTGTTGCTTATCATCAAGCCCCCCTTCACTTTCATTTTCGTTTGTGCGAATGATCAGTCTTTTTCTCTCTTCAATTGGTTCCAGGGTGCTTTCATAAATTGCCAACTCTCTCAGAAGATCATGAAGGACGATGAAGTGGTTATTGTAGTAATAGTTGTCTGTGTCACTTGTATTCTTCCTGTTAAAATAGCATAAATGAATTCTTAGATTACTTGCAATGTAATATTTGTCCTCAAAACAGAAGAAAACATTCATTTCACCGTGTTATTAAGACATTAGCAAGATTCATGGATTCTAATTTGTTGATAATGGCCATTGCTTCTATGCCGTCATTGTCTAGTCCATACAACTCTGCCCAGATGTCAATGAGAGCAGTAACAGGAATTCTTTGATCTTCAGGAAATAACCCTAGGTCCATGAAGCACTCTTTGATGACTGTATTATCTTCGAGTACATCTAATATCTTAGGAAGGTAGGTTAACAATTCAGTGTTACAATCAAGTAATATGGAATTACCAAGTGACAATTCTAACACCATCTTTTGCCATAACTCATTTGGTCCATGACTCAGTGACCTACCAATCACTTTAATGGCAAGTGGTAAACCCATGCAACCTTTCACAATCTGCAACCAGTGCAAGTAAAGGTAAAATAACACTACAATGATAATTTTACTTTAAATAGATCAAACAAAATTATTACTATACAATAATTTAGTAAGTAATTTTATATCTTGAAAAGTATAAAAAGTAAATTTCAAATAAAACACTAATAAAGTTATAAAAAAACGTCCTAAAATTTGTTTTTGACTTCATTATGCAGAAGAACATGAAGTATGATTAAGAAGAAGCACCTTTTGGATTGTATCTTCGTCTGGAATATTTAAACCGTTGCTGTCCAAGCGAGCACAGTGACGGAAAAAGGTCATTGCATCTTGATGAAGGAGTGGTTTTAAGACACATGGGGTGCCAAATCTTGGGAATGCAACCCTTGAAGTAACCAAAAGTTTATAATCTGATAAATGGAATTTAAATTTCTCCACCAGATCTTCTGAGTCAGGCCAAACATCATCCAGAATCATCAACGTTGGGCTTCCCTTCAATTTCCTTAGTAAAAGTCCCAATTGATTAATTCCCTCTTCATCATTTTGAAACTTAGGTGCTTCATATCCAAGGTGTTCAAATAGTTTTTCCACCATGATCTTCAACTTAGGCGTTTTCGAAAAGGTCACAAAAAATATATTTTCCCTGAATTTACCTTGTGAAATCAAAATAACCCTGAGTTCAGAGCATTTCATATGTTTCCTTATTTATTCATATACGGATGGAGAGACAGAAAACCTTTTGATCCAGTCATTCATATTTCAATTTATATTTTGTTCATTAAGATCCAAAATAAATGAAACAAAATCGAGTCCGTTCCTCTTATAAAATAAAAATATAAAAGTTAAGGTATACTTTATAATAGACAATTTAAAATACACAATCTATCATAAATATAGTATCATGCTATTTATACAAAATATTGTATATTAAATTAAAAAAATATATATATTAGCACTAAACAAAGACTTGACTACAGGTCAGGATATATATTGCTTCTTTAGTCAATAACTTGCATCTGAAAAAGGTTGATTTAAAGATACATATAAGTTGTCTTAATAAAAATCGATTGCATATTCAAGCCGTTAGTTGAAGTAGATTTGACCTAAAAACAATTAACAACAAACTTCTTGTAGCAGAAAAAGTCAAGTACACTTAAATAAACGTGAGTTGTATCTACTTTTCACATAATTCCTTAAACTTTTGTAGTACATATAGTAAAACTTATTTGATGAAACTATTTATATTTAGAATCCAAGTAAGTCTAAGTTGATAAAAATAAAAAAGTAGAGTATTATATAAAAGTAAAAAATTTATTAATTTATTATTTTAAAGATTTTTGGTAGAGAATTATGTCAATCCTTTATATAATTAGTTCAGATATTATTGGTGTTTATATCTCTCCAATAAACATTTTTTTCTATAAACTCAAGAGTGGCATGAGATAACCGTTCAAGTTTCTTTTTATAGTTTATTATATCTCATACTTTCTCTCCTTTTCACTCTCTTAATTGATTTATGAGATAGAGAAGCAAAAAAGAGATATGACTTACTCTTGATATGTTGATCCCAACAGAGCAAAGTAGCGAGAGTGGTTTTCCCAGATCCTCCAAAACCAGTGACCACAATAATAGACTTTGGTCGATTGAGAAGGTCGATCTTCACCTTGGTCAATGGAGTATCCAACCCAACACAGAATTCTGGCTTTTCAGGAACACCAAAGGGACCCTTCATCCTTCCAAACCCAACTCCTTTTCTCCTCTCTTCCATCAATACTTAATAACCAACCGCCTTTCTAAGTGCTGCTGCCTGCATATATGTAAAACCATTTAATTCATTTCCACTTTTTTAATCTCTTTTACTTTCACACGTTGGTTTTTATTTGTTATTTACTCATTTACTTTTTCAAATTCAAAAAAAAATTCTTTTCATTTCTCATAATAAATTATTCATATCAATCTTTAAACAACCCTTTTTACTCTTTTTCTCTTTACTGTTTATTTATATGTTATTTTTAATCTCTTTTAATTTGAATTCATCCAATAAACTTGTAAGGATTAAAAAATGTAAACATGATATATAAAAACTAAAGGACTAAATATGTAAATACTTTTTTGTACAAAAGTTTTATTGATGGATACACAAAATATTAGAAGTGAACTTTAAGTCTAACTCAACCCCATAAAACCAGCTTGTAGGATGAGGTTTGTACCCACTTATAAACTATGAATTGACTTTATCTCTAATCGATATGAGACTTCCAACACAAAAGATTCATACGATCATCTTATTTGAATGAGTGATACATTTTTACATTCATTTGACACAGGATACAAGGATAAAATTGTCAGAAAAGTGTAAAGTTTTATATTTTTTCAAGAAAAAAGAGAATAAAAAGTAAATAAAGGTAATGTCAAATAAATGTAAAAAATTTAGGTGTGTCAAATAATTATTTTCCTATTTGAACAGAAAAACACTCCCCTTTGTCTCGAATGTAAGTAAAAATATAAAAATAATAATCCATACTAATTAAGAAATTTGACATTTATTATTTGATTTGTATTAATCACATTTAAAAACCAATTTTTATACTTTTATTAAACTTGAATACATATTAAGAAATTTAAAATTTTTGAAAGAATTCAATGAAAAATATTTTAAAAGTATTTTCATTAAATAATGTGAAATTGATTTATATTTGATTATACTTAACAACAACATACAAAAATATTTATTTTTTAAAAAGAGACACATTGATTAGAGAAAATTATATAGATCTTGATAAGTCATTTTGTTACCATTTTAGTTTTCCACGAGAAGGATACGGTGATCATTTAAATCTTGTAAGTGATTGATTTAGGAACAAATTTATTAAATTTTAAGATATTAACTTGTTAACAATATGTTTTAAAGAAATAATATAAGAAAAATTTAAGTGTTTTAGAAGTTAGTTTATTATTACAAAATTTGTAAAATATAACTTAAGGTTGTAATGATATATGCGTAAGTGTTAATTATTATTCGTCAAAATTAAGTGTACTATAAAATAAGTTGCGTGTACGTCGGGATTATTTTAATTATTTTAAAAAAAAACACAAGAACAGAAGATTAATACTATTGAACTGTGTGAGAAAGGGTAAAAATAGAATAGTAAAAAAATTATTTCCAATAATTAAGATTATACTACATAAAATAGATTACATTTTAAAAATTCATATAAATAAAATGTGATGATCAGGATAAACATTGTACCTGTCAAGTTATTATAATAGACTAATGCTTTAAACTTTTGAAATTTAAGTTAAAAATAGATTAAATCTAAATATTAGCATAAAAAAATAAGAAACGTGTAGAAAAGTACGGTGGAAAAGCACCATACACGAGTCACGACACTTAAGAAATTAGCAAATATGTTTACTAGTAAAATTGGAGTTTCAAAATTATAATACGAAAATAATGCTAATATTTTAATTTAATTTTCAATATATATATATATATATATATATAATATACACACACACGGTTTTACTTGAAAACTGAATTTACTTGTGTTGAAATTGTTTTATTTAATAATATGTGCATAGAATATTAGAAAACAAATAAGAGTTTGAAGTATATATAGGTGCATGATAGTTATGGTATTTTTGGCTACCCACTTACGTATAAGTTATGCATATACCTTTGAATCGCGATTGATGAATTTGAATTCTTCTCTCCTCCTCCTCCTAAATCAGACGAACAATTGGATTTTGAAGGCTTATTTTATCAGGTTATTTCAAACAATGGAACTTTAGAATGCTTAGAACAACACATTTATAATCAACATATACACAAGAATCAGCAATTTCTATACATTTTCCTCATTTTTATTTCATCATTTTCTTGCGTGGTTTCTACGTTTGGTCACCAATACCTATATAAAAGTGATTTTATTTTCTATGAAACTTCATTGGAAAATGTTCAAAGGTGTTATGTGGATAAAGATAAACAAGTATTAATTTTATTATTTAAATTATAATGGTATATATATATATATACCAGTTTAAGTTCAACTTTGGGATATGGAAGCTTTTCTTGTCTTCTCATCCAATACATGAGACTTTTTGCTGTTATTTTTAATGACAGTGTGGGATTGGGTTTACTCTGTCAAAGCTCCCAGAAGTGGCTAACTATATATTGCTAAGCAACTATTCTTTATATTTTGAGGGATTCGATTTGGAGCATGTTGCGTTCTCACTGTGTTTTTTTTTTTCAGCATAATGGATCTGAAATATGCAAGGGCATTCAATTTTCTTAAAGTTTGTTGCGCAGTCTAAGTCATCAATTACCTTAATTAAATTGTGACTTTATTAGCTTAGTCTGACAAAGATGTCATTTATAATATTTTGTTTTTGTTTATTTTAAGAAAAGTTTATTAGGATTTAAACAATTTTTTTATTGGATATACAAGTAATTATCTTTCGTATCAATTTTTTAGAGAAGTGGAAACTTAAATTAAATCCAAAATGAGAAAACCATTTCAAAATCCTTTCGCTCATAGAACAACACTTTCGTCCACCGAAAACACATACTAAATTACTATAAAAGCTTAAGTATTTTTTTATTAAGTCGTACTTTATTTTTCAGCGTTTTGATGCTTGCGCTAAATTTAATTTTAGCTATACGTTCGTGTGAAGTGAATATTAGTATTGTTTCCAGTTGTCATACTAACTTGAGGGTAAGTGTGGACAATTACTAAATAAGAGACTAATTCTTTATAGAAAAGTTTGTTCGAGTTTCTTTTCTTATATCTATCGTATAGAAGTTATTGCTGAGAAATATCACAGTAATTTACGTCAAGACTTGGAAAATGTTCATAATATGTGAAAAGGAATCAATGCTTTATATATATATATATATATATATATATATATATATATATATATATATATATATATATATATATATATATATATATATATATATATATATATATATAATACAATATGAAACTTGCATGCATGCATGCATCCTAGCAGGAACGGGTTAAAGAAGGCAATTTGATTGTAAAAAAGGACTATGATTTATTAATATAATATGTATTAGATAGATATATAAAGTCAACATTTGCCAAAATGCTGCTTACTACGAATGAGAAAAAGTAAAGAGAAGAGTAAATGTTATGAACCATATATATATATAAAGTTATCTATTCTTATATATATTAAAAGTGTGATCTTTCTTTTAATAATTATAATTATATATGTTATTAGTAACTCGCATTTTAAATTTAAGAGAAGTTCCAATAACTTTCTTAATAAAAGATTAAGTCTTAAATATAAAAGCTGATTAATAGTTTGTATTCAAAATGGTGGTGTTGAGGAAAGGAGAAGACTATTGGAAGCTGACGTCATCTTACCATATGAAACCTACGTCAGCTATGGAAGAAAACTGTATAAAGAAAATGGTGCTACGTATGTGACCTCCTCAAAACCAAAAAGTAAATGGCTTTTTTCTATTAACAACTCACTTTTTCTCAAAGAACTATTTAAGTTTTTTTTTAGATAAAATATTATATTAGATGATAACAATAGATATAAATAAAATTTTAAAATAAAATAGCAATATATTTAATTATATAATAGTTGTATAAAATAATGATGAAGATGTCAACTTCAAAGAACTTTAATTTAATAAATATTTTGTAGAATTGCTTCAATTTAACTAACAACCCTGTTTCTTTTAATTTATTTGACCCAAAGGAGACCAATATAAGGAGTTTTATGTATGTCTGAAGGTCGTCCAATGACTTTTATAATGATGACTTAGGCATGTTAAGGTGACTTTTATTTTCTGTTTTCGAGAATATTTTTATAATTAAAATGTGTTTTTAATGGATTATATTTTCAGTAAAACTTAACTTTAATTTCTATAAATTTAAATTAATAGCTTAAAAAAGATGTAACTGTAATCCCTACTCTTAAAGTGTCAGAACCATTAAAACTCACTCAAAAACTCCAAGTAGTGGAAACCAAGTGTCAAGGAGAGAGAGTCAGAATTTCGGATAATAGAAAACAGGTGGCTACAGGAGAGTGGCCGATCGTTTTTAGTGACGGCAGTAGTTAATGCCAAATTTCAGACTTGTTTGCATGCAACCCTTCTTCCCAGATTCTGAAAATTCCATTTTCGCCTCCTTCTCTCTAAAAAGTTCCTACTTCTCTCTAAGAAATCTTACTCTTTTCTTCTTCCGATCTTCACTCAGGCACCGTTGGAGCTCTTCCGGCGTCGAGAGCTTCCGTTTGAACCGTTCGATTTTTCATTTTGAGCTGGTAAGTTCATCCCTCTCTCAGCCGTGCGGTTTCCTGTACATGCAAACCAAGTTTCTGGTTGCATGGGTTTCTTATCACTTTCTGAATACATTTCTGGGTTGTTATTTGGGTAGTTTCTTGAAGCATGAACTATAATCTCTTAAGAAATTTGGTGGAGAACAATTATTCTGCCTCTATGAGCGTTCGGTCACGTTACGAGGTAAGGGAAGCTTATATAATTTGATTTTAATTCTTGTTTGGAATGGTTGCATGTTTGTTTGAGTATTGGATGAATATGAAGTATGAATGTATGATGATAAATGATGAGGAATGAATTGATATAAGGATGAATCGTATGTTTGTAGTTCTCTGTAAAAATTGATGTTCGTCACTGAAGGTCATCATTGACCGATCGATTCCCTTGAGCGTTCGGTCTGGACTGAATCTTTCATTTGGGAAGAAGCAGTTTAAGACTGATCGGTTTATCTTAGTAAACTTGTGAAAGAAGTGTTCGGTCTATGTTTAGTTTTCCCATTTTATATTTTTCAATCAGTGTAGTCAAAGTATTCAATAACTTCTTAAAAGTTCTTAAATCTTATGTCCCACTTTTGTTAGAAACAACTAATATGTAATTAAATTCAAAGTATATTCCTTCATTTATAACTTATTAGTGCTCGGTCATAAACCGGGTTCTCTCTCAATAGTGATCGGTCTTAAACCAAGCGTTTGGTCTCATCTCAGTAATTTATCATTACCATTTTTAAAATAGCAGTGTTCAGCCAAACTCAATAGTGTTTGGTTTCTATAGTGCTCAGTCTCATACTAGCACTCGACCCCTTTTATGTTAGTCTCATACTAACGACTAAGTATAAATAGCGTTCGGTTTATTCAAAACATTCAGTCTGTTATTACTATTCGGTGTTATAAAGCGTTCAGTCTCTATCAATGGTGTCCGGCCTAGAGTCTTAGTACTCGGCCTAGGCTTTGTGGCGTTCGGTTTGAATTCTCAGGGGTCAATTTAATGTAATAGCTCATCTTGTAAATAGCATTCGGTCCTGTTATTTACTATGGAACGTTATTCCTTTCGGTTTCTTTCATAGCTATGATGATAATTCTTTCGGTTCTAATTTGTTTGGGAGCTGAAGACCTCTCGGTCTCACTCCTAGCGTTCGGTCTCGTCTCTATGTTGAAGGCTATCGTTCAGTATTCAACTTCATATTGAATTTCTATTGCGATTGGTTTGGTTTGAGGTTTGAGAATACATTATGATGAATGTAATGGATAAAAACGAGTTTGATTATGTAAGAGTATTCCGGGGAGAAATATCTCATGAAATGGTATTGGAATGGTCAAGTATGAATGTGGACAAAGCTTCACTCCTAGCGTTCGGTCTCGTCTCTATGTTGAAGGCTATCGTTCAGTATTCAACTTCATATTGAATTTCTATTGCGATTGGTTTGGTTTGAGGTTTGAGAATACATTATGATGAATGTAATGGATAAAAACGAGTTTGATTATGTAAGAGTATTCCGGGGAGAAATATCTCATGAAATGGTATTGGAATGGTCAAGTATGAATGTGGACAAAGCTAAGCTGGCGTTCATCCTGATATTCAGTGATTACTCCTCACGTAGAGGAGGGTAAGTCATGTGTGGGAATGACAAGAGGTCCTAGTCCATAAGGTTAACTTGGACGGAATGGATTAACCTCGGGTGGCAGCTGTTGAGGGTATCTCAGTTACTACATCGTCCGGGTGCACGAACGTCGCAGCTACACAGAATTCATACAGTCCAGACGGTCTAAGTCAAATGTTGGTTTCTTGCATGCTATAATGAATGCTTAATTTTGTACAATTGATCAGCGTGAAACCTATGTGATATGAAAATGTTTGACATGAATTAAATTACATAAGCTTACCCTTTTTCCTGTCTTGTCTACTTCGTTGTTTCGTCTGTCTTTGTTCCTGTTGCAATGATCATCCGTGTGGATGTGAGCAGAAGGAGAAGAGCTGCTGGAAGAGGCACTAGAAGATACTTTGGTCGAAGTGGAAGTGAAGACCGAACAGTAGAACCATTCGGTCAGTCTTGGTCTTCTTTGTATTACCGTTCGGTCTAAGCTATTTTGTAAACCGTTCGGTTATTTACTGTAGCTTCTATTTTATTTATATTGTAGAACCGTTCGGTATAAGAGTATTTTGAATACCGTTCCGTCTTGGCCGTAGGACCGTAAGCTTGCAAAAATTCACGGTGACTATGTAAGGCCGTTCGGCCATAACCGTACCTCCCTTGTATGTGAAACTGATATGTAATATTATGAATGTGATTATTTTATTATATGATTCTACACTGTATTTTTGGGATATTACATAAAGAGTGTTGGTAGTGAAGATAGACTTACGTTAGATCACAAAACACAAAAGTTTACCAATGCAGAGACTATAGCTCACTGCATTCTTCGTAAATCATGAGATTAGTGCTAAAACATGGGGACATGATACATTATCCACCACATAAGTTAATTCATTAGTTCCAAAACATGATAACAATAAATTTAAGCATTATATTCAAAGGTTGGAATTCATTCTTCTTAAAGTTATTTATTTTCATATGTCAATTTATGATCATGATATGTGATTATTTTCTTTGTCATGTTTAATGTAACAAACATTCAAATTCATGAGTATGTGGGTATTATATCATGTATTGGGTAAAAACCATCATTCAAGTTAGAATTAGAGAAGATTGGATTGATGTAATAATATATATCTTTCACATATTACAAATCACATCAAACTTTAAAATTAATATCCATACAAAACGAAGTTGTGTTACTTTTCTAGCGGTTCAAGAATCAATCACCTATAATGGATGACACAATGAAGAATATATAGAAGTGGACAACTTATCTACTGGAACGGTAAAGTTAGGACTCACAATAACATTAATATTTTTCTTGAAAATTGTTTGGGCAAGTTTTTTATTATGAAAGTTTTAGTTTTGTTTTAATAGTTCTAGTTTTGATAACTTTAGTGTTAGTAGTTAGATTTTGTGTCAATAGCTTTAGTTTTGTTGTAGCTGACATCAATTGACTTATGTTAATGTACTAACATATGTCAAATACGGTCTATTTTTAGTTAAAAGTAACACCAATTGAATGTTGATCTGTTGTGATATCTGTCTTAAGGAATGTCAAACTTCTGCATTACTGATATTTTTGGACTATGTTTTCAACACTGATATCGATTTGATATTTTCAACTAAGACATCAAAATTCTTTTTAATATTGAAAGTTGAAAATAACAAACTTATAAAAAAATCATTTTTGTGGTAATATCTATACCCAAATTAATAACATGATAATTAAATTGGATACATTTAAGGCAAACTTGGAAGGGATGTAGTAATCAATTATTTTTTTCTTTCCTTTTTAAGAACAATTAACCTTGAAATAAATACAAATGGTAGAAAAAGGTAAATATATAACATAAAATACCTATAATGATGAAGAAATTAAGTGTCTAGTGTGATGTGAACTAATAATCATTGTTAATATGGCTTTTAATATATTAGAATAAAGATTAAAAATTTATCATATATAAAATAATATTTGTAATTTGTGAGTAAATGATAATATAAAAATGCAACACATATTTCACATTCAATCACTTTTTATTCATAATGGATTAATTATAACAAGTAAATCTACAACAAACTTCACCCAACCAATTTTCTCATCAATCATTATCATTCATTATAATTCATCTATCATTAGTACAATTATAAATTAAAACTAGCTTCTCTTATTTCGACAAGTGCTCTTAAACTCAAAAGGTACTCACAAACTCTACCTCACACAAGTTATTCTATCTATACGTACAAAATTATTATCAACCATCATAACACATTTTAACAATCCTAATTGAACAAAGATTCATCTTAAATCCTTTAACGCCATATGCAAAACCCGAAATACCCCACATATTTCTAAAAACAATAAAAAGAAAAATAAAAAAATATACTTTGTTCAAAATTTTGATAATATAAAATTGTAGACTTTGTCGCTAAGCTCCAAGTTTCAAACAAACTAAGAATTGAGTTAAACATTTAGAAAGAAAGTAAAGGAGAAGTTTATAAATAAAGTTTAGAAAAATAATAACTTTTATAAAATGAGATTTTGTTATTGGGAAATCTATTAACCTTAAGTTTTTATCATTAAAATATTATGGCGTCGTTTTTTAAAACTATCACTACTTTTACACTGTTTTTTAATTCTCACATACACTATTTATTTTAACTATTATGCTTTTTAAATAATGGTTTAAACCCTTCCTTGGTCCTCATTTTTGTATGAAAATATCAGTTTGTGTTCCTCATTTACGTGCAGAGAGAATGTGTTAAAATCCCTAAAGTGAATATCCTTAAAGTCACATCAACATATTTTCTCTTCAATTTTTTATATTAAGATAATATTTTAATTTAATTAATAATATATTAATAATCCAATTTAATTAGTAATATATTAAAAAATATATTAATTTAATTAATAATCCAATTTAATCATATTCACTGGTCATTATTTTGAACTAAATTATTATAAATTTAGTTTTTTAATTTTAAAATTTTTATAAAATTATGTGTATTTTAATTGAATATTAATATAAAAAATTGTTTATATTATATCAAATTATTATATAAAATAACTTATTTAATATTTTTTAGATGAGAGAAAACATTTCTTTTTAAACTAAAATATGTTTATTATATTTTTTTTTAAATTATTTTATTTTTAAATTTAAATAAATTCAATATATATTATATTTTTAACTTTTCAAAGTAATAAAATTATATATCTATTGATTACAATAAAAAATTATTTTAAATAGTTTTTTATAAAAATTAATATTTATGTATTTATATTTAAAGAAAAAAGATAATATTAGAGTATTATGTAAAACTTGAAAATTAAAATATTAAATAAAAATTATCAAATAAAGAAAATAAATAATTAAAAATAAACTAATTTAATTCTAAAGAATAATTTTGTTCTAACTCACTGTAGGTGGTGAAACTTAAAAAAAAAGTCTTCTATAAGTAAATAAAAAATAAATAAAACTTGATTTTAAAAATATTAAATAAAGAAAAGTATATAATGTCACATCACCACTATTTATTTAATCAAAACACTCCAATGAATAATGTCACATCACACATCAGCACATTCTCTCTGCACCACGTGGCTTTAATTTAACGTCGTAACCAGTTAACGGTTAGGGTAAAATGTGTTCATTTTTACAAAAAATATGACCCAATTGAGAGAGATGGAAAAATGAGAACGGAATTGAGATTTCCATTTAAAAATGAGGACCAATACAGGGTTTAAACCTTAAATAATTATTTTATTATTTTTACATTAGTGAGTAAACCAATCTAATAGCTTTTAAGTACCATTTTTTTCTCAATAAACTTTGTTAAATATAATCTAAATGGATTTCTTTTAAGAATTATTCTTTCGCGGTAATACTTACAGAAAATTTCAGTAAATTTTTTAACCTTCTGTTCTGTCCCTTTCAATTTATCATGTTGGTCTTTATCTTGAAATTAAATTCTAATTTTAAGAAAATAATCAATAACTAAATATAGACTTATATTTCATAATATAAACTATTTTTTATAAATCTAAAACATAATTGTATTCTTAAACATATTTAATTTTACAAACTTTAATTATAATATAATTTGTTCTGAGTTCATGCCTACTAAGCCTTCATGATAATTTTATTTTTGATACACATCTTAATAAATTAAGGAAGAATAATGCATATAAATCATTCTTTTAACCCAACTCCAAGTAAATTTCCAAGTAACGTGAGCAGTCGGAGTGAACCAAACATAACTTACATAATATTCACGATATAAATTTTAGTTATCAAGGAAATGGATATTCCAAAAATGCATTCATACATACTTACGAGGAATGAATGTTAAGTAAATGAATATGATTTAGAATATAATTAACTAATTCATAGATGCATACTACATTGGTTTTGGCCTAATAAATCATTGATTAGAGGATCCTTTTTATTATTATCATGATTACATCGCATATTAATCTTGGTAGATTTCCATTAGACTTTCATATTCTTTTGTTGTTATTTTGTTCCGTATTTATTCTGAGGTCAAACGCTAGTTTTAGTTTTCGTGTTTTACGAATTGCAAAATTCAAAAGCCCTTGAGTCACTTCTTTTCCACATTGCACCAAACTTCGTATCATAACCTAATCTTGGATGTACCAAATGTCTGCCAATTCTTCTGCTTCACACGTTGGTCCTCCTGCTGAGGATAAGGTACTCACACATTCGCAACAAATTACCTGTCTGCTCAGAATAGGTTCAACAAATTTGAGAAATAAGATATAAATAAAAAACAAGAATGAAAAAGATCTATGTTTGGGATGAAGAAAAAGAAGACAAAATTTTCCCTCACTTGTTTAGTTATTGGAAAAAAATTAATTAAATAAAAATATTTTTACCCAATTTTTTCTTACGTACTAATTATTTTTAAAATTGTTATAAAAAGGTTATTTTAACTGTCAAAAAGTTTAAAAACAACTAAAACTTTTTTTCCTCCAGTCATTTTAAAACGGGAATACTTTTAAATGGCCCAATGAAAATAACCTCCTATTTTCTTCCTTTCTTGTCTGCTTCTCCATTTCCACATAAAGATAGAAGCTTTCTTCTTCGCGAGAATTCCATGCAGAAAAATCAAACCAGATTAGTAGAGCTCTCTTTCCTGTGCATTGTTATAAGTGGCTTTACAAGATCATCATACAGCACATCAAGTTACTTAAGAGTAACAGCAGAATCAGCCATGTTTAGGTGGACCTGTACATAAATTTTCTCTGTTGCACTGGCATGATCTGGATTCTTTCCTGTCTATAATTATAAGTAGCTTTACAAGATTATCTTACAGCACATCAAATTATCCAAGAGCCTCCCACCATACCTTGTAACAACAACATCAGCCATGATCAGGTTGACCTGTTCATAAATTTTCACTGCTGCACTTAGCATGATAGGTATCTTCCAGTCTTCAAGAAAAGTATGAACAAAAAGCATAGGCTCCTATAACATTCTTTGACTGTGTTCCAAGATATTCCAGCTTTTTCAGTTGTTTCATACCACTCAAACTGTCTTTCTTCAAGCCATTGGATGGATATATAATAAAAGGATGGATATAATATCTGATCATACATTGAGTCTCTTAGTAGAACTTGAATAGTCACAAAGGTTGTTTTGTGTTTTTTGAGTTCCTTAACAGAAAACTCCCTTCAGAAGGGATTAATAGGGGCGCTTCCTTTTACCATAATTTACGTGAAAACTGTCTTTTGTTCATTTTTCTTTTTGGTGTGATCATTGACTCTTTGAAAGACAACCTGAACTGTGTGAAGCAAGTATTAGGAGAAAGTTGTATGAAGCCAATTCAAGTTAACATCAACTTGAGAAACATCTATCCTTAAATTGGGAAGCATTGGTTTGAAATTTTCCCAAGAAGCTGCTGTCTCTTCATCGCATATCACCACCTTTAAATTCCCAAGATTAGTGACGGACAATGGTAATTCACACCTTGCACAACTTGTCATGTAGAGATTTTGCAGATTAGACAGATTACCAAAGTCATCCGGTAAATTCGGAAGGCTTATGCAATTTGAGATGTCAAGGAGTCGTAGATTTGAAAGTCTTCCAATAGAATCAGGTATCCCTTCTAAATCGGTACAAGAACTGAGCCTTAGGAGTTCCAAATTCTCCAATTTTCCAATATCTTGCGGCAATGCAGAGAGTTTGTGGCAATTAGTAATACTGAGCTTCTTCAGGGAGATGATATCACAGACCCCCTTAGGGAATCCCACCATATCCTTGCAATAGTCAATATTCAAATCTTCAAGATTTGGAAAAGCGTATGAAATTGGCAGATCCTTGTTTTGAAATGCTTGTTTCATATTACAAAAGTAGAGGGATAACTTTTTAAGATTCTTCATTGCAACAAAGGAAGGAACAGAAATCCGCTCTAATCTGATTCTTCTCAGATTGGATGAAGAGCCAAGTAGCTCAAAGTTGTTGATTTCAGAAGGATAGTAACTGTAATTTGTGACTATCAGAACTTTTAGTTTGTTCATACCTTCCATGCAATCTGGAAAGGAATACTGCTTAGTTTGAAGATTAAAAATTAGAACCTCAACTTGAGCTAGTTGCATTTGGGGCCAATCTGAAGAGCAATTTTCATCTGCAAATGCAACCCATATGGCATTAGTGTGGAAGAGTAATGAATGGCAGACTATTGTAACATTCATACATTGTTTTTACTCTGTAAGAATATATTTTAGAAAAGGTGTAACTCACCAGTTGATATAGACAAAGTGTGGGCAGTGACTTGTTGGGGTTTCTGTTTAACACACCAGCTAAGAAATTTTGTCTTCTCCCCATGTTTATTTTTATTTATCTCAATAATCAATCTTTTTCTCTGTTCCATTGGTTCCTGGGAGCACTGATAAATTGCAAGCTCTCTCAGAAGGTCATGAAGAACGATGAAGTGGTTATTGTAGTAGTAACTGTCTGTGTTAGTAGCATTTTTCCTGGTAAATAAGCAGAAATTAATTTCCTTCAGAAAGAAAATTTCGCTCACAAGATTTAAAAAAAGCTCCATCAAAAAGAAAAGTTACAAATTTTAACTCGAGTTGACAATAGAGCATAAATTCATGTTGCCTATAAAATAGGATTAAGTGGCCTAGAAAAAAATATAGTAATTGTACCTTGCTACCATGACATTAGCTAGATTCATGGAGTCTAATTTGTTAATGATGGTCATTGCCTCTTTGCCGTCATCATCTAGTCTATACAACTCTGCCCACATGTCAATGAGAGCAGTAACAGGAATTCTTTGTTCTTCGGGAAATAAACCTAGGTCCATGAAGCACCCTTTGATGACAAGATTATCTTCCAAAACATCCAATATCTTCTGGAGGCATGTAATGAGTTCAACATTAGAATCAAGTATAGAACGACCTTGGGACAATTCCTCCATCATCTGTAGCCACATTTCAGAACGCTGATTACAGAGTGATCTCCCAACTACTTTGATGGCAAGCGGTAAACCCTTGCAGTTTCTCACAACCTGATTAGCAACCAAAAATAATCAGTGACCAAATTTCCATGACTTTGAAACCCAAAATGCAAGTAATGTATCATTGTTTTGAGGGGTCAAAATTTGGTTTCTTTTGTATATGTTTTCTTTTGTTAGTTCAATGATAAGTTGTTTAAAGTTAAACCAAGAGGTTCCAGCTGTAAAAATACAATCTTGTGATCTCTACTTCAAGTGAATAACTTCAGACAGAAAGACAAAGTACAGATTACCCAATTCCATTGGCACCTTTTGGATGACTTCATCAGGAATACTTGAACCACTTTCTTCTAAGTGCGTATAATGTCGGAAAAGAGTTTCTGCATCATCATGACCAAGTGGTTTTAAGATACACTGCATGTCCGATCTAAGCAATGCAACCCTAGAAATCACCAAAATTTTATAATCTGGTATCTGGACTTTAAACTTCTCGACAAGGGCTTCTGAGCCAGGCCAAACATCATCCAGTACCAACAACATTGAACTTCTACCAATTTGCTTTAGCAAAAGTCCCAATTGATTAGCTGCATCTTCATCACTTAGAAAATCAGGTACTTGATATCCACAGTGTTGAAACAATCTCTCTACAATAATCTTCAACTTGGCTGTTTTTGAGACGGTGACAAATAAAATATTTCCCCCAAATTTACCTAGGTGAAACCAAAGAGATCTGTAACTACAGAGTATTCAATATCTTGTTCTATTTAGAATGCATTATGAAAGACATTCATTTCATTGTCAGTGGATGTTGCCAAAGCATAATTCTGCTATAAGAACACTAGACAGAAAAACAAATAAAAAGGGATTGAAAGAAAATGCTTGTTTAATTTGTTGAAATATCATTTGGAGAAAATGGGAAAAGCCCAGGTTATGCCCTCAAGACGAAAGTTGGATTACCATGGACCCTTTTGTTCTCATATTAACTTCTTAAACGATAATATGCACATGTTTGGTAACAATCTTAGGTAAATAATGGCTCTTTCCATTTTTCAAAATCGTCACAAAAGTTGACAAAACAAGTGATTATAGCTAGAAAACGAGCCAAATGTTTCTTTGAGCTGCTCCCTCTACCTTCAGAAATATGGATTAAAATGTTTCACAAGCCATCACTTGGATCTATTACAAATAAAATTTCAAGAAATACTTGCATACCATGTCTGCAACTTCTCAATATATTTCTTTTGGCATCTCTTTCTGCCACTAATTTTCTTTCAATACTAAGACGTGGTTGATATTAACTAGAAGTTGATGGCAAATATTAAACAGCGAATAGATAACGTGTGAAGAAGCTATGAATGATTGATGAGGCATGATGAAATCATCTAAAAGAAGAACTAGTCAAAGTGTTTGAAGAAATCATCGTACATCAAATAAATAAAACTCACCCTTGACTTGTTCATCCCAACAGAGCTTTGTAGCAAGAGTGGTTTTCCCCATTCCACCCAAACCAGTCAGCATAATAACAGACACACCATCTCTGAGAACCTCCATCTTCAACTTGCTGAACGGCACATCCAAGCCAACAGTGAAATCTGGGTTATCAGGAACACCAAAAGGAAGCCTGATAGGTCCTCCAACACCACCAAGCTTCTGCTCAAAATTCTCTTTGCTGAGAAGCTCAAGAATTTCCCTAACTTTGTACAGTTTCTCTTCAATATCTTTTGCCACAAGAGCTTGCTTGTCACCACCAGCAAATGAACCATCCCTCTTGTGTCCAAATCTGCACAGAAACAAAGAGAGACACTTGTCCAAACAAAATTTTTTGGATAAGCATTTGCCCACAAGCTCTTCTTTCGCATCCTTTTCTGAAATAAGGGTTTTGATTTCTTCTCTGGGTGGATTTAAGTGTTCATTGTATTGCTTGATCTCTTGCACCACAGGGTTCATATCCTTGAGCGTTGACCTCAGTATCTGCTTGTTGCTATCACTACTTTTACCTTTTTCCACTATTTCCGATACCATCCTCAATCTCTCTTGAAATAGTGCTGGAAGTACAACGCGCTGCGTGGTCTGGTCCATGAATAACCACCAACTTGCTTTCTTTCTCTCTGTTTTTCAACAATCAGAATAGTAACAAGTCACGAAAGAGAAGGTCAACGCTACTTAAGAGTATCTCAAATTAAGAGTTCAGAACATGAAAATTAAACTAAACAAACAACAAGAAAAGAAAGAGTTATGTTGTGTGTACCTTTGAAATAACCAACGGATGTTTAGTGCAAATTCGAGTTTTTGTCCTGCGTGTCCAATCCGAACTTGAAAGATTCGAAATTAGAGCACCGATTCAAGTTTTTATAGCTGAAGATTCTCATAAGTTATTCTCTTCCTAGATCTTTCTTCTATCAATTGAACGCGGACGTGAACTTTACTTTTCTGACAACTGTAGGTAACATCCCATTACATTTATTTATTGCAAGAAAAATTAGTCACCGTCAATCGTCATGATTGGTAGAAGGGTGTTCTCCTTCTATCACCACATTTTTCTCCCTCCACCTCTTCTTTAATACAAGAAAAATTATCAAACAGTCTTCCTCTCGTGGTGCAGCGTTGATAATGCTAAATTTTACCATATTTTAAGCATCATTTTATTAGCAAAATCAACTCATTTCTAATTATAACTTGCTTAATCCTCTTGTTTTGTCTTATTTTCTATATAATTGTGTTTTTGGCTACTTTGATGTACTTTCATCAATAATCCCTTATTTTGTAGCTAAAAATGAGCTTGGAAGAGTCTCCAACAAATTATAGAGCAAACCAAAGCAAGCACATGCAGAAACGCTCGTCGCCAGCAAGAGTACGCTCGTCCAGGACGTTTAGAGGGGACGCTCGTCCAGAAAAAGACAAGAAAGGACGCTCGTCCAAAAGAGAAGAGAGAACGCTCGCCAGAGAAGTGGACGTTCGTCCAGCAAAGAAACAAGTGGACGCTCGTCCTGAGATAAGTGGGCGCTCGTCCAAGCTAACAGAGAGGACGTTCGTCCCAGGAAGAGGACGCTCGTCCAGAGGAGAGGACGTTCGTCCCAGGCAGTGGACGCTCGTCCAGCCAGGCAGAAGTGGACGCTCGTCCAGCCAGGCAGAGGACGCTCGTCCAAGTTGCAGAGAGGACGCTCGTCCAGCCAGACACGAGGGACGCTCGTCCATGCAGAAGAGGACGCTCGTCCGAGGACGCTCGTCCCAGAAGCGGGCGCTCGTCCAAGATAAGAGGACGTTCGTCCAGCGAGATAAGAGGACGCTCGTCCAGCGAAACACGCAGAGGACGCTCGTCCACCCAGGACGCTCGTCAGTGGACGCTCGGCAGCGAGAAGTGGACGTTTGTCCACTTTCAGCTTCCAGAGAGTTTCACGCCCGGGCGTGAGAAATGGGGCGCCCGGGCGCGACTTTTCGCCAGTTTTCAATTTTTCCAGAGAGTCTCGCGCCCGGGCGCGACTGACAGAGGGCGCCCGGGCGCGACTGACAGAGGGCGCCCGGGCGCGACTGACAGAGGGCGCCCGGGCGCGACTGACAGAGGGCGCCCGGGCGCGACTTTTTCTGATGTGGCAGACCAGTCTATTTAACCCCAAAACACGAAGGGGAATGGGTCTTTGGTCATTTGGAGGCGCGATTTCACTCAGAGGAGAGCTTGGAGGAATGCTAGGGTTCGTGGGAACACTCCCTTCTTCCTCTTGGGTTCTCCTTCTTCTTCCATCTTCCATGTTGTAAGCTTTAGGGTTCTCCATGGAAATGGAGAACCAAACCCATCTTGTTGGGATTAGTTGTAGCCTTTGAATTCTTGTGTAATTGTTGAATGATTTGATTATATATATGCCTTTTCTATCAATTGCTAGTATTCTTGTTTCCAATCTTAAAGCTTGCATGTAATGGGAACGTTCATGGCTTGATTTTGGGGTTTCATGGATTATGGGAACGTAAGATGAAATCTTGAACTGAAATAGGAGTCCTTGTGAGTCATTGATTCTAGGAATGGAAGATGATTCACATGTTGTCTTAGATCCCAGCTCTTTAATGCGGGTTTTGCTTGTTAGATTGCCAAGGAATTGGGGTTTGATAAGGAAAACCTAGGCTCTTTCACCTAAGGAATTAAGGCTAGAGTGTTTTAGTGGATTGACTTTAGTAAATTGATAGAGAGGAGACGAAATTGGTTATACACAAGAGTGCATTGGTGAAAACTAACTTTAGCAATGTCATTTCATACCATTTCTCGTCTTTTCCATTTCCAAGTGTCTTCAATACCAAAGTCCAACCTTGTAATTATGTATGAATTTACGTTTCTGCACTTGTTCTGTATATTGATGTTATGTTATTGAGTCTATGTGAGTTGTTAATCGCACAATTCTCTAGTATTACGAGTCTCTTGGGAAAACGATACCCGGTCTTACCGATTTATTACTTGAACGATTCGGTGCACTTGCCGAAATCGAGCCCAACACGTATTTTTTGAGCTAACAAGTTTTTAGTGCCGTTGCCAAGGATTTGGGGATTGAACCCGAGTCCTAGCAACGGCTAACAAGTTAAATTGGGCTTCATCAAGTTTTTGGCGCCGTTGCCGGGGACTCGTGTCAATACTAGACTTTTGTGAGGTTTCTAACTTATGTAGACTTGATTTTGTATATAGAACTAACTCTTTTGTTGTAAATAGATTTTCAATTTTACTTGGGCTAATTTGTGGCTTTAGCCTAGTTGTGTCTAAGTGTATGCAGGGGATGTTCATACAAGGAGGACTGCAGCCTCAAAAGCATCATGAAGACCCTGAGATTGAAGAAATTATAGGACACAAGGAGACAACTAGCTTGAGCACTACAAGCTGCTCAAAATTCTCCCTTCATTGAAGATGCTCCAAAGTGCTAAGTAAGATGAAGAAAGGGAGAAGAAAAAGAGAAAGACTAGTCACCACCACCCTTGGATGAGAGACAAAGAACTCAAGCCTAGCAAGCAAAATTTGATCAAGAGGATTGAGTGTTTGAAGATGTCAAGGTAGTGGAAGGGCTAAAAAGAAGAAATTAAGCTTTGAGAGTTGATTTGGTGGCTAGAATGTGATTCAAGAGGAGTTGGTGGAAGGAGCACACCAACATCAACATTTGCACTTCAATGAGTAATCCGTCAAGCTAATGACGTTAAACAAGCGCTTTTGGGAGGCAACCCAATTTTCTTATCCTTTTTACTTGTGTTTGTGTGATTTGTGTGTTTTTTGCATTTTTGGCTTATGTTTTGCATGTTTGTGTAGTTTTGCATTGTTGTGATTTTTGAGTTTTGATGTTGTTTTTATGGTTTGTATAAGTGTATTAGGTTTGTTTTAGCTTGTTTGGTGTGTGAGTGGATTGAATGAAGGTCTAGAACCAAAAATCACATGGTGAGTGGCCAGTTTCGCAGAAATTTGCATTATGCAGAAAACTGATATGGCGCCCAAGCGCCCCCTGCTGAGGGGCGCCCGAGCGCGAGCTGCACGAGGGCCATCCTGCACAAACTGACCAAGTGGCGCCCAAGCGCCCCCTGCTGAGGGGCGCCCGAGCGCGAGCTGCACCAGGGGCGTCCAGCACCAAAAATTCTGGTTCTGCACTTTTGTTTTTCTTGATTTATGATGAGTTTCCCATTCTTTTGCACTCTTTAACACACTCCTTTTAATGTGTTTTTATACCCTTTTTGTGTTGTTGTACCTTTGGGAAGCTTAATTCTAAGACTTCCCTCTTTGTTCATGTACTTTTGTCTTTGTTTGTTTTGGATTTCTTTGTCTTGTTTCTTTGCTTTCTTGTGCATTTTTCTTTTAGTTTGTTTTATGGATTCTTCTCTCCAGTTGTTGACTATGAGATACTAATTTTGCTTTGAGCTTTCTTTTTACAGGATAAGATCTTCCTTAGGAATTAAAAGAGTTTAAAACCACCAGTGGCCAACCTTTGAGGCATGTGTGAGTAGAGCAACATATGAAATGAAGATTTTGCTGCTCGTGTAGCATGGCCTGGGGGCCAGGCCCCTACTGATGGGGGAGGTGGAGCAGTTGCGGAGTATAAGCTACTGTTGGAGGAAGATGTTTCAGATGGAAGTGAAGCTAGTGTCTTACACTGCTGGAGATGCAAAGAGTCCATTTTGATCGGTTTTTCCGTTTTAATTTCTAGTTCTGATTTACCTTCAGTATTTGTGTTTTTGATTTCTTTTTGACTTGCCTTGTGGATAGTTCTTGTGCAATTGGTCTGGTGATTTGAGTGAATCATTAGTTATGCTTGAATTGAATACAAATCTGTTGTGCTTGCTCTTTATCTATGAGAATTGTTTTGAAAATCTGATTGAGATTATGTGGTTGAGCTTGTTGAACTGAGATTGTGGTTGCTTGTATCTGTTTAGATAGATGCTTGGTTTTAATTGTGATCAATACTCTTGGCATGATGTTTATCAAATTTTGGAACCTTGAGTGAACCTGTGAGATGTTGTGCCTCAGAGTTTATTGCTGAATGTTATTACTTTGGAATCACAGTTGATTTTGCCTGAGTTTCTCTATTTGAATAATTACTTGCATGTTACAAAGGATCAAGGCCATCTTGTTCTTCCACCTCTTCTACATTTTGAGCCTAAAAGCCAATGTATAACCTTTGAACCTTAAAGAAAACTTTCTCATTCCCGAAACCTTAAGCCTATTGAAAAATCCTTAACCTCCTTACCTTGAGTTGAGATGATCATATATGTTAGGATGAGGAGAATGGTTTAAGTTTGGGGGAGTTCTTGTCAAAAGGAGAGCATTGAGAAAAACAATAAGTTGAGTAAAAAGAAAGAAAAAGAAAGGAGAAGAAGAAAAACAAGAAAAATGAAGTCAATGAAAAAAGAGTTGGGAAATAAGTTGAGAGTGGTTTATTCAATTTTGGAGAAAAAGAGATATTATGCTATATCATGAACTAAATTGTTTGGTCTCTTATCTCAAGGTGCTTTGTTGTCCAGAAAAACCAATTTTTCTTCTTAGCTCAGCCACAATACAAGCTTCAAAAAGTCCTTGTGATGTAACTTGCTTGTAAATGTGTTTGAAATTGTTGAAACGAAAGGCAAAGTTGATTTGTGTAACATTGTGATAGTTGAGAGTTAGACACACATCCTTATACACCATTGTGCTTGAGTGAAACACTTTCCTTGGTGAGGATTGGTTCCATGCACTCATTGAAAGCAACTTGCCATGTTTGTTGATCTATCATTTGCATCTGTCATGTGATTTTGAACTGTGAGCACCATGATTGAAGTTTAGCTTGCTAAGACTATATGGTCTCTTGAATGTGTTTTCTAAGTTGAGCAAGCATGATTGATTTTGTTTATTTGATTGAAACTATGCTTGAGTTGCTAGACCATTGTGATTGAATTGTTTGCTAGGAGAAGTACTTTTGCTTGAGGACAAGCAAAGTTGTAAGTTTGGGGGTATTTGATAATGCTAAATTTTACCATATTTTAAGCATCATTTTATTAGCAAAATCAACTCCTTTCTAATTATAACTTGCTTAATCCTCTTGTTTTGTCTTGTTTTCTATATAATTGTGTTTTTGGCTACTTTGATGTACTTTCATCAATAATCCCTTATTTTGTAGCTAAAAATGAGCTTGGAAGAGTCTCCAACAAATTATAGAGCAAACCAAAGCAAGCACATGCAGAAACGCTCGTCGCCAGCAAGAGTACGCTCGTCCAGGACGTTTAGAGGGGACGCTCGTCCAGAAAAAGACAAGAAAGGACGCTCGTCCAAAAGAGAAGAGAGAACGCTCGCCAGAGAAGTGGACGTTCGTCCAGCAAAGAAACAAGTGGACGCTCGTCCTGAGATAAGTGGGCGCTCGTCCAAGCTAACAGAGAGGACGTTCGTCCCAGGAAGAGGACGCTCGTCCAGAGGAGAGGACGTTCGTCCCAGGCAGTGGACGCTCGTCCAGCCAGGCAGAAGTGGACGCTCGTCCAGCCAGGCAGAGGACGCTCGTCCAAGTTGCAGAGAGGACGCTCGTCCAGCCAGACACGAGGGACGCTCGTCCATGCAGAAGAGGACGCTCGTCCGAGGACGCTCGTCCCAGAAGCGGGCGCTCGTCCAAGATAAGAGGACGTTCGTCCAGCGAGATAAGAGGACGCTCGTCCAGCGAAACACGCAGAGGACGCTCGTCCACCCAGGACGCTCGTCAGTGGACGCTCGGCAGCGAGAAGTGGACGTTCGTCCACTTTCAGCTTCCAGAGAGTTTCACGCCCGGGCGTGAGAAATGGGGCGCCCGGGCGCGACTTTTCGCCAGTTTTCAATTTTTCCAGAGAGTCTCGCGCCCGGGCGCGACTGACAGAGGGCGCCCGGGCGCGACTTTTTCTGATGTGGCAGACCAGTCTATTTAACCCCAAAACACGAAGGGGAATGGGTCTTTGGTCATTTGGAGGCGCGATTTCACTCAGAGGAGAGCTTGGAGGAATGCTAGGGTTCGTGGGAACACTCCCTTCTTCCTCTTGGGTTCTCCTTCTTCTTCCATCTTCCATGTTGTAAGCTTTAGGGTTCTCCATGGAAATGGAGAACCAAACCCATCTTGTTGGGATTAGTTGTAGCCTTTGAATTCTTGTGTAATTGTTGAATGATTTGATTATATATATGCCTTTTCTATCAATTGCTAGTATTCTTGTTTCCAATCTTAAAGCTTGCATGTAATGGGAACGTTCATGGCTTGATTTTGGGGTTTCATGGATTATGGGAACGTAAGATGAAATCTTGAACTGAAATAGGAGTCCTTGTGGGTCATTGATTCTAGGAATGGAAGATGATTCACATGTTGTCTTAGATCCCAGCTCTTTAATGCGGGTTTTGCTTGTTAGATTGCCAAGGAATTGGGGTTTGATAAGGAAAACCTAGGCTCTTTCACCTAAGGAATTAGGGCTAGAGTGTTTTAGTGGATTGACTTTAGTAAATTGATAGAGAGGAGACGAAATTGGTTATACACAAGAGTGCATTGGTGAAAACTAACCTTTGCAATGTCATTTCATACCATTTCTCGTCTTTTCCATTTCCAAGTGTCTTCAATACCAAAGTCCAACCTTGTAATTATGTATGAATTTACGTTTCTGCACTTGTTCTGTATATTGATGTTATGTTATTGAGTCTATGTGAGTTGTTAATCGCACAATTCTCTAGTATTACGAGTCTCTTGGGAAAACGATACCCGGTCTTACCGGTTTATTACTTGAACGATTCGGTGCACTTGCCGAAATCGAGCCCAACACGTATTTTTTGAGCTAACAAGTTTTTAGTGTCGTTGCCAAGGATTTGGGGATTGAACCCGAGTCCTAGCAACGGCTAACAAGTTAAATTGGGCTTCATCAAGCGTCGCTCTCATGGTGTAGTACGTGGAGTGGTGGTGCAGTATTTGTCGTGCTTCCTCCAGGCGTGTATTCAAATAAACTTTAAAATAAAATCTTAAAATAAAAAACGTAATCTTTAAACAGAGCTAACATCCTTCAACGCATGTCAACATTGAAAAACGGATGTCGATATCCATTTTACCTTAAACGGATGTTGACATCCGTTGAAGATGTCACCTTCGTTTAAAGGTTACGTTTTTTATTTTAGGGTTTGTTTTATTAGGGGACATCGTTGAAGGATGTCACCTCCGTTCATGTATACTTCCCTCACGCTGGTTGATGCTCTGGACGCTCCTCGATGTTCCTCCACACCACGGCGGCAACGCTCCTTCACACCATGGCGGCAATGGAAGCTTTCAAACCAAAAAAAAAATGGGAAGAAAAAGGAATGGAAGTGCGAGAGGTGGGGAGGTGAAACGGAAATGGGGAAAGGGGAAGAGAGTTTCGTGGGTGGGTGCTGGGAAAGTAAAATTAGGGTTTCAAATTATTTAAAATAGGGTAAAAGTAAAAATCTTTTTAACTTAAGGATATAATTGTATTTAAAATAATGTGAGGAGGTGGAGAAAGTATAGGGTGGTGGTGGAGGGAGCAACACCCTTGGTAGAATCATGTTGTGTTTATCTTTGTTATACATTCCTGATGCATAGTTATTTAGGGTACGTTCTTTTGGATGGATTTGAGGGAGATGATTTAGGGGAGATGATTTGAATGGATTTGAGGGTAATTTTTTTGTTGTTTTTTTGAGTGAATTTGTGGATAATTGAGAGTGGATTTGAGAGTAAAGTTTGTGAGTGAGAATTAATGTAGGATTTGATTGATGGGAGAGATTGAAAAAATGAGTTTAATTAGTAGAAATGAAAGATTACCAAAATGTCCCTAACTATATATTAATATAAAATGTTATTTTTTAATGTAAAAAAATTTATAAAGAGACCAAAACTATTAATAATTATTAAAATTAATTTTTAAATATTATAAAAATTATAATGTGATAAAATGAATTTATTTTTAAATAAGGAGTGTGAAAATGAAACAGGAGCTGCAAGGAGGTAATCAAAAAGAGAGAAAAAAAAGAAACAAAAAAATAAAAAATAAAAAAACAAAAATGGCCCTTGACTCAGGCCCAAACCCTTTTTTTTTTCTTGGCATAATACCCAATTTTGTCCCCACTTTAGTTCGGAAATCTCAAGTTAGTCTCTTTATAGAAAAGTGAGTTGAATGGATCCTTACTTGTAATTAATTGACTCTAATGAGTCCCTTCCGTTAAATAGAAGGAAACGGAGTTAGTGGACTGATGATGTGGCAATTGTCTTTGATGATGTGACAATTGTACCTCACTAAAGTATTAGCTTTCTTGAAAGTTGTTTGTGGGTATTGACTTTTTGCTCTTTGCCAAAGTTAAGTGTTTTTTTTTAAGGGATTGGGTCATGGTGGTTGTGTTTTTTTTTCTCTGAAGAAATTCGAGCATTGCTTGTAGAAGGGTTGATCTGAAAATTGAAATTTTTTGTTGATGCTTGATCTGGGGTGCTGTGTCGAGTTTGTTTCTGGAAAGCATAGGAATTTGGAGTGATGGTGGTTTGAGAAAGTATCAGAGGAATGGTGATGGAAGTGTTTAACTAGTACATTTTGCTTTTGAGGGAAGATTTGTGTCGTGATGGCTTCAACCAACCCTTCTCCAAATGCTTCCCCTGTTGCAGTGCCTCCTGTTCTTGGTGGTATTTTATCACCACCACCTTCTTCATCTTCTCCAACCAATTCCTCCAACCCCCCATCATCTCTCAATTCTTCCCAGCCCCATCATCACCACAAAAGAGAATTAAAATAAATTAAAGAATGTAATAATCGAGTAAAACCTAAGCAACGTGGTTCAGAAAAAAAATGAATGAGTAAAAAGAGAGGGGAAAATGTTCGGTGGTGATGCTGGAGATGAAAGAACCCTTCTTAGAAGAGGGAAAGAAAAAAAGGGAGTGGTGGCGTCGGTGGAGAAGCAAGCTCCGGCGAGGGCAGCGGTGAATCTGGGCCGCGAGCGGAGAGAGAAGAAGCGTCGCAGCCATCTGGGTCCTGGTGACGTGCGGCGGCGTGGGATCCGTCCGCGGTGGCTGAATCGAGGCGCGGCAAGGATGGATTCGGAGCAGATCTGGGGCGTACGTGAAAAGCGAGGTCCTCCCTCGCACGCGAGAAGGAGGGGCTGGAGCGGCGTCCGACGATGGCCGTCCGTGGGTGTCGGAGATGGCATCGATGCCGGTTGGAATGCGGTGGCCATTTTTGGTTGGGAGGCTAGCGAACTGTAGGGAGAAGAAAGAGACTCTGGGTCTCATCCCGTTGGAATGGCGCGGAGAGAAGAGGAGAACCTGAAGCTTTCTGAACCACGCAAGCACGCAAACAATTGCGTATTGACACCTCACCACAGACAACTGCCACATCATCAGTCCACTAACTCCGTTTCCTTCTATTTAACGGAAGGGACTCATTAGAGTCAACTAATTACAAGTAAGGATCCATTCAACTCACTTTTCTATAAAGGGACTAACTTGAGATTTCCGAACCAAAGTGGGGACAAAATTGGGTATTATGCCTTTTTTCTTCCAATTCAGAAAATCCTAGGGTTAAGTTACATCCCCTCCATTTTTTTCACCCAAAGAGGCTACGAGACCCAGGGTCTCTTCTCTAATATGAAGAACCTTAGGAAGATCACACACATCACCGCCTCTGCCACTCACGCCCCACTCCGCCACTCACTTCTCCATGATAGACATCTCCCTACTGTCCCTCCTCCCTTCTCTACTGCACGTGTCTATGCTGCCATTCTCCTCAACCCGAACCCACCATTGCTTCCATGGGGGATCTACGTTTGACAGTGAGGCGAGGAAGATGATGACCGCATCACCCATGCACTAAGGTTAAGATAGTTCTGGTAACCCATTTTTGTTGCGACGGAACAAGGAATCAAGGTATGGCGTCCCTGCAACCGGAAAAAAGACACACCGGCCATCCAAAGAAAGCAAATACGTGTGGTGGATCCGGATACAAGAAGCCTGTATCCGGACACGGTTCCTTCGAAAAAAATGAAAAACGTGTATCCGGATACGCTGTTTACTGGAATCGGATACAACAACATGTCTTCTGCTTTAATATTAACGTTAATATTATGATTTTTTTAATATTATAATGGAGTCGGAGTTTTGAACAATCATACAGGGCAGGTAAGTCTTTTACTTATAAATCAGCGCAAATCCTTCCATTTTGGCGAGATGGTGTAAACAATGCAATCCATGCTAAATCTACAAATCTACGTAAATCATCGCTTTTCCATCGTCTCAAATCAGCATATGAAAACACGATTTCGAAATTATTCTTCACTCACAAATTTGCTTAAAGAGTACAATCTGTTCAAGCGAACACAGCCTTAGACATCTTCATATTTTGTAAGAGGATAATTAGCTTCAATTACGGTGATTATCGAAATAATTATTTTATCATTAAAAACATGAGTCATGTTACGTGAATAGGTTGGAGTGAAACTCTTTAAAAAAAAGTGAGTAAAATAAAGAAAAAAACAGATCCACAAGTTTTATGGATTATCTAAGGTATGTTTGGATTCACATATAAAATCTAAACATCTTTTATCTTTTATTAAATATTGTACTAATATATTTCACACAAAAATTTACATAAATTACCTTAATCATGATACGTCGGGTTGATCTTTTCAATCTGTTAATGCATATAAATATAAATTAAGTTTAAATTAGAAAAATCGATTAATTAATTAATTATAAGATTAAAAATACTTGTATGATCTTATACATGGACATATTAAAATAAAAATTAAGTAATAAAATATAGAATTAAAGAAAAAACTAACAGCCTAACGTGTTAACCGGTCCTTTAACGTGATAGAATAGGACAAAACTATTTTTTATAACAAATTAATCTAACTTGTCTCCATTTTTAAGAGACAAAGAAAATAAAGTGGAATATTAAATTGTGAAAAAGTAGGATTTAAATGTAATTTAATTTTATAAAATTGATTTTAAGGGGAGTTTGTGTTTATTTTTATAACTTGT
Organism: Vigna angularis; assembly: GCF_016808095.1. Taxonomy (NCBI): domain Eukaryota; kingdom Viridiplantae; phylum Streptophyta; class Magnoliopsida; order Fabales; family Fabaceae; genus Vigna; species Vigna angularis. The sequence continues at coordinate 19,633,247 of NC_068970.1, forward strand.
TTCTTGTCTTGAATTAATATAGGATTTTTAAGACATTTCGTAAAACATATATATTTAAGTATGATATTAAATATTAATACATGGTTTAACAGTGATTTGACAGATGTAGTATATAATAGGTTTAATAAATAATAACTTTAATAAATAAATTTTAAGTTTAATTCAACCTTATAAAATTCTAATTAAAATTCAAATAAAAAAGAGATTAAATTCATTAAACCTTTAGGTGTAATTAGTTTATGAAATAAGTGAATTTCACATCAAATTTATCTTCTTCATAAAAACTTAAAGGTAACACACCTTAGTTAGATTAAAAAATAAGTGTTTATTAGTCTTATAAAAAAAGTCATGTAAAGTCAATTTAGTTTTAAATAATATCGACAGAGCTATTGAAACTAAATAAAAGAAAAAAAAATATTTATAATATATTATGTGACTTGAAATACGCATAAAATATTATTATTTTATATAATTCAAATTCAACCAAACTTTTATTAGAAAGGATGTGTTTTATATTAAAATAATATATGTGAAGAGAACTGATTATTACATAAAAAATAACTATAATTTATAATTCGTTGTCTCCCTTTCTAAATCAATAGTACGTAATGTTATAAACTATTTTATTTTATTTATTTTTTATTTGAATCTCTTTTACAAAAGTCATAAAACATCAAATTTTACTTCAATTATCTTAATTTCTTGGCTTAACATCACTATACTCCCAATTTTTGTCAGTTTTGTTCGAAATGACCTAACATTTTTAAAATGTTCAATGCAGTCCTAAATATCGTAGTTTGTATTCAATTTAGTTTCTTTTGCAAATAGTTTTTAAATAGTTAACGACCAAATGTTCAGCCGTGCAATCAGTTAATGACATGTCATTTAACTGTTGACCTGCCTTGACTGAAACATTATACAGTCAATGAGAGACTGCCACGTGGCAACCTCTTCCCCACCCAAAAAATTAGGGTTTCTTAATGCAATGGGGAAAGGCTTCCTTACGCCTGCGCCGCGAGAGGAAAACTGAATGAGTTTCGAAATGCAGGAGCGTCGCGATGCGAATCTTGCTCGTGGTTGTTTGTCTGCGATTTGGTTTCTTTGGTTTCTTTCTACTTGCAAGTTCGAAGAGCAGCTTCGCGATGGCTAGAGAAGATGAAGATTGATGGAGAATGATGCTTTTGCGACGTCGATTCTGCTCCAATTGGCTTTTTTGTTCTCTGTATTTTTCTTTGTAGGTTGAAGACTTGACGAAAAAGATGAGCTTGCGCATAGTTCGCTATCTCGTTGCGGCAGTCATGGTTGTCGCGACAAGATGTTGATGGCGATTCATAGTGAAGGAAGGAAAAAATGGTCATGGTGGTGTTTTTGGGTGGTTGTTGGACGCAGAAGATGAACAACGGTGGTGGTGGTGTGACCATCTGGTTAGGGTTTCGAAATGTTTGATGATAAAGGTGCGAAGATGGTAGTTGGCCTTGAGCATGGCGATGGCAGTTAGTGTTAGGTGGTGGCTAGGATTATCTCTAGAGGGAAATTATGGTTTCTGAAAGTAGGAGATGATGATGACATGTCAAGGATGATGTGTCATTGATTGTAGAACTGGACATTTGACCGTTAACAATTTAAACAACGTTTACAAAAAAACTAAATTGAATATAACGATCTTTAAAATTATATTAAATATTTTTAAAAAATTAAATTATTTCAAATAAAATTGAGAAAATTTGGGACATGTAATAAGCCTAATTTCTTCCTCCCTTTTCGTTACGTTTACTCCATCATGCCTGTCACGGCAAAACATTGACGATGGTCATGTCTTTGTCTTTTGGCACCTGGGGTGATGCGCATTAAGATTTTGAATTTCAGTCTTTTTACTTTTAAAAAGGTTATTAATATATTTTACGATATTTTGCAATATTTATTATTGGTGGTAAAATCTGACGATATTTATTGAAACCTGTGTCAGTGAATCATAATTGAATCACCGAGTTGTTATTGATCCAATTAGTTCAGTCTATGCTTAAAATACAAAAAAAAAAGTTATTATTATTAATTTAACAAATATAATGTAAATATAATTTTTTTCTCAAAATAAAATAACAATAAAAATATAATAAAAAATAAAATCCAAAATTCTTAACAACAATAAAAGTTCATAAACATATTCAAAATACTATATATATAATGAAAAAAATCTGGACTGGGTATGTCTTTTTAAAAGGATAGGATATCATTTGAGAACATATGTATTAAAGGAACACACACAAAATTTAAATTTATAAACGAGTTAAAAAAGTTTAACTCAAACTTAGTATTTTCTTCAAAGGTTTTAATTATGCTTTGATTAAATAAATAAGCCAAACTCAATCACTAATAATTTTTGCAAGTTAAGTTCAAGCTTTAAACATTTGGGTTGACTTGATTGGTTTACGCTAGTGCTTACAAATATCATAGTTCCTCTCAAGTATTTAAAGAGTTTACAAAACAAAAAAGGAGCAAAATTTAGCTATCAAAATTATAAATGATATTATGGAATAAAATATATTAAAAGTTTATAATTAAAAAAATAATTAAGGATAAAACCATAAATGAAGTGTCTTAAATTTATATTTTTCTAAAACCATCCTTTGTTTTCACATTAGATAATCACACAAATTATTGTATTTCTGGTATAATTCATTTTTCTAATATATTTTATTATAGATTGAAATTTATTAAAATAATATTTTTTTAAAATTTTAATTTTAATTAAAGAATCTATTTCTCAATTTTTAATAAGCATTAATGAATAATAAAAATGTATTAAAATTAACTGTAACTAAAAAAATGGAATCAGTGTTCCGTGTCTGGCTCCACGCGCTTGGAAGTTGGAATTGCTAGGGTAACGAGGGACATAATTTATTCGGTCTTCATCATTTGTTGTTCGGTGATCATGATTTAACATCTTGACTTTTTTTATATTTAAATTATAAACTCATAAATTATTATTTTATTATAGTACTTTACTTAGATTTACTACTATTATTTTATTATAGAAAAGTAGTTGTTAAGAATGTAAATAAAAATAAAAAAGTTAATGTAAAAGGAACATTTTTCTTTGTTATTATCCCTTTCCCTTTGTTTGGAGAGCCATAGTATTAAGGGACATTGGAATAATTGGGAAAACTGCACACAGAATCTATGTCCTGTACACAGAATGGGTCTCTATGTGATGAAGTTACTTGTCATTCTGCAAAATTGTTTGGAAATTAATGTGAATTTCTAAATTTTACATAATAATTAAAAGGATTTATTGACACCTTATTCTTTTAAGATTTTGAATTGAATTTAATATTATAATTTTTTTTATAGATGTTTATTTATTATTCATGATTTTAAAAGTTGTCTCTCATCAAAATTAACGACAGTAAATATTACTTTTAGAATATATAAAGCAATTCTAACTACCCCGCCTCTGCTTTACAAATAAACCAAACGGTTGGTTAATAAAGAAGACTTGCAAGAAGGGTTTGGTAACTTATAATAATTTTAAGTAATTTGAATAAAAGTAATTACTTTTAGTAAACAAAACAATTGTGATTTATAAAAATAGAATAAATAAAAAAGTTAGTTATTAGGTCACCAACATTGAAATTGTAAAGAAAATATTGTAAGAAGTAAGAAATACGTAAGGATTTAAACTACCAACCAACACGAGACCAAACGGTCAATTAATAAAGCATAATAAAAGTAAAGTGGTTTCAATTTAAAGTTATATAAATTATTTTATTTTTTAGCATTATGAATTTCGCACAAATATTAAGAAAAAATTGATAAAGAACCATGAAAGATTACTCTTTGTAATTTCGTATATTTTTATATTCTGTGTATATAAAAGTAAATCCTTAATACAAACAATTACATATATTGTCACTGGAAATATTAGTTTTTATGTTTAAATAATTAATTAATTAATTATTAAGGCTGGTTACAAAAGAAATGATAAAATATTATGAAAGTATTCGGATAAAGTATAAAGAAAAAGGTACCAAGTCACTAAAGCACTATTGTAAATAAAGAAATATTCGGAAAAAAATGAGGATAAAGATAACCCTCATAAATAGTGGACAATTTTTTTTCAAGTCTCTTTCCCCCTAATAGTTCATGTTTAATGTATTTGCATTTTTAAAATACATTTCCATATATTTTTTAAAGCTAAGTGTTTGAAAGTATACATAAATCTTTAATTTGGTAAAATAATTAATATACATAATTGAAAATGATAAATAATTATTTTTAAGAATAATTTAAGTTCATCTAATTTTGACTAGATATTTTATATTGATTAAGTATAAATATAAATACAAATATTATTATTATTATTATTATTATTTTCAATTGACTATGAGATGTGATAAGTATGTGTAGATATCTCATCCCAATATTAATCTTCATCATTGTCAATTACTAAAATACACATAGAACACTAAGTAAGAGTGATTGTATTAATTTTTAAAATGATGGTGTTCTAACTTTTGCATCTCTAAATTGTCTAAAATTTCCTTATGGTGTTCTAACTTTTGCATCTTCTTTATTGATTAATGAGGGTGTGCCAAGTTTATGTGATCACCAAGACATATCATCAGCTCTGATACCACTGTTGGGTCTATCGAGGAGAAGGTTCACTAGGAAGATACAAACACCAATGATATTTGAGCTCAACCCCATAAGAGATTGTCACCACTGCAATGGGTTAATGAGTCTTCCACCTTTATATAATGTTTTACTTTCTCATTTCTATCCAATGTGAGACTTGGACTCACGTTTTGAATATTTGACTCATTTATGCTTTCATTGTTCTATTATTATATGGTTGTGGCAATGTTCAATGAAGCTTTTCATGATTTGTAGTTTTATTCTTCAGTTTATGAAGTCTTTTTATAATCCTTAAAGTAGCGGTTATTTAGATGATGAGAGATCATAATAGATTTCATAATCCAATTGTATTTACTTATGTTATTTTTCAAATTAAGAAGTTAATGTGTATGATTGAGAATAAATGTAAGAATCACATATAAGTAATATTGTCTATGATTTCTTGTGTTGAAATTTTTCAATATTCAAATTAGGAAAAATATGGTGGTTTCAATTATGGAGATAATATAACAAGTTCCATCTGTCAATTGGCTTAAGGTGAATACTAATGGTGTAAATAGGGGTTGTCTTGGTTTGACTTCATGGTATATTTAGAGGAAGTTGGAGTGAATGTGTAGATAGTTTTTCAGTTATTTTTAAGGTACAAACTTCTATTTATACTGAATTTATGGGGACCATTTTTTATTTGAAGCATGCTTGGAGGGAGGATTTTCAAATGCTTTGGTTGGAAAATAATTCTTCTTTAGTATGACATGTATTTTTTGTAAACATGTGGAGTTCAAACTTTTCATGTTTTTCGTAAAAGAAATAACTGTGTTGATAAATTAGTTAATTTAATTTTGATTCATAAAAAACAATATAAGTGATTTAATGTTTTACCTCTATATATTTTTGTGTGTATATATATATATATATATACCTTTTCATAATAGGTATAATTTGTCTATATTTCATGTAATTTTTATCATGGGTTTTGTATGGTCCCATGCTTTTATTCTTTTATTTTACTTTCTTTTCAATAAATTTTCATATGATGAAATGTCAAAGTTTATGGCTATGTCTAACATCTATTTTGAAGTAATATAAAATCTTGCCTTTTTTTATTATCTTTTGATTCTTATATTTTGTTTCATATGGGATTTTTTTTTCGCTAAAACAATTTCCATCATATTTTAATTGTTTCACTAGTTTGGTATTTGAAAAAAATATATATATTTTTAAGGTATTTTTCATTTTATCATACTCTTAATAATGCACTTTATACTACTACGATTATAAAATGATATTTTATTTACTATAATATAATAATTTATAATGTAATGTTATTATCATGAATTTTGTTCATAGTCAACCAAAAGATTATAATTCAAAAGACAAAAAAATATGTCCAAATTTTAAATATTATTAGTTTAATATTTTTTTTTATAGGATTTCGTTAAGGTAGTATTATAATATCTGTTAGTGTAAAAAAATATTTCATTAAAATTTAGACAAAAAAATAAATAGACGTTTAAAATATTTTTAAATTTAAATATTTGTTCTAAATATATTTATAACTTTATCATTTTTATTTTATTAATAATGGTAAAATTAATAGATATTTTAATTGTCATGAAATTTTAATTATGTGTGATTATATAATTTATTTTATATAATTGTTTGACTCTTATTTAGTTGTTATTTGATATTCTGTCTTAAAATTTACATAATTATAATTTTTTAAAAATTTTAATATTAAAGAAATGAAAATATACCTTTTAACATTTAATCTATGATAATATTATATTTTATTTGCTATAATATTTTTAAAAGTAATTAATTGATATTAAAACATAAAGTAGAATATGGATATCGTGATAATGGTGATAAGACAAAAATAAATTTGTACATATAAAATATAAATGAAAATAAATATTTACATGAGGAATAGGATGAGATATTGAAAATAAAGAATTCACAGTTGAGAGTGAAAGAGATAATTAAAAAATTAGACGTTATTTGTAATAAAGTCTTGTTTTAATAAAAATCATATTAATTTATATTTAATTAATTAATTTTGAACAATTATTTTCATTTGAAAGCAAAACAATATTAATTTTAACACAAGAAAATAAAATATGTATGAAATTTCAACGGAAAAATTGTTTTAAAATATTCATAAATTACAATTTAAAAAAAAACAGTATATCTTTTAAGATTTATTTTTACAAATTTCTTCTATTATATACATCTAAAATTGCAATTACTTTGTATCAGAAAAAAAAAGTGTAAATAATTTTTATTTTCAAACATGCTTTTAATATAAATATGAAAATAACATAATCAGACAAAACTGTATTAAAAATGAATAAATCATACTAGAACATCAGCAGTAAAATATTCAAAAGAATAAAACTTATCTAAAATCAGTTCCAAGTTAATATATTTTATAAATGAACAATTTAAAGATTTATTTAATTTTAATTAGTTTTAAGATTAAATTATTGGTAATATTTTTTGTGACATCCGGGCACTGACGAGGGCGGGGAGTGACGCCGGTGCAAGGGGGCACAGACAAGGAGCGGCTCCTGGCAGCTTCGGGTGGAAGGGGTACATGGACGAATCGAACATACACCGGAATGAGAGGGATCTGGAGATTGTATAGGTATGGGACTATACGGTTGAAGGATAGCTTAAAGGGATTGATTTGGCTACTCATATCACCAAATGCATTTGCTTTTCGGTAGCCTGACCCATAAGAACTCCATGGTTAAGCGTGCTTAGCTTGGAGTAATTTTGTGGGAGGGGTTACATTTTTGGCAAATAACCATTAAATTATTAATTATATGATAATCTTAAAATTTATGTAAGGTTTAATCATTCACGAAGTCCTTTTTTTCGCGTGGAATCTCAATTTAGTTCCTTTGTTTTTGGAAATCTCAATTGGGTCCCAAATTTATGAAAATTGCAACAATTGGATCCTTTTCGTTAAATTGTCTCCAACAGCGTTAGTGTGTCTCTGACATGGCACGCTGTAGTCTGACGTGGATGACTGAACTAACTCGAAAGCGTGTCACTCTGCTCTCATTGCTCTTTTCTTTTCTCTTTCTCCAGACAAGGAATCAATTACCCTGTTCACGTTTTCTCACAAACGCAAAAAGCCTACAAACCAAGCAAATCATCATCTTTCTTCTTCCCTCAATCATGCCCCTGTCATAGCTTAACACAACACAACTCGACTCTCATCATCATCATTCTACACCACCTAGCTTCCATGGCAGCTTTTCAACCTTCCACCACTTCCCACACCTAAAACAAAACCCAAACACCTACCCCTCTTCCTATACCCCACCACACTTTACTCCCTGTTCCTCACTCTCCCATCTCATCATTCCCTTTCGCCCGTGTTGTTCCAATTTAATTGCGCACCCAACATGTACGCCCTCGACATTTCACACACACAACACACCTTCGCCTTCCAAAACAACGCTAAAACCCCCTCCTTCTCCTCCTCTCTCCTCGACACCATCTACCGCTCCATCGACGAAGGAGAGAGCACCGCCAACGACATGAAACTCCACACCCAGACAATCATCAGGAAACAGAGCAGAATCCTCGTCCAACAAGATTTAACGGCGCCCACCATTCCCCGTTCTTGTTTAGTGCAAAAAGGGAAGGGAAGCGAGAAACCTGTGAAAGCACAGATGGAGAGAAAACCAAAATCGCGTTTGCATGGTCACGATCACGACCGGGAGGTGATGTTCTTCAGTTCGACTTCGAGTTGCTCGGATTCCAGCTCTGGATTACTGTCTTCCTCCGACACTGAATCCCTATACGAATCGAGGTCGCGAGTTTCGTGTTTTGCTCCTTCGAGACCCAAGCCATTGATGACGTCGGCGAGCAATGGAGAGCGTCTTATAAAGCCAAAATCAAGGGCGTTGAAGATGTACAACAATCTGAAGAAAGTGAAGCAACCCATCTCTCCGGGGGGGAAGCTGAGTACTTTTCTCAGCTCTCTGTTGGGGAACGGGAAGAAAGCCAAACATTCAAACATTCAGAGTAGCTGTGTGATTTATAAAGTGAGTAGGGTTCTAAAAGGAGAGAGAGGTGGGGATGTGTAAATTCTCGATCACGATCAAACATTCACACAGATACTGACAGAGCAGTTGGATGAAGGAGGAAGAAAATGATAAAGAAAAGAAAGAAAAAGAGGAAGAGGAAAACGAAAGATTCTTCAGTCATCCACGTCATACTACAGCGTGCCATGTCAGAGACACACTAACGCCGTTGGAGACAATTTAACGGAAAGGATCCAATTGTTGCAATTTTCATAAATTTGGGACCCAATTGAGATTTCCAAAAACAAAGGGACTAAATTGAGATTCCACGCGAAAAAAAAGACTTCGTGAATGATTAAACCTTTATGTAATTATTATTTAGTTTTTCAAAAAAAAAGACAACAAACACAAAATTAAAATATTAGAAGGGATCAATTTAAGGAAGTGTTCTGTCAGACTTAAATGCTCAATAATCAATCTTACTTTAAGTGCTTATGATGACTCTAAACTACAAATATAACATATCTTACTTTAAGTATGTTGTCAGCAAAAAAATCAAAGATGCATTTTTTTTCAAAATTATCGAAATAGAATGATTTTAAAAAATATATGAAAATAAACAAGTTGTGTTAGTTTGATATAATTTTATTGTGAAGAAGTCATATAAGTTTGATACCAATATGTGGTGATATAAATTGAGTGAAAAGTTATGTCAAACTGGCATAAATTTTTTAAATTGAAATTATATCACTTGTTTATTTTCATTTTTTTTTTAAATTTGACCATTTTTTTAATGTTGAGAAAAATATTACACAATTTTAATACTTTTACCGTATATTGTTGTATATTGTTTTATTAGCCATGACATAGTCTCCTATTTACTTAAACATGTATGGTTTCATCATCAACGTTGTCACTTTACTTAAATGAGACAATATTATTTTTGGTTAAAGTATATTGTCTTGCTTAAATAAGACATTACAAATTTAATGTACTAAAAGGGCCACAATATAAGTTTATTCACAACTCATATTATTATCCAATTATATTGAAGTCTTTTATTTCGGTAAAGTTGTCCAACAAAGTTGATATCTCACTATAAAATGAAGATAAATCATTTAGATACTCATGTTTAATAAATATTTTTCTTTGATAAAGACCACTATAAAAAGGAAAGGTCGTGGCTAGCATACTTGTTCTAAAAAAATGTTTTTGTTCGAGATAGAAATATTCCAATAAAAAAGATTACTTAAAAGTGATAAATATTTGTTGAAATATTTTTTTTTTTATATTTATAAAATATTTATGAGTGCTATTTGATATTTTGATATACATATCTTTTTTTTTACGGAATTAAAGAGTTTATACCAATTTGTTATCATTACTATTAATTAAGAAAGAAAATTTTCCTCACAAATATTTTTTGATATCTAATTCTGTAGCATTTTGTTATAGATTCCATCACAAATATATAAGGGACTAATGCTTTTCACACAAAAAAAAAAAGAAGATAATGAGAGAATAAATGACATTTCCAATATTACAACAAAAAAAGAAAATTAATTATAATCACTCCAAAATGGGAGAAAACCAGAATGCTTGTAAAACAAAGTATTGAAATGCAAGTTATAAAAGAGCATCTAGTTTGAAATCAGTTAGGACTACCTCTAGCTTTAGATCACTAAACATGGATATGATAGGTTCCCATAATGCAGCCGTCTCTTCATCGCATACTACCACTCTTAAGCTCTCAAGGTCCGTCACTGAGTATGGCAATTCAGACAATCTGTTGCAACCTCTGCAATTCAAACTTTCTAAACTACCCAGCTCCCCCATGTTTTCTGGTAACGTCCTAAGACTTACACAGTCAGAAATGTCAAGAAAGTTCAGTTTATGAAGGCTTGTGATGCTGTCTGGCAACTCTTCTAATTTGGTACAAGAAGTAAGCCTCAATGATTCCAAATTCACCAACTTTCCAATTCCTGTAGGAAGTTTTGAAAGTTTATGGCAGTTTGTGATGCTTAGCTTCTTTAGGGAAACAGTATCGGAGAGTCCAGCCGGCAATTCCTCCATATCACAGTAATCAATGTTCATCTCCTTCAAATTTGGAAGCACATCAGAAACTTTGATGGTGCTGTTTTTGAAGGCTTCGTTCACATTGCACATAAAGAAAGAGAACTTGTGCAGATTCTTCAGTGGCACTCCAGTCTTGCTAAGGAAAGGAATTGAAACCTTCTCTAACCTGATTCTTTTGAGATCAGAAAGATAATCAAGCAGCTCTAAATTCTCCAACTCAGCACGATTGACGTCATAATTCGTTATTGTCAGGACTTTTAATTTATTCATTTTCTTCATGAACGGTGGTAGAGAGCGCTTTTTTTCTCTAAGGTTCATCACTAGAACCTTGACCTCACTTGGCTGCAAGTTGCACCACTCTGAAGTGAATTCTTCATCTGCAAAATCAGACTCAATAATTAGTGTTTGAGAACTCTGTCAGCATGTGTGCATACCCTATGTGCACCGAGATAGAAAGATGAACATACCAGTTGATATGGATAATGAGTGGGCTGCAATGTGATACTCATTCTGTGTAGTCCACCATTTGGGGATATTGTTCCCTCTGAGGTCAATTATTAGCCTATGCTTCTTCTCAGTCGGCAAATTTCTTGTTTGATGGATGGCTAGGTCCCGAAGAAGACCATGCTGCGTAACATAGTGGTAATTGTAGTCAACTGTTCCACTCGTAGTATTCCTGATCAATGAAAATAAATCAATCGCTCATTAGTTAATGCACAGCAAACAGCACAAACAATATTCTCTTCATCTAGCAGAAGTAAATTTTGTAACAGTTATAGGAGAAAGCGCCAATAGGATCATGGTTTTGTACCTAGAGAGTAACTCAAATATCAAATCTTTTTCAAAATGACTTGGAATGATTTTATATGGTTTAATGCATGGATGTTCTCCAATGAGCAGCAGTAATTCGCCATACCTTGTGACAACAAGATCAGCCACGTTCCTTTTGACGAGTTTATGGATATTCTCCATTGCAATGTCATCGTCTTCATCGCGCTGTTCTGCATAAATATCAACAAGTGCTGCTGCGGGTATCTTCTGTGCTTCAGGAAATAAGCTCAGGTCCATAAAACTCTCAGCAAGCTTAGCATCCAAGTCATCAAAGCATTTTTGGAGGCAAGTAAGAAGCCCATCGCTACTAGAACTATAAGAAAGAACAGATTGACCCCTCGACAATGTCCTCGCCCTGTTGTGCCAAACCACTGGTTCTTCAAGACTTAAAGATTTTCCGGTTACTATAAGTGCCAAGGGAGAACCACTGCACCCTTTTGCTATCTACAATTTATTTGATATGTTCAATGAAATCAGAAATTTCTACTAAAACATTTAGCACTGTTTTGCTATTACCATTACTGGAAGGTGAAAACATTTTTAGACAAGCATTCCGTAGTTACAATTTCACACACCATATTTGTAATACTATAATTGAGCAACAGAGAGTATACCTTCTTCACAATAGTATCGGGAATCGTAGAGCTGGTCTGGTCCAGGGATGCATAGTGGCGAAATAAGTTTAAAGCATCAGCTTCATTCAGTGATTTCAACACGTATGGCTGCCCAAATCCTTTAATTGTGAATCTTGATGTCACTAAAATCTTGTAGTTTGGGATCTGAAACACGAATTTCTCAACTAGAGATGCTGACTCTGGCAAAACACCGTCCAAGACCAACAATATGGGGTTTTTTCCAATCTGTTTTAGCAAATTTTCCAATCGATCAACTGCACCCTCATCACTTTGAAACTGTGGCTTCTCGTAACCATTGTGTTCAAACAGTCTCTCCACTATGGTGCTCAACTTGGGCACTTCCGCTAAGGAGATGAAGAATATGTTGTCCTTGAATTCACCTAAACAAATTTCAACATGTTTAGAGCTCTGGATAATCATTCTGAAGTTACTATTCCTTAGACATGTTTACAAGTGAAAATATGACCTTCACAGAAAATAAGATCTAGCTTCTTAGGCCAATTATTTTGGACATCATCAAGAACATATAAAGTACTTTCATTTCTCAACTACTTAAATCATTTTATTCTCTCCACATTCACACAGATATTCCCCTAATGGATTAAGTGTTCTTGTATTTTCATCAAGTTCGATGTTTCTGCCTCAAAATGGGTAAAATGTCCCTTAGATGAAACTGTAACGGCTTTCCAAATACAGCCTAAAACCCATTTGTTGCATTCTGACATCAAAACATTTACTTGTAGCTAATAGCTTGCGTACTGTGACTAAAAGTGGCAACCTCACAAGATTCGGTAGTCAATAGTATCCAGTAACTAGTAATGAAGTTAAATAACCACCTAATGGTTTGAGATCAATAGAACCAAAAAGACCATCAAACTACCTTTTCAAATAATACGAATACGAGAAGTGAAAGATGATGAGATAGACACATTCATACCTTTAACTTCCTCATCAGAACAAAACTTCTTGGCCAACGTTGACTTTCCCGAACCTCCTGTTCCAGTTACTGTGAGCACTGACCCCACATGATGATTCTTCAGCAACTTGAACTTCAACGCCCTCAAATGAACATCCAGCCCAACAGTGAAAGCTGGGGGTTCAGGTGGGGAGCACAAGCCTGCAATCCTTCTCGGAACATTCTCCACAAGCTTCTCGTGAATCTGATGCAGCAGCATCTGGTTCTCCAGCACAATGACATTTATATTTCCTTGCATATCCAATTGAAAGTACAGAGTAATAGAATCGATCAAGTCTTGAAGTTTCTCTTGGGAACTGGCCTTATAACAGCAATTCCACCAATCAACTTTGGAGCACTCAATAACAAGCTCCTTCCCCTTCTCCATCTCATCGATCAGCGTCTGCGTTTCTGTAGCTGGTTTATCCAATCGCTTGTTAAGACCATCTATCTCCCTAGCCATCGGTTCTACTTTTTTGAGGATAGAATGCAAATTTTCCAGGGTGGCTCTGAACTTCACTGCCCTGTCTTTCATTGCAATAACAGTGCTCAGCAGTTCATCAAGCACTCGTCCAACAACAGCATCCAGAATCATAGCCATGACTACTGCACACAGAAACTAATTAACTAAAAACACCCAAAACCTGAAACTTTGATCTAAGTTCTAACACTGGTATGTAAGCCAAACAAACTCAATAATAAGGTACCGGAATTAAGAAAATAGAAAAAGTTTGGTGAAATAATAAAGAATGCCAACAATAATGCTCCGAAGTTTTTTTTTTTTCTTTCTTTCTAAGACGCTGTTACGTTGGAGAACCCGGTACCAGATATTTTTGTTCACATCACAATTCTCTTGGATTTATAGGATTTGTGTTTTCTTTCTTTTGACCGAGGCCCTTTCCCTCTAAACCGTGTTTCGTGTTGACATGGCTTTGGCATCAGTGAGATCAACAATCTATAACTTGAGCAAGTTGAGGTTCACGCACTCTTGAATGTTCACATTGATATAAGGTAGTCAAGAAATTGTTTAAATAGTCGTGCTTCTTATAAATAAATAATTAGAGAAATGGTGGTATTATTGTAGTAAAATTTAGTGAGAACATTGAAGACAATTTGGCACAGGCAAAGACTTTTATGAATCCTGACTTCGACTACGTTGACAAAATCACTCCCTCAATTACTAAGTCAAGTATTCTAGAGACAACTCGCTTAATAATGAAAGGATTTCGTTTTGTTCGACAGTTCAAAACTAATAACATCTCACCTTTCATTCTTTTCAATTTAACCATTTTTAATATATTATTCTTTTCAATTAAGCATCCTTTTCTTGAATAGGTCTCACCGAAATATCACATGTTTATATTTTGTCAATAATATATTTTATTAAGTCAAAAAAATAAATAAAATGTAAAAACCAAGAGATTTTTTTTATATATTTTATGTGACATCAGTTGACATAAAAAATAAGATTATTTGTAGTGACTAATTAATAATATAAAGATAACCAGTTAATCTTATTTGTAGTGACTAATTAGTTTACATAAGCATTTACATGTCGTCAGTGTTTATGTGATATGAAAACGTGTGTATCTTGACCCAATCCCATTATGGGTGTAAGTAGCTACGAGTATACAGATTGAATTGTTTCCACCATGGAAATACCAAAATATTATAGTTTTATCAACTCGAGAATTTTGCATGATTTAATTAAGAATTTTGCATCACTTTATTGAGAATGTTGATACCCACACGTTCAAACAGGAAGCACGTATTTGGAACGGAGGATAATTTGAAAAAAAAGGAGATAAAATGAAGTTGAAGGGAAAAAAATTGGAGAAGTGGTTGTTTGGATTAAAAAAAGGATAAAACTCGATAAAAAAAATTTATGAAATTTTGTAAATAATTTATATATATAAATATATATATATATATATATTATTTGTGTAATTTTCTTTTTTTTACTCCTTTTGTTTAAATTGTTATTAAAGAATTTATATTTTACGAAAAGGACAGTAACCACCTCTGACAATTTTATTTTATTTTCTTTTTAATAAATTTTTATATAATGACAAATTATTGATGAATTTTTAGGTATAAACATAACGAGGTGTCATGATGATGCCTAACATTAGCTTATTTGGAAGTAATATAAAACCTGCCTTTTTTATTGTCTTTATTCTTTCTTTTTCTTTCATTTGAGAATTTTTTTTTCCGCTAAAACAATTTCCATCATATTTTAATTGATTCATTAGTTTGATATTTGAAAAAAAAAATTCAAGATATTTTCCATTCTATCATATACTTTTTTTTTTCTTTATACGATTTATTTAATAATGTACCAAATAGTTTGTAAAGCACACATCTTATCATTTATACTTTTTTTAATATTTTTATTTATTGTATAGTGTTTTGATGATTTTTTATATAATTTTTTATTTATTTTATAACTCATTCTCAAACTAATTATACTATTACAATTGTAGAATGATATTTCATTTACTATAATATAATAACGTAACGTTATTATCATGAATTTTGTTTATCACCACTCAAGATAGATTGTATTTCAAAGGATGAAAAATCTGTCTAAATCTGAATTATTATTAGTTTAATATTTTTTTCTGTATATGATTTTGTTCAAGTAATATTATAATATTTGTTAGTGTAAGAAAAAGAGATTTCACTAAAATTTAGACAAAGAAAGAAAGGAAATAGACATTTAAAATATTTTTAAGCTTGAATATTTGTTTCAAATATATTTTATAACTTTATATTTTTATTTTATTAATGTTTGTAAAATTAATAGATATTTTAGTTGTCATAAAACTTTATTTATATATAATTATATAATATTTTATATAATTGTTTGACTCTTATTATTGTTATTTGGTATTCTGTCTTAAAACTTACACAATTATAATTTTTTTAATTGATTAATATTAAAGAAATGAAATACACCTTTTAACATTTAATCTATGATAATATTATATTTTATTTGCTATAACCTTTTCAAAAATAATTAACTAATATTAAAATCTAGAGGAGAATATGGATATAGTGATAATGGAGATAAGACAAAAAGAAATTTGTGCATATAAAATATAACTGAAAATAAATATTTACATGAGGAATATGATGAGATATTGAAAATAAAGAATTCACAAGTTGAGAGTGAAAGATATACTGGATGTTTGGGATAGTTATAAAATTAGACGTTATTTTTAATGAAATTGTTGGATTTAGTTATGAAATACCAACAGCATTAAATTTTGAGTGATTTAGCTATTGTTGTGTCAGGTTTGATGACATATGTACATTTTGAAATTAAAATTTTTCTTGAAGCTCAGATCAAGGGTTACTCACTGCAACGAAAATTAGGGTTTTCTATGAAGAATATTTATGATTACTTTAATCCAATTAATGAAATCACGATTAAGATTATTTACTTCCATCAAATTGGTGTGGTTGCTGTGCTTGGTGTGGTTGCGGTGAAGTTTCTAAAACTGGACCAAAATGGCCAGTTTGATTGGATTGGCTAGTTTATATATACTGCTTTGATTAGTGTTTACTTCTCTGTTAAAAGAGTTGATAATGTCATTGAAGATGCGAACAAGGTCTACCTTCCCTGGTTTGGACATAGTTGCTTGGACATTTTTTCTGAATGCATAGTCTAAATCCTTTCATTTATAGGCATTAAATATAGTATGTGGTTATATTTTCTGGGTTCAGATTGCTGTTGAATGCGCTACATATTTGATTCTTTACTATTGTTAAATCAAACATGCAATACTTTACAATTAAAGTATTTAAATTAAAAATAGGGACTGCAGCCAAATTAAAAACATGATAGAATAAACTAAAAATAGTGCAATAATAGCAACTGCATAGGTGGCGATCAAGTACTGATACAATTTAAGGAATCATAACATAAAAAAACACCATTGAAATAAAACTTAAACATTTTTTTCTTTCTCTCCCCATGCAGGTACAGGTCCTGTGAGGATGTTTCCAATTAAATGTATAAATTGAAGAATTTAAAGAAATTATGATGTATATATAAAACTTGTTATTTATTCAACTCCTAGATTGTTTGCCAGTTGATATCATCATTATGTTTGCTTTGAATCTTCTGTCATATCCTTATCAGAAATTATTAATTCAAATGTAATAGATGAAACATTTACAAATTAAAGATATTTTGAGCACTTCCCTTAATTTTAAAAGCCTCTGGAATAAAAATCCAGTGAAGGAAAAAAAAATTACGTTCTTATTGATTAAGTATTGCCTCATTAGAAACTTTATTTGGAAAAGTAGTTGAGAAAAGAAAATCACGGTTAAGGGAAAAGAAATTTAATATCATTTGATAACTTTGATTTGAAAAACATTAATATCATGCCTTGCTCTGCAAAGTTTACAAACCTAAATAAAATCCATTTGTTTACTTGTATATCACAACTGTATAAATAGCAATTACTAGAAAAGGATTCATACTGTAATATTTAATCCCACTATGCATTGATCATTACAACTTAACATTGAGAGTCAATATTTCAAGAATTTCAGAATTAATTACATTAAAATAAACTATTATTATCGAGCCAATTAACAAGGCTAAGGTCACCTCCTCCGAAAGCAAAACGCAAAGAAAGATAATGCATTATGTACTCATACAAAAGTAGAAGTTTTCCAACTCCTCGCCAGTTTCGTACCATCTAACATCAGAGCAACCATAGGCTTTTCAAGCCACTGCCCTACATATATTAGTAACCCCAAACCATTCGTTCCAGCCCTTAAAACTGACATTTCATGTTCAATCACTTAAGAAAATATAACCAAAAGCACATAAGATCATTTCTGGTCTGCACAGTTTATATGACGTCTTTGACAGCAAGCACACCAAGTCCCACAACCACACCAATTTGATGGAAATAAAGAACCCTAATCATAATTTCGTTAATTCGGTTGAAGTAACTGTAAAGATTAAAGTAAAAAACCCATTTCATTAATCCGATTGAAGTACAAAACATAAAAGATTGAAATAAAGACCCGCAAAGATTGAAATAAGGAACTCTAATCACGATTTCCTTCATTTCGATTGAAGTAAATAACCCTTAAAAATCCTAATTTGAGTTTAGTTAAAACAAATTAACTTTCAATTTCAGAAAAAACATATAAAAATTTACACATGTCATGTCATCACATATAGTACACTTTATCCAGATCATACAAAAATTAAGTTGGTACTTGAGAACTAAATCTAACCGTTTATTGATTAAAATGAAGCAAAAGTGAAACTACAACAAAAAAACGCATGATAGTTTAGAGAAAAAAAAAATATAGTTAACCCAAAAATATTAATTTTAACACAAGAAAATAAAACATTTATAAATTGTCAACGAATACTTGTTTAAAAATATTCATAAATTACAATTTAAAAAAAACAGTATATTTTTTAAGATTTCTTTTTACAAATTTCTTCTATTATATCAACAAAATTGCAATTACTTTGTATCAGAAAAAAAAAGTGTAAATATATATTTTTTCTTAATATAAATATGAAAATAACATAATCAGACAAAACTGTATTAAAAATGAATAAATCATACTAGAACATCAGTAGTAATACATTAAAAAGAATAAACTAGACTTACCTAAAATCAGTTTCAAGTTAATATATTTTATAAATAAACAATTTAAAGATTTATTTAATTTTAATTACTTTTAAGATTAAATTATTGGTAAGATTTTTGGCAAATAACCATTAACTCATTAATTATATGATGATCTTAGAATTTATTTAAATATTATTTAATATTTCTAAAAATAGAGACAACAAACACAAAATTAAAATATTAGAAGGGATCAATTTAAGAGAGTGATTTGCCAAACTTAAATGATCAACAATCAATCTCGTTCTAAGTACTTATTATGACTTAAACTACAAATATAACATATCTTATTTAAAGTATATATTGTTAGCAAAAACACCAAAATGGTGTAATTTTTTTTTTCAAAATTATCGAAATAGAATGATTTCAAAAAAATTATAAAAATAAACAAGTTTTGTTAATTTGATACTATGTTATTGTGAAGAAAATCATATCAGTTTGACCCAATTCAATATAATGATATAAATTAAGTCAAAATTCTTATCAAATTGACATATTATATTCTTTTTTAAATTTGATAATATTTTTTCAGTTGGTACATTCTAGCAATGTGTACTGAGTTTTAGTAGACAATAATATCCTTATATATTATGCCTTATAAGTTTTAAAGTCAAGGGTATTTGAATAATTTTCATTCTCAAAACTAAAAAAATAAAAAACCCTCAAACCCTAACCCACCTCCATCGTTCCTCTTAACCCTTCCTCTTTCATCTCTCTTACTCCAACATACATTTTCTCCTTCATCCCTACTATAGCTCCAAGAGAAAAAATTAAAAGTACTAATTAAAAGAGTTATAAAAAGATTTATAAGTTGGAAGTTAATTAAAAGGAACCCGCAACAATCAAATCTAAGAAAAAGATGAAAACAACTAAGATAAAAAGAAGAATTCGAAAAATGATGAAAAATTTCGTTCCAATTTAATTGAATATAGTACAAAAAAGATTATACAAAAAGAATACATGGATTTGGAACTATATTTTGTTTCAAATTGCCAGTATGTTAGTTTTTTTTAAGTATTTTTTATGATATTGTTGCCTCAACCTATCCATGAATCTAAGAAATAGCGAGAATTTTTGATTTATCTTAATAACTCTCTCAATTCAAAAATTCAAGACTTGAATTGATGTCCTTTTATCGAATCCTCCTAATTGCATTGATTTATCCGAAAGATTTCACTTCAATTAGAATTGTGTGGGTGAGAGAGAGTATGGAGATGAGGTTAGACGAGTATTTTTTATTTTTTCAGTTGGAGCTACAGTAGGGATGACGGAGAAAAGGTTGGAGCAAAAAAGATGAAAGAGAAATGGTTGAGATGAACAAGGGAGGTGAGGAAGGGTTTAGGGGTTTCTTGTTTTTTTTAGTTTTGATAATGAAAATTATTCAAATACCCTTAACCTTAAAACTTGTAATCCATAATATATGAGGGTATTTTTGTTTACTAAAACCCGATACACATTGCTAAAATATACCAATTGAAAAAAGAATGTAAGCAAGTTAGCAAACCATATATATATATATATATATATATATACTTTTACCATATATTGTTTTATTGTCCATGACAATCTCCTATTTACTTAAACATGTATGGTTTCTTCAACGTTGTGACTTTACTTAAAAAATGAGACAATATCATTCTTGATTAAAGTATATTGTCTTGCTTGAATAAGATAACACAAATTTAATGTGTTAAAAGTGCCGCAATATAAGTCATTAACAACTCATATTACTATCCAATTATATTGAAATCTTATATTTCGGTAAAGTTGTCCAACAAAGTTGATATCTCACTATAAAATGAAGATAAATAATTTGGATACTCATGTTTAATAAATATTTTTTGTTTCGGTATAATAGTTGAGGCCCAGATACAAATCTGATGAGTTACGTCTTCTCCTCCCAGCAATATAGTTATCTCCACGTCTTCTTCTAGTACATAATTATTTGGGAAAAATGGAGTGGGTACCTGCAAAAGCACTCTGACGCTCAAGTCAGACAAAGGGAATGATAGAACCTTTTTAGTTCAAAAGTAGAAGAAAATCAATATTCTCCTCCTAAATCTCTCTCAGAAAAACGTATCTTTTTTCCCTCTCGTTTTTCATATTTAACCTAACAATAAGATAAACCGTTTACCTAAAAATCCAGTTGGTTGGAGAACCTGACTACTTGGAAAACACAACCGTTAGGTCGTGCTTGATATTGGGTTAGTTGACTCCGTGATTTGCGACATTATGGCCAGATATTTCTAACCGCTTATTCTTTAGTTTATTAGGATTAATATATCCATTTTGACTAAAATTGACCGAACGTCTTCTCTCTGACCTTTGACTGGATTAGCTCAATCAACAGACGATCGCTAAAAGACGGTCGTTGAATGATTGATGTCAGAAGCGACGATGACAAGCGTATGATATGACGATCGATCGCTCTACCTAATGGGTGGACGATCATTCAGGAATGGTCATAAGACAACTCGCTATTGTGTGCTTTATTTATCCTAGTATACATTTTTCTTTGATAAATCATTTAGTTGTTATCATTACTATTAATTAAGAAAGAAAATTTTTCCTCACAAATATTTTTTGACATCTAATTATTTAGTATTTTGTTATAGATTCCATCACAAATATATAAGGGACTACTAATGCTTTTCACAAAAAAAAAAAAGACAATGAGAGAATAAATGACATTTCCAACATTACAACAAAAAAGAAAATTAATTATAATCACTGCAAAATGGGAGAAAACCAGAATGCTTGTAATAAGTTTGTAGGACAATTTAGATTCTCAAATATATCATTGTATATGTCGATTACTTTAACTTACTTTTATTTTTTTTATCCTCTTGATTGCATTGCCAAACTATACCCAACTACAAAAATGGACATTATAAAGCTAGTTGAAGTCAGCTTGGTCACCTCTATCATCTTATCACCAGGACGTGTGATTCAGCTTGACAACTTCGTTAATCCTATGCTACCTCTACAATTTATGCAACTTTATTGTCCTTTTGAGTAAATATAAGAAATTTTACACATTGGATAAGTTTAAATTAATTATATAAATAAATATAAATCTTATAGTACGATTAAATTATAAAATTTACTTTTTAAAATAAAATCATAACTTATTCTAATTAAGTTTAATAAACTTATCGTATTATCTATGGTTAGATTATTGTCAAACCTTCAACAGATATTTAATTGTAGAATATATTAAAAAAATTATATCAACTATATATAGGTTCAAATTATAATTATATAATATATAATTAAATGAAAACCACAGTTTAAAAATTTATTTTATGAAATTAAAAATTGATCACTGTGTAAAGGTAGTCATTAGTCAATGTTTATCTCTTCCAAATTGTACACTTGTCTGAAACTGGAACGGTGCTATTGTGGAATACTTCACATCAGATTGTACAATTTTAATTTGTTATATCAGAATTGGGCTTAATTTGCCTTGATCCTCAAAAAAGCAATTCGTCATACACATTACTTCCCAATGAATAGCTTACTTCTGTATTATTCAATAATCTCATTCCCTAGAATGTTCAAGCAATGAGCTGCAGGATACTTTTTATATTATATCGTTCAATTACAATTCATACTAAAAAATTATGTGATCACTCAAAAAAATGTAGAGAAAACAACAAAAGCTCCTAATAATTTTGAAGTACACAGATTTGGTTCTCGGAATATCATATACATGCCTCCAAATAATGCGATTGTGTTGTCAAAACCAAGTACCAGAATGCAAGTTATAAAAGAGGATCTAGTTTGAAATCAGTTAGGACTACCTCTAGCTTTAGATCACTAAACATGGATCTGATAGGTTCCCATAATGCAGCCCTCTCTTCATCGCATACTACCACTCTTAAGCTCTCAAGGTCCGTCACTGAGTATGGCAATTCAGACAATCTGTTGCAACCTCTGCAATTCAACCTTTCTAAACTACCCAGCTCCCCTATGTTTTCTGGTAACATCCTAAGACTTACACAGTCAGAAATGTCAAGAAAGTTCAGTTTATGAAGGCTTGTGATGCTGTCTGGCAACTCTTCTAATTTGGTACAAGAAGTAAGCCTCAATGATTCCAAATTCACCAACTTTCCAATTCCTGTAGGAAGTTTTGAAAGTTTATGGCAGTTTGTGATGCTTAGCTTCTTTAGGGAAACAGTATCGGAGAGTCCAGCCGGCAATTCCTCCATATCACAGTAATCAATGTTCATCTCCTTCAAATTTGGAAGCACATCAGAAACTTTGATGGTGTTGTTTTTGAAGGCTTCGTTCACATTGCACATAAAGAAAGAGAACTTGTGCAGATTCTTCAGTGGCACTCCAGTCTTGCTAAGGAAAGGAATTGAAACCTTCTCTAACCTGATTCTTTTGAGATCAGAAAGATAATCAAGCAGCTCTAAATTCTCCAACTCAGCACGATTGACGTCATAATTCGTTATTGTCAGGACTTTTAATTTATTCATTTTCTTCATGAACGGTGGTAGAGAGCGCTTTTTTTCTCTAAGGTTCATCACTAGAACCTTGACCTCATTTGGCTGCAAGTTGCACCACTCTGAAGTGAATTCTTCATCTGCAAAATCAGACTCAATAATTAGTGTTTGAGAACTCTGTCAGCATGTGTGCATACCATATGTGCACCGAGATAGAAAGATGAACATACCAGTTGATATGGATAATGAGTGGGCTGCAATGTGATACTCATTCTGTGTAGTCCACCATTTGGGGATATTGTTCCCTCTGAGGTCAATTATTAGCCTATGCTTCTTCTCAGTCGGCAAATTTCTTGTTTGATGGATGGCTAGGTCCCGAAGAAGACCATGCTGCGTAACATAATGGTAATTGTAGTCAACTGTGCCACTCGTAGTATCCCTGATCAATGAAAATAAATCAATCGCTCATTAGTTAATGCACAGCAAACAGCACAAACAATTTTCTCTTCATCTAGCAGATGTAAATTTTGTAACAGTTATAGGAGAAAGCGCCAATAGGATAATGGTTTCTATCTAGAGAATAACTCAAATATCAAATCTTTTTCAAGATGACTTGGAATGACTTTGTATGGTTTAATGCATGGATGTTCTCCAATGAGAAGCAGCAATTCGCCATACCTTGTGACAACAAGATCAGCCACGTTCCTTTTGACGAGGTCATGGATATTCTCCATTGCAATGTCATCGTCTTCATCACGCTGTTCTGCGTAAATATCAACAAGTGCTGCTGCGGGTATCTTCTGTGCTTCAGGAAATAAGCTCAGGTCCATAAAACTCTCAGCAAGCTTAGCATCCAAGTCATCAAAGCTTTTTTGGAGGCAAGTAAGAAGCCCATCGCTACTAGAACTATAATAAAGAACAGAGTGACCCCTCGACAATATCCTCGCCCTGTTGTGCCAAACCACTGGTTCTTCAAGACTTAAAGATTTTCCAGTTACTATAAGTGCCAAGGGAGAACCACTGCACCCTTTTGCTATCTGCAATTTATTTGATATGTTCAATGAAATCAGAGATTGCTACTAAAACATTTAGCATTATTTTGCTATTACCATTACTGGAAGGTGAAAACTTTTTAGACAAGCATTCCGTAGTTATGATTTTACACACCACATTTGCAATACTATAATTGAGCAATAGAGTATACCTTCTGCACAATAGTATCGGGAATATTAGAGCTGGTCTGGTCCAGGGATGCAGAGTGGCGAAATAAGTGTAAAGCATCAGCTTCATTCAGTGATTTCAACACGATTGGCTGCCCAAATCCTTTAATTGTAAATCTTGATGTCACTAAAATCTTGTAGTTTGGGATCTGAAACACGAATTTCTCAACTAGGGATGCTGACTCTGGCAAAACACCGTCCAGGACCAATAATATGGATTGTTTTCCAATCTGTTTTAGCAAATTTTCCAATCGATAAACTGCACCCTCATCACTTTGAAACTGTGGCTTCTCGTAACCATTGTGTTCAAACAGTCTCTCCACTATGGTGCTCAACTTGGGCGATTCCACTAAGGAGATGAAGAATATGTTGTCCTTGAATTTACCTAAACAAATTTCAACATGTTTAGAGCTCTGGATATTCATTCTAAAGTTACTATTCCTCACACAAGTTTACAAAACAAGTGAAAATATGACCTTCACAGAAAATAAAATCTAGCTTCTTAGGCCAATTATTTTGGACATCATCAAGAACATATAAAGTACTTGCATTTCTCAAATTCTTAAATCATTTTATTATCTCCACATTCACACAGCTATTCCCCTAATGGATTAAGTGTGCTTGTATTTTCATCAAGTTCAATGTTTCTGCCTCAAAATGGGTAAAAGGTCCCTTTGATAAAACTGTAACGGCTTTCCAAATACAGCCTAAAACCCATTTGTTGCATTCTGATATCAAAACATTCACTTGTAGTTAATAGCTTGCGTACTATGACTAAAAGTGTCAACCTCACTAGATTCGGTAGCAATAGTATCCAGTAACTAGTAATGAAGTTAAATAACCACCTAATGGTTTGAGATCAATAGGACCAAAAAGACCCTCAAACAACTTTTCAAACAATACGAATACGAGAAGTGAAAGATGATGAGATAGACACATTCATACCTTTAACTTCCTCATCAGAACAAAACTTCTTGGCCAACGTTGACTTTCCCGAACCTCCTGCTCCAGTTACCGTGAGCACCGACCCCTCATGATGATTCTCCAGCAACTTGAACTTCAACGCCCCCAAATGAACATCCAGCCCAACAGTGAAAGCTGGGGGTTCAGGTGGAGAGCACAAGCCTTCAATCCTTCTCGGAACACTCTCCACAAGCTTCTTCAGCAGGTGCTGGTTCTCCAATACAATGACATTTATATTTCCTTGCATATCCAATTGAAAGTACAGAGTAATAGAATCGATCAAGTCTTGAAGTTTCTCTTGGGAACTGGCCTTATAACAGCAATTCCACCAATCAACTTTGGAGCACTCAATAACAAGCTCCTTCCCCTTCTGCATCTCATCGATCAGCTTCTGCGATTCTTCAGCTGGTTTATCCAATCGCTTGTTAAGAGCATATATCTGCCTAGCCTTCGGTTCTACTTTTTCGAGGGTGGAATGCAACTTTTCCAGGGTGGCTCTGAACTTCACTGCCCTGTCTTTCATTGCAATAACAGTGCTCAGCAGTTCATCAAGCACTTGTCCAACAACAGCATCCAGAACCATAGCCATGACTACTGCACACAGAAACTAATTAACTAAAAACACCCAAAACCAGAAACTTTGATCTAAGTTCTAACACTGGTATGTAAACCAAACAAACTCAATGATAAGGCACCGGAATTAAGAAAATAGAAAAAGTGTGGTGAAATAACAAAGAATGCCAACAATAATGCTCCGAAGAATTTTTTTTCTTTTTTTTTTTTTTTCTTTCCTTCTAAGATGCTGTTTCGTTGAAGAACCTGGTACCAGATATTTTTGTTCACATCAAAATTCTGCCCTTTCCCTCCAAACCGTGTTTCGTGTCAAGTAGAAGTTTCCTACAAAGCTTTTAGTTGAGGTGACTTTGGGATGAGTGAGATCAACTATCTATGACTTAGCAAGTTGAGGTTCACGCACTCTTTAATGTTCACATGGACATACAGTTAGAAATTGTCTAAATAATCGTGCTTACTATAAATAAATAATTAGAGAAACAATACTTATATTTACACACACAAATTTTATGTTTATTTGAAACTATTTTTTAATTTTTTTTACTTATTTTTTTCTTGAAAAAATGTAAAATTTTATCTTTTATGATTATTTTAGTCGTATATTTTCTGTAAAATAAATATAAAAATATGTCACATTATCATTATTATTTAAAAAAATGGTAGTATTATTGTGCTAAAATTTGCATAACACCGAAGACAATTTAACACTAGCAAAGATTTTTAGAATGAATTTTAAAAAAATATTGTAAAAACTAATGTAAAATTTGATATGTGACAAATAAAAGAAATTATTTAATTAATAAAAATTAAAAATTGTCAAAATATATTTAATTATTAAAATAATATGAAATTATAATTATTAATATTATATTTATGGATAAAAATGTTTATAAAAAGAAAAAATTAAAAATTGATTATTATAATTAATTTTAAAAATTTAAGAAAATTATAATTTAGTAAAATGAAATAATTTTTTTTTAAAATTAATTATTTTTTAATATAATTTATTATTAAGTGGAATCCTGGTGCAACAACGTTACCCTTGGTTGCCATTATATGTTCTTTTGGTCTAATACTCCTCCTTTCATAACTTTCCCACAATAATTACAAACTCCTTTCATAACTTTCCCACAATAATTACAAACAGTAGTATTTAAATTTGATTCATCCATGGGGTGACAATGTTTCCAACCGGGTCACTTTTATGAGATGCTCTTGAACTATCTGATCATTAGCCATTATTGTTGTTGGAAAATAGGTATATTTTTTTTGCAAAATAATTATAGTGAAAGTAGAGAACTAGAAAAAAGAATAACAAAATTGAAAAAGAAAAGGCAAAAGGGTGGCTGGTGGCAGTCACAGTAGTGGTTGTTGGTGGGCAAAGGCAAAAGGGAGAGGAGAAATTGTTTAGATTGAATAAAATTTCACTGCAGCTGCTTGTGGATGCAGTAACGTAGGATAAAAGGAGTTTTGTATATTATGTTAGATTAAATAATTTTTTTAGTAGGTTTGGACCAAATTTTTACCTTATTTTAATAACATTCATATAAAACTATGAATGCAATTAGGTTTCTTAGGCTAGTTATTACTTTTTTTTCTCCCACGTGTCTCTTTCATCTGCTGTTCTTTTTCTTCAAGCCTCAACTATCTATTTCTTCTCTTTCCTTTTGTTAAGTTATTTTTTGTTAAGGCTTCCACCATCAATTTTGGAATCAAACAGTGAAACGTCAGGCTATGTTCCTTCCTCCACCTTCGTCACATATAACTGGACATCTACCACGGACCTTGCAACCTTAAGTCAAAAATCATGCCACCTCCACCACGATGCTTACAACTCAAACTGCTTCAAAGAAATCGATTACACCCACTTTGAAACCGAATAAAGTATCTAATATTCATACCAAAGTACCATGAAACGGAATATAATGCTCAAGAATAAAATACACTTGTGTTGAAAATTGAGGAACCGAATAAAGAAAAATAAAAACCAAATACAGGTTCCTGTATTTTTCTTCCTAAGCGTATAACTGAATATAAGTTCCATGGAACCCAATAAGCCTCAAAAAAATTCATCTCCAACCACTATTCTTTGTTTTCTTCATCTTCAAACATAGAATAATGCATAGTGACCAGTAGTCAGCTCAATGTGTTTTTAGTATTACCAATATACTTGGAATCAGTTTTTCATTGGTTATAATAGCATATGTCAACTTATGGAATTATATAATAATTAGAGCCCAAATGAAACTTTACATCTTCATTCATCCAAATTTCACCATATTTGCAAGTGATGAAAAACTTCTCCATTACATAATTCCTCTGCAAATCAATCATTGTATTTCTTTCGAAATAAACACAGATTTTATCTTAATTTGTCGCTCTACTGAAAAATATCTTTTTATGTGAACATAGCGTTAGAAAGTCTGATGTGGACAAAATCTCTCCCTCGATTACTAAGTGTAAGTATTCTAGAAACACTCGCTTAATAATGAAAAGATTTCATTTTATTCGACAATTCGAAACTAATAACATCTCACATTTCGTTCTGGTAAATTGACTTTTATGTGTGGTTATTGAAGTACATATTCGATGTCAATGTTTCCATTTCCTTCTTTATTTGAACTTTGTATCTCATTTTTATGTGTGTGAATTTATGTACTAGGCTACGCCAGCGTATTGTTATTGCTAAAAAATCACAAATAAAACATATACGGAACCGACGCGAATCGAATACGGATCCGCCTGTGAAACATTATTACAGTATTTTTATATAATATTTCAAACGTTATATTACCTCCACACGTTTAATACGTATATCCATTTATTAAGAACAATAGAAAGAAAAATAAAGGTATTAATTAGTGTGTCCTACTTTTTACCAAAACAAATGAAAGTTACTTCTTAAGTGGTCCTATTTTATAGATATTATTACTCGCTTTTTTCTTTTCAATTTAACCATTTTAATATATTATTCTTTCAATTAAGCATCCTTTTCTTGAATAGGTCTCACAAAAACATCACATGTTTATATTTGGTCAATAATATATTTATTAAGTCAAAAAATAAATAAAATGTAAAATCTAAGAGAAGAATATGTTTATATTTGGTTAATAATATATTTATTAAAGTTTTTTTTTCATCTTATATGTTTTTGGCATATATTGTTCGTCCTTCAAACTTCTTTCATCCTTCTAGTATTAGCTGAACCTCCTACATTTTAACATCTTATGTTAATGCTAGTAAGAAGGAAGGTCAAACTTAAATTAAAATAACATTTATAGGAGTAATTTACATTGACATTTATTTGAGTGGATCTTTATTGTGGGTCTATTGATCCAATGATCATTTTACCTCTAAAAGCTATTTCTGGCTAAGTTACATGTCGTGTTGGTGTCTTTGACAGGTAGGGATAGGTATGGGTAGACAACATCCGACTTCAAGGAGGAGCGTGCGAGGTCTCGTTGGACTATCGATGGGGAGATTCACTGGGGAGACACAAACACCTATTAGAAAGTGGGTTTTTAAGCCTAACTAAATTGACCATGTGGGACTTCCAACAACACCAATAACATATGAGTTCAACCATATAAAGAATTCACATCACTCTTTATCCAAAATCTTAAGACAATAAGTTAAGGATATTTTATTTTTATATAGTGCTCTACTATTTCATTTATATCCAATATGAAACTTAGATTCACACTTGAATTCCCAACAAGATGTCTAATTCCTATTTGCTTAATTCATTCTCTTAATGTCAAATTATCTCTATTATTAAAATAGAAATTTATTTATATTATTATTATTGATCATAATACTTAATTTATTTATATGTATCTAATATATATATATATATATATATATATATTTCCTATTTTTCTCTACATATGAAGAAAAAAAGTTTAAAGAAAATATGACATTCCATTTTATTTTCTTTTTTCCACTTTCATTTTAAACCAGTGTTCCCGTGATTCTGCCCTTGGAAACAAACAGGGCTAAAATAAAACCCAAAGGATATATAAATATGTGACTTATTTTAGTAATTAATATATAATGAAAGAAAAATTCAACAAACAAAACTGTTTTTTAATAAGGATCGCGATATGTTGATAACGCAAATTTGACAACATTTTGGATACGACACGTGTCAGTGTTGTATTGGGTCATTTTGAATTTTTTTTTTAAAGAAATCTGATTTGAAAAAGGGATCAGGGTTTTAGATTTCATTATTCCGAAAGTACCCTTCTTCGTTCAACACTCTCTTCTCTCTCAATTTTAGGGTTTTCAGTTTCATTTGAACTTCTTTCTCCATTTTGTGCATTTCTCTCTCGACGTTCAGCAATCTCTCTCGACGCTCGGCAATCTCCGTCGTCGCTGGCCTCGTTCGAAGTCTCTCTTTCTCTGTCGAGTTCGTGATTTCGACGACCGATCTCCGTCGTTGGTTTGTTCAAAGTGTCTCCTTCGGTGTCGATTGTGTCGAAGTTCTGAGCTTTTTTGTGCAATGGGTCCGTCCGCTGACATAGGTTCTTCGAACAAGGTATGCACTTTTTTTCCTTTTTCATATTCGTATTTTGGGGTTGAGCTTTTGCTTTTGGCTTTTGGTGATCATTTTGGTGGTTTTTTTTGGTTATTTGTAACCAATTTTTTTTTTTTTGCAGTTGTTTGTTCGCATTCATTGGAAACCAAGTGCTTTGTTACTTTGAATGAAATTTTGAGTGAGTTTGTAGAACTCCGTACACAGGATATAGTCCCAAACTTGACTGATTTATGTAATTTGTGATTAGTGCAGTATTGGTATATGTTAAAGTATGGATAGTTGTAAATGTATCAGAAGAATTTTATTGAGTGTTAATAAAGATATTGGTTAATGCAATTGTGATTGTTATATTCATTTCAGTTGTCCTTTTGTAGTATTATTTAAGATTCATCCTTTGTGATTGTTATAACTAATGTCCAGTTCTGTCACCCCTATGTGAAGGGAAGACCCACTAAGGGTGTTTATAGGTTGACAAGTGAGGTCCTGCACCATTGACACAGGACAGATGCACTTGTAATCGATTACTGGGACCCTGTAATCGCTTACCAGGGGAAAAAATACCCTTTTGTACTGAAAGTTGACAAGAACTACCCAAGTCTGGCTTAAGCACTCCCCAGAGTTATTTTAGAGTCCTTTTGACTGTGTTTTGAAGGTTTTCTAAATAGATCATTATTGGAATACTTCAAGTTGGAATACTTCAATATTAAACAAATAAAAAAGGAATATTGAAGGGTATTGAGTAATGAAAAATTATAACAATATTAAAAACCACATACATTAATAGGAAAACGTAACAATAGTTCATCAAACCACAAGTTTTGAAATTAAAAAGTACATAACGGTATTAGAAAACGTACATAACAGTTCATCATACATTGGTGCACTAAACACCACTCATGACCGTTAAACTCACTCACTCATCTAAAATAACAAACATGAAACAATAACTTGAAATGAAACTCATTTAGGAAGCTTAAAAAAACGTTGTTTTTGGAAAATTAATTGCACCTAGTGCAGTTGTTCAAAAAATAGGAGTTAGCAGTCATTCGAAAGCTCTTTGAGTCTAGATGCCAACAAAACAAGAACCAACTTGTTCGAAGTTCTGTGGAGAAAGTTAAGAGCAAAACAAGCAGCAAAGGTCAGAAAAACAGAGTTGGGGAGTGTTGTTCATCCAGCTGGGGAGTATAGTTGAAGTTTCTGTACAAATGACCATTTTTCCTCTAGTAATCGATTACCAGGGTAGAAATTGGCCAGAAATGCTTATGGAGCACATCTAACTTACATGAAAGCACCTAAATGACATTTTTTTCTCAATAATTCAATGACCTAACATGTTCATTGGTGCACTAAAGACCACTCATGACCATTAAACTCACTCACCCATCTAAAATAGCAAACATGAAACAATAACTTAAAAGTAAACTCATTTAGAAAGCTTAGAAAAACTTTTTTTTTGTGAAATTAACTGCACCTAGTAGAGTGGTCTAAAAATTATGAGTTAGTACTGAAAGTTGATTTGCGCTACCCAAATGTGCCAACTGCGCTCCCCATGATTGTTTTTTGTTTGTTATGAGTGTCTTTTTAAGATATTGTCAATGGGGGACCCTTGTTGGTCATGATTGATGATTTCCACAACTTGTAGTGTGAAGTTTGGTAAGTCTTCTGTGTAGGGAAGACCCATCCTGGGTGGTCTTAGCAATGCAGGTAAGGTCCTACACCATACACACTGGAGACATGCACTTGTAATCGCTTACAAAAAGGCTGTAATTGATTACCAGGTTAAATTTACAGTTTTGTACTAAAAGTTGATCTGTGCTACCCAGGTGTGGCAACCGCGCTCCTCATGATTGTTTTTTTGTTTGTTATGAGTGTGTTTTTAAGATTTTATGAAGGAAGGACCCTTGTTGGTCATGGTTGATGGTTTCCACAACTTGTAATGTGAAGTTTGGTAATGAATCAATGGTGTGTGCGAAAAAGCCCAAACCTTGGTGATACCAATCTCGACGGTGTGTGCGAAAAAGCCCAAACCTTGGGAGAAATACCGTCAACCACAATGGGAGACAAAAGCCAAAGACTTACACAACCACGAAAATGCCGCCAACGACAATGCACGCCAAAATCAACAAAATTCCAGAACGAGGGATATATACTGCCAACGAGCCCACGATCACACCATCAAAAAAAGGGGAAATGGGTAAAGAGGAAGACGAAATCCTCGACAGTGACCAAATGACCCAAGAAACGAAGTAAGAAGAGTCGAACTCAAACTCAAAGGGGAGAGAGAAACAACATTTCAATGGTGGACAGAGAGTAAAGAAAAGCAAGAAATGAAGAAGACCGAAACGGTGGAGAGAGATAAATGCTTCAATGGTGGAGAGAGATGAAAGCTTCAATGGTAAAGAGAGTTAAAAAAATCAAATTACGAAAAAGAATGAATCTGAAAAAAAAACCGCCAAAAAGAATTTCTATCCAAATTTTTTTCAAAATTATCCTTCTAAACAAATTCTACTTTTTAAAAAAATCCTTTTAAAACCAACCAATGAAATAAGTTGTCAAAATGTTTTGACAAAATATATTGTTAAAAAAATGTTTTCCTTTTAATAAATGCATATCAAATAAGTATTCGTATTTTATGTATTTCCTTTGAATTCAGCATTTTGGTCACAGAATCAAAGTACGTACGTCAGAACCCCCTCAACCATGCATGTGTTTAGGATCTCTCATCATGTTTTGTTCTCTTTATTTTTCAAATTTCTAGAAAACATGCCCTTAAGCAAATAATTTATACCAGAAAGTTGGTCTTAATACTTTTTATATAAAGAATCTTTATATTTAAAATTTTTCATTTATATTTTATCCCATTTAAACCATTATGAAGACAAAGTTTTAGTATCATTAATGAATTTTTTTATAAAAGACTTATTAAAAAAATATAACACTAATAATTAATATTATCTCTAATTTAACATTTTAAGATAACAAATTTATGTGTTTTTTTTAATTTTTTATTTTTTTTATGTCTAAGTAGTGTGAAACTTAAATTTATAATAAAATTTCCAACAATGACAAAAAGTGAACACAAATAATGTATGGCCTTCTATTTTATTTATGTATTTATGTTGTAGGAACTTAAATACGTTAAATAAGTGAACAAGATATAAATAGAAAGAATACGAATTTATTGACTCCTAAAATTTTGAATTTAAAATAGTTTTAATTTTTCATATAAATTTACGAAATAACCTAAGTTCTAGAATATTCTGCTATTCCTAAACTCACCACAGAAAGAAGGACAAAAGAAACATATGCATTCCTCATCCTCACTGTCACTCAATAGTGAAAAAGCTAATTAATTATCTTCCATTATAGCCACCCTCGTTAGGATGTCGTTTTCACCGCAAATGACGCTTTCCATGTGTTTTTCTTATTGTACTACCGAATTCCTACACCTCATGTGCTACTACATGCTCTATTTAATATACAACTTTTCTTTATCCTCACTATTTTTTTTTCCTCTTTTCTTCTTCATTCTTTCACATATTTATAATATGAAAACCAGAAGGATATTTTTACATACATAAATCTTTTATATTTATGTAATATTATATATTTTTATTTTATTTTGTTTTCTTTAAAAATATATAAAAATTTAATTTTTTATGATATTTTATTAATGCAATATATGTTAAATGAATATAAATGTATGTCACCTTATTATTACTTTATGAAAATACAAAGAAAAATTCTAAAATAAATGAAAAAAAATTGCTTAATTGTTTACCAAGAAAAAAAGTATAGTACGATTTACTAAAAAAATAGTATGATAAAATTTTCTTTTTCTTTTATTTTTATCAAATATTTTAATTTTCACCAAGTTATACCTTTCTTTTTCTATTTTTGTATTTCTTTTCTTTTTACCATACACATATCCTACGAGCATCAAGCGTAAGAATTCATTGACACAAATATTTTATCTTAATAACTAATATTAAGTTTGAGTCGTTAATACTGTAAGTCTCGAGAAAAAGAATTACTACTTAGGCTTGTGATAGTCATCATGTTATAATATTGATTTTAGCAACACTATTAACATAATAGAAAAGATGGGTAAAGTTATATATACTTATATATCATATTAATTATTTTCATTTATCTTTTTTTTCTTATTTTCATGTCGTGTAGTACTCTAAAATTGAAAGAGTCAACTTTTGATTGACTGTTCCGCTCTAAGGCATTCTAAAACTTGTTAATACGCGTGGTTTGATGTTTGAATTTCTTAATTATGTTATGCGATTCTAGCCTTAAGGAGAGGAGATACTACATTACTCTAAAAATAGACGAATCCAGTGAGAGGAATACCTCCTGATTAATTATAGAATAATAATTTTATCAAAAAATTCTTCTAACTTGAAAATTGGTCTGACAAAAGATATTATAACCTCTACAAAATAATGAATGTTCGTATTGAGAAATATTCACCTTTAAAGGTATATTATATTATAATTTTAAAAAGCTATAAGAGTTTGTAGAAATATAATTATTTTTAAGATCTTTTGAAGAGAAATTTCCATAATTAAAGTTTGTAGCTTAAGTTTTAATGAATCTATAGAATTTGAAAGTACATCGTTAATTTTTAAAAATTAACGATAATAGACATAAATAATAATAATTAATTGTAAGATCTGGATCAATAAAAATAAAACCAACAGTTTGTTTTCAATACTTTACTGTAAGATTAAAAATTAAAATGTATTCATTTCTCAAAGATAAAACTAGAGCCGTCAATTTTGGTCCATTCTAAAGGGCTGGGTTATGATTCACATGAATTTGGATAAAAAAATCCCACAAGGTTAAAAAGCTGAAAAAGTTTAAATGATAAAAGAAATCTATAAAAGTCATTTGAATGAGTTTATCATGGATTTTTCTTTTAAATATGAAAAAAATATTAACTTTTAAAATATATTATTAGATTTTTGGTTTATAGCAATCCGTCTTAACTTTTAATTTAAATATGTTTGTTTTAAACTTTAGTTAGATCGTCTCATGTCTACCTTCAATTTTAACAGGACTAACTAATCTCGACTTTCGATTCAGGATTATGATCTAATTGAGCTTGTCTCAACCTTTAACTAAGAATGAGACCAAATTTGGATAATGATAAACTCCGTCGAATTCGGCCAAATTTTGGTTGAATCTGACTTAATAGAATTCAATTGAATTTTCGTCTAAGTCAACTCGGCCAAATTCTTGTTGTGGCTAACTTAGTCGAATTTTTCTAAATTTTTATTAAATTTTTGTCAGGACTAATTAGACAATCTTGGTTAGACCTACCCATATGGACTATTGGTCTAAACTAGTTCGTCTCAATAATTGTTAAGAGTTATTTTTCATCATTATTTATTATCTATTAATCTAATTATTAAAATTTAGATTCATTAGGTTAAGGAGAAAAACAATGTAAGAAGAAATATTAGGGTACTTATAGCAACTCATATTCACTTAATAGTATTATTAATTTAAATAATTTTATATTAGTGTTATTTTGCAAATAAATGTGCATGAGATTAAAAATATATAAGTAAAATGCGTAAATGAAATGGGTTAAAGAGCATTGATAAGCACCTCCACAAAGGAAGACACTTATTTAAGTTATAAAATGTATTTTAAACATATATGCCTGAATTTTAGTCTTAAATTTATTTTTTCTTTACATACATTACTTAAAAATAATATGATGAAAAAATAATTACAAAATTTATATAACGAAAAATATAAGTACGAACACAATCTAACCAACGAAACAAACCCACATTCAAACAATGCACTGAGAACGACAACAACGAACTCCCCTACCAAGGCAAGAAACCCATAACAAAACAATGGAGCCATAATGCGAGCAAGGAAACAGAAGACATACTCAAACAAGTGAAGCTACAAGGCATCACTGCTAGGTTTTTTACAATGAAAGTTCACCCTGTACCAAATGCATTTCAAATGTTCGAAACTATGCTGGAAAAAATAACTCCCCCGTCAATAATAAAAAAATAATTGAAAATTAATTTTAAAACAATCAATAGACTGTGTCGTAAAAAATATGGGTTAAAATATGATTTTTTTTTTTTGCCATTGCACTTAAACCCATCTGTCCCTTTTATTTTTTGGATGAGCAAACCCCTCTGGAGACATATGAACTTCACATGGAACAATTATGAACTACGATAAATGCAACTATCAAATAACTCAAAGAAATAAAAAAAATAGCCTTGATCGGTGAGAGTATGGTACCCTTTCACAAGGAATTAGTCTTCCTCTTTATTGGCGTATGGGTCAGTAGGTGAAGTATAAAAGCAATTCAACAATTTGCATATCTACTATACACAAAAATCACTTTATTTTTATGCCGCAGTTTGAAAATTAAAGAACTTCAACTACAAAAAAACTCTCTTTAAATATCAAAATATATCATTCGCTAAACCCGGAACAATCATTTAATTGAAATGGTGAGAATGCAGCTACATCTGCAACTGAAAAGCAAAACAAAATTGATATGATCAGTGGCGAAATTTCAGGAGGCTATTGGTCAAAAAAATGCTAGTGGTGCCCAAATAAAGCTCATTTCACTTTAATAATGATGTATGTTTTTCTGTCAGAATTAAGAATTGTATATTACAATTTACATATATAAAATTCGCACAGTATAACTTTAGCCTGAAGGAACATCAACTTATGGAACCGCGTTAACACCGCAGAAAATGGATGATGAATTTGTTACCTTAACACCAAACACGATCCCATTTCTTAATTATATTATGTTACCAATGTTCCTTCTATATATATATATATAAATATATCACATGTAATAAATGGCCTCTGCAGAGCTAATCCTCCAAGCCTTACTGAGTTTCACTGTTGAAGAGAAAACAACAGAAGTGGTACTTTTCAATAACTCGAAAGTGATGCTTCATGTTTAGTTCCTTGTTTCTTTCATTATTTTCTTCCTACTCTTGAGTGAAACATAAGTGTTCTTTTCTGTTGTCATATGATGTTCTGTTTGTGGACAGACGCAATGGGAAGCACTTGTTTGCTCCATCTGTTGCGTGGTGTTGTTCTGGCTCTGCTGAGTGTGTGTCTTGTACAAGGAGAAGATTCATATAAATATTACACGTGGACCGTGACATATGGAACTCTTTCTCCCCTAGGTAGTCCTCAGCAGGTGGGTAATATAAGATGCTTTCATTTATTAAGATATGTTTGGATAATCTGGTTGAAGCCGAGTCTAAAGTTTTAGTTCTTGAATTTCCAAGGTCATTCTGATCAATGGTCAGTTTCCGGGTCCTCAATTGGATTTGGTAACCAATGACAATGTTGTGCTCAACCTTGTCAACAAGTTGGATGAACCATTTCTACTTACATGGTGAGTTTTTTTTTTTCTGTTTTTTCATGTCTCGTTCATACTGTAACTGAATTTTGAATGAAGTGATATTTTCATTTCATCAACTAGATGTGTAAAATTTTGAGCTACAAGAAATGCATTGTTAAAATAAATTTAGACAAATTACAATGTTTTAGTCAATTCTAGAAAGAATAACAAGAGGTTCCAAGTTTCCTGAGACATCTGACAGAAATGCTGAACTTGGTAGCATGCTTATTTAGGCATTTTGTTTGAGAAAATGGGATGACATTGTTGTTATAAAACAGGAATGGCATCAAACAAAGGAAAAACTCATGGCAAGATGGGGTCTTGGGAACCAACTGCCCTGTTTCTCCAAACTCAAATTACACGTACAAGTTTCAGGCCAAGGATCAGATTGGAACCTTCACATACTTTCCATCAACTTCACTGCATAAAGCAGCTGGAGGATTTGGAGGACTCAATGTCTACCACAGATCTGTCATCCCAGTTCCTTATCCGTACCCTGATGGAGATTTCACTTTACTCATCGGTGATTGGTACAAGACCAACCACAAGGTATCTTCAACTTGTGCCTTTGCATTATTCTCATGCGTTGTGCTTCCTTGCAAATTTGCCACCTTACATTCTCAACGTTTTGTTTTTTGATATTTGCAGGCATTAAGGGAGACTTTGGATTCTGGAAAATCTCTTGCCTTTCCCGATGGTCTTCTTATCAATGGCCAGGCTCATACTACCGTAAATGGTGACCAGGGTCAGTCTTTTCAAAAAGAATACGGTTCAACCTTATGCAGATTCCAAGTGATTAATTTCAACTTTGTCAAAATTGTATCTCCAAACACTATTCACGCTTTAGCCTTTAATTTCAGGAAAGACCTACATGTTTAGGATCTCAAACGTGGGCATGTCAACATCAATAAACTTCAGAATTCAGGGTCATACCCTGAAGCTAGTTGAGATCGAAGGATCACACATTGTCCAGAACGT
This sequence comes from Vigna angularis, assembly GCF_016808095.1. Classification (NCBI taxonomy): domain Eukaryota; kingdom Viridiplantae; phylum Streptophyta; class Magnoliopsida; order Fabales; family Fabaceae; genus Vigna; species Vigna angularis. The sequence continues at coordinate 19,672,227 of NC_068970.1, forward strand.
ATACGACACTCTTGATGTGCACGTTGGGCAATCCGCTACTGTGTTGGTAACCTTAAATCAGCCTCCAAAGGACTACTACATTGTTGCATCAACAAGATTTTCCAGAAAAATTTTCACAGCAACGGCAGTCTTACATTATTCAAACTCTAATTCCCCAGCTTCGGGACCCCTGCCTAGTCCCCCCATTCACCAATATCACTGGTCTGTGAAGCAAGCCAGAACTTACAGGTTGATATAAACCTCTAACCAAAATCAACAAGCCTATAGTTTTAGTTACTTGAATTTAATTTCTACACATCCATGGTACAAAAGGTTTTCATACTAATAACTAATTACAAGTTATGTTACATATAATCATTATTGCTGCAATAATCGGTAAAATTATCATATACAATAAAGTTAAACTCTCCATAGCAATCATGCATGTACTATTATTAACTCTTTTTTGTATCTGCTAAAATGTTAATTGCTGGTGCAGATGGAATCTGACAGCAAATGCTGCTAGGCCTAACCCACAAGGGTCGTACCATTACGGAAAAATAACTCCTACAAAGACAATTGTATTGTCCAATTCAGCTTCTTTGATAAATGGAAAACTGCGGTATACTGTGAACAGGGTTTCCTACGTTAACCCTGACACCCCTCTCAAGCTTGCTGATTACTTCAACATTCCCGGAATCTACAGTGTTGGCTCACTCCAAAGCCTTCCTTCTGATAACACTCCCTTATCCGTAGCAACCTCCGTAGTGCCAACTTCTCTCCACGACTTCATTGAGGTCGTTTTTCAGAACAACGAAAACACCATGCAATCTTGGCATCTTGATGGTTATGACTTCTGGGTGGTGGGGTATGTCAGCTTGAATCTTTTTTCAGTATTGTAGAAGCAATCATCTTTACTTAGAATTAGCTTAAGGAAAAGTATTAATTAATGGTGTTGGTTGCAACAATGACAGTTATGGCTTTGGTCAGTGGACGCCAGCCAAGAGAAGAACCTATAATCTAGTTGATGCCCTGACCAGACACACTGCACAGGTAACATAAACAAGTGTATAGTTTTATTTATGAGTGAACGAAAAGGCCTCTTAAAAATAGGTACTTAGATATTTTCTGATGTTATGAGATGGTGATTTAATGTAGGTGTATCCAATGGGTTGGACAAGCATATTGGTGTCGTTGGACAACCAAGGAATGTGGAATCTGAGGTCTGCAATGTGGGAAAGGCAGTATCTTGGGCAACAGTTATATCTCAGGGTTTGGACTTCTGAACGCAGCCTTCATAATGAATATGATATTCCCAACAATGTGTTGCTTTGTGGCAAAGCTGTCGGACATAACAACGATCCCTAGTATCACAATCTTCACCCGTTAATCTTATGTTGTCCTTTTCTAGTCATGAGGGTTTGACTACCAATTATATCTTTTATCAAACTTTCACTGCTCATTCTCGTATATGAATTTTACCGATTAGTTTCTTAGTTCATGGTAATAACCATTAATTTAGTAGTGTTCTCTTTCGTAATGAAAATTTAAACTCATAAAGTTATATAAATAATTCCTTTTCCATTCAACTATGTACAGAATTCTTAAAGTATCAAATATTCATCAATTCAGTTTAATAAACATGAACACATCTAGGTTTTTTAAATAGATATAAACAGATATGTAACTTTAAGACATAAAATATGAATGTGATGGTAATAAAAATATTTTTATTAAATTGATTACTTGTTAAATAAACTGATTCGACAAGTTTTAAAATAATAAATGAACTAAAATATAATGTTTTGAGGTACATAATTTTATTACAATGAGGAATAAATAAATTTAGATAAAAGTGGCAAATGGAAACCCTAGGATTATTGGGCCGAAGAAAATGTTAGAGAATGGGATATGCACTGCTGTTGTAAGAGGGTTACTCCCTACACCACCTCACATTACTTCTTGCACCATCACATTTTTTTAAAATTTCAAAACTATCATTTATATTTTAAAATATTCTATACCTCCACATATTTTCTTCAACAGATGTCGACCTCCATTCAAGAAAAAATAATTCAGCGGATATATCACATCCGTTAATGGATATGTCACATCCGTTAATGATATTTCACATCCGTTTTTCGTTAATTAATTTAATATTTTTTTATATTATTAAGTAAACGGATGTGCGACATCCATAAAGTTTTTTTTATTTTTTTTAGTTTATTAATTTATTATATTTTATATTAATATATAAATATTATTTAATTTTTTTAAATTTTTTTTATATAATTATATATAAATTAATTTTATTTTATTTAATAAAATAATAATAATTAATTTAATTTATATATTATTATTTAATTAATTATTATAATATTTTTTATATTATTATTAGTTAAACAACATCCGTAGTTTTTTTTCTTAGTTTACTAATTTATATATTTTAAATTAATCTATAAATATTATTTAGTTTTATTTTAAAATTATTATATAATTATATATAAATTTATTTTATTTTATTTAATAAAATAATTATTATTACTTTAATTTATATATTATTATTTAATTAATTATTATAATATATAAATATTATAAATGAAACGGATGTGTGGTCATATTCCTAGGTTTTTTTTTTAGTTTATTAATTTATATATTTTAAATTAATATATAAATATTATTTAATTAAATTAATAATAATTATTTAATTAAATAATTTATAAATTAATTAAAATATAATATTTAAAAAACTAAAAAAAATACTTAAATGGATGGTCACATCCATACGGATGTACATCCGTTGAATATAATTAATTAAAAAATTAGGTATGGGGTGATGAAATGGATATTAACATCAGTTTTATATCAAAGATAAATTGAATATAAAATGATATAGAGAGTAATTTATGATGGTGGAGATTTAGTGGCCTTCTCTATTCCTACTCTCAATTTTGCTAATATCTCCTCCAACTTTTTTTCCTTTCCTTTTGTCAATTTTTTAATGAAAATATTTTTTCACTATATTATTAGAAGGTCGAGAGTTCGCAGTATATATCGAAAGACGTAATTCCCTTTTATGTTATATCACAAAATATAACAGAAACAAACATTAATTTTGATCCATGTCAAGTTTTTATTTTAAACTATTTTTATTTTAAAAAATTGGTCATCAACTTTGTACTGATGTTGCAACTAATGCCACACTTTCTACATTATTTGTGTTTTTGTTGATATGCTAAGTAGTTAGAAGTAATGGGTCAATCCACATAGATCTCTTTTCCCATAGGTTTGGCGTGAAAACGTTGGCTGTCAATAAAATTAAATGAAAAAATTAAGAAAAAATTAAAAAATTGTTTTTTTTTAATTTTTAATAAATTTTAAAATTCTTTAATTTTTTAATTCAGTTGACTTTATCGGATTTTAAAATTTATTGAAAAAAATAAAAAATCATCTCTAATTTTATGATTTTTTAATTTTTATTTTTTTACATTTTTTGTTTTCAATTTTTTCAAATATTGCTTGTTTTAGTTTAATAAAATATATTTAAAATATTAAAATATTTTTATATATTAAATTATATTAAATAATAAATTAAATTAAATATTTATAAAATTTTAAAATAAAAAACAAAAATTTTAAAAATATGTTAAAAAATATTTTAATTATTTTTTTTAATTCTTTAATTTAAAAAAAAATATATAGATCAGAATAATAAATAACACGAGTCACGTGATTAAACAACAAATCAGTATGTCATGTAAACCTCTATCTAACGTCCTTGACCCCATTCAATGGTAGAGGGTCAATGGGAGCAATTTCACAAAAATAAAAAAAAATCTAATTGAAAGAAAAAAAACAAGAGACTTATTCTCAACCCAAATAGGGAATACCGAAATAATTAAACATAAGTTAAATATTTAATCAATTTTAAATTTAAAAAAAAATATATATTATACCTATTTAGAAATTTGTTAACATATTTATGATTTTTAAATTTTAAATTTTTATATTTCTAGTTTTTAATTTTATATTTTAGTTTAATAAAATATATTTTAAAATAATAAAATGTTAACATGTGTATATTTATCTCCTTATTTAACTTTTAATATTGGATTTTTAATTATTTTTTGTACTTTAATAGAATATTTTAATTAAGATTTATTATAATTTGGTTTATTTAGCATGAGATACAAAAACATGTTTAAAATATATTTTTAGTTGCATAAATGTTATATTTTGATGTGTGTTACCACAACAATAGCTAAGTTGAGCTCATTCAAATGTGAAAATAAATTAGTTAAAGTTTCATGACACCTTAAAGATAAATTCAAAAATGACAAATAGTCAAGATTATAAGAAGTCAATCCAAGCATAACATGAAAAAGTAAAGAAATTTGGCTAAGTTAAGAAAAGGAAACAAATAATAAAAAATGAATCTTACAGTTTTCTCTAATTTTTCTACTAAAAGGACTTTGATAATTGATAAATGTTTATAATTAAATATAATTTTAGGAAAATATATCTTAAGATATTTTATTTGATATTGTTAAATAATTACTTTAGTTAACTATACAATAAATATCAAAAGTTAATATTTACCAAATCTTTTTTAATCTAGCATATATCTTCTAAAATATTTTTAGATCTCCATAACAAGCAAATATATCTTGAAGATATTGGATTATTTAGAAGATAATCGGAGGCGATTATATTATTATGTGGAGTGTTAAGCCTTCAGGATTTATTTTGCTGTAATTTCTTAAATAGATTATGAAGTTAGATGAATAGATTTGTTTATTCTTTTTTATTCTTTTTGTGATTTATTTTTATTTATGTGTTTTACTTCTTAATCAAGTAAAAGTAGTGATTTTACATTATAGCAAGTTAACATGGTGTTAAATCTACATAACATATCAATCATATGAGTTCAAGAGTTTTTATTTTTAATTGAGAATTACTTAGATTAAATTTAGAAACTTTCATGTGATTGAATGAGTTTTTGTCAATAATTGAGAATGTACTTTGATTAGTAATAAAAAGTTTAAAAAGAATTAATCAAGAATGTACTTTTGTTAATTAGCTTCTTACATATAAGAGGTGAAAAAATAGAAATAATTATGCATAATAATATTTAATTAAGAATGTACTTTGGTTAAATTTACTATGATTAATCTACAAAATTCTTACTTTTAATTGAGAATGTACTTTGGTTAAGAGTGAGAATGCCAAAAAATTAATTTAGAATTTATTTTGATTAATTTGAAAATCTAACACAACAATTAATTGAACAATAATCTTAATCTGAATTCTATTTTGAAAAAGTAACGTAATCAACTTATTTTCTTTATATTTGTTTTTATTTTTTAAATCTTTTTTCAAATTTATTCCTTCCTATCTTTTGTTATTTTGTTCTCTAATCTATTGATCTTTATCTTTTTTATTGTTATGCTTTACTAATCTTTTTTATTAAAATTAATTTGTTAAGAATCAATATATTGAATTATTTTTAAATATTAAAATTAAATTAAATAATTATGTATTTATAAATTAAAATAAAATTTAGAAAAATATGTTAAACAGATTTGAAAATTCGTTATCATATTCTTTTAAATTTTGTTTTTAAATTTATAAACTAATAAATATTTAATTTAATTTAATATTGTAATATAATTTAATATATATTAAAATGTTAATATTATAATATATTTTATTAAATTAAAATAAATAATTAAAAAAAAAACTAAAAACAAAGATGTTGAAGAAAAGAATTTAAAAGAATAAAAAATTTATTAATGAATTTGGAAATACATTAGGAGTGTCGACGAATTTTGAAATCTGTTAAGTGTTTTAATGGATTTCAAAATTCTTTAAAGGTCTCTTATAAATTCTTTAGTAAGGTGTAAAATTTCCTGAGACCTTCAATAAATTTTAAAATTTGTAAAAGCTTTCAATGAATTTTGATATCCCTTGACATTTTTAATAAATTTTGAAATTTACTACTTTTTAATGGATTTCAACAAATGTACACTAAGACAAATATAAAAAGATGATGAAATTTGGTGAAGCTTCACAGTTTTAGATTTTAAATTTGAAATATATGAGTTTGTTAAAGAGAAAAAGTTAAAATAATAATATTATGACCAAAAATATTAGGAGACAATTTGAAATCTATGAGTTTGTTAGGAGACAATTTCTTTTTTATAAATAAAATTCAATTCATTCACAAAAATAATAATATTATGACCAAAATTAAGTGAAAGATGTTTTAGTCAAACTTCATGAAAAAATACAATGAGTTTAATTAAAAGATGTTCAACAAAAACTAGTTTAAAAATATTGATTGAAAGTTACTTAGTTCATACTAGAAAAAAAATACTTTAATTAAAATTAAGTTAAGATTCTTTGATTGGGGATAAATAAAAAGTTGTTCAATTAAGATTCACTTGAGCATCTGGATCAATAAAATGCAAGGTTACAATAGGCTTTGTTCACTTGAATGGATTTAGGAGAGAGTGATTGAGGAGATTTGAGAAGATTTCAAGATAAATTTTGTTGTTGTTTATTTGAGTGAATTTGGAAGTAAATTTTTTTAATCTGTCACGTCAATCAAATCCTACACTAATTCTCACAAACTTTACTTCCAAATTCACTCTCACTTACCTCCAAATCCACTCAAATAAACAACAACAAAAATTACTTTCAAATCCTCTCAAATCTCCTCAATCACTCTTTCCTAAATCCATTCAAGTGAACAAGACCATATTGTTCCTGATTTAATCGAAACCATGTTGACAATATCCTTGAGTGAAGCCAAGTTAACGAGCTCTGAGGTTGAACAAATGATGCTCACCAAAATTGAGAGAATAATATCTTAATTAATGCCATTATGTCATGAAAATTTAAGTGTGCACTTTCTTTTTCTTATATTTAGAAAAAATCTTCTGTTTTTTTCTCATCTACAAGGTTTTAAAAATCAATAATTTTATTTAAAAAATATTTTTTTATATCTCTAAAAAGTAAACTTAATTATTTATCATATGAAAAAAATGGATAAATTATTATTTTTTATCAATTAAGTATTTATCATATGATCTATTGAGTTTCAAAAATAGTAGATGAATCATTAATTCTCTATAAAAGTAAATGTAGAAATTTATTCTAATCCATCGTCATCATCATTGTTATTATTTTACAATGGCTAGATTTGATAAAATTATTTGTGAATAAGCTAAATAAGTATTGATATATGGATTATTTTCTCAACCTTTTAAAGGTTGTACAAAACCATTAATAGATAGCTTATTATTTGTTAAGAGTGAATAAAAGAGTAGAGAAAAGAGGGTTAATAAACATGTTTAAGACACTGCCTTTAAATAAAACTAGGTGACAAAAGTTAACAAAAAATATAATTTTGATCTCTTAATATTTTTTGAAGGTTTTCTAAATAAATAAAATTATATCACTTTTAGTCTTAATAGTGATAATTTATATTTAATAGTGATTATAAATTGTTAGAAAACGTATTTTAAGGAGTACAGACTCTTTCAAAATTTGAAGAAAAAAAAGCATTAAAAATAGAGGATTAAACGAAACTAAAAAGGAAAATAGATGATCCAGAAGCTAAATACTTGTATATGCCAAGCTCGTTCTTGAAAACTTAAATAATAAAGGTACTGTAATTCCATTCATTTTTCCCTTTTCCCAGGAAATCAGATCTTGGATCTATTCCATATTATTATTAACTCTACTTAACTTGCTTGACATGAACATGAGTGAAGTTTCTAGAGTTGACTTAATCATTTATGATCAGTTGACTTCTATTTATTAATTGCAAGAGGTACAATGTCCATCTCCTACAATAAAACTCTGACAATTACTAATCATTCAGTATTTTTATTCTTCTCAAAAATAGTTAATTTGATCAAGGTTTTATGAGTTTTTGGTACACATGCACCTAAGACTCAATCTACGAAGACAAATTGCACAATATTTCACGTCATGACTACATGAAAAGCTTGATAGATACATCCTCGAATTTGACAGGGTGGCAATATGAACATGATGCAGAATTAAACATGATCGAACAAATATGTATTCTAAACTTGTACGGGTTCATATTTATATTTGTGGTGAGTTTTTTTATTAAGGTTGGTTTAATTATGATTTAAAAATAAATAATTATATTTTAACTTTAAGTTAATCGGTTTTGGAATTCATCTATTTTGATTTTGTTCAAATTATTCAGTTTGATATGTTGCTGTTTAATTTGTTAGATACTGCTTGAGTTTAATGACTTATATTTGAGACGTTTGATTGATTATTTAGTCTCGAGATTTGTTACTAGTTTGATGATTGATTATCTAAATTATAATTAACTTAATGCTAATTGTCCGGATTATTGTTGACAGAGTGATTATATTTGTTTAAGATAGAAAAGATCGGAATGTAAATAGTCTTTGGGTATGACACTTTGTAATCTCATGAAAATCACCTTTTGCTAGTTTTGATGTTACCCATAACCACACACAATTGGTCTTAGAATTGAGGGAATTTTTATATGGGATTTTTAAGCAAGAATTGTTCCCAAAACTGTTGAAGTTCAGATCCATATATGGATTCAATTTTCCCCATCATTCTATTATATTCACTCAACGTCGCGTTTTACGAGCTCATGTGCACACAGTTATGGCGGGAATGTGAGCTTCCGGAATACAAGTTAGGAAACAAGATGCAAGTTGACTGAATGAAAAATAAAAGTTCCAACATAGATCCACACTCTTCGATCGCATTGTCATCAAATTTTATTTACTTCCCTAGGTTAAGAAAATCTGAAGTAGACACTCAGATATTTTCTTAAAATTGAGTTTTATTATTCATTTGATAATTAAAGACTTTAAATAGTAATGACATTTATAATATTATGAAAATAAAAATAAAATCTAAAAATAAAATATTAATTATCTTAAAATAAAATCTGTTTAATCTATCATAATTACATATCTCTATTTTATTTTTATCAAATCCAATTAAATATTACTATACTAAAAATTAATAAAATAAAATTTAAATAAAAATTATTAATAAAACTTTAAAATTTAAGTTTATCCCAACACCTTACACGATTTCTAAAATTAAAACTATACTCAATATTCAAGTCATTTATATTTTTATCTACTTAATCAAATGAAAATTCAGTTCAAATTGAAGAAACAAGAACAGGATATATGATATAAAATAGATTTGGATACAATACGAGGATAGTAGAAGTTACTCTATTAATTAATGAGCATCCGCTCTTTGATGCGCCGCAGCCGGTGGATCTTTTCTTCCGGCCACCACGGACTCAAGCTTAGCACAAAAGCCAACTCATCTTGCTTTCACATTTTCACACGGAAACCATTTGAATAACCTATACCAAAATGAAAAGCAATAATATATATTATTTTTCTTTAACGCGGTGGTCTTGCTTGTTTCAAGAAATTCTAGTCAACTTCGTAACATGGGCTTTTCACAATATTAAACTATTATCTTGAGAAAGTTATGTGAGTTGTGCCAATTAAAGAGAACAATGTGCATGTACAAATTGGTGCTATATGTTGCGTACACAGCTCCTGTGCTTCACACTCTGGCACATCTTCCATACCATCTTCAATTCCGCACTTCTCTCTGTATATATATATATATATATATATATATATATATATATATATATATATATATATATATATATATATTAGGTAGCGTGACTAACTCTATTCTCCATCTTCATATCAGTTCATCATCTTGGTTTCCTCTTGTGTAAGAGGAGCTTAGATTTCTGGTATGCTTTCAAAATTTCTTCTGAACTCCTAATGCATTCCTTTGTTACGTAGTTTCTTAACACATGGAATATATACTGTAAAGTATATCATTTTCCTAACATAGATACAACATATTGATGTTTGGTTTTGTTGATTGATTATTTTAACTGTCGAGATCAAAACAATTTGTACTCCGATGGAATGTGAATTTTGAAAACTAAATGATATTCCAAATTTGACAGCGCCAAGATGAATCTTTCGTCGTTTTTTCTTGGAGTTTTGGCTTGCTGGGGTGCTCTCTCAGTTATTGCAGAAGACAGATATTTGTACTTCACATGGGAAATTACAAACGGAACAATTTATCCTCTAGGTTTTCCACAACCGGTTGGTTATTTTTCCATGAGTATTAAAATCTCATTTTTTGATATGTTGTTGTAAAAGTGTACATGAATATGATATTTATTTGCTTTTCTTACCAGGGCATTCTTATCAATGGTCAATTTCCGGGCCCTACAATTGAAGCCATCACCAATGACAATATCGTTGTGAATGTGATCAACAAGCTGGATGAAAAATTCCTGATTACATGGTTAGTGATTTTTTCCCACTATTTTTAATTACTTTATAAACTGAGTGCATAAGCATCAAGCTTTGATTCCTTGGGTGTAATGCAAAACAGGAGTGGTATAAAACAAAGAAGAACATCATGGGAAGATGGAGTTTTGGGAAGCAACTGTCCAATTCCTCCAAACTCAAACTGGACATACAAGTTCCAAGTAAAAGATCAAGTGGGAACCTACACATATTTCCCATCAACCAAAATCCATAAAGCTGCTGGTGGTTTTGGGGGCTTCAACATTGCGCAAAGATCTGTCATATCCATACCATATCCTGCCCCTGATGGAGAATTCACCCTGCTCATTGGAGATTGGTACAAGTTGAACCACAGAGTAAGCGAATAATCACTTTCCTAAATTGCTTTCTATCACTTCAATTATTTTTTTTATTATACTTCAAAATTCTCCCTAAATAATCTTTCTATTTTTCCGTTCTTAATGTAATTAACTTAGTTATAAATATAAAAAAGCCTTTGTACAATAGCTTTTAACCACTAATTTAGTCTTCTAAACTAACTAATAAATAAGACAAGTTTTTTTTTTATATATATATATATATATATGGGTAATAATCTGATAACGATATTTAATAATACTGATATAATAAATTTAATAAATAATAAACTTTGTTAAAATAAATTTTGATTTTAATATCATATTAAAAATTAAAAATTAGACTTTTTTACATTATGTATAGATAAAAAGATGAATTTAGAAAATAAAAATGAGTAAATTTGAAGGAAAAAAAAATGATGTAAGATTGTTTAGATTTTATTTGTTTGGTGAGAAATGAAAAGAAAGTTTATTCAAGATACGGTGATTTGATTGATGTGTATATTGTTATTTATATTTTTCTATTAATATTATTATTTTTTATTATTTTTATTTTTATTATTAAAATATAAATGTATTTATAATATTTTTATTATAAATTGTAATACTTAATATTATTAATGTTATTATTATTATGTATAAACTTTTCCTGCATTTATTAGCATACGAGGAAAGAAAGTTTACCAAAATATGACAATCCATTTTACCTTGTTTTTTCTAATTTTATCTCAAATTTATACTTATGTGATTTTATCAATAAAATCTAGAAGAATTTAGTCCAATTCAATATTATAAAATTAATTTTTAAAATAAAATTATATTTATTATGTATAATAAATTTATTTTATTTTTAGTTAATGTAACATCTTAACTAATAATTTAATTTTTTTATATAAATAATATAAATTAATCGATAAACTAGTACAGTTTTTCACTACAGAACTTCTTTTTACCAAAACTTTTTTTTACCAACAATGTATAAACCATTAAACTTGTATGGTGATATCATTAATTAATCATCCAAAAAGTTTTGAGATTTGAAATGCAAAGATAATATATAGTATAATCTTGATTTTCAGGAGTTAAGAAGACAATTGGACTCTGGGAAAAATCTTCCTGATCCCGATTCTCTTCTCATAAACGGCCAAAAGAATGCTGCGGTATTCACTGGGTTACCTGGTAACCATTTCCATCAACAAACACCACGTTATTTTATTTCACATCCTATGGCTATGAAATAGAGATAGTTTTCAATTTCCATCTAATCCATGGTTATTATTATTTTCAGGGAAGACATACAAGTTGAGGGTGTCCAATGTTGGGTTATCAACCTCGTTTAACTTCAGGATTCAGGGGCATGACTTGAAGCTCATCGAAGTTGAAGGTGCACATACAATCATGGACTCCTACAACTCCCTTGATGTTCATGTGGGCCAATCTCTTACTGTTTTGGTCACACTCAATGGCTCAATTGCTGACTACGCCATTATTGCATCTACCCGTTTTACTGGGCCCAATCTTCTCACTACCACAGCAACTCTTCGCTATGCTGGCTCCAACACTAAGTCCCCAATTCCACTGCCTGAAGGCCCACCAACTAATGATGTACAATGGTCCATAAACCAAGCTAGAACCATCAGGTACTGTATATTTTTTTTTACAAAATTTATCTCCTCTAAAATAAATAAAAAAATGTTATGTAAAATAATACATGTGTTTATTTCGAGGAAAGAAAATTTAATTTTAATTTTGAAACATTTGTAAGAAAAATACTTAAAATAGCTGAAATGTAAATACACCTTTTTTTTTTTGCTCACATATATCACTTTCACCTTTTTTAAGAGGAAACATTTTACTTCATTATTTTCAGTGTTGCACTGTTTTCGATTGGGAATCTTCTGACTATGTTTTGTTTACTTTTGTTTAAAGACTGAATTTGACAGCAAATGCAGCTCGACCAAATCCTCAGGGCTCATTCCACTACGGAACCATCCCTGTTGTAAGGACACTTATATTGGCAAATTCCGAAGCCAAAATCGATGGAAAGCTACGATATGCAGTGAATGGAATTTCCCACGTCAATCCAAATACCCCATTGAAGCTTGCTGATTGGTATAACATCCCTGGTGTCTTTGATCTCAATACCATCAAAGATGTTCCTCCTCCTGAGGGCACCCTCGCCAAACTAGGCACATCAGTCATAGGATTCACCCTCCATGACTTTGTAGAAATAGTCTTCCAGAACAACGAAAACTACATTCAGTCCTGGCACATGGATGGATCTAGCTTCTATGTTGTTGGGTAGGATATAACTAATTTTTACTCTTCTTAAACTTCATTTTCTTCATGACAAAATTTATTAACCAAATCTAAATATCTAGATTCGACAATGGCATGTGGACCCCTGATGCTAGAAAGACTTACAACTTGATTGATGGGATTAGTAGATACACTGTTCAGGTGAGGGTGTTATAGTTATATTATTTTACGTTGAAGAGCAATAGAAATTTAGAGTATATATTTAAACGGTTGCATGTATGCAATGACAGGTGTATCCAAAGTCGTGGAGTGCCATAATGGTATCTTTGGACAATAAGGGTATGTGGAATTTGAGGTCTGCAATCTGGGAAAGAAGGTATTTGGGACAAGATTTGTATCTGAGGGTGTGGAGCAATGAGCAAAGTGTATACACTGAGACTCTTGTCCCTCCCAATGTACTGTATTGTGGCAAGGCTAAACACCTCCCCAAATCATAGGCTCACAATGGGTTTATATATAATTTCATGTCATTATGAGCATAAGTTGTAACTTTGGATTTTCACTTTTCTTCATTCTTATCATTATTTTGCTTACGAGTTTCAGTTACGAGGGTGTGACTGTTCAAGAAAAATGTAAGAGAATGTAAGCCTTCACTCAATATGACGTCCATTGTATTAGATTATTATTTCTTCTAATCATAATAAAAAAACATAGTGTTTTTCCCTTGCTTCCTAATCCTCACGAGTTTCGACTTCAATTATTACAAGATCAACCAATTCTTAATGAACAAGAAATTATCATAATCTTTTTATCGATAATAAAGAATTAATAAAACATATATAGTTCAAGTATGTATAAATTCTATGTAAAGTATCTCAATTAACTGTAGTGAAAAAACCATACGCAATCAGTTTATACTGTAGTGAGAAAGATTGGCATGAAGTCATAAAAAGGAACATCCAACCTTTAATGGGTAGCCCAGGCATACCACAGCAGAAACATTAATGGTCTTCCATGCTTGCCACCATGCAAGCAACTTTAAAACCAAAAAAAAAAAAAAAAAGATATCTCTGAATATTTTTAATGTATCTTGTAGATGGTCTCTTATGATTTCTTCGTTTTTCTATTTCTCATATTTCCTAATATATCATGATATGCATCACTGTTTAGTTATTATTTAGTGAGGCCAAGTGCTAGACCTTATGAACGGCATCGTCACATTGTAGTAGATCACCACACTCAGAAAATATTAGTAAAGTATTCATTATCTTTTTCGTCTTCCTCAATTCCTATAACCCACAATTCCAACATTGCCTGCAAGTACCACGCGATGACCAGGGTACTTCGTTACAGTTTCCTTCGCAATGTTTGAGTGAAAAGGATTTCCGTGCAAAATATTAAAAAAAATATATTAAATGAATTTTCTTTATAACCCATTTTATATATTCTCTTTACAATCAATTTCGATCTATTTTTTAATATTTATAAAATTATTACTGTATTTTGAATTAAATCGATTCTGTTATAATTATTTTATATTATATTTTAATATATCATTTCACTGGTGTTTGTTCTTTCGACATTTTTAATGTAATCTTTCTTCTATTATTTGGTTATACATTTCGTACACTATTTTAGTAATTACCAAAATCATATCTGATTATAATTTTTTATTTTATTTGTATAATTGATTTCTTAAGTTTTAATCTTTTTGTTTTGCTATTCCATTTCTCAATCAAATTTAGATAGTTTTTTGTCAATAGTAAAAAAATAAATTAAAATGCTGTAGTAGGCCTAGTTTTGAACCGAAAACCTGACCTCATTGGAAAGTAGGATGGTCCAATAATAATAATTATTATTTGAATGTAAGGCTTGCATGGTATAATATTCGGAATGAAACCAATGACATATCACTAGTAAAAAAAAATAAAAAATCAGTTTTAAAATGTCTCTTTTTAAAACTTGATTTTAAAGTACGTAATACCAATGTAATGTTATTACGAATATATAACTCAAAATCCCTTCTTTAATTAACGCAACATCATTTCGTCATTCTCTGTCTTTCTCTTCTCTTCCTTCAAAATATTCATATCTTCACTTCTCTCCATCACATTCAAAGGGTTGTGCTTTTTTTGTTTGACTACCAATACTACCTTTTATACTCACCATGTTTTTTCCACATTTTTCTGACAATTTTGAATGTGCACATACAAACTTTTCTACATAATATAGACCATATTTATATATGTATGAACATATTTATTACTAAGAAAATGATGAATTAAGTTGTTACAATTATATTATGATTAGATAAGTATAAGAGAGACCTATTATAGTAGAATAAAAGACTAAAAATCCATATATATTTAAATTATTTGTTGTATTGATGTGCATACATTGATATTCATCTAGTTAGGATAAAACTATTTTAGATAAAAATTAGTCCTTGTTTAAATAAATTTTGACTTTTACAATGGTAATTCCAACAAATAGAAAGTCACTTTCTAATAACTTTTTATTATCTAAATAATTTTTTACACATACATTCATTTTTTTCTTCTAATTTTTAATTTTTAAAAATATCTACGCAAAATCTTTTTTTCTTTAAATTGTATGAATTTTTTAAATAAAATTAATACCCACAAACATAACAAAAATGTATGACATAAGCAATAGTGAATGAAGTATTGCAACATAATAAATATTCCAGAATCTTGGTATTGTCTTTGGCGACTGGAACAACTAAAATGGAGAAGATCTATGATGCTCAGATGATTCAGATGATTTCCATATGGACAGAAGTTACATGGTTTCTTGTTCAAATCAATGTTCTTCCTCGTCTAGAGCCATTTCTCGATACGATATTGCTTCCCTATTCTCAGATTTATGAATCACCTTATTCTTCGTATTTTAGTAAGTTATTTTCTTCTGTTGTATGATCATGAAAACTATTATTATTTATATTTTTTTATGATGTAAATTACCATTAATTGAATGCTTAATGGTAATGTTGGGTACAAATAAAGTTTCATATCGGATAAAATATGAAATACACATAGGTTTATGTATTTAAGATACATTTCTTATTAAGAGACATTTTGAAGTGGTACCAAAATCAAATATGTGAAAGCTTAGCCTTAAAGATGCACATAATTTATCTGATTTTTCTTTTTTATTATTTGAGAATCATCACAGAGGGACACTATAACTACGTTTTGGCAGTTCAGCTTTTAGTCTAACTTATCTTTATTTAAGCGTGGTTTGGACGTGCTGAGAGAAAGAGAGAGGTCAGCAACGAGTAGAAAAGTAGGGGGATGGTGATAGTTTGAATGGAGGAATGTCTTCACATAAACAAAACGAAAACAAATGTGTGGGAGCATATATATATATATATATATATATATATATATATATATATATATCATAATTGATTATATTTTATAAATATAATTAATTATTAGTTTCAAAATATTTTATTTTTTTTATTTTCTTTAATATATAATAACAATAAATAATTATATAATAGTATTAAAAATAAATAAAATTATTATTTTTCAATCAAACAGTACAAGTTCTCTTTCCATTTGGTTTCTTCTTTTTGTTTCGCTTTCCCTTTTGTTTCTCGGAGTTCAGTTTTTGGCATACATGATTACAACACATTACTGATCGGATATATTTTCTGAAGGTTGAAGAGGTTCTGAATCTGCGAGTAGGTTCTGAATCTGTGGTAAAAACACGAAAGGTTAGTGAGTCGGCGTAATGATTTAGAATTACTTGTTTGCATGTGACTGAGTGACTGGTTCTTGTCACATAACGTGTGAGACACTCATAATAGGTTAGAATCGTTAGATAGGTTCGCATTACTGACTAGAATACCAAGAATCAAGATGAGTCGACAGCTAGTTCCAGAATCCAGACACAACATTGTGCGTGTGCGTTCGATAGATATTGTCAGTACTGGAAGAAGGAAATAAAATTTTGGACAATACCGGAGAAACAGAAGTCAGGCATAGCATAAGTGCTCACTGTTCTCTGTAAGGACACAGATGGATTCCTCCCATTACCAATTCCAAGATTCTCTAATGCTATTTCAGGAAACCCTTGCAAAAGCCTGGTTTTCCCTTAGATTCGTCGATTTCTCGTAACAAAACAAAGTTCTTGCATTTGCATATGCTACCCACTAGGACCACCACCACGCCTCCACCACCTCCTTCTAACACACACCAAAACAAAAACCCTAAACTTTTTAGTATACCAAGATCATATATTCTTCTACACACCAACTTTACTCTTTCTTATTGCCTTAGAAAATTGTTTTTCTTAAGAACCTCTCACCTTCCCGATTTATTGTCAGTAACAATCTACTCTACATTTTTGTATTCTCCTCCTTACAATTATCGATCGATATACATACATACATATATACATATATTCTCGTTTATATTAGGTGAAGGAATTAAGACTCGGGGAAAAGTCGATTTGGAAGAAGCAAAACTACATTAGCAAATCCAGAGACGTGGAAAGTAATATGAACCATTAAAAAATTCTCCATTCAGTTTTGAACTCTGGTCCTCGAAATAACCATAGATAACTTAGCCAAGCACACCATTAACCAAACTTACACAAAAACAAAAAATAAAAAAGATAGAAGGCTAGTGAGAAAAGAACTGAAAAAGTGCTAGATCCATATTCATATACCACCCAAACCAAAGCAACCACAAAAGAACCAAACTCTTAAGATACAAAGTGATTAATTAGGAGCACTATGCTACTGTCTAACAGGAAAAGAAAATTTAAGCGGTGAACAAAATAGAGAGAAAAACAGTTATTTCTGTTACGGATATGCACCGGCGCCATTCGTTGTTGGAAGATCAGACCACGAAAAGGTTGGACCGTTCCAGTATCCGAATTCACCCCCAGCTACCGATGTTGTTTCCATAATGTTGTTGGACACAGAAGAGGAATAATTAGAAGCCATGTTCCCCATAAACACTTGTGACGAGTTATCACCGCAATAATTATTAGCCGATGATGACCTTAGCTTCTGGTAAATCTCGTGAATTCCACTGTTGTGATGTTCCCCAAGTAGGAACCCCCCATTTTGTTGCTGATCTTGATTGCTTCTCCCAAACAGACCAAGCGAAGGAACTTGCGCAACCGCATCATAGCCTAAGATTCGGTGATTCAGCAACGCATTTGAAACCAAGGGCTCAGTGCTCACCATGTGCCCAATCAGGGTCCCTTCTTCCTTGATGGACATGGGACTAGGGTTAGGGTTAGGGTTTTGATTCTGAGTAGCTCTCAGCAGAGCCAGAAGGTGAGTGTTTTGGGGGGAACCCCAAAGGATTTGGCTCGGTGGTGGAAGCTCGTGTTCAACTTCAAACCCACCGAAACCTGGTGATTTTCCAAGCTCAGATGCAACGGCTTTCATCTTGGTTGAGGCTGTCTTTGCCACTGAGTTCGCCACGCCGATATTTTTGTTTTTCCGGCAGCCGCCGCCGATGGGAACGTTGCGGAGAGCGCCACCTTTGGTCCAGTAGCGGCGGCACGTCTTGCAAAAGTGGCGGGGCTGAGTGAGGTTGTAGTTGTTGTAGTAGCAGAACTTGGTGTTGGATGAATCGCATCGCGGGCACCTGAGGTTTTGATTTTCCGATGTGGGAGTAGTGGTGGTGGTGGTAGGAGTAGTTGTTGTGGTGGTGGATGTGAGGGTAACATTATTAGTTGAGGAAGAAGGAAGAGAAGAGGGAGATGGTGAAGTTGGGAGTAGAACTCCTCCACCTCCTCCTCCTGCACCCCCTCCATTAATGGAGGGTTTTCTTTCTGGTGCTATGAGGCTAGCTCCACCCAACAGTTCTTGGATCATCTTCTTTATCTTGGTGGATCTACAACAATCCAAAAACGAAAAGCAAAAGGGTGGCGAGGCTTTTTGAGTTAGTGGAGAAAGAAAAGCGAAAGAAAGTGGGTTTGCTCTGCGTATGAGTGAGAGAGAATTAAAGAGTATATAGATTGGAGAGGAGTAGAAGTGTATGATGACACTCGCCTTTGGGAATTCAATTGGCCAGCTTCGTTGTTTTATGCTGCTAGTAGGACAGCTTCGTTGGCAGTCAGGTACTCTTGTTGCCAAAGAATATATAGAATTGGGGGCTCCCAATAATATATACATATTTATACACTCTATGCCAACTCTTTACACTCACAACAAATTTACCTTTCCTTAAATAAAATCATACCCATCAGTTTTAAATCTCAAGAAAAAAATACCTTATCAACTTTATTATGAAAAACATCTTCTCCGTAGACTTCACAAAATCAATTTCTACCAGAGAAAGATAACGTTCAGTTTCCACTTTCCATTTTGGGTGTTAGAAAATTTTGACTACAAGTGATAATATATAATAAACAATAGTTTTTTTCTTAAGCTAATTATTACTTTCGATCTTATATGATTCCAACTTCAGTTAGGAGAGGTTTATTAATGCACTGATCATTACTCATTCTATCATACGTGCGGTCTTTGCTGAATCAATTATGAATTATGTAAGGGATGAAATCATTTTGTTTGTCCCACTTATGAGTAAACAGTACCAGTAAAGACACTTCGTTAATTTCTATGCATCCAAACAGTTTGAATTCCTTTTCTTTTTGCTCGCATATCAACAGAAACTTGCAGACAACGGATTTGAATTCGACTTCATTTTCCTATTACACGCATATGGCTAAAACGTGCTTCTCTTTTATGGACTGGGCGTTTCGCTGCTGATGTGTTTTGCTTCCACGTATAAAGTTAACAACTACGAAAGTCTCTAGTTCCAAACTCATGTCCTATTGTGTCCAAAAAAATAATAAAAACTTTCGTTCGTTCTTAATTTGCATATAAAATGGCGTGGCTGTAAATTTGTGGGTAGTTAGCAGATGTTTTTCTTAAATGAATCAACGGGCTCGTGTATCGATAATAATATAATAGCAGAAGTGAAAAAGTAGAGGATGAAGGATATATTTTTTGTTCCCCCACTTTGGAAACAATGATATTCCGTAAATGCATTAAATGTGTAAATATTTGTTGTAGTTGCGTAGATTGAAGTGTTATGATAGGATGAAAAGGAAAGATAGAGAGAAAAATTTGGGTAGTGATGAAGTATTGCAAAAGAGTGGTACTTGTTGGCGCTTATGGAGGAAGGGATTGAGGGTTTTATGTGGATGAAGATTCTTCTGCGTTCAAAAACGATGATTACAAGTTCAAGGTGAGGGCTAGTCACGTGGAAGTACGTGTAAAGCTGATTGTCCCTACAAGTATAGTAACTAAAAGAAAGAGCCACTGCGCGCCCGAAACTCATGGCTTCAATTCAGCCCTTCCCCACACTCACTCCCCCTGGCCAGAACAAACACATGTCCCATTGTCCTCTCTCTGCTACTCATCACACACCCAAATATTTAAACTTCATTCCTATACCCTATACTATACTTCACAGTTATATGCTCAACAACAAACAAAATAAGGATGCAACAAGCAATCAATTCATCCATTCTTTCATCACATGAATCTTTTCTCTATGGCTTATTGCAAGACCTCTATCTCCATTATGAATATACCCTCAGAGAACTCAACTCACCCTCAGAACTCGTCATCTTCAGATACCCCTTTTTTTTTATTTCATAAAAAGAACGAGAAAAGCATATGGAAATTGCATGAAATTCTAACATTGGAATATGAAACCGTGTACGTTCATTGGCAGCTGCGTCTTGCAAATGATTCTGTTTATGTTTGTTATCACCATTCTACTTTCTCTGGTCCACTCTACCTAACAAGACCAACAACAGTGCGCGATTCAGAGAATGTGAAGCGTTGCAGATATTGCATTCTTTATTTTAATTTTATACGTTATACTATTGCTTCTATACAACTTTATTTCTATCAATCCATTCACACATTTTAATTATCACTTTTAATTATGTATTAGATAATTAGAGAAAAAGGTTTGATTGTCTTTACTATTTTTTATAACCTTTCTATAGATTGATTTTTTGTAAAAATAAAATAAAAATGCATGTGAACTATATAAAAAAGGTATTGCTATTTCTACATCGCATAAATTGCCCATTTTGAAAGATGCTTTAATCTAGAAAAAAAAAAAAGTAAATCGTCGTGGATAACTATAGGTGTAGATAGACCATTAGAAATACGAATGTAAGTATTATAGATTTTTTTATGTGAAAAACGAAAAATAATAGATATTGCAAAATGTTTGATATAAATGTTAATACTTCATAAAAAAAAACTATGTAGCTAACAAGTGATGAAGGAGATAAATAGTTAATATGAAACTTAAATCATCACCACAAATTTGTATCTATGGAGATATAATACTATCTGTTGGAATCTGACGTACTAGTAGAGCCAATAATTTGTTAATAATAATTTCCTTAATTTTTCCGGTACTTTGATTTGTTTTTTTCATAATAATATTTATTTTCTTTGGGAAAGTCGAGATTCCATCCTATAATTTCATAGGTACGTCAATTTTGATCTTAGCCAAAAATAGGTATGTAAAATTTGTCTAGAGTCATATTGCTTCTACCACAACCAAACACAATTAGATGGAGACAGTTACTTGGTTGAATGGTGAATACTATATTCTGAAAATGAAAAACAAAAATACCATCAATTATAAAACTTTTTTTAAAACCGAGGAATAATGAATGATGATAAATTGCGCTAATTACTACTATTGAAGGAATTGGTGCCCTATTAACGGAAATGCGGTGCGCTTATATGTGCACCGTAATAGAGGTTTTATTGCAGAATAACTCCTTAATTCTGGTCTCAGTCTGATACGATTAGTTGAATTGATTGAAAGGTGTTGAGTTCGTAGAAATTCTTCATCGCGTATAAAAAAATGCTCTCTATTCGCCATGACGAAAAGGAGCAGCCACGAAATCAATCCGTCATAATACTTTATACTGTTTTATCTAAAAGCTAGAAGACAGATTAAACATCAATTTATAGTAACGTGGCAAGTTGTGTTTCGACATCACTTGTAAGCATATATTATTGGGCGAATTATGCCAAATATTGTATATTAATGACAATTAGGTAGATGATCATGTGAAGAAGCTGACTCGTGTAAATTGAGGTCTTGGTCTGAAAAAGCTTCTAACCACTTACATTTGCATACCTAGAAAATTCTGAAAACGTAAAGTCAAGGATAATTAGTTAGAGAAACAAAAATATGCGATCACAAGAGACGGAAGGAGGAGATTCTTCGAAAAGGAGGGGTCTATGTGTTTCGGATTCGCTGAACCATTTGTCAATCAAGATTTTGATTGATTGAGAGACATTGTCGATGATGAATGACAAATTAATCTTAATCACTTAAGATATAAGAAAGCATATAAAGTAACCAATCAGTATTTGGTGATCTCTCATTATCTACCAGTCTTAGGCTTCTAAAATATTTATTTGACATATAATTAAAACGAATTTAATATTAACAGAGTTGGCTATGTATTAAAATCTATATCGATCGGACAGAACCAATCCAATGTTATTTTGTTTTAATTCAACTAGACGGTTTGATTAATCGAAGGGAATTAGTGTTGCTTTCACCTTTGATTGAAACTTTTGGAAAAGGCAGTGTAGATGGGGGCCAAAACTGGAAAATTTACTTGTTAAAATCACATAGAAGAATGTTGAACAACCCAACATAGCCGATTTAAAAAGTTGCAGTGATGACCTTGTATTGACCAAATCAAAACATTGTCCAAATATAAAAACGAAAACAAGTTGTTGTAACAATTGGAATTTGAATCTGACTAGCAAAATTGGCATATATGCATGGTATTTCTGGGAAGCGTGCATGAAAATACCTAGCAGATAGTTAATGAGGTAGAGGAATTAAGAGAGAGAGAGATAGATAATGTGACGTTGGGAGGGTAGAAGAAAAGAGAAAAAATAAATAAATGAAAAAAAGAATGCGAAAGGGAAAGGTGAGGCAGCACGAAAACAAAAACTGGGAATGTCAATTATTGGGATCGAAATACTGAAATGTGATGTGATGTGGTGTGTAGTGTAGCGTAGTAATGTATATTGTACTGTATGCATCGCAGAATGAACGAATAGCATAGCCTGAGCGCGCGTGCCGTCCGGAGAGGCAGACAGAGACTGAGTGGGTCAGATTTATGAGAATGCAGAATTCAGAAATCAGAAGAGAAGAGAAGACCGACATGCCTTTTAGTCCTTACGGTACATACATAATACAAACATAGTAGTATGTAGCAGCTATTACCAAGGATGATGAAGAAGGGTATGTTATGTTATGTTACTTCTCATTACAATATTTCATTAGTGCTGTGTTTGGTTTGGTGTGCAAACTTTATTCCCTTAAAAATCAAAAGTTCCGATTGGGCGGGCAAAGCGGAAAACGACGCCAGCTTTGGGTAAAGACGAGAACAAATAACTCTGAATGTACATGTTGGGCAACGCGGGCAGTGCGGGCACCTAGACATTGATACTATACCCTGTGGTCGCCGTCAAGGGCCCTGCCTCCCACTCTGACCCTCACCACCATCTCATTCCTTTCTCTCTCTCTCTCTCTCTCTCTCTCCTTTTATTTTCCATCAACTTAGTTTCACTTGGCGCCTAATGATCTTCAACTTTTTCTGCAATTCATCTATAGTAAGTACCTTTCACAGCATTTCACTCTCTTACAAGAAAGAAATAATTTAAGTTGATGAAAAAAAAAAGGTTTGATGCATCTCTGATTAATAAACAATAATAATAATAATGTATGAGCAGTGTTTTTCATTAATCCATTAGTATTGGTGTATAAGGTTTAGGGGAATACAGTGAAGAAACGTAGGTAGGTATGAATTTGAAAGGACATGACTACAATGCATGGATGGGATGGGATATAATCCCACATTCCTATAGATGGGCCCCTACTCATGTCTCCCCTTATCCAGCACTACAGCTTTCCCAGGGCTCCTCTTATTTCGTCTTTTTCTTCTGTTTTTCCTCTTTTTTTTCCCACTTCTTCCCTTCGCCTCGCCCCTTTTAACTGTGATAGGTACGCTTCTAATCCTCAAACACTGCTGCAATCACTTATCCACTCACTCCACACACCTAATAATGCTCTATCCACACCTTCACATTTCCAACTATTAATTCTCTATGCCAATTCCAATGTATCTGACTCCCTAGCCCATCTTCCTCCCTTCGATCAAAGTGCTTGCATCTCAATGTATTTTAGACCCTGCATGGTCCATATCCACCCATGTCAAACAATTCCATCTCTCTCCTCTCTCTTATCACTGCCAAAACACGCATGCATGCTCAATATTGCCTACCCTATTTTTCTCCTCACACTTGTTTTTTAACGTAATTCTGATTAAAACATGGTTTCATGAATATTTAAAACAACTGAAATTTAAGTCTCGATTTAATTTCACCTACCTTGCTAACTAACATTCTTTGTATCAGATTAAAAAAGTTTTACGTTACAGTTGCACAGCATAATTTAAAACGATGTTGCGCCTACCGATCAGTACTTGGTGAATAGCTTAATATATGTTTGTGGCAACCCAGGGAGATATGCCCTAAGGAAAATATATGAATTTGTGTGTAGAAAGTAATTTATGCGTATGGGAAAGAGTGAAAGTTAGAAGAAATAAGTGTATATTATAGATAATTTGATGGTTGTTGTTCTTAGTTGTAGCTTTCGTTCTCCTCCATACTGGGTGGTCCCCATCTTAAAAGCAGGAAAATTACATGTACATAGGTAGGCGTCCACATTCCTCAATGAGATTGATTGAGGAGTGAGAAGGCGAAGGAAGGGGTCACACCTGACAAAAGATATGGTTGGACAAGATTCTTTGTTTTGGGGAGGAAAATACAATATGTACCAGATCACCTCATGCCATTGGAATATGGGTTGGAGTCTTATTGGACTGGGGACGAACCTGTGTGAGGAATTTCTGACAACCAAAAAACCATGACGACCAAAGGTGACTGTTAAGAGAATTTTCGCTTACCAAGGCTTGCTGCTATCTACGACTTCATCTTCATCCTTCTTGGATTTTTAAATTTCAAGCAGCCTTTGTTACCCACAGTTAACTAATTTAACCCAACCATCTTTAGCTTAGTTTTATATTAAAAGAATAACTCAGTTCTTTTCTAGTTACCACAATTCCCATGTGACTATACTCTGATGATCCCCAGACCAAGATTTCCTGTATCTCATTAATTCTTATAATAATAATTCACTCCCAACCGTATCAGCTATTCGAAGTCTGTGAGCATGTGTGAACTTCTCTAAAACTAAATTTTAACAAAAACAGATTATACTACTACGCCTTAGGCGCAAGCCCTAGACACTCTAAATTTTTAATATTGAAGACCATTACAGACAGATATCAGTAATGCTATTGCATTTCTGATCATGTATAAAACAAGTGCAAATTAAAAACTTCAAAACCTTAATATTATGCCCTTAATTATGGTTGCAGACTGAAATGCAGTTAATATAAAATTCATTTTTTATATAATTGGTTTGGAAACATTAAACATATATTTGAGGTACGTAACTTTGTATAGAAACATGTATATGATGAGAAGAATTAATTTTAAACGTAAAGCAGAGAATTCTCAAAGGCTTTCTTTCCTTTCAATGCATCCAGTCACAAAATTATCGAAGCGTTTCATTCTTTCTTAAGAAGCCAAAATTACGAAGCATAGCCGATTTGGTAATTTTAGTTTCAAACTGATATAATAATATAATAGGAACAACAACATTAGAGGATTTGGATGCACACAAAATCCAAAATCTAATATAATCTAAAGAAATGTAAGAAGATGAAACTAAAGGTAGTTAGGAGTGTGCGTCAGCAATAGCATAGCGAGGCTATGATAGTTGGCGTTTCATCAAAGATCTTTCACATGCTAATTTATATTAATCGAAGATGACATAAAAATAATTAGCGATGATGAATAATTGGCGCAGTGCAATGATGACCTAATCTTTACAAACATAAAAGCATTCAATTCTATGGCGGAACAAATTTGTATTATTAAGGACAGCACAACTACACTATAATTGTTATTTGTTTTTGTCCAAATTTAAAAAAAAAACAAAAAAAAAGTGATATATGGAGCCCATCATTTTGGTTTGGATTGTGGAGCCTACATGTGAAAGACTAACTGTAACTTTACCCAAATTTCAAAAGATAAATAGTAAAACAGATTAAACAAACTAGTAAAAAACATAATAATTTACTATCTTTTGTTTCTCACTTTCTGTGTATTTATATATATATATATATATATATATATATATATATATATATATATATATATATATATATAGGTCAAGATAATTATCCAATGTTCAAAAAGTTGTAAAAGGTGTTTCAAAGTTGTTTTTTACTACAAATCTCTTACAGTTGTTCGTCAAACCATTCGGAGGACACTTGTAAAAGGTATTATAATGTCAATGTTAGTTTAATATTTGACAGCTAATATATTAATGGTGTACTAAATGTAATCACCTATCTCCTTACCTCAAATCTTAACGGTGCACTAAATGTAATCACCTATCTCCTTATCTCAAACCTATATTTATAGATTTCAGAGTTGACATTTGATTAGTGATAACTTAATTACGGCTCAATTGGTAGTAATAACACTTTATTTTAAGTTACTTAGTATTAGAACTAATTTTCTTGACAATTGACCGATTAGTCAGACTCATGCTCATCTGGTCTTGGTGGTAGTTTAGTTGTGCATATGTGGCTAACTAAACAGTCATACGATACACAGGACTCCCAAGCCCAAGTCTGGTATGACTGACTAAGGGGTTTGTAATGGGATGAGTGTCTGCCTCAATCTTTTCAAGGTGATCGACCTAGTCCATATTATGGGCCTCTAGACCGTTCTGTTGAACAGTTAACAACCCTTCAAAATTTTGAAAATATGACCATTTAGGGGAAGACGCATGACACTTCGAATCTCACGACAGCCAGAATTCAAAGAGTCAGGAGTTGTGAGTTGTTGAATCTAGGTTGATCCAACGATTGAGGATAACTGACTGAGAGGTAGTTTTTGGCTACAAATATGTGTCGGCCCTCCCCTGTCATTTTCAGTTTTGCCTTTTACTTTCCCTTGCCAACTGAACATCCAGTGCTTCTTTTGCTTTAAGGTAATAATGTCGACTGTCATCATCTGAGGGGTCTGCAAGAAGGAGTAGTCAAATGTATGATGATGATGTGTCATCATCGTTAGTATCATTGTCAGTGTCTTCTTCAATTTTGGATCAACCGAGCGAGAGACAAACTCGGTTGACATAATAAATGTTAACAAAGTCGCACGTGTCATTTCTGTCGAGACTGACGCCATATTGGAGATTGATGCGGCCAAAGAGGAGGACGTGATCATTCAATCACTCTCGGTCATTGAGAGCTACAATTGGGCATCCCATGAGATGGGAGAACATGTCACCCGCTTTCACATGGGACGTCAATTGCAATAGTGGGTCGAGTGGACTTGCTTCGTCAAGTGCCCCGCTAATGTCGAATGTTTATATCTTATTGCTTGTAAAGGAAACAACTTGGTGTTTTATGGAATGGACTTTTTCCTTCATGTATGCTAGTTTGTTCAAAGACCTACTTGTTCGCCTTCCGTTTGATAACTTTCGCATGGGCGTGCTAAGCGAGCTTAACTGGCTCCTATCCAGCTTCACCCAAACAGTTGGGCCTTTATGTAAGCTTTCGTGGTGCTATGCACGACTCTCAACATCACTCCCACTCACCCTATCTTTCTACACTTTTTTCGCACCTGCCCCAATGTCAAAAAGGGGTGTGTCTCCCTCATATCCAGAAAGGGATGTGGATGTTTACTTTATACACCTTCTCATTGAAGTAGTTCAAGACCAAGTATTTTAAAGTTAGAATAACGGATGTTGGCCGATCCAAATTTTTTGACGAGGTCAATTGGCCAAAGTTTTCTCTATATTGGATTGAGAATCCAAGGAAAACAACCTCATGGTACAAGGCGATAATGACATCGGTCGAGGTAGAAGCCATGAAGCTAATCGACGAGTTACCTCACTGCCTCATTTTCTGGACTCTTGTCAATTGACTTGGATCTAAAAACCTTTGTAATGAGGTGTTTGGTAAAATGTCTTATTTACCTATGCTTGTTGGCCGATCACTGTTAACTTGGCTAAATTCTTTGTTTTCTTTCAGATTTTGATGACCTCAATCTAAAGAAGGGCCTTATAAAAAAGATCGCCCCCACATGCGACATTGAAGGGGCGAATACATCCAACTGCCCTTGGCGCTGCTACTCCAGGACACATAGTGGTTGTCATGGAGGGGGCTTGATGCATTTCTATCGAACATCCTGTCCAAGAGAGGTAAGTCCTCTTGTGCGAGGCTCATTTTGTAATGGTTGACGAATAAACAGTCTTTTTGTTGTTTGTACATGACAGCTTGACTGCCAGCCATATGACTTTTTGTTTATGATTCACCAGAGATAATGAAATCTTATTTCTTTCATCCCTTGTCATTGTTAGTTGTTTTTGTTTCTTACTTGACTTTAACTCTTTTTGCTAACGCCTCACAAACCTTAAATCAACTTGACGATCAATTAAGTCTTGACGTAAACATAAAACAAATCCTATATATGATCGCTTGAGCACCTAGGCGCCTTTACTATGACGCCCTGTGCGGTGAGAGATTGTAAATGACATGAGGTTGGAAGAAATTTGCGAGTGAACTTGTTCGTCGTCAACCCTTTTCATTTGTGTATCGAGTAGTAGAGGTTTAGGGATGAACTTCTTTCATTGGCTCGGCGCAAGATTGACAAGGGGTTTACGGGTGAACTCATGAGTCACCAACCTCTTTCATTCTTCATTTGGACCAAGCAGTAGGAGTTCACGAATGAACCATCCTTCATTGGCTTGGTGAGATTGGCAAGTGTTCACGGATGAACTCATCCTATACTTTATTATGGTCATTATTTTCTTTAAGGATAAATTCCTAAACAATATTTTCTTCATATTTGTCCGACTAAAATTAAAAACAGGTTTACTTTTCCTTTTAGAGGCACTTTAACGTTTTGAGGTACATTTAGCTAGGATGACCATACATGTGCCTTAAATATTCTCAAAGTGAATATTTGTTGAATTTGATGCTAGTGATATGCTTAGTTCGTTGATATGGTGTTTGTGAGCAACTATAAAGAAAGGAGCTTCTACAACAGGTAAGGGAAACTAGTTTTAATTTATAACTACACTAATGATTTATGAATTTTAATGAATGACGATGATTTATGAGAAATTGGTTATGTGGAATCTATTTAAAATGATGAATTTACATGTATAAAGTGATTTATTGAATAAATGTTTGATTTTTGATTTTTGTTATTTATCCTATGCTATCTCTAAACTGATTTGATGTCTTGACTTAACTTGTTGTTTGATAACTAAGATTGTGCATGTTTTCAATTCAAAATGGATGAAAATTTTGGACAAGTGAGTCATGAGTACTTTGGCATCAAAACTCACCTGCATAATTATGCAAACACACTAGGCGAGCAAATGACTCACTAAGTGAGAGTGCATAATTTGCAAGTTAGAAAGCTACAACGTATTGATTCATTGGGTGAGTAACTCCTCGTTGGGCGAGCATATTAAAAGTAGTCAAAGGGGGTATACTTGTTGAGCAAACTAAAGCTTGGTTGGGCTAGTATAAGAATGCTAGAATACTGAGAGCTAGGTGTGTGCTTGCCTTACTGAGCGAGAAAGTCTCATTAAGAGAACTTTTTAAGAATTTAGTCTCAATATTCTCTCATTGGGCGAGCTTATATGTTGTTGAGCGAAAAGGTTTTAAGTAAAGTTAAAGAACATTAGGGTAGTCTTCTCACCGAGTGAGAACTATGGTTACTAGGCGAGTGCCCTCCTAGGGGACACTCATTGATTAAGACATGACTTCATTAAGCGAGACTTCACTATTATGAAATTATATAAATAATTTAAATCTGGTAGTTTTTGTTATAATGGGTATGGAATGAAGCAGTAGTGATTCTTAGGGTAGGAATACTACTATAGTTGTATTGTGTGTACTGTATTGATAGAGACTGAAATGAGATCATTCTGACTCTACTAGTAATCGGATTCATATATATATATGAAAATAACTAGTGTTAAGAGTCCATGGAAACAATATATAGAGTGAGTCGACAAAAGTTAGGTTGTAATATATGAAATTTACCTTATCATGCTTTATAGATGGAGTAGATGCCCGGACATGTTATAGTTATAGCTTTTGAGAGACAAAAATAAATGAGTAATGACATGTGCCTAGTCTAAGGGTACTAATCAATATATGAGTGGATTATAATAGTTTTTATGTATGGATGTAGTTTATAGGATTTGTGAAATTTATGTAGTTACTTTTCAAAATTATTAGTATATTTTCTTTTTTATTTAAAATTTGTAAGTTTTAAATTAACTTTAGTTTATCTTATTGTTTTTTATGGTATTGTTATTTTTCTTTTATGATCATGAACTTCACGAGAGTAAAAAATAACGTAGAATTTGAATAGGAACCATGCTAGTCTATATTAGGAGAGAGATGTGGATAGTTTAGTATAAATATATCATGTGTATAAGTTACTCCTTTATTTCTTTTTTAAAATATCATTTATTATATTTTAAAATCTAGAAGAGGGTTGTACGTTATATTATAAACTCTATACTAGACTTACGCATTTGATATAGTTATGTGATTACCTCTTGATAGTATTTTGATTCTACAATGGGCCGTTACAAGAAAAATGTCGTTACTTTAACAATGAACATTATAATAATAGAATAAAATATTTATCAAATGATATAATGAAAATAAAAACTTAAATGTTATCAGTTTGTCACTAAATTAAAAACAAAACCATAAGAATGTACTTTCTATCACATAAAAACACTAAGGTTTTAGATTTAACGATTAACCATTATCGTTTTATGTTAGTTGGTTCTAAGCAAGCATAACTATTTAAGATAGAACCACGTAAATTTATTGGCTGAGTTGGGCCACATTGAAGTTAGAAAATTGGGTTGGATCGATGCATTTTGGACAATTATTTTATGATTATTTTCTACATCTCTCTATTATAGTAGATTGATAAAAAAATCATTTTTAAAATCTTGTGAAAACATACTATTAAAAAATATAATGGAAAAAAATGATTAAATATTTCGAAGACATTACTGAAAAAATTGTAAATAAATATTTTAAAATATATAATCCAAATATATTACAGAAAAGCATACTCTTTTTTTGTTTTGTTGTTCTTATTAACTGTGTTTAATTTTGGTTTAATGTGTGTATTTGATTTTGGTCCTATCCATGCCTATCTTGTATCCGTGTTTCTTTTTATTGTTGTGTTTGGTGCCTAGAAGTAACAAAAGAAATAGATTGCATAATTAGAATTTATTTTAGTTTCATATAGTATTTTTCCGAAAAAAATAAGGATTTTAAAAAGTCATTTTATCATTCCATAAATAATTATGGAGGTGTTAAAAGCAATTTTCTTTGCATTATATCTACGTTGTTTGGGCCTTTTTGTTCTTTCATTGTTTTCAAAAGAACTGAGAGTTTCATTCTTTATCTTCCTAATTTGGTTCGACTTGTATATACTTTATTTTTTTTAATACATTCTTTTAAGAACATAAAATACACAATGATTATTATTATATAACAAATTAAGGACAGATCGTCTCATATTATGTTGTTAAAAAGTATGTGAATAATTTTTGATGTAATTACTATTAAAATGTGTGTGAAGTTAGTTTTACCATTTCAATAATTTATTTGTACTTTTTATATATAATAAAGATAAAATAAATATATGAAATACGTATATTAAATAGAAAATTTCCTTTGTTTATATAGACTGAATTAATTATTTTGATTAAGAATATTTTTAATTGTTATTTTTTAAACGTGAGTATATTTTGAGTTATTTTTTAAGAGAAAATTTAAAAAGGCTTTGTGTAATTAATTTTCTAACTAAATACAATCTTTTGGAAAGATAATAAAATAACACTTATATTTTACATGTAACACCCAAAATTAATAGAATTACTCTACTAATTTAAAGTATTAATATTTGTTATTAAACAAAACAACCATCTAATATATCATATACGTATTTAAAATATGATTCAAAAGTTATATATTAAAGTTTTGTAGAACATAAACTTATATCTAGAGGAAACATATAAAACATAACAGAAGATATTCATATGGAGCCTTCTCTGTTTATACAACTCCTCCTATCTCACTTTTAAAATTCTCCCGTACATTATCTCATGCTCTCATGTAATATACACGAAGAAAGAAAAATAACCACAAATTAGGATAAACTAGTATATTTAAAAAGGTAAAACACTTATAAATAGTTCAAAGGATTAATAAAAAAAATCATTCACAAACAATTTCATTCAATATCCACAATCATCTAGATCAACTATAACTATTACTTTTGAGTACAAAAACAGCGTATAACATCACGCGTTCAACGTCGAACCACTCAATAGCCAACGTTAAAAATGACCGGTGACATTTTTGTAAATAAATGCAATAATTAAACATCATTTAGAATAGTAATTCAACGTAAAAGGATATAAAACGTCGAATGCTCGAGCGTGAAACGTCAAAAGGTTAGTGAATTCAATAAAAATTTGAACGGGAGATTGAAAATTCATTCACTTTATCTTAGTGCGCGAGACTCTCTTCTCTGCTCAAACTTTTCTCGAACGAAGTTTGACAACCATCAGATGTAATCTTTCTTTCATTTGATACAAATGCATGTTAATTTACTACTTTAGGTATGATTTTTGTTTGTTTTAACCGATTATTTTCGTGTTGTTGTCCTTCATAGGCGCATTCTGTTTTCTCTCTCACGTATGGCAACACTTTATTCCGATGAACCAAGGTTAGTTTTCGTTTTCGTTTTCGTTTTCGTTTTGAAGAACTTATTTGTTGAACTTGTTTCTTGTTATTTTTTGTTGAACTTGTTTCTTGTTATTGTTTGGGTGAACTTGTTTGTTGTTGTTATTTGATTGAACTTGTTTGTTGTTTGATTGGACTTGTTTGTTGTTTGTCATTGTTGTTTGTTGTTGATACTATATTACAGTTTATAGTTCATGCTTTACAAAATACCAAAAACTGAAATTTGTTGTTTTTCTGCTTTTCAGATCTCATAGTTGTAAAAAAGGATCACAATTAATTTAAAAAAAATAAAAAATTGATTAACGTAGTTTATTGATAAAATTCGACGTTAAATTTAACGTCAAATTTTTTAAATTCGACGTCAATTTAACGTCTCCCGATATGATGTTGTTCTCGAATTCGACGTGAAAAGCCCAAAATATTCGACGTTGTACGTTGTTTTTGTACTAGTGCATGTATTAAATTAGACTCATAAATTATGCATCTATCATAAATTTAGCTCCTAATAGATTTTGGCTTATAATACCAAGACTATACCCAACCCTCCTTTGTGATAGGGTTAGCTCACTATGACGCCCTATGAAGGTTATCTTTCAATCAAATTCTTATCCTTAGAAACTCTCATTACCTAACTATATTCCTTTACGTGAGTTAGAATACTTAGTAGAGTCTAGATAATGTACAACTGAGTCCCTGTTCAATGCACCTTACACAATAATAAAATACTTTCTCTCTTGCAAGTCATTCCATTTTCACCACATGTCATTATTCACAATATAATACATGCATTATAATTCATATCAAACTCATTCAACATTTATAATATAACAACATACATGTTTTACATTTCATATCACACTCATCCATCATTCATAATATATCACACACATGTTTTACATTTCTTATCAAACTTTCCCATAAATCAAAACCTAATTGAACTTGCTACAAACTAGAGCTGTCAAAACGGATCACCCAGCCCGACCTACCACGGGTTGGTGGGTAAACGAGTTGGTTCACTGGCTTACCTAATTACAATTTTTTTAAATAAAAAATTACAAACTTTCTATAATTCAAATCTAAACAAATTCCACTCCCAAATTTCACTCCCCACATGGATGTTTAATTAATTTTGAAAATAAGGAACTTAAATATTTTTTTCAAAGCAAAAAAATAATAAATATTTTTTATAAAATTAAAATTAAATTTTAATAAAGTAAAATTAGGTAGGTGGGTTGGTGGGTCAATCTGGTCCACCACGAGTTTAGCCCGCATGAGCCGGGTTTAAATGAGCCGGGTTTAAATGAGCCGGGTTGAAATCTGACCCGCATAAAAAAATACAATTTTTTCAAACCCAACCCGGTCCGAACCCGTGGTGGGACGGGTTGGGTCGCGGGTTGTGACCCATTTTTACAGCTCTACTACAAACCATAAATTATTATCAATATACACTCTTTTATTTTAAGGTCGAACCAAAACCACAAATAAGAACCTAACAACCAACCAATACATCAATGTAGTAATATTTTTTACATTTGACAAACCAAGTAAGAGATACCTAAAAGAATACCACAATAATGAGCAATTGATTATTCTAACAACAAATCTCTAATAAAAGATTTTAACGGTCAAAGTGAATAATCTTATGTTTAGACCAAATGTCAAAAATTTAATTCGATCCAATAGTTAACGAAACAAAAATCCTAAATTTCCTGATATGACTTTGAATAGGAAAATAAGGTGGTGCCTAGTGGTGGGAAAATGACACCCGACTCTTGGATAGTTTTACCCAACTCTAGGTGGGTGGTGCGCGATTCTAACCCCTTGGGACTCACTAACTTTAGAGCATTTGACAATACTAAAGTGATGCCTAACGCCCTAAACCTTTAGGACTTTCTGATTTGTGTTTTTCTATGACATCTGATGATCTTATGGTACCACTTAATACTGTATTAACAAACAATCCTAATTCAACTGCGTTAAGTAGAGCAAATTGGATGATTCTAACATAACAAAACTAATTTTACAGGCATAAACCATAATCAACCATATCAACAATTTAGAAACCATAACATCAGTCAAATTTATCAATTTTAGAACAAAAAGATCATTATAAATAAACTAACTTCTCTTACTTGACTGGGAGAAAAACACATCACTTTTCTTCCTCTAGGTATCCCTAAACACAAAGAAAATAATATTTGCACAAGAAAATATTATCAATGATCTAATCATATCTTAATAATCCTAATTGAACAAAATTTTATTTAAAAATCTTAAAAACACAAGCATATACATTAGTTATGCATATAAAAATTGAGTCTAAGAGAGCAATGAACATATTATGTTTGACAAACTAATCAAGTATTACAGCCAAGTATCTATAACGTATTCTAATCTTCGTTATGATAAAGAAGGAAATCATAAATCTAAATAGAAAACTGAAAAGAAAATTAAATTTTTTTTTTATAAAAAAGTAAAAATGAAACTCAATTAATATAAATTTCTATTTATAATATAACTTTTAATAATAAAATAATCAAGTATTATTTTTTAAGTTTATTATTAATTATTTTCTAGATTTTGATATATATATATATATATATATATATATATATATATATAGGTATTTATATATTATATTATATTATATTATATTATATTATTAAAAGATGTATGAATAATTTGTATTATACTGCATTATCAAAATATATATGAATTTGGTACTTAAATATTCTATTTTTACTTTTTGTTTTTTAAATATAATTAAAAATGCAATAAAAATTTAAAATAATTTTTTTTAATTGTGAATATATTTTCAGTTATTATTTTATGAGATAATATTTAAAAATGTTTTGTGTAATTTGTTTTGGAGCTAAATGCACACTATTGAAAGATAATTATCTTAACACTAAGTAGGTATGATACCATGTCATATAAGCAAGATTAAATATTAATATCATAAAAAAAATATGGAAATGTAATTTAATTAAAAAATTTGTTTTTAATTAAATATAATTGAGAACTATGCATTTATAGTTTGAAATAAATATAATTAGTTAAAAGTTAATAATAACTGTAAATACTAGCTATATTAAATATTGATTGATAAAGTTTCAGGATTAACTAAATATATTTTAACAAAAAGTTAAAAAATCTTTATAATTAGTTAGTTGATATGACAAATGTTTGATGAAATTTGGTATTATATACTATCTGTTATGGGTAAAGAAGGGAAAGTCATCATCTGCGCTTTCTCTCCCACTCTGATAGCTAACATGAAGAACTAATAGTAATTAGGAACTTGTACAGTAGGATCACGAACACTCTACGTTTTTTCTTCTCCTCTTCCTACACCTACACCACGCAGCCTTCCTAGGGTTTCATTCGATCATGAACTGTGAGGTCTGTCAGCTCAAGGAATTAGAACTCGAGCATTTCGAGATACGTGAGGTTTTGCGATGTAATTCCGCTGCTCCTATTGCTAATCAATTTTCTCAATTATGATTTTGTTGTTGGTTTTGTTCAATTGCAATAACCACAGTGACGGTGTTGCAGGCATATTGCACACCATCGTCTTTCACCGTGCCTTGGGTCTTGTGCGCCCTAAAGACGTTGACTTGGAGCTTTTTGATGTAACTTACGTATGTTTTCTATCTCAATATAGGGCTATTATCACTTGTGCTTCAATATCTTTAGTACTCTTTTTAACTGTCATATATCCATTACAATCACTTATAAGTGCATGTTTGGTTTCGAGTTGAAGAATGGTTCTGGTCTAAAATTAAGTGAGTTGAAGCAAGTTTAGATAGACTTTAGGTTGAAAAACAAATTTTTATATTGAATTTTATTACTATGTTACTTTTAGTATAAAAACAGCTAAGTATATATTGCTTCACTTCTAAACAAATTTTAATCAGAATCAATTTTGCAAACACTCACCTAAACACGCTAAATAAACTAATTGTATTGTGTTCTGTTTTTTATATCATTCTTGGTGCGTAGGTGCAATGTGGAGAGGCAGAGCTTGAAAAGAAAATAGATGAAAAGATTGAGCAGTTTGTTTGTTGGGTGGAGAAGCACCCAAACAAAAAGAGTCAGGTCAGTGATATGGTGAAAATGGTGATAGTAGGGTTATTGTATTTTGATTTTGTTTTGTTGTAATTAGTATTTTGACGGGGTTGTGAATTGGATAGTGCAGATATGTTTATCTTTCTATGAGGTGAAAAACAAACAGGCGTCTTGGTTCAGTAACAAGATTGAACGTTTGTATTGGGAGCAGTGGTATATTAATCTGAATGTGGCTCAGCATAAGTTGCATTCTAGCAAGTATCATCATCCCAAAGTTGTAGATCCAGGAGGTGCAGTTGCTTGTTCTGTTTGTCAAACTAAATCTCTTATGATGTTTCACTCCTACTAATTTAGTGTTTTCACTCCTTTACTTAGACGTTTATTGGTAGGATGCTGTTTACCTCCGTTTGTGTTTCTTATGTGTAGAGGGAGCGTTGGAGGATAGAAATGCCCGTAGTGCAGCACTGGAGGCAGCACTGCGTGAGGTTTTGTTTCAGATAATTAAATTTGTTAATGAGAAAAAGGATCACGTTCCACCAATTCCAAATCTTGAGGGCGCTGTTTCATTTCCCTATGAAATTACAATACCTAGGTGAGTTGTGTGTACACCTTATCAGTTGTGATTTTGCATTTCTTATATTTCTTTAATATTCTGACCGCTCTGATTTTAAGGCAGTGTTCTACTTGGTTGATTGTGTTGATAACATGATATCTTTCAAGTTTTCTTTTTTCAATATGACTTGTAGAAAATCTATGAGCTATTGGAGTCCAAGGTTTTTGGATTGAGTGGGATTAAGTTGAAGTACATATATTGTAATAAAATGTAGTAAGATGAAATAAACAATGCTCTAGAGGTAAAATTTCAGAATAACACTGCCACAAACTGCACAATTTAGGCATCTTAGGTCCAACACTGGGGGACCATTCAAAGGATTCGAAAGTGCTTGTGATCATGAATTATCTACGAAATTAGAAAGGGATTTGATAATGCACAGGTTGTAGTTTATATTGGTCAGTCAAGTGCAAAAAAGGGTTCAGTGCATAGGGAAGGCCGTGGTAGATTAGTGGATTTACTAGAAATATAAAATTAGGGACAATCGTATATGAGAGAAAAACTGAGTGACATTTTTCAAGTAAAAGATGGCAAAAACTTACCCTATATATGGCTTGGTCATGTTAGTAGTCCAATGAAATAATAAAATGTTAAGAATTAAGATAAGACCTCCCCCTCCTCACCCAGTAGATGAGAACTATTTGAAAATACTCCATTCTAAATGGCTTTTCTCTTTCACTGCAAATTAAGTTTTGACTGGACCACACTGGCGTCAAATGATCCATACAGCTAACTCCACATAGTGAGATTAGGCTTTACTGTTAATTTTACTCGTAATTAGGTGGAGGCAGAAAAAAATTGAATGGCTATGGTCTAGCTTGGTGGAAAGAATTGCAGACTTTAATGCGTACTGCAATGAATTTTGCTGTAGAGTTTAGTGGAAGAGAGACCAGCCAGATAACAGAAATTACATTTTCATGAAAACTATTTTCAAGGTAGTGTTTAGTAACATGCATTGCTTAAGCGGCATTGCATGAGCTTATTGTTTTGAGAATGTAAATTTATTGAAAGGAAGCTGTCTCTTCTGCATAACTTGAAAAGTTTGAAATCATAAATGGTTTGATATAGACTGGGATCAGTGTTGAAAATTACTGTTGGCAGAGTTTAATGGAAGAGAGACCAGGGCAGAGAACATAAATTACATTTTCATGAAAACTATTTTCAGGGTAGTGTTTAGTAACATTCATTGTTTAAGAGCATTGCATCAGCTTATTGTTTGGAGAATGTAAATTTATTGAGAAGGTATCTATTCTGCATAACTTGAAAAGTTTCAAATCATAAATTGTTTTGTATGGATTGGGATCAGTGTTAAAGAATATTTGTGTCGACATTATTTAGTATGTGATATTTGTTACCCACTAATTTTACCTAATTTCATGACAAAACTTTTTACTGTAATTTGAATGTCCACCCTTTTGCTTTACCTATTTTCTTGCTTTGTTTGTGATGAATCATTTGTAAATAAAGGTGTCATTACTAGTTAGGTAAGACATCTCTAATTCGACAAATTCAAGTCGGATGCTTGCATCATGTTCTCTGTTTGAAATTGTTTGTATTCATTCGGACTTAATGCTTATGATAGCTAAAAGGTAGATTCATTTGTAGTGGCTTATCATTTTCCTAGGGCGTTGCATCATCCAATTATTGCTCTTAATGTAGTTCAACATGAATGATTATAAATAGAGATGCTGCTTAGTACTTCTTCACTCGAGCATTTCACCAAAATCTAGTCTTCAACTTGGTACTAACTTTAGCATTTCACCAAAATTTAGTCTTCAACTTTGTACTAGAGTAGGTTTATTGCCGCTCTGCTTGTCTCTGTTTTTGACATTTTTCTGTGTTGTCTGCTATTGTCAGTCACCAACTGTAGCACTGTACATAATTTGATACTTTTCGTCCACTGTGCATTTGTACACTGTTCACTGTTGTTTTATGTGTGCTTCAAGATATTCTCAAGTGTTTAAGGAAACATGTCAGAAGCAGGGTTTTTTTTTCAGTAGTGCCTCAAGGCATAGTATTAATTGAAGACCATGCATAATAGATTCAAGCGAATTTATCGTGATGGCTCTTTATTCTCCTTAATGTCTCCTAAATTTCATCATATCTTCAACATAGCAAATGGTAAATGTACACAGCCTTAACTCTTGCAAGCAGAGATTTCTTTCTAGGATTTGAACCCATGTTCTCTAGTTCACAAGGAATCCGTCCCTTCTTGTTGCACCAAAGTTCTTTCTTTTAGCAGAATGAATGCCTTGACCTTGATAGCTTATATTCCCTACTTATTGGGGAGCCCCTCCATCTATCATTGTAGAATAGGTATTACAACTATATTTTTCATGACCTTTACTTTATATTATTTTGTTGTCACTTATTACTAATATTTCTAAAATTTTGTGTCACTGCAAAAGTATTCCCTAAATTAACTGGTCAAATGCTAATTAGGGTCTCTGCAAAACAATTCTGTGATATTTGCTTTGTGATCGGCGACACTATAAAGAGCTTTTAGAATTATTGTTGAAAAGTTCTCTACATTGTGGTCTCTTTTAGATTGTCTTAGGTGCGGTCCCTTTGAGAACTACCTTAATGGCAATCTCAAGGGTGGTGATTTAGTTTCATCTAACTTAAATAAAGTTTGTAGAGTTTAAACAGTTCTCATTGGACAAGACAGTTTTGTAGAATCAAGTTATGTTATAGATCCAAATTCTAAGATAGCATTAGACGGCCATCTTTTTGTGGCAATCTTAATTGCAGTCTCATGTGTGTGATGGTATAGTCTGATATTGATTATAGACACGACTTGATAATAAAACTTATAAAATTTGAACAATCCTTACCTTACAATCTAATGAGATAAACCTAAACCCATATTTTAAGAATTATCATAAAACATAATTTATTTATTGATATTATATTTTTTTTTGTTATTCTAAAACTGAAAGAGGAAAACAGAATTTCAAAGACGTGACAATCTGAAATAGATGTCTTGCAGCAAATATATAAAAACACAATAAGCAACATCTCCAAAATTCTAGCAGCAACAAGTCAAACTAATAACCACTCTTTTAGCAACATATCCCATACATTAATGATATACTGCCTTGAGATTATATTTTTTTATTTTTATTTTGAAAAGCTGAAGGAAATATAATT
The DNA here is from genome assembly GCF_016808095.1 of Vigna angularis. Lineage (NCBI taxonomy): Eukaryota > Viridiplantae > Streptophyta > Magnoliopsida > Fabales > Fabaceae > Vigna > Vigna angularis. The sequence continues at coordinate 19,713,050 of NC_068970.1, forward strand.
TGTTAAGATCTTCAGATTGGTTGTTTAGTATAAACAACAATTATTCCATGAGCCTAGATTTACAGAATATCTATATTGGATGAGATTACTACCCTCCGCATCTTGCGTCATGAATTGTAGTTAGTTACTTTTACTTTTGAAAGTTATGCTGAAGCTGCTGAGTTAACCTTGTGCTGTCAATGACCAGTTCATCAGATTCTGCATTTGGGATGGACATGATCAAGAGAATGCTCCAGACAGGGCATCCAACAATGCTAAGTTGATTGTCAAAGTTTGTAGAGCGGTCTATGGGGTTAAAGGTATTCTTGTTCATATGTTTAAGCTTGAAATATGATGCTAAAGAAAGCCAAGGAATGCAGGGTTCAATCTCATCGTGGATAGCATATAGCAGAATCTATAGGTGCAAAATGACTTAAATATATATTTTTTCAAATATACATCCTTGTTAAAGCTCTCGTTTTGTATCTAGTCTTTATTCTACTCATCTCTCAACACATTTATCCATGGTAACTGAAACGCTTCATTCCTTTGAAGCATAACAGGAAGTTAATCTTGAATTTAGGTCTTTCAGTTTATATGATATAGTGGTGAAGTCGTTGAGAAATTTGCAGTAAAGATTATGATAAAATATAGAAATGCTTTCAGTAAATTATGGAATTATCAGCATATTGATTATTTATTTTTGAATCGATATTTGTTACTTCGTAATCTGTTTGTCTAAATTGCGTCACGACACCTTCCCTCGTTACCTGGGTCACGAATGGGACACGGAACACATTTTCTTTGTATATTGGATCATAAATGGGACACAGAATCCAAATTAGATTGAATGTTTTATGCTCCTTTGCTTTTAAGATACGTATCTGTCATAATAGATTCTGTCGTTCAGCAAGCTATTCTTCAGTCTTGTCTATTTCGTTGAGTTGTCACCCCCAAAGAGAGAAACACTCGTACATCTTCATCCTTCTTTCTCTAATTGTATGTAATATGCCCTCAAGACTCAACAAAATGCATAAGGGGACGAAGAAATATATAAATAAATGCATTAATATTTCAGAATTTGAGTTTTGATTTATTTGTTTGTGTTCAAAAAACAATTTCCTTTAGATGTAAACTAAAAGTATTATAAAAGTTACATTAGACGACGCATTTTACAGAATAATGATATTAAAATTTATTTTAGATTTTGCTAAATATGTACTTTAGTTTTACAATTTTAAATTGTTTATTGTTTAAATAGATATAAGTGTATTGTATTTTCTAAAATGTATTTCACACTTTAAGGAATCAAATCCATAGAAGTTGTTTGATCGTAAAATGGGCTAAGCAGTGCTTGGAGGCTAATATATAGGTTAATCCTTCATGCACCCAATAAAATTTATCGCTGCACCCATAAAAAACATCCAGTAGTTTCCGGAAAATTTTCATAATAGAAGTGGGGTAATTGTCTTCTGGACAAAAATTTCCAGATTTGTTTTAATGTGTTAAGGAAAATGAAATCCAGAATGACATAGTGCTGGGAAATATTTGATAGAGTACAGGAAGTAATAATCTAATGTTTTTTGCAATTCACTCTCTTTCATTATTTTTTCCCTTAAAAATAATAAAAGGGGATAGGTTTTATTTTTTAAATACTTATGTTAGTTGTTGACTTACTAAAATTTATTTTGGAGACAAGTCCTCTTGGGTTAAATTCCTTGAGTCTGTCTATTGGTACACGACTGTATGCTCAGTACACTTTGTTTGTTTTGTTAGAACAAGTATTCAATACATCGTACTGCATTTTTTTTCTATGTACTTTTGTGTTTGGAATTAGTTGGTATGGTGGTTGGCCAAATTGTTGTGGTTTGGAGTGTTAGTTTATACATCCATAACAAATGAATAGTTAAATCCTTTAAATAATTGAGTAATTTTTTTGATAGAAATAAAGGAAAAAGAAAAAAAATTATGTATACACATATACAAGTGAAAACCATAATCTATTATGAATTTGTGTCTATTATTTTTTCTTAAATTTTAATATTTTTAATTTAACTATTTATCAAATTAAAATATTATTTATGATCTTTACACATTAATTTTTCATCACATTTATGTTTTTAGTTATAAATTTATCTTAATTATATCACTTTAATAATTTAATTAATAACATAATTACTTTAACACATTTAGTTTTGGATATTTTATTTTTATACTAATGCAAAACGGACTCTGATTCGTTGTTAGTGTCAGTTATTTATCATTTTTCTTAATTTTGAGTTAATGTTGATTACAGATTTTCTTGTAGTTTAAGGAGATAATGTGTGATGAAATTTCAAGGGACTATTTATTGAAAAAAAACATTAAAAAAATAATTATAAAAAAACACATCATTATTATATTTTTGAAAGGAAAGATTGATGTAACTTATTCTTCTCTAATGGTAGGAATCTCCCGGCAATTTCATGAAAATAGCTCTTTTCTTTTCTGATCGTGATGATTGAGTTATAAATTACGGAAGATGTTAACAGCAGTCTTCGAACTGATTACTGGTGACCCAGCAAATCGCACTAATCATGAATTTGGTCCCTCCATTGTTAAATGTTATCACTTTAATATACGTGTTACCATAGGTTTACAGTGGATCGACGGGATTCACATGTCACGAGAGCATCTCTTGACTGTTCGGTTTCGACAACAGTTAAATAGAGTTTCGAAATTGAATTAAGATGTAATTAATGTCATAACAACTATTATGAAGCGATTAAAGTTTACATTAATAATCAGAGATAAATTAATTAATCAAATTCTTTTAAACTCTATAAAATAGGAATTGAATTTCGACTGACTTGAGTACCGAAATGTATTGTGCACGTCATCTCACACGCCGTCGATTGTACAGAGCAAGAAAAGGGATGTTTGGCACACCGAAACATCACTTAGAAAAACATCCTTATTCCAATTCAACCAAAACATTGGGAATCTCCCAGCAATTTCATGAAAATAGCTTTTTTTCTTTTCTGATCGTGATGATTGAGTTATAAATTGCGGAAGATGTTAACAACAGTCTTCGAACTGATTACTGGTGACCCAGCAAATCGTATTAATCACGAATTTGGTCCCTCCATTGTTAAATGTTATCACTTTAATATAAGCATTTAAAAACTGAAAGAAAAAAAAGAGAGTAGTCTTCTAATTTTCTGATCTGTCTTTTTCTCCCATTAAGTGTTCTGCACTATTTGCTTGCACGACACATTTCTTTGCAATGCTTATTGTAACACCATTAATGTCCAGTGCTTAAAAATATTAAAATCTAAAATTTATAAAATAAAAAAAAAGTCAATTGGAAGAATTAATAAAAATATTCAAATTTAAATAAATGAAATAAATTTTTAAGTTTATATTTCAATAGTGTAATTAATGAATGAAAGAAATTTTGGTATTCTAAATTTCCACAAAGTCTATAAACCAGTCACTATAAATAAATTTTCATTTCATTTATTAAATTTGTTCTATCAAAATTTAAAATATGTAATTTCTTAAATATTTATGTGTTTTTGAATTATTTTATTTAAAGGCTAAAAGTTATTTGTTTATTTATTTTCTTATAAACTGTTGTGAAATAGTCATCGGTGTGAATTCGGCTAAAAGTTTAATTAAAGTCTCCAATTCATTCATTCGTTGTGCAAAGTAATAAGAAATAGTCTTTCTCCATCGTGTGAATGTTTTTCTTCTCACGTGAACAAAATAATCAACATTTATTGCCAATAATTTCAACTTTTGTGTACAAATCGGACGCATTTCAGTGTGTATATATATTATTGTTATTAGGCCATATGAGAAAAGAGAACTGAAAAATCAAAAGAAAAGGTGATGGGTTCAGAAAAAAAGCATTTTGTTCTGGTGCATGGAGCTTGCCATGGAGCTTGGAGTTGGTACAAGCTGAAGCCACTCTTGGAATCTTCTGGCCACAAGGTCTCGGTGTTGGACCTTGCAGCTTCTGGCACCAATCTGCAGAAGATTGAAGATGTTCATAGTTTCTCACAGTACTCTGAACCTTTGCTGCAGCTATTGGCAACAATTCCCTCAGATGAAAAGGTTATTCTGGTCGGTCATAGTCTTGGGGGACTCAACATAGCACTTGCCATGGAGAAATTCCCAGAAAAAGTTGCTGTTGGTGTTTTCTTAACAGCTGTTGTTCCAGATATTCAGCACAAGCCATCCTATGTTTTACAAAAGGTTTCTTTCTCATCATACACTACTTCCTACAAATTTCCACCATTTTTTCACCCCTAGCAAAATATACACAGGACTATTTTTTGGAGTTTCATAATATTTTGTAATAAATTGTGTTAAAAAAATTTCCCAGAATTTAAAACATTTTTAGTACTTTATTAAAATATATTAAAACCAATGTTATATATATAATTTAAAACATATAAAAGTAAAATTAAGTTAATTATATTAGGATTACTATTAAGTTTTAACTTTCCTTTTTTCATGAAAAATATATACAAATGATATTTTGACAATCAACACAATCATTTAATAGCTATATAAATCAATAATTAGTGAATTAAATGAATTGACGTTGTTAGTACTTTATAGTAATATAGATAAATAATTGGTGAATTAAATTGGATTATCGTGTGATTACATATTTAAATGAATTTGTTAATGTATCAATGTCCTTTAATTTAATAATTAGATATAACAAAAAATAATATTTTATAGGTCCCAAATTTCCGTCTTTGATGACTATCGATAATGTTGATAGTGCTCCACAACACAAACCGGGGTTTAAAGATGTAACATGGCCCAACTTTCCCAAATATGCAACCATATTCCTTTTAGAAATATATAGTTTCATAAATAAGAAATACATTTAGATAAGTTTATTAATTGTAAACTGACGATGCAACATCTTTTTATTTTAATTAATAATACATGCATAAAGATTAACCTTTTGTTTTAAAAAATAGACATACATATATATTCATATTAACTGTATTATATACTAATATCAAGTCTACAATATCAAGATTATTTATTAAATAGTTAACCATTCTGTAAATTTCAACATAACGATGAATATAATAATAATAGAGTTTTCATCAGATAAGATAACATCTGTTGCAAGGATAACTCAAATGCAAAAAGTATATAAAAAATATTATCTTCTCCTCTGAATAGTTACATACACATTTGCATCTTGTTTTCTAAGAAATCAAAGAAAATAGGAAAAATAAGCTTACCATGGCCATTTTCTTGACTTAAACAGTACATTGAGAGTGTTCCAGCTCCGAATTGGTTGGACTGTGAATTCTTGCAGAGTGAAAAGAAAACAGTAGTTCTTTTTGGTCCCAAATTCTCGTCCACCAAACTCTACCAAGGATCCTCCGTTGAGGTATAAATATTACATGTTGCAATACATTCTATTCCACAACGTATTGCATGGAAAAAAGTAATATATTTTTTTTCATGAAAATAAAAATAAGGATTCGATTTTGCAGGATATAGAATTGGCCAAAACTCTGTTAAGACCAAGTTCCCTCTTCATCGAAGACTTGTCTCAGCAGACAAATTTTTCTAAAGAGAGATATGGGTCAGTTACTCTTGCTTTTATTGTTTGCACTGAGGACCTTGGAATCCCATTGAATTTTCAGCTCTGGATGATTAAGAATGCTGGTGTCGATAACGTTGTAGAGATTGAAGGTGCTGATCATATGGCTATGCTTAGCAAGCCACAAGAACTATGCGATTCTCTGCAGCAAATAGCTGCTAAATATGCATGAATTCACGAAGCAGCCTTCATTTGTTGCGTTTTGAAATTAACATGTCTTCTAATTATAAGTTCATATATCCCATGAGTAATATCAATATAAGTACGAAGTTATATCCTAGAGACAAATTCATTCTGAGCTTTTCATTTCTTGAATTTCTTTATGTTAATTTATAAAGAAAAAATGAATAAAAGAAACTCCTTCGGCTTTCTCCTATTCCGCCTCTATGCTCTTCGTTTATTTTTTCATGTTTCACAGGTGTGCTGTGGTGGTAAATGAAGTGGATCTATCATATTGGACACCAAGAAACTCCTTGGCTCTTGTTTTCTCCCTACCTCTTCTCCTCATACCATTCTTCCTGTTGCACCATACAAAACCCTAGTCTGGATGTTTTATTTTAGGTTTAAACGTTCATATCGTCCTCATATTTGTTGGAGAATCTCAAGTGGGTCCTCGTTTTTTAAACTGTCAAAATTGGATCTATATACTTGTAAAATTGAGCCAATTTTGCCATCTCCGTTAAGTTTTAACAAACGACGTTAAACTGTGATGATGTGGTCCACGCTAGTGTAAAAATGTTTTATTATGTGGAATTTCTTTTAAAATTAAGAGTTTTTTATGTGACAAAATTTATTCCAAACCCATAAATTTGTTCCTAATCGAACATAGGCAAAATGAGTAAGATTCGGGATTTGAATGGCGAAATGGTACTTGGGCGCATGCTGATTCTCTCGCCGCAAGGCGAGGAGTTGGTGACAGAGAGAAACGAAGACTGGCTGGTAGGTTTTCCAAGAACTAGAATCACCAAGCCCGGTTGTAGAGAAAGAGGAGAAAGTTTGCAAACAGGAAACTTTGGGATAAATAACACTTGATCAAATTCTGGCAACTTTGGGATATCCTCATCCTGAAGTGTTTTCTCTTGACCAATTTTCATCAATGGATTCAACCACCAAAACGACATTCTACTAAAGAATCCAACTTTAGCATATGGGGTTACGTAGTTATAAGGATCAATTTCATCAAAGTGGTTGTTTAAAGAGTGATAAAAGTCTTCATCAATACTTATAGCAGTGTCTTCATATTTTGATGTTTTGTAAGTTCACAAGAGTAGTAAAACTGCTCCTGGAAAAGATAGAACATCTAAAGCTTCCTTGAAGGTCAGTTCTTTTCTACAAATTGCATAAGTGAAAACAACCGCAACCATGACCTTGGAAGTTGTTTCAGCTTAAGACTTACACTTAATCCTACTAACAACCATCTGAATCCTTCAAAGAGTTCTAGCAACCACCCATTAAGTGGAAGAAGAGTGTAACTCTTCCATAAGTTTTCCTCTAAAACTCAAATACAACAACCCTAGAGATGCGTTGGTTACAGAAGAAATTAGCTGCAAGTTTGAATATCTTTCCACCTGGAGCATACCTTGAAATGGTCTGAACAAATACTCCCTCTTCCCTCTCCACCCTCAGACACACCCGTGTCCCAAGTTTACTTATTCCCGCTTCCTAGGCTTCTTGAAGGCCCATTGGGCCCTGCCGTTCACCCCCGACATCCTCCTCTACTTCCTAAAATCGAAGCTCCACCACCCTTCCTTCTCTCAACATCGACAAGCTCTGTGGCGAGATGCTTGACCTCCAGCACGCCGTTGCCTTCTTCTACCGCACCAAGATCCACGCCTCCACTAACTCTTCCGTCACTATCGGCTCCAATCTCTGCATTGTTATTGTCGGTGCCCGCCAAATCGCCGGTGAGTCTCGCCTCAATCTGCTCCAGTGGAACCTTTCCCTCTTCCGCCACATCATACCGCCACTTGTTTGTCACTTCCTTGACACCACTCTCCTAACTCAAAGCCTTTCAAGAAAACAAAATCCCTAAATTTTAACATAAATCAATTCCACGTAATCAAACAATACACATCAAAATATTATGTGTAGACCACGTCACCATCTATTAACACCGTTTGTCAAAACTTAACAAAGAGGACAAAATTAGCTCAATTTTACAAGTATATGGACCCAATTTTGACCGTTTAAAAACGATGACTCACTTGAGATTTCCAACAAATATGAGGACGATCCGAGGATTTAAACCTTCATTTTATCTCTTTTTGTAATTTTCGTTTCCTTTCATAATATTGTATTGTTAGTAGCTTTCCTTTGTATTGTTTCTTTCTATTGACGAGAAGTTTTTTGTTTCCCAAACTTTTTAGGTTTTGTTGTCGTTTTTTACCACCTTTTTTGGAATTTTTTATGAAACGCTTTTGAGCGTGATTATGTAAAGATGGTAATTTTGATTTTTCTAGTTCTTTATTTTCATGCTTTTTCTCACGAGTACCACACTTTGTTAAATGTTAATATTTAAGGGCAAAACTATGATTGGACTTCAGACTCAAAAACAAAGAATAACTTAGATGCGATTATTGATCCTCACCATGACAATCTCTTTAGTTTTTCAACGTATTTAAATTGATGTCTTTAATCGTACTAATTCTCCAAGAAACTTAAATTTATCTGTTAATTTTTGCTAGGTCTTAGATTCGTAGTGCCACTAGTGAAATAGTTAAGACAATACTATAATTAAAGTGAATTATATAACGATGGTTCTCATTTTAACCGTTATAGAACATTAAGAAAATGACGATGATATTGTATATAACTGTCATTAAACCCTTCCTCAAGGTTAAAAAACTTAACCTTTTCACTTCCATGTGTCGCGCATGAAAAATTATTTTTCTTCACTTTCCATAGTTGATGGTCTTCTTCTTCGACAAACAATTCTTCACGTTTAAAGCTATTTTTGAGACACACTTAGTCGTTGTTCTTTGTCCGAACCACTAACATTGTTGTTCTTCATTTTCATAGGGTTAAACACCCACATTTTTCATCAGCCACCATCGTCATCCTCCCACCTTTGTCTGATAGAAGGTGTTCGTCTTCCCAAAGGTCTCTGCTGCTAGTCATTGCCATTTGTCGTTCATGGTTGCTAACAATTGTTGCTCGTTTGATAGAAAAAAAAACTTAAAACAAACAAGTGATGATAATTCAACATGTTATTGAAGATCTTATGAATAAGGCTCATATGAATAAAAACAAGTTATTTTTTAGTTCTGATAACACTAAATTGATTTTAAATCAATTAAGTCCATTCCGATTATGTGTGAAATTGTTAGAGACTATATTATTAAGAGGTTAAATTTTGTAATTAAAATTATGTGTAGTGTAAGAATTTTAGTTTAAACAACGTTTTTAATGATTTTCATATCCTTTACAAGTGGTATTGAGTGAAACAACTTGTATGAGATCTTGACATGATCTCTAGAGCACTCATAAATACCATACATGCATATGGTCTAGTAAGCGTAACACAACAATAATAACAAAGAATTGTAGGTGTGTATTGTGATTGATAAATTGCTAACACACATCAAGTTTCTTTGGTGCACATAACTTGCTATACTAGCTATATTGCATTAAGTTTCTTAATAAAGGATTGGTGTATATAGGTTACTATATCAGCTCTAATGCGTTACATCTTATATGAGACCTAAGATTCTTTTCTTTCAATTTTCTTTTTCTTATCTTTTGTAATATGTGGGGTATTATTATAAAATAAACATTGAATAAAGTATATTACAAAATATACTAAGAGGTTAGTTATAGATATTTGCAACCCTTATTCACATTGCACGAGAAGTAATGCAAAAATGTCTTTGTAACATTGTTGCTGTGATGTGAACATTGCATATCTTTTCCGCAAGGCACAATGGTGGACTTTGGGCTGTTACAAAATATCCTCCACAAGCCATGGGTTTTTGGCCCATCTTAACCTCCCTCCTCCATCTATAAATACATACGCTTTACTTCCTCTGAAAATACAACATTGCCTTTCAATCTCTCTCATTTTCTTTCTCTTCTCTCTTTCTTTTATTATCCAAGGTTTAGTTGTTTACTATTAAAGAGTTCTTTATTAACTTTTAAATCCTCGAAAAATTTGGGAAATTTTTAAAAAATTTGTATAACACACTGCGAATAAGTTCTTAAGATCTTCGAAAAATTTGAAAAGTTCTTAAGAAATTTGTGTAACACACTGCGAATAAGTTCTTAAGAACAATAAATATACATGTTTTAAGAATCAAGTTTTATTCGTATTTTTGTTAGCTTTTAAAGTTTGGGACAAACTATATCAAAGTTGGTGACTATTTAATATTAAATTTTGTTTCATGACTCATATTAGAGTTTTGTTTCATAGCACAATTTGATATTAGACAAAAATTTTGAAATCAAAGTCTTATTTTCAAACGGAACTTTTTCATTTTAAAGTAGTACTTCTCACACCTAGATTAGTAATTTTTTAAAAGTTTATCCGATTTTGTAAATTCTCTGTAAATCTGCATCATTCTTGTAGCAACCGTTTCAAAGAAACATATAATGATATTTAGAAGAGTAAGTACTTCAATCTATGCTTTAATACATTATACATTAGGTAAACATGTGGAGAACTAATATATAATAGGCAAAAATCCTCTTTTTATCCTAACTTTTGGTTGAAATTATTCAATATGGTCCTTTATTTTTCTTCCAATTTTCTAAAACGATTCAATTAGGTTATTTGTAATAGATTGATGTTAACGTCATTTTTACACATGTCACGTGTCATTTTTTGGTATTTTCAATTTTGTTATTTTTTTCAGTTTCATTTAAAAAAATGTTTTGGTCATGTGTCAGGTTCTTGTCGTGCTACATGAGAGTATCAGTATCATATAATATTGTCTGGTGTCAGTGTTAGTATCACTTGACAATGTCTTGAATTTAATTTAGTCTCTATATTTGAAATATTTATTCAATTGATTCCCAATTTTAGTCTCCATATACAACTTATATATACATTAGTCCATTTTAAAAAAATTGGGATTCAATTGAATCAAAATTTCAAATTTAAAGACTAAATTAAATACACACTAATACTGACACATGCCATTGACACTGACAAGTATTACTGATAATGTTAACATTGTTACGTGATACTGACACTCTCATATGACATGATAAGGATCTTACATGTGACAAAAAAACACACTTAAAAAACGATTAAAATAAATAAATAAAAGTTTGAAAAGTAAAAATATCACAAACATATAGAAAGACTATATTAACATCAAACTAGCAAAAATGAATCAAATTAAATAATTCAAATGAAAATTATAATGAATAGAGATTTAGTCTGTATAATTGAATCTCAATCTACTCAGGAAAATATCTCTTATAAAGATGAAATCACTGAAGAATTTTTTTTAACTAATATTGTATATATATTATTATATATATCTTATAAATAGATTATAGTACCCCCCCAAATACCCTATCGTAATTATAAAATATCTTTTGCTCATATACAAAAATAATGAAATGAAAGAAAAGAATTAACGTCCCACCATTGCCGTTAATTCTTACTCTTAATGCAAGATCATGTTTGTACCTGGATAACGAAGATTCCCAATTGCTTTAAATAAAAAGTAAGGATCAGATAGTGCTCCTCACAAAATTGAAATCCAACTGAAAATAAGGAAAAATTCCCAACATGACTTTTATTTTCCAGAACAAGAGTATTATAGACAACTATTTTTCACTATTATATATAATGTTTCTCCGCATATTATCGCTGATGTGACAATGATAATGTGGCTTTTTTTTTATACAAAAGAAATGAAATAGTACGTGAAGGAGCTTCAAAACAGTTAAACAAATCATCTAAATCTTTAAAGATTGATGATAACATTAGTCCTATCTACCTTATAAATAGATGTCCCACCACCAACTTGAAATGTAGGATTGATCATCCATGGCTATCTGTGTTGAAGTTTTTCACAAAAGTAAAGATTTCTAAGATGTTGTGGAGACTGATTGCAAGTGTTCAAGACAAAAAAGAAAAGTTGTTGCACATAATTTCGTTATATTATTTCAAAATGTAAACCACTTCCTTAAGAGTTAACAAATTTGTTTGTTTGGCCAAGAAACATAAATTTTGTCACACATACATTAATTAGGGTCACTAATTAATATGCTAGTCCACCATTTCAATGTTTAATATCTTAACGTATTGTTAAACACATTCGTTTTGATATAATATAAGCTATTCTTCATAACAAAAAGAGGCTGAATGTAAAATCTTAATAAATCTTAGAATTGTACACTTATACACTATAGAATCTATCAAGTAATAAAAATTATGATTTTAAAAGATAGAAAATCTAAATTTTCCAATTGTGTGTTTATATATATATATATATATATATATATATATATATATATATATATATATATATATATATATATATATATATATGGGTTTGTTAACACGCGTACGCCTGTTTTTTAGTTTGTACATTTTAGCAATGTGTATCGGATTTTAGTAGACAAAAATATCCTTATATATCATGAATTCTAAGTTTTAAGGTTAAGGGTATTTTAATAATTTTCATTCTCAAAACTAAAAAAAAAAAGAAATCCCCAAACTCTTACTCACCTCTCTCATTCCTCTCAACCCTTTCTCTTTCATCTCTCTCACTCCAATCTTTTGAGAGTTACTCCCTCCACCACCACACAATGCTCCCTGCACCTCTCCATTCCTTTTTTACCCTTGAATAATGTTTAAACGGATATGAATATGCGTTGAAGGACAAACGGATGTTGACATTTGATTGAAGGACAAACGGATGTTGACATCCGATTGAAGGACAAACGAATATTGACATCCGTTTAAGCCCCCCAAACCGAATGAAACAATTGAGAAAAATATAAACCAAAATGCCAGGGCTTGTCACGTGTGAACTCATAGCCCCAACAGGCAGGCCTTCTCACTTACCACCAGTACTATCAACTACCGCCTCCGCAACCTCCTCCGTTGTTGGCGGTGATACCACCACCACCTAGCGCGGTTGTCCCGCCGGTGCACCACGGGCATCCGCCATACGTGGCTCAGCATCAACAACAAGCGGTGTTCGGTTCTTATGGCGCTCCTCAACCCTCCACAAAAGAGGTTTGCACCCTCTTCGTCGCTGGCCTTCCAGAAGATGTAAAGCCCTGCAGAATCTACAATCTTTTTCGCAAATTTCCCTACTACGAGTCTTCACATCTCTGGAGTCTCAGCAATTCGTCTCAGGTTGATTGCAATTTTAATTTCTTGGGTATCTTTATTTATGAATTTATGTGAATCGTTTCACTGATGTGGTTTTCGTGTCTTAGCAGCCTTTTGCTTTTATTGTGTTCACTAGTCAACAGCAACAATCATGACAATGCATGCTCTGAATGTGAGGATCTCATCATAACATTAATTTTTTGTTACTTGTTTTGCAGGGCATGGTGTTTGATCTTGGGTAAAAAAGTAAATAAATATAGTTAAAGTAAAAAAAGGGTACTTTTGATTTTAAAAAAAAAAATTGGGAAGGTTTGGAGAGGTGCAGGAAGGATTTGGTGGTGGTGGAGGAAGCAACAACCTAATCTTTTCTCTGTCATCCCTACTGTAGCCCCAATTGAAAAAATCAGAAACTGTAGCCCCAATTGAAAAAATCAGAAACACTTGTCGTTAAACAATTTTCCTATGTAAAGAGTTGAGTCATTGACATATTCACCTTCAGGCAAAAGTTCATTCAAGATCTCTTCAATTTCACCATCTTCACTAACCTCTCTAATTTCATCATCTACATATGTTGAATCATCATTTCTAAAAAAAACCAATTACCAATTCCTTCGGATGTCATTATGCTTGTGAAAATTAGATAAAATTATATACGACAAAAATTATAAAATGAAAACTCATTATAAAATCATTTTTTTGTAAGAAATTGTTTAACAACGAGTGTTTCTGATTTTTTCCAGGCCAATTACCAATTCCTTTGATGTCATTATGCTTGTGAAAATTAGGTAAAATTAGATAAGACAAAAATTATAAAATGAAAACTCATTATAAAATCATTTTTTGTAAGAAATTGTTTAACATCGAGTATTTCTGATTTTTTTGAGGTCAATTACCAATTCCTTTATACTTGTGAAAATTGGATAAAATTAGATAATTAAGACAAAAATTATAAAATGAAAACTCATTATAAAATCATTTTTTGTAAGATTGTTTAACGGCAATTGTTTCTGATTTTTTGAATTGGAGCTATAGTAGGGGGTTTCTTTTTTTTTTTAGTTTTGAGAATGAAAATTATTAAAATACCCTTAACCTTAAAACTTAGATCCATGATATATAAGAGTATTTTTGTCTACTAAAACCCGATACACATTGCTAAAATGTACCAACTGAAAAACAGGCGTACGCGCGTTAGCAAACCACATATATATATATATATATATATATATATATATATATATATATATATATATATATATATATATATATATATATATATATATATATATATATATATATATATATAATTGTGAAATTTGAGTCGTTTAACTAGACGATTAATATTAGAATTTACTTAATAGTCACGTTTTTTTATTAAATTGTCATCATTCAAATTAGATATAATGATGTATATATATAGTTATCACTTCTTATAATAAGGTTTGTTCGGCTATTTATGGGTTTACGTAATAACTTATTTTTGTTATTGTACTATATGAAATATATCGATCGGAGTTAATAGTTATTCATGGACAATTATTAGGTATTAATAGGTCAGATTATCTTACGCTTTAGAAATATACGGTATTAATTATTAATTATTGGGTTTAATTCCCTAAAATATATACTGATAACTAAGAAATGGACTTCACTGTCACAAACTCTATAAATAATACAACTGATGTTACGTACAATGATCACTTTCTATCCTAATAAAATATAGACCTTTTTATGAAAGATATCTGACTTGAGCGTCAGAATGTCTTCTGCATGTCAACAATTCATTGGAGTGGATCGCGTTCTCAGGAAGGATGGAAGATCAAAAGAGAGTAGAACAAGAAAGGACGACCGACCCTCAGACCAATTCAACCGAAACAGTTATATATTTATGATGAATTAATATATATACAAATATTAGTAATGCATCCGTGTTTACTATATAATATAAATATAAATATGGTGTATGGTTTACCTACGCAACCGCACTAGATGGTTATGGATCTAATAGCGTATGAAAGATATACTTCATGATGAAGAATTGATAAAATATTATTTGAAAAAGTAAAAGATAAGATTATGTTGATTCTCCAATTATTTGTATCTTAGTAAAAAAATATTAAAGCAACAGTAGTTTCTTAAACAAATCAAAGCACAATATTTCAACGTGTATATAGTTAAATAGTGGAGCCTCTTTGTCGTCTTGCATTAGTGTTTTTATTAGTTGCTATAATTGTAATTAAAAAATGGAAAGTATTGCCCACAACTTTTCTCGATATCACTAGCAAATAAAATACTAAAGTGCTATAAGCTGGGTTATGTAAGAATATCAACAATTTGTTATCTAGAAAACGATAAAGAAAGCTACCATTCTTCTTATTAGGGCCAACAAATTAATTTGTCTATGTAAATATTACTTAAACGTATCTCAATTTTGATGATTTTATTTCGTTAGTTGGATATGGAAATAATATTTGAGCTTTAAAATTAGATATGGGATAGATATCACTATACCCATATTTGTTGTCTTTCTTTCATATTTTTTTTATGTTTTTATATTTATTTTTATTTTAAATAACTAAAACACTTTCAAGGTCTATTTAGAAAAACGCTATCTACAAATGTACAAATAAATAACACTTTTTAAATAAATGTTATCTATATAACTATAATAATACAGTGTTTCTTTTAAAAACTGTCATCCATAAATATTTAATATTATTTTTTAATTTATAATTTGAAATAAATTAATAGATGGTGTTTTAAAAAAAATACTATTTATTGTGACAAAATACGTAACGCTTGTTAATATAAGCTGTATAATTTATGAATAAACCTAAAAATTTTATATTATTTTTCTTTGATTCTTAATTTTAAAATTTATTTTTATAGTATATAAACTAGCTTTACTTCTTTATATCATTACTTGACTTTTATTAAATTGTTATTTGATATTATTATTTCACATTTATATAAATATTTTTTTATTCATATTTGATATTGGATAGAATGAGATGTGTATCTTTTATCATTAAATACTTAATAATATTATATTTTTAATGTTATTTTTTTTATAAAAGTATAATTAAATTAATATTTAAAACAATACGAGAATGTGTGTGCACTAATACGAGTATACGATGAAGATGTGACATTAATATCAATTAAATATAAAGATAAGAACAAAGATAAATTTCTACAGTAAGAATAAAAGAGAGATGCATATAACTATTTTATTTCACTTTAACTATTCAAAGTAAATCTTAGATTTTATTTTCGTTATATTTTTCAGTCCAATTTTTAGCTAAAATATAATAATAAACTGAAATATCATTCAAAACGTATTGTTACCAATATTTTTTTAATTATATTCAGTTTTATACAATGAAAAAAAAAGTTCTATAATTTTATGTTTCGATTGTTTCATTTAAAATATCCATTTCTATACTCTTTAGTTTCAAATTTGAGTTAATGTTTTATTTTCAAACAATTTTTTTTTTTAATTCTTAGACACAATTTTAAATATAATTACTATTTGTTATTAGATTTATCTCTTTAGGTAAAGTTGTTTGTAATATTGCATTGTTTATGAAAATGGTAGAAATATTTTTTCCACAGTAATACTTAATGAATTGAGGTGAAAAATATCTTTAAATAATAAAATAAAAATAATATTAAGTATAAATACTTAAAAGATTAAGATTACAATATAAAAATTTCATTAGTTTTAGGAAGTAATATGATGTGAGGAGTGAGTGCGCATGAAATACAACCTTGCATGGAAAGCCACGATGTTATATACTCAAGAAATGAACGGCAAGATTGATGGAAGCATTGAGAATAGGGATCAAGATGGAGAGTCCAACCCATACTAAAAAAAATCGATCTTCAATTTATATATATATATATATATATATATATATATATATATATATATATAAGATATATAATTAATAAATTTTTTTAAATACTAATTTAATCTTTATTTTTTTAATTTATTTAATATGATTTTCTTTTTTTCTTTTTCGTGGTTAATAAGATTCTAAAGTTTTAATTAACTTTTGTTAATTTAGTTATTTTCTCTAATGTGTTTTCAATAATAGGTAATAGTACATGGATATCATTTTGTTATTTTTTTTTAATTTAAAATAAAATTTGTTCAAGTGTTAAGTTACTAGTATCATATGACAATATCAATGTCACAATGATGTTACATTTTAGTTTTATATTTCATTTAATCTATGTTATTTTTATTTAATTTAGTTTTGATTTTCTTATTTTAAAATGAATAATTTTGTCTTCCTCCAAATTAAAATTAAAAATATTTTTTATACTAAATTGAATTTTTATTAAATATTATATTAATATTTTTGTTAAAATTTAACTATTATATTTATGTAAAGTTAAAAAAAATAGTATTGGAGTTTGTTTAAAATTAAAAGAAAAAATCTTCATTATTTTAAACTAACTCTAACCATATTTTTTACATCTAATAAAAATCAAACTTAAATCAAATAATTATAAAAATATTTAATAAAAATATTAGTATAATATTTATATAAAAATTAAATTTAATTTCAATTTAAAAAATAATAAAATTACTCATTTTTGAAATAATTAAAACTAAATTAAATTAAAATAATAAATATAAAAACCAAATTAAATATAAAATATAACACGTAACACTAATACATGACATTATTTAGACAATTTTTTTAAAATTTAAAAGAAATAAAAAAACTTCCAATTCACACCAGATATATTTTGATCACTTTTAACTATTTTAACCTAGTAAAAAAAATTAAGTTTAAAATCAAAACCTTATTACTGTTTAAAGAATCGATTAAGAATTATTTTATTTATTATTTAATTGAAATATTTAATTGTGTTGACAATGAGGATGTGTGTGAAACCATTATACTCTTGATATTTTATATGTATCAATTATGACTGTTGTAAGCGTACTTTTTTTAACTTTAAAAATAGTTTATTTTACTATAATTTTTATAAAAATTAAATATGTTTTTAGTCTTTTAAATTTTTTTAATGAAATTAAATTTTTTTTATGTCTCAAATTTTAATATAATTTAATTCTCAAACTTTAAAAATAAATAAATAAATATAATATTTTTAATTTAATTTTTTAATCTAATTGTGTTAAAAAAAACTTATATGTCAAATGCATTTTAGAATAATATTTGAATTATTCAGAGAGTTTTCACAAATTCAAACTCTAATATTAATCTGAAACACAATTTAAAAAGGTTATTGTTGTTGGCTTAAAATTAAGGACGTAAAACCTTATTTAATTTTTATATTTTAATATTTTATATATTGAACTATTCAAAGAATCCATTAAAAATGTTTTTATTTATTATTTAATTGAAATATTTAATAATAATTCCAAATACTTTTGAAAAGTTGAAAAAAGAAATATCTAACATGGACTGTGCTTTTGCCAGGTATAATAATAATAATAAGTAAAAGATGTAACTTGACCGTTGAAAGCCAATAATTCAGGTACTCGACGAGAGAGTACCCTCTACCCTTTTGAGTGTCTAAAAATAAGAGAAGGGATAGAAAGTAGTGATAACAAGAAAACATAATGAGTTCAGAAAAGTGTATAGATAGGAAGCACTATGTTCTGGTGCATGGGGCTTGCTATGGAGCTTGGGTTTGGTATAAGCTGAAGCCACGCTTGGAATCTGCAGGCCACAAGGTCTCGGTGCTGGACCTTGCAGCTTCTGGCACCAACATTCACAAAATTGAACATGTTCATACTTTCTCACAGTATTCTCAACCTTTGTTGCAGCTATTGGCCTCACTTCCCCCAAATGAGAAGGTCATTTTAGTAGGTCACAGTCTTGGAGGGCTCAACATCGCCCTTGCCATGGACAAGTTCCCGGAAAAGGTAGCCGTTGGTGTTTTCGTAACTGCTGTAATTCCAGACACTCACCACAAGCCATCCTATGTCTTGGAAAAGGTTAGTTTCTCAGCTTCTTTGCAATAATTCATACATATTTTCTATCTTTTGTTTCTCCAACCAAATGCAATGCTTAGTTTATATGGTTGATAATGTTGTATTTGTTAAGGAATAGTTCTGCTATGTTATTCATATGCGACATGCTTCTAACTCCTATGAACTCATTTAACCCGCCATTAAACCAAAAAGAATCGGTTTTAAGTAGGTTTGGTTAGGAGTCAAAAGACCAATTCTCTTCAATCATAATTTACTTTTACTCTTTCAAACCTGCCTTGTTCCAGTGGGTGCAGCTAATAAATGTCACTCAACATATTAAAATAAATAAAGCATGGACACTCGGAACTAAACCAAATATTTGCTTCCAAGTAATTAAATTTCAAGTATTTTAGAAATTTGGATAATTTTAATTTCATCTTTATTATAAATATTTATTTATATTTATTTTATTAAGTGTCTAAAATTAATTTTATTTCTATTTAAGTATTTTTATTGTTAGTATTTTTACTGATTGATTCTTCTGTTAATAAGATAATGTGCTCGTTATTTCTTTTTTTAACTTTCTCAAATTCTGTAATCAATTTGTTTATGGAAAATAGCATGGTTATTCACAAGACCAAAAAATAGAAATAATGTCTATGATTAAATGTTTAAATATTTAAATTTATTGTATAATTTAAATTTAATTAAATATATCTTTTTATAAATTAATTTGACCTTTTATTTGCTTTCAATACTAGATGAAAGGAAAATAAAGTATGGAGGAAAACAATTTTTTATCTTCTTTCCGTTTGATGATTTTTTTTTTCTAGGTGCTACTGATTTTTTTAAATGCCACCTTCTGTATGTTTGCACCATCCTTCTTTTTCAGCTGAGAAGCAGAACCTCTCAACGAACTTTTAAAATTAATGGTTGATGTTTGTGAAAATTCTTGGTGGATAATTGATGTTTGTGAGTATGTATTATTTAAGAGTAATAGATAATGTATATTTTAATATCGGTTTATAAACCGGTTGAATGCGAATATCAAACTACTCATATTTATTGTAGGTATTTGTTATTTACTAAAAAAATAATATTAAAATTTAATTTATGTTTTATTAAGTTAAATTTAATTAAAATTTAATTTTAATTTATATTTTATTAGGTTAAATTTAATTATTATTTTATTTTATATATTTTGTAATTTTATTTTAAAAATTTATAAAATATTTCTTTTTTAAATATCAGTCGAAATTTTTTCAAAACTCATGAATATATTTTAAATAAGTATAGGATCGATAACAGAATAAGTAATAGAATAAATAATAGATGAATTGTTTGTTTCGGATCACGTACTAGTAGAGATTATCCATGTCTCACCTGACATATTATCATCCTTATAAGGAGTTTCATACTCTTTTGATTACCTTGTCTTAATTTTATAAATGTTTATTTATATTATCATTTCAAGCTAATGACATTTGTTGACTTAGTTTACAACTTCAACAATAGTTAGAAGGCTTATAAGATTAAATTTCATCTAGTTTAAAATCATGATTATTTATCTACTTATATAGGACTAAATTTCATATATGACTCCTCATTCAACGTAAGTAATCAAGAAAACTAAATACTATCCAAGTCTAAATAAGAAAAAAAAATTACTTATTGTATGAATGAAGGTTATAAAAGGACTAGTTGTCCAAGTCCATATAGGCAATGTTGAAATTAAAGTTTAATTTCAATTTCTTTTATTAAGTTCATTCTTTTATTTTTCACTCTGCATTTAACACTAATCGAAGAGGTGTTTGACCTATATGTCGTTTTCTCATAGTGTGATTTCTTCATGAAGTCGTGTTATCGTGGTTTTACTTACCCAGACAGGTAAAGTTAATATTTTTCCACATTTGTGTAATTTGAGTGCAAAATTGTTTCATTCTAATAAATTTTCTAATTTGTTTCAAATTATTTTAATAAGTATACTAAAGATAATGTTTTTTTTTTGTTGAAGTAAAATATCGTTATATGTACAGTATACTTGTTAACATTTTTTAACTTTAGCCAACAAAATATTCACGCACATATATAGTCATAAAAAAGTCATTTACTAATGTTTTTTCAATTAACATATGTTAATATGCCTTTTTACGCAAAATAAATTATTATAATGTATTGAGGGTATGACATATTGATGATAATATTACGAAGTAGTTGTATAATAAGTCTGTGAATTATTTATTATATAATATATTATTACATAAAAAAACCTATATCAAAATATCATTTTCCTAAATCAAATGAAAAGTTAGTATTTTGTAAATAGATTGAGTCCACATTACATCTTATAATTTATTTAGTTTTTAAAAAAGTGAGAAATCTTAACTTATTATAGTGATTTTGTTTTTTTCTTTAGTTGATTGAGAGTACCTTGGGAACGAATTGGTTGGACACTGAGTTCTCTAAGGGTGAAAATAAAACGACAATTGTGTTTGGTCCCAAATTCCTGTCCGAGAAACTGTACCAAGCTTCTTCCATTGAGGTAAGTAGATGTAAAAATCTTATTAATATTGTCCAAACGAAGTGACATGGTTTTGTAATAGTGATCGGATTTTGCAGGATATAGAATTGGCGACGATCTTATTAAGACCAGGATCCCTCTTTATAGAAGACTTGTCCCAACAGACCAACTTCTCAATGCAGAGATATGGGTCAGTTCCTCTTGTTTTTATTGTTTCCACTGAAGACAATGAAATTCCACTGAATTTTCAGCTCTGGATGATTCAAAATGCTGGAATGAATGTGGAGGTTCTAGAGATCAAAGGTGCAGACCATATGCTTATGATTAGCAAGCCACAAGAACTATCTCATTCTCTCCTGCATATAGCTACTAAATATGCATGAATTCATCCACCCTTTATCTGTTTTGTTGAATGACTGAAACTTCTCAAATAAGTTATGTTTATATTGTGTTCTTAGTGTGTGTTGTTTCGAGAATTCATGTTTGACCCTCCATTATTAATCACTTTATTTCTTGTTTAAAAATAATGACTACTAGAAGAAATAAAGTTTTGTATTTGTGAAAAGCAAAAGATGAACACTAGTCTATGTTAAAATTGATGAAAGTTAATCTTGTTATATGTTAGGATACTATTTCGTACAGAGAAAATATATTTTATGATATTTAACCTCAAATATATTTTAGTTAACTGTTATCATTATATAAATTTTACCATTCAAAATTTTTTTATCATGTATTTTATCATCAAACTTTTCAATTCTTTTCATATTTCACCGATCCATTAATTTTTTAACGGATTAATAATAGGCTTTTTAAAAGATAAAAATAAAATTGACTTTATTTAATTGTGTTTTTGAGCAATAATGTTGTGGATTAACTTCCAAATGGTGACAAACTTGTGACAAATATTCGCATTGTATAATTTCCTAGGTTTAACATACCAGGAATTACATTATAATAGATAGAATAATGCTCATATTTGTTATATCGGTAAGGTTCAATAAAATTAGAAATTTTATCTGAATTCATAATACATTTCAGAAAAATTTAAAATCTTCCCTTAAAATGATTTAGAAACTCTAGATACCTTTTTCATTTCTTTTTATTTCTTACTTAATAACTATCATTATGGGAAAAAAAGATAAAGAGTTATTATTTACCAGTTCCGCAACGGGTTGTCACCGAAGCTGTAATAAGGTGTTTGAGTAATTGTGTGAATGAAAATGGATAAGATATATGAATTTGCGTTTTGGGAACTGAAAGCATGGAATAAATAAAATAGAAATAGGAAAAGAGGTGAATGTTAAGAGATCTTTTATACTCATTTGCCAATTGAAAATGATCAGAAATTGACACTACATTTTTTTACTTTTTTATTCTTTTTTTAAATACAAAAATTTACTTTTTTTTATAATTATTTTATTTTTATATTATACATCAAATTATAAAGGTTTAATGTCTCATTAGGTCCCTATTTTCGTTTAGAATCTCAAATAGATCTCTTTCTTGTTCGGCGTCTCAATTGGATCCTTATTTTTGTAAAATTGAATTAAATGTCGTCAAATTGATTAAATGACGTTAAGGATGATCTTAGGTGGCATGCTGAGAGTGTAGTTTTAATTGACGTGGCATTAAAAAGGCGTGTGAAGTGTATTTTTTAATTTTGAATGTCGCGCTCTGGCTCTTCATCTACGTCGTCGTTTTTCAACTCCGGTGGTCGATCCATGACCCTCAATCGTGGTCGCAGTGAGTCAACGTACAACGACTCTCGAGGTTATGCTGGCCGTTCTCCGGTGGCGTTCGGGGAGGAGGACCTAATTGCGGAGGTAATGCTTAGATCTGAGGTTGTGCTTTCATATCCATTCGCTGCGCGATTGAATCGTTCGGTTTTTCCGTTTGTGTTATCTGAGATTGAATTTTTGGTTGCAGTGAAAGGGAGTATAATCTAGCTATTGCCTATGCATTTGGTATTGCTTAGTTATTGTCTTCCTCGTGTGGTGTTGTGGTTATTCATGTTGATTGATTTTTTATTAGTCAGTGAGACTTCTACAAGAAGATTGACTTTGATTTTGATGCCAGAGGAGAAATTGTGGATGCTAAATTTAGACTTCTGTTTTAATTTGTGGCATATAGAGTTTTTGGACCACATACCAATTTTGATGAAGTGTACGAAGTAACGGCAAAACCTGTAGTGAAGGCTGCCATGGAAGGCATGAACAGTATGTAGTGTTAATTTTGGATTCAATATAAAATGATATTGTGATACGAGCAGAGTCTAATTTTGGTACTATCAAGTTATTTTGATGGATTGAGGAAAATTGTTATGGTTGTATACTGGTTTAGTGTCTACTTGAATGACTAGGTGGAACTAGTTAATTGTATTCTGGTATACTGTTAAATTTGGAAGTTGTCTTCTTTGTTGTTCATTAATTTTTTGTTGATCCTGCTTTCTCTTTCTTGTTGATTCACTGCCTCTGCGTTTTTCTGCGAGTCCTGATGAAGCTTGTCACTTGGACCATTGACAACACCTTTCAATGCTAAATTTTTATCTTTACTGTTGCTGCGACCATTGTTGTCTTCAAAATCAAACATAGCTTCCTCTCCTTAGGTCATTAGATTTTGTTTTCTCTCCGGAACCCTAAAACTCACTTTTCCCCAATTTGATTTAGATTTCGCAATTGCAGAGAGAGAAAGGGGCTGATGCACTTGTTTCATTTCCCAACTTTGTCACTTATATTTTATTTTCCCTCTTTACACTCCATTTTTAATTCAAAAATTATAAAAATACACTTCACACACATTTTTAATGTCACGTAAATTAAAACTACTCTGTCAGCATGCCACCTAATACCATCCTTAATGTCATTTGATCAATTTGACGGCAGACCTTTATTTGATTCAATTTTACAAAAATAAGGACTCAATTGAGACGCCAAACAAAAAGGGGACCTATTTGAGATTCTGAGCAAAAATAAAGACCTAAAGAGACGTTAAACCAAATATAAAAATGTCATTTTATCATTAGTAAAAACAAAAACAAGACTATACAATGGCATTCCAAATATATATAAGACCGTGAAATTTGTCTAAAGTGTTTTCAAGGTTAATTTAGTTTAAGATAAGGCAGGTTGGAATGTTTCATCTTCTATCCTTCTCCTTACTTTCATCCATTGACGGGTGACTAGGAATAAGTCATTGTGAAACTTTTGAAGTGCACAAAAGGTTGGGAACAATCACATTTTTTCTTTTTCTTTTTTCAATTAAGAAATTTAGAAAGGGAGTTGCTCCCTCCACTACCACTAAATCTCCCTCCACCTCTCCACAACTTTTTTAATTACAAAATACCTTTTAAACTTTAACCTTTATTTACTTTAACCTTATGCTTGCCTATGTCGAATTTCATTAGGGTTTCGTCTCCACCACCGTCCTCGTTGCAGCAGTCATCGAACGACGCAGAGTCTCCACCATCCTCGGAATCGCCATCGCAGCCTTCATAGTCATCGCCTTTACCATCACTGTCAACGTCACCACCACCCCAGAAATCTCTTCTCCTCCACCTACCGTATCACCGCCAAAAAAATCTCCTCCGCCGGCACTAGAGAATTCCCCTCCTCCACCAACGCCGGCTCATTCACCGCCACCACCAACTCCTTCTACTTCTCCACCACCTACCCCTTCTATTTCTCCCACCTCCCCTTTCTCCGTTGCCACCTCCGCCAGATCAATCTTCTCCCCCACCAAAACGTTCTCCGCCTTCTCCGTCACCAAGACGTTCAGCTCCACCACCTTCTCCCACACATTCTCCCTTCTGCACAACCAAAATCGAAAGATGAACATCAAAACTAATAACAAGAAAAGTCCTTGTCTTTTACAATTACCACTTCTGTTTTTGTAGCAGTTCTTTACATAATTGCTCAAAAAAATAAAAAATTTCTCTCAACTCTTTCTCTTTCATCTTTCTCACTCCAATCTTTTCTCTGTCATCCCTATTGTAGCTCCAATTGAAAAAATCAAAAACACTTGTCGTTAAACAATCTTACAAAAAAATGATTTTATAATAAGTTTTCATCTTATAATTTTTGTCTTATCTAATTTTATCCAATTTTCACAAGCATAAAGGAATTGGTAATTGACCTGGAAAAAATCAGAAATACTCGTTGTTAAACAATTTCTTACAAAAAATGATTTTATAATGAGTTTTTATTTTATAATTTTTGTCTTATCTAATTTTCACAAGCATAATGACATCAAAGGAATTGGTACTTGGCCTGGAAAAAATCAGAAACACTCATTGTTAAACAATTTCTTACAAAAAATGACTTTATAATGAGTTTTCATTTTATAATTTTTGTCGTATATAATTTTATCTAATTTTCACAAGCATAATGACATCCAAAAGAATTGGTAATTGGCCTGGAGGGTTTTTTTAGAGATGATGATTCAACATATGCACGTGATGAAATTAGAGAGGTTAGTGAAGATGGTAAAATTGAAGAGATCTTGAATGAACGTTTGCCTGAAGTGAATATGTCAATGACTCAACTCTTTACAAAAACAAATTGTTTAAAGGCAAATGTTTCTGATTTTTTTCAATTGGAACTATAGTAGGGATGACAGAGAAAAGATTGGAGTGAGAGAGATGAAAGAGAAAGGATTGAGAGGAATGAGAGGAATGAGAGAGGTGAGTAAGGGTTTGGGGTTTTTTTTTTTTTTAAGTTTTGAGAATAAAAATTATTAAAATACTCTTAACCTTAAAACTTAGAATCCATGATATATAAGGGTATTTTTGTCTACTAAAATCCGGTACACATTGGTAAAATGTACCAACTGAAAAACAGACGTACGCGCGTTAGCAAATCCATATATATATTGGAGAAAATCAAACCATTCTTCTTTATTACTTTCTTTTTAAAAATCTTTACTTAGAAGAACCCAAACATACCTGATTTTATCATGTCTAATGATTTTGGTGTGATAAAGTGCAGATGTGCATTAGGAGCCTGGTTTTGGTGTGACAAAAACGAAAGTAAAAAAAATATTACCTAAAAATTAAACGGATAAAACGGATGTCAACAATAAAACGGACGTTAACATCCGTTTAACTCTAAAAATTAAATTTTAATGAAAAACAAAAAAGGAATGGAAAGGTACTGGAAGCAGTATGTGGTGATGTATGGAGCATCAGCCCACTATAAAAGTGCATTCCAGACGCGGTACATGGACCCACCACTCCATCAGTGGAGCCTTGTCCAAACAAAGCCTTCCCAACATCTCAGTGAAATGATGTTGAACCCCACGTAGCACCACACAAACGTTCCGCTACTTATAACCAACAAATCTTAAAAGAATATCATAAATACATAAATTATTTGCATTTATTTAATATTAATTTTCTTTACTTTTTATTCTTTCTTTTAAAAAAATATAAAAATTCATTTCTTTATAACCATTTTATCTTTATATTATATATTAAATGAAAATAAAAGTATGTCACCTTGTCTTTACTCAATCTTAAAAAAATGTCCATGTTTTCCATACGCAGTAAACCCGAGTGCACTCCAGCTGCTCAGATTTCATCAAAGCAATATGATATGTTTTAGCTTTCACCATCCATTATTAAATAACTGATATTCAAAAGTCGTTTTTAACAGTCAATCATAGTCTATATAATATGTCTAATAGATCTTTTCCATCATTCATATATTATCAGCTTTTTTCTTTCTTTTAAAATACACAGAAGATTTCATGTTAATAAGTTTTAACTGATATTATAATATCCTATTTAATTTTTTAAAACTTAAGAATAATAAATGTATAAATTCTTTTATTTATACATTATTAATTTACTTACTTTTATTTAATATATATTTTTTGACTCACTTTAAATTCTTAACATGTCTAGCATAAAATTTACTCTAAATAATACAAGATTTGACATTTGACGAAACAATAATTAATTGTTGCCCGAAATAGTGCCAGAATTGATAGAAAAGCAAAATTCATGAAAAAGAAGATTGTTTGTACTAAACAAAACAAAGTTGATGATAAAGCAACAAGAATTAATTGTTTGTCGTGTGGAGTACGGGAATGGATAAAAAAGACAAAATAGAAAAAGATAAAAGATGCAATAATTAAGTATTTAGCCTAGACAATACAATAATTGATAGAAGAAGTGTATTATATGACCCTACCGTACAGTCAGGTTAGGCAAGAAATTAGAAGAAATTCGAAGGTTATTTGTCATGATGTGCGTAACTATTCAATTTTTACAAAACTATTATCAACATTAATTAGTTTGGAATAAAATATGATTATTATCAATTAAATTGTAATTAAATTGTTACTGATTTAAAAGTTATTTTCAAAATTATAAATATGAATTTGAGATAAGAGATATATAATTATATTTAATATATATTACTTAATATAATTGTTGATTGATCGTTGACTTTAATATAGGAATATTTTCTACAAATAACCTCACATCTTAACTAAGGACATTCATGATCACGAAAACTAATACTTGAAAGATAATATATACATTCTACAATAAAACCGATAATCTCAACTCCAAACCAAAATAAGAAGCAAAGTTGAGAAATACGACAAAGAGAAAAACTAACATTTTATCCGAAATGATAGAAGAATTAAGAGAGAAAAAATTTGAAAAGATAAAAAAAAAATACAAAATTTAGCAGGAAAACAAAGTAGAAAAGTTAATTAAGTAAGTTGGCATGGTAAGGTGATTAACAGAAAATATAGAGACATTTAAGATATCATAGAAACCCTCTCTTATGTGTGTTTTGTGTGTGAAGAGACTTATTTTATCTATGTTATTTGATACAATTTTTAATCTAAAATCTTAAAATTATGGTGATTTTTACTTATATCTTGTTGTTATAACTGTTTAACCATTCTTATATCATTTGTTTGTGATTACGATGTTGTTATTATGTTAGTATGATATTATTAATGAGTTCTTTTATATAAAGAGTTCATTTATGAGTTTTTTCATGTATGTGACATGAATCCACGTACATGGTTTAATTAATAGAAGTTAAAGATTATCTTAGTAATAAAAATAGTAGTAAAAATAATATAAAATGATAATTGTTAATATTATATATAATTGTCAAAATTATTATAAAAAGAAAAAAAAAAATTAATTTTTAACATGACAAAAATTATATTATTATAATTATAATAATAGTTATTATTATTAATAATAATAATAATAATAATAATAGTAATAAAAAGCATTAACCAAGGAAAACTTAATCAAGCATATTTGAAATCACTTACACTATGAATTATATATATATATATATATATATATATATATATATATATATATATATATATATATATATATATATATATATATATATATATATATATATATATATATATATATATATTCATGAAACAAAATAGTGCATCATGAAGTACTGGAACTAGTGCCGTCAAAATGGGTTGAAACCCGTGAGTTAATCCGGCTCACCACGGATTTGAGTCGGGTTGGGTTGGAAAAAGATGCAAAAACTTTTATGCGAGCCAATTTTGACCCGGCTCACACGGGTTGAACCCGTGGTGGGTCGAGTTTAGGGATGACAACGGGGCAGGTCGGGCACGGGTAGTGCCTACCTGCAACCCGACCCGCCGGATAAAACTGTACCTGCTACCTGACCCGCTACCCGCACGGGTATCCGTTTAAAAAATATCCGCGGGTATTGTAAAACCCGCGGATACCCGCATAAAATAAAAAAAAAGTTAATATATTTTTAAAATAAAATTAAAATAAAATTACAAAAAAATATGTAATATAATATAAATTAAATTAAATTTTAATTTTAATTAAATTTAACCTAATAAAATATAATTTTATTTTATTTTTAATTAAATTTAATTAAAAGATATATAAATTATTAATTTTCTTTTAAGTTTTTGCGGGTAACGGATACCTGCGGGGCGGGTAGTA
Organism: Vigna angularis; assembly: GCF_016808095.1. Lineage (NCBI taxonomy): Eukaryota > Viridiplantae > Streptophyta > Magnoliopsida > Fabales > Fabaceae > Vigna > Vigna angularis. Next base: position 19,742,395 of record NC_068970.1, read on the forward strand.
TACTACCCGTACCCGACCCGTTTAGAAGCGAGTATTAAAATATCCGCTATTCGTTACCCGCGGGTAGTAAATACCTGCGGATAGTAACTACCCGCCGCGGATTTTACCCGCGGATACCCATGCTCGCGGGTAAAATTGACATCCCTAGTCGGGTTGGCTCACCAACCCACTTATTTTTTTTAATTAAATCAAATTAATTAAATTAATTATTCAAATTCTATTTTTTTATTGGAATCAAATTAATTAAATTAATTATTTAAAATGCACAACTTTTACTTAGCAATAGAGCGTTTCGCGTTGCTGTCTTTCCAAAAGTTTCCCTCTGCAAATAAAACCCTAAGATTATAGATTGGATAATATTATAGATGGAGATAAAGAAGAAGATGTTTCAAGAGAGCATAATACTGTGCATTTATCTATTCATGACTCCAATTTAATAGATGGATAATATTATAGATTGGATAATTTAGGAATATGTCATTTGTTTTATTTTGTTTTTAGACTTATATACAAGCATGACAATTTTATCTTGTGCTATATATTTTTGTTAACGGATATGTAGTTTCTTGGTCAAACGGTTGTGTATGTCTCATTACACTAAATTCACAAAATTTTATGTTTGATAGCTTAGAATATATATTACTATATATTCTTTTGTTCAATTTTCTTTTATATCAATTGGTCTAATTATTACTGTTTCAATTTGATCGATCAAAGTAACATGTTATAAGAGTCTTAGAAGAAGAGGTTGAAAAAAAAAAGTTAATTAAGTGAGCTAATGAACCAACCCGTTTAACCCACCAACCCGTGGTGAGTCGGGTCGGGTTCAAATTTTTTCGGCTCACTAATAAATGAGTCGGGTTGGGTTGACTCACAAAGTGGCCAACCCGTGATGGGACAGGTCGGGTCAGGCCGGGTTACCTGTTTTGACAGCTCTAACTGAACCGAATATAAATGGTTAAAACTGAATATAAAGTGTTTGGAATCAGATATAAGATATTTGGAATTTGTTCCATCACCTTATATTTTACTTTTTCCCTCATTTTATGAGGGATAAAATGGGGTTTTCACCCATAATCAATACAAATATCTTCTTATCATCTTATCAGTAGAGATTAAAAATGCATTTCATTCACAAATTCTCTCTCTACCCTCCTTTCAAATTCATTAATACAAACACATATTATCACCCAATTCCGTCTTTTCTTATTCGTTTGAGCATTACAATCTTATGAAGCAAATTAAATCATTTCCAACAATATTTTCTCTCTCTATATATCTTTTATAAACATAAGCAAACACATAAAAATAGTTTATAGAATCAAATCAAAGCAAATCGAGGAGTGATACCAGCTGACAATCACTAGTGCAAAAAAGACAGTTAACCTCACCATTTAAACGTCTGACCCTCGAATATCCAACGTAAAAAATGTCCGGTGGCATTTTTCATAAATAAAACAAGGTTTAAACCCTCCCTTGGTCCTCATTTTTGTATAGAAATCTCAGTTCGGTCCTCATTTTTTCATCTATCTCAATTGGGTCATATTTTTTGTAAAAATGAACACATTTTACCCTAACCGTTAACTGGTCTCAGACGACGTTAAATTAAGGCCACGTGGTGCAGAGAGAATGTGTTGATGTGTGATGTGACATTATTCACTGGAGTGTTTTGATTAAATAAATAGTGGTGATGTGACATTATTTACTTCTCTTTATTTAATATTTTTAAAACCAAGTTTTATTTATTTTTTATTTACTTATAGAAGAATTTTTTATTTACTTATAGAAGACTGTTTTTTTTTAAGTTTCACCACCTACATTGAGTTAGAACACAATTATTCTTCAAAATTAAATTAATTTATTTTTAATTATTTATTTTATTTATTTGATAATTTTTATTTAATATTTTAATTTTCAAGTTTTACATAATATTTTAATATTATCTTTTTTCTTTAAATATAAATACATAAATATTAATTTTTATAAAAAACTATTTAAAATAATTTTTTATTGTAATCAATAGATATATAATTTTATTACTTTGAAAAGTTAAAAATATAATATATATATATATATATATATATATATGTTGAATTTATTTAAATTTAAAAATAAAATAATTTTTAAAAAAAATATAATAAACATATTTTAGTTTAAAAAGAAATGTTTTCTCTCAAATAGTCATCTAAAAAATATTAAATAAGTTATTATTTTTATTTAATAATTTGATATAATATAAACAATTTTTTATATTAATATTCAATTAAAATACTCATAATTTCATAAAAATTTTAAAATTAAAAAACTAAACTTATAATAATTTAGTTCAAAATAATGACTAGTGCATATGATTAAATTGGATTATTAATTAAATTAATATATTTTTTAATATATTATTAATTAAATTGGATTATTAATATATTATTAATTAAATTAAAATATTATCTTAATATAAAAAATTGAAGAGAAAATATGGTGATGTGACTTTAAGGATATTCACTTTAGGGATTTCAACACATTCTTTCTGTACGTAAACGAGGAACACACATCAACACATTCTCTCTGCACCACGTAGCCTTAATTTAACGCCGTTTGAGACCAGTTAACGGTTAGGGTAAAATGTGTTCATTTTTACAAAAAATATGACCCAATTGAGACAGATGAAAAAATGCGGACCGAACTGAGATTTTCATACAAAAATAAGGACCAAGGGAGGGTGTAAACCATAAAACAACTATTTTGACGTCGGCTATGGAGGGGCCCAACGTCTAAATACTCATATACGTCGGCTCCCCCGAATAGACGCCAAAACTAAACGAAAAAGCTACAAATTTTTTTTTATTCTATTTAGACGTCTGTTATGGGGGGAACCGACTTCTAAAGCACTTTAGACGTCTGTTATTGGGGGAACCGACGTCTAAATACACAACCCAGAAATTTAAAAAGTCAATTTTTGACTTCATTTAGATGTCTGATCCTGCCACTCCAACTTTTAGACGTCTGTTATTGGGGGAACCGACGTCTAAATGCGCAGCCCATGAATTTAAAAAGTCACTTCTTGACTCCATTTAGACGTCTGATCCCGCCACTCCGACTTCTAAAGCACTTTAGACATCTGTTATTAGGGGAACCGATGTCTAAATACACAACCCAAGAATTTAATAAGTCACTTATTGACTCCATTTAGACGTCTGATCCCGCCACTCCGACTTCTAAAGCACTTTAGACGTCTGTTATTGGGGGAACCGACGTCTAAATACACAACCCAGAAATTTAAAAAGTCACTTTTTGACTCCATTTAGACGTCTGATCCTGCCACACCAACTTCTAAAGAACTTTAGACGTTTGTTATTGGGGGAACCGATGTCTAAATGTCGGCATTAAAACACCGCGAACGCGAGACAACCGTTACGCGCATTCATTATTCATCATCTTCGTCTCGTTTTCTCTTTACAAGTTATGCTTTTCAGGTTCATTTTCTCACTTTTGCACCGTTTTAAATTAATTTTACTCCGATTACATCACTCTTGATGCATTATCTTTAATTTGAACCGATTAAAATGTGTTTTTGTTGGGTTTTGGTGCAGTTATTCTCGTGTCCTTGGGCGGCATTCTTCGGCGGTAATTTCTTGCGTTTTGCACTCCTCCAATTCCCTCCACTACGTTTTTAAAACCATCCAATAAAAAAAATGTACAATACATTCTCTTCAACTAAAATATAAAGTTGTAAATTCGAATCACCATGAGTTAGGAGCAACCTTAGAGACGTCTGACCTGTATGGATCGGACGTCTATATAGACGTCTCATTAACGTCACTCATATAGACGTCTCATTAACGTCACCCATATAGACGTCAGACAGAGATCAGACGTTAAAAGCCCAAAATAACAGACGTCTAAAGTCCTTTCTACACTAGTGAATGAAAATGAGTTTAAAAAACCAAAATATACCCAAGCAAAAGCTACAACAAATAGTTTTTATATAATCGTGCATTCTCTTTTAAAACATGCATGTAATCAATGATTAAATGTTTGTGATTATTTAATATGAAATTAGGAAACCAATATTTTCATAGTAAAAGTTAATGTGGCGTTCGCTGTTATTTTATGTCAAAAACAAAATTGAAAAAATTGCTTAGAGAAAAATATAACTTTTTGTCACATATACTAAAGCCCTCGAGATCTACCATGGTTGTAATTAGTATTGTCAATATGTTAAAATATATTAGTTAATTCAGTTCATCATTAGTTTGAGATTGGATTTTAAAAAAAATTACAAATTTTAAACAAGTCAAATTGAACCTAGTTTACTAAAAATTTAACTCACACAAATAATCTGTGAAGAGTTAGATTGGATAACCATCCCATCTATAAATTTTAAATGATATTAAAATGATGAAAATCCTAAATCAAGATACGTTATGAATTTATTCATTCTAGACTCTAACATTATAGATATATAAGTAACAACAATGATTTGATGATAGATAGTAATCTATTTTGTATTTTTGTGTTTTTTGATTGTATTTGGAGTTTAACTTGATTTTGGATTGTATTATATTTTTTATATTTTGAATTATATTTGGAGTTTGACATCATTTTTTATTGCATTTGGATTAAATTTTATTTATGTTTTAATTAAAAAAAATTATTACTTTTTTAAGATAAAAGAAAAAAATTTATAATTTAGTGAGCGAGTGAATCAACCTATTTAATCCACTAATCTATAATGAATCAAACCAAATTTAAAAATTTTAAACTTACTAGTAAATAAACTAGATTGATTTGATTTATTAAATGGTTAAGTATGTTTTCAGTCTCTCTTCCAAAGTTTTGTTAATTTTCATCATCTTCCTTAAGAAACTCAAATTTATAGTTCTCAACAAGCAACAACGTTAAATTTAATCTGATGTGGCTAATGATGTGTCACATCACTTTTTTCTTTTTCTGAAATGTGTCCATCCTTAACCGTGATCCAAAGGCTGTCGCTACTATTGTTGCCGACAACCTTAACGCAAGAACAACACCATCACCCGTAATCAATACAAATATCTTCTTATCAGTAGAGATTAAAAATGCATTTCATTAACAGAATCAGGGTCATTAAAGCCGAAAAGCTTGGAGATTAAGGTTAGAAGACGATAAAGAAGAAGTGACATGATTGGTGGAAGGATAAAAAGAAGATGTAATGGTTGTTGTGGAGAGAGACAAAGTTTATAATTGTACAACGTGACGTTAAATTAGCCCATCAAATTTAATATAGCATCGTTACTTTTTTATGATTAAAAATTCAAGTTTCTTTAAACAAAACTTCGAAAAAAAAAACAAAATCTAAAATAATATAATACTTGAGGACTATATTTATCCCCTCATCAAATAATTAACCTATAACAAGTGAAACCGAATCTTGGATGACCATTTTAATGGTACTAGTTATCCTGATGTGGCATGTGATTCACTTCTTAGTTTCAATAATATGTTTGATTTGATTACCATCAACAACGAATCTGCTACAACTTTTTTTGACAGTCAAATAAAAAATGATAAGTATAAAAAAGTACAGGCGGTGCAGTCTTCGAAAATCATATGGAAGAGAGCAGTGGTATAAGTTTGCAACTTTGACGTTGACAGTAGAAAATCAACAATTTTTTTAAAAGTATTTATTGAGAAAAAGTTATAATAGTTGAAAATAATTTATAAATACAGTAATGTATCTTCAAATTATTTTTGTTTTCAACTCTAAATGTTCTACTCTTGATGTAAAAAAGAAAGATGATAAGAACGTAGGGGAAGTCGTATAGTTAACTCAAAGAAAAAAAATTGTGTGATAAAATTATTTATTAATTTTAAATTAAAAACAAAATTTTTAAAAATATTTTAAAAATTAATTTAACCTTCAAATATTTCTGAATAACTTCTAAGAATTCAACTATTCTGGAAACCGTTTAAGTTTTTAACAGTTTCTGAAACTGTTTAAACTTGTACCAATTTTAAAAAAGCGTTTAAATCTTCAATAATTTTCGAAAATTATTTAAGTCTTCAACTATTTTTGAAAAATTATTTAAAAATTTAACGATTTTAAAAAATTGTTGAAGATTTATACGGTTTTTAAAAATTGTTTAGACCTTCAAAGTTTTATAAAATTGTTGAATATTTTTAATATAATTTTTTGCAAAAACCATTTAAAAACAAAATCAGAATTTGGTTTTTCGAAAATACAAATCCTAAGGTATCTTTTTGTAAAAATTATTGAAAGAAGAAGTTAGAATTTGGTTTTTCAAAATTTAAAATTTAACCTCTTACAAAATTGTGCTATGATCTTCGTAAATTAAAAGAAAAAAAACCTATGTTATATGAGAAAAAAAAAATCAAAGAACGTAATGCAACTACTTGAAAACTTTTGCGCCTACCCAAACCCTCATAAAAACTTGACATGTGCTCATTGTCTTTCAAGCTTTTTTTTCCTGTTCCTGTGCTATTTTTTCCTTGTCGCATTTAGTTTCGTGAAAAATTTCTGCACAATACGTCTTGAGAAGGAAAAAAAAATAAAATGTGAATCATGATTTGACTTTTCAAAATTTGAAAAGCCCTGACCCATTACTCACTATAAATAGAGAAGAGAAATGCAAAGTAATTACTACAAGCCTCAGAAGAAAACATGGGTTCAGAAAATAAGCATTTTGTTCTGGTGCATGGAGCTTGCCATGGAGCTTGGTGCTGGTACAAGCTCAAGCCCCGCTTGGAATCTGCTGGCCACAAGGTCACCGTGCTCGACCTTGCAGCTTCCGGCATCAACCTGCAGAAAATTGAAGATGTTCATACTTTCTCACAGTACTCTGAGCCTTTGCTGCAGCTATTGGCGACAATTCCCCCAAATGAAAAGGTTATTCTGGTCGGTCATAGCCTTGGGGGACTCAACATAGCACTTGCCATGGAGAAATTCCCAGAAAAAGTTTCGGTTGGTGTTTTCTTAACGGCTTTTACTCCAGACATTGAACACCACCCATCTTATGTTCTGGAAAAGGTATACTTCTGATACTTCATACTACCAATGCAAATTTTTGAACTATTTTATTAACAAAGTGAAATGCCTGCCCACCTAATGCAAATAATGTTACTCATTGACAGACAAAAGTCACTCTATATTCAATTAATTAATATAGAAGACAAAAAACTTTTATGTTGTCGTTTTCTCTTCCTATTTCCTTACATAATTAACCTTATACCACGTTTGAAGCATCCAAAACAGTGATCCCACTTCTCTCTTGCTCTGGTAAAAATGCCTCAAATAAATCTCAATTTTTGGACATCTTAATTATACAGTTTCCGTTCATTATGCATAGAAATTAGGAGTATATGAACTCTCTTGCAAAGATCATTCTTAACAAGTGAGAAATCTTTTGATCCTCAATTATTCTTACAAGTTTATTTTCCTTTTGCTTTCAATTATATTTTTATAACATTTTTTGATAATATTTTAATATTATTTATATATATTATGTGATTGATCCATATTAATATTAATGTTTATGATTATTATTATTATCGACTGTGAAATAATTTTGAACGAATATAATAATATTTAAATGATGTTTGTTGTTAAAGTATCATTGTTAGAATAATTTTTACTTGAACAGTACAACGAGAGGACTGACTCGGCGGCATGGTTAGACACTGAATTTTCTCCTTGTGGAAGCAAAACATTAATGTTCTTTGGTCCCATTTTCATATCTGACAAGCTGTATCAGCTCACCTCCATCGAGGTAACTACCTATTAAGAGTTATGACCCTTGGGAAAGGTTTTCAATGAATATTAAAGAGTTTTGGATCTTGCAGGACCTTCAATTGGCCAAGAGTTTAGCAAGGCCATCGTCTCTCTTCATGGAAGACTTGTCAACGCAAAAGAAGTTCTCGAAAGATGGATATGGGTCAGTTCCACGTGTCTTTGTTCTATGCACCGAGGACCTTGCAATTCCTGTGGAATATCAGCACTGGATGATCCAAAATGCTGTCTTCAATGACGTTCTAGAGATCAAAGGTGCAGATCACATGCCTATGCTTTGCGTGCCACAACAACTCTTCAATTCTCTCCAACAGATAGCTACTAAATATTAATTACCTCATCATCATGCTTTAATATTGTTTGCTGTCTTTCACTTTCACTTTTCTTGTAGAATTATAACATCGTAATCCAAACTATAAGACCAAATCAATTACGGCATATTTGTATGGCTTTTCCAATACTTACAATAAATTTGTTCTAGTTTCGTCAAAATTTCTCTTATTTTTGTTTCTAAATTATCTAAAAGCTTTCTTCATACATAGATTACGAATAGTAATATATATATATATATATATATATATAAAGGATTATAGATATATATTCTTTGTTATCATATATATATATATATATATATATATATATATCACTGATTAAATTTATAGTTGAGTGTAACATTTCATTTTAGTAGTATACAATTATTAAAAAAAAATATAACTTACAAAAGAATGAGAGGACAAATTTATCAAAGAGAATATATACAAAAAGCCTATTACACTTATCTCTTACAAAAGACACTATAACAATAACTGAACATATTCATATAGAGATTCTATATTTCTAAAAGTGCTATTACACCAAATCAAAAGCTTAATTAGACAAAAAAAATCTAACAATCTAACTCTAAATTTCAGCATCACTCTCATTTTGCAGTGAATCATCTTCATCTGCTTACACCATTAAGGTGATCATTACAAACAACAAGAAACACGTAAACAAACAAACAAAAAAGAAATGATAAGTTAATGTATTAAAAACAATTATATATATGAAGTTTATAAAAGTACACATATAACACAAATAAATCAATAAATCCTAAGACATACAATCCTTCTATGTAGACATGATCATCTAGATACATGTATTGATATCAAAATCTAGGGATCTTGAACCCGACATAAACATTTTTCTTTACTTGAGATTGGAAGTTATTAAGATTGTCAGAATAACCCTTAATACATACCAACATATATCAATACATACATTATACATAACCATCTCAAGGACTTCTCCTTGAACTCCTTATAATATCATATACAATTCACATTTACAACCTCATCACATACCACATGTAATCATATCCACATGCATCATCCATTAAACTAAAAAAAAAAGCTTCAATATAAACAAGGGTGAAATTCTATACAACATATTTTAAACAAACATAAATCACAAATTATAGAAAACAATCACAATTCTTTTAGAACAGGGATCACTCACCGAGCAAGATCCCTCGCCCAACGAATCACTAAGAAAAAAATAAGATGTAGACCTACAAGGAGAAGTGGCGTTCAATGTCCTAAACTATTGCCAAATGCCCAAAAGTCAGAGAGCTCACTGACTTCGTAGCACTTAGCACCCATATAGACGGTGCACGTCCTGGAGCCCAATGGCTTTTGGGTTTGGTAGCGCTCAACACCACACAAGGCCATTAATTGCTATACTAGAAGACAATGATTTTGAAACTTGATTTGGATGCACTCAAGACTTATTCAAATGACCAAATTGATATTCTTGACATCGAAATTGATTTGAAAACATGTTTATAGCTCATCACTAGTACAAAAATCGCGTACAACTTCGAATATTTTGGGCTTTTAACGGCGAAATCGTGAACGACGTCATATCAAGAGAAGTTAAATTGACGTCGAATTTAAAAAATTCGACATTAAATTAACGTCGAATTTTCTCAATATACGACGTTAACGTTAACGTCGATTTTTTTTAATATTTGACATTAATCAATTTCTTTTAATTAATTGCGATCCTATTTTACAATTCTACAAAACCTGAAAAGCAGAAAAACAACAAATTCAATTTTTGGTATTTTATAAAGCATGAACTATGAACGTGTAGTGTAGTATCAACAACAGACAATAATAACCAAAAATAAACAAGTTCAATCAAACAACAACAAACAAGTTCAACCAAACAATAACAAACAAGTTCAACAAAAAACAACAAACAAGTTCAACAAAAAACACAACAAACAAGTTCAAGACATAAGTTGATCTTCAAAATGAAAACGAAAACTGACCCTCAAAAGGTGGGTTCATCGGAATAAAGTTTCGTCACAAGTGAGAGAGAAAGAAAAATGCGCCTATGAAGGACAAGAGTACGGAAATAATCGATTAAAACAAACAAAAATCATACATAAAGTAGTTAATTAACATGCATTTGTATCAAATGAAAGAAAGATTACATGTGATGGTCGTCAAACTTCGTTCGAGAAAAGTTTGAGAAGAAAAGAGAGTATCGCGCGCTAAGATAAAGTGAATGAATTTTCAATCTCCTGCTCAAATTTTTATTGAATTCACTAACCTTTTGACGTCGAATTTAAAGGGCATTCGACGTTTTATATCCTTTTACGTTGAATTACAATTGTAAACGACGTTTAATAATTGCATTTATTTACAAAAATACCACCACTCATTTTTAACGTTAGTTATTTAGTGGTTGGACGTTGAATGCATGATGTTATACGTTATTTTTGGACTAGTGCATATTGAATACCAATTTACTCAATTGGCCAGAAATTCAATCCATAAGATCCAAGCAACTTCCTAAAAACATAAACCACAAATTTCACACATTGTAGATTAGATTTTAGCAAATTGAGTGACTTACCAAGTCCTAATTGACACAATTACAGATTCCAAATGTCAAACTTACTCAACGAACACACACCCTCTAGAATTTCACTAGTCAGAACTCCAAACTTAGTCAATAAACCATCTCCACAAAATTTCACATGCCAAACCACTAAATAAAGACCAATTTTCAATCAGCTCTCCAACCTATTGTTAAGCCAAAGTTCAATAACCAAAAGACTAATCAAAACAAAAATTCTATCATTCACAATGCATCCAAACACCAATATAATTTAACAAGCTGTCTACAACAAGATTCACTATATCAAACCACCAACATCAACATATCACCCAACCCATTATCATATAATTCAAAACAAATTTCAAAAAATTATTCCATATTACCACAAACAAATTCAGGTATTCAACGACTAAAATTTAGAAATAATGTATTTAGCTTCCTTTACCGACCAAACCACTCTAAAAAGTTTAAAACAATACCAAACTCGCACGAAGCTCTATCAACTCTTACGAACAATCACTATAAAAAATCCGGAATCTACCTATGAAAAAAAAGTTTGTCAGTAACTTTTTATTATCAACACACTTTACCAATAAATTTTAAAATTTTAATTATCAAAAGATTTTACGACAAATTTTTTCATTGATAATATATATTTTATTCACCAATCGAAAAATATTATAGTAATTCATATTATATTTGCCTCAGAAAAAATTCATTTTAAAATCCTTAATTCATTTAAATTTTATTTACAAATATAATTTTAATTATAAGGAAACATTTATTCTAAATTTATGTTTCTACAGTATAATATGTTCTCACCATTAATTATTAATATTTTATTATTATTTAATTTTTTTTAATTAAGCTATTAATTAATTTAAATTTTGTTATAAAATATTTTTAATTATAAAAAAATATTTATTTTATATTGTATTTCTACTACAACATAAAAAATATTTCTCATCAATTATTGATAATTTATTACGCTTTTAAATTTTTTGCTAATTAAATATTAATTCATTTAAATTTTGTTGATAAAATTAATTTTAATGGTATAAAACATGTATTTAAAAATTTATTATTATTATAGTATAAAGAAAAACTTCTCATTAATTATTGATAATTTATTACGCTTTTAATTTTTGTGCTAATTAATTTATTCATTTATTTTATTTTATTGACAAAAATAATTTTAATTATAGGAATATATTTATCTCAAATTTTATTTCTATTATAATATAGATTTTTTGTCACCATTAATTATTGATATTTTATTACTCTATTAATTTAATGTTAATTAATTAATTCATTTAAATTTTATTGATAAAAATAATTTTAATTATAAGAAAATATTTATCCTAAATTTCTTTTTTATAGTATAATATGTTCTCACTATTAATTATTGATATTTTATTACTCTTTTAATTTTTTCCTAATTAATTAATTAACTTATTTAAATTTTATTGATAAAAATAAATTTTGTTATAAGAGAATATTCATTTCAAATTTTATTTCTATTATAGTATAATTTTTGTTTCCATTTATTATTGATAATTTATTACACTTTTAAATTTTTTGCTAATTAATTAATTAATTGATTTAAATTTTTATAGTAAAAATAATTTTAATTATCAGAAAACATTTATTTCAAACTTTATTTCTATTATAATATAATTTCTTTTTCAATCATTATTGATAATTTATTACGCTTTTAACAAAAAATGATATTAACACATTTTTTAAAAACTTGTTTTCAGTTGAAATTTATTGAAAATTAGGAAATCCTATGAATAAATTGTTAACCAATAATACAGAATGTGTTAGAAGAAGAATGTCAGAGACGGCGTTGCTAGAACTCTTCTTTCAATAGTCATGCATTGACCTCAATTAAGGAGACTAAGACAGCAGCCAGCATTCGAAAAGCAGGACCAGCATCAAATGTTGGAGCACCCCACTCAACAGGGTATGGGATCTTTATCCTGTGGCAACATCTTCAAGAGTGAATAGCAACAGCTCAAAAATGCAGCATGCACCTAAATTATGATTAAAAATTAAAGTATTTTAAGAGATTTTTTGGTACAAACCTTGGAGCAGAAGAAACGAGGTTGGCCCTGTCTGCTCTGCAATTATGTTGGGCTAAGATGTGCATATGCCCATATCACTCAAATCGATCTAGTATAGGTAGCTCTCTAGTACGATAATCTTTCATGTAAACAGAAAGAGTCCAAACATTGTCATTAATTATTGTATTGTCAATGAGAAAAATCAGCAAATATTAGACATGCACAATAAATACCCTTCTGTGGCCCTCCCCACGTTGTTATAGTGTAAGACTTCAAATACCCTTCTGTTAAAACCACTTCATTTTAGACTGAAGTGTAAAAAGTTCACTTAAGATATTTGACACAGGTTACTTTAATTAGCTTACTTGAACTATCAATGTGAATTTGATTGGTACCTGAGAGAAGGCTACAAACAGAATCAACCTGGGAATTCCAATTCCAACGCAATGACCGACCTGAAAAAATTCAAAAACTATGGTAAGGAGCAAGAGCCAAGGAGATATGGATTATAATTTTTAACTTAGATCACAGACAAATTGTATCATTAGCAAATACGTTATTGTTATACCATAGGGAAGCCTCGGTCAAATAACCCAAAACCAGCTAATTCAATTACTGTAACCATTCCAAGAGGGCTGAAAAACCAGAAAATGAAGCATGAAAGGAGATTTTGGACAGAATATCAAAGCTTCTATGCCAGTTACATTGTCTAACAGGTATAGGAAAAGTTCTCCTGTATTGCATTAATGTCATCATGTACTTTTATCCTGCCCTAGGTTTAGTCAGCATAAAAAAACGACTTTTTACACCCTAGTTTGAGTATAAACTGTATAGAAATTTTTATAATTTATTATAGTTTTATCCCCCATAACTTTCTATACTAATTTTAAGTATTAAGCATAAAGAAACTTCTTTTATAAAAATATTCTGTACCACTTTCTATATCCGATAAATTTTATAAAATATAAAAACTTAAAGATCATATATTATTTTAAAAAGAAAGATCGTATACTAATCTAAGGAGAAAGAAAAAACTTGTCAATAATTTATTTATTTATTTTCCACTGATTTATTTATTAATATATTTACAGAAAAAAAAACTGTAATTTTAAAGATAAACATCTGAACTTCCTTCTTTTATAATATAAGATATATAAGATGTTTTGCTACTTATAAAAAAATTAAGAAAACATATTTCCATTTTTATCTTCAGATAATTAATCTCATTTAACTTATCAACCGTGATATTGGATTAATTTAATTTTGAAACTAAAGTTAAGATGAATTAGGTCATATCACCACATGTTTACGTGATGGCACAAGATGAGTTAGACCTAACAACCTAACTTGTTTTTCTTTCCCAACTCTTTCAAATCATAAATTCTGTGAGGATTTACATAAAATTTTATGGACGTGCCAACAACTTCCTCTAAAAAATGTCGTACCAACAACTTGACAGAAAGTTTTTCCAAGAAATCTATACCAAGATTTGCCGACGAACATATTTAAGTATATTTATGAATGAAATCGAAATATCTTACTAAACGCATTGATGCCAACAATTCTCATTTAATTGTGTTCAGTTCTCATTTTAACTTTCACTGTATATGATTTCATTCCATTCACTCAATGTTTGATCAAATTTGAGAAGATGTAATTTGTGAATCATATCAACTAAAATATAAGAGTACAATCCTTGAATTACTTTATTTTAAGGTTAACAATAATTTATTTAACAATTTTATGAAAATTTGATATGAAATAATCATTAATGTATTTGAATTTCAGTGGAAAGTTTCTAAATAAAGAGTTCTCCAAAATGATAAGAAAGAAGCTTGTAGATTGAAATAAGATATTTGGAAATTGTAAGGATTAGTGCATCAAGTGGCAAGTAATCTTCAAGCAAGAATTGATGTATTTTGTATGTTCCAGAAAGATATCTTGAACATTGTCTACATCTGTGAGTGCATTCTTTTAGTTCCATGTTTGTTATTCAGTTAGATCTATAGCTGATCCAATCACTTTCTACATTGTTCTATATATAAATGTTACTCTGTATTCTTTACATAATAATACAATAGTATTCTTTTTCTCAGTTTCTCTCTCTATGTCTAGTATTCAAACGCATTCGTAAGTCTCATTATTCCTAACTTAATTACTACTACTACAATGGTGACAAGTTACATTCCTGGAGGTATAAGATTTGGGTGTTAGAATTTTCAGTGTGAGTTTAAATTTCATGTTGAATGAAAAAGTCTACCACTATATTAGATTGGAGAGGTATTATTCTAAAATTTTAGATAAAGAGTGGTGTTAATTATTTATGTATATATTTTATTGATGTTATATATGTACAATGAATCTCCTCTTATAGACCTAACATTGAGAAAATGTTAACAAAGGCATTGCTAGTTTGTTTATTTATCGTAGTAACATTTGGAAACACGAGAAATATATTTTATACAGATTTCATAGTAAGAATAGTTTAACTTATACACTAATATAAGATGATCTCCCTTGTATGTGTATTAAATGAGAACAGTTCTTATGGTGAAAAGGGAGGAAAAGTGTACAATTTTTCTGGAGATTAGTTACCATTACATGTATACTTTGATCTGAGTACCGCTCATTCTTGTCCTAATAATGTTCACCATTTTTGTTAGCAGCTAACTTCTCATTCTCGTGTGTTACATTGAACACAGTTAGAACTGGCCTGGAGGGGCTTGAACTCATTGTTGGGCAGAAAATTTGGTATTGTGTTGGGGTGTTGCTTCCTCCACCGTTACACCTTTCTCTCTCCACTTCCCTAATTTTCTTTAATTTTAATTATATTCTTAGATTAAAATTCTTCTCTTTCTTTTTTCTTCATTTTCCTTACATTATTAAAATACATTAAAAAAAATAATAAATCAAAACATTTAAATTAAATTATTAAAATATTTCCAAAATAAAGAGTAAACTAGTAAAACAAACCCTAAAATAAAAAATCTAAAAACGTAACATTTAAACAGAGGTGACATCTTTCAACATCTAATTTTTTTTAGTTTTTAGTATTTAAAATTTTTTGTTTTTTATATATATAAATAAAAAACATTATTAAAATAAAAACAATAAACTAAAATAATAAAAAATAATTAACCTTCTACGTATGTGAAAATCCGTTCACGGATATCAATATCAAAAATGAAATAAATGTCGACATCTATTTTATTGAAAGACATCTATTGAAAGGATGGAATGGTGCAACGAACATTTGGTAGTAGTGAAAGGAAGAACACTCTCACATGAAAAGCAAAACAAACATGAAATCAGTATACTTGTTTCTTAGAAATAAAAGATATTAAAATTAAGGATGATTTAATTTTGAGTTAGAGAATATTTTCTAAATATTAAACTGTGCAATAAGAAGCATGATCTGAAAATATAAAAATATTATATATTTTTTAAAATTTATTATGTTTTTTTGGTTAAATTTCTTGCAAAAATATTAGTAGAAAAAAATCTACTAACAAATTTAATTTTGCAGGAAAAGTTAGTTGAAAATTTATTTTGCAAGAAATTACTTGTTGCGATTTTAGAATATGAAAGAAAATTATTTATGAAATTTAAATTTGCAGGAAAAAGTACATGCTGATTTTTAAATTGATTTATTTTGCAAAAAAAAGTTATTGCAAATTTTTTTCATCAAACTTTGCTGCAAAGTTTTTTTTATAAGAAATTTTTCAAAAAGAAATTCTGCAAATTTTTAAATTCCACGATAATTAATTACTCACAAATAAAATATCTATCAATCAAAATTCATATGAAAAACTGCATGAAATACTTTTTCTACAAATTTTTTTAAGAAATTTGCAGAAAAATCTCCACAAAATGTAAAAAGTTCTAACAGTGATGCTTCAATTACAAGAGAATATAACTATATATATATATATATATATATATATATATATATATATATATATATATATATATATATATATGATTTAGACGATTATGTATATATATCTATATCCAATACATGATTAAGACACATTGAAATTATCTTTTTCTTTTACAATTTCCATAGATATATATTAAAGCATAATAATAAAAAAAGATCAAGAAATTTAGTAGGAACATGCATTGATGACTTTGTTAGGAGACGAGCTAGGAATGTTGCCATTGTCTTTATATCTGCATCCTTCGCCCTTATCTCACTTCTCAGCTCACCAACTTCTTTTTTATATGTTCCTGAACATAATTTGTTCACCTCTATTAATGGAAGTAATAATTGTAGGTTCGATCCTCTTGTTCTCTTCTTAGATGTTGATCTTTTCCAAATACTTTACCATGGAGTCATTAGATGAGATTTCCACCGGAGAGCAGACTCTCAATCTCAGAAATTTTGTCCCAAATTATTCAAGTTATATAAAAATTTAAAGAACAACAAAATTACAAAATGCATACAAATGGTAATGAGTTTCATGAACAAATATTTTAGTCAAATCGATGAAAATTAATTAATCACTGTCTTTTCACTGACCGATATCATCATTTTGGCGGGCGATCGACAATTGAGTTAGAACTTCACATAGTATGTGAAAATAAATTACATCATAATGGTTCAAATACAACATGGATAATTTAATCATAAAGTAAATATTAGACAAAGAAATAACATGAAAAACAGGATAACTCATTATTTAACGTAGTCAAATTCTACATGTACATCAAGTATAGACAATTAGCTTCAAACTATTGGAATCCGTGTTAGCTAGTTAGCTTTAGTTTCTGTTTATTTTATATTGTTAGATTTTAGTTCCTTTTTAGTTTCTTCCTTTACAAGGAGCAGTTCCTAAATGTCACACTAGAGTAAAAAGTCCCTTCCACGATAAAGATTTAAGACGTGTAGTGAAACAAAAAATGGTCATATGTTCATTAATAAATGAAGGTGTTTCGCAGGATTTAGAATTATAATCCAAAACATTTAAAGTTGTCTGTTCTGATGTCCAGTTGTGTTGTCTTGTACCTGCAAAAGACACTCTGACATTCAAGTTAGTGACCTCGTGTAGTAATCTTGTAATCAAGATTAGTTATCAGAACTCTAAGTTCAGTTCAAATTACTTGTCCTCACAAATATTTATAAATTATAATGAGTTTACAGTTAAGTCTGACTCATTAATCACCAATGAATGACAATATTAATTGTCAATAAATGATAATTATTTTCATTAACTCCCCGATAGTTATTACGATTGATTACCTTAACGGCTGTTTTTACCGATCAGTTCATTGATCTAAGAGGTATCATCGGTTAGCCGACTCTTCTGCAACTTTACCGTTCGGTCGGCTATGAGCCCATTTTACCGAGCGGTTTTGTCCGCTCAGTTCATTTGCCTAGGAGGTACCATCGGTCGACCATGAGCTCAAAATCTACACCTTTGTTGTTGGGTCGGTTACGAGCACATTTTACCGAGCGGTTAACTGTTTGTCCGCTCAGTTCATTTGCCTAGGAGGTACCATCGGTCGGCCATGAGCTCAATAACTTAGAGATTCCTTTACACCTTTACCGTTCAGTTGGTTACAAGTCCATAGTAACAGAAGGTAATTTTTTTTAAAAGCTGACAATTTACTTAGAAACTTTTATAAAGATTTCAAAAATCATGACGATTTGATCTAAAACTACGACAGTTAAGTGTAGTTATATGAGATATTAACTTCACTTTCACATACTTCTCCATCCTCATCGTCGCCACAAACATTCACACCCTCGTTTCGCTACTCCTTCCTTCTTCAAAGGAACACTCTTCAAAACACATTGTGTGCCCTAGTCACATTTTCCGCTTCCTGGTTTTCCTCCTAGTGCTAGTCTCCATTCCAAGTTGACTTTCTTTTTTGTTTGATTTTTTAATATGGTTAATAGTATTTGTTATTTATAAATTATATATGATTTATATATATATAATTAATTTTATTATTTAGAATATTATATCATTCATTTACTATGTATTATCATATAATTTAACTAATAAGTTTAACTATGATATACTATAATAAATAAACTTATTTTGAGTGTAACTAAATATTGATTAAGAAAACGGTTGGGATGAGATATTATTATATATTCATTTAAATATATGTTCTAATGCTTTTTTATATGTAATTATTCTATCTTCAATTGACTTTTATATAATTTTTTTAACGAATAATCAATGGATGATAAAGCATTATCCTAAGTTCGTAAAACATGGACAAACTATTTTCTATCTAGATATAATAATTTAGAGTTAATAACTAGATTTAGTTTAATAATTTAAAATGTTTAAGAATTTTGTTCAAAAATTATTTATTTATTATATTTGTTTGAATTGACTGAACTTTTTTAACTTTTTGACATATTTTTAGTATAACCAAATTGTAAATAGGTTATTTAAAGAAATACCAACTTCCACTGTGGTTGCAGAAAAACTGTTATAATATAGTTTACGACAATTATATCTCAAACAGTTGTGATATCAGTTTGCTAGTATTGAATTAAGATCACAACGATTAAAAACCAACCTTGTGATATTTTAATTCTAAATTTTAATTTATGTTTTATGTAAATTCATTTATTTAATGACGGTGTATAACAACATTGTGATATTCAACAATCACAACAATGGCCAAACCGTCATGAGTTTGTGAAATTCTTTATTATGATGTGATCAACATGGATGAGGAATTTATAGTGAAAAAACTCTTTATGATATGCCTTTTCTATAACAGTGTGTGACATTATACTTCTATTCTGACAAAACTTTATCTTCTTTCTTACGTTTATATGATATGGGAACCATCTTCCTTCCGTCATCACTTGTTATTCTGATATAAACATGTCATAATTGTTAATGAGGCATCTTCATCCATTTCAAACGATTCGCTTGGTTTTAGATGACTAGGGTACAATATCTTTATCCTTCTTGTCTTTTACATAAAACATGTTGTATTTTTATCTATTATTAAAACTCAGAAGTTTCATGTTACTTAATTTATTTATATCTAAATTGTTTATATATATATAATATATATATATATGAACATATCTCTTATAATTTTAAAAATAATAAAAATAAGAATTGTAAACTGGTTCAGAAACTTGATGAATGAAACTAGACCACTTAAACTTTCTAGACTAACACATTAATGTTACCCTGCATCACCACACAGCAAGTCAATATTTGCATCATAATTAAGAATGAATCATGCAGCAAGAAATAAGTATTCCCCCTTCAACTCGATTACAAGAAGAAAGTATTATGAAGAGTTTTTATTAATTAGAAGAGGTTAAATAGTCGGTGTAATAAATATTAATATATTTTATTTTTAATATAATAAAAAATAATTATTTGAAAAAATTCATTAAGTTAGTTTGAATTTCATTACAAATTGATATAATTAAATACATATTTATTTTTAATTGTTACATTTATTTATTAAAATAAAAATTACATTTAATATCCAATTACTTTTGTAATTAACATTAATCAGAAGTTTCCTAAAAAGAAGGGCAGGAGTAATATACTGTGGGGGCAAAGAGATAAAGAGAGAGTAGGAGCCAAGCAAACGAAGGACTATATGTGCACTGTATCAACGGTCATTAACAAACTAAATAGACTATATGTAAGTATTAATTCACTGCCAAACTTATAAGACTATTGCTTCCTTAACTTAAATAATTATCTTAGAATTATTTTATTTCAATCGATAATTACCTTTGTGGGCCTTAATTATTTATGTTCTTGAATATTGTTTAGGATGACGGTTGATGTAAGGACCTAATTTTTATTTAACACCTATTCAACGTCCCCACAATTATATTTTTTATTTTAAAATATAAAATAATTTAAAATGAGTTAATTAAAAAATAAAAAAATATTGTTTTTATTAGATGTTAAATAGGGATAAAAAAAAACTAAAAGACGTGTACATAAAACTTGTTTCTATTGGTTAATATACTTACGTATACCCATGATTCACTATTACCAAATCAGTTTTTACCGTCCAACATTTAATGTAAAGAAAAAGTCAACATTTAAAAATGATTAGAGAAATTTTTGTAAATAAAATAAATAATTAAACGTTAGATCATCTATCTTATGTACACTTTAGACGTTTATTTTATATCGACAATATGATTTTTAAACATAGAAAGTCTAACCTCATCAATTTTAGTTATCGGTTTAAGGAGGATCAACATCTAATTCTTTTTAAACATTTAAAGAAGTCAGTTGAAAAAGAAATATTTTCCAAGAGTTTGATGTTAGGAAGTCAGGACATAGACATCAAATAGTCAAGTGGGTGATGTCTACTGGTTTTAAAACCATTAAAAAAATCTTCCTGTGTTCACTTCTGCCACTATTCAAATGAATTTGCAAAGAATGATTTGCGATGAAATCTCTATTCACGTTAATGAATTTGAAAGGAAGGAATGGAGAGTATTTGGAGGATGCAACGCTTTTTGAATCTTTGCTGATGGAGGAGATTTGCACTGATTATGGGTGAAAAACCCGTTTTATCCCTTACAAAATGAGGCAAAAGTAAAATAGATGATGGAACTCATTCCAAGTAACTTGTATCTGATTCCAAACTCCTGTATCCAATTATAATACTTTGTATTCGGTTCCAATCATTCATATTCAATTCCAGTGCTTCAATGAACTTCAATCTACATTATACTTAATAATAATAATAAAAAAATTATAATAATTATTATTATAATTATTATAATAATAATAATACAATTTTTTTCATGTTAAAAATTAATTTTTATATTTTTCTCTTTTTATAATAATTTTTACAATTATATAATATTAACAATTATAATTTTATATTACTTTTACTGTTAAGGATATTTTGGTAATCTTCAATTTTTATCAATTAAATCATATTTTTTTATCTGTTTCAAATTCTATTCTAATTCTCACAAACTTTACTTTCAAATCCACTTTCATTTACCTCCAAATTCACTCAAACAAACACCACTTACTTCATCATCAAATTCCCTTAAATCCATCCACTCACTCTTCCCCAAGTGAACACACCTAAAAGACATTTCATATACTCTTATAATGTCAAAAAGTTAACTAACCAATGTCATATCACATTATACATCTGTCAAGGAAATCATGTCTTATGTTGTTTAAATCATTAAAAAGTATAACATGAAAGTCATTTTTCTATATTATTAGACATGATACCCTACTATTATCTAACGTCTAATGTAATACGACATTGATAGAATTTGTTAATAAATATAATTTTATTAATGAATTTTTTTCCTCGAGAAAATCATATTAGTAATATCATATTTTCTTGTAGTGTTATTCATTTTTCATCATATGCACATGCTTAAGAATTAATAGATTACATGACAAATAAAACCATGATGAATTATTTTTTTTCTCATAATAATTTTTAAAACCAAAAAAGAAACTTAAATTAGCCTTTTGAGATTCTATGAGTACAATCTTTTAAAGGTATTGACATTCTGTAAACGGATTTTAAAAATATTTATTTTATTTTGTGAGATCGATCTTATATGCTCGTATATTTTTGTTCTCACCATATTTATGATCATATATATGATCTGATTTAGAATATATACATTACATAAAAACTAAAATATGAATGATTTATATATATATATATATAAAAGAGTAGAAAAAAAAAAACAAAAAGTCTGTTGAGATTCTGAGTGTACAATGGCTTTCAAAAGCATGTACGTCATATTAATTTTGAATTTATTGGTGGAATCTGTGGTAGAATTTTTTGGGGTTCAACGTGTTGTGATACAATCTTGTGAATAAATATATTCTTGTTAAAGAATGTGCCATTGAAATCTAATTCTTCGGATGCTATGTATTTTTTGGAAGATGAAATTTTCATAGTTAATGTATGATTTATGATAATAAGATTCAATTCATAATACTTTAAAAAGAAAATTCGTAATTCTTTAATATTAAAGGAAACTCGTTTTAATGTCAAAAAGGTAATTTAATTAATGAGATGAAAGATTTTAATACTAAGGAGGGTTTCAAACTAAGAAAACCTAATAGAGATAAATCAAGAAAAGTTAATATTAATTTTTTCATAATAAAAACTTTTAAAAAGCTAGACTTTTTTTTTAATATAAGAGGATTTATTAATGATAAAATTTTTAATATGTTCACAAATTTGTTTTTTTTCTTATATACAGAGTTCAAAATATTGAATGATTTTTGTGAAAGAAATTATAAATATATTTTGTTTTTGTCTTGTATGATATAATTTTATCATAGGTTAGACGTGAGCCCTCATCTTTTTCTTTATTTTTTATTTTTTAATAAAATCTTCATGTAAGGATAGTTATGCCTAACTTGTTAAAAATTTGTGAATACTTTTTATAGGGTGCAAATATTTATGTCTGAGTTTATATGTGAGATATTATTGCTTTAAAACTTTGAAGAAGATTTTCAAAAGCTTTGGTAAGAAAATGATTTTATTTTAGTTTGTCATAATTTATTGGATTAATGAGAAATTTTTGGAAATGTATAAGAAAAATTTAACCTCGCATTTTTGTAAATATATATATATAATTTAAAAATTTTCATGTGAGATATTATACTGTATTGGGTATGTGTCTTGTAATATACAGTAGTAGTGACGGTTACTGTTTTGTGATACAAGATAAGTTTTCTCCTTTTCATATTCTCTGCTACCCATATCATGAAGGAATTAAGGCATGCATGTTAGCTTTTATCCTTTATCTCATTCACCATATGAAGAAATCGAATATAGTATATAACGGGTGTAGGAATCCTCTGCTTCCACTATTATTGCCTTCTCATTAAAACTACTTAATGGGATGCTGATATTTTTCAAGGATCGTGTCTCAAAGGTCAGGATGATAGTATATATACGGTAGGGTTGAGGGCAAATTAGGTTTCTGTCTTTTCTCATATATATATATATATATATATATATATATATATATATATATATATATATATATATATATATATATATATATATATATATATATATATATATATATATATATATATATATATATATATATATATATTGTTATTATAAGATTAGATTTGCTCGCTAACTGGTTAAAGTTGATATTAATAATTATTAAAAGATAAATTAATTGATCAAATTATTATAAATTTTATAAATAAATATTTAATTTTGAAATAAATTAAACTTAAAAAAGATTCTAACTTTAGCGTAGGAATGTATTTCTTTCTTGAGTTTATATCTTAAGACCCCTTCCTCTGATCTAAACTTAGAGAAGTTTTCTGATACACTAATATAATATGATTTTTCTCCCTTTCATATTCTCTGCTACCCACGTCGTGAAGGAATTACATGAACGTTTGCGTTTTGTAATTTCTCTCATCCACCACGATACCGAAAAGTCAATTATCATTATAAGTTACTTGATTTGACTTTTATTTATGAAAAATAATATAAATAATTTAATATTTTATCCTTATGTATTTATTTAAATTTTTTTTATAATAAATATAAATATGATTTAATATAGTTTTTTATCATTAATTTTGTGCTATTTTCTCATATTTTATATTTATTTTTTTATTTTAATACATTTTCTTGTAATATCATATTATTGATTAATTTTGAAATGTTAACATACTAACATGAGGTGTTAAAATTTGTAATAATGTCTAATATTATTTGAAAATTTTGTGAGATTGATTAAAACCAATTTATAAGTTAATTAAAAACTTAAAGTTATTAGAGTAACTTGTCAAACACAATCAGAATTTGCAAATGATTTAAGTGTATATCCATGAATTAATTTATCTTAAGCTTAACATGTTAACGAGTGTATTTAGGAAAAGAAAACCAGTAATTTGAGTCTGTAATAAAAAAAAACTGTTGTAATCATCTTAATTACCTTTAATTTGCCGACAAGACGTAAACCAAACCGTTTCTGAGTCTATATATAGCGGGAAAGGATCGACGAGGAAAAGCAGGAGAAGAATATATAGAAGATGAGTTCAGAAAAAATTGTTCTGATTTTAATCTTTTGTTTGAGCATGATGAGTTGGGGACATTGTAAAGATAGGAAGCATTTTGTTCTGGTGCATGGAGCTTGCCATGGAGCTTGGAGTTGGTACAAGCTGAAGCCACTCTTGGAATCTGCAGGTCACAAGGTCACAGCACTCGACCTTGCAGCTTCTGGCATCAACATGCGGAAAATTGACGATGTTGATACTTTCGCAGTGTACAATCAACCTCTGTTGCGGCTATTGGCCACAACTCTCCCTAATCAGAAGGTCATTCTAGTTGGTCATAGCCTCGGGGGACTCAGCCTAGCACATGCCACCGACGAATATCCACAAAAAGTTGAACGTAATGTTTTCGTATCGGCTTTTCTTCCTGACACAGAACACCGCCCTTCTTATGTACTAGAAAAGGTATCTGCTACTTGTTCAACTTTTCATCATATTTTTTTTCATTACTTATACAAATGCAATTGCTGCCCAGTACTTTGGAAACTAATTAAAATGAAAGATACGTACATGAACCCAAGTTTGATACATTTTCAAAATATTTCTTTCAATCACATGCTTTTTTTTCTCTCAAACAAATATGTTTTTATTTTCTTAACCGTTTAATTAGAATAATTTTACCTTCAGGTTTTATTAACGATTTTGTAATCTAATAATGTTAAAAGCTAACTCATGTGTCACATTTGAAACAATGGATAAAATTAATTTTACCCGCAAATTAAAGAACTAAAAATATATTTATTTTATATTAGAAATTAAAATTGAAAGCTTAGTCGTAAGTTTAATAATATATTTAATCTTATTTTTGTAATATGTAATTTATCACTCTTTATTATTTTATATCTCAAATAAGTTTTCAATTTCTTCACCAGCACAATTATTATAATATAATTATATAAGGTATATATTTCACAGTTATTATTTATGAGTAACAGCTGCAGCGTATGTGTTATATAGTTTCATACACAGCAAATTTACAAAAGCAAGATGCTATGTAACATACTAACGTTAGAAATCTATCTAAAATTTTAAGTAGTACTTATAATTGTGCTCCTAATATCGTGAAGAAATATTTTGTTTGTTACCTTGCTTTAAAAGAGTGCAAAACAATAATTTTAACCGAATACTAACAAAATAGTGTTATATAATATAATTAGAAGTAGGGGTGACAAAACGGTCAATTTGACCCCTTTAAGTCTGATTAGTTTGTTAAAAATGGATTTAAAGAGGCTGACTTACCAATTGAAAATGAATATAACTTTACAACCAGATCTATCGAACGGTCGGATTTATTTATTTTTTTATCGAAAATTTAATATCATATGAAAACAAATTGAAATTTTTTATTTTTTATATGAAAACAGACTAAAAATGGGTTTATGCTAGATTGTCAAAGTTGATTGCAGGATGCTAGCTTATTTAAGGTTGAAAAGGGTTAAGGTTGAAAAGGGTTGTCATCCAACTATTTTGATGAAATCAGATTATATTAATATAAAATATAAGTTCAAATTTTTTTAATGTTTGACTATACTTGGTAGGCCCAAGTTGTTTCAGGTTTCCAAGTTAAAAATGTAAGAAAATAATTCTTTTACATAAATGAATGTACATAAATGATAGTTGAGGAGTCTCATCAAAGATAATTAATAAGAAATTTGTTACAAATGAATATACGCACGTGAAGAAAAAGAAATATGATAAAGTTTGATTGATATTATTATTTTGTTTTTGAAAAGTACGGTGAGAGGACCCCCACGTCTGCATGGATGGATACTAAGTTTGAACCAAGTGGAAACAAAACATCAATGTTCTTTGGTCCCATGTTTTTGACCAACAAGCTCTACCAACGATCTCCCGTTCAGGTAATTACTAGTTAGAAAAGAATGATTGTTTTAGTTATGAAAATGTCATAAAAGAAAGTATATAAAAGGCTGGGAGGGATTTTTCAGGACCTTGAATTGGCCAAGAGTTTAGTAAGGCCATCATCACTCTTCCTGGAGGACTTGTCAAGGCAGAAGAATTTCTCGAAGGAGGGATATGGGTCAGTTCCACGTTCCTATATTGTCTGCACTGAGGACATTGCAATTCCTGTGGATTATCAACAATGGATGATCCAAAATGCCGCCGTCAATAACGTTCTCAGTATCAAAGGCGCAGATCATATGGTTATGAATAGCAAGCCTCGCCAACTATTTGATGCTCTCCAGAACATAGCAAATTAATATCCATCATGCAAGCTTTATTTTACTTTTACTACTTGTTGCTTTCAATTTTACTTCTCTATCAACTATAACATCTCCTTTCAAATTACTACCACCAAATAAATTAATAAAGGGCTTGCAACTTCTCCACTATTTTTTTCTTGTTTTTGCTATGAATGAAGTTGTTTTCTTCTCAGGATGTTAACCCAAAACTCACACTAATCAAATAAATGTTCTTAGCAAAGCTACTAAGTAAATTTAATTTAATGAATTATGAAATTCTTTTTTAAAAATCTTATATTGAATATAAATACGATTAATTGTTTAAAATATAAATAGATGTAAATTTTATTTTATTAATTGATTATGTTTAGAATTAAAATTTGCTATTAAAATAATATTAAAGTTTGAATTAAAATTATCTTAATAAAATTTATTGTTTATTGAATTAATTATTTTATTTATTATCAACTCATAATCAAATCACTCATTTTTTTTATCAACAAAATATAAAACATATTTAATAGAGCATTTGGGATGCTCAAACCCTTTACACTTTACGTACAAACTTTGCTTCCCTTACTAATTATGAATAAAACTCATCTACGAACTTCTAAAACACATCAAGTGATAATCTATCCATTGACATTATGTTTAAAAATCCAAGTTCAACCAACATTCATTGGATAAAAGATTTACTACTGTAGAAAGACAAATCCATGCTGATTAAAAATAACATTCCACTGTGATTCTAAAACCATAGCCTAATCGTCATTAAAAGTGTCGCTGAAAAAGACAAAAGTTACTTCGAATGTGATAATTTACTCTAATAATATTATATGGATGTACTTACAATAAGAAAAATTATATTAATAAAAAAATTCTGATATATTAAAATTATTGTCATTTGTATTTATCTTATAATTTTATCATTAATATTTATTTAAGTAAGTTTTAATTTAATTAACTCTAATCTATTTTATATCAACATTTATTGATATTAACATCACTCACATAAATCTAATTTATTTTTTATATTTATTAAAATTAGTATGGTCTCGACATTAACTTTATTTATTTATTATAGGTTTTAAATTAACATAATTTTAGTATATTATATGTAATTTCTTAATTTTAGTATATTATATTGTAATTTACGTGAATCTATAATTTATACTAATGGAAGCTTAAGATTTGTTTCCCATTTTTCTATATATTTATTCTTGCATTCAAATATTTCTCATTATTTTTTTTTTACACATGGTGTCCATTTTAGAGGCTTGTTTTTCTAAAGTTTTGCGCAATATATAATTATAAGAAAATTGTAAGTTGTTTTTAAAAAAAGAAAATTATTAAAGGACCCACGAAATTGCTAAATAGTCAATGAAAACTATACAACAACATTACCTAAGAGATGCAGGGACGGAAATAAATGTGGGGTAGATTCATATTATCTACGGATTATAAAGCCTTCGTTAAACAAAATCATATATATTATTTAATTAATTTAGAATGAAACTAATTTAAGAATTCGATTTCAATTTTTTTAAATAACTTATTATATAGAAAAACTTGATTAATTTACAATTGTAATTAGAGTTTAATTTTAACGCGTTATCGATTAATAAAAATGATTTTGAATGTAATTTTAAATCAATAATTGTATGAATAAACGATTTTACATAACCTATTATTAGATAAAAAAAATTAAAGTAAATCATGCCCAATGTATTTAAAATATTAATGTTTAAAATTATGAGCAAAGAAAAATAAACTCTTCAATTAAACTTTAAAAGGAAGAAATAAACAAATTTTGTTAGAAGCAATAAAACCTT
This sequence comes from Vigna angularis, assembly GCF_016808095.1. Taxonomy (NCBI): domain Eukaryota; kingdom Viridiplantae; phylum Streptophyta; class Magnoliopsida; order Fabales; family Fabaceae; genus Vigna; species Vigna angularis. The sequence goes on from NC_068970.1 coordinate 19,771,213, forward strand.
GGGGTCTTGAATCCTATGTTCAGTCAGAAATCAAACCTTGAAAAACAGATATAGTTTAGAATCGCCTTTCCGTCTTATGATGAAACACATGAAGATGAACCTACCTTTCATATAGCAACAGAAGCTGAAAGAATTTACACTCAAATTTTTATAAGTCAAGGGAACAAAATGATCTTAAACATAGGTTGTTCTGAATTAACCAAGAAAAAGGTTGAAAAATAGTGAGAAGAACTTTTTTAGATAGAGACAACAATCCTAAAGATTATCTAGATATAGTAAACCCAAGGTTTGGTAGTAACAAAAAGGACTAACTAAAACTAAAGTCTTTTTTCGGCTAAGCTTTAACTTTACTTTCTCTGCCATAAATTCGGTTGTTATTTTCAGTTGTGATACTGATACTTGAAGATGAGTGCTACTAGCATGGTGTGGTTGTTCCTACTACATTAGTAAAAAATATACATATGAATCAAATATGTCCTCTGCCTTTTTGAATTTTCATCAATTATTAACATCTAAGATATCTATGCAGACAATAATCCTTTCATCAAAGATCAACACGAAATAATCATTAAAAAATTGAAAGTTGAACAGTGCGTACATATTTTTCCCCAACACAACAGTTCTAAGTAGGTCCTTCAACATCCGTGACAGGCAAAAATTACTGAAAATTTAAGATGAACCACACGCGTGACATTCATCAGCAAAATTAAAATGAACCACACACGTGACATTATTTTGAGAAGAGGGGTCCATTGAAAAACTTACCTTGATGTTTAAATTTCATGTTATGTTATAAAAGTAGCATATATAGTATTTTCTCAGGAAACCATTCCAAAATCTCTTTTTTTTTTATTGTTTTACCACCTGAGAGAAAAATTAAAAAAAGTGTGTTATCGTTTCCTCGTTAGTTAGAAATAATGTATTTTTTTAATAAAATTACATTATTGTTTATTGCTATTTTGTTCCTTTTATTTTAGTTATGCGGTGTTATTTTTGTATCCAACAATGGTATCAAAATTTGATTAAGTTTGATTTCTTGTTATGTTTCCACTACTCACCCACGTCTCTTTTCTAGTAATTATCTAGTGTGCTGGTTCATAGTTTACTTCTATTGTTTCTATAGACAGTATAATTCACAGTGAAAAGTGCAAAAGTCGGTTTTAAAGTCACATCAACAAAATATGAGATAAATAAATTTAATGGAAATAATTTTTCATTGTGAAATGCAATTTTAAGAGAAGACAATTGTTTAGCAACGATTGAAAAATGACCTTTGGACATCACATATTAAAGGTTAAAATAAATTAATAATAATTGTATTGCAAATTTGTATTTAGCAATGGAAGATATTATTATATCCAATATTGTGGAAAAAACTACAACGAGGAAGATTTTGGATACTCTCATCAAATTGTATAAAGTTAAGTCACTTTACACAAAAATACTCTTGAAGAACAAACATAGTATTCTTTTGAATGAATGAGTCAACATTAGTAACAGACCACATCATCATTTTAAATACGTTATTTGTCCAATTTTCAACAACAAATTTCAATGTAGTTTGAAATGAATATGCAAAGCTTTTACTCAAAGCTTACTTGATTCATATGATCAATTAATAATCGATATAACAAACCATAATATTGATTAACACCTACACTTTGAGGAGGTTGTTGGAAGTCCTTGAAGAAGAATCTAGGAAAAAAACAAAGTAGTTAGGATGGAAAGTTTAAACCAAGCAAAGGCTTTCACTATAATGAGAAGTAGATAAATAAAATATGAATTTTGTGAGAGTCAAACACATGATAGTTCAAAGTCTCAAAGTAAGAAACATCTCAAATGCTACCATTGTGATAAGAGAGGACATGTAAAGAATGATTTTGACACATGACGAATGGAGGAAAGAACTCAAACATTAATTTCACAAGATTGTGTTCCAAGTGTCTTAGAAGACAATGATAGTTCACTAGGTGAAGCAATAATTAGTTATAATGGTGGAAAAGAACTGCATGATAGGTAGATAATGGATTTAGGTGTAATTTGACACATGACTTCTCACCAAAATCGATTTTACCCTTATGAACTTATAACAAGAAAAAGTGTGGGACAAATTGAATATTTTAGTCTATTGATATACCTAGGTCTATCCTGTATGACTCGTAGCTTGAACAAGCCAATGACAAGTTGAAATAGGCTAGCTTACATAACCCATAAATTTTTTTTATCACATTATAATCTCTAAGTCAACTCTTCTATTTTATTTTGTTATTTCTTCACTTCATAATTGAATTTCTCTTACTTTCACTTAGCATTGATTAATTGTTATAATATTTTAGTATCTTAGACAATAATTTTTTTCATGCTTTTATTTATGAAAGGTTTAACTATGACATGTTTTTTTTTAGGTAGATCTTAATCGTATGTTTACTTAGTTTATTTATTGTCAATAGATTCATGTGGTAAACAAAAATATGAAACATTAAAACAAAATTATTGTTACAATATTTGTATATATTTTTTTTAAGTTTGTTTATACGGAATAGATCAATAAAACTAATCGACAATTCTTATAAAGGACGCACGAAAATGAGATGAGCCAACCCCATTATCATCCATAAGAATTATTATACCTTATAGATTGATAAAGTCAGTATTGTAAAAATATCTTATTTAAATTAAATCAAATAGAAATAATATGTATAACATCTTATTTAAATTAAATAGAAAATATATTACTTAATTAAATCATATAAAAACAAACATCTTAGATTAAAATACCTTTTGTTATGCTAAATATATTAAGTAATATTTTCCATTTTTAACATTGTTTATGATGAGGACTAAATAAGAATTAGAAAATGTCATCAAACTTAAGACTAAAGAGAGCAAAGTCATAATTTTAGAGACTTAAAATGTATTGAAGCCGGTACTCTATGGTCAACTTTAACAATTGTGATTTTTTTTTTCAGAAAAAGTTATTCGACCCACGTACATCTGATTCATATCCACAGGTTACTGTCAAGAAGAAAAAGTGGGTGAAACAGTCATCTTATCCTGGTTTACTTAACGCCCCATGGGAGGAGATCTTCTCAATCCAAACTTTCTCAAAACTGGAAAAAGGTAATTTAGCTAAGACACCTTCTCAATCTGAATAGAGACTTTCGTGCTTCGTTTAGCATAATTCCATATTCCTGACCTTTTTTCCCGCCCTCTAATATGCTTAAAATTATAACATAAAGCAATTGAAACCATTTTAATGCAAGCCTTGAAGTGAAGGGGTGGGGTACTGGCTTAAGCAAAGCAACGAAGTTTTCCAGTTTTGGTCTCAATACATGCTTGTTTAAAGAAGAATGCAAGCTCCAAGTACCAAGGAGAAAGGAATCCGCAAGAAAGACATCCTAAAACACAATAATTGCTTAGATTACTGAGAATATAGTACAAAAGGTCTCGCAAAGGAAGATCATGTTGCTGGCTAAAAGTTGAGGGAATGGACTTGTACCTTCGTAAGTTCAAGATGACATTGATAGCCGGACCCTCCGGAGATGGCATGTAATGTAATTGATGGATTTGGAGTAATTCCAGCTTGTTAACATAGGACACAAGCACCAAAAATATGGAAAGCTGAGGCACTAAGTCCCATCTATGTCAATGTATTGGCCATATTACACCCAATCAATTCTGAACCAGCACAAAAAATTTCCACATTCTGCTCATTTGTGCCAGCAATACCTGTTTACAGCAAGAAGTCTATTCAACTAGAAAACTAAAATTTAACCATGAAATAACAGACAAGAATTTTTCATATAATTTTAAAATTACTCAAGATAAGGCCTGCCTTTATTCCGTGAGCATCCTACTCGCCCAAAAATGTTGTTCTGTAGCCATTAGAATAAGCACAAGATAGCCAAGCTTTCAGTGTCAGACATGCAGTTTTGGTAATTACTCAGTTTTTAGTCCATGGGATCCCCTTTCCTGAGAGCAGAACTCTCGAAATCTTCTTAGACTACAAGAAATAAGTTCATCACTTACTTTTTTCCTTCAGGTACAAAGAATCACAATTCTAAAAGCTTGACCCTTTTGTTGAACAATAAATGCATTGTCAAGAAGCATACCGTCTCAAAAGCACTTCGGGATTATAAGGAAACAACTTCTTTTGATGAAGATTATAAACAGAATTGCTCAAAGATAATAAACATTCAGCAGCTTTCTTAAATGGTTTGATATTGTAACGCTTGAAGCCACATCCACTATCTTCCTTATAATTCTTGATAAGCAACATGGTACTTCCACTGTTGTCAACTGACGTAGGCATTCCATCTGCTAGCAACTGCAGACCATCCCCTACAATTTTTCTTCTCTTGCAAGATGATTGATCCAAAAATTCTCCAAATAATGGAAATTCCACAAATAACTTCCATGAGTTGCATATCAAATGCAAGCATCTACAACGTGCAAAAGAGAAAAAGTAAAAGCCAACTTTTAAGTAACAAGTCAGGATAAGTAAAACAATTAACAATGTAATCTGATGATCCTGAACCCTGAACTTAATCCCCAGAATTTATAAATGAAAAAAATAATTCTAGGCTAAAACAAAATCTTTAAAAATATGGAGCTGACCAGAGTTTTCTTTTATATGAATCATAGAAAAGCACGAGGCCAAACTATAACCTTGGGATATTCAGAAATACAGAGGAATATGTTCAAAAGGTCTCGCATTCACAGAAAACAGGTTGACACAACCAGATCTGATTATAGCTTTTCAAGTTTATTTGTAATCACGGAAAGAGGAAATTTTGTTATCCAATAAAGTTACAATGAACTACCTTAAAAGATATTTAGCAGAGCTTATTCCAGTATCTTTTGAAATGAGATAATCTAGAAGCACTTGATGATCATAATGTATCTGCAGATAAATAAGAACAAGATAATAACCCCTTTTAAGTTTTACAAAATAAATAATTGATAAAGCGGACAGCAATGGGGTGTCCATCTTCATGAGCTAAGGTAGTGCATAATACTAGCCTCGCAAAGGAACAGATGGAAATGGTACACTGGATTAAAAATGTCTGACAACGCAAAAGGAAAATCTTTCGTTACATCTTGATAAGCAGCACCCTTTCTTTCAGACCTACATCATCCAAATCTCATTAAAGCGGATCCTTCCATTAACTGGTTGATAAAAAATAGCAAAACACTGAAACAATTTCTTACTGTTGCTGGAGACAGGATGATATACTAAACAATAGTAAAAGCACTTCAAACAATAGATCATCCTGCCATTCAAGTGATAAATAACACCAATGAAACTTCAAGATATTGTCATTAAAAGATTCAAAACTCCAAAGAAAAATAACACTCATCAATACCTCAGTTTCACAAATATATTTCCAACCTAAGAAGAATGGAAATACATGCTCAAAATGTCTGATTAAGATTTGAAATGATTTGATATGAACACTGGACTCTTTCAAATTATCCGAGCTTAACAGTTTACAATACATGATGAGCTACTCAAACTTGACGGAGTAACTAAATCAAATACCCGTTGGTAGTCATAAAATCCTATAATTACAGAATTTAAAAATGTTTTGAAGACAATGACCATGCCAAACAAGCATCATACCCATAAACTAATACACACACAAGCTGTACGGATAGACAAACCTCACGAAGATATAGCTGGAGGAAAGATGACATGAAGTCCATACATATCTCCAAGTAATTATCATGGTTGATGGAGATTGCAGTAGGAAGATGTCTTTGAATCCACTTGTAAAGTTCTAGAAATCCCTTTTTCATGCAGAAGCAATCATGCTCTGAATCTGGGTTAGTGGTGAAACAGGAGGACAAAGTTGAACAATTACAGTGGTTTGCATTTTCTCCTCTTTGACTGATCAAACTGAAAGAACAAGCCAGTAAGAGGTAAACAGCTTGTCTTTGTAGGTGGTCAGAATGTGTCAGACATGCTTCTCCATCAGACAAACTCATTAAAAATGGAGAGCCTTCCAGACAATTAATTTGATCAGAGTGAAATTGAGTTAAGGGTTGCTGCAAAAACTCTTCAAAATAGTTATGAAGGAGTTCAATCCAAGAAAAAGGGATTCGACAGTCTAGACCTGTGAGTGAACCAAGTCTGATCATCAGGATCTGCATAAAACATGGTAAATAAATAGTTAAGAGTGCCTTCCACTCTGAACATAGCAACCTAGAAAATGTCTTTTAACAAAGTTCTAAGTTCAAAGTAATTTCACTTCTTTTTCACTTTAAACTTCTCCAAGCAAAGAAGTAATAAATAGAAACTTATGATAACAAAAAATATCTCCCTGCTAATGAAATGATAAAAGGATTACTATATCTGTTACCAGACCAGTTACTAGAACAAGTAACAGGGTTAGCAAAACAATTCCAACCCAACAGGTCAGCAAGCATAACCCATCAATTTTGGCAAGATAGGTTGAGTTTTACGACCCACTTAACCTGCTGCCCCACCCAACCCACCATCCAAAGCAGGCCAGGACAAGCTGAACCTATCAGGCTTTTATAAATAAAAAGTTAAAAAGATATATAACTTTGATTATTATGTTATGACTTTTATTATATCATTGCCAATTTAATTCGTCATATTTAAAACAAAAGCTTTTCTCTCATTTTCATTTTTTTCTATTTCAAATATTTGTTCCTTTTTTAATTAATTAATAAATTTTAATTTTTAAATTTTTTAGGTAGTGAACCCAGCAACCAACCCAAAATGGGGAAGCGGCTATTGTTGGAAAGCTGTCTTAAACTGAGATCATCCCTAACCTTTGATAGTTGTGGCCTCTTTGGAGTCCGTCTTAATTGCAGTCTCAATTGTGGTGTTTAGTCTTAAATCAACTAAGCATATGGCTGGAATAGAGCTTATAAACCTTGGTAATCCTATCTTACAAGTTGGTTTTTACAGATTAAGCTAGGGCATGCTTTAGGTCAGTCTTGACTGTGTCCCCCTAGTTAGGCATTGTTGTTCCATCTTTAGGCATTGCTTTAGTTGTAGCCTCAAGGGTCAAACTAAAGCAACATGTCTTCTAGTAGCACACTGAAGCTTCAATTGGTGCAACATGTCTTCTTTACACTGGAATGTGGGGATGACTCAACTATTCATTATGCCAATGTTATATGTTCTAATTAGAGGACGAGGTTTAGAATAAGTTAGAACAAATTTTTTTTTTTGAGAAAATTTATGAGTGTTTTATTTTCAGGATAATGTAGATACGATCTCCTTATAATCCATATAGACTCGGTGGGAGATTATTTCCAAGGATAATATAATATTAATTGAGCGCAACTACCTGGACACTGATAACCATGTATGAACAAAAAATTCCAACACTATACAGCCGAAGACTACGCATACTACTGAATTTTAGAGTTCAGATGGCAAAAGGAGAACATATTTCACTAATGATACTCTGAATAATAGCCATCTAAAACATTAACCTGGCCTCTCATTACATTTCACTGGTCAAGGTCAATTGCAATAAAACTAGTACAAATCTAGCGTAATAACATAAAAAGCATACTGACACGACATATCAACTCCATAATATTATCTAGATGGTCATATCTATCATGCCAAAAAGAAACTAGATTTGAAATTAAAATGGAACATATTGTTAAATTCTGTCAGCAATAAGATTTTACTTGTTCAACCCTACATGACAAAAAGCATTTTTTATAATAACAACCTACTCTTCCATTAAATTTAAAATGGAAACAATGACCAATACCAATACAAGTGACCAAAAATTCAATTATCATGCTCATTCATTGTACAAGTGGATGAACCTTACCAGCAGCTTGTGATTCAAGTAATTAATGATGCATTTCTCAGTATTATCTTCTTGCTTGCGGAGACACCATTTCGCAAGTCTAGGTACAAGATTCACTACTGTAATAAAAAGTGGATGTTTATCAATAGAATCACAATCAGTCTCCACTAGATCCTTCTGGTCAACCAAGGAGCATAGAAACTGAAGAAAAGTCCCAAGAAAAATCATAACAGGCTCCATAACACTGAACTTATTGAGGTGCACTTGATTGATAGAAGAGCTGTTTTTCATGCTACCAAACTCACAACTCCAGAACTTGTCCAACAAATCCCACGGCATCTTTAAAAGACAGGAGTTGACAGAGTCATGGTACACTTTGACAAGGCCATCATCATAGTCCTCCTCCTCTAAATATTTACATATAACTCGCAGGACTCGGAGAACACCAGCCACAGTAGACCAATCAAAATCCTTAATCCCATATTGCATCAGAAACTCAACATCAAAACTATCAAATTCACTATTCTCAGTTCCAGAAGAAGGCCCAGACGAACATGAGATCATCTTAGTGATCGCCATTTCCAACCAACAGCATAAAAAATGAATAAACCTCACCCAATTGTTCCCCTGCATATTATTACACGGAAGGACAAACAAAACAGGGAATCACATGGTAGACTCAAATGTGTAACCTAAATTCATCAAGGAAACTAACTTCTACATTCATACCGTTATGTGCACAAACCGTGAAGTTAAGGAAAGAGCATTGACAGCCACGTGTTGAACAAACTCGCTCTTGACAGTCAACAAAACCATCTATGTCACCAAAAACAACACGGAATTATGTTTGCAACAACGACGTTATACAAAAGTGCGTCGATGAAAATCTGGTCCTAACATTTACCATCTCAGTGACGGTTCTAGGCAGACATTGATCGACGGACGAATGCTGGTTCGAACCGCACCATTGCTCTTCGTCGGGAGCACGTTTCAGCTCTGCAGAAGAATCAAATTCACGAATCCGAAGCTTAATTTTTGTCACGACCTAAAATGCAAAAATAAATAAATAAATAAATAAATCAGGTGCCTTACATTTGATAGTATTATGAATATAAGAAAGCAAAACCTGAGAAGAAGCGATTAGAATCTCCTTCTCCTTCTCTTTGGAAATAGAGACAGAGGCCCATGGTTCCTGAGGCATGAGGAAAGCGTGTTTGGTTAACGGAATGAGTTGACATGTATAGAAAAAGAAAAAAAAGGACGAAGGAAAGGGTAGCGTTGGAGGTGGAAGAGTGAAACACACCGTGTAGGGCCGGAGATAGTCGTCGATGAGGCGGCAGAGCCACTGAAGTTCAGCGGCCGGAGACATTTCACCGGCGCAATTGTCAGACTTGGATTTGTTTGCGGTGTCTTGCAGCAAACTACTGGGTGCCGAGAGAGTTATCAGAACGCTGCCGTTTCAACGTGTAATGTGGCAATTGCCTTTTTAATTTGTACTTTACTACAAACAATAGCTGATATTTGAACAAATCCCCCGGTTCCTCTTTGCTTATTGATTGCTTCTTACTCCTTCCAATTCATTGGAATTGAAATGAAAAATAATCTTTTAAAGTTTTGCATTTAATAAATATTAAAAACCTACCAAAACTACTCTAAAATGTATGTTTCAGAATAAAATTTCTAGAAACTTTTGAAGAATATATTTTAAATTGTTTCAAAAAAAACTTTATTTCATAATGATAATTTTATTCTGAAATCTTGAGATAAATTGATAAATTTTTTAGCACATTGTCAATTTTATTTTCCAAAACATATAAGAATTTTGCAAAAGCTATTTCTTATCATTATAACATACCAGAGAATTACGAGAATAAATTAATAAAATCTAAAGACAGACGAGGTTAGCTTCAGACTCAAAAATGGGCTGCATGGGATACTGCTGAAAGGGAAGGGCTTCCTTATGCACCTCCAAGTTTTCTTCCTATTTTCCTAAGTTTTTTTAAATTTCCAAATTGACTTTCTCATTAGGATAAAAAAAATTAACTTTCTTTATATTTATTCCCTCACTCACTTTTCCTTAACCTTAGCATCCCACAATAAATATAAATAAATAATATATATATATATATATATATATATATATATATATATATATATATATATATATATTTTGATAATATGTAGATATTGATAATATGTAGATAAGATTTGTAGTTGAACTTAGATTCGAATGGAGTTTGGAAATTTAAGTTGAATACTGAATTTCAAAATTGAATTTCAAAATTCAATTTAAGAGTTCCTCATAGAAAGTGTTTGTTTTTTTATTTTATTTTTTAACAAATACTAATATCAACCTCTTCTCAGTTTAATCATACAAGACACATTAAATTATAATTGGTTTAAACCCTCGGATGATTCTCATATTTATGTGGAAATCTCAGTTGGATCCTCATATTTGAAACTGTCTCAATTGGATCATAATATTTGCAAAATTGAACAAATTTTATCATATCCGTTAAGTTATCCTAAACGGTGTTAAACTGTGATGACGTGTTTATGCTGATGTGCATTATTTAATTAGGTGGAATTTTTATTTAAATTAAAAAAGTATCACATGTGTAAGCCCCTTCCCTACCCAAAATTAGGGTTTTAGATTGGGGGAAAGGGGCTTCTACTGTTGCACCGTCACGTATGCGAGAACAGGGTTTCGCCTCTTCTCCCCTGTCGCGCCGTGGAGATTCATGGTTGTGCTTCTCTTTTTGCAATTTCATAGATGATACAGGTGAATCAAACTCATGATGTAAATTAGGAAATCTTGATGAATAGATTTTGCAGGAAATTTTCTACCGGGATACGAAGGTGGAGGCTTGGTGGTCACGGTGCTGCGGTGGTGATGAGATGACTGCGCAGGGTTTGCAAGAGAATTGGGGAAAACGATATTGGGTTTTGTTGTGTAGGTATGTGCGATAGTGGAAATGAAGGAGATGAACACAGCGACAACGGTGCATGGTCGCTGCGATTTGTGATTGGGGTTTTTCTGATTGTAGGTCAGTGTTGATGGTGGGGAGAGCATGATTCTGGGTTGGTTTATAGTGGCTTCGAGTTGCGAAAATGGTGACTTTCCGTGAGCGTGGGCCGCACGATTCTGGAGAATGTCATGGAAGAGGCTTGCGATTTGGCTCGCAGAGATTATGAATGCGTTCGTGGAGATTTGCGAATCGCAACAGCCATGGAGGCGTCGTTGGCGTTCCGGTGATGGTCTAATGCGATGGAGAAAATTGGGTGGTGGCGTGAAGTCTTGCGTTGTTGATGGCGGCTCTTGTCTGAGGCAAGGTAGGTGTTGTATGTACTGTGAAGAAGATGATGCGTTGATGGAGGAGAACGAATTAGGGTTACGCGACGGCCTTGCGGCATGATGGTGGCGGCACTATTGCGGCACGACGACAAGGGTTATGAAATTAGGTTTTTTGTGGAGAGGATGATGAGGTGGCAGTAAAAATTATCAAATTCCACGTCATTATTTAAAAATTATTTCCACGTAATAGGATCACATACATCAATATCACCACATCAGCAGACTTTAACGCCGTTTAGGACAACTTAACGAATAGGGTAAGATTTGTTCAATTTTACAAATATTATGACCTAGAACAGTTTCAAATATGAGGACCCAACTGAGATTCCCACATAAATATGAGGACCATCGAAGGGTTTAAACCACTATAATTTAACCATAATTTTGGATAACCATATAACATACTTCAAATTTATTTAATTTTTTTTCTATGGGAAACTATCTTTATTTTCTCTTTATCCTACACTAAAGAATTACATATAAAATTTAAACAACTCATCAACCATCAAAACAAAACAAAATTACTAACTCAGTTTATTTCAATTTAAATAAGTCATACTACACATAACTTTATATTTAATTCTTATTTCGATTTTTTTATTTATTTAAAAAGATAAAAGTTAAATCATAGAGAGAGAAAATATGATTGAGAGTTAAGATTTTCATAAAAGAAAAATGTAGTGTTGTGAAATGAGTAATTAAAATTCTCTCATATAACATGGAATGTTTATCTAAATATATTTTATTATTTTTTGCATAAATTATGGAAAGCGAAGAGGATCATAGTCTCTCACACAATTTTTTCTCTAGAAGAATCTGTCTTTTACAAGTGACGTTTTCATATTTATATACTGCTCTACTTTCTTATTTCTATTCAATGTGGGACTTAGACTCACACTTGGATACCCAACATCTCCCCCTTAAGGGTGAGTCCCTTCCACACAGGTACACTCTCCCTCCAGCGGAAGCATTAGCCCTTTCCAAGGGCCGTATCTTAACGGAACTCACTTACCTGGAAACCATTGGCTCTGATACCACTGTTGGGTCTTTCGAGGAGGAGGTTCCCTGTGAGTTACACAAACACCAATAACATCTGAGCCAACTATATAAGGGATCGACATCACTCTCTATCAAAAACCTTAAGACAATGAGTTAATGGATCTTTTATCTTTATATACTGCTCTATTTTCTTATTTTTATCTAATGTGAGACTTAAACTCACACTTGAATACCCAAAACTATTATGCATATTAGATGGTGTGTTTCCAAGACCATAATATTCCTATCATAAATATTAAAAGAATTAGCACTCCTAATCTCTTTTTTTTCATTCTTTGCACATCTTAAGAACATAGTCTAAAAACTAGATAAAGAAAACTGTATTGTCTACTTATATTCTTTTTTAAAAAAATCACCCTCAAAAACTAGTGATAAAATCTTGTACAGAGGATGAATAATGGTTCAGTCATGAATTCAGACCACAGGCCTGGCACATGTTGGCTGTTTAGTAGACATGTTGAACACGAAACAGAGTTGCTTTGAATCACAGCGATCATTGACTATGATGTTACCATTTAACTCTTCAAACCTCTCATTATAATATTATTTTGTTTCATGTTCGAGTTGCGTGATAAGAATTTTATCTGGTTTATATTTTTACCAGATCAACTAACTCCTTAACTCAATTATTCTCTTTGATTTGAATAGTGCAAATCTAGTTTCCAGTGGAATAATTATAACCAAAAGATAATTTAAGACAAATTAAATTAATTTGATTTATGAATCAAATATTCTAAAAAGCATTGTAAACTTAGATATCACTTAATTATAAATTTTCCTCAAAGAAAATTAAAAAATACCGAATATTTACGTAAAAGAAAATACATTTTGACATTTGTTTACTGTGGTTCTGAATAATAACAAACCAATAAAAGAAACAAAATGATATAAATCGAAGAAAAACTTTTTTATTTATATGAGGAAGGTTTTATACAATATTCTACCACATTTAATATATTGTTTAAAGAATAATAGAAAATCATTAAGATAATTATAATTAAAATGCATAAAATTGTCTAATTAGTCTTAACACTAGTAAATTGTTTTTGGTGGATAGTCTTATGCTTCCTTTTATTAGGCGATCTAGATGTTTCAATGATTAAAAATTCAGTTGCTCCACAAGATTTAAAGTCAATAACTATAATTCTCTACATTGACTTTAAATCATAAAATAACTCTCAACATCATCTTTTTTTTGTCTTCAAATGAGAAAGTAATAAAGCACTATCAATCTTGATAAAAATTTCGTAAACACATTTATATGGTTATCCTTGAAGATAATCTTCTCAATTCTGAAGTTTCTAAACTTAACAATGTTTTACCATTGTGTCTTATTCACTTACTATGAGAGTGCTATACTTTGTTTAGATAGTAGATCAAGTCATTGCAAACTTGATTTGTAATAAACTAAAATTCCAAACAATACAAAAACATACAAAGGAAGTGATTTTTTTATATCAAATTTTTTTACAAAGTTAGCGTTTACAAAATTTTTCAGAAAAGAGTATATATTATGTATTAAAAAAAGTTAAAGAAAAAGGATACAAAAGATACGAAACATAAGAGAGAGAGAAAGATATCATATTGAAAAGTTTGACAATAGGATTAGCTCCATAACAGTTTGGCAATAACTCGACAACACATAATGATGTTCTTATCACATACCTCTTTATAGTGACTTTCTTTATAACATCTTTTTATGGATAAATGAACTTATAAGATGAAAATTATTTTCAATTATATACTAAATTACTCTTAATTATATATTAAAATTAAATTGTTCTTTAATTTTTAATTGATGTAAGGTCCAACAATAATATTTATTGTACTATGCATAACCAGATCACAAGTCAACCTCTTCTAGTTTAGTCACAAGTCTATCTCTACCAGTCTGATCACAAGTCAGATTCTACTAGTTCGATCACAAGTTAGATTCTACTAGTTCGATCACAAGCTGGCCTCTAATAGGGCCACAAGCCTAGCTCTACCTATCTGGTCACAAGTAGGTCTATCATGCTATTCTTTAACTTGACATAATCTACATTAAAGGTAAGTGGACTATTGGGTTCACCCTAGCCCATTTAGATTAGAGTTCACACAAACCTATAATTATTGTATAAATAGTACAGTTATTAAGAGAATTAAGAGTCATTCACATTTTACAAGTTTCCAATGTACCTTACGAATTTGGGTGTTGAAATGTATTTTGCAAACACATCATCCATCCATGAAGTGCGAATATCAGAAACAAGGTTAAAGGAAGAACGCTCGACGTTATGAATGATTGAAGAAGTCGGTGAAACTAAGCTTCTCAAGATATACTCGACTTTCCAAAAATTGTAAGATAATCACTCTATATTAATTATGATTTGCTTTTAATGTAAGATTTTTGTGGAAGTTGTTATGTACTTAGATAGGGAATACTATCTTTATTTAAAATTTAAATAACCTATGATGCACCTACTTATTTTTAATTTATTTTAACATTTAATAAAATTGATCTAAAACTGTGAAATATGATTGAGACTTGTTTTTACACAAATTTTAAAAGTATAGATGGACTATCATAAAATATCACATTTTCACAATTTCTAAATCTTAATAACGTGGAATTGAAAGTTTGACATGAAATTTATTATATTAAAGTTGTACTCTATATATTAAATCTATTATATTAACCTTTTAAGTTAAAAATACCATCAGATGATCTCATGACTAAGTAAATCCAAATCTATGTATGTCCACTGAAATAACCCAACACTAAACTATAGTCCCCTGAGTTCTATCATGTCGCAAAAATTGACACCATCACTTTGTATATTATTTCCCAGAATACAGTATTATTACTTTTGTGAAATATGACAAAATACGCACACACACATATATACATATATATATATATATATATATATATATATATATATATATATATATATATATATATATATATATATATATATATATATATATATATATATATATATATAACAAGTAAGTAAAAAATAAACAGTTATTATTATGACTTTAAAAAATCTATTGAATTTTATTATTATTTTATTTGTCTACTAAACAGTTAAAATCCTTTATCATGAACCGAAGGCATGTCATTTGAAACTATTTCACCTGATTTTGTTTTTTTAAATAGCATTATTCAAAAAGACAAGAATAGGTCTGGCATGATGTAAGACGGAGTAGAAATATTACCACATCAATGAGAAAAAAAATGGTGACAGAAGATCATGGCAGAAGAATAGATTTCACCGGTTTTAAAACTTTGAAACTTCACCATTTCCCTGCCTTGCCGACAAGCTAGTCACAGCAACGTTTTCATTTCTTTATTTTAATTTCAGTAATTCAAATATGTAACATGCAAAAACAATTTTAAAAAAATAATATATAATTACTAAATTTTAGTTAACAAAAATATCTCATGTATTATAATTATAAATTTTAAAGTTAAAGATATTTGAATAAATTTTATTTTAAATTAAAAATAAAAATTATTAAAATATTTTTGTGTTTAAAGTCTGTTTTTTTTATAAATTAAGTATAATTTAAGAAGTTATATAAGTTAGTAAACTAATATATATATATATATATATATATATATATATATATATATATATATATATATATATTTCTTTTTCTTTTTTATGAGATCCAAGAGACATAGGTTCAATGAGATAAGGCCATTCACCGCAACTAACTCAACCCAAAAATAAACTCACCACAACTATAACCCAATGCACGTTGTAATGATATAAATTAAAAATAATACTTTTATATTCTTTAGAGTATATTATCTTCAAAAGAAAAAATTATGATTTAAAAAAAACATTAAATTTAAACTACTTTTATTTAAACTTTTTAATTTTTGTAAATAATCATTTAAATAAAAATAAATAAAGTTATTAAATTTTATTTTTTTAGATGAAAGATTTTAGTTATACCAAAAATATAATAAATAATAATTAATATAAATTTCAATAGAAGGAAAACTTGATTTACACGCATTAAAAAATAGTCCATTAACATAGTTGAGAAAATTCGTAAATATTGAGTAAAAAATTGTTTTGACTCACAAAGTATAAGTAATTAACAATATAAACAAAAAGATAATGCATATTAATATCAATTTGCATATTATATGTTGATGTTAACAAAAAAAAAAACTGTATTTATTGATGTTAACAAAAGAATCCTACCCAATTACAGTTGAAAACTAACATTGTTTTATATTATTCACCTAGAAATAATATTTGAATGACAATTAAAAATCAATCATGCTTGACTTTAACATAGAGGGAATATTTACAAAATAAAAAAAATAATATTGAGTTAGTGATGTGTTAACCAAGATTGAAATTAAAGAATGTAAAGAGAAATATGAATTTGACACCTGAGATATTATGAAGAACTTTGCGTTCTGACATTTTAGACTATGCGAATGATCAAATGTCAATGTCATCAATGTTAAATATGAAAGATTTTATACATCAATTAAAACTCAAGAAAAAATTTAGACATATAATGTCAGTTAGAGTCATAATTGATATATGCTATATTCATATACTGATTTATGCCATTATTATGTAATAAGTTAAATTTTTATTGTTAATTATGCTCTGTTATTATTAATTATGTTCTGTAAATTTCTTAATTTATATTTAAAAATCAATTTTAACTTTTTTATGCAGTATGATGGATTTATCAATATTAACAAGTAAATACTAAAATTTATCAATAATTCTACTTAATAAAGTAGATACTAAAATTTATCAGTAATGTATATATCCACATCAACATCTGCAACATTAAATAGAACTACCTATTAATTAAATTAACCGAACAATAACTATAAATAAAAAAACTTAAATACCACACATAATTCTAGAATGAAAATATAACAAACATTAATTTCAAATGATTTAATCATCCAACAATAAGCTTGTACACAAAAGTCACTGGTAGACTATCTGCTTTGGCAACTGTTTTATATACATTAATTGTGTGGTAGACTATCAATACAATTAGTTCGAATGTAACTATGCTTTGGTGGGGTTGTTTTGTTATCAAAACATCTTATATAATGATACACTTGGTTATCTTGAGAATATTACTTTTTTAACAAATACCAATTCTTCCGAAAATCATTTAGTCAAAAATTAACCTCTTTCTCTCCTGATACTTGCGGAAATTTTAGTTCATTTTATTTGGGAGAGACAATTCAAAGCAATTTGTGAGTAATTATACTAAGTTTTTGTTTACTTGAATCAATTTAGAAAAAAATGATTAAATGAATTTGAAAATAAATTTTTTATTGTTTATTTACATGAAAAAAATAATTGAATGAATTTGAAAATAAATTTTTTGTTGTTTATTTGTGTATATTTTAAAAGTAAATAAAAGTAAATTTGAAAGTAAATTTTTTTTAATCTCTTGTTCAATCAAATTCTACTTTTAAATTTATTCTTGTTTATCTCCAAAATCCACTCAAATAAACAACAAAAAGAATTTCCTTTAAATCCATTGAATTCCTCACCCTCATATCCTAACACCAATTAAGCATTAAAAAACGAGTAATGGCTTTTATTGAGAAGGATTTATCATAGCCTCTAAGGCAACTCAACTCACAATCTCACTGCTCCAGTTGTGAAAATAAGTGTAGGTTTTTCTTTTTCTTGAACCCATTCTACAAGGAAAAATTACAATTTTTTTTTCTAAATTTCCTTCTTTCAAAAAGAGTTTCTGCAATTTTCAAATATTACACTAAAAATAAAATGAATACGAAATTTGTTGATTTGATTATCGATGAATTATACTGTTTTTTTTTCCTTCCCCATGCTAATATCTAGCCGTTTTTTCAGACACGCCCACTGCCAAACTTAGAACTGAAGAGAAGCAACTTTACTGGAATCCTAAAGTCGAAAAAACAAATGGAACAAGACAACACAAATCGAGAGATCTTTCAGCTAAACTTTAGGAAAGCAAAACAGTCAAATAAACAACAAAGGTTACACAAATGCTTGAGTGTTCCTTCTCTTTTCAACGGCGTTAAAAGTTACACAAACAGGCTATTTCAAATATTTTTCAGGAATAAGATTATTTAGAATTACCTAGCTAATTGAAATTCATTAAATAGGAGAATTCACTGTAATCTTAACAATTTTAAACAGATAATGTCGTACTATTATTTTCTCTTGGACTAAGTCTGGTCTCCCAACAGAAAAGACAGACTTTAACATCAGAAATTGGTGTGTTTGGTTTATCTTATATTTAATATCAACCTATAATGGTATAATGAGTTTATGAAACACTCATGTAGCCATGGCTGCTTTAATTTCGCGAGAAAACCAATCCAATTTCAGAAATATTTAAATCCCAGAGAGCAAACAACACTACGTCAGCCACTAATTGAATCACACAGGTAGCCAAAAATTAACAGTAAGCAAGTAAAGATACACAGCACTGGACAATTCAAAGAAGTAAAAAAACAAAAACAAAAAATTAAAGTGGAAAAGAGAAGTCTCAGTTGTAGTTCAAATTTCACAGATGATTATACCCAGGAAAAAGTAACCCTAAACTCAAACCATAAGCACACCCACCATTGCACCCAAGCCAGAAAAAAGACCAAAAATAAAAAGAAGCATTTCATTTGAGACCATTCCCAGGTGTGGAAATCGCAAGCCCAGGCCACGAAAAACAGTCTCCACTAACAAACCCACCTTCGCCACTCTCTAACTGCCATGGGCTCAATCCAGAAGACGGAACGCCGCTGCCCATGTTGGCACCATCCACCATTCCAGGGAAGCCCCAGCCCGTCCTGCCAATCCCAAAGCCCATATCATCGAACCCGTGTCCGAGCCCAAGTCCAAACCCGCCGAGGGCGAGAAACCCATTGCCCTGGGTGTTGTTCAGCAAAGAGGTGAAGCTCCCGCAGACATTCACGTTGTTCTGTTTATTAACGTCACCGTCCACGAAGTGCATGGACCCTCCTTGGGTCGTTGGAACAGGGGCCAATGCAGGTAGAGCGTGCTCCTGAGCTGACGACATGGTGGAGGAGGAGGATGACGTGGCAGTGTGGTGGGTGCGTGAACGCTTGGCATTCTTGCGACTGCCACCGCCGACGGGGATATCACGGAGGGTGCCACCATGGGTCCAATACCGGCGGCAGGACTTACAGAAGTGGCGTGGCTGGGAGTAGTTGTAGTTGTTGTAGTAGCAGAACTTAGTGTTGGTTGACTCACAACGGGGGCAGGGGAGGTTTTCTTGCTCAGGAGGTGGCGGTGCTCCGGCGGAGGTCTGGGGCTTGACTGGTCGGCGGCTCTCGCCGGAGTTGGACGATGGCATGTTGTGTAATGGGTTAAGAGGAAGAAGAGTTGAGTGTTGGGTTTGTTATGGGAAGATGAGTGTAGGGAGTAAGTGGTGAGTGAAGAAGGATTGGGGTGTTGAGATGTGAATGCGGTGGGGTTTTATGGGGAAGGAGAGAGTCAGGAGGTGGAAAGGAGTTGAGAAGAGAAAGGAAAGCGGGTCAGAGAGAATATCTGTGGTGGAAACAGAGACATCTTCTGAGGCTTATATGAGGCAGAGTGGGATCAGCTTTACAGTGTTCTGTTAAGCACGACATTTCAGTCGGCTCCAGAACAGCCTCTCTCTACTTGGGTCGGCTAATAGGGCTGCGCCTTCTGCACACACACAAACCACCAACCCACAAACACAATTTACACAAACCCCTATTTCTTCCCCCAATCCAATCCAATCAATCAAACAAACTATTTTTGTTTTCTTCACAACGACTTAATTAATTACAAGTATACATAAAGTAGTCCCAGCATTATCTTGTCCGGTATTATAGCCCTTGCAGGGCCATTATATGCATTCTGCCTTTGAGGGAGTAGCAATAATTATGGAATGCAAAACTACCCAACTGTTTTCATTAAAAAATAAATAAACATAGATTTTGTTCACGATTACCTCTTCTTCCAACTTCTCAAGCTAATCATGCCATGTTGCAATATTATATCCATATATTCGTTTCTCCTGTCTTTTCCTTATTCAATCGGGTTTGACGTAGAGCTCCTAGGCCTACGCTAATCTAGCCCATCTATGCTGTCTGTCTGTATGCCTCGAAGTTCGATTTTTTTTGTTATTAACAACTATGGATAATGTCACACTCTACTCATTTTAGCTTGTAAAATTTTTCCCATAGTTAGGCAAACGTAACCCAATTCAGCTATGGAAATGTCATTACCAGCACATGTAGAAAATGCATATACTATAAGAATAATTTGATTTGATTTTCAAGGGACATGCAGTTGTTATTAGTTGCTGTGTTGACGGAGAATTTCAATTTGGAAACCTAACTTTGATTATGCTATGGAAAAACTTATGAGCCTGATGGATTTTGGTTGAGAGTACTACAAAAATTGAAGGGAGGAGGCGGGTGAAATAAAACGAGTTGCATATAAGAGGATAGAAGAATAGGAAAAGGAATAGCATGAGATTGAGACAGTGAGAGAAGAGGGAGAAGGGAGAAGGGAGTGGGTGGGGACAGAAGCGACAGAATTATGAGTGTCGGGCAGCGTGGGGAGCAATAATTGGGTCTCCCCTCTGATTTCGGACGCGTCATGTCCGCATCAGATTCCTCCTCCGTACCCATTCTTTCTATCTTCCACCGGATTTTCCGCTTCACTGTAGCCATTACCAAACAGTGTGGTTTCCCCAACTGCACAAGCACCACTGTGCTGACCGTTTGATAGCGATCATACGGTAGTGTTCCTGTCCGGTGGGGTAGAAGGAGGAGAGACACCTGTCAGCGACAGACCGGTGGTTGTCGGTGATACAAGGAGCGGAATAGGCACGCGCCTTCCAAAGTGATCTATCCATAACTCCCTTCCTTGAGAGAGAAAGAATCATGGGTCGCTGTCACTCCCCAAACAAAACTTGGAAACTTGGAAAGTGGTGACCCTTGTTTCTTTCTCGGAGCACCCAAAACACCCACAATCGCTATCATCTTCTCTCTCGTGGCACACCCTGCGTTTGTGTTTTTTGTGTTTATCCGAAATAATTAAATCACTGACATTTTTTGCATCTTTGCCTTCCGTCTCCCTAGTCATGCCATTGCCACAGACCTGTAATCACCTCTTTTTGGCCTTTTCTGCACGCACATGATTCTCTTTCTCTCCTTCAAAAATCAAATTGCTACTTTGCACGCTTCTCTTCTTCGAGTGGGGTACGTATTATTGCTCCTACAACCAAAATTATTAATCATCATTCACACAAAATAAATATATCCCCTTTTACAATTCAATGCCAACATGTCTGAACGTAGATGTTTGTCAACTTTGGACTAGCCTCACATTAATTTTCTATTTATGTTTTTGACCAAAAATAATATTGTATCCCGTGCCAACATTTCACTTGCACCAAAATGGTTAAGAAAACCCTCTCCAGACCAAATAATTATAATATGGATATTTGTACAGGGTCTGAAAATTATGACCTATGTCATTTGCATTCAAAATTCGTGTATGTACTGATTTACTTCAACGGAAAATAATATTAGTTAAAAAATACAATTTCATAATATATATATATATATATATATATATATATATATATATATATATATATATATATAAACAAAACACTTAAATTTCATTAAGAGGGTTTGTTCCACCAACTATGTATCATTTACTTCTATACTAAATCAGTTAAAGTAGCTAATCATACAAAAAAATATAAAAGTAAACTATCAAGTACATACGAAATAATCTCTACTTATAAAGGATAAGTTGAGAATAAACTCTATTTATCTCATTTTACGTGTTTCAAATATAATTATCAAATTTGAGATCCCAAAGCATCTTGAATGTACCACAATTATTTTTATTTATGATTTTATAATGTAGACTAGTTTGAGTTTAAAAAAATTCTTAACTTAAATTATATTTTATTCTTTAGTAATAACATTCAAAGAAAAAAAATGAGACATAAGTTCAATCCATGGATAAAGAAAGTTGAGAAAGTTGGATAAAAAAAGAAATACGACAAATTAATGTGTTCATTAAAAGAAAAACTAAAATTATCAACGGAATGCAGTTTACTGCAACTACAAATTAAAAATTAGTAATTAAGTTGCTTGACTTGATCATTCTTCTTACACCGGTGAAATGTGTAATTCAAAACACATGATTGTAAACAAATAAATCAAAGGTTTTCTTCATTGATCTATATTGGACTTTTTCTTACTTAAAGAAAACTTTAATCTCTCATTTTTTTTATTCCAATGGTTTATTTAAAAAAATAAGTATAATTAACAAATTTTCTCTACTATGATATCAACAAATAAGTGTGTTGTACTTGTTTTCATACAAAGCTCATTGTGACATAATTTCAATGCTTGTTTGAAATTGTTATTGTCGATGAACTCTATAGTAGAGATGATATCTTATCTTAACTATCACACACAAAAGTCCTATAAATCCTCTAATAATTGGAATATTCTTTATTAGTATCCTTTTGTATGTGGAAGATAGACTAAATTAACTAACTCATAAACTATCTCTAAAACTTTATACAATGTGTTCTAGAAGCATTATTGCAAAAATAACTTTTTATAACGATTTATTATCCTGTTTATAATCCACCTAACGTAATAAATGACATGGTGACAAAAATTATAAGCCTTTCTATGTTGGTTATTACTAGTACTAACATAAAAGTGGATCCAATGGTAATTTTGTAATAAAGTAAAAGACTTTATATATCAGTTATATATAGAATGGACATATAAAATGGGAGCGGTGGTACTTTTTGTAATAACACAATAAACTAGAAGATTTTCTATGTCGATTATATCTATAATCAACATAGAAAGTGGGTGTGTATATTACTTTAAATTTTTAAAAAATATATATGTTAGTTCTTTACTATAACTAGCATAAAATTCTTTATTTTTCTTTTCCTCATTTCTCCCTTTCACGTTGCACTTCAGTGTTTTTCTCACACTTTTCCTCCCTCACACTACTCTCCTCCTCACACTGACCCTCCTCTTCTCCCTCTCGTTGGTGCCTCTCGTCTTCTCTGTCTCGCTGCACTTGCTTGTCACTCTTACTCTCGCTCTTGTTGTACAAGTTTCTCTCGTTTTGCTCTGACTAACCTTGAATTCTAATGTATTATTGTGTTTATTGGGTTTTTGTATTAGTGTTTATTGTGTTTATTGGGACAATAACACAATGTGTTTATTGTGTTTGCTATGTCGGCATATGAGTCTCATACCTCCTTAGCGAGGAAGTGCATGACAAGAGTGATATTGGAGGTGAAGAAAGGGTCAGTGAAAATGTAAACCTCGAGGATGTGAATGATATCTTTTTGGCAAGTATACCAAATCGTTCAAGTAATACAGTAAATTAAGTTAAGAGTATCGTTCTCCCAAGGGAATTTGAGTCACGTTATTTAACTAAAATTATTTATCAAGATCAATTACTGATGATAACATTTGTGATTTCAATTTGGAAATTAGAGTGACATTAACAACGTAAAAAAATTAAGATTGAAAAATATGATAAAAGATCACTGGAATTGGTCTTTGACTAACATTACAATAAAATCCTGAACAACATACATTCTATCTTCAAGCATTTACTAAGAGTATCTTGGTTTAATTCCTTAAAACAAATTTTAAAATTATCTATTGAATTATTAATTCCTTAATTAAATAAGCAGATAATTTTGATTTTGCATTAAATTCATATGTTGAGAATGACCAAAAGCACATAAGTTATTCCTAGCGTAGTTACTTTTAGTTTCTTTTCTTACATTTCTAGTTCTAAAAATATTTCCCAGTACAAAAGAACTTTTAAAGAGAATTATACTTCCGTATAATCAAAAGCAAGTCAAGAAAAGAACAAGAACAGAAACATATATTGCACAGGAAATTTACATTAATGTGTCGTCATACAACCAATTCCAATGAACAGAAAATTCAGCCTATCCTAGACATCTCAAATGTACTCTTTACAGAAATTCCTTGCAGAAAGTGAAGTGTTGATGTCTTGAAAGGTCTCCTGATCGTCTCCTGAGTTCTCCAGTATTTTTCTCGCTTTGTTCGTGTGTCAAAAGATAGTTTATGTCTTTCTGTCATGTCTTTTAAAGCCACTTAACTTCATTAATTCGCTCAGCGCACATGTACTGATGCGCTATGCGAATTTTCTTAACTGCTGCCCTTTAAATGATGTTATTCGCTCAGCGCACAGGTACTGGTGCACTATGCGAATTTCCTTTTTCTGGCACTGCGAATTTTGGCTTTCACTTTGCGAAAATTGGCTGACAGAGTCCAAATGATGCATCCTTTCCTGTATAATATTTTACATAACAATTTACTCCCTATTATAACTTTTCACTGAGGAGCAACATGAATAATTACAAGATTGAGCTCATTTATAAGTGTTAAAACAACTTTTTTTCACACTTATCAGTGAATGAAGAGGCGGGGGAAACAAAGTAAGAAATGAATGACAACGACGATGGACATGAGGTCGGGATAAAACATGTTGTCTTTAGTGGAATTAAGGTTTCATGGAGAATTTGAGAATAAAATAAGAATGAGACTTTCTATGCCGATTGTAGTATAACTGACATAAAATGTGAAAACTTTCCATACTAATTGTTTTATGCTAGTTCCAAAACCGACATAAAAAAGTTTTGCTACAGTGGTTAATCTTAAAGTAAATAAGAAATCACTGTCAAATATTATATTGGTTATTGTCTCTGTGACCTAAAAATCTCAGTGATTATATGTGTTAGTGAATAGATTTTGAATTGATTTTTATGCTTTAAAAATTAAGAAACATATAATTAAAAACGATAACATTATTTCCCTTTTAAAGATTTGTATAATAACATAAATTTGAATCAATATATTTAAAAAAAGTTAAAATATAATCAATATTCTAAAACCAAAGAAAGATACAAAACGAATGCACAAAGGCATGACAAAAAAAGAATATCATTTGGTGCTGAGTTCAAACCTCAAAAAGATAGAAAGCCATGATGTTCAAATGCTTTGTTTTAAATTAAAATTTATAGTTATCCCTACATGAAAAGCTACAAAAGAAAAATAATAAAAATAGCAAAAAAGCAATATTATATATATTACATATACGAATACATTACATATACGAATACATTACATATACATATTATCAAAATTGATCATTATTTTATTTTAAAATATAAAATTAAATGTATACATACATGATTATATTTATTTAATCAAGGGACCAAGTCTCTTTAGTTACCAAAATCTTTATTTGTTTTTTTATCTTTTTTTATTATTATTTCTATTGTCATTAAGTTTGGAGAAAATGAATTCCACTCAATTGAAGTATTAAATACAATTGTAAATGAAAATGTAATATACATATATAAACTGAATTGATTAGAAAGTTAATGGAGAGAAATTAAAATGAATTGTTTTTTGTTTTAGCGTATTATACTACACTGAAAAATGTTCAAATTCACTCGATTGGGTTGAATTTTTGCGATTGAATCAAATTTGGATGAATTTTGATTGAGTTAACTTAGTTAAATTTAACTGAATTTTAATTGTCATTGATTTGGTCGAATTCAATCAAATTATGATTATTGTCGATTTTATTGAATTTGACCAAATTTTGATTGAGATCAATTAAATTAAATTTAGACGAATTTTGGTTCAAGCTAATTTGATTAAATATGACTAAATTTCGATCGAAAATGACTTACTAGACAAAGTTTGACCAAATTTAGACCATAGTCAACTCTAATATTTAATTTTTTAAAAATAAACTATAGTTTAATTCAGTTTTTATTATAAATTATTTAAAAATTTTAGTATAATATAATATAATTATTTTACAGTTCACTGTTTACTCATTCAAATACTAATTTGTATAAGCTTCTACATTCTATATATCTATTTTGTTTTAATTATTTTAATAAATTGTTTTGGTTTCTTTATTTCTACATTTAGGCATTGTAATCCACAACTTATTAGATTTAGTTAGTTTTAAAAAAATATTAGAATATTGATCTTCAACGCATGCAACAGGCAAATTGAAAATTATCCGAGACTTTCCTACACATGCTCCTGACATACCACAAATTTTCAAGCCGAGCATATATTCGTTAATTTCCATCCCATTCATTGAACTATTATGTGCCTTGCCTCGAAAATTCGTGCAAGAAAAAGACAAAATAAGTGGAGGAATTATTTGTCAAGCTCAGTAACTTTGAAACTTTGAAGAATGTATAGAGGTGAATATATAAGACTCTTTTTGAAGAGACGTGGTGACCAAACACTTAGAAATTGGTATCAGATTAAATTAATCATATCATCGCTTCATTTTAAGTTATTCAAAAACTAAGAAAATCAATAAAAGAAGGTGCACAATCGTCAAAATTTTGGTTTACAAAAGAGTCAGTAAGAAATGTTATAATACAACATTTTAACTTTTCTTAAAAAAAAAACAGACCTAAAACATTTACCATTTTTATTCTACCAGTTCTAAGAACAGTTATGGTTATTTGTAAAAAGATTGCATATGGTAGACTTTTAGAATATTTTTCCAGATTTCCAGAAATAATTCACAAAAGGAAATATGAAATGCAGTGAACATAAATTAGGGTGCAATTTTGCAACCAATATCTATGAAGAACAGGTGACATAATAGATCATGACAATAGCAGTCCATATAACATGTAGGTTCCTATTGCTTTTTACCAACGCCTTACATTTGTCCCTCTAATTTCTTTTTAATAAATTGTGTTTTGGCACATAGAAAAAGCAAATATTTCTTCAAACATAAAATAAAATGTATATTTTAATTCATGTTTATTTCTTACTTTTAAGTAATTGAATTTGAAATTGACAAGAAAATTATAATATTACAATACATCTAAATATACATTCTTAGAATGGAGAAACATATTCTCGCAAACATCAATGAAGCTCGTGAAGGACTTGTGTTTCTCGGCAATTTTATCTTTTAATTTATGTATGAAAAAAAAGAAGCTACTTTAATAAGAAAACATATTTTTTAATTTTCTAACCCTAACCCTAGTGCATTATGAACTAAGTTGTGTGTACAAATACAAGACAGGTAGATTTTCACCTAAATACTAAGTTGTGAATGGAAATGAACATATATATTTATTCATTTTCTATACTTATCCTCTCGTATTCATATTTTGTTCATGTTTTAAATTATTAAAACATTTTTAATTTATTAAATAATTTATAAAAATTATATTAATTTTTCTTTAATCTTATTTTTTTAAAAGACAACATATATTTAAATACTTTTACTTGTTTTAATAAAATTTTCCTAAGAAGCATAAGGTATGTCTAAACATTAGAGAATCTTCATGAATGTGCTTAAAACTATGATCCTAACTTTTACAATGTCTTACATTGTTTTATGGTATGGATAATGATATTTTAACAACATTTTTTTTAACAACATTCTAACATTATTTACGTGTTATTCTTTGATTGATATTTATGATTATTATTATTGATTATAGAGTAATTTTAGACCAATCACAAAATGACACGTAAATTATGTTAAAATATTGTCAAAAAAAATGTTGTCAAAATATCATTATCCTTATGATATTTATAGAATTTTTCTCTATAGAATTGTTATTTTTAATTTTGGCAACAATCCTTTTACATGGCAGCTCTTCACCTACCTCTTTCTACCACAACTGTCTACTTGGTAGGTTAAACTAAGGTACAAAGTGGGCCACACAGAAAAAAAAATTACACATAGTTAAAAGTGCAATGATATTTGTCACAATAATTAGTAGAAACTAATTGGCTTAATAGGTTAGGATGATTAACATGAATCAGTATAAATTTATGATTTAAGCATTGAGTAGCACTGTTTGGGTGATAGAGGGATTAAGTGGAATTGTGACTATTATACAAGATTCCAAAAGGGAAATAATAGGTTGGTTTGGTTAGACGACTTTTTAAACTACCAAGGCGCGGAAGTTGTGGAAAATATAAACTTGGTATAATCTATTGCAAAATGGTCACCATCAGGAGCGACAAGAAAATGAAAATTTCCCATGTCTGATTCAGACTATAGCGACTCACTTTTTTTTGTGCACAGGGACGTCAAGTGTTGTTTGTTAACATGTCAACATAATTAAAACTCAGAATCACACCACAGATATAATAATAAAAGAAAAGGAGAAATTACGGTCGTAAATTACGTTATGTGAATTGCAGTGAATAATGAAAGCACGAGAAAAGATGTTATGGAAAAAGAAAAGTAGTGGTAGAGAAAGAGAAGAGAAGAATAAAAGAAAATGAAAGATGAAAGATCAAAGATCCCTGAGCTGCCTAAGATTGACAGGAGATATGTATCTGTTGTCTCCGTCAAGTAGCTGCTTAGCGAGGATTAGGTTTGCAGCTTCGCTTGGATGATAAGGATCCCAGAACACGTGCTTGTACCTATCACTGCACATACTCGAAGTAGGCCCACATGGAATTATCCCTGCGAATTGGCCCCCATTTCCACAGCAAGCTCTACTTGCTGTTCTGAACCCTGCAAATTTTACTTTCTATATCATTTTTTCATTTCTCAAATAGTTATAACACTTTTTTCACATAAAAATAAAATCAAAGCAATTATCTACCGTATTTCTTATAGTTTTTTATGAGTTCTGAGACTAAATCGTAGACATTGGCGAGAACGAAGGTGGCACCGGGTAGGTTGTCGTTTAGCTCGGCAACCAAATCTTTCAATCGAGCATTGTATTGAAGCGCCAGTTTGTTGGCCAAATCCACGCACTCATCTTCGTTCAGCTGATTTATGGTCTTCTGGTAAGGTATGCATCCTATTGGCCCAACGTTTCCTATCACGAACTTTCGGGCATCCATTTTGTACAGTCTCTGCCATTCAATTCAATTTACAATTAATTTTCTTAAAACGATTATAGAATTTGGCTTTAAATTTAGATTGAGGTTGTTACCGTGAGTTGGGCCCTGAAATGAGTAATCATGTCATCTATGAAAGAATCTGGACTTTGAGAAATTCTGGCTCCAATGGAGAGAACTGGGAGAAGGTAATTGTTGAGAAAATCATTGGCCCCAACGGTGATAGAGAAAATGGATTTCTTCGTTATGTATTCTTTAGCTTTTGATTCACCCAGCAGTTTGTCAATTTGTTTTCTTGTTATGCTGAAGTAATCTATTTGAACATCCATTCCTATTCTATTCACCTGAAAACAAAATTATTGACTCCACACAGTTATATTCCTTATTACACAGAATGATTAAGACTAAGTAAGGAATAGACAGCAGAGAAAAAAAAAAATACTGACAAATATCCTTCCAGTAGCATTCATTATTCCTCCCCCTCCCGAAGCATAGTTCACTCCACTCAGTATGGTTTTCCCTGTTGCATTTGGTGCTAAAAATGGTATGGCATAATTTGGTTGTCCCAATTCCTCTCCTGAAAAATATTAAAATATAAACAGCAACACATTAATTATGTTAAGAAAAGACATGAGACACGTTTTTCAATATTAATTTCCATTTTTTCAACGTCATTCCTCACACCTTAATATATGTTAAAACAAATACGGTATATAAGTATTGTCAATATTTTTTAGTAGTATAACTTGATTAATATATATATATATATAAGTTATATTATGCATGTAAGGTTGTTGATTGAAAAATTGAAAATGTTGTTGTTTGTTAACTAGGAAAATCTAATAGGTAAACACAAAGATCTTGGTATGTGAGAAAGAAGACAAAGTTACCAACTATATCACCAATGGTTCTTCCGTTGGTGTAGCGGCCAGTGGGGTTTCCCCCAGAGGCCTTGAAATCAATTCCATTGGGAGGGATGTTTGCCTTAGAAAGAGTTGACAAATAGTTATTGTTTCCAGCATCCACCAATGAATCTCCAAATATGAAAGAGGCTCCTAAAGCGTTTTTCTGACCATCTACACTTCCATAAAAGCTAATGTTCACTAGAAAAAACACAAGCACCAACATGTCATAACAATGGAAAGCCATGGCTGCAACTGAAAAGCTCTGCCAAGAGCCTTATAAGGACCACTTTTTTCCCCTTCGCGTGAGAAAACTTGTGATCATGTTTTAATTTGGTTTGACCCTTTTCTCATTAAAAATAAGATTCCAAAGGACTGCACTGGATGAATAAAGATTTTCATGTGGTTGGTCATCAACATCTGTGCATATTTCTCACCCTGCTGTTGAATTCATCAATTAAAGATTTTGATTTTGTAGACAAAGTCACAGGGTGCCTAGTTTTATCCACGATGACCTATTCGACAAGACAATTAATTACAGAAGAAAGCTGTGAGGGACTTTGGTCTTTTTTTTATGATCTTAATTATAAGACATTAAAACCAACCCTTAACTCCTAATTTCATGTTATTGGAAAGTAATACAACAGTCCATCTGCACTCAACAACTCAAGAAAACCAGGTTTCTCCCTTTTCTTTATCCTTCCAACTGCTTCTAAACTCCAAACATTTGAAATTTTATTCTATTTTTGAAGGTTTGTGAACAATCTTTTTGGGGTTGAAGGGGCTGAACCGGGCTAATAACAAGGCCCAAAGCTAAGAAGAGGTTCTCGTCACAAATGGGCCAAGAAACAGTAAATCTTAAACTTGTACAAAATTTAAAAGTATTAGTAATTCATAATTGTTCATGATTCATTTTTCAATTAGTTTCTCATTTCTCTCTATTCAACGTGTAAGGGAAGATATGAATTGAAGATTGAAAAGAAAAGTGGAGTCCCCTGACAGTGCTGGAACCATGAAGATCAACGACATCTAATCTAAACCATCATCAACTTCTCTCTCCACTCTCAACTCTCCTGCAGCCGTATGCCTTTTTTTCTTTTCTGTCCTTTCAATTTGAAAACTGAACTCAATCTCATAAAACGTTTGATGAGTATCGAAATTCAAAACTTTTCTTTTGCAAAACTCAATTGCAGACTAAAAAGTTAAGATTGTAAATACATCTGAATTATTTTAGACGAAAAAACAAAATCAAATGGTATATTTAAGATTGTAAGAGACTAAAAAGTTATTTAGCATTTAATGTCATGCTAACTTGAAATGTGTTTTCATTTTTTACAAGATTTTGATTCCTGTTTTTTTTTAAGTGTCAATTTGGACTCAATTTTAAAAAAATTATACAATTTAATCTTAATTGGTAACTATAGAATGACGTGAATTTTTATTATATTATAATTGTTAAGTAAATAACTGCGGATATTTTACAAGTTTGATAAAAGATTTTTGTTGTATTATAATTGTTAAGTAAATAGTGTGAATTATAAGATTCGTTGTTCTTCATTCTTTAACACGTAAAATTGGATCGAAAAATGCATATCAGGGATTACAGTACAAGAAAATTAATAAATAATTAGCAATTTTAGTAACAAAAAATAATTAGTAATTGACAAATTTAGACCGATTTATAAACTAAAAGTTATTGGTAACTAAAAGAATAAACATATAAACCACATGAAAGATAAAAGAAAAAGAAAGTTCATACTCTTACAATTATAAATCCTGAAAGTCCGAAAAAGTTATAAGCTTACATTCGTAAGAAGGAGAAAAATCTTGTAAGGTATTGATTGAGTTATATCATAAACACATTCTCTTTGTTAGAGTTATGATCTAAGACTTGTAAACAATCTGATTGATTGTACATTCTGAAAATAATTCAAATACTTTTTTTATTAACTCAGTTGAGTTAAACGCTTACTAGGCAGCGTAACAAAGTTATCAGAATTGTCTAGTAGAAACCAAGTGTGGGTGAAACTCAAACTAGGCAACGTATCAAGTATATACCAGAATTGTTTATTGAAAATCAGGAGTGGGTGAAATTCAACTAGTCAATATAACATATGTTACCAAGATTGACTAGGTGTAAACAGGAGCGGTGCTAATACTCAGTTATAATTTTGTTGAGATTATAACGGAACCCTCTAAGATGTCTTAGAGAAGAACCAGATGTAGCTCAGTTGAGGGAACTAGTATAAAATAATTGTGTTTATTGTTTTACCTTCAGAAAACATATTGTTTACAAACACTACCTTTTTTCAAAATTAATCTTTGACATGCACAATTGTTACTAAATGTCAATTTTCTTCAAAGGTTGTGTCCTTCTTAAAATACTACATTAACTTTGATAAAACTCTTGACAAATTATCTATCTTTAAATGTGTAGGTTAAACATTGTTTTACAAATCAAGTGTCTAACAATTTGTGTAAACTTTTTAATCATTATCAAAGTTGTTAAATGTCTTTTAACAAAAAGTTTTCCACAATACTATTCTACTCCTTTCTAATGTTTTTCGTTATTTCAATAGGTGTTTTACGTGATCGTGAAGAATACTTAAATAATCAGAAACATCATTAACAAGAACACTAATTTGATTAAAAAATAAGTAGAAATAGTATGATGATCATTAGTAGAAGAAAGGATATTGATGTTAGAAGTAGAATTACCTAATCAAGTAAAGTGGAAGAATGAGAAATAGTTAAAAATGTAAAAAAATCAGCAGAGCTATGATTAGAATGGGTTGGCACAGGAAGAGATAAAGAGTTATGAGTTTTCTAAAGTTTATGATAAGAAGACTCATGAAAAACCACATTAGGAGATATATCAATATAATAGTTTTTGAGATTTAAAAAATGGTAACATTTTTGTATAAGATTTAAAGCCTAGGAAAATACTATAGATAGGACAATCATCAAAGTTATTCCGTTGTATGAAACACAAGAAAGGTAGTTTAAAGAAAAAAAAAAATCAGAACAAATAGCAGCAGAGCTCTTCACATTTTAACATAATGTCTTTTACAAGAAATTATGGAATGGTGATATGATATTGTGGAATATTTTATTAGATTAATTAATGAAGCTAATGTTTATGCTGGTATTATTAATAATTTATGGTGATCATTTTACTTAATTTATTAATAATTTATTTATATTATTATATTTTTACGATAATATTGGTTCAGGTTTTTGTTTTGTTGAAATTATAATAGAAAGAATTATTTGACACGGAAAAAAAATGTGAAGTGATAAGAAATGAATAATAGATTAATAGTAATTAACTTACATTACACATCATGTAAAAATAGTATTATCCAAAAAAATAATTTTCTATTTTTTCGCCTTAAAATTCCTATGTGACATGTTACCCGCTAAAGAAAGTATCTCTTGATGATTGATGAATGATTGAAAACAAAACAAGAAAGTTTTAATCTTTGGGTCCATTCGAAGCACATACGTTAGGAATAGGAAGGTTTCCATGGTATTGACGATGATGATGATCCAAATGAAAAAGGCCCAATAATGTTAATAATCTATGAGGTGCGAGGACTGGTTATTAGCTTCCAAAACGTAGAATAGAGACACACACGTGCAACCAAAAAGAAACGATACAGGCCCGTTTCAACCTAACTTGGACCTGGGCCCATTATCCCATCAATGCATACAACCAATCTTTACTTTACCACAAAAATACTTTTTCTACCTGTTTACCATTCACGACGGACCCCTTTATTCTAGATTAAAAACAAGTATCCCTAAGTCAAAACCCGCAATGATTTATTTTTTTAAAAAATTAATGCATGAATTGATTTACATTTATTTATATTCATAAAAACAATAGATAAATAAATTGACGTTCTTAACGACATTAGGTTAAATATATGATTTCAAAAATATATATTTATAAATTAAAAATAAATAAATCATAGTAAAGAATAGACTTTAAACTTAAATCAATCTCACAAAATAAATTTATAAGGTGAGATTTGTACTCATTTACATACTATAAATTAGTTTTATCTTTAATTGACATGAATTTCCAATAAGTAGGAAAGACAGATGAAAGATTGGTCAATGAATAGATAAATAATTTATATCTATAATATAAAGATAATAAAAAATTATGATTTTTTTTCTTTAGCAATATGAATGAAAATAGGTGAGGTTACCTAAATTAAGTTTGGGAGTAGAGTTTTTGAAAGAATATGTGAAGTTTAAGGTTTTATTAAAGTGTGTTTGATGAAAAAGGTAAGTTGTTTAAGTAAAAGATAGTGATGAATCCATAAATGGGGAATTGATAGCATGGTTTGAATGTAGCCAGCAAGAGATTTTGCGATCATTGAATATGATAGAAAAGTCAAAATGAAAAAGATGAAGATAAGCAAGATGATTGTTGATTTAGAGTAGTGAATGGGAAAAAGTTAGAATGGTGGAAGTCTAAAGCACTTGATTGTAGCTTGGTGTAGATGGAGAGCACACTAATGGAAGTGTAGGTAAGTGAGGCCCCATCATCCCACTCAACCAAGTCCCTTTCTATCCCTTCTTTCATTTGAAGTCTCTCAGACATGCAAAGGTTTCTCTTTCTTTACCATTGTTTTTTCAGAAAGTGGGGTTGCCTCTGTCGGACAGAGTGGTTGTGTTCTTGAGTGTATGTTCTGTATCAGTTCACAATTCTTTGTCTCTGCTTTCATTGGTTCTATCTGTTCTAACCATTTCATGAAAAAAGATTCTCGTTGGAATGATGCATCATGCACACCAACCTCTTTTATTCATCTTTCATGTATCATTCTCACACTACTCCACTTTCCCTCTTCGTTTTGACCATTGCTAAATATAACTTGGTCGACCGTTGATGAGACTATGATCATGTTTCCATTCAAAACTGGTCACCAAATAATACCAATTATTGTCTGTAGTAATGCACGTGATGTCCATATCCATTAAAGCTCATTGAACCAATATAGCTTCATCATGCTTTTCTATTCCTTTTTCTTACAGCGTATCATTTTACCCCTTTTCAGATCCAATAAAGTTCAAAAAATTGTTTATTTAACATCATTTTTGTGAAATCTCTTCATATTCATTACATAAATCGTGTTATTTTATTTCCAGGAACTTTTGAATTCTTTTTATTCAAATAACTCACTCTATATATAGTATTTATAAAGTATTATTGATAATGAATGCAAATAGTTCAAACAATCTGAAAAAAGTGACATAAAATTATATTTGTGATGGCAATTTTATACTATATCACATAGTAAGGGCGTCAACCAATAATGCTTGAAGAAGTTGCATTCAGAGATGAAATCAAACAATAGTTATACTATTTTAATTACAATCGTTAGGAAATAATTAAGTAATAAAAATACTTTTTTATTTTTATATATTATTTATCATTAGAGTTTTGTGCAAGAATTAAAAGAGCAAAATGAAAACAACTTTAATTATACGAAAAGAACAAAGTTTATTTGATTGTCTTACTTCTGTGAAAGAAAATTTAAATTGTAACTAAATTAATACTTTCACTCACTTATTAATGTGGGAAAAAAAATCCCTGTCTAAAGAAAACGCTACAAAAATGAAGCAGTATTTTAAACAGATTATCGAATGGAAAGAAAGATGAGGAAAATAAACAAAATAAAAGATAATGATCAAATAAGTACTTAAAATACATAGATATTATTTTTTTAATCAATAAAACTGGTCATTATTTTTATTGATAAAAGTTGTTTTTTATTAGTTTAAGGAGTTCAAGAATGTGTGATATTTTATACTGTATTGCACACATAAATTATAGAAGATTCATGAAAAGGTTTGAAAAACATGCATAAGAAAATTGCTTAGCGGCATTGAAAACAAATTCTAGAGGACCACATTAGATAAGTTGGGTCAAAGAAGAGTTAAGGATAATTGTCATAAAAATTGACCTACCCTCTAACTTTTCTTCATCACTCATTTGTCAAGGAAAAGAACAATGCTTTATTCTTGAAGGATACAACTGCTAACTCATTGGTCAATTTGTTCCTCAAATCCAATATAGAAAGTAAAATGTAATGTAGTCAAGATACCCTTTTTCTTTATCAATTTAACTTCTAGGGCTTTGTGCATTATCATTAATAATGGAATCCTAGACAGGAAGTGAAGTGGTTGGTTTACGACTTTTTTAAAGTAATTAGGTTTTTTTACATTAAAGTAAATTAAGGTTGTATTTATATTTGGTGTAGACGGTATAGAGTTCAATATCAAAAGAAAAAAGTTTGGTTAGATTTCCATTCTTAAAAAAAAAACAGCAGTACATCCACGGGCAAAAATACAATTTGAAGAACAATAGTTAGATAGCAGGTTCACAAAAAAGTTTGTAAGAGCCTAATCCTATCATTTTTTTTGTTATATTATCTCATTGAATGACATTTTATGTTTCCTACCTAAGATATTATTTTTCTGAATAAGTTTTTAGAAATTCAAGTTAGAAGTTCTAAATTAAGTAAAAATAAATATTGAATGGTATATAAAAAAATAAGACGCACAAATATTAAGTTTTAAGATTTTACATTAAAAATAGTGTCAAATTTCTATGTGCACAACTCATATTTAATAAGTCTTCGATCTCGTCAATCTATTTTAGTAAAAAATTCTAAGTGATATTATAGTATTATAGTTTATGGTTTGTTTTGGTGTCTCAAATAAAAAAATATGTTCCATTGTGATAAAACCTAACCCATTAAAAATTGAAGCATAAGTTAGTAGAAATGAAAAAGTTGAATAGTATATAAAAAAACAAAACTTACAAACATTAAACATTTATGTTAGAAGTTGTGTCTTATCTCCCAAGAGAAAAAACAGGAGAGACAAAGATTTTGATTTGCTAG
Source organism: Vigna angularis (assembly GCF_016808095.1). Classification (NCBI taxonomy): domain Eukaryota; kingdom Viridiplantae; phylum Streptophyta; class Magnoliopsida; order Fabales; family Fabaceae; genus Vigna; species Vigna angularis. Next base: position 19,808,184 of record NC_068970.1, read on the forward strand.
GTTTAAGGAAGTTAGAAATTAGTAAAAGGTTGAATAAGCATTTGGATCAAGTAGCAATTGGTAATACCAAAATGTTTGTCAACATTCCTAGACACATGAGAAACCAAAGAGGCAGAATTAAATGGAATTCAGTACGATGGAAACATACAAAACCATAAGAAATCCAAGAGTTGGATAAGGAGATTTGAAACTTACTCATATGAATATTGTTTACATGGAAGCGTGTGTTATTATCATTCATCTTTGACACAAGAATTCATTACTTGAGTCCTGATGGGTAGACTAGCATACTCGTCCATGTTTGATAAGCTACAGCCAGTTAGCTTTAAAGGGAAAACACATTGATTTCATGCATACTTAAGGGATGATTTGATTCTAATTATTAGGGTATTGGAGGAAACAATAAGGGAGATTCTCTTTGAAGAAGAACTACAACACATGCTTAATTATATAGTGTCAAATCTGTGTACACTATCTCACTAAAAGAGACAACTTGTATACAGAGAAGATTTTGGAATCATGGTCTCAATTCCTATGTTCATTATGTCAACAGGAGGAAGAATCAATGCAACACTTACTTTTTTTACGAAACATCATACAAGGTATGGAAAACAGGTTATAGATGGGTGAATTTGAGTAATGTCATATCCTCTTTTCCAAGTATGCATTTCTATTAACATGACTTTGCCATGAGCATGTTTCAAAAAATAAAGTGACATTTTTGTGGTTTGCAAGTATGGAAGGAAAGGAACAAGCATGTTTCATGGAAAAAACTTTAATGTTAATATAATTATTTGCCAGGTTAAACTAGGTTGTTGGTTGTGGACAAGTGTTGTATATTCAGATAACAACGTTTTCCTATTGTGGGAATCCATTCCAAGGGTTGTTTCCTAAGATAAAGAAACGAATTGACTAGATGAAAAGAAATAAAGACTCAAAATGTAGCATGTGGGATGAATATGGAATTTGGTTATGAATAGTTTAAGGATAATGAAGGAATTACAAGTGTTGTTTAATTTTGTAGTAATAGGTAAACATTCTTTTGCTCCAATAGTACAAGAATATAAATGGTGTAGATCTAGGAATGGAGAAATTTTATACAAGTTTTCCTTCTTTTTTTTTTGACTTTCTTTGGAAGTAAGTATGGTGGAAGGATGTATATCCTAAGGACGATTTCATATTTAAGGACACAAATGTATTATGTAGAATAATTTGTATATTTTTTTAGAGTTGTTTTCTGTTTTCTGATGTATATGAATTTGGTACGTCTTGTACCACTCATATATAGTTGGTTATTGCAAATAAAAAAAACATTTTAATGTTACAATATTGTTTAACCATTATTTTGTGTCTGCAAAGACGAAACTATTTTGCAAATGAAAAATTTGAGAAAATGTTTCATGTGGTTAAGTCTTACATATAATGATTTTTTGCTTGTGAGTGCTTACTTTTTTTGTTTTCTTTTAAACCTGTCCACTTTTGTTTATATTCTTAGACTATATGGTTCCCTTCATTTTCACTTTTTTTAGCAAAGTTTTAGGTTGGATCTATAACCAACTTTTGGAATGGAGATTTTTTTTTCTTATTGTAATGAAATTGGGGTTAATTGGAGTGAAGTGAAATATTCAACTTTAAAATTACTTTCAATTTCCTCAATTAAAAAATATAAAAGAATAAATTGTATTTAGAATCTTGTTTTTGTTTCTATACATTACATTAATGTTCTTATTTCAAATAAGTTGAAATGACATAATTAAGTTTAATCGCAACTTCCAAAGTTTAACTATTTTAAAATATTAACATAAAACAAAACAAAATACTTTTATTTTATAAAAAGTAACTAGGTTTGCAATTTATTTATGGTGCAACATAAGGCTTTTTTAATATTATTCCAAATATTATAAACTGATATAGTATAATTAATCGGACTGAATAATAAAATACCAACTAGACCAATTTGATATATTTGTTGGATACTGTAATTGTTAGCTCCATTAGAATAAAGACGTTTTCCTACTTGTCATTGCTTACTCACGCAGAAAAAGTATTACTCCCAAAATTTCTTTTTTCTTTTTCACTTTGATTTCGTATAATTTAAAATGAAATTTATATGATGTATTGTGAATTTAATATGACCGTTTAAATAATATAGTATGATTCGATGATTAAATTACATTCATCTTTCGCCTTTTCCTCGATTTTAGTTTAATAATCAATTTTGTTTATATTTATTTATCATATTTTAATGAAACCCTCTTTGAATAATACTTTAAGCGAATAGATTGGATTTACCGAAATAAAAAACGTAAAACTATACCAGATTGGGTGGTCCGAAAAACAAAATTTTTAAAATAGGAGACAAAATATCTTTATTTAAAATTGAAAAAAAAAACATATGAATCAAGGAAGGAGAAAAACATAATCATTTTTTTTTAAATCTGTATAATTTTTAAATTTTAAAGTCTCTTTTAAGTCATGGCAACATAACATATAACGATTTCGTAATAAACTTTTCTAACATACAATGATGTCATGTTAATGTCTATTTTTAACGTATCTTTACACCAAAACAAAAAGTTGAGACGATAAAATAGGTTAAAGAGTAAGACTAAAAAGACTGGAAATTTAAAACAAAAATCTAAATTGCAGACACTATAATATTCTTTAGAAATACATAATACACCTATTTACCAATTATTGCAATTAAATCTTCAGTAATAAAACCATTATTAAATCCTCGTAAACTACTATTACTACCTTGTCCTTTTATGCAGCAGCTTTTCTGAAATAAATTTGTCTTAATTATTTAATTCCTTTAAATTACACGTTGCACTATTTTATATAGAAAGGAAAAGTTAAAGATAAAATTCTAATATTTGTGAAGGTAGTTAAATAACATGATAATTAATAAATTTAATAGCATTTATTAAATTAAGTAAATTCTTTAATGATTATAAAATGATTAAAAATCCATATACGACCTAGAAGTGAAATAAAAAAATGTTGCATTATAAGCACTCAAGTACCTATCCTAGCAACATCCCTACATGTCATTATAGTTTACAATGATTTAAGCCTTTCATTGAAACATTACAAATATTTCACCCATTCCCATAAAAATAAAATCATATCTCTTCTTTTCCATGCATGTCCATTGGACCTCACAAATACAAAAGTAAAGTGCCCAAACTTTTAAATTCTGTCATTACTATATTTGCTTTCTTTATACCCAAAATCTTTCATAACATATACAATGTCTCTTCCAATGGTTACATTAGGAAAAACAATTTACTTTTTTTTTCCTCCTTTAAACCTTCCCCAATCAAAAAGTTACGGCTTCTAAACCTAAATAAGAGAAGTATCTAATTTCATATTAACTAAATGATAAATTAATATTTTTTAATCTCGCTAATCTTAATTTATAACATTTTTTTATAAGATTTCTTACTAGAACTTATAACATAAATAAAAATACTTTCTTTACTTATATTTAAATGAGGAAAGAAGATTAGACTAAAACTACATTTGGGGAAAAGGAGCTTCACCTAACCTCTTAAATATGTCTGTCCTAACTCCAAGACTGTGTGGATAATTGCTTCTGCACCTGTGCTTTGACATAAATGCTTCTCTTTTTTCCCTCCCTTTTTTTTCTGGAGAAATAATGTGTGACAATAAAGAGATAATAAATATTTTTTCTATTTCTTTTTTAAGATTGGATTTTTATTTTTATTTTTAAAATTTAAGATAATATTAATTATTTTAATTTATATATGTGTGTGTGGGTTTATTGTAACATAAATACTACAAATGATCTTTTAATTATTTTACTAATATAAAATACTATGTTTAAATATATTTTTAGTTATCGTAAATCTAATTTTTATACTTTTTATTTTTAACTTTTTGTTCTTTTTAGTGTTTTGATAACTATTCTTATTTGACATTAAAATGAAAGGGAAATACTAAAAACTATTTTAGCTTTTTTTTTATGTAATTTCATTTTATAGATAAAAATATACTTTTATGAAATTGTATTTTTTGCGTTTGTTACCTAATGTAAAAGTTCTTATTAGTTTTTATTTTTTAAAAATAGTGTAATGATTAAAACAAATAAGGAAATATTAAAGAATAATTGTATAAAGAAATTGCATAACATTAAAGAATAATGAAATAATATACTGAAGTTGTGAAGAGAAAAGAAAAACTAATAAACTATAAATTCAAACATTGGTTTAAATAATATCTGAAAAACCTCTATAACTAATTTACATAATTTAGTTACTAATCACGTTTAACTGAGAAAATTAGTCATTACCAAACATATTCAAGCCATGATTTAAAAAATCTAGTTACTATCAATTGCTTTCGTTTTTTCCATTTGTACTGCTTTTGAGTTTGGGTTGAATATTACCCAATTACGCTTTCCTATGATAACCAATACAATTATTTTTAAAAAAATATAATTAATCAAAACAAGCGCAAATGATCTTTGCATAAATTTGGTGTTGACTCCATCTCTGATAATGACATTCGTATAAACCAATTTTAATATTGATTTGTAGTTAGCCAGGTTAGAGTTTACTTTTAAAACATATTTAATTTCGTTTTTAAACATCAGGTATGAATTTGACTTTTGTAAAAAGAAAAAACGTTCACATATTTATCTGATAAATACATATATTTAAAAGCCAAATTTTATCCAGTTTTAAAACATGAGATATGAATTTGATTTTTATAAAAAAAAGTGACATATTTATTGGATATATATATATATATATATTTAAATCTGAAATTTATTTATTTAAAATCTAATGTATATTATGGTTATTTTAAGAAGTCAACGAATTTAATTATAAATTTATTTACTATCCTACTATTATATTACTATTAGCATTATAAAAAATAGTTAAATTTTATCAAAATATTAATAATACAAAATCATAAAGACTATACATAAATCTATACTTTAAAAATATTTCAAAAGCGAAATATCAATAAATATTTTATGAAGACTCATTTTAAAAATTTTCTATCGTAAGTAACTATAATGGATCATAAGATTGAAAACATTGTTGATGTATTTGTTGTGAGTATGAGAGACTTAAAAGTCGATTGTAATAAATCTGATATAAAATAAAATGTAATCAATAAAAAAATGTAAAACACTGTCCATAAATAATATTTACCTCTAAAATTAATATTGCACAAAAACATTAGTAATAATAGGATTCTATTTTAATTAATTATTTTTTAATTATATTAAATATTTTCGAGAATCCTCTATACAATCTAAAAAATAAAATGAAACAAATTATATCGTCTTTTAAAACAAAATATTTTTTTGAGTTTGAACCTTACACCTATTGCTTATAAACTTTCACTTGAAGAAATGCAGAGACTTAATTCGTCTTGAGTTATATCTCCTGTAAACAAGTTTTAGTAATTAACATAGTCAATATCGGTGTTCATTTTAAGTTATAATCAATGGTTGCACGTTACAACCTTGTGCATGTATCTTGTTTTATGAGTGTTGCATAAAGACTTGTTCATGTCTCGTAGTGATGGTCTCATCGTCACACTCATTAGATAAACCCTTAAAGTATGGGTAACAACACGGGCCAACCTGACCTATTTAAGCTCGACCCAATATTGACTGATCAAAAATGGGTTGGCCTTCTAATTGAAACGAGTTAAAATTTACAACCCAGTCTGTGACTTGCTAGGTTGACCCATTAGTTTTTGTTTTTTTGTCATTGAAAATCTAATATGACATGAAAACAGATTGAAATTTTTAAAATTTTAGCTGAAAACAGGTTGAAAACGACTGTTGAGTTGTCAAAAACAAAAGAAATTTAAAAATTATGGAGGAGACAAAATGAAACCACATAAAAGAGAGACGAAATATAAAACAATAGGTATTCTTCAATTCAACACAAATAATGAAAAAATTAAAAAGGGTAAAGGCAGGTCGGGTTGATCTATAAATGAGAGAAGAATGGTGGAGATGAGAGAAAAAAAAAAAAAATATATATATATATATATATATATATATATATATATATATATATATATATATATATATATAGGGTTGTGTTAATGGGGGAGGAAAATTGGATTGTGTTATTGTTAATGAAAAGTCAAATGAATATGAAGTGTCACGACGCAGAGATAGAAGAGAATGGTGGAAATGAGAGGAGAATGTAGTTATGTTAATGGTGGAGGGAAGTCGGGTTATGTTAGTGTTAATGAAGCCAAGTTTGGCGGGCTGGTCTGCCAGGCTGCTTAGCGTGGCGGACCGGGTTAGTTCGGGCTCCCGGTTAAAAATGCTATCTTGACTTTACCTTTTTTGTCAAGTTGGCGGCTTAACTTGCGCGGGCTTGACCTTTATTTTCATCCCTATCTCAAAGGGTGTTTTATGACTCACATCCTTACAATAATTATCATTGAGTTTATTAAGATATTTTTTTTTTTAAAAAAAAAGACATAATAATGCACATACTCATAATTTATAGTATACATCGTCATAGGAATGAGACTTAATATTTACTCAAATTAATTGGTTTACTTTAGTCAACAACAACTTCGTTATTACCTATTGAACTTCATTCCATTAAATCACCAGTCATATGGAGATGGGTGTCCATTATTGTAACTAATTTATGATCTTTAATATCATTTCTCTCTAAGACTCAAATGCTTGTTGATGCATCAATCTTTGAAGAAATGAAAGAAAAGAATGATGGGTCGGACATCCATGACATTTAAGTTTTTTATCTCCTTAATTTTATATAATTGTTTATTGCTTGTTGAAATTTTGTTATTTTTTAATAAGGTTAAATATTTTTTTAGTTTTTAAACTTTGATGCGAAATTAAAATCTATCATTCTCTCATGCTTTGATATAGTGGTCCAAATTTTAAAATTAAATAGATATACCTAATCAACTAAGTTATCTTTTTACAACATTTCAAGATGATATTTGAGTATTTTATACCATTTAATACATTTCATCTCAAATATTAATTCAAAAATTCGTTTAAATATAAAAAAATTAACACTAGATTAAAAGTGCTATATCTATTATTTTTAAAATTTGAAAACAAAAATATAAGAAAGTTTGATATAAAAATGAATTTCAATTTTACCTTCAACTTTTGGTACTATAAACATATTTAGCCTTTTTTATATTTAATTTTTTTAAAAGAAAAATAATTTGTAGAATCAACATTGCGTATTCATCATTTTAATTTTATTGGCCAAGTAATATTTATGTACTTGTTTATTATTTTTGTAAAAGAAAAAGTTAAGAAACCTACTTTTCAATCAGCTCAAGTTTTTTAAATAATACTCCGTTTAAATTTAAAGGGTTAAATATGTTTTTAGTCCCTGAACTATTGGCCGTTTCTGGTTTTAGTCCCTCTTTCAAAATAAGGTACAATTTGGTCCTCATTCTTTTCGAAACTTTGGTTTTAGTCCTCTAAAACTAACACCGTTAAAATTTAGCTCACGTGGCTAACGGTAGACTGACACACTATTTTTTTTTTTTCAGTGTTTCTCACCATTTCTTCCTCTCTCTCTTCCTTCCATCTTCCACCCAACTTCATCTTTCACAGCATCTCCGATCACAAAGCTGGCAACTTCTCAACCAAAGCTGACAGCCCATCTTTTGCATCTGGAAGGAAAAAGTACATGGTGAATTGGTGTTTATCTTCGCCTTGCTTGTAGGGAAGACCAAGGACTTTAAAACCCTCAAAAGGCCTTATGAACTACTTCTTCTTGCTAGTCATGAAGGGAACCTTGACTGATTTGTCATCAAGAGGTTCGTTAAGTTATTGCAGCACTGGTTGGCACATGGTCACAAACTCGAAAAGACTAGCAAGTCCAGTGATTAAATGAAGATGCTTGGATCAATTTTAAATTGGTAATGACTACAAAAACGACAATTGGATGTTTTCCATATTTTATGGGCAGTGGCAAGGTTGTATCAACAGAATAAGAAGCATTTCATACTTATAAATAGCTAAAGCTTTCAAAAGGATGAAAAAGCATCCACACTGTCACACACAATGCTATTGAAATTTGTACTAAATATTTTGGTTTGAAGGTGGCGTTGATCATAGTCTAATGTCAATGTTTAAATGAAGACTTGTTTGAGAGGAAAATAAGAAAACAAATAAATAAAATAAGTTTCTCTACCAACATAAAATTAGGTATATGCATAAACTAATTTCTGCTTTTGGAATAATTAAATCATTTATCTTATCCAGATATCGAAGCTAATTTTAGCTTGCGCTTATTTCTCTTTCCTTGTTTTCTTCATATAAAAGTGTTTTGGCTAGTTTTTGGAGAACCTAATATGGGAAAACTTCTGCATATTATCTTTTATGCATAAGATCTCAGGAACTTCTTCCTTTTTCTTCTCATTTTTTAATCTCAAATGCTTGTAGATTAGTTTATCCATACTTTTTATGGAAAATTTTATTTTGCTAAAACAAAATCATTTGATAATAGAAGGCTATAGAAGTTCTAAGTCATCAACCTACTATGTTGAAAACCATTGGATTAAGGTACTGTATGATCTCACTTTTATCACATAATTCATTCTTTAAAGGAAGAGCCTACTCTCTACACTGGAACAAAAGTGTTTTCAGGTGTCTTCCAAAAAGCTTTTACAAGGCCACTTGTTCTTTTGTCTCCATTTTATTACACTGGAACACTTTTATCACATGAGTCTGGTTGTACTGTCAACAGATCCAGCAGGAAGAAGTTCTTTTACAAGGTCATTTGTCTCCTTTTCGGCCCAAGAATTAACTTCATTGGCCACTTCAACAGCCTTAGAAATTAAAAATTATTATCAAATTTAAAATCAATTGTATAAATGGACAGGAGCCCCTTTTATCTCATGCATTTCAATAAAAGTGTTTAAGTTTTTGGAAAAAAAAAATTCCCACATAAATACGACTGTAACAGACAGCAATGAGGAGAGCTACAAAAACAGACCATCAAGTCGATAAGGGAACAATTCCAAGGAGAGCTACACCATGTACTTTTTCCTTCCAGATGCAAAAGATGGGCTGCCAACTTTGGTTGAGAAGTTGCCAGCTTTGTGATCAGAGATGCTGTGAAAGATGAAGTTGGGTGGAAGATGGAAGGAAGAGAGAGAGAGGAAGAAATGGTGAGAAACACTGAAAAAAAAAATAGTGTGTCAGTCTACCGTTAGCTACGTCAGCTAAATTTTAACGGTGTTAGTTTTAGAGGACTAAAACCAAAGTTTCGAAAAGAATGAGAACCAAATTGTACCTTATTTTGAAAGATGGACTAAAACCAGAAACGACCAATAGTTTAGGGACTAAAAACATATTTAACCCAAATTTAAATGTTTATAATGGGTAAAAATATCAGATTCAAAACTTAATAATAATAATAATAATTATTATTATTATTATTTCAAATTTGAGTCCAATTGCAAAATTTCCCCTTTTCAAATCTCACTTGTTTCTACTTGAGTGCAGTTGCAATTTTTTCCCCTTTTCAACTAACGTAAAAATAAAGGATAACTATGTTTTCTTTCTTTTTGTAATCTAATTAGTTCTAAACACAACTTCTACGGATTACAATTTCAACAACGAGGTGAAGCAAACTATTAGTTTCGATATCTTTACTAAGATTTTCTATGAACACTTATTTGTTAATATATATTTTGACGAAAATGAATTATATAAAATAGTTCAGTATGATTATTTAGGATCGAGATATGAATTTTATAGATGTTGCTTCACACTCCTTTCGGTGGCGCACTGCGTCTTCTTCAATGGAAGTGGGGGTACCTGCAAAGATACTCCGATGCTAAAGTCAGATATGATTCGTGGGATCTTAGTTTTCCCCCAAGTGATATTTTTCTTAAAGCAAAACGTACATTTTTCCTTCGTTTTTCTTGTATTTAACGTAAACAAAATGTAAAACCAACTGATTACCTTAAAATACGGTTAGTTGCCGTGATCCACGTTATTCTTAAAATTTGGTTAGTTGCCTGCGTAATCCGTGTTACTCACGTCAGATATTTTTGACTACTCGGACTATTGGTCCAACTACTTAAATGTTGAGTTAATTGGCCCAATATCGGGACGTTGTTCCCTACACCACCACCCCTTGCTCCCAACACCTCCCCGTTTCTGTTTTGCCCTTCAGTCAAATTTAATTTAATTTTTAGAGTTAATACGTCTTCTTCGTCTTTGTGCTTTAGCAGTCACTCTGTGCCTTGGAAGACATTGCAATATGTATTATTCCAGACACAAGACAATCCTCGTTGGAACATGGAAATTATTAGCAACCAAATTCTACCCAAAATAGTGTAGGTTGTTTCCATAGTTTTGCTTTGCAATGTTATAGTCCCATTGCAACCACCAATTGTTAAATACACAACCCTCTTTCACCAACAATCACCATTCTCTGGTGCCTCTTTCTAGAAAATCACTTTCCACCAGAGCCCACCTCAACGATGCCGGACCTGATGACAGCACTCCACCACGGCGGTTGACCAGGCAGAGGAAGCTCCGCCACCTCAGCGGCCATGACATTGGCTTCTCCTTCTTCCACTCCGTTGACTCTTTTTCTACCTCGCTGGAGCCCCGCTACGCTTCTGAACACCGCTCCCTCTCTAATATGTCGCAACCGCTGCCTCTCCCTGAAGCGCCGTTGACCTGTCGAGCCAAGTCAGTCAGTTCCGGTTCCGTACATCCTCCCCTCTCTGCTTCCTTAGAACATCCTAATTTTTCTTCTTCCGGGTAAACTTTGTTTCATCGTTCAAAATGCTTTGTACTCTAATTCAATTTACAAAATTGAAAACAAACATGCAAGCACAGTAGCGGCTTTGAATTCAAAAGCTTGCAACAGTAAATTCAGAAGGCACGGTCCCCAAGGAGCTCTTCGACAGGGACCTCGACGCCATTTTCATCAACGACAACCGCTTCATGTTCGACCTGCCGGATAAGTTTGGCAACTCGCCGGTGTCCCTGATCGTGCTGGCCAACAACCGCTTCCATGGCTGTGTGCCGGCTAGAATCGGCAACATGAAGGGGTTGAACGAGATTGTTCTGATGAACAATGCTTTCAGGTCGTGCTTCCCCGAGGAGATAGGGTTGCCGAAGAACTTGACGGTGTTCGATGTAAGCTTCAACCAGTTGTACTGCCCTCGTTCCCCTCCGCCCCCACCGTCGGTGTACTCGCCTCCACCACCAGTGTACTCGCGCCACCACCACCTCCAGTGTATTCGCTTCCTCCACACCAGGAATCAACAGTAATGGAAGCAGTGAGGAAGAGAAGAATGAACGAAAAAAAAGAGAGAGAAGAAGAAAAACTCAAACGAAAATGGGAAGAGAAGAGAAAATTTGTGAGAGATGTGGTGGTGGGGGTGTAAAATTAGAGTTTTCAAATATAAATGCTAAAAGTAATAAAATTTTAACATAAGGATGATTTTGGAAATAAAATAATTGGGGAGGTGGAGGGAGCAGGGGCGGTGGTGGAGGGAGCAACATCCCCAATATCGTTTGACTGAATTGAGCGTCCGCTGAATCTGGTTTGGTCGGATTCATTGAATGTTGCTTGATTTTTAACGTGCATTGACCTGATTATCGTGGTTTGACGAGCGCTTTTAATTTTGGTTGAACTGACGAGTGTTTGATAGAGTTGGCAAGCATTTCTACAATGAGTCTTAGTTGATGAACGCTCGCTTTAGATATCATACTATACCGTCATAAAGTAATTTTAGTATTTTACAATTCAGATTAAACGACGATGTACCATCAAAATTTTGTTGTCATTAAAATAAACAGTAAGATACATAAATGATATGGTGTTTTAAAAAAATAAAAATAAAAGCAATTAATCGCATTGAATATAGGTCGACATTTACAACATGAAATTGAATTTGAAAATGTTATAGATGCAGACATTTTATATACGATTGTATTAATTTTTTCATCTCACATTTAAGTACGTTAGACGCATACATACCAAACGCGACGTTATAGAAAAGAAAACGTACAAGTGCATTAAATAATCAAGTAAACTTTACTATCTTTAGCGTTAAGTAGTTGCCTCATTATCACCATCCAGGTTTATTTACATTACATGAGGAATATCACGACTCATGACTTATTTACTACTATCACATCATTATATATTAAAAATTTAATTTAAAAAATTAATAATTATGTATGAGACTGTAAAATTCACAAACTTTAAATGTCAAGAAAAAACAAAAAATAGTAAATTTATATATATATATATATATATATATTTTAAAATTGTCCTAATTAGTTTGTGGCATTCAAGAGCTTACAACTTATGACATTCACAATATTCTAAAATATATAAGGGCTTTCAAAAATTTATTATCTACTCAATTTATTGAAAATAGTAATTTTTTAATTTGGCTTAAAATACGAATATTATTCATACATTGATTTGATCGAAAACCAAACCTAAATTGGACTCTCATGATTAGCATCTTTAGATCTGCATTATAAACACGACCCTGCAATTCTTGTAAATCTCAGAACTTGGTAATATTACACGCTAGAAAAAAATATCGAGTATTAATTTGTGTTGAAGAAACAAAATTATTTAAAATTGCGTAGACTCGATGTGCATCAACGTGAGGTTGTCGTTTTATATACTATCATAGATAAAATCTGGGTATAGAACTACTAATATTTTATCATAAGGTCGAGATAACTTCTATAATATCACTTTATCTCCTATTTATTATTATTATTATTAAAAAGTTTTTTTTTTATTCTTTGGTAAATCTCAGTTTGGAAATTGCTTCTATAGAGACACCCCATTCAATATTTAAGGGTTAGTGTTAATGTGAAAATAAATGGACAATAAAACTAATAATAAATGTTTTATATAATTGTATATTTAAATATTATTCTTGATAAAAAAATTGTATAAATTATGTAGATAATCCTTGTTATCTTTAATTCATTTAGTTGTTTTTTAGACACGGTGATTACTTTTATATGTTCATTACCTAGTTTGATTAGTTATATAATATTGTATCTAGATGATTTTGACCTTTTCTAGTATTTTTCGGACTTTACTAATATTTCTTATCAACAATAGTTTATAATTTGAATTCAAATGATGTCATGACGCAAATCATCATGGTTTACAAATTTATATTATATTGGTTTAAAACTTATTGATTTATCAAACTGGTATGATCTCTTCATCACTTATCGTCAACGAAAGAAAAATGAATAAAATAAGTCAAAAAATTAATAAAAAGAGGGAATGTTCAATTAAAAAAAATAGTAAAAGGATAAGTTATTTTATTTATTTATTTATTGTCACAGTTTAATTATTACTATTATTACACTAAAAAGTAAAAACAAAAATGAAACTAGATACTGAACTATAAAAGTTACTTAATTGATTATAAATTAAAACTATTTATTCACATATGAATATGTTGTATGGAACATTTCGTGTCCATAGTTGCCAAAAAAGAGAGTTAAAATGTGAAATATCAAATATTTTATTCTGTTATTTTACACATTAACTCTACGAAACGATTCACTCCTCTTTTCTTGTTTGTTTTTTCTTCCTCTCTCATTTCGCATTAATGAGTCTATTTTTTATTATAATCATAATTTAAATAAGCAAATTAATAACATTAATAGATAAAATTATTACTGATGAATATAATTAATAATATTTTTTCAATCATTCTTTTTTTCTTCTTTTACTTTATTTATTTATTTTCTATATACTAAACAAAGTAATAATAATATCAACATATAATGATATTCCTTTATTTAGGGTGTGCGTGTGTGTATATATATATATATATATATATATATATATATATATATATAATTTTTTTCCAAGATTACTTCTAAGTATATCTTTATCTATAATAATAACCGTTTTATTTAATTTTTATTTTTTCCATATATCAAAAGAAGCAAGAAAATGAAAATTTAAATATATTTTAGGTTTAATTGATTCGGAAGTCCCTATTTGTACAGTTTTGCGTCAATTAGGTTATTGTATTTTGAAATAACTCAATTTGGTTCTTATTCATGAAAAATTGAAGCAATACAGTCCATGCCGTTAAATTCTTTGGACGACGTCAAAATTGTTGTCTGGTGGCTAGCTGAGGTGACATTTCATTTGAAAAGTACGTGGCACGTGTCATCCCCTTCCCCACTCAAAATTAGGGTTTGCCAGATTGGGAACTTGCGCTGTCAGGAAGTCTCTGCGCGAGAGAAGGAATTCTGCTGATGGAGATAAGGTAGTCACTCACGGTGCTTGGCTGGTTGCAGGTTTGGTTGCGCGATTGTAGTTTCTTCTTCATGGCGACGCGATTCCAGGAGGGTGGTTGTTGGGTCTCTCTGTTGTGTGGTTGTCTTCTTAGGTTTTCCTCTCTTTACAGGTGCGAGGCAGAAGCTCGTGGTGATGGCCTCTTGCGGATGGCGATTTAGAGTTCGACGGGTTTCTTCGAATTGGGTATCTGTGTGTGTGATAGTTGTTGGTCCTCTGGTTTTTTCTAGAGTGCAGGTGGTGAGGATGGTGGCACGAAGCGTTAATGGAAGATGGCCATGGTTGCGCGTGAATGAAGAAGCGGCGCTGCTCATGGTGGTGGTCCGATGCGAGCTTGGAAGATGACGAGGTGTTGATGGCGACCTCGCGATGATGGTCTACGTGAGTGAGGCTCGAAGCTTGCGCGATTTTGGGTCGTGGTGGCGGAGTGATGTGGCGGTGCTGTGGTGGTTTTGCTAGAGAAGATGAAGGTGCGAGATTGTGGTTTTGCGACGACGACTTGGGCGATGATGCGTTGGAGAGGACGGCTGCCGGCGAGGATGGTGGTGACGGCGCTTTGGGCTGCCATGGTTGCTGGATGAAGAAGCTTGCGTGTGCCACGTGCTTTTCAAATGCCACCTCACTTAGCCACCTGACAACAATTTTGACGCCATCCACATAATTTAACGGCAGAGATTGTATTGCTTAAATTTTTCATAAATAGAAACCAAATTAAGTTATTTCAAGATACATATACCTAATTGACGTAAAACTGGAGAAACCTCCAAATCAATTAAACTTATATTTTAAGATTGAAATGTTAGACATTTCAATTACAATATCTAATAGCAATTAAAATTATTATTTTCTAATTTTCAAAAATACGAAAACGCATGCATTACAATAAGAATAGGACTACTGATTATAATAATGTGTTAACATGTCGTAACGTGATGAACAAAGTATGGCAGACGTGTCTTTGAAATTTTGTAATTTTAGTTTTGATTGATCCTCCGCTTGCAAGCGTTGACCAAACTGTGATTTTAAACCAATATTTTTTTGACAGAGATTGTTTCTGAACTCGATAGTGAAAACTAAAATACAGATCAACTTCATCATATTCTTTTATAGTTTTTGGGTTCCATGTCCGATTTCTCGATACTTTGTCTCTTCCAGAAAATTAAATATATAAATAAAGAAAGAAAGAAATCGATGTTGTTGATCTGGCTCAATAAACAACATCCTCAAGCACAAGACACTGACACAAAAAGTCTACTATTTTTAAATTGAACAAAACTCAATGAATGTTGTTCCTTCCAAAAAAATACATCATTAGAGGCTAAGTTGCTTCATAGGTTCATTTGTGTTGAATGTTGGATCTAGAATGTTGAATCTAACAATAAGCTTCTACCATGCTCCATGATCTGGATCAAATCAAAGATTCGTTTTCAAATTTTCTCTCTTTTAGCTTTAGGCCTTCAGGAATAGATTCTTTCTAATTTCAATACTACTAAATTGAATTTGAAACTTAAAGCAACACCTTTGGCTTTGAGCCAAAAACAAAAGCAAAGAAAAAATAAATAAATTTGCAAATGTTATAAAAGTATCTAAATTAAAAAATATCTATGAAACATCTGATATGGAATATTGCTATATTATACATGAACCTTACATGAGGCAACATTAAATAACTTCACCTAACATTTTGCAAGTAACAAGGGTTTGGGGGGAAAATTCATTACTGCTTTTCCGCTGAGATATATAAGAAAACACGGAAACTAACTTTAAAAAAAATATAAATAAAGTTGGTGAATTTATAGTGTTATGAATGATGACTTTATTGATTTTTACAATGATTATATAAAAAATAGTTTTTAATCAGTTATTAGCATAGAAAATTCATATAAAACCTTTTTTTCTATGTATACATGGAGGAGATGATGATCTAATTTAGAATGGTAGTAATTATTTAAGAAAAGAAATGTGAAGTACAATGAATAATGGAAGGAGGTGGTGGGTGTGATCCCATTGAGGGGTTGGAAGCTTTGAACTTTGTGGTTTGCCCAGTTGGACAGATAGCAGCTTTTACAAGCCAGCTGATTATTTGACTTTTAACCATGACTTCAGCCTGTGGGTCCCACCACAACATAGACAAAAAGGAACCTCATTTCTTAAATAATTTATGCAAAATCGAAAAATCATTTTAATATCACTAACAAGTTTGGTTTTTGCGAGAGTCAATGTCCCTTCTCCCTGGATTCCTAGCAACTATTGTTTTTCTAGAGTTGAAACATTGTAGAGAGAGAGAGAGAAAAAAAAAAGGGGAGAATGGGAGTTGCTCTAAATTGAATCGAAATCACTCTTTTCTTTTCTCTACTTTATCTTTTCTTTTCTTTTTGGTTTTCAATTTAAGAAAATACTAGTACAGTGGAGAGATATCAAACGGGTTTGTTTTGGTTTTACTTTGTAAGTAAAAGAGAATTTGATGTGGGGTGCTGTGCTTTAATTATGCTTCAGTGAACTGAAGAGAGAGAGAGGGAGAATAGAGAGACAACCTTCCTTCACCTTTGATGGCTATTCAGGTGTTTTGTGGAGTGTGTCTTGTTACTGATTGAGCTTCAGGGATTCTATTGCATGTAGTTTGATTAAACCCATTTCTCTTATTATTATTTTGTTTTCTATTTTTGGGGTCATGTTGCTGTGAGCTGCCTTGCAAATTTTGGGATCTGGGTTCTAGGGTTTGAGCTTTTGACTTTCTCTCTCTTTCGCTTTCTTTTCGTTCGTTAGCGTTCTCTCTCCTTCTCTGAGGAACTGGGTGTTGAATTCTATTCTGGGTTGTGGACAAAATAGAATTTTTCTTTTTCTTTGTTGATTTTCTAGTGAAATGTTTAGCTGAGTTGTTTATTTATCTTTCAAAAACAAAAATCTCATGTTTCAGAGATTAGATTGTTGGGGAGGTGTGGTCTTTAAAGATTCCAGATTCCTTATCTTTTGTTGGGGAAGCTGTTGAAGCAGAATTTGTTGTAGATTGATGTGATGGGCTAAAGTAAACCCGGTTGTTCTGTGTTGTTTGAAGTGTGGGAAAGAATCTGAGATTGGTTTGTGTGAGAAGAGGAGAAAGGAGCATGCATCTGTCACTATGGAAGCCCATTTCTCACTGTGCTGCACTGATCATGGACAAGAAGAGCAGGAGGAAAGATGAATCCAATGTTGACATAAAGAGAAATCCATCAATGCTTCGGAAGCTGCAAGAAAACAAGCTCAGGGAGGCCCTTGAGGAAGCTTCTGAAGATGGCTCACTCTCCAAATCTCAAGACATAGACCAACCGGACTCTGCTGCCAACCAAGATGATGGCCTTGGGAGATCCCGATCGCTTGCCAGGCTGCACGCCCAGCGCGAGTTCCTTAGAGCCACCGCCCTTGCGGCGGAGCGCATCTTCGAGTCTGAGGAGGAAATTCCCAGCCTACAGGAAGCATTTTCCAAGTTCCTTACCATGTACCCCAAGTACCACTCCTCTGAGAAGGTTGATCAGTTGAGGTCTGATGAGTACTCACATTTGTCTCCCAAGGTATGCCTTGATTACTGTGGTTTTGGACTCTTCTCTTTTGTTCAGACAATTCATTACTGGGAGTCTTCTACGTTTAGCTTGTCTGAGATTACTGCAAATTTAAGTAACCATGCACTTTATGGTGGTGCCGAGAGAGGAACTGTGGAGCATGATATAAAGACTAGGATCATGGACTATTTGAATATACCTGAGAATGAGTATGGCCTTGTTTTTACTGTGAGCAGAGGATCAGCTTTTAAACTGCTTGCTGAATCATACCCTTTTCATACAAACAAAAAGTTGTTGACCATGTTCGACCATGAGAGCCAGTCCGTTGCTTGGATGGCTCAGAGTGCTAGGGAGAAAGGTGCTAAATTGTACAGTGCTTGGTTTAAATGGCCAACCCTCAAACTCTGTTCCACTGATTTGAGAAAACAGATTTCCAACAAGAAGAAGAGGAAGAAGGATTCGGCTACCGGTCTTTTTGTGTTCCCAGTCCAGTCTAGAGTGACTGGGGCTAAGTATTCGTACCAGTGGATGGCCTTGGCCCAGCAGAACAACTGGCATGTCTTACTGGATGCCGGTTCATTGGGCCCCAAGGACATGGATTCGCTTGGCTTGTCCCTCTTTCGGCCAGATTTCATAATCACTTCATTTTACAGGGTTTTTGGATATGATCCCACAGGTTTTGGCTGTCTTCTGATCAAGAAATCGGTGATGCAAAGCCTTCAAAATCAGTCTGGTTGTACTGGGTCTGGAATGGTGAAGATTACTCCGGAGTTTCCAATGTATTTGAGTGATTCTGTAGATGGCTTGGATAAATTTGTTGGAATTGAAGACGATGAAATCAGTGGGTTGGGGGACAAGACTACTGAAACTCGTCAGGGAACACAGCTGCCTGCCTTTT
Organism: Vigna angularis; assembly: GCF_016808095.1. Classification (NCBI taxonomy): domain Eukaryota; kingdom Viridiplantae; phylum Streptophyta; class Magnoliopsida; order Fabales; family Fabaceae; genus Vigna; species Vigna angularis. Next base: position 19,826,948 of record NC_068970.1, read on the forward strand.
CTGGTGCATTCACATCTGCTCAGGTCAGAGATGTGTTCGAGACTGAAATGGATCAAGACAGTTCTGAAAGAGATGGAACCAGCACCATATTTGAGGAGACGGAGAGCATATCTGTTGGAGACGTGATAAAGAGTCCTGTGTTCAGTGAGGACGAGTCATCGGACAATTCATTTTGGATTGATTTGGGTCAGAGTCCATTGGGGTCTGATGGTGCAGGTCAATCGAATAAACACAAGATAGCTTCCCCACTACCACCTTTCTGGTTCAATGGGAGGAGGAACCAGAAGCAGCCTTCACCAAAAACAACATCCAAGATGTATGGCAGCCCGATGTACGATGACAGAGAAGTAAACCTAGGTGCTCATGAGGACCGCCGTGTGCTGTCATTTGATGCGGCTGTCCTGATGTCACAGGAACTTGACCGAGTCAAAGAGGTGCCTGAAGAAGAGCAGGTGGAGGAAGTTGATCATTATTCAAGAAATGGTAATGGGTCTGATCATCTGCATGTGGATGAGATCCTGGAAGAACCTGGAACCAGTGGAGCGGTCAATAATGGATCTTGGCTGAATAATTCAACTTCTCTTGCTCGGCATCAAAGCTTGGAGAATGGGTCTACTTCGGAAATGTGTGCTGATGTCAAAGAGAGTGCCATAAGAAGGGAAACAGAAGGTGAATTCAGGCTGTTGGGTAGGAGAGAAGGGAATCGTTATGGCGGGGGTAGGTTTTTTGGTTTGGAAGAGAATGAAGCGACCAGCAGGGGAAGAAGAGTGTCATTTAGCATGGAAGATAATCGTAAAGAGTACCTTAGCCAGACCTTAGAACCGGGAGACGTATCTGCAACTAGCTTTGATGATGAAGAGGCGACCAGTGATGGAGAATACGGTGATGGACAGGACTGGGGCAGGAGGGAACCAGAGATAACGTGTCGTCATATTGACCACGTCAACATGCTTGGTCTCAATAAAACTACACTTAGACTTCGGTTTTTGATAAATTGGCTTGTTACCTCGTTACTGCAACTGAAGTTGCCTGCTTCTGATGGCGGTGAAAAAGCAAGTCTTGTCCACATATATGGTCCGAAGATAAAATATGAAAGAGGTGCAGCTGTGGCTTTCAATGTGAGGGACCGAAGTAGGGGGCTAATTAATCCAGAGATTGTTCAAAAGCTTGCTGAAAAAGAAGGAATTTCTCTTGGTCTTGGTTTTCTGAGTCATATACAGATTCTTGATAGCTCAAGACAGCATCGTGGAGCTCCTAATCTAGAAGACACAACTCTTTGTAGACCAATGGAGAATGGTCGGCGTGATGGAAAAGGTAGCTTTGTTAGGCTTGAAGTTGTGACGGCTTCACTGGGCTTTCTGACGAATTTTGAGGATGTATATAAATTGTGGGCTTTTGTGGCTAAGTTTCTCAACCCAACATTTATCAGAGAAGGCGGTCTTCCTACTGTTGAAGAAGGTTCTGAGACATGAGATGGCAAAGTTGGTCGCAACTTTAATCAATTTTGGAGACTGAACATGAAAGATTATTTGTGAGATCCTACAATGACGCAAACTTATTTTCTGCATCAAAGCAAGATAGGGCAAGCGGGGTGGATTTGTTAATTCATGTTTGTTGTTGCTTACATTTTGATTATTTTTCCCTTTAGTTTTTTGAGCTGCATGTAGAGTTGGCTTTAGAGATCTATTACATATTGGGAAGCCATGGTGTACTTTGAAGCAATATTGTATGAGTAGAACTTCTACTGATATATACTTAGCTTCCATTGCATACAAAAGGATTTCCATCTTCTGTAAAAATGTAGCGTTCATTGTCATGCTATACTTTATCATAGTAACCTTTGTCCTCTCTTTTCTTAAATTTTTTGGTCCTAAATGTTGGTGTAACTTTGGGCATTTAACTCGTGGAAATGGAATCAGTCAAAGTGGAACGAATGTGGCGATGAATATGCCTTGGAACATTGTTTTTCACTTTTCTTTTTACTCCCTCACTAAAATCTACTTTTAATGTTTTTCTACTAATTGACAGTGGTGAAGACTGACGATAAGGATTATTGTTAAGGAGAGTTGAAAGAACAAGTATCGACAAGTTGATCAATACCTGCTATTTCTGAAACTGGGTTTTACTTTCTTTAACTAAATATATATGAATCCTTTTTAGCTTAACTTGCTGTACCTGTGTTGGAATCCTGCAAACGTTATGTAGTGTTTTCGTGTACAATCCCCACAGATCGCAAACAGTGGAGCTTGTCAAATTATGCTGTATTGGAAGTAAAACTCAATCTGTGTGATGGTATGGTTAGGAAATGCCAGTTTCTTATGCTTGGTTGATTCTGTGCTCTCTACCCTTGAAAGTTTGAATACTTCTTTACTGATGTGGTTTAATAAGATAAGTAGATGATTACATTATTTTTAAGTATATAATTATTAACAATAAATTAATAAATGATTAATTGACTCTGCACCTTTTTATTCTATTGATGCGATCCTCTGTTTGAACCCTCATTAAGTTATATATATATATATATATATATATATATATATATATATATATATATATATATATATATATATATATATATATGTTTCGGATGTGTAGGGCTGTGCCGTTCCAAACCTTCAATTTGTCCTGCGATCTTGTCTCGACGGCGGATCTTCCTCTCAAGCTTTGACTTTCCTCTTGATCCGGAGGGGTGGAGACCTGCAAAAGATTCTCCGATGCCAAAGTCAGTTTCAGAGCAAATGGCTTTTCTCAGGGAGTGGCAATAAATGTGCATTCAATGTAACCTCTCTACCACTCACCGTGAACCTGTATTTATAGTTTTCGCTATGGGCTTGGGATTAGTGAAAAGTTAATCACGGCCCAATCAGCCCAATAGCTTCTAATTTCTACTTACCTCTAAACCAGGTCAATTTACTTGAGCCACAATGATTAGTGATTTGGCCGGTCAGTGTGATATGGGCGTCTGCCCAAGTGATACGGGCGTTCGTCTTTCCTATGGACGACTCGGGCATTAAATTGGGCGGACGATCCTCTACGCGGTCGCCTGGCACTTTGTTGGACGGACGATCCTTTATGCGGTCGCCCGGCACTTCATGATACCAGACGTTCGTCTCTCAGCATCATCCTGTAGAACACTTTTGTGAGTGTAGAGAGTGTGGGGCTGTCCCGTGGTGATGGAATTCCATGTGAGTTCTTCAAAGTTTCTCTTACAAACAGAGGTTCTACCCATGTGGTCGACGTAGGCACCGAGACGGTCGGACGACCTCATTCGTGGGCGTCCTTACGTACGACGCCCGGCACTTGCGGGTGTAGGAGAGTTTATACGGAGTCTAGGTTCAATCCGTACCTACTTGGGCGGCCAAGACTTGAGCGGTCGAGCATTTGTCTTCCGGGTGTGACATGGGCGTCCTTTGGGCGGCGCTCGTCATCTCACGGGCGTCCTTTGTTCGGCGCCCGGCCCTCCTTGGGCGGTCGAGCATTGTCTTCCGGGTGTGACATGGGCGTTCTTTGGGCGGCGTCCGTCACCTCACGGGCGTCCTTTGTACGGCGCCCGACTCTCCCTGGTACACAAGCCCCTCAAGTCCTAGTGCACGTAGTGAACGTAGGATTTTGGATACGGCGCGCGTTGGGTCAGGAACCCGCAATTGGGCTTTATCCAGTGGGCTTTTTGAATTTGGATTTTAGGCGGGAAAACATGTGGCGCGTTCCCATTGACGAAAGGTGAAGCGTCGCCAAATCCGGAGCGTTGGTCGTGCTAAATCTAGACGGCCAGGATACACCCAGCGGTTATTAACTTTTTCCTATAAATAGCGGATTAGACGAGGTCATTTTCACTTATCTTCATTACTCAAGAGTTCAAGATTCTTTTTCCCTCAGGTAATAAATGGCATCTGTATCCATCGAGTCAGGTTCTGGGTCGTCGGGCGGAGTCCGGGAGGGGTCGGCGCGGGGCGACAGCAGCGATTCTCTTAGCTCAGTTTCTTCTCACTTTTTGGAGGAGGCGATTGGGTCTTCCGGGGCGGACCCTGAATCACCGGTCTCGACGGATGACCGGATTTTCCACGGCGTGCCGCTATTCCTGCTCAAAGGCGGTGTTCGTGTAGTCGGGTCCCCCTTCGAGCCGGAAGGGCAAGGGGTGGTGGTGTCTGAATTGGCTCCCCCTGTTCCTAGCCGGTATGCTTCCTGCTATGCTTTCCGCAAGGAGTTAGAATGGCGGGTCCGCCATACCCATATTGTCCGGGATGTGGAAGACTCGAAGTTAATTCGTGCCGGGGTGACTTTGTTAAATGAAAGGGTCTTTCACGATGGGCGGTCTAGTCAGTATGATTTCTTCTTCATGTATGTGACCTTCTTCACCCATCTTTTTATCCGGGTACCTTTTACTAAGTTTCAAACGGCCGTTCTTCGGGAAGTTAATGTGGCTCCCACGCAGCTGCACCCCAATTCATGGGCGGTCGTGCAGGCGTTTCTGGCGATGTGTTTAGCAGTAGGTGTCACTCCCACCATCCCGGTCTTCTTTTATTACTTCGAAGTCCGCCCTTCTCGTTCTGGCGGTTGGGTATCTTTTACGTCGGTGCGGGGCAGGACCCTTTTCCGCCCCTTCTCTGACTCCTTCAAAAATTTTAAACAACATTACTTTAAAATAATCGTTGACAAAGCCGGCCTCCACGAATTTTCTGATGGTGAAGGGAGGCCGCTGTTTCCATTCTATTGGACAAGAGATCCTCGACACATAAGGGCGACTTCTATAGGGGCCTTGACAGCACCCGACCTAGAGGCTGTGAGCACCATTAACACCCTCCCCCGCCGGATCTCCGCCCGTCACTTGGTCGAATGCTTTAGTCTCGAGGATTGTGGACCAAAGGCGTTCGGTATGGTCTTGTCACATTGGGTGTGTTTGTTTTTCGCATACTGACGTTAAATTTTCTGAATTTTCTTGTTTTTTGCAGAACAAATGACGAACCCGGGCCCCCGCAAATCCAACTTCTTCGCCCTCAGGAAGAAGTCCGGGGCTAGCTCGTCGACCGCCCGGCCGACTAGTGTTCCGAATGCGCCCCGTCCTCCTCCTTCAGGTGGCCGCCAAACGGCTGCTCGTGCTAATCCTAAGGTAGGAGTCCCCCCTACTGACAAAACTGGGGGTTCCAACATCGAGGTGCCGCCTCCCAATCCTCAACCAGAATTGGCGGCCGCCCAAGTGGACCCCTTGTCTGAGGCGGCCACCGTTTCTGCTGATCCCTTGAAGCGCAAGAGGAAAGATCCCGCTGCGGAGGCTCGTCGTCTCGCTCAGCTTCGAAGAAGGCCCGAAAGGGCAAAGACAAGGAGAAAGATCGGGGGAAAGCCCCGGCCATCCCTCTACCGGGCGGCATTTTTAGCCCCGCCTTCAGCATGAGCGACCGGGCTAAATTTCACATGAGCTCCTCCCAACGGGCGCTCATCGAGCCTCTTTCTGAGTTGGAGCTGACTAATGCCATGCTGGAGATGTCTACCCGGACATCCGCCTTGGCTTGGTATCTTAGGGAGTTCGCCGACCGCCCCGGAGTGGCGGAGGTCCGTGCCGAGCTCGATATAGAGAAGAAAAACTCGGCCTCCCTTCAGCAGACTTTGGAAGAGATGGTCCTCAACCAAGATGAATATGATAAGAGGATCGAGCAGCTGGAGGCCGACCTCGAGAAGGCCAGGAGGGAGTCTGCCGAAGGATTGGCAGCCGCCCGGATCGAACAGGAGCGCTTGGCGGAGGAAAGTCGCCAGAAAATCGAGCTGCTGGAGGCGGAGGTAACCCGCATAAAGGAGGCCGAATCGGGCCGTGCCAAGGCTAATGAGGAGCTCACTCTTGAAGTGGCTAAGGCCAAGGAGCAAATTGTTGAGTTGGAGTCGACCATCTTGTTTGAACATGAGGAAGGCTTCAACAAAGCCCTTCGTCAAGTGACTCTCCTAGCGGGCGTCCAGGATCCGTTTGCTCTAGGCGTGGATATAGAGAAGGACGTTTTCGACGGCGTCCTCGTGGATTTGAATGCCGCCGAGGAAAACGAGCCGACTGCGGAGGCCGCCGGCGGGGGGAAGAATTAGGATTTCTTTTTTGAATTTTTTGGACGTGTATCTTTCGGTCGTCCGTCCAGCGTCTCGAATTGTCCAGATGTTGGCCGGGCGGTCTTTTTGTAAATCTTGGCGCCTTTTAGTGCAAGTGATTACTACACAGTTATCTTTTTCTAATTTTGCATGTCTCTTTTTATGCGCCTTTACTCTTGTCAAGTTTTAATAATGGGCCGGCCGGGGGGGGATTGCCCTTGTTTTTCCCGGGCGGACGTTAACGGGATAGTCGGTCCCTAATTTCCTCGCCTAGCCAAGTTGAGAGTTGTTCTCGTTGGAACACTCTTTCACCAGCTTGGTCTTACTGGGACGGACGATTGATAATGACCAATTTTACTTCATTATCCAACATCAAATTGATGGAAATTGTCAACTCTTCCTTTACTTCTAGTCTTGTTTAACTCAATTTCTTGTTATTTGTAAGTGATTACATCATAAGTTGTAATTAGCCCTTTTGATGGCTAATCCCCATTCAAAGAAGCTGGGAGAAGCTACCCACCAAAGAACATTGCCAAAACCCAAGAAAAGAGAGAAGAGTAGCTGAAAAGATGAAGAACCCAGGCTGCTGGAGAGAGTCACGCCGGGCGCCTACTGACCTATGCGGCGCCGGGCGTGACAATGCTGACCGAGGACGCGCCTGGCGCCTGTCTGTCGGGCCGCCGGGCGCCACTTTTGCTGATCTGGCAGAAACAGCTTATTTAGTTCTGGAACGCGAAGGGGTTTGCATCTTTGGCATCCCAGACACAAATTCTCTCAATTGGAGCGTCCAGAGGCGAGCTAGGAGCTGTGGGAACAGCCCTTCTTCATCCTTGGGTCCTCCTCCTTCTTCCATTTCCACCTTTGTTGTAAGATCAAGCTCTCCATTCATGGAGAGCTAGTTTCATTATTGTTGGGGATTGATGTAACCACGGATCTCTTATGTAAATTACAGTTGTTTTGAATGATTATATGCCTCTTTGATTAATTGTTAGTGTTTAATTCCTTTGCTTAAAGCTTGTATGATTGATTCAACCATTTAATGATTTTAGGGTTTGCTTGATATTGGGAAATATTGGGTGAATCTAGAACTGGATTAAACACCTAAAGGAAATTGTATCTAGGGATAGAACTAGGACCTTTGGTTGTCTTGAATCTCAATTCTTAAAGCAGATGAACTTGTTAGGTTTTCCAAGGGATTGGAGTTTAAGAAGTAAGTCTAGGCTCTCTTTACCAAGGGATTGGGTTTGAGTAAATTAGAAGATTGACATTGGCTAATTAATGAAGAGGAAGTGATTTTCTATACATAAGAGTGAAGTAGGTGAAATCATATCCCCAACAATACCATTCCATATCATTTCTAATCTTGCATTTCCTAAGTGTTTGCATTATCAAAGATCATTTTTACACTTCATGTTTTATTTTTAATTTAATTGCACTAAAACCACAAAAACATGGAATCATTCTTTAGTCTAAATTAGTTAGATATTATACGATTGTCTAGGACACGAGTCTCTTGGGAAACGATATCCGGTCTTACCGGTTTTATTACTTGAACGATTTGGTACACTTGCCAAAGTCACAACAAGTTTTTGGCGCCGTTGCCGGGGACCCGTGTTAAACTAGACTTTTGTGTGATTTTTAACCGTTTTAGACTTTATCTTTTTGTGTATAATTTTCTATTTTGTTGTAATTATTATCTTTATTTTTGGGCTAACTTGTGGCGCAGGAGTTTGGTTGTTTTCTAGTGTATGCAGGGAAACATCCGTACAAGGAGGACTGTGTCATCTGAACCACTCCTTGTAGATCCTGAGATTGAGAAAGCAGCTAGAAGGAACAATAGTGACACTAGGAAACGAAAAGCTCTAGTAGCACAAGCTGCTTTTGAATCTTCATCTTCTTTCAACAATCAAGACATAGAGTCTTTTGATTCTTCTTCTGTGAACGGGATGGCTGGCGCAGGACCACCTCCAAGGAGAACCATAGGGGACTCAATCACTTACACAAGCCCGAGAAATTTCTCAAGCATTGTGAGGCCCACTATGAGTGACAAGCTGGCAGAAATGAAGCCTGCTCTACTCCAGCTCATCAGTTCAAACCAATTTTCTGGCCTGGACAATGAAGACCCTCATGCGCACTTGGTCACCTTCTATGAGTTATGTGGTACTATGGGTGTACAAGGGGAGGACGAAGAAGCATTATACATGAGACTCTTCCCATTCTCTCTTAATGGCAAAGCAAAGGCGTGGCTCCAGTCACAACCTAATCAAAGTCTTACGAGCTGGGAGGATGTGGAATATAAATTTCTAGCACGCTTCTTTCCACCATCAAAGAGCACAGAGGTGAAGGCTGCCATTGCTACTTTCGTCCAAGGAGTGGATGAACCACTTTGTGAAGCATGGGAAAGATTTAAATCTTTATTGAGAAAGTGTCCCAGCCATGGATTCAGTCTAGAAATGCAAGTGCAAACTTTCTGTAATGGTTTGCAACCTCATACAAAGATGATATTAGACGCATCCTTTGGTGGTTCAGTACTTTTTAAGACTGCTGAGGAAGCCATTGCTGTAATAGAAAATATGGCTTCTACTGACATGAGAAGTCAACATGGGAGGATTCCAGCACAGAGGAGAGGGGTATATGAACTTAGTGCTCAAGATGCATTACTTGCTCAAAACAAGCTTCTTTCTCAACAAATGGAGCTGTTAACTCAAAGCATGGCTAAGTTACCTCAGCAGTTACAAGCACTGCAAGCTAATTCACAACCACATCATCAAGTCATGAGATGTGATTTCTGTGGAGATGATCATCCTAATGGTCATTGTCAAGTTCCCGGTAGTTCCCAATCTGAAGAAGTCAACTATATGGGGAACCAAGGACGTCAAAATTTCTTCAACAATTCTTTTCCTAATCCTGCAAATCAAGGATGGAGACAAGCACAGGGAGCTTCAGGTAGTAGAAATCCTTATCAACCTGGGCAACAGTATGCATCTCAAAATGACCGAACAGCAAAATTAGAAGATGCTTTGCAGATGTTTATACAGCAATCCATCCAAAATCAGAAAAACACTGATGCTTCAATCAAAAATTTAGAAGTGCAAGTAGGTCAGTTGGCCAAGCAATTGGCAAATCAACAGGGTGGTCAATTCTCTGCTAATACTCAAACAAATCCAAAGGAAGAATGCAAAGCTATAACCACCAGAAGCGGGAAGGAAATAAGAATAACTGAGAAAGAAAGTACAAGAAGAGAAGAGAAGAACCAGATAGAAGAAGAAAATCAAAAAGAAAGAGAAAGTGAAGAAGAGGATGTTAGAAAAGAAGAAGAGACTAATAAAAGTCAAGAAAAAGAAATACCTCAAAAAGAAAAAGAAATAGTGAAACACCTTCCATATCCAAAGGTGTATACAAGGAAGGAGAAGGAGAAGCAATTTGAGCGATTCTTAGATATATTCAAGAAGCTGGAAATAAAAATTCCCTTCTCTGAAGCTCTTCAACAGATTCCAGCATATTCTCGCTTCATGAAGGATTTACTCACGAAGAAGAAAAAGTATATTGAAGCAGAGACCATTGAAGTACAAGGCAACTGTAGTGCTATCATCCAAAAGCTTCTCCCACCAAAATTCAAAGATTCGGGCAGTTTTACTATCCCTTGTACTATAGGGAATCTAGCTATTGGGAAAGCTCTGATTGATTTGGGAGCAAGCATCAATCTAATGCCCCTCTCTATGTTCAGGAAGATTGGAGAGTTAGATCTGAAACCTACAAGGATGACTTTACAATTAGCTGACAGATCTATTAAATACCCTCATGGGGTGGTGGAAGATGTGCTTGTTAAAGTTGACAAATTTGTCTTTCCAGTGGACTTTGTTATAATGGAGATGGAGGAGGATACTGAGGTTCCTCTCATTCTGGGTAGACCATTCATGAAGACTGCAAGAGTTCTAATTGATGTAGACAATGGCAAACTCAAGGTGAGAGTACAAGATGAAGAAGTGAATTTCAACGTTTTTGAAGCTATGTCTCACCCCAATGACGATGAAGCATGCTTTCAAGTTGATGTTCTGGATGAGGTATGTTCAAATAATGAGAAAATAGTGTATGTTTCATCCCCTCTGGAGAAGACACTTATTGATGCTTGTGAAGTTCTTAATGAAGAAGAAGAAAAATTGATTGATGAATGCCTGACTAACTTGGATGCTCTGAAGGAAGTTCCCCCTCATGAAGCAATGATTGAAGATATAAATTTCAAGGAAAAAGTCAAAGATGGCAAACTTGAGTTGAAAATGTTACCCCCTCATTTGAAGTATGTGTTTCTAGAAGAAGTGGGTAGCAAACCGGTCATCATCAGCAATTCTCTATCTCCTGCAGAAGAGGAGAAATTAATTGAAGTTCTCAAAGCCAATAAGGGAGCCATCGGGTGGGCAATATCTGATCTAAAAGGAATAAGTCCTTCTTACTGCATGCACAGGATATTCATGGAGGATGATTTCAAACCAGTAGCTCAACCGCAGAGGAGATTGAACCCTGTAATGAAAGAAGAAGTAAGAAAAGAGGTTCTGAAATTACTAGAAGCTGGAATCATATATCCTATTTCTGATAGCACATGGGTGAGTCCAGTACAGGTAGTGCCAAAGAAAGGTGGTATGACCGTAGTGTGTAATGATAAAAATGAGCTCATACCCACGAGAACAGTAACTGGGTGGAGGATGTGCATTGACTATAGAAAGCTGAACAAGGCTACAAGGAAGGATCATTTTCCCCTTCCTTTCATGGATCAGATGTTAGAAAGGTTAGCTGGTCAAGCTTTCTACTGTTTCTTGGATGGTTATTCTGGTTATAACCAAATTGTGGTAGATCCTAAAGACCAAGAAAAGACTGCTTTTACTTGTCCTTTTGGTGTTTTCGCTTATAGGAAGATGCCTTTTGGATTATGCAATGCACCGGCAACGTTTCAGAGATGTATGCAAGCCATTTTTGCTGACCTAGTGGAAAAATGCATTGAAGTATTTATGGATGACTTTTCAGTGTTTGGTAGCTCATTTGACTTGTGCTTATCAAACCTGGATATTGTGCTTAAAAGATGCATTCAAACAAACCTTATTCTTAATTGGGAAAAATGCCATTTCATGGTTACTGAAGGTATTGTTCTAGGTCATAAGATTTCTTCTAGAGGAATTGAAGTTGACAAAGCTAAAGTGGAAGTTATTGAAAAACTGCCACCACCAACAAATGTGAAAGGAATCAGAAGCTTTCTTGGTCATGCCGGTTTCTATAGAAGATTCATCAAAGATTTCTCCAAGATTGCCAAGCCACTCTGCAGCCTCTTAGTAAAAGACACTCCTTTTGTGTTGGATAAAGAGTGTCTAACGGCATTTAAGGTTCTCAAGGACAAGTTAATTTCTGCACCGGTGATAATTGGTCCAAATTGGGAACAAGAATTTGAGTTGATGTGTGACGCCAGTGATTATGCCATAGGTGCTGTCCTAGGCCAAAGAAGAGGAAAGGTGTTTCACAGCATTTACTATGCCAGCAAGGTATTGAATGGAGCTCAATTGAACTATGCCACAACTGAGAAAGAATTCTTGGCAATAATGTATGCTTTAGAGAAGTTCAGACCTTATCTCATCGGATCAAAGGTGATTATTTACACTGATCATGCTGCTATCAAGTATTTGCTTACCAAGCCTGATTCCAAACCAAGATTGATAAGATGGGTTCTTATGTTGCAAGAATTTGATTTGGAGATCAGGGATAAGAAAGGAAGTGAAAATGTCATTGCTGATCATCTCTCAAGACTTGTCAATGATGAAGTTACAACTAAAGAAAGAGAAATCCGTGAAGAGTTTTACGATGAGAACCTGATGATGGTCCAACAAAGGCCCTGGTTTGCTGACATAGCTAATTTCAAAGCTGCGGGAATCCTTCCAGATGATCTTTCATGGCAACAAAAGAAGAAATTCTTAAATGATGCTAAGCAGTTTGTTTGGGATGACCCCTATTTATTCAAACTAGGAGCTGACAATCTCTTGAGGCGGTGTGTTACTGAAGAAGAATCAGCAGGAATCTTGTGGCATTGCCATAACTCACCTTATGGAGGACACTTCAATGGTGAAAGAACAGCTGCCAAAATCCTCCAATCTGGATTTTACTGGCCTACTATATTCAAAGATGCTTATGCCCATGCCAAGCGTTGTGATAAATGTCAAAGAGTGGGCACTATCTCAAGAAGGCATGAAATGCCACTACAAAGCATCCTGGAAGTTGAGGTTTTTGATTGCTGGGGTATTGATTTTGTCGGTCCCCTACCTTCATCCTATACTAATGAGTATATTCTGGTTGCAGTAGACTATGTCAGCAAATGGGTGGAAGCAGTAGCATGTCAGAAGAATGATGCAACCACTGTGATTAAATTCTTGAGGAAAAATATATTCTCAAGATTTGGGGTGCCAAGAATTCTTATCAGCGATGGAGGATCACATTTCTGCAACTATCAGCTTGAAAAGATACTAAAACACTATGAGGTGAAACATAAAGTTGCTTCCCCATATCATCCTCAAACCAATGGGCAAGCGGAAGTATCAAATAGAGAAATCAAGAGGATTCTTGAGAAAACTGTTTCTTCTTCAAGGAAGGATTGGTCATTAAAGCTGGATGATGCTCTGTGGGCTTACAGGACTGCAATGAAAACACCTGTTGGGATGACTCCCTTTCAACTAGTCTATGGCAAATCTTGTCATTTACCGGTGGAGATGGAACATAAAGCTTATTGGGCCCTGAAGTTCTTGAACTTTGATTCTACCTTGTCGGCAGAAAAGAGGAAGCTGCAATTACAAGAGTTGGAAGAAATGAGATTGACAGCTTATGATAACTCCAAGAATTACAAAGAGAAGGTCAAGTTGTATCATGACAAAAAGCTCTTAAAGAGAGAATTTCAACCTGGCCAACAAGTTCTCCTTTTCAATTCTAGATTCAAGATCTTTCAAGGAAAGTTGAAGTCAAAGTGGTCTGGACCCTTCACCATCAAGGAGGTAAAACCTCATGGAGCAATCGAATTGGTTGACCCTACTTCAGATGATCCAGCAAGAAGTTGGGTGGTTAATGGGCAGAGATTGAAACATTACCTGGGTGGTGAGATCCAACGTCTCACCTCAATCATCCACCTCTCTGACCCTTGAGCTAAATGGTGTCAAGCTAATGACGTTAAACAAGCGCTTACTGGGAGGCAACCAGCTTTCTAACCTTCTCTTTTGTGTGTTTTTCAAATTTTAAGTGTGATTGATTGTGTGATTGTATGTTGTAATGTGTGGTGTGATTTAATTGTTTTTGAAGCATGTTTGTGTGAGGAACAACCAAGGTGATTTGTAGAGTTGATTATTAAATATGTGAAGGCTATAGTGAATTGATGTGAATAGGAGATGTGAAACTGTTTTGGCTATTTTCTGGGTTGTTTTGGCATGATTTCAAATTACCTTACTCAAGCCAAAAGCCAAAAATGTTGCCTAACTTGTGGAATTTTAAAGTTTTGAAAGAATGACTTCAATTTGCAACTTGAATGCTCAAATTCAATTCCTTAGGTTTTGAACAAGTTTGTTTAATGATAATATGAGATTCTGGAGCATCTCAAGTGATTTGAAGTTCAAATTCTCAAAAACCCGAGTTAGGTAGCTTAAAAACCAGTTTCTGCATAATTCTGCAGAAACTCACGCCCGGCGCCTCCTGCTGGTCGGCGCCTGGCTCCAGATTGCACACTCTGACCATCACCTCTCAGATTCAGCATCTGGCTGGGTCACGATCTCACGCCCGGCGCCGCATGACCTAACAGGCGCCCGGCGCGACTTCTGCAGCAGATTTTTTCAGTTAAGTCTGAGTGCACAGTGGGCTTGGCCCATCAAATTCTTTTCACCCCACACTCACCCTAACACTCCTCTCAGTTCAGAAACTCCTCACACACTATCACTCCTTCTAATTCTTCTCCACTTCACGGCCTCATCTATTTCTTCACTCTCCACCACCACACTCACTCCATTATCATAAATTTTCAACCTCCACACCTAATTGTTACTGCCTCCATTGCTCATCATTCCTAACCACTCTCGGGCCATCTCAATCCAAGCACTCTCCAAATTCAAAAGTCTCAAAATCTAGCTAATCATCTTCTCTGCATATCAAGTAGGTTGTTCACTCTTTACTATGGCCATAATTTTCACAATGCCTGATCTTGGTTGTTTAGCATTTAGAAGCTTTGATTTTGACCTAGGGTAATTTAATTTCGGTTCAATTAGAGTGTTGTATGTGATAGCTGCTGGTTAGGACTCAAATTCTTGCTTTCATAGACAGATTCGAACACACACACACAATCACAGTGGTTGGAATGCAGAATCTGGGTTTGCCCCAATTCTGCATGTCGCGCCAGGCGCCTGTTGGCTGATGCGGCGCCGGGCGCGACTTCCTCTGCCCATGTTTGGAACTTTGTTGTGGTGTGTTCTGCAGCTTTTGTTTGTTGTTTAAATGTTGTTTTTGATGAAATTTTGACTGAGCTGTGATGATATCTGAGTTTGACCTATATTAAAGTAGCAAAAGTGTGTTGATTCATGGAGTTTTGCTTGTGCCTTGGCTATTGATGATTTGTTTTCACTGAGTTATGCATCATTACATCATCTAAGCTTAATCTCATTCACTCAAACTGAGCCAGTAGCTGAGAAGCCAAAAAGCTTGAATCTGCATAAAATGCTGTCACGCCCGGCGCCTACTGACTTGTGAGGCGCCCGGCGTGACCACCCCTGACAGCAACCAGAAATTTTTTGTTTTACTGCTTTGGCTTCATTTCTTCGTTGATCAGGGCTTTTCTTTGATATGTTTTGACTGTGTGGTTTGTGTGCATACCATTGAAAGCATTTGGTACATCATGATGTAAGCTAATGATGAATTTACTCATGAATCTAAACACATTTATCTTCTTTGATCCTACCTTATTTTGCAGATATGGCTTCTTCATCTGGGTCCAAGAGGATTAAGACCACTGCTGGTCTAAGGGAAAGCAAAAGGAAAGAGAAGATATACTCTGATATCTTCTTAACCAAGGACCATAAGAAGCACTTCTCCAATGTCCAGAACAGAAAACTTTTGATGGAGAGGAAAGTCACCCTTCTACCTCAAGATGTGCCAGACTTCTCCAATGAGATTATGGAGAGGCAATGGAGCCATTTAACCACATACCCAGAACCTGCCAATATAGCCATTGTCCAGGAATTCTATGCCAACGCCAAATCCTTCTCTCCGGACACAGAACCCTTCTGGAGCTATGTGCGTGGTCAGCGGATTTCATTCGATGCTGACACTATAAATGAGTTCCTCAACACGGAGTGGGAAGATGATGATGAGATATGTGGCTACGCCGAGTTGATGGCGACTGAGCTCGACCATGAGGAGATTGAGCAAGCCTTATGTATTACAGGAGGCGCATTTCAAAGAAATAGGCAGCAACAACCTCTTCATATCAAGAGGGTACACCTCAGTTCTCTCAGCCGTCTATGGATGCCTCTTGTGCATTCCAACATTTCCCCGTGCACACATGTCTCTGATGTCACGGTTAACAGAGCTGTCATCTTATATGCCATTCTCACTGGACGCTCTGTAAACCTGGGGAAACTAATAGCTAATGAGATACACAACTGTGCAAATTCCACAAAAGCTCCCCTTGGACATCCCTCTCTTATCACCCATCTCTGCAAACAAGAAGGAGTGGACATCACTATTCCACCATTCGAGCATCCTAGGAGACCTATTGATATGGGGTATTATACCCAATTTTGTCTGGATGCAGATGATGGAACTGCCAGTCCACCACCCAAATCGCCGAGGATACATGCTAGACAGCGCCCTATCCCCAGACGTCCTCAGACACCACCACCAGCACCTCAGTCCGATCCCTACCAGATGATGGACATGAGACTTGCACTGATTGAATCCAAGTTGGAGGCGGTGAACCGGATTGGCCAGGCCCATGCAGAGATGATGAGACATGTTTATGCAGCATCCCATCCAGGTTTCATGACTTCGGATCAATACAGCGCCTTTGTTGCTTGGCCTGGGGACCAGTCCTTTCCTGCTGGGGGGGTAGACCTCAGGCTGGCACTACTGCTATGGATGAGGATGATGACGATGACGAGGTAGACGAGGACGAGGACTCAGACTGACTGATGGCTGGCACTGCTGCTATGGATGAGGATGATGACGATGACGAGGTAGACGAGGACGAGGACTCAGACTGACTGATGGCCATCACAGCAGGAGTCGTTTTTTTTTTTTTTTTTTTTTTTTTTTTCTTTATTTTTTTCTTCTGTTTTTCAGTCGTTATTTTACTTTTAGGTACTTTAAATTTTTGAACATAAACATCTTTTATGCATTTGGTTTGACAGTATGAGTTGATGTGTGAAAATCTGGTTGTTATGCTTTCTGTGTGTGATTGAACGTGTGGAAATAGCTTATTTGATTGAGCATTGATTGTTGATGTGTTCACTGAGTTATGCTAATGCTTGGGGAGTCGATTGCAGTCAAAATTCATGACATTGTGTTTAGCAGAGTATGGAATCTTAATTAACAGGGTGAGATTTAGTGCCTCATATTCTTTTGCTGTGTGATTGCTATCATGCTAGATCACAATTGACTTTGCCTGAGTTTCTATAAGTTGAACTATCTACTTGCTTGTTGAATTTGATCAAGGCATTCTTTTCTCACCTTACATACACATTAGCCATTCAACCACAAATGTAAAAAGATCTTTCTTCTTTGTACCTTAAGCTTATTGAAAATTCCCTGAACTTTTCTACCTTGAGCTGAATAGAACATGCATCTGCATTACAGGAGAATAGTCCAAGTTTGGGGGGAAAATATGGTGTATTGAGAAAAAGACAAAGATGGAAAAGTAAGAAAAAGAGAATAAGAAAAGAGCTTAATGAAAAAACAGTTGGGTATAAGTTTGAAATTGGTAATAGTACATGAGGAGAAAAAGGAGAAGTTTATATGCATGAAGTGAATTACTTAATCTCTCAGCTCAAGATCCTTTGAATTCCAGAAAAACCATGATTCTTTCTTAGCCCAATCACAATTCAAGCCAAACAAAGTCCTTGTGTTATCAACTTGCTTGTGATGTGTTTGATTTGATTGAAACGAAAGGCAAAGTTAAATTGTGTGATATTATGACTGCAGAGTGAGCTTTATACACCCCTATACACCATTGCTTTAGAGCGAAACACTTTCCAGGTGAGGATTGATTCCATACATCTTGTGAAACACTCTGTCATGTTTGTTGATTTCTTTTACACCCTTTGCATTGTGATCATAATTGTTGATAGGTGAACAACACTGTTGTGCTTGATTGATGAAAGCTGTATATATCCATTTTGTTCTTTCCATTAGATGCAAACACATGATTTTTACTTCATGAGCTTAAAGGATATCTCAAATTTGAAACCAATGCACTTGAATGATTGTTTTTTAGGTTTGTTTACCTTTTTCTTGAGGACAAGCAAGGTTCTAAGTTTGGGGGAGTTGATAATGACCAATTTTACTTCATTATCCAACATCAAATTGATGGAAATTGTCAACTCTTCCTTTACTTTCGGTCGTCCGTCCAGCGTCTCGAATTGTCCAGATGTTGGCCGGGCGGTCTTTTTGTAAATCTTGGCGCCTTTTAGTGCAAGTGATTAATACACAGTTATCTTTTTCTAATTTTGCATGTCTCTTTTTATGCGCCTTTACTCTTGTCAAGTTTTAATAATGGGCCGGCCGGGGGGGGATTGCCCTTGTTTTTCCCGGGCGGACGTTAACGGGATAGTCGGTCCCTAATTTCCTCGCCTAGCCAAGTTGAGAGTTGTTCTCGTTGGAACACTCTTTCACCAGCTTGGTCTTACTGGGACGGACGATCCTTCGCTTTCTTACCCGGCCAAGCTAAGAGCTGTTCTCGTTGGAACACTCTTTCACCAGCTTGGTCTTACTGGGACGGACGGTCCTTCGCTTTCTTGCCCGGCCAAGCTGAGAGCTGTTCTCGTTGGAACACTCTTTTTCACCAGCTTGGTCTTACTGGGACGGATGGTCCTTCGCTTTCTTGCCCGGCCAAGTTGAGAGTTGTTCTCGTTGGAACACTCTTTTTCACCAGCTTGGACTTACTGGGACGGACGGTCCTTCGCTTTCTTGCCCGGCCAAGCTGAGAGTTGTTCTCGTTGGAACACTCTTTTTCACCAGCTTGGTCTTACTGGGACGGACGGTCCTTCGCTTTCTTGCCCGGCCAAGCTGAGAGTTGTTCTCGTTGGAACACTCTTTTTCACCAGCTTGGTCTTACTGGGATGGACGGTCCTTCGCTTTCTTGCCCGGCCAAGCTGAGAGTTGTTCTCGTTGGAACACTCTTTTTCACCAGCTTGGTCTTACTGGGATGGACGGTCCTTCGCTTTCTTGCCCGGCCAAGCTAAGAGTTGTTCTCGTTGGAACACTCTTTTTCACCAGCTTGGTCTTACTGGGACGGACGGTCCTTCGCTTTCTTGCCCGGCCAAGCTGAGAGTTGTTCTCGTTGGAACACTCTTTTTCACCAGCTTGGTCTTACTGGGACGGACGGTCCTTCGCTTTCTTGCCCGGCCAAGCTGAGAGTTGTTCTCGTTGGAACACTCTTTTTCACCAGCTTGGTCTTACTGGGACGGACGGTCCTTCGCTTTCTTGCCCGGCCAAGTTGAGAGTTGTTCTCATTGGAACACTCTTTTTCACCAGCTTGGTCTTACTGGGATGGACGGTCCTTCGCTTTCTTGCCCGGCCAAGCTGAGAGTTGTTCTCGTTGGAACACTCTTTTGCGCTTAGAAGTCTACAAAATGAAGTTAAGCTCATAGGAGAAAATGGATATCTTGATTCATTAATCATGGGGGTATATTACATCAAGTCACGGACATTAACTGAAATAAAACTTTAAATGCGTGGCGTTCCAAGTGTTAGGGATGGGACGTCCGTCCATGCGTTCCAGCCTGTAAGCCCTGTTTCCTAGGGTCTCCACTATACGGAACGGCCCTTCCCACTTGGCCGCAAACTTCCCATGTGCTGGGTTTCGGCGGGCGTCACCTGCTTTTCTCCAAACTAGATCCCCCTCCTGGAAGCTTCTTGGCCGGACTTTGGAGTTGTATTTTCTTTCAACCATGCGCTTGCATGCTTCGGCCCTCAATGCCGCCCGGTCTCGTCGTTCATCCAGGGAGTCCAACTCGATTCTCAGCTCTTGGTCGTTGAGGTTTAGGTCTTCGACTTGCCGCCTTAGGGACGGTTCTCCCAGTTCTACCGGCAACATGGCATCAGTACCATAAGTTAGGTTGAAAGGGGTTTCTCCTGTGGTTCCATGAGGCGTGCATCTGTACGCCCATAGGACCTCGGGCAACTCGTCCACCTACGCTCCCTTCTTCTCTCCCAGGCGCCGCTTAAGCTCCGAGACTATGGTCTTATTCATTGCTTCCGCTTGCCCGTTCGTCTGGGGGTGTTCTACCGAGCTGGTGACGTGCTTAATCCCCAACCCTTTGAAGAATTCGGCCAGCTTCTTGTCGATAAATTGTCGGCCGTTATCTGTGACGATCGACCGAGGGAGGCTGAAGCGACATATCAATTTCCAGCAGAACTTCTGGACTTGGGCGGCCGTGATGGTTGCCAGTGGTTCGGCTTCTACCCATTTGGTAAAGTAATCCACCGCTACCAAGAGGAATTTCTTCTGTGCCTGTCCTACCGGGAATGGTCCTACGATGTCCATTCCCCATTGGGCGAACGACCACGGGGATAGCATTGACTGGAGGGCGTGCGACGGTAGGTGGGAGTTGTTGGAATGCTCTTGGCAGCGAACGCATCTTTGGACGAGCTCTGGCGTCAGGCTTTTCACTCGTCGGACGGTCTTCTGATACCTGTCCATAAACGTTCGCAGTGCTTCATCCTTCCCCTGCTTGAGGGTCATTAATTCGAACACGGTCAGGTCTTGGGTACTACTGGCCGCGAATTGTTTAATGAATAGCTGCTTTAAACCGGTAAAGTTTTCTATTGAATTGGGGGGGAGGGTGTTAAACCATTCCAATGCTTCGTCCTCCAATGAGAGCGAGAATGCTCGGCACCAAATGGCATCATTGCCCGTTCGGAACGCCATTGCGTTCGAGAACGTCTGGATATGGGATGCAGGATCCGTCGTCCCGTTATACATTTTGAACTGCGGAGCCATGAATTGCTCCGAGATTTGGACATTCATGATGTTCTGGGTGAATGGAAGCAATAAGGCGGATGAAGGCTCCGACTTGACTACCATCCGCCCGTCCTCGGCAGCGCTCTCCGCATGCACCGATTTAACCTTGCTTCCTTCTGCCTCCGACCCGGAGGGCCTCCAAGTCTTATCGCACTCGGTATCTGGGGGCGGGCGATCTCCTTGCACCCCCTTTCCTTTATCCTTTACTCGCTCTCCCCCGTCTATCCGTCCAACCTCCCGGGCTATCCGGGCTTCGCAGTCGGCCTTTACGGCCGCCATCTCTTCTTCGTGGCGCTGCTGCATCTCGTCCATTTTCTGCTGCAATACACGCATCATCTCCACGGGGTCGTCCATGCTCATGTTTCTCGTGGTCACCATTGGGTTTTTCAAATCACACGGCCCCACGGTGGGCGCCAAATGTTTCGGATGTGTAGGGCTGTGCCGTTCCAAACCTTCAATTTGTCCTGCGATCTTGTCTCGACGGCGGATCTTCCTCTCAAGCTTTGACTTTCCTCTTGATCCGGAGGGGTGGAGACCTGCAAAAGATTCTCCGATGCCAAAGTCAGTTTCAGAGCAAATGGCTTTTCTCAGGGAGTGGCAATAAATGTGCATTCAATGTAACCTCTCTACCACTCACCGTGAACCTGTATTTATAGTTTTCGCTATGGGCTTGGGATTAGTGAAAAGTTAATCACGGCCCAATCAGCCCAATAGCTTCTAATTTCTACTTACCTCTAAACCAGGTCAATTTACTTGAGCCACAATGATTAGTGATTTGGCCGGTCAGTGTGATATGGGCGTCTGCCCAAGTGATACGGGCGTTCGTCTTTCCTATGGACGACTCGGGCATTAAATTGGGCGGACGATCCTCTACGCGGTCGCCCGGCACTTCGTTGGACGGACGATCCTTTATGCGGTCGCCCGGCACTTCATGATACCAGACGTTCGTCTCTCAGCATCATCCTGTAGAACACTTTTGTGAGTGTAGAGAGTGCGGGGCTGTCCCGTGGTGATGGAATTCCATGTGAGTTCTTCAAAGTTTCTCTTACAAACAGAGGTTCTACCCATGTGGTCGACGTAGGCACCGAGACGGTCGGACGACCTCATTCGTGGGCGTCCTTACGTACGACGCCCGACACTTGCGGGTGTAGGAGAGTTTATACGGAGTCTAGGTTCAATCCGTACCTACTTGGGCGGCCAAGACTTGGGCGGTCGAGCATTTGTCTTCCGGGTGTGACATGGGCGTCCTTTGGGCGGCGCTCGTCATCTCACGGGCGTCCTTTGTTCGGCGCCCGGCCCTCCTTGGGCGGTCGAGCATTGTCTTCCGGGTGTGACATGGGCGTCCTTTGGGCGGCGTCCGTCACCTCACGGGCGTCCTTTGTACGGCGCCCGGCTCTCCCTGATACAATATATATATATATATATATATATATATATATATATATATATATATATATATATATATATATATATATATATATATATATATATATATATATATATATATATATATATATATATCTTTGGGTTGGCTTTTTTCTACATATCTTTTTATTGGGGTGTGAATCATAGCTGAGCCTCACCCACTAAGTTTTGTTTCAGAAGAATAGAGGTTTTATGATGATTTTCCATCCAGCGGTCGACAAATCAGTGAGCCCTCAATTAGTTCTTTTCTTTTCTTTATCAATCATTGATGTACTGAATGCCAACCTGTGATGTGTTGATGTGAAGAAAAATCATATGATGCGTGTTAAAAGTTGATGAAGGAAAAATAGTTTTCTAAATGAATAAGAAAAGAGAAAAGACCTCGCACAAATGATTTTTTTTTAAATATTAAATCGCAACTTCGAAAGGTGTAAGGGTATTTTTAATGAGTAATTTATTCCATTGTTTTTCAAGCTCTGCATTGGAGTCAGGAGTGTGCCACTTGCCAATGTGAGTTATCGAAATGACGAGTTCTGACGTCAAAATAAATTGATCTGCCACATTTGGGATAGCCTCGGGATAATTTATGGGATATTTTGACTACGCAAATTCAAGTTGGGCTGTAATATTTTATTAGATCTGACAAAACATAATTGATTAATTTGATGTTCATTGATGCGATCTTACTATTGTCGAACGTGGGAAAAGATCAATGTGCAATACGATTACACAATCTTTTATATGAAAAATTCCGTGAGCTTAAGACATGCGTGCACGCGTGTATACCACCATGAACACCAAAATTGCACTATGCTCTTTGTTAACCGATGACGCAAAGTAACATTTACATGTAATGCACTTCAAATTACATGATAAACCAGTAATGTTCCAGTGTCAATTTGTTCAGTACATTTGGAGCAGATCCGAAGTAGGATTGAAGGCTATAAGCCAGAATATTGGATGGCAAGTATTTCCAAGCAGAACTCCTGACTAGATCTTGGTTCAAAGTGTAATTTCAATTCCATATAAGGTTGCAAATGGGGAGTGTATTTCAGAGATTGGGCAAATGATAGCTGGATATCTAAGATTCCATCATCTTGATGAGAAATGTACCCTCCAATGCCGATTCCTTGGACTGCAAATAACGGTTTTCTTCTACTAAATCTGTGGTCAAATTCAACAATATTGGCCGCTTTGGGTCGTATATTGAAAGGTCACGAACTCGTGCAACCCATTTTGCTGCTTCCCATACCCCAAACCTGAGTCATGAAATAAAAGCCAAGGTTCATTAGCACGGCATAACCTGTCTGAATATAGGTTCATAAGCAGCATCAAAGAATATTCGCATAAAAGACCTATAGTGTGGATTTTCTCGCTTAAACGAACTGAATCCGATAAGAAAATGTAAAAAATTACATTAACTTAAGCGAGACTTTTTACATAAGGGTTGAGTTTATGAAATCCAACACTAACATCTCTATATCATATTTGTTACATCTTTTCGGTGGTTCAAAAACCACTTCAATTTAGAGTTTAATTTTTTGGTTACTATCTTTTATTTTTGAAGTAAAATAGAAGTACATTTGCACCCTTATATTCATAAACAAATATCTATAACACCACACTAATCCCTTGGGATTCTGTACTTGGATTTAAAAGTTCATTTTACTATTTGTAGACTTTGTATACTTGCCCAAATTCTTAACCGTGACAGTCCCTGCAAAGTAATAAACAGCTTAGAGTACATTTAGATGGCAGATAACACGGGTGAATAAATTGTGATTTTCACTTATTCCCCATGTACTTAATCCTATGTCTATCTTACTAATCAGATCAGACCCAAATTCAATGATTAAGATATTTTTTCACTAGAAATGCAGAAAGAAAAAAGCTTCTCTACATATTTTGGGGGTGAAAGCAATTCATAGACAACTTACGCAAACATTATGCTAGACATTCTCATTTTGTATGACGCCATAGAGAAAAACCAAGCTTACAGAAAACAAGTCTACATACTAGCAATCAGAAAACACAATGTTGTCCACTGCAAATTCACTAGGCCATTGCCAATAAATCCGGTATTCTGAAAAAGAAAGGAAGCTCACACATACAAAATGAATATCAATCTCTAAAGTATAAACTAATGTAGCTTTTATTCAAGGCAGAAGGGAAAATAAGATGAGGTTTGGATATTAGCATAGAGCAAATACTCAAGTATTATATCATACGATGTAGTTATAATTTAGTATACAACTTACTATAAATAACATAAAAACAGTTTATAAGAATATAAATGTAAATCCTAACAAAGTTTCTAACATGGATACACATCCAACACCATTTCAGCAGCTACTTTGAACTGTATATATTTTGGTTCACTTTAAACATAAGCACCTTCATTCTTTACAAAAATACTACTCAATCAACACCATAGAAAACTTGGATCCGATGTTAGGAAGTTATGTAAAGATATAAACAACGTACCTTGTATTAAAAGATGGCGTTACTAATATAGCTGGATAAAGTACATCCTTTCGAATATTATCATATGGAGAATATTCTCGAATTGCAAGAAAATCATCGTGATCCCCAGGGTAGCCAAACTCTTCATAATCAACAGCTGTAAGAGGCAAGGTGGGATACAGAAGAGTGTTGGTAGCATCTAAAAAGGGAACCTACAGAAGAAACCATACAAAAAGGTAATTTAGTATTAAGGTGGAGCCTAAGTAAGCCAAAACCTGAAAGCAGGCAAACATTGTTAAACACCTTCAAGACTGCAGCACGAAATAAATCAGGAGAACGATTAATGGCAGAAGCAACCAAAAGTCCTCCAGCACTATATCCCCAACCAGCCAATTTGTTTTCATGGACAATATCATTTTCGATGAGAAATTTGGCACAAGAGATGTAATCATTGATTGAGTTATGTTTCTTTGTGCGTCTCCCATCATTATGCCATTTCTTACCATAACCACCTCCACCTCTGAAACATGGCAACAAAGCTATCATATAAAGGACAAGACATTGGAGAAAATACAATTTCCGATAAAGAATATCCCTATGAATATGAATTGAGTACATGGTCCCTAAATAATGTGAATCCTACCTAACATCAGCATATGCAACAACCCAACCTCGATCTAGGAGGCTTTTTACTTCACTGCGCCACCGTTTATCGAGTAATTCACCATAAGCTCCATGCCCATGTAATATCCCTGGTTTTTTAGCTTGTGTCTTATTGTTACGCGAAAAAACAATAGTCAAAGGAATAAAAAGTCCATCAAATGAAGGGACCTCATATTGTTCACAGGCATAAAACTCAGAAAGGTCATTCCACAAGTGGTCATCTTCAAAGCTAGCATTCACAGGATTGGAGTGTTTGGAATTTGAGGACTCCATACTAATACTTGCAGAATTTTTACCATACAGTATTCTTGTCCGGTCATGTAGCATGTTTTGTTGTTGAATGATGTTCCACCGACCCGTAGCCAGGTCATAATCAACCACAGCATCTGGCATCTGCGAGAAACTTGCAATGAACATATTGGGATTTGATGATCAGGTTTTTCTTCTAGGTTGAAATACAAATGTACTTTGTAAATTGTAATATGTGTTGAACTCTTAGCCTAGTAGTAATATATACACAGGGATGTTATCCTTTAAGATTGAACAAGTGACCTCCTAAGACCACATACATAGATAAAGAAAGATACAGATATGTAAAAAGCAGTACTGAGTATATTACAAATTGGTATATAAGCCAGAAAGACCTAACAAGGAGGTAAGAGGAAGAAAAACCTTGAAACGACAAAAATCAATTTACCAGACTTACTTGTAAATATACATCATGAAGTTTTTTTTGGAAGCTCAAACTTTTAAAACTTCTCAAAATTTCCTTGGATTCATATTTAACAGGGCCAGTGAATGGTCATTCAAAATGGATATGATACGAAGGTAGACATATGTTAACAGAATTGTGAAGAGAAACCATCTTCAGAAATTAACATTAAAAAAAAAATCATTCACATACCACAGGTGATGATATTATGAAGCGTGTGACAGAAGAGAAAAAGTCATAGTTTGGTCCAGGCGAAATTTGGCAAACATGTTTTGGAAGTGACAAGTACTGTAGGTCCAGCTTCCTCAGTTTAAGTGACCCCTATCACAAAAATAAGATGGTTTACGTAATTGAATGCGAATATAAACCAAAATTACATCAAGAGTTTATCTGTACTAGATATAGTAAATTCTCTTCCATTACCTTCCCAAAGGGCAATGGTAGTCCAACTGAACAAAGTTGAACTTTTTTACCTTCCCTTACAATGAGTGCTAAGTACTTATCACTAAAATCAACATCCTCAATAATCAAATCTGGGTCATCCACTAATACCTCCTGCAGTTCATGAGACCCCGAACATAACATGTAAGGCAAAGCAGATTGTCACATGCAAGTTAACTAAGAAAACATGAAAACGAGCGATATTAATAAAATATCTCACTGTATCAAAAACAAACCTGTTTTCCTTATGATATAAAAGAGGAACAAAATCGAAACAAGCTAACTACAGAGAAAAAGAAAATGTGATGCTCCAAACTACCTCCCATTTTCTTGTACTTGAAGAATCATCCACCAAACTACGAAGAAGATAATGATAATCAACTGATTGCCCCCCTTTGGGAGCATCTGTAAATAAATAAAGGTAACCTTGGTGATGTTCAATTGTGCAATGTGCTATAGCATCACATTCCCAAACTAGTTTCAGGCCAGACAACGGGTCAGCTGCATTTATTAGAAAGACCTAGGAAATGGTTAGAATTATTATCCAATACAAAAGGATTTTAAGTTTTCAGAGTTCCTAGCAAAGATCTTTTACCTTTGATGATGTGGGAGAGAATGTATTCACAGTCACGTATTGGAAGTCTTTTGTGTGCCTAATATTAATATGAACACTTTCATCTGACTCTTCCAAAAGCAAAACATCTTCATCAGTGGATCCAATCAGACTGTAGTAGATACTGCAACAACAAGCCGAGAGATGAAATGAAGGAAGATCACAAAAATTTCAACGTTTGCAATGATAAGGTAAAGTAAGGGATTCTTTTAAAGACGCAACTTAGAAGCAATTGCTAATAAATGTTTACACATTAAAGATTAACACAGGTTACTGAGATAAAACTTCAATTGTGATATAAATTTTATCCTTCTTTTAACTCTGCCAAGCCATCAAATGATTGATAACAATTCACCCACCAGTAAGGCCTCATTTTCTGATCTGTCACAACATAAAGCAATGCATGTCCGTCTTTAGCCCACGCCAAGTTCGAAACTCTTTCTGCCTGAGGCTTACTGCACAATGAACCTGAATTCAAATTTCTCACGGATAATTTGAAGTAGTCGTTTTCTTTATCATACATAGTGTATGCAAGAAACTGATGATTAGGTGAAACTTCAGAGAGTTCCTCATAAGCATAACCTACAAAAGTCAGGTCAAACAAAATGTCAGCACTCCATAACACTAAAAACTAATATCAAAGGTAAGATGTGATTCATTTGACATTCCAAAGTAAACACTAATTGTTCTCGTGTTCCATAATGAGTAAACACATCTGGGTAGTTACATAATGTTCTCGTGTTCGATACAACCAACAACAATGAGTAAACACTATTGTAATCCTTAAACTTGTGATACACTATCACGATAGTCACTACAATTAGAAAAATGTAAATAAATCCTAAAAATTGAATTTTTTTAATGACATTAGTCCTATCATTGTGACATAAAAGATAGTAAGTTATAAAATTCGGGGACTACAATTAAAAGAAGATATACATTTCAGTTATTGAAATAAAGAGAATTTCAATTTCATGGATCAATTTGAGATTTCCAATCCCAGCTATGACACCTCACTAATTGAAGGGCTAGTGTAACAACAATTGTTAGGATATAGAGATACATTCTGACACCATCGTAAAATGTGGGTTTTAACTTAAAAAAGGTGAGAATTGTTCACCCTTGTACACCATTTTAGCGATATGACTGGTTCAATCAACTTAAGTTCTGGAACAGTGACTGCATAATTTACCTCCAAACCTCTCGGCTTCCAGATTATAATCAACGAGCTTCTGCTCAATGGCTTTACCCGTAGTGAAATCGAACCCTGCGGGAGGATACTTATGCGAAATGAAATCATCGTTCAAGCTAGCCAATCTTCGGCAGAGGATGGGATAGGGTTTGGCCTCTTCGACGCGGCGGTAGTAGAGCCAGGGGCCCCAGCGAAGGGGAGGGGTGGAGAGGTCAAAGGGCATGCGAGAGGCCATTTCAAAGTGGAGCTTGTTGAGGAGTTTCTCTGAGTCAGACATGACGGCCTCACTGTACTTCTCCTCTTGCTCCATGTACACGTCCATGTGACGCATCGCCACTTTGTCGCTCACCTTAGACATCCAGCTGTAAGGGTCTTCCCACGTTATGCCATTGAAACTGAACTTCTGCGGCTTCTTTGGGGCCTTGGGTGGACTCGGTGGCGGCGCCGCTTTGTAGTGGCGCCGAGCCACGTATGCCAAACGGAGCAGAGGGCGCATAGGTGGACTTGGGATTAGGATTTACCGCACCACATAACATAAACCCCTGCTTTGTTTTTCTAAGCGGTACCATTTTTCCCTTTCCCTTTATCCCAAACAATAATATAAAATTTAGATTAAACAGATATAATTTAATTACTCCTGAATTTTGCAATGCCAATTACGCATAAAAATTCTTTAGTGTAAAATTCCTAAATCAATCTCTTCTAATCATTTTGATTTGTCTTTTTTTAAGATAATATGGTTCATGTGTGATTCTTTCTTCTTGATCTTCCTTATTTATTTATATTCTTTTTCAATATAATATTTATATAAAAATTAAATTTGATTTTAATTTGAAAAAGAATAAAATTAAAACAAAATTAAATAAAATTAACGAAAATTAAAATTAAATTAAAAAATTAACAAAAATTATGATTAAATTGAATATAAAAAAATGACACCTAATACTAACATCGCTAGTGATGCTGACTTGATATATAACATTAACATTGTCACGTAACATAATGCTAACTTGACAAATGGACAACTTTTTTTAAATTAAAAAACATTTAAAAAAAATTAAAAAAACTACGAACTAACAAATGACGCAAATTGTTTACATTTCATTAATGATTTAAGTGTCGTTAACAAAACGATTAAATTAAAGAAAATTGAGACCTTATTAAAAAATAAATAAAACCAAATTTAACAAAGTAAACTTAAAGTAAAAAGCATCTTATACTCCTCAATTTTTTATAATTCACTCCATCACACCAATAATCAAAACTTCTGGAACTAAACCTTTGTTCATGATCTCAGCCTGAAAAATTACTTTAAAATCATGCAAAAGATCTCTATAAATATATTATTGAGGTTTGTAGTAACCAAAGACAAAATAAAAACCAATATTTTAAAACTCTTTAAGGTCGTATCCATGTTTTTTTTTACCTTTTTGATGAGGACGTGGATAAATGATTGAATCAAATGAATAAAAATAGGTCAACGTAAGGAGGTTGGATGGAGTGCAATGGTAAAGTAATATAGAAGAAGACACATAGATTAAGATAAGTAAGATGAAAAAGAGGAATCGAAAGAAGATACTACTAAATCATCAAAAAATGCATGATTGAAAAAAAAAAAAAAAAAACCATCAAGAAAAGTGCAATCAAGTCAAAGTTGAAGTTAGATCGAGATAAAAAAAAATTCATAATTAATTAAGAATAATTCTCCGTGCACCTCCACGAGTTCTGGTTGCACCTCCAAGTTTCCCATAATACCATGTGCATTAAATGAAACTCAAAAAATTGTATGCACATGTTGCACCCCACCACCCCCTTGCTCATTCATTCTACTTTTTCTTCTTTGCTTCACATGTTGGTTTGTTGTTTGGAAAGTTGTAGTCCCTCGTGTTAGTGATTTCGGTGTGGTCTTATTTTGGATGTCTCTGGTGGTCGAATCTCGGTTCTTCATCGAAACAACGTTTAAGCGCGTTTGAGGTTAGAATAGTAGAACACCCTTAATCAGCATTCAAACTGCGGTTAAGGAGTCATTGACGTTCGACTTCGAAGTACGACTAAAAGAGAGCTCTTTTTTATTTTGAGGGAGACACCAGGAGTGTGGTTTTTGGAGAGTGTAGGGTTTGCTTTTAATTTTTGAAAAAAAATGTCAATAGTCCATTCTTTTGTTTTTTCAAATTTCTGAATAGGCATGCAAACAATCAGAAGGAGAATATAGAAAAATTAGAGGTACAAATTGTTTCATTTTTGTAACCTTTCTTCTATTTTATTTGTATGGCAAAAAAAAGAAGAGAGAAATAATAAAAAGATAAATTCAAATGTAAAATGGTGATGACAAATTATGAATACAATTTTAAATATTATAAGAAAATTATGATCCAGAAGAAATAACAAATTTGGTGATTGTAACAATTTGAATCATCGCCACTTCATTGGTTTCTCTTATTTTACTCTTAATAATTTATTGCTATTCATGCAAAACCTTTATCTCCATCCTCTTTTTCATTTACTCCAAATTTATTCTTTTTAACTTTGGTCCACCGTTCCATCTATAAACACAAATAATATAAAAAATATAATTGTTAGAAAGAAATACATTATTTTTTATTGAAATATATATTAAGAAAGAATTTAATGATTTGAATATATTTGTCACATTAATTCATAACATAAGTACATTCTTTATCAAATTCGTATAGTGAATTCATTAATACTAAAACAGTCTAAGATTAAAAAACGATAGCTTTCTAGTCCATTGTACAAGAATTCACATACTAATGATTTGGTTTATTTATCAATACTTTGAATTGCATTGAATTAAAATTATCGAAAAGCACCTATAAACAATTTTTTTCCTTCATTTTTAAAAAATGTAAATTTCTCCCCAAACTTGTTTACACAAATTATATTATCTTTATCATAGGTGTAGGTACAACATTGTTTTTCTTTTCAAACTGATAAGTATATGAAAAATGTTTTTTAATAATTTTTTTTACAACTTTTTTACAATTAATCGTTTTAAATATACAAACAAATAAAATATGACAATTAATCTATTATAGTTATTATTAAAAAGTTGTTAATATCTGTTTTAAGTACATTTACATACCATTTTGCGTCTGTGCACCTACATTTGCAGGAAGCTGAAAACAACATGAAAATAATAATGACTCAGAATTTGGGAATCTATCAATGTGGTCAATGTTGAATTGGACAACACCCTTGTGAGGGTTCTCTCTAGGGGGAATAAAAACCAAGTTGATTCAAAACATGTTCCGCGAGAATCTCCTTGAAACTACAGAAGAAAAAAATTTGACGATGTATTGGCAGTAGTAGAAAAGGAAAATCCATCCATGTCTTGATGGTGGAGGAAAAGTTCTGGTGATGGAAAGGGACGCACTGAAGGCAAAATATGTCGAATGATTGGAGTCCAAGATCCTGACCAAATGTCGGCAGAGGAAGCAACAAATATTCATGTTAAATCTTCATATCACCTGACAACCAGTTTTAGGATATTCATTCACAGTGTTCGGTTTCTTTTGGTTGTCTTTTGTGAACTGGCCAATTTTAAGATGTTTCTAGTGCTCTAAAAAAAATCTTACTAGCGTACATATATCCATGAATAAAATGACTCGAGGTTCATAATTTTCTCTCGGTTCTATAGATCTATCATGTTTTTCCTTTCAAAATAATTTTTTGATAGTTAAAAAAGGGCTATAAATATAAATAATTAAATTTCTTTTAAATAGTTAGCCAAAAAATACACATAATTTTCTTTTTATATTTGACACAGGGTTAGATAGTACATAATTGATGATAGTAGTATTATTTTTATATTATATATTATCGGAGGAAGGTATCAATTAAATACGCACTTTTAGGAGAAATGAGAAAAAAAGAATTTGGTAAATAATGTGATTAAAAAATGTGTATAAAAGATGTGAATAAAAATCAGTATCGAACCGTAAATAGGAGCATCAATACTTGCTTTGCCATATTAAAAAAATGAATTTGAACATTACACATTCGTCCGTGTAGCACGTGCTAAGATACAACATACCCAAACAGCGTGAAGCATACGACAGAAGTGCATAGTGGAAGGAATGTGTTTACAGCTCCTAGTTAGCAATATATGTACATGGAACAGGATCAAAGTCATAGATGATATGACTTAACCAACACTGTTGTCTGAACTAGCAGTTACTGAGAGAATGAACTCGCCTCAATGCTGTACATTGAGTTATCACTTAAGCTAAAGTTTGGTCTCTCTTCGTTCCACTTCAAAATCTCCTTTGCATATTTAAGTGCTGCATCAACACTATCAGGTTCCAGCCCTTTCACCAAGGAGACATACATGTTTCGACCCGTAAGAGATGAATAGAGCCTCTTAAACTTAACCGCTATGTAATAGGAAGCAAGCAGAGAAAGGGAGGGGCTATTGTTAATACTGCTGCTGTTGATGCCAGAGCGATGTCGACTAATTACTGGACGAAAATCAGATAACCACTCACACTTGCTAAGTGGGATTCGTTCAATTTTCTCCTCAAACTCATCCAATTTGTTTAGTATCAACAGGAAGTCCATTTGTTCGAAAGTAGGATGAGTAACTATGGCTTCGAAAAGCTTCCTGCTCAATATCATCTTGTTTGTGCAACAACCATTTCCATCAACAGAAAATTGATCGTAGTCACTCAGGGAAACACAGAAAACCACCAATCCAACGTCCTCAAACATTTCTAGCCACTTGCAATTTTCTGCTAGCCCTCTTGCATGTATTGTTATTAGTTGATACCTGTAATGAAGGAGAGCAAAGAATGGTACAGATCAGCAACATTTTATAGCTGCTTTAGCAATTGAATCAAACAGGGCTACCCAAAAAAAATTCCCACAGTAATCATTGGTGCAAACGTTTTCACCCACCTAACTAAAGAATCATGTAGATCAGCAGTGTCGACAATATCCTCAGCAGCTAATTGAGGAAATGAAAACTCTACAGAAGCCATCCCATTGGATGAAGTAACTCCTTCAGCATAGAGAATATCTAAATCCGAGGGTTCATAATCAGTCCTCAATACCTCAATAGCCTAAACAAAGAATTTAAATATTAGTTCCTCCAAGCCACTGGCACTAAAACGTTTTTCAAGAGTAAAAGAAAAAGTATCGAGGAAACATAAAGAAAATAAGGGCGCAAATTTTGTATAACTATTACTGAAGCACTCTAGTGTTAATGGATGGATATAAAGCAGGTTGAGTTTGATTAGTTAGCAGATAAATTAGCTCACATTAACCAGAAGCCTAAAAATTGAACTTAACTCTAGCCAAACAAACAAGCCAGGAAACCAAAAACTATATGCTAACCTCATTTGTATCAAATACATTGAAGTCATCATTCACATTCATACATTATAAATTTAATCAAGATTTATTCCAGCCTAATTGAGGGTCCCATTATTTTTTATAACCACAAAAAATTTACCACATATTCCTTTATACAGAGTGCTCTTAACATTTTTTGTTATAAGCAAAAGTGGAAAGCAAATACGTGTCCATGGTCATTCAATTCAATTGCACTTAAGTGAACAAGAGTACATGCATTAATTAAACTTTCGATGAAAATAAACACAAAACAACAGAAGGATCCATACCCTCTCTAAGAAATAACTGGCAACACTGGGTAGCAATTCTATTTCATTTCTTCTTTCATAGGTGGCCTTAATGGCTGCATCATTCCATAACTCCTCAATCAGTGGAGCATACTCACGAGTAGCGGCTGGAAAGATAGCATCAAGCTTGCCCGCAACCATAGTTTTCAGAAGCCAATCAGAAAATGCTTTCAATCTTGTGCCAATGGAATACATTGTCTTCTCGCCAAGTTTTGGACCGGTTCCTGAACCGTAATGATATCAACCAATCTTTAGTACAAATGGACAACCTAATGTGAAATTTAATTGTCTCTTGTCCAGGAATCAGCAAGCATTATTATTTCTGTCACTACCAGTTGGACATCAACATTCTTTTTTTTCTCTTGGTTGGAAACGTAGCAATATATTTAATGTCTCCTATACAATTATTTCATATTCAAAGCAATTAAGTGAGTTACGTGAAGGGGCTAAAAAATATTAAGTGTGAAACGTAAGGGTACCATAAAAACATATACGCTTAATGAATAACACTGGGACTGTGGATGACTTTATGCATCAGATTGTGGTAGGGAAGAAAGCTTACTGAAGAAAAATTCTATAGATTCCCCTACAAAGAAGGAAGAAATTAGAACTGATACCTGTAGTGTCAAGCGCAAAAGATTGATTTTTCTTTAAATTCGCCAGGCTTTCTTCTTCAAAACGCTCACGACCCTCAAGGAGTATGCCAAGATAGGCGTAGACATTGGTCTGAATGGTCAACTTTATACTTTCACGTTCATCTTCTGAGAAGGGAGTGTTTTTGTAAAGAATCTTGGCCTGACACATTTAGAATTCTATAAATACATTGATTTCTTGGCTTTCAGCAACAATAAGCATGCATCCATGTAGACAAAAAGGAAGACAAAAAATGCAGGTAACTATTGAAAGTAATATCATCGAATTTGTTTACGTAGCAGCACATTGATAACGATTAAATAGAAGTTAGAAACACCTGAACAGTTTGAAATAATAATGCTTCAAGTGCCTGTGCATAAGCACATAGCATCAACCACCGCTCACACAAACTTTCTCCAAGTTAGTTTTATTTCAAATTGAATTCAGAGATGAAGATTTTGATGAAAATATGCCGCACGCAATCATAAAATAAAAAATTACCTGCTTGAAAATAGTGCTTGTTCCCGACCCGGTGTAACCAAGTAAGAGGAGCTTATGAACTATTCCATGGTCAAAGTGATCAGGAACTGGTCTGGTAACCAGATTGGAGGATAGAAACCCACATGAATTTGAACATTTAGAATTAGAAGGAACAGGTAGCGACAGCAGAGCACATACAAGCTTCGTTCCAGCCTAAAAAGTGAAATAAAAGAGTTTAATGAAGTAAATTGAACATTGGCTTAAATAAGCAAAAAATAAAACGTTACCTTTCCCCAAATGCACCCTTTTGTATTTTTCTGTCCTTCTTCTAGGTATGAACCATCCTCGTTGACCCAAAAATGTGGGTTACCAGCACACTGAACTCCTGCCAACTGCTCAACCAAAACAAAATCCTCTCAATAACTTTTATTTTTTAACAAAACACGATACAATTAATTAAAAAAACAA
Organism: Vigna angularis; assembly: GCF_016808095.1. Lineage (NCBI taxonomy): Eukaryota > Viridiplantae > Streptophyta > Magnoliopsida > Fabales > Fabaceae > Vigna > Vigna angularis. Next base: position 19,862,006 of record NC_068970.1, read on the forward strand.
AAAATAATTAAAATCAATATAAATCATAGAGCCATTCAAAATTTTCTATTATTTTTAAATATATTGAAATTCAAACCTGCAACATTCGAAGCTCAACTTTTGTTATTTCCCTTCCATTAATGAAAACCTGCGTGTTTCCATTGCTAGCATCCGGTTTGATGGGACCCCCAACATTCAGATGCGGACTAATAATTCTACAAGGCTTTTGTCCTTCCTGAAAAATTCACACACAAACAGACAAACAAACAACCAATCAGAACAGTAAAACCAAAGAATTCAACACAACTAATACCCCCGAAAGACACACACGTACCTTCCCCCAAAAACCGGACACCTTATCATACCAATAGTTCCCGGGCTTCAAATTCTTCGGAGGGTCAGCACAACTCTGCAACGTGACAAGTTCCTCAAAAGAAAGAGCGTTCCCATTCACACAAATATACTCAGGTGGAAGCTGGTTCACTTCACAAAACCTCTCCGCCTTCATAATTTGTCTAATCTCCAAATGATTAAGTAATCTCTTCAAAATCCGCGAGCACTTCCCCAAACTACCCCTCTTAGATTCATCAATAGGAAACCCAATGCAACCAACACATTTGCGACCTTCCGGCATAGAACCCATCGCTCTCAACACACAATTCCCACAATACTTAGCATCACAAACGAGACACACTTCTTTCTCCGTTAACCTATTCCCTTTCAAGCAACGATAGCACGAACCTTTCCTCCCCTTCCTCGCACTCTCTCTCTTAACCCTCTCTCTCGCTTCGTATTCATCCTCCTCGATACTAACCACAGGTCCTCGTTTACCGTCACTATCAGGTTCGGGGTCGTTAGTTTTCGAAGGAGAGATGTGAGACGATGGATAATCGGAACTCAACGTGGAAGCGTAATCTTGCTGGCTCGAATCGTTGAAATCCAAGCTCTCCTTCTCGCAATTCGAATGCCTCAACAACAACGCGCTCGAGTCTCTTACTGTTCCTAAATTGTCCGAAAACGAGTTTTCGCTACTCAACTCGCACGCGTCATTGGCTTCCGCGGCCGCGTCTCCGAAAGCGATCACGGAAGTCGGAGACACAGTGGTTCTGCCAGAGCCTCCACCGTTGCTCCGGTCGAAGGCGATCACCGACGTGGGAGACACAGTGGGCTCAGAGTTCAATGTTTTCAGCTCCTTCGAGAATTGAAGCTCCGGCGCCGAGAGCGGTTGCACCACCGGCAACGAAAGCTCGTCAGAGAAAGAAACCTGCGATACCGCGACTGCCGTCGCCACCGGAATCTTGTCAACGGTGATCGGCACTGCCCGGGGAAGATCGTACGCCGGGTCTGGTCCGCTGTACGCAACGGCGAAGGAGTACTCCTCTTCCTCATCGGAGAGGACATCGGCGATCACCGTCATTGTCCTGACCGGCGACATGGTTGCCCTAATTTGGAGAAGGAGGAGGCAACATTGACGAATGAAACTAAGAAAAGGTGAATGAAAGTATGAAAGTATGAAAGTATGAAAGTATGAGTTGAATGAAGTTGGCACCAAAAGAACAGAAATTGAAGTTTCAAAATAAAGGCAGGAAATGAATGTTATTTTACTTGTACTTGGAAAGAATAAAGACAGTTAAGACTTTAAAACGTAAGAGACGAATAGAAACAGTGAAGGAAGGAAAAGGAAACCTAATTTTAAGTGGGAACAAGAAAAGAAAAGCAAGAGAGGGTGATATGTTTTTCCGAGAATGCAGCAACTAAAAGTGTGGATTCTGATTTTACGTGGGATTGGTGTGATATGTTCAAATTTAAAAGTATCAATCGGAAGCAGTTTGCAGCTGTGAAGGGTGTAAAGGAAAAAACGAAAAAGAGGTGTGAGTGGAATCTTTAGTTTGGTTTTTAAATTTAGTTTTTAGTTTTTTGTGCAGGTGGGGTCGGAGATGGCGTCCTTTTGCAGAGTGCAATTAGTATCGGAGTTTTTGGCTTGTGGTTGCAATGGACAGGGATAGCAGAAGCTGGGAGGGACCATGGCCAGAGGAGAAGGAAAGATAGCGACGCAAGAGCATAATGGCTTAAATCGATCGGTTACTCACCACGGGCTCCGCGTGAAGCCTTTTAAGTCCCAAACATCCAATTACTACTTTTACTCCAATTAATACTACACTACAGTAAGAAAGAGTTACCAGAACCTTGCATGAACTAGTGTATGGATCTATTCCAAGGATCACATCTCATCAACTTCATAAACCCATTCGATGAATGCCTCTTCAAAAGCCGAATCCAACAACTTGTTTCTTTCCAATTTGTCAACTACCAGATGGAAAAGCAGCATCATAAAATCTTCTATGATACTTCCTTTTGGTGAAGCAAAACTTAGTGGGTGAGGCCCAACAATGATTGTTACCCGTATGAAAAACATACAATTTCAAATAAAAGAAATTGAACCACAAAAAGTAATATTACTAAACTAAAGTATAAGTGACAGGATTGAACTACACCTCAATTACAGATAAAATTGATTTACAACATATAAGTAGATATAAGTAGATACACAGAACCTTATATTATAACAATTGAGTTTATTGCATGATCACAATACACAAGAATTTTACATTCTCCTCTAATTTGCAATTTGTAGCTATTGGTGGATGCTAATGGGAGCCCTGATGCTGTTTAAGGAAAGTAAATTTGCGCAGGTTCCAATTATTTTATTTCGAAACAAGTATTTTAAATGCCAAAATATTTTGAAGACTAATCTATCTTTACTCAATCTTCCAGTATGATCCAACTTTTTATCTTCCAAAAATATGTTTATGTCATTTCAAAAGTCACATATATATTGGAAAAATAAGTATACCCAATCATGTTGGATGACGGTAGGTATAGGACATGCGCTAGAGTGTTCACTGCGACATTTTGCTGGAAGAAGGCAAGAAAAAAGGTCTTAATCAGTCCCACAATAATGAATAGTCCATCAGAAGCGCCAAATCTATATGTATTACTCTGGGATGCTCAAAAGGAAGGAATTGCATGTGAGGGTGATAGTGAAAACATACAAAGTAATTCTATTTCCTCCTCTCAAACTTTTTCCCTTATTTACACTCTTTTCTGTATAGCAAAGTATATAATTTCATATGTTGTTTTATATGCAGGTTTTGTCCCAATTTTTGTCATAGCATTATGGGAGAAAATAGGTGTATTTTTTTAATAGAAGAATTATTAAACGCCTGACAAATCAAGAAAAATCACACTCCAACCACACTTTTAAGAATTATTTTCACTTGAAATCTCTAGTGCAGTAATGATATCATATAAAGGCATTGCAAATTCTTAAATAAGTTGAAAAGCTCTCAATAAAATCACGTCACCACCCTTATAGAGATACCAGCACAAGTAGCATGCCCTAGGTTACCTCTACTTACACTATCCATATTCTTATCAAAAGAATTACATATTTATTTTGGTATCTGGGTTTGAGACTGTTGTTCCCCCCTTCCTTACTCTGCCGATGTGATTTCCAACAATGTAAAGTTCCTCTCCACAATACCGATCGGTTGTCACATGCAAGAAACACTCCGACACTCAAGTCAGATTAGTTTTACGGAGATCAAGGTGATAATAATTCAAAAAAAGATGTCTTTACCTGGACTTAAACTCATATTTATAGACCTAATTCTTAATAATAACCATTAACTACTAATCAATACCATATCAATGCCGTATATTTTGTTTCCTATTGCTTGTTATTTGGTCATTAAAGCCATATGTTCCGTTCTTTATAACATTAATTGACCTTTAATGCTTATCAAACAATTGCCTCCCTGACTTCTCTGCCTTAATCGATCGGTCCAACTCTTCGTCAGATCAAGTTTCTTTCAGTGACTACCGAGTACACTACAATATTTATTGAATATGTCATTTGATCAAGTGTTCAGTGGAGTAGAAATGGAAGCAGATGTTTGAATCTCTCCTGATTTATGAATTTACATATGATCCGTATATAGTAAGTAATAATCGTGAACTTAATCTCACCAAGAGTAGGGCTTCCAGGGAAATAAAGTTAAGGATATTATCAGGAGAAATCGAAACAAAACTAGGAAAAAATTTAATACATCTAAGACCAAAACCTAGAAGTAAGAACACTCAGAATAAATTATGCTCATTACAAAGATTACACATGAAACTAGGGGTGTCAAAACTCCTACCCACAAAAGAACTACCTACTATCAAAGGCTTAACAGCTCAAGAAACATTTCTATCAAAACGACTCCAAGGAATTGCAAACCTGTAAGAAAAGGCCCCACTGCCAAAACCAAGGAACACCAAAACTTCACTAAGAAACAAAAAAGAACAAACACTTCGCAAGCAAGCAAAACAAACCTGAGCGCGGATAAGAAAACCCCAAGAACAATATGCTCACACCACTGAAACAAAAATGAAGCAAGAATGTGCAAAAAGCACAAGAAAAAACCAGAACAAAGGACAAGAAATAGGAAAAAGCAATAGAGACCACCTAATATGCTCTTAGCACAACTCCAACCGTTGAACAAGAAGAACCAAAACCAAACAAAACTAAGTGTATTTACTAAAATGAATTATAGTAACTTACACCATAATTTGTTCCATTTATTACAATAATTCTTCCTTTCAAATGTTTATTGACATTTGTAGTTAAGTTTTATAACATTATATTCCCCTAATTCTATTGCATAATAACATATAAACCCAAAGAAAATTTTATTTGAATGAAAGTGGTGTACATAAATTTGGTGGGTAACCACATTATTAAAAGAAAAAAAAAATTAATAAATAGATAAATAAATAACAAATAATGTGATGTGATGGGTAACGTTGTTTCGATATAATAACATTTTTATTGATACTATGCATTTAATACTAGATTTAATTTACATTTTTTATTTGTTTCAACATGCATTTAATGTTTTTTAACCATGTCCTAGGCAATGGTTAACAGGACCCGGTCTATATAAAGATCAAAAACCATTTTGGAAAAGGCAGAACATATTGTTCACTTTGTCGTTTCTTGTTCAACCTTTTTTCCTTAAAACCAGGTCCAATCGTTATCGACAGACTTCATCACCAGACTGTCAATTATATGCAAAAAAAAATATCGAGAAGTCCAATGTTTAGGATTGAGGTGTCTGTAAAAATCCTGAGGTAATAATAAAAAGAGGGGAAAAAATAGCCACAGAAAAGCACATTTCGATTCCGTTCTCACCTCAAGTCAAATACTCCAAGTTTAACCAACATTTTGGAAATTGAAGTCGACAAAGAAAACACCAATTGGATGGTACGGTAAAGTATAGCATGAACATGAACATGAACACTACATTTTTACAGAAGTTGGAAATCCTTTCGTATGCAACTGAAGCTAAGTATATATCAGTAGAAGTTCTACCCATACAATCTTGCTTCAAAGTACACCATGGCTTTCCCATATGGAACAAATCTCTAAAGCCAACTCTACAAGCAGCTCGACAAACAAAATAGGAAAATTAAAAATGTAAGCAACAAGAAACATGAATTAACAAATCCACCCCGCTTGCCCTATCTTGCTTTGATGTAGAAAATAAGTTTGCGTCATTGTAGGATCTCACAAATAATCTTTCATGTTCAGTCTCCAAAATTGATTAAAGTTGCGACCAACTTTGCCATCTCATGTCTCAGAACCTTCTTCAACAGTAGGAAGACCGCCTTCTCTGATAAATGTTGGGTTGAGAAACTTAGCCACAAAAGCCCACAATTTATATACATCCTCAAAATTCGTCAGAAAGCCCAGTGAAGCCGTCACAACTTCAAGCCTAACAAAGCTACCTTTTCCATCACGCCGACCATTCTCCATTGGTCTACAAAGAGTTGTGTCTTCTAGATTAGGAGCTCCACGATGCTGTCTTGAGCTATCAAGAATCTGTATATGACTCAGAAAACCAAGACCAAGAGAAATTCCTTCTTTTTCAGCAAGCTTTTGAACAATCTCTGGATTAATTAGCCCCCTACTTCTGTCCCTCACATTGAAAGCCACAGCTGCACCTCTTTCATATTTTATTTTCGGACCATATATGTGGACAAGACTTGCTTTTTCACCGCCATCAGAAGCAGGCAACTTCAGTTGCAGTAACGAGGTAACAAGCCAATTTATCAAAAACCGAAGTCTAAGTGTAGTTTTATTGAGACCAAGCATGTTGACATGGTCAATATGACGACACGTTATCTCTGGTTCCCTCCTGCCCCAGTCCTGTCCATCACCATATTCTCCATCACTGGTCGCCTCTTCATCATCAAAGCTAGTTGCAGATACGTCTCCCGGTTCTAAGGTCTGGCTAAGGTACTCTCTACGATTATCTTCCATGCTAAATGACACTCTTCTTCCCCTGCTGGTCGCTTCATTCTCTTCCAAACCAAAAAACCTACCCCCGCCATAACGATTCCCTTCTCTCCTACCCAACAGCCTGAATTCACCTTCTGTTTCCCTTCTTATGGCACTCTCTTTGACATCAGCACACATTTCCGAAGTAGACCCATTCTCCAAGCTCTGATTCCGAGCAAGAGAAGTTGAATTATTCAGCCAAGATCCATTATTGACCGCTCCACTGGTTCCAGGTTCTTCCAGGATCTCATCCACATGCAGATGATCAGACCCATTACCATTTCTTGAATAATGATCAACTTCCTCCACCTGCTCTTCTTCAGGCACCTCTTTGACTCGGTCAAGTTCCTGTGACATCAGGACAGCCGCATCAAATGACAGCACACGGCGGTCCTCATGAGCACCTAGGTTTACTTCTCTGTCATCGTACATCGGGCTGCCATACATCTTGGATGTTGTTTTTGGTGAAGGCTGCTTCTGGTTCCTCCTCCCATTGAACCAGAAAGGTGGTAGTGGGGAAGCTATCTTGTGTTTATTCGATTGACCTGCACCATCAGACCCCAATGGACTCTGACCCAAATCAATCCAAAATGAATTGTCCGATGACTCGTCCTCACTGAACACAGGACTCTTTATCACGTCTCCAACAGATATGCTCTCCGTCTCCTCAAATATGGTGCTGGTTCCATCTCTTTCAGAGCTGTCTTGATCCATTTCAGTCTCGAACACATCTCTGACCTGAGCAGATGTGAATGCACCAGAAAAGGCAGGCAGCTGTGTTCCCTGACGAGTTTCAGTAGTCTTGTCCCCCAACCCACTGATTTCATCGTCTTCAATTCCAACTAATTTATCCAAGCCATCTACAGAATCACTCAAATACATTGGAAACTCCGGAGTAATCTTCACCATTCCAGACCCAGTACAACCAGACTGATTTTGAAGGTTTTGCATCACCGATTTCTTGATCAGAAGACAGCCAAAACCTGTGGGATCATATCCAAAAACCCTGTAAAATGAAGTGATTATGAAATCTGGCCGAAAGAGGGACAAGCCAAGCGAATCCATGTCCTTGGGGCCCAATGAACCGGCATCCAGTAAGACATGCCAGTTGTTCTGCTGGGCCAAGGCCATCCACTGGTACGAATACTTAGCCCCAGTCACTCTAGACTGGACTGGGAACACAAAAAGACCGGTAGCCGAATCCTTCTTCCTCTTCTTCTTGTTGGAAATCTGTTTTCTCAAATCAGTGGAACAGAGTTTGAGGGTTGGCCATTTAAACCAAGCACTGTACAATTTAGCACCTTTCTCCCTAGCACTCTGAGCCATCCAAGCAACGGACTGGCTCTCATGGTCGAACATGGTCAACAACTTTTTGTTTGTATGAAAAGGGTATGATTCAGCAAGCAGTTTAAAAGCTGATCCTCTGCTCACAGTAAAAACAAGGCCATACTCATTCTCAGGTATATTCAAATAGTCCATGATCCTAGTCTTTATATCATGCTCCACAGTTCCTCTCTCGGCACCACCATAAAGTGCATGGTTACTTAAATTTGCAGTAATCTCAGACAAGCTAAACGTAGAAGACTCCCAGTAATGAATTGTCTGAACAAAAGAGAAGAGTCCAAAACCACAGTAATCAAGGCATACCTTGGGAGACAAATGTGAGTACTCATCAGACCTCAACTGATCAACCTTCTCAGAGGAGTGGTACTTGGGGTACATGGTAAGGAACTTGGAAAATGCTTCCTGTAGGCTGGGAATTTCCTCCTCAGACTCGAAGATGCGCTCCGCCGCAAGGGCGGTGGCTCTAAGGAACTCGCGCTGGGCGTGCAGCCTGGCAAGCGATCGGGATCTCCCAAGGCCATCATCTTGGTTGGCAGCAGAGTCCGGTTGGTCTATGTCTTGAGATTTGGAGAGTGAGCCATCTTCAGAAGCTTCCTCAAGGGCCTCCCTGAGCTTGTTTTCTTGCAGCTTCCGAAGCATTGATGGATTTCTCTTTATGTCAACATTGGATTCATCTTTCCTCCTGCTCTTCTTGTCCATGATCAGTGCAGCACAGTGAGAAATGGGCTTCCATAGTGACAGATGCATGCTCCTTTCTCCTCTTCTCACACAAACCAATCTCAGATTCTTTCCCACACTTCAAACAACACAGAACAACCGGGTTTACTTTAGCCCATCACATCAATCTACAACAAATTCTGCTTCAACAGCTTCCCCAACAAAAGATAAGGAATCTGGAATCTTTAAAGACCACACCTCCCCAACAATCTAAGCTGCGAGACATGACATTTTTTTTTTGAAAGATAAACAAACAACTCAGCTCAACATTTCACTAGAAAATCAACAAAGAAAAAGAAAATTTATATTTTGTCCACAACCCAGAATAGAATTCAACACCCAGTTTCTCAGAGGAGAGAGAAGGGTAACGAACGAAAAGAAACCGAAAGAGAGAGAAAGTCAAAGCTCAAACCCTAGAACCCAGATCCCAAAATTTGCAAGGCAACTCGCAGCAACAAGAAAATTCAAAACAGAATTTTGGAGTAATAGGTTTCAAGAAGAATCAAACGACAAATGATAGAATCCGTGAAGCTCAATCAGTAGTGAGACACACTTTACAAAACACCTGAGTAGCCTTCAAAGGTGAAGAAAGATCCTCCTCCTCTCTCTATTCAATTCTTGGCATAATAATTAAAGCACAGCGCCACAGCGAATTCTCTTTTTACTAAGAGAGAAGGATAACCAAAACAAACCAGTTTGGTTAGATATCTGTCATGAACGATTTTCTTCTTAAATTGAAAACCAAAAAGAAATGAAAAAGAAAAGGTAAAGAAAAGAAAAAGAAGGGAAATTTCAATTCAGCGTAACCCCGTTGTCCTCTTTCTCTCTCTGACCCAAACACCTCTTTCAACTCTTGGAAAACAACCCTAGCTTAGCATCCACTATAGGTCAAATTATCAGAATTTGCCAATTGGTGGAATTTTAGAGATGCTATTTTTTAAGTGTCTTTTGCTCATTAGATAATTGTTTAATTAAAAAACTAAAAAAAAAAGTGTAAACAACAAATATAGACGGATTTCTTTTAAGAGAAATAAAAAACTTATAAGTCCTGAATGTATAAACTATAAAACACAACTTGTTACTATTTTTTTTTTTAATTTCGAGGTATGCCTCCTAAATAAAATTCACACATCCTTGTAACTGTTTTTTTAAGATTATTTTAATAATTTACTCTAATAAAAAATAAAAAAAGTTTATGGTAAAAAATAATTTATGAATAAAAAATGTTAAAATAAAAAAATTATAATTTTTTTATAAAATCAAGTTGATTAGAAATAATGATATCATTTTATTTTTTATTTGAGTATTATTTGTATTTTAACATTATATACTCGCAGAGATTCTATAAATTTTTTAATTGAAATATAACTTTAATAAGATATACTTAATTATTTTATTATTAAAAAGTTTTAGATTAATTGAGAATAATTAACTATAATTTATTATTATAAAAGTCGTTATTTTCTACAAAGAAAAAAATTCTTATTTTTTTCCTTCTTTATATATTTGGTTTCATTATTTTTTTTTAAGAACATAGTATAACTCCTAACGGTAAGACCTATGTTTTATTTAATTATTTTATTGAACATAGTAAGTTTCCTTTTACACCTTTTAAAGTTAATTGAATTTTGGTTTGCATGTAAAGGGGTTTAGGTTGCATGTCTGGTCTGAGAGTCATTGATAAATCTCTCTTCAATTAGGATTCTTGGGTATGATTGGATGATTGATACACGTATTCTTTATGCAAATTATGTATATCTCAATTATTATGGGTGCTTAATGTCGAAAGACCTTTGTAGCGCTCTTTAACATGTAAGGGAAATTACTTATTTAAATTTTGTTTGTCTTTGTATGAAATTATGATGTAATGCAATGAAACTGAAGTCTGATTTGAATTGACTAATTTTAATGGTTGGATATTAAGTTGTGATGAGTATTTTGCGTTATCTGAAATGAATATGTAAAAACATGAATTGTTAACATTTTGGTCTCAAAGATTGAAAAATTTAACTTCTTTGATTTTAAGTGGTATATTTGACAAATTGGTTTTTTTGCTAGAACTTGATGAAAAGAAAAGGGAAAACACCATTTGAAATTTAAAGGAGTAGAATTGTCATTCACTTGAACTATGTTATAACTTTCATGGGTGAAATCTTATTGTTATAGTGGTTTGGTTTCAAAGATTAATAACTTTGTTTCAATTGGTATTAGAGTATATGTTTGTTCTAGTATAACTGAGGTTTGGTTGTTAATAGGAACTTCTTTAGAATATCTTTGATTGATTTGATTTGATTTGACACTTCTTGAACTAAGACATTGATATATTAAAGCATTGTGAAGTTTATTTAGTGGAGAATAACTCAAGAAGAGTCAAATTGCTCAATTAAAACTCAGAGGAATTTTTTGCTTCTAGTATATCGTTGGGCGTCGTTGTAGTGTCGTTAGACACCACTTGGATAGTGGCTACTGTCTTGAGGGTGTTGGGTGCCACTTCTAGACTATCGGCAGCTCTCAAATTAGTGAGTCTCAAGAGTTTGTAGTATTGGGCGCTAGTCACCTCGAAAAAATTAGCATTCTTACCTTGTTAACCATTTGATTGAATTGAAATTTCGACAATTGGTCCTAGACATGTGATTTTTCACTTTGACCATTGGATTTTTTATTTGAGATTTATAGGTAGAGTAATGCATCTCACAATTTTTATGTATTTAAGGAAAATATGGTATTTAAATGTTACGCTAATGTAATAGAGAATGAAGGATGAATTATTAACATGTAATTTGAAATAAACAATATGTGAGTGATTTAAGACTATATGAAAATTTGGTAAATAAGTTATGTGTGATATGTTGCACTTTAGTTATTTTCTTGTGATTTTATATGATATAGTGTGATGATTTAAGACTATATGAGAATTTGGTAAATAAGTTATATGTGATATGTTACTTTTTTGTTAGTTTCTTGTGACTGTGACTACTATCTTGGTAATGGTTATTTTTGAATTAGATGTGTGTGAAAGGGACTGTGACTATTTGAGATGTTTGTTGAATGCAATTGGAATAAGTTGAAAGTTAGAAGTATTCTACTAATGTGTTAGGTATATATGAGTAGGGACTATGAAGGAGATTATCCAAACCCTGTTAAGTATCTCAACTCATATAGAGTAGGATATTTAGTAGTGAGAGTCGATGGAGATTTCCTATGTTAGGAAAAGATAGGAAATGACCCCTTTTTGACTGACATAGACAAAATAATCCTATCGTTAAGAAGGTAAATATAATCATGGATTTTTAGCAAAAATGTTATTAGTATTATGATGATAGGGAAATATCTCTGAGTTTGACTTTATATACAAAAGTCCTCCTAAGGTAGTTATTATATTTGTTTTCATGACATGTCTTTTGAATGAATGGTTTAAATAAGATTTGTTTGTACCATCATTTTTTAAGATTTCACTATACTTCTTTCTTTTAAATACATTAGCTTATCCTCTCATGTATTTGTATGTTTTTCTTTCGCTATAATCATGTGTGGATACACAAGAGCATAAATACGGTAGGTGAGAAAACTAGTGTTAAAGGTGCTTAGGAATAAAGTTAGGTAGACTCCAATTGACGTAGAACTTTTTGTATTACTTTTGTTTCTTTCCTTCCTTTGACTTTAACCTTTTGTTTTGAAAAAGCTTTGATGTAGATATTTATATATACATTTTCAAATCTAGAAGTCAATCATTTTCAAATATAAACTCTTTTACAACACATTTTGCTTTGTTTTCATAGATAAACTCTGTTTTACACTTTATGCCATCCATTTACTGTGATTTATTCACAACCAAACTAGTTAGAACATTGCGTTTTCTGCCAAATTCCTGTGGATAAGACACTTGTTATACTACAAACTACCCAATATACTTGCTGGTATATTTGGTTGTTGTGTGGGCATCCCAACACAAAGTTCCATTTATCTTCATTTTTTCTGGTTTCTTGAGTTTCCCCCCTCCTTTAACGCGCTCTTTACTCTTATTTCTAGTCTTTAATGTCTTGTCTAACCTTTTAACTCCTTGAGTAACCATTAGAGCATTGATAGGTAAAACTTAAACCTTCTCTTCATGAATAACCTAATCGATATTGGATGAGGGTTTCTCCCTACACCACCACAAGCTTCTTCCTCCACCACCACATTCCACAATTTCCCCTTAGTAAAAATTAAAGTATTGTGGTTAAAAAAAATTACTTCACCTAATTTTTAAATTTTTAACTACAATAAATATGATCTCCACTATATACCCCCACAACCCCACAGAGAAATGCTCTTCTCATTCTTAATTCTCTGATTTTTGTTTCTCAATTCTTTCTCTTCTCTGGTGTGTGTTCTTGGTGTATGGTGGTGGTGTGCTTCTATGCTGGTGAAGAGGTTGGTTGAAGAGGTTTGTAGTGGAAGACACTATATCTTTTCATATCCGTTAACCCTTCAACAAAATTCGTTGACGGAGTTCAATATCCATTGAAGGAAACAAATTTCAACACCATCTTTAACGGAGTTCAATATAAACGGATTTCAACACCATCTTTTTCATACCACACTAGTACAAAAACAGCGTATAATGTCACGCGTTCAACATCCAACCATTGAATAACCAACGTTAAAAATGAGCGGTGACATTTTTGTAAATAAATGCAATTATTAAACGTCATTTAGAATTGCAATTCGACGTAAAAGGATATAAAACGTCGAACGACCTTTAAATTCGACATCAAAAGGTTAGTGAATACAAGAAAAATTTGAGTAGGAGATTGAAAATTCATTCACTTTATCTTAGGGCGCGATACCCTCTTCTCTTCTCAAACTTTTCTCGAACGAAGTTTAACGAGCATCACATGTAATCTTTTTTTCATTTGATACAAATACATATTAATTAATTACTTTATGTATGATATTTGTTTGTTTTAACCAATTATTTTCGTGCTCTTGTCCTTCACAGGCGCATTCTGCTTTCTCTCTCACTGTGACGAAACTTTATTCTGACGAACCCACCTTTTGAAGGTTAGTTTTCGTTTTCGTTTTCGTTTTTGTTTTGAAAACTTATTTGTTGAACTTGTTTGTTGTTGTTTTTTTGTTGAACTTGTTTGTTGTTGTTATTTGATTGAACTTGTTTGTTGTTGGTTATTATTGTTTGTTGTTGATACTACACTACACGTTCATAGTTCATGCTTTATAAAATATCCAAAACTGAAATTTGTTATTTTTTTTGCTTTTCAAGTCTCGTAGAGTTGTAAAAATGATCACAATTAATTAAAAAAAAACAAAAAAAATTGATTAACGTCGAATATTGACAAAATTCGACGTTAAGTTTAATGTCGAATTTTTTAAATTCGACGTAAATTTAACGTCTCCTAATATGACATCGTTTGCGAATTTGCCGCCAAAAGCCCAAAAAATCAACGTTGTACGTGATTTGTGTACTAGTGTCATTTCCATGCTAGCTGTCATCCACCACTAATATGTGTGTTTCCAGCAGCTTCTCCTTGCACAAGACTACCTTGCCTCATGCTACACTGGGTAGGAGTAGCCATGTCCCTATCCACACTTGTTGCTTGTCGTGAGATCAATAAACTCTACAAATTATCATCAGAATCATCGGCAGCAACATCAGAGACATAATCACCACCCTTCTTGGCAACGCTTTCTTCATCTCAATCTTCATTGCTAAGTTGATTTTCCCCCACACTAAACAAGCTTCCAAAGTGTGGAAAAAGTGAGCTTCCACAACAAACTGCCAAGCACACTCCTCGACAGCACAAGCCAAACACCTAACGCAATGGAAATAATGAAATGGAAGCTTGGAACCAAGCAAGCAAGGAAATGGAAGCAATAGGAGAAACGAAAATGGAATGGAAAGAGATTAAATGAAAGAAGAGGAATGGGAAGAGAGAGACTGAGAAAGAGAAATGAAATGAGATTGTGGGGGTGGGGAGAGGTGTGCTGCGCAGTTGAGTAAAAGGGTAAGAAATTAGGGTTTTACATAAAAGTAAACGTAAAAATAACAAAATTTTAACTTAGGTATTTTTGGAAAAAACACAAATTGGGGAGGTGTGCGAAGAAGTTTGTGGTGGTGTAGGAAGAAACCTTCGTATTGGATCTATCATCACACACTCTTAGCCTTTAATTCTTTAAGGCTAAAAAAAATGTATGATCAACTTATGGGTGTTCCTCCCTCCACCACCCCAAGTGCTCCTGCACCTCCCCACTATTTTATTTTATTCCAAAAATACTCTACACCTCTCCACTGTTTTCTTTTATTCCAAAAATACCCTACACCTCCCCACTATATTCAACCATCTTTCTCTTTCTCTCTCCGCATTAATGGAGCATTCACATGGCTCATATTTAAACTTGTGATATATTGCAAAATTTTATTTACACTTTCCCTTAAATAAGTTTGATTCAATCTTATTTTCACTATTCAATATATTTTTTTTTCTTCAAATTACTTAATAAATGGTAAAGTTTTGTTCTAAATTTTTAGAAAAATGTTTATATATGTTTGTTTTTTTTACATTTAATATCTATAATTTTTAACATTATATTATGTTTTAACTTACCTACATGTTTGACTCAAATAACTTGAATAAAGTATTTAATTTATTAGATAAATATTATTAAATACTTAAAATATAAAAAAAAAGTTATTTGTTAAAGATTTAGAATTTATTTAGTTCTTTTGTCATTATAAAGTTAGTATATAATAATAATAATAATATATTATTTACTATTAATACTATTATGTTTATTATTTTGTATTTGCATCTAACTTTTAAGTTTATAAAATGGAAGTGGTAGAAGCACTAATATTGAAATTTCCTCTGAATTTTATATTTTGCAATATATCACAAGTTTAAATCTAAGCTATATGAATGCTCCATTAATGCAGAGAGAGAAAGAGAAAGATTGTTGAGGATAATGGGAGGTGTAGGGTATTTTTGGAATAAAAAAAATAGTGGAAAGATGTAGAGTATTTTTGGAATAAAAAAAAATAGTAGGGAGGTGCAGAAGCACTTGGGGTGGTGGAGGGAGCAACACCCTCAACTTATCCTAATTGATAACGAATCTATCACTTTAGATTTTTTCATCACGTAATCCATTTACACATTTATAATAGTAATATGTTTTGTTAAAATGTTTTGACACGTCAAGAGAAAAAATATGTTAGTTTAGAGAGAAAAAAATGTTTGAACTGTTAGCCTTGATTTTTAAATTATTTATAATATGAATCTTTTGTTATATATTAAAACAATCACCCGATTGAATGGGATAAGAGTGATTTGTCTCTCGTCTCCTTCTCTCCTTTTATGATGAAAAAGATACACAAATTTTATAACTTAAAAAATAACATGAAAAATCATCACATTAAATATATTATAATTTTGAAGTTAACTAATTTCATAATATATAATAAGACACCTAAAATATATATATATATATATATATATATATATATATATATATATATATATATATATATATATGTATAGATAGATAGAGATAGAGATAGAGAGATAAATTATTCGTACATGGAATCTAATAAAACTTATAAATTACTTATATAGTTGATAAACTAGTTTCTAACTTATAAACTAATTATTAGTTCTTAGCTCATCCTCTATATATCAAATAGGAAATAACTAACTAAAAGGTTAGATAATAAATGTAAGAATAACAAAATGTGACTACGTAAAAAGTTTTGTATTTCTTAACATAATATATGACTTTGAAATAAAAACTTGAATATTTAATATAATGTCGCAAGAACATATTGAACATAAAAGATAAGACGTGAATTAAAAAAAAAACATTAGGAAGATGAAAATGTGCTAAAAAAAACAATGAAAATGTAGAGATTAAAGAGTGAATAAATAGCAATATAGAACAAAAGAAATGACAAAAACGAAACATATAAAGACGATAAATCAGTAGTAAGATGATATATTCCTCAACGATATCTATTCTTTCTGGCATAATAGTTGAGTAATTGCATTCTTCATGTTATTCTATTTGTTGTATTCATTCATTTTTTGTTTTGTTTTAAATGTTATTCCAGATAGGTTCGTTGTTCGTTTATCTTTTATTTTATCATGTGCCTTTGGGCAAAAACAAAAGTGAGCATTTATTACATTTGTCGTCATTGGTATCTCTATTCTCAGCTCAAATTCTTCCCTTTTATTTGTGAGGTGTTAAATTATTATCATTTTCCAACAGTAGTTGTTGATATGCTGATGGGAGTGTGAAAAAAAAGCAGGATTATTTCATAACTATAAATAAATATTTTAAACTTTTTATACCAATAAACTTTTACAGATAATTTAAAAATATAATAATATTAAAAAAATTAATCCAATTTTATCAATAAATGATATTTTCAGTATGATCGTACCCTAAACTAAAATATTTTGAAAATTTATTTAATTTTGATTAACAATAAATTATTAAGTAATGTGTTTAGCTATGATAGTAGGCTACACTAAAATATTTTAAATTTTATTTAATTTTAATTAAACAAAAAATTATTAAGTAATATTTTTCGTTATGAATGTGAGATTAACTAATTATACTTTTATAATTTTTTTATTAATATTTTAAAAACTATCAATTATATTTATATTTTAGTGTTGTTCGATATAAATATAATATTACATTCATAAGCTCATCATACTTGATATTTAAAGATAGGCTTATATTTATATTTTAGTGTTGTTCCATATAAATATAATATTACATTCATAAGCTCATCATACTTGATATTTAAAGATAGGTTTATATTTATATTTTAGTGTTGTTCGATATAAATATTATATTACATTCATAAGCTCATTGATATTTAAAGATAGGCTTAATACTTTTGATAGTCCCTATTTTTGTTAGGTGTGTCTGATTTGGTCCCAACTTTTGTTTCTGTTCAATGTTATCCTAAAAAATATAATTTTTGTTTAATTTAGTCCTTTTTGCAAACAACATTTAAATCGTTAACTACAGACAGTCCAGGTGTGCACAAGACTAATGAGATGGCATTTAACTACTGTCACGTCACCATCTTCTTCATCCTTCAATCCTTCAGCCCAAACAGATACCGAAACCATATTTTCTCTCTAGTCACCTAACCCTAGCGCCGCCACCGAACCCTGACACAACCACCGCCACAGAGCTCGTCCAAAGTCATCATGCCGCCGTGAAGCCGCGCCTGCAAAGAACCATGGCAGCCATCACACGCAACCTCCATGACCTCCATGGCCTCCGCCATCATAGGATTTTCTCAAGCCGCCACTGCCAGCATCTCGTACCTGCAAATCAAACACAAGTACCCAGAAATAGAGAAAGCTGAATCGCACCACCCAAACCACTAAGTCTTCACCGTCAATAATGTCGCAAGCCACCTTAATCTCGAACTCCATTCGAATCTTCATTCTCGTGCATCAGCCATAAATCATCCAAATCAAGAGCTTCATCGTCAGCGCGACAATCCTTGTCGTCGTCGCGCAGAGCTCTAGGGCCATCATCTTCTCCAACCTGCAGAGAACCACAATGAAATTCAGAAAAATTCCAAATCAAAGAAACCTAGAATCACGTCGCTGCTTGCCTCCACGACCATCATGAGTGCTTTCTTACACAACTAGGTTCGTCTCCTTCATGCTACCATGAGCCGCACAATTCGCGAAATCATCCTCCATTGAAGCAAAACCGCGAGCAGAGTTTCCTTCTTCTCGCGCCCAGGTGCAGGAAGGTTTTCCCCAAATGCAGAACCCTAATTTTGGGGTGGTAAAGGGACTGCAGGAAGACTCTACTTTTGACGTAGTAGTAGTTAAATGTCATCTCATTAGTCTTGTGCACACCTGGAGTGTCTACCGTTAACGATTTAAACGCCGTTTGCAAAAAGGACTAAATTGAACAAAACTTACATTCTTTAAAACAACATTGAACACATAAAGAAATCGAGACCAAATCAAACACACCTAAAAAAAAATAGAAACCATAAGAAGTATTACGAGTTTTTTTATCACATATTTTATTTTTTAAAAAAAAATTATTTCCATTCTCATTTCCAAATATAATCTGACATTAAATTTTTATCTCATTTTTATCTTCATATACCTTATATACTTATATTCGTACACATATCTTATTATTTGAATATCAATTAATTAACTTTTATAAAATCATAAAAATTACTACAAATAAAAAATAATATTATCAAATATTCAACATCTAAATAAATATTATCTATTATCAATTATTTGAAAAAATAATATAATTATATATTTCAAATTAGTGTATTAAATAAAATTTCATAAAAATAAAAATATTTATTAAATTTGATGAAAAAAATTGTATAAAATTTAAAAATATTTTTAAAAGTTATAAAAAGAAAACAAATATTTTTATAAGTTATAACTAGAAAAAAAATATTTTAATTTTAAAAATATTTTAAAAGTCTTTTTACTTTCATTCTTTAAATTATATTGAAATATTTTGTTATACACTAATAAAAATTGTAATACAACATTTCAACTAAATTACATAACAAAAATTAAACTAATAATAATTGAAAATTAATATAAATATTTCATTTTGAACTTCAATATATATGAGCTAACTGATAATAAATAAGATTATAACAATAACATTAAATTATTATATTAAAGTAATTTATACAGTTACATTGATAAAATTACTCTCATGATAATGAGTTAAATATAAATAATTTCATTTCTTTTTACTGATTCCAACCTATTTTTTGTTACACCTTGAAAATAAAACATAAAAAACTAGCTAAATTCTTTAGTTGAAGATTCTATTAATCCTAATTTATATGCATGATGTATAATAAATACATTTTTAAATGTAAGTTGCATCGCATAAGACTTCTTCGTTTTTAAGTTTTTTTCTATCGTAAAATAAACAAATACTTTATTATGTGAGACACAATTTTATGACTGCTATCTATTTCATTAACAATTTCAATGACAAGCACCAAATATTTTAATATAAACTACCCTAACTCTTTCTAAATGAAACTACATCTATTACCAGTTTCTAGGAGAAGGACGTTGACTATTGCAAACACCAAATTTGTTATCAATATTAAAATAATATTCAATTTTGTTATTTATTTAAGAAATAAGGTTTTTTATGGTGTGACTTTCTCTATATTGGAAATGTGGGACCCACACACTGAGTAATGGCTAAAAGTCAAATAATCAGCTGGCTTGTGAAAGTTGTTATCTGTCCAACTGAGCAAACCACAAAGTCCACACCAAAACCCCAATCCTTCTTTGCCTTTTATTTTCTAAATCTCAAATGGAATCATACACCAGTTTTTTAATTTTGGAATATCTTTTCACAACATAAAAATATGCTTAAATATAATGAAAATTCATATGATAAATATTTTAATTTATAAATTATATCTTCAACTTGCATATTCTAATTTTATCATACTGGAATAATTATTCTATACGTACCCACATAGCTTGCTTTCAACCACCATATTTTTTAAAAACTAATTATCATTTTAATGTTATATAATAAACTCAGATAAAAAGATTATAAAGTCACAAAAAATATAAAATAAAAATTATGAAAATGATTAATTCTTTGATATCTAACCAAAAAACAGTAATGTTTTTTTATTTCAGTAAACCCTTATAATTTGAAAAAGTTTGACAAATATGAATCATGTTGGGTGAATTTTTCGATGTGGACAAAATTTCTCACACTGTAATGTATTATTTGATATAATTGGCTTCATGGATCACTTTTGGAATTTTTATTCTTTCTGGTAAATTAATACTTTGAAAAATTAAATTAAATGAGTATGAAGGGAACCCATTTTTGTGTGCGTGGTTTGGCTTTATCAAAGGTGTTGCTTTTAAGTTTTAAATTCAATTTAGTATTGGACTTCGAAAGAATCTATTCCTTCAGCCCCTTAAGTTTAAAAGAGAGAAAAATAAAAAAAAGAATCTTTGACCGATGTGGTTAATTAGAAAAAAATATACTCAACATTCCTAAAAGTAAATGATATAAGATGTAATGAGCTTTTAGATAGTGAACACATTCAAGTAATGAATTGTGACCAATCAGTGTAATTCTTCACAATTCAGTAATAATAATAATAATAACAATAATAATAATAATAATAATAATTATTATTATTAAAACATCTTTCCTCTCTAATATTTTTTAAAATAATTTGTGTCAGTCATTTGAATTATTTTATTTAAAAATATAGTTACAAAAATATCTCTTACCTTGGTTTTTTTAAAGTGGAATTTGTTTGGGAGTAGAAAAGGAAAAGAAAAAAAAAATTGAATTAAGAAAATAAAAATAGAAAGTAAAAAAACGTGTAAATTTTAAAAGGAATTTGATTGATGTGAAAAAAAATGTACTTATAAAAAGATTATATTATTCGTAACTTAAGAATAAGTTTGAATTTAATTTTAAGAAAATATTTGTATAGCTATTAATAACAATTTAGTTGAATCATTAATCTTATTATGAGTCGGATATTTACATTTATTAAACGGTTAGTTTTTATACAATCGAAATACTTGTTTGTGAAATAATTATGAATTATCTGATCTTGTCAGTATGTGTACAAAAATATGCTTTTAATAAATTAAATTCAAATTGAAATAAAATTATAATTGAAAGATATTCTAAAATGTTAATCCCAACATTTAAATTAGTTAAAAATTAAAAATAATTGACTTATTGGTGTGAGTATCACAGTTAAGTATATAATTAAAATTACACATACAAAACTAAAAGAAGATAGCAAACAAACAAAAGTTAGATTATAATAATTGAAATAAAAAATAAAATAATAGAAATAGCATGTCAACTTATATAGAATAATAACTTAAACTATTAGAACTTTTAAATTGTAACATCTTATAATCTCACAATATATATTTTAAATTTAGATTTCAATTATAAACTCATAAATATAACTCGAATTTTTCTAATTTATTCTTCTATCTCTTTCTTCATTGGTATTGAATCAGACGACATTTCTCCATCTACTCCCGTATAACGAATTATACGATCATCGCACATACACAAACACAAACAAGTAGGGTGAGCTAACATGCAACCAATCATTTATAAAACATGCATAATTACTTTGATACACTCAACAAACCTCATATAATAATTATGTCAAACACCCTCATACCATCATACAACAATCGCATCATAGATACTCATCCATTACTTTGATACACTCAACAAACCTCATATAATAATTATGTCAAACACCCTCATACCATCATACAACAATCGCATCATAGATACTCATACCATCATACAACAATCGCATCATAGATACTCATCCCACAATACCACAATTACTAATAGACACTCATCCCACAATACTTAATAGACACTCGTTCCGCAATACTCAATAGACACTCATTCCACAATACCCAATAGACACTCATTCCATAATACCCAATAGACACTCATTCCGATGATATGTTGATGAGCGGTCACGGGAGGTTATGCACTTGTGATGACTTCTACTTCCTCTTACGAATACACTTCCAAAATACTCCATACCATCCACAAGGTTAGTCCTCAACACTATGTCCAAAACCGGCACATAGACCAAGACCTCCTGCCCTTCTCACCACATAATTCATCATTCTCTACTTGAGACTGGATGATTATTAGAGTATCAGGATAACCTCCAACTACAGAACCCTCAACATCAATATATACACAAATACCATATCATTACTGAATCTCTCCACGAGACTCATACCATGCTCATATTCCTTAACTCACATTATACCCTTAAAAAATCTCCCCATAATACTCATATCATGTTTAGATGCATAAATTCAAATTCAATAAAATCCAATAAAATCCAATCATCGCAGAAATCATACAAAATGAATATATCACAAAATAAATTAACAATACTAAAATATCACCATAAATGGTCACCAGAGAAGAATCAAATGTTTGACGAATCAAACTCATCATGAACGCCAGTACATATGACTAGTCACAACTTACTGGATTTGATCAGGGCTGCTCTATGATCAGATGTACCAACTCCGGTTTTTAAGATTCCTCTATCCTACCATCACAATTATAATTCATAATTCCATATCTACCACAATAACATGAATTCATCAGAAATTTTCATTCCAACAAGATATATTGCACAAT
Source organism: Vigna angularis (assembly GCF_016808095.1). Lineage (NCBI taxonomy): Eukaryota > Viridiplantae > Streptophyta > Magnoliopsida > Fabales > Fabaceae > Vigna > Vigna angularis. The sequence goes on from NC_068970.1 coordinate 19,884,657, forward strand.
AATTTAACAGTACATAATCTCCTCAACAAGATTTAAGTTAAAAACTTGTCGAGTAGACTTCCAGGAAAGAGAGGTGCGTCACAATGGACAACTTAAGTACCAAGTCTTTCCTTAGCCAAAGTGTTCCTCAACTAGTTTTAACAAATTTCTTATTTACAGATTCAAAACAACAACATATAATATTAACACAAAAATTCAATATAGATAGATATATAACAAGCACCTATATTTTTCATTAACAATATTTACACAGAATTTCAAGACATGAATAGTAATAAAACAATACTAAATCATAATATAAAAGCTTAGAAAGGTTAACTCCCCTACCTCTATTCCAGACTTAATCTCTTGCTCAGAATTTGTTTCCCCGAAAACCCTCCAGAACTTCTACTCTTCTTGCAACTAAAAATTTCTTCCTAACTCTTTCTTCTCTATTTCTCAAGATTTCTCACTTGATTCTTCCTCTCTTTGTATAGAAGAGTCTCCCCCCTCATGGCTATTTATAGTCCAAAAATTTTACTATTCAACAATTTATTATTATTATTTATTATTTTAATATTTTAATCACCACATATTGGATCCCTCAATAATGCCTTAAAATTTGAGTGTTTTATCTATTATCAATATTTTAAATTTTTTTTATTTTTTTTTAAAAATGGTAGAAGAGAGTTTGAACCCATGTTCTTGAAATCACCACAATTTTCTACCAATTAAACTACCAAAATTTCTTATTTAGCTTTTCACATTTTATTTTTTACATAAACTTATTACGTGAATTTTTTTATCTCTAATTTATATAACATACAAAAGAAAAACCTTCACATTATATCATGGTAATTGATTACACACAACAGCATTGACATTGTATCAACGGATAAGCATATGTGCTTTTAGCATCCTACACTTTATGAACAAAAAGAATATTTATGTTCTTACACATAATAACATCATAATCAATTATTAACATGACTATAATCGATAATTTACTTCAAAAATAGCTCATAATCGATTATGACTATGTAAATTTATTACGTCTTTTCTTAAGTATAACCAGATATTCTCATTATCATAATCAAGTCTTACTTCAATTTATCAAATAAATAAAAAAGTCTAACTTCAATTTATCATATAAAAATAATACCGTTATGTGTTTGGATTTGAAATAAATTTGAGAAAAAAAATATAAAGTTGTAATTATTTGGATTAAGAGAAAAATGATAAAAAACGAAGAGATTTAAGATAAAAATTTATGAAAGTTAGAGATTGATACGATATATTTGATAGATAAAAAATGTTTTAATTTATAATTATTATTTATATTATTGTTACTGTAACATCCCAAAAATACAGTAATAACAATATAATAGAATTAATTACATTTAATAATAGATCAATTCAGTCTTACACTAAACAACGTACGCTTACGGCCGAACGGCTTTACATAAGATTTCCAACTAAACTACACAAGATAAGAGAAAACGTGACCGAACGGTTTACAAAAGCCAAATACCGAACGGTCAGATAACGAGAAAAGAAAGGAAGTGACCGAACGATCACCTCATGCTAAACCACTATCTACTAACCGAACGTCCTACTATTCGGCCTTTACTTCCACTTCGACCAAGTTTTCTTCTCCCAGCGCCTCTTCCAGCAGTGCGTCTCCTTTTGCTCACATCCACATGGATGATCATTGCAACGACAAGACGAACGCACAAAACGAAACAACACAAGGAAAACACAGAGTAAGCTTATGTAATTGAATTCATACATACACATACAATTCAACCACTCTAACACCCAAGATAAAATTTCAACGTACGCAATATACAAAGCCTATCACTAGACTGACTGTCCGGACTGTATGAAATCTGTGTAGTTACAGGCGTTCGTGCACCCGGGTGATGTAGTAACTGGGATACACTCAACAGTTGCCACCCGAGGTTAGCCCTATCTGTCCAAAGTACCCCTAAGGACTAGGACCTCCTGCCGTTCCCACACATGACCTACTCTCCTCTATATGAAGACGAGTACCCTCGAAACATCAGGATGAACAGCCAGCTTAGCATACCCACAGTCATACTTTACAAATTCCAATATTCATACATGAGTCGTTCCTCCCTGGAACGCTCGTCCATAAACCACAACATTTCTATATCACATTTTCTTCATCTTTCATTAATAATTAGCTCATTGAACTATCTCGGACAAGGATTCCAATAAACTTTAAATTGACGAACGTTCAACCCGAACTGAGAACAAGATCGAACAAGTGGGATGAAAATGAGGGATAACGAGTATCATAATATATTCCAAGGACGAATGGGACGAATGTCAATTTCAACATTGAGTCAATTAGATGAACTGGCTCTTGAGAACTCACTCAGAACATTAAAAGAAAACTAAACCAAGAACGTGGACTCTAATATGAAACCAATGAATAAGGATATTTATAGGCATTCAAAAACTGGTACTTAGAGCGATTCACATGAAGAAAACCGAACATTTGTGTTTAATTGAGTTTAGTATCAAGGAATCAAAACGTTAGTCAAAGACTGAACACTATGGAGAGCGAACCCTAAAAGGCTTAAACGAACGCTCGTATTAAACATTAGCTTAAGGAGATGGAACGAGTGTCTGGTGTAAGACCGAGCACTACTCAGTAAGAGTGCTTGGTGTAAGACCGAGCACTAATACGTTAACATAAAAAACCTTGATAATTATAGTACTATAATACTGAAGAAGTGTTTACGAACAATAAAATATACAATTACATATATATATATACTTAGATTTATAACCCCACGTTAATACTCAACTGTGCTTGGCCGATCGCTCATACACAGTATTCCGAAGTGAAGACGCTCGTCCTCAACTAAGATTCTTCCCAAATGAAAGAATCCACTACAAATCCAAATTCACTCGAAAACCGAACGTCAAGAACCGTTCAGTAACGTACATACACTTTCTTAAGGGAAATTCTTACCAGAATCAATATTATTCAAATTCAGTTCTTAACATATAGTTTCACACCTTTATACATTCATACCATAATCAATGTTTCATATCTCATGCCACCAAATCATAGAATTTTCATACATTTCATACATCATAACATAGCATAATCATTTTCATATCAAATCAAGTAAACGAACGTTCATGAAACACATAGTCATATAAATTAAATTAATAAGCTTCCCTTACCTGGATACGTGCTTGAACGTCCTAAGGGTAGGTTTTTGGTTCGACCGACTACAATCTTTCTATCCCCAACGATCAATAACTCTTCAAACTAAACCAAACAATCATGAAACCAAAAATAACTTAGACTACACGCCTGCATGCAACCAGGACTTGGTTTGCATGTAACAGAAGACGAACGACTAAGGAAAGATACACTTACCCGTTCAAACTTGAAACTTGGCTGGTTCAAGATGAAGCTTGGAACGCCGGGAACGCTTCTACGGTCTCTGAATGATGATCGGAGAAGAGAAAGGGTGAGTTTCCTTAGAGAGAAGATAGGGTTTTTAGTGAGAAGGAGGAGAAAATGAAAAGATCAGAGTTTGGGAAGAAGGGTGCATGCAGAGAGCGTGACGCGGATTTCAGAAAAATCAATTTTGTTTCAAACGAACGTCCGCTCTCTTGCTGACACCTGCATTCCACTATCTGATTTTCAGATCCTCGTTTCTTGACACTTGGTGTCCGTTCAGAAGGATTTAAGGTGCGTTTTAAATGATCCTGACAGGAGTGGTTTTGGGTGCGTATTTACGAGGTCTGACAGTTATAATTATCATTATTACTATTATAATTTATATTACTATTATTATTTATTATTATTTATTATTACTATTATTATTTTAATAATAATTGATGTTTCATTATTTTTATTACATTATTCAAAATTATAACAAAAAGTAATTATATAAAAATAATTATATATATATAATTAAATATAATAAAATATGTATATATGCATATTTATTTTACCCAAATCTTCATGTAAGCGTGAAGAAAGTTTTCAAATATATTTTGTCTTGTTTTTCATTTAATTTTATATGGATTTTTGAATTTTTTTTCACAAATCTATCCTCACCTATTTGTATTATACTAAAGAATAAATATAAAAATAAGGTTAAATTTGTTTTTTTCCCTTAACTTTTAATAAAAATTGGAATCAGTCTCTTTTTGAAACATTGACCAAATTTAGTCTCTCATTTTGTGAAATGTGTTTATTTAATCCTTTTAACCAAATTTTGTTATGTTTATTTGACGGTCATTTCTCGACTAACATTAAAACAAAACTGTGTCAAATGGTGTAAACAACTTAAATGGTATAATGAGACACATTTGAAATATCAAATAAACTTAACAAAATCTGATTAAAATGACTAAATTCATACATTTTTAATGTTGGAGGATTAAATTTGACTAAAGTTTTGAAAAGTAGTGACTAATTTCAATTTTAACTAAAAATTAAGAGATAAAAAACATATTTAACTCTGAAAATAAAATAAAGATATAAAACTACAATTCAAATTCACTTGGGTCTCGTCTTATTTCACAGTCACATGTTCACTATACAAACATGAGTGTTTCTTTCCACTCTTACATTATGCTTTCATAAAGAAACAAAGACTTATGAAATAAAAAGCAATAAAAAGGAAAAATAAAAAGAGAAGCTATTTTGTTGAACGTGCCATAGATTTAGTAGAAACAAAACTTATTATATTCTTGTATTTTGTTAACATGTATTTTAGTCTGAGAGGAACAATTTTTCGACAAGTATTTTACGATTTAAAAATGATCAAACTTCAGTGTATCCGCGTTTAGGGTGTGTTCGGTTGAAGGGAATTCACTGTTTACAGTGATTTGCGAGCGAGGATGAAAGGAGCTGAAGGTGTTCGTTTGCAACCATTGTCGAAGACGGAAAACGATGGATTTGCGGGAAAGCACGGTTCGATCCATCTTCGCATTACTGAGATGATTTGCGTAGATTGTGACCACATTTACACATTTGCCCTGAGCCATTTCCATAATACCGTATACATGTGTAATCGGTTACGCAAACGCGTAACCGGTTACAGGGCTATACATTCATTTCCAAAGCAACATGTGTAATCGGTTACGCAAACGCGTAACCGGTTAGAGGGAGGTCATTTCCTTTTCCAAACTAACACCTCTTTATTTTATTTTTCAGTTTTTTGTATAATTATTTTAATATTATAATTTAAAAAGATCTACATCTTAATAAAATTAGGTATATTATATTTTCTAATTTATTAAAAATAAGTTGATTATTTAATTTTTATAATTTTTAAACATTAATTTTATAAATTATTCATAATTTTTTTTTCTTTATAAACAATTTTACAATTAAATATAACATTTATAAATAACATTTTATATTACTTTTATAACTAGGGACATTTTGGTAATCTTTAATTTCTACCAATTAAACTAATTTTTAAAATCTATCACATCAATCAAATCCTACACTAATTCTCACAAACTTTACTTCTAAATTCATTCTCAATTACTCACAAATCCACTCATAAAAACAACTAAAAAATAACCCTCAAATCCACTCAAATCCATTCAAATCATCTCTCCCAAATACACCCAAACGAACAAAGCCTTAGTGCTTGAGGATTTATATTATTTGAGCTAAATCAATATCATCTATTTCTTTATCTAAGTTTTTTTTTGGAAGAGAAAAGACAAACGAGAAATCAGAAGCATAATCTAAAAAAAGAATATTATAAAGTTGAGTGAGTATATTGCTTTATTTAAATTTCCATTATGTACTCCAGAAACAAATTTAGTTTATTGTTTTAATAACTGTATCTGGGTCAACCCTTGCATGCATGTCTGTGCCTAGTCCCTACTTTATAATCATCCGTGATAAGCCATTGTTTATGACGTTTACGAGATGTTAACTACTTATTATTATAACTAGTGCTGCTATATTATTACTACTGTTATTAATTGATCAAAGAGTTTTTTTTTTCCATCATCCGTGTTTTCGTCATATTCATCGAGCTTCATCACGGTAGGTAAAGGGCAAACTTTCCTTAATGCATATTGAATTTTGGACTTTTTAATTACTTTGTTTGATTAATACTAGTTAAAGTGGAGAATAATCTTGTTGTATGAATTAATCTTTTTAGGTTGCGTTAGTGTAAAATTTGAATTCTACTATTGAAAGCTATGAAATAAAACTTACTCTGGATTCATAATGAATCATTGCTATTGTACTCACACGAAGTCTGGTAATACGTACATGGTGTAAACATAAAGTTTATAGGTGGGGAACATTCATCCGATAAACTTGCATATGAAGGAAAATAGCATGTTATGTGTTCGTATTTTAATACTTATTGGTTTTAAAAGTTGTAAAAAAGCTTGAGTAGGAAAAAATTATGATTTTAATTTTGGGGACGATGCGTGAAACTTGTTATAATAAATTCATCGTGTTGAAAGCTACTAAAGAGAAAGGATGAAAAATCAATCATACATCATATTTGATCCTGTTTGAATTTAGCTCCTTAAAAGATGCATGGTGACATGTGGTGCAAGAGTTGTAGTCACGTTAAGAAAAAAATTTGGGATAAGTTAGAGGTACATGGATAAGGTGTTGAAAAAAAAAACTGAAATTGATGAAGAATAAAATTAAATATATAACGGAAACCATTTTGTAGATGTCGAACAACATCACAAGAAGATCAAAGGAGATTTGAATAAATTGGGAAACAAAAGTGTGGGAGGCGCGCTACTAATCACACGAATAATGCAAAATGAAAAAAATAAAAAATAAATACATGATGGTCCTAATGTATGTGTAACGAATTCTTGCTAGGTATTAAATAAAACTAGATATGTTTATACTTTATTTTTTTTAATTAGCAAGAATAAAAATTTTAGGATTAGTTTATTTTATCTTTAATTAGTAATTTAAATTGTTGATTTACTTTCTTTATATATATATATATATATATATATATATATATATATATATATATATATATATATATATTGTTTCGGTGGGAATTTGTGAGACCAAGACATTAACCTTCGACTGGTGCGCTCCGCTTGTCTGCTTCCAGTTTGAACTGATCGGTCACCTTCAATATTGGCCGCTCGGTCACCCTCCTTGTAAAAGAGGGGAGGTACCTGCAAAAGTCACTCCGACGCTCAAGTTAGGAGCGGTTTTATGAATTGTTTGTTATAGTTAAATATTGAAGTCCTAATAGGACGTAAATAGGGCGTATTGTAGTATGAGTTGAATCAGTCTTTACCTCAAACCTAAACCCTTATTTATAGAGTTTAAAGGAATCTGACACATTAATTTACCTCTCTTAATGGTCATTAATGCAAACCTTAATTGTTTAACGACAGTCGTTATAACATTCATTGTACGTTACATCTGCTTAATAGTTGTCGAGACCGAACGGATGAGAAGCTAGTCGAGACCGAACGGATGAGAAGCTGGCCGAAACCGAACGGTAGAGACCGAACGGTAACCTGCGAGCCCATAGTAACATATATATATATATATATATATATATATTTTAATTTAACTGAGTTTTAATATTTGTGAAATATAATTTATTTAGTTATGTTAAATTCACATTATTGAAGCTTAAAAAATTGATTAACTTTTTTTTTCTAACTTCACATCCTACAAGTTTTTTTTACTGGATGCTTATCCTTGTACTTCTTTATTTTCTTCTATTTTCTTTTTGTACATCCAAAATTTTATCTTTCTGTTCATTAATCAGCTTTTGGAAATCGATTAAAATTTTTATAAACTTTGAAAATCATTAAAATCTTAATCAATTTTTAAAGAACGATAAAAAGGTCGATTAAGATTCCTTATTTTTTCTTATATTTTTTAATTTTAGTTTACATTTTTTATTTAATCATAATAATAAAAAGATAATAATAATAATAAATTATTATTAATAATATTATTATTAAATAAAAAATAAACAAAAAACAAAAATAAAAAAATGAAAAAATGAAAATAAAAACTTAACGACTTTAGAATCTTTTAACTAGTTTTTCAAAACTTGTTAAACAATTTCCTTACCAACTTTCAAAATTCGGTAAAGTTTTTTATCTTTTTTAATTTTCTTTATTTTACTTTATTTTATTTTTGTTTTTCATTTAATAATAATAATAATTTTTACTTTTTTGTTTATTGTTATTATTATGATTATTATTATTAAATAAAAAACAGAAACAGTAAACTAAAATATAAAAATAAAATAAAAGAGGAAGCTTAACGATTTTTGAAAAATAGTTAAAAACTTTTTTGATTTTCAAAATCCTATTAAAGGTTTTATTCTTTTTATTTATTTTTATTTTTGTTTTTTATTTAATAATTATTTCGGTTATGGGGCTGAGTCACCAAGCTCTTTCAATACTTTGTCTTATTGCTGTCCGATCTCGAACCCTTCGGCAATTCAATAGAACAGTAATAAATGTGCAGGAAATGCAACCTATCTACGACTTACATTTGCTCTGTATTTATAGTTTTCGCCATGGGCTTGAGGTTAGTGAAGAGTTAATCACGGTCCAATTTTAGCCCAATGGTCTAATCGTTGTTTACCTTAATCATGATCTTAATGACCCAGAGAGTCTACCGGTCGCTTAGGTTGATTCAGCGTTGTCCGGTTAGGTAGGTTCAACATTACTTTCTCTTCTGGATCGTCCTGTCCGGCCGGTTAGGTTGATTCAACGTTGTCCGGTTAGGTTGGTTCAGCATTGCTTTCTCTTCTGGATCGGCCGTATGGTACAATAATAATAATATTATTAAATAAAAACAAAGAAAATAAATTAAATTATTTTATTTTGAAAAAAAATCTTAACCAATTTTAATTGAAAGTTAAAAAAATTTTACTTAATTGATTTTCGAAAATTGACTTTCAAAATTCGATTAAGATCTCGATAATTTTCAAAAATCAATTAAAATTTAAAATTTATAAAACTCTTAATTAGTTTTTAAAATTCTATTAATTCTTATTGAAAAGAATAAAATTGAAATTTTAGAGGTGAAGAAAAAAAAAATGCAGCGAGAAACATCCGTTTTTACTTCTCTCCACCCTCCATGTCTCCTTCGAGGCCCATCACCTTATTCCACATATTTTCTACTATCTTTAGTTAATTGAAAAACAAAGTTGAAATTCTAAATTATCACTAAATGTAGTTAAAAAGACATTGATATTTTAAAATTTGTCACTTTGTTTTGTCGTGCTATGAAGATGAAAAAATATAGAGAAAGATAATGAAAGATGGTGAGAGATGAAGAAAAAAAAAGAAAAAAGATAAAAAGATTCCAACACAAAAGATGAATCAAATTTTAATATGTGATACTTAAAAAAAGAGTATTAGCATTAATTTAAGGAAATGACCATACAACTTCATACTAAAAATCGATTTTTTATTTATTTTCTTTCTTTTAAAAAATCACTAAAAATCAACATTATTTGAATTAGTATATAATTGAACCATTCCTTGTTTTCGGTTTTTTTATAAAAAAAATAGCTGTTGTTTAAAGATTTTGTTTATTTTATCTCTTAAACAAATTGAATTAATACTTAAATTAATATACACCTTTTTATTTTTTTTCTATACAAAAAGAAGTTACTTTTTAAGTTAATATATGACTATTCTTATATTTTATTAATTTTTTATACGATTTTTTTATTTAAGGATTTATCTATATCTACATATAAGATATTTGTAATATTTTTGGTGTTATTTTTTTACTTAAAATTATCTTATATTTTATTTATAATGTATCTTGTAATAAGATTTTATACACCATTTAAACATTTCATTTATCATATATTTTGTAATAGGATTTGATTCACATTGAAAACAAATGTAAACTATTTGGTATTTGAATCTGGATTAACGTGCCTGGAGATTATTACCGGAGATTTGGCTCTTCTGATGTGCAGTTTATCAACATCCAGCTATTACATTAAGAAACAGAGTATTGTAAGTTGTTTTCGATTCCTCTTTTTCTCGTTTCCATCAGAGCTCAAATCTTAATTTTTATTATCTAAAATTAATAACATAAAAAAAGAGAAAATAAATAAAATTCCTAAATATTCTAGAAAATAATAAAAATAATATATTCTACTTTAATACTCTCAAAATAATTTCTAAATGCTTTTAAAAGAGTATTTTTCTTTATAGTAAACTGAGTTAAAATTTGAAAATAATAGCTTAAATCTCTTTAAAATAATAGTAAAAATAGATAATCCAAAAGATTGACATCTTACATATGTCCAAGATTTCTTGGCCGACCTGTTCCTGATAAATATATATAGACCTGTTAACTCTAAATATATTCGATTTATATATATTTGATGAGGACAATATCACGTTAACAATATACTTTTTACAATAACTTATAATTAATTACAATAATTCAAAATTGACAAGTTATTTGGCCGCATGTTTCAAGTCACGTTGCAGAGGTTTCTTGAATTACATAAATTAACCATGTTTATATAAGATTAACATTTACATATTAAGAAGTCTTAGCTTTGAAATACTTCCTAATAACTCAATATCCCTTCCAAATCAGTTATGGAAGTATAATGAATCCTTTCATGTAAGAAAAAAAAAAGCTAGATATCATGTATTAAAATCTAATGACGTATTAATTATCAACTCACTATTACTGTAAAAAATACTATAGAACTAATAAAAAAACTAGGATCTCATGCAGTGACAATGTTACACGAGAAGATATATTCACACGTATCAAGAATATTCCAAAAATCTATATTGAGTATAAGACTAAACATTGATAATTAATCCAATTAGATGAAACAATAAATATAACAAATATCAAATTTTATTAAATAAACTTTAATATCATGTTTATAAGAAATAAATTTTAAATTTAATTCAATTCTATAAAACTAATTTTTAAGACGAAATTTATACTAATTTATATATTATAAATTCATTTTATATTGAGACTTTTAATAAAATATACATGATTATATCTAATGAATTTGGAGATGAAACTGAAACCAAGATGGTACCATTCAAAAGTTTGGATTTATATTGCTACACATGAAGAGGATACCCTTTATTTAGATTCCTCAATATGCCTAAATTAGGAACAGAAATTGGCTCTAGTACGAGTCTTTTTAGTTTGGATACAAAGCCTAATATTTTTTTATGAAGAGAACTTATATGTATTCGGAAAGAGCCTTGCTTAGTTTGAAGATTCAAAATAAGTAATTGAGATTGGGATGGTTGAATGTGTTACCACCAAAAGCAAAAACAACCCATTTGATGTCAGCTATTAGAAGACAAGTGAAATCACACATTGAATAAAATGAAACCAGGATTGACCCATAAATGTAATGTCTTCAAGTTTTTTTTTGCAGAATATGGTATAAAGTTTACTCTTGCGTGATTATGGGTAATGTGGTGTTTTGATAAATTGCGAGCTCTTGGTCTGAGTCACTTGAACTTATCCTTGTAAAAGAGTAAGGAGAAGAAATCCTTCTGAAGAGAAATTATCCACAACATTAAGATGCACGGTCTCCATGAGATACAGTGAATACGAATTTATTCTGCCCATTGAATAAGTTCGTAAAATAAATGGAGTTGCATAATTAAGCTTTAGATTAACTCCAAGATATTAGGTCATTTTGGTCTATTTCATATGGAACTAATTGTTGAGCTATCATATTATGGAATTATTTGTTCATAAGAACTTAGAAAATAGAATCTTAAGAGTTGATAACGCATTTTAAATAATGAGACTATGATATTTTAATATTAAAAGCTAAAGGTATAATTAGAAATTTTGTTTAGAATGTTTTATACAAATTTGTTTAAGAGTTCTGTATTTTCAAAAGTTGATTTGTTTAGAATGTTGTATACAAATTAATCAAATGGGTATGGATATTGTACATGTTGATAACTAATGAATATGGTGGTGTGTATGATGTTATTTCAAATATGATATGAGAGTGATAATGAATTCATATCAATGTTTGGTGTAATTCCATGGACTTTGTGTGGTGAGTGTATAATACATAAGTAGGTTACAACCTCACTTTACAAGCTGATTTTGTGGGGTTGAGTTAGGTTTAAAGTTCACTTCTTAACAAGTTTCATCAATGTTTGGCGTAATTCCATGGACCTTGTGTGGTGAGACTCTATGATGACGTTCAGTAGTGTGTTGCATTGAGGTAGGGACTCAGTCTTAAAAGTTATCTTGACATTCAAATAATCACTCTATCTCAGGTAAAGAAGGGAGTTATGTGGTGAGTAGTAGCAAGAGATCCTAGTCCATGGTTTGATTCTTTGACCACCATAGGTAGTAGACGGACTAATCTTATGTGGTAGCTTGGAAGGGTACAATTGTTCCACCACTACAAGTGCAAAACTTACCATAGTCTAATTTCAATACATATATCTGGATGATCAAGTTTAAATGTTATGAATCTTTTTAAGTTTTGATAATGAAATTATTATGTATGGTAACTAAATTGTGATTGTTTCTTTGTAAAAGTTAGCTTACTCATTTGTTTTGTTTGTATGTTTGTTTGTGTTTCTCTTTAGCAATGATCATTTGATTGATGTGAATAGAGAATGAAGTTTCAGTGGAATAGGAATTGACGGGAAAGGAAAACGATGTTTAGAAAGATATAGAGATCATAGTTATTTTTAATACTTTGTAAATATTTTTGATGGTTTAACTATTTAATTACAGGGACTCTTGTACATAATCTTTTATGTTAGGGTTATATCGAGATGACTATAATGCTATTTGTTATATGCTTTCTTTAGGTGAATTGTTTTTGTTTATTGGATATGTGAATTTCTATAGTAATGTTAAAACTATTAAATTGGGACTTTGCCTAATTTTTTGTTCATGTCTGTTAGGGAGTTAATTGTATATAGGAGGAGGGGTAAAGTCACAGAGCCTAACTGCCAAGGCAGTTAGGGATAGTTTTCTGTTAGGGATGTTAGTAAGTGATATAAAAGGGGGGATTAGTGGTTGGCTGGGATTAGTTTTGGAGTATTATTGTTTGCGGGAACTCTTGTAGTTCTTTGGAGAGAGGTTAAGCTCTCGAGTTACGTTGTAACACCATTCTTGTTGATTCTTTTGAATAAAAGGAGGCTGTATAATTCAGAGAACTTGTCTTTGTGTGTTCTCGAGTGCTTTTCCATAGGTTCTTGATTGCAAGAACCCATCATTTGGTCCGACCTGCCGGATCATGAAGGAGAAGAGCCAGCGATGGGGAGCGAGACGGAGGGAAGGTTAGATAACTTGGAGATCACGGTTGAGGGAATCAAAGATGAGACCGCGGCAATCAGACGCGACATGCAGCAATTGATGACAATGATGGGGGGAGGTCCGAACCATCAAGCGGGTGGTTCTGAAGGGAGCAGTAGTTCGGTGAACGAGAACCCAGGGAGGGGCGATACTGGGGGAATCGCGTTCAATTGGAGGAAGAAGGTGGAATTGCCATCATTCGAAGGCGGAGACCCATACATTTGGATTAATTGGGCTGAAAGATTTTTTGACATTCAAAAGGTAGCAGAGGAGGAGAAGGTCGAACTCGCTTACATTAGTATGGAGGGAAGCGCGAGTTATTGGTTCAAGTATTGGCGGGAGAAAACCAAGAATCGGACGTGGATGGGTTTGAAGGATAGGTTGATCAATCGATTCGGTGGTGGGTTCCGGGGAACGGTTTACGAACAGATGGCCACCCTGAGGCAAGAAGGAGCGCTGGAAGAGTTTGTAAGAAGTTTTGAGATGCTATTGGGTCAGACCCAGGGCCTATCGGAGGAGCTGGTTTTGTGTTTCTTTCTGGCGGGGTTACGTGACGATATTAAAGGCCAGGTTCGAATTTAGAGTCCCCCTGATTTGATGGTCGCAATCAGGGTTGTGAGAGACGTGGAGGACGCCATAAACCGTGCATGCGGAGGAGGTTGGAACTGGCTCAAGATGACCCACGTGGGTAATCGAACTGCGACGGCGATAGTGAGGGCTGATGGAGATCGCAGCATCGCGACGAGGACTGGTGGGTTAGAAGGGGCGGGTACGGCCAGGAGAGAAGGTGCGACTGTGGCTAATAGCACCAATGCGAGGGGCAATGGCTCGGCCGGAGGAGAAAATAAGAATCGAATGGTCAAAAACTTACCTTATCCAGAGTATCTGAAGAGGAGGGAAGAAGGGAGGTGCTTCTGATGCGGAGGGCCGTTCGCGCCGGGTCACCGGTGTGCGGAGAAGGGCTTGAGAGTACTGCTTCTGGCGGAGGACGAGGAGGGCGAGTTGGAGGAAAACGTTGGCCTTGAGGCGAAACCCATGGAGCTCTCGGCTTGCTCGGCGGAGGGTCTAACGCCTCCCAAAACCATGAAACTGACCGGACTGATAGGAGAAAAACGAGTGGTAGTCTTGATCGATAGCGGAGCCAACCATAATTTCATCAACCGGAAGGTGGTGGAGGAACTGAGGCTTCCGGTAACAGAAACGGCCACACACGCGGTGAGTTTGGGTGACGGGTGTAAGAAGTGGACCAGGGGGCGATGTGAAAAGGTGGGATTGAAGCTAGGTAATGTGAAGGTAGAGGAGGACATGCATGTGTTTGATCTCGGTGGAATGGATTTAATATTGAGTATTGCATGGTTGGCAAAACTAGGTGAGGTGGTTATTAACTGGAAAGAGATGTCTATGCAGTATGTGGTGGATGGAGAGAAGAAGAAAATCTGCGGTGACCCAGCCTTGGCAAGACAACTGGTGGAGCCAGGTGCACTCACAAAAATCACAGACGCTGAGTCATGGTTCTTGGTGTGGGAACTGTGCATAGTGGAGGCTAGGGGAGAGGGTGACGTGGAGGATGATTTGACGGAACAACAGAAGACAGACCTCATAAAAGTTTTGCGGGCCCACTGCAAGGTATTTATGGAGAGAGAGGGACTACCTCCTTCACGCGATTCACAGCACCGAATAGTGCTTAAGGAGGGTAAGGATCCTATAAATGTAAGGCCTTATAGGTATCCTTTCTTCATGAAAGAGGAGCTCGAGAAACAGGTTGCAGATATGCTTCGAGCTGGTATTATTCGACCGAGTCAAAGCCCGTTTTCCAGCCCGGTAATTTTAGTGAAAAAGAAAGATGGAAGCTGGAGATTTTGTGTGGATTATCGGGCATTGAACAAGGCCACTGTACCGGATAAATTCCCTATTCCGGTAATTGAAGAACTATTGGATGAGCTCAAGGGTGCTAGATTTTTCTCTAAGCTGGACTTGAAGGCGGGTTACCACCAGATACGAATGAGGGAGGAGGACATCCACAAGACTGCTTTCAGAACCCACCAAGACTTGTTCGAATTTATGGTGATGCCTTTCGGGTTAATGAATGCCCCGACAACGTTTCAAAGTGCCATGAACAGATTAATGGCACCTTATTTGAGGAAATGGGTACTGGTTTTTTTTATGACATATTGGTGTACAACCCATCCTGGGAAGAGCATCTCCACCACTTAACATTGGTACTGCAGCTGCTGGAAGAGAAGGAGTGGGTAGCAAATCAAAAGAAATGTGAGTTTGGAAAAGGAGGATTCAATACTTGAGGCACCAGATTTCGGAGAAAGGAGTGGAGATGGATCGGGATAAGGTA
This sequence comes from Vigna angularis, assembly GCF_016808095.1. Classification (NCBI taxonomy): domain Eukaryota; kingdom Viridiplantae; phylum Streptophyta; class Magnoliopsida; order Fabales; family Fabaceae; genus Vigna; species Vigna angularis. The sequence continues at coordinate 19,900,322 of NC_068970.1, forward strand.
AAGGCCGTGCTGGAGTGGGAAGAACCCCAGAATTTGAAGGCATTGAGAGGTTTTTTGGGTTTAACGGGGTATTATAGGAGGTTTGTGCCGAAGTATGGGGAGCTAGCTAAACCTCTCACGGAGTTGTTGAAAAAAGGAAGGTTTGAGTGGTCTGAGGAAGCCCGGGCAGCCATGGGATCTCTAAAAAGGGCAATGACAACGGCACCGGTGCTAACACTGCCCGACTTTACACAGGAATTTCATGTGGAGTGTGATGCTTCTGGGAGTGGAGTGGGCCCTGTATTGATGCAACATAAGAAGCCCATTGCTTTCTTCAGCAGGGCATTGTCTGAGGGGTCTCGGTCTAAGTCAATTTATGAGAAGGAGTTAATGGCGTTGGTTATGGCCATCCACATTGGTGACCCTATCTATTGGGGAGGAGGTTTGTGGTTTATACGGATCAGCGCAGCCTCAAATATCTGTTGGAGCAAAGAATAACGACGCATAGCCAGCAGAATTGGATAGCCAAGTTGATGGGGTATGATTTCGAGATAGTTTATAAGTTAGGAAGCTCCAACAAGGTAGCAGACGCCTTGTCTCGTAAAGAAGAAGGGGGTACAGAGGAGGGAGAACTATGGGCACTTTCCAGGCCTTATTGGCACGAATTTCAAGAGGTTTTAAAAGAAGTAGAAGAAGATGACATGCTGCGAAAGATTATGGATGATCTCAAGGAGGACCCAACGAGCCACGAAACATACACGATGGAGAATGATCGCCTTCATTATAAAGGAAGGTTGGTTTTATCAGCTAAATCGAGTTGGATTCCCAAGCTTCTAGCGGATTTTCATGTGACGAGTACAGGAGGTCATTCGGGTGTGTTTCGTACTTATCGGAAAATTGCCCAATCACTATATTGGCCAGGAATGAAGAGAACGGTGACTGATTTTGTCACGGGGTGCGTCATCTATCAACAGCACAAATACCTAGCTGCCTCTCCTCAGGGTCTTTTGCAGCCATTACCGATTCCACAAGCCATTTGGGAAGAAATCAACCTTGATTTCATTGTTAAGCTACCCAAGTCACACGGGTTTTGACGCAATACTGGTGGTAGTTGATAGGCTGAGTAAGTAGCCACTTTATTGCTTTGAAACATCCTTATTCGGCTCGCACGGTTGTAGAGAGGTTCGTTCAAGAAATAGTGAGGTTACATGGGATCCCTATGTCAGTAGTCAGTGATAGAGACCCCCTGTTTTTGAGTGTATTTTGGAAAGAGCTCTTCAGGATGCAGGGTACTCAGCTTAGTATGAGCATAGCATACCATCCTGAGTCGGATGGCCAGACTGAAGTGGTGAACAGAATTTTGGAGGGGTATTTGAGGTGTTTTTGCTCAGAGTAGTTGGAAGTTGATGCTTCCTTGGGCTGAGTACTAGTATAATACCAGTTATCAAAGTGCAGCCAGGTGTTCCCCTTTTGAAATAGTTTATGGAAGAGAGCCTCCAGCTTTGAGTCGGTTTATTCCTGGGGAGACAGCGGTGGAGTCGGTGGTTCAAGATTTGATGACAAGGGATGAGGCTTTGAAACAACTCAAAATGCATTTAAGGCAAGCACAAGAGGCGATGAGTAAGCAGGCAAATAAAAAAAAGGAAAGAATCAGACATTAAGATAGGCGATTGGGTCTATTTAAAGATTAGACCCCATAGACAATCATCCATGCCAACTCGATTACATCCGAAGCTATCGGCAAGGTATTATGGACCCTTTGAGGTATTACAGCAGATCGGGAAAGTTGCGTTTAGGTTGCAATTACCAGAGGCGGCCAGAATCCATCCAATATTCTACGTTTCCCAACTGAAGAAAGCGGTGGGGGAGAAGAAAGTTGAAAAAGAGCTTCCAGCTGAGTTACAAGCAGATGGACCAATGTTTAGGCCAGCCAAGGTGCTGGACAGGAGAACTCGACAACTGGGAACAGAGGAAATACTCCAAGTCTTGATAGAATGGCAAGAAGGGGGACAAGAGAGTGCCACATGGGAAGATGAGGTGACTATACAAGAGCAATACCCGGAGTTCAACCTTGGGAACAAGGTTGTTGGAGGAGAGGGGAGTAATTTTAGGAAGTTAATTATATATAGGAGGAGGGGTAAAGTCACAGAGCCTAACTGCCAAGGCAGTTAGGGATAGTTTTCTGTTAGGACTGTTAGTAAGTGATATAAAAGGGGGGATTAGTGGTTGGCTGGGATTAGTTTTGGAGTATTATTGTTTGCGGGAACTCTTGTAGTTCTTTGGAGAGAGGTTAAGCTCTCGGGTTAGGTTGTAACACCATTCTTGTTGATTCTTTTGAATAAAAGGAGGCTGTATAATTCAGAGAACTTGTCTTTGTGTGTTCTCGAGTGCTTTTCCATAGGTTCTTGATTGCAAGAACCCATCAATGTCCATTACTTTTAAGCCGTTTTCGTCAAATTTATGTTACTCTTCCTATATGTCAAAGACAGCAGGAAGAACTCTTTGGCCTTTAGGAAATTACCCTATGTCGTGAAGCACTTCTTGAGGGATTTTCCAAATCATCCAAGAGATCCCCCCACCATCTTTTGCCACGATTCAGTAGCAAGTGGTTAATCCGTGCATTATCGCAGAACCTGCATAATTCCGCGCAGACAAATATAGTAAGCAAAGGGTCAAAGCCCGGCTTTCTATTCTAACTCAACAGTTAGTTTATATATTGAAAAAAAAAGTTCCAAGTGGTTATGTCCTACCACGTGTACTTCAAGAGAATTCAGACAAAAAGGGCAGTTACAGAATGATCGCATATGTCAGCAGGTAAGAATAAGCTCCTTTTTGACACGTTCTTTGTCAGGAATACTTCAAACTGTTTTTTTCAAGACAACGTGGTGCCTGAAAAGGGTCATGAGCAAGTGGTTTCAAGTTTTAAGGGGTGCAAAAAATTTGTTTAGAATGCGTCTCAAGAAGTCACCAAAAATTTATAAACGTCATTGCTGACCACTCCCTTCAAAGTTTCCAACCTTTCTTCAGCATATAGACACTTGTGGATGACAAAATATTTTCCTTGAATTTACCTGATGAAAGCAAAGAGACTGGTCAGCCTAAAGCATTTGATCTGGTCTCGTACCAAACACAAATAATGTTTTACTGAAAGAATACAGGTCAAACCAAAACGCTTCTCTTAAAGCATTATTTGCAAAGAATAGGAGGTAAAGATACCTACAGATACAATAAGCTTGGCCTCTGATTTAAGCTGCTGTACACTTCAGAAATAGGAATTCAATTCACCTTGCATGCCGCTATTTTCGTTTCACTGGTAAAACTTACCAAAAAATACTTAAATACCATGTGATGTTCGAGAATTTCCAATGACCTATCTCACATCCGTCTTTTGCTATCTCTAGAAGAGTTTATGAAAGGGGACACACACATAAAAGCACTGAATATGGAAACACAAAGAATTTCTTAATGGGCACAGACTTCCCAGAAAGAATTATGCCAAGCGAATCTTACCCTTACTTGTTCAACAGATCTTTGCACTGAAAATTGTTTCATCCGATCCACCTATACAAGTCAACTAAAGGAAGGACTAACGTCTCGGAGAACTTCCATTCTCAACTTGCTCAACAATCACTTGTCCATGAGCAAGTTGAAGATGGAGGTTTTCAGGAACGCAAGAAGCACATTAGATCGGAATTCCAACAAATTCAAGTTTCATCCCAAAATTCTCCGTTGCCAACAGATAGACCAATAACGAAGTTGTGTGGTCTATCCCATGCTAACAACCTTTGGCTTTCTTCCTCTACTAAACCAAACAATGTACAGGTTATCATAGGCATAGAAACTGATCAGCAATGATGCATCAAATTGAGAGTTTAGAAAACAAAAAAAGAAGAAGCTATATATAACGTTACGGCAAAGACGAGACTGAAAAAGAAACAGAAAGCAAAAGAAAAATAGATACGAGAAGCTTCACAGAATCAATGATGCAATGGAGATCTTTCTCCTTCAAATTTTGAGCTGCAACGTAGGTGATTGGTTTGCAATGGAAAAGATTAATATCGTGGGAGAGCGAATCATGGTTATATAGGGCATGATTTTGACTCTATCGGTTTCCTGTCAGTTTCTAGGAACTTACTCGTGGGAGAGCGAATCATGGTTACATAGACTTTTTCAACGGGAAGAGAAATTACTACAGAAATGTCAATGTGAATACACACATACATTTATACTTGTCGGAATCATATAATCATTTACTATGTAATCATTCTCAACTGAGAAACAAAGTTGTCCAAGTCTGACTTTGAACGATTTAACGTTTATTCCCTAAAGGACGGCTGCCGTGTTTATGAGGTGGACAGAGGGTTCCGAAAGGCGCACACATTTTTGTTGTTGGACATGAGTAATAATCTATTTTCTGGTAGTTTGATTGGGGTATTATTTCACGTATTATAATTTTTTCTATTGATTTTGAAAAACATCGCGTTGATAGATGTGTCGAAAGAATATGTTACTAGATATGTATAGAAATATTTCAAAGTTTCTATAAAAATATATAAGTTATTTATAATGAGTAGGACCTTTAAGATTTAGCATTTGACTCTCAATCTCTTTTGTTAAGGTTGAGAGGTTGTGTAGTCTTAAGAATTTAATGATCCAATATTTAAGTTTATTTGTACTTGCGAAATGTACAGGTATTGCGACATGTATAATATATTCAATAGATTATTTAAGAAAACATGATTTTAAGGTTCATTTGTCGAAGTTTTTTCTTTAACGATTAAAGGCAGATCTTTCTATTTCAAATTTCACATATTTAAACATGTCAACACATTTTAGTTAGTACGTATAATTTTTTTTTTAATGTAATGATGCAGGTCTACACCTCACTAAGAGAGGCCCAAATTTGAAATTGTTTTTATTTTTACATGTAGACTTAGAATACATTATTGTCTTACCGATGGATTAATTGTTCGTCAATAATTATCATAAGTATATGTTTTTCATCAGATTTTTCCGTCGGTAATTCTAACATACCTTTAATTCGTCAGTAAAATTTACACACTAAATATTGACTAATTTTTACCCATTAGAAATATGTAAAAACATGCGATTATCCACGAATTTTCGTAGTTACCAATAGATAATGACCATCGATAATAAACGATTCTTTTAGTGATTAAACTAAGTGCTAAAAGCACACATCACCAACCATTGAGGGATAGAAATAGAGTAAGCACTAGAGCAATAATTTTTAATTTTTTTTAGTTGAGGTCATGAATAAACTAACTTTGAAACATTACATGGTCCTTAAAATTAACTTAGTCACAATATCTCGATATGTGAGATACCACTTGTAACAAGAAGATCAAATGTTAGTCATTAAGGTGTTCAAATGGAGTTTGATATAAGATGTTTGTAGTAACTCTTATCAACACACCACATTGGATTAATTTAGTAATCTACAAAATAGATCCATCTACTCTTTTGAGGATTTCTCAAATTTGTTTGTTTCCTAAAAGATAAAAGACCCTTTCTACGTCAAACAACATGGGTTGATCCATTGAACAAATACTTGAGAAACTTTTGTAGCATTACAATAAAAATCTTCACCCAAATTAAGCGTGTCCGTTAATGTTTTTTTCCGAAAGGATTCACATGAGTCCATTTAGAGATTAATTAATATAACAAAAAAGTGGAGAGGATAGGAAGTTAGATTGAGTTTCCTCATATATAAAAGTTAAGGAAGTCATGGTTCAAAAGCGGGCCAAAGAAAAGTAAGAAAATATGCATATGTTTTCCTGTAAAAATGTTCACCTTAAGGATTTATGGAAAATGTCTTGTTTCAAAACAGTGATGTTTCTCACCTTAAATATAGTAACTAACATTGTTAAAAAGTGAACTTTAAGTATAACTCAAACTTACAAAATCGACTTGTAAGGTGATATTTACATCTACTTACTATAAATTGATCTTCTCTATAGTCGAAGTAGAACTTCTAACGTATCCCTTAACGTTGAGGCATATACATCTTAAGTGTGAAATTAGAGGTTAATGGATGGTCTGATAGTGACCTGATTGTTACCAATAAGGAGTATTGGTAAATCTTGAAGAAATTTGTTTTGATGATGTTACAAGAAGTTTTAGTTGCAGAAGATATTAGAATTAGTTAAAAGCAATTTGTAGAAATTAAATGTAGTAGGAAATTCTTGTAAACCTTGTAAACTCACATTTTTAACTACAATAATCGATTATGATGAAGCAATAATCGATTATCACAAGTCATACTTGAATAATCGATTATCACTTCATATAATCGATTATCACACTTTTGAAAACTTATAACGGACTTGAATAAATCGATTATCACTTACAATAATCGATTATTCATGGCAGTTGGGAGCTGACCTTTGGCATTCAGTGTACTTGGCTATATATTTTGTTTTGGAGAAATTAGAACGTAAACGTTGTTTTTGAACTGAGAAAGCTTAGAACATTGTGTGTCAGAGGAACGTTCTCAGAAAGCTCTTTGTTCATTGTTCCCTTGCTTGGTCTTGTGAAAGGAGAGGCTCGCGTATCGTGTGTCGATAGTCGGAGCAGACTCTCTTCAAGTTAGCAAGGTGCTCTGCCTGGTCTTGTGAAAGGAGAAGCTTGTGAATCGTTGGTCGATTGCTGAAGTGGTTCTCTTCAAGTTGGTAGAGTAGTTCTATTCATTTTTATTGTCTATTATCTTGTAATCTGTTAAACAATTTTTAGTGAAAAAGGTTAATCACTATTTATAGTGATTAACGACTGGACGTAGAATCTTTTGATTCGAACCAGGATAAAAATTCTGTGTTGTTCTTCTTATTCCCTATACTTATTTTATTGTACGTACATCAACGGTTTGGAAATTTGTCTCTAAGAAAATTAAATTTCTAAAACTGACCATCTTATTAAGAGTTTGACTGAACACGCTTTCCGCTTTATAAGTTATTCTGCTGTGTAAAATTCTATAACGGTACCGATTGTTCCAACAATTGGTATCAGAGCTTGCTTTGATATTTTTTCAAATCCTTTCGAAAATGGCCGGTCATCAAACTCAAGTATATGCCGAGGGTGCTTCCATCAACAGACCACCACTCTTTACTGGTGATAACTATGCATTCTGGAAAGTCAGAATGGAAATTTTTATGGGGTCTGTTGACAGAGGCATCTGGGAAGTTGTACTAAATGGTCCCTATATTCCTAAAAGAACTGTTGATGGTGTAGAAGTAGAAAAACCATACTTTAACTGGACTCCTGAGGAAAATAGAAGAGCCCAATTTGATATTAAGGCTCGTAATATTATTTCATCTGCTGTTGTACTTGATGAATTTTATAGAATTTCAGTATGTAAGACAACACAGGAAATGTGGGAGGTCCTCAGAGTCACACATGAGGGTACAGACGACGTGAAACGTGCAAGGAAGAATACACTCATCCAGGAGTATGAGATGTTCAGAATGCAACCTGGAGAACCAATTTCTGATGTCCAGAAGCGTTTCACTCACATTGTGAACCACCTAACAGGTTTAGGTAAGACTTTTGACACTGATGAATTGAATGTGAAAATTTTGAAATCATTAGACAGGTCTTGGCAACCAAAGGTGACTGCCATCTCGGAGTCTCAAAACCTCACTCAGATGTCAACGGCGATTCTCTTTGGAAAGCTTCGTGAGCATGAGCTTGAGCTGAAAAGATTAACTACTGAAGAAGATCAAGGCAAAAGAAAGACATTAGCCTTCAAGTCCGAGATCTCCAAAGGAAAGAACTCTAAAAGGATTGAAGATGATGACTCCGATGATGATGAAGAAAACATGAGTCTTATGATTAAGAAGTTTGCAAAATTTATGAAAGCCAAGGGAAAAGACAAATACCGTGAAGAAAGGAAAGAAAATCATGGATCTTCTTCAAGCATTAAATGTTATGGATGTGGAGAAAGAGGTCATGTGAAGACTGACTGTCCTAAAAATAAGAAAAGTGAAGAAAAGAAAGAAAGAAAGTTTCCAAAGAAGAAGAAAGCTTACATAGCTTGGGAAGAGAATGCTTCTAGTTCTTCAAGCTCAAGCGTTTCAGATGAAGAAGCAAATTTGTGCTTAATGGCAGACCTAGAAGATGCAGGAAGCCAAGTAAGTGATTCTAGCTTAGAGTCAAGTAATGAGTTTGACTTACAAAAGACATTTCTTGATTTGTTAAATGAATCTGAAAAACTTGATGTTGCTCATAAAAAGCTAAAGAAAGAGCATAATGAATTGAAATTGAGATATGAAAAAGTTCTAGATGACGAAGTTGTTTTAAGAAACAAAGTTAGTAATTTGGAAACTAAATTATCTGAATCTGATACTATTGTACATCCTATTGAATGTCTATCATGTAAAAGTCATCTATTTGATATTGACATTCTTGAGCACTTACTTGCAAAAGCAACTAAGTCTAAATCATATGCCAAAACAAACTTTGAGAAAAGCAATGCAAGAAGTGGAAACACACATCTACACAAAAAATCTAAAGTGATAAGAACCCGTAGAGTTTGGGTAGAAAAAGGGACTTTTGTGAAAAATAAAGTGTATAAGGCTTGTTGTTTTTACTGCATGAAACTTGGTCACACCTCAAACAAATGCAGCATCAAACACTCTGGTGTTCCAAATGGTAAATATGCATGGGTTAAAACTGTAAAATGATGTATGTTGGCATAAACTAACCCCAAGGACCCATAATAAGATTGGGGACCTAAAGTCTTGCTCAAATTTGTTTTGTAGGAACTTATTAAGTCAAAGAAGTCACTGTGGTATCTTGACAGTGGTTGTTCAAGACACATGACCGGTGACAAGAAAAAGTTTATTTCTTTTGAGAAGAAGAAGCAAGGTTTTGTGACTTATGGAGATAACAACAAAGGTAGAATCATTGGAAATGGAGACATTGGAGGAGGAAACACATTGACTATAAAGGACGTATTATGTGTTGAAGGTCTCCAACATAATCTCCTAAGCATAAGTCAATTATGTGACAAGGGTCTCAAGGTAACTTTTGAACGTGATAGATGCACCGTATATTTTAAAGATTCTACTGAAATTGCTTTGCAAGGTGTTAGGCATAATAACATTTACTTGATTGATATTGAAAATGCATCTAGTCATAATATAACATGTTTAGTTGCTAAAGAGGAAAACCCTTGGCTATGGCATAAAAGAGCTGCACATATACATATGCAACATTTGAATAAATTGATTTCAAAAAATCTTGTGATTGGTTTGCCAAATTTAAAATTTGAGAAAAATAAACTTTGCTCTGCATGTCAAAAGGGAAAGCAAACCAAATCCTCATTCTCATCTAAAACTATGATTTCAACATCAAAACCTTTAGAACTTCTGCATATGGACTTGTTTGGTCCATCTAGAATTAAAAGTTTTGGTGGAAACCACTATGCTCTTGTGATTGTTGATGATTACACTAGATTTACTTGGACATTCTTCTTAACCCTTAAAAATGAAGCTTTTAAAGCATTCAAATCGTTTGCAAAACGTGTTCAAAATGAAAAGGAATTGAAAATAAAAACCTTGAGAAGTGATCACGGTGGTGAGTTTGAAAATGAATCTTTTGAAAAGTTTTGTGAAAAACATGGAATTGCTCATAATTTCTCTGCTCCAAGAACTCCCCAACAAAATGGTGTTGTTGAAAGGAAAAATAGGTCATTAGAAGAACTAGCTAGGACTCTTTTAAATGAATCAAATGTGCCAAAATACTTTTGGGCTGATGCAGTTAGTACTGCTTGTTACGTGTTAAACAGAATGCTAATTAGGCCTATTCTTAAGCTAACTCCCTATGAACTGTTTAACGGTAGAAAACCAAATGTATCTCACTTGAAAATCTTTGGATGTAAATGTTTTGTTTTGAATAATGGTAAAGATAATTTAGGCAAATTTGATGCTAAATCTGATGAGGCAATCTTCTTAGGATATTCTTTAACTAGCAAAGCATATAGGGTGTTTAATAGAAGAACCTTGACAATTGAAGAATCAATGCATGTTGTCTTTGATGAAATTGTGGACCTTGAGGTGAACCCTCTTGAGTCAAATAAATCAATTGCAGGTGATGAGGATTATTTGAGGGAAGCTCTTGAAGAGATGTATCTAAATGAAAACTATCCACCAGAAACTCAAAATGAACATCAAGTAGTTGATCCTAAAAGCTATCAACAACCAAGAGGACTTTCTCTGGACAACATCATCGGAGATATATTAAAAGGGGTAACTCCTAGACACAATCTTAATAATTTCTGCTTAACAGTAGCTTTTGTGTCTCAGGTAGAACCTAAGAACATAAAGGAAGCTCTTCAAGATGATAAATGGTGTGTTGCTATGCAAGAAGAACTTAATCAATTTGAAAGGAATGATGTTTGGCAACTCATTCCTAGACAAGATGATTTTCAAGTCATTGGAACAAAGTGGGTGTTTAGAAACATGCTTGATGAAGATGGAAACATCACAAAGAACAAAGCCAGGTTAGTTGCAAAGGGCTACTGTCAAGAGGAAGGTATCGACTATGATGAAACTTACGCTCCAGTAGCCAGGTTAGAAGCAATTAGATTATTACTTGCTTATGCCTCTTTGATGAAGTTTAAATTGTACCAAATGGATGTGAAAAGCGCATTTTTGAATGGTTTTATTAAAGAAGAGGTATATGTTAGTCAACCTCCTGGTTTTGAGGATTTTAAATATCCTAATCATGTTTATAAGTTAAAAAAGGCCTTGTATGGTCTTAAACAGGCACCTAGATCTTGGTATGAAAGACTTAGTACCTTCTTGATTGAAAATGATTTCTCTAGAGGAAAGGTTGATTCCACCCTATTTATTAAGAAAGTAGGAAAACATATCTTGATTGTTCAAGTATACGTAGATGACATTATTTTTGGGTCTACAAATAATTCATTATGTGAGGGATTTGCACAAATCATGCAAGGTGAATTTGAGATGTCTATGATGGGTGAGCTTACCTTCTTCTTAGGGCTGCAAATAAAGCAAATAGATGGGGGGACTTTTGTCTCTCAAACTAAATATTGTAGAGAAGTACTTAAGAAGTTTGGTATGGATACTTGTAGAGAAGCCAACACACCCATGGCAACGTCTTGCTATTTAGATAAGGATGAATCTGGTGAAGGGGTAAATGAAACCATGTTTAGAGGAATGATAGGATCCTTACTGTATCTAACTGCTAGTAGACTAGACATTATGCAAAGTGTATGTGTGTGTGCTAGGTACCAAGCTCATCCTAAAGAATCTCATCTAATTGCTGTCAAAAGGATTTTGAAATACCTTAAAGGAACCACTTCTTTTGGACTCTGGTATCCATCTGATGCTTCACTTAGTTTAATAGGTTATTCTGATGCAGACTATGGTGGCTGTAAAATTGATAGGAAAAGTACTAGTGGCACTTGTCATTTTCTGGGTTGTTCTTTAGTGTCTTGGCATTCAAAGAAACAAGCTTGTGTAGCTTTATCTACTACTGAAGCTGAATACATTGCTGCTGGAAATTGTTGTGCCCAAATCTTATGGATGAAACAGCAACTGGAGGATTTTGATATCTTCCTTGATCACATTCCTTTGAAATGTGATAATACTAGTGCTATCAACCTAACTAAGAACCCCATAATGCACTCAAGAACTAAGCACATTGAAATTAGACATCATTTCTTGAGAGATCACATTCAAAAGGGAGATTGCCAAATTGAATACATTGACACGATACATCAATTAGCTGATATCTTTACTAAAGCCCTGCCTAAAGATAGATTCTATGAGCTTAGAAGAGAGTTAGGGGTATTAGACATGTCTTAGACTCCACATTTATGGTTCTTTGCAAATTTTCATAAGATCAGCGTTAATAATCGATTATCATCAGGTCATAATCGATTATTACAAACCTGGGATACATCCTCTACACTAAGATAATCGATTATCTTACCCCATAATCGATTATGAATCTTCAAACTCCTCCCTGGAAAATCATGAGCAAATAATCGATTATCTTCATACATAATCGATTATCGCACAATTTCTGGAAAGAGACCAATGAGCCGATAATCGATTATCACTTACGATAATCGATTATCACGCAAACAGTTTCGAAAATAAAGCCGTTGGAGCCTCCCATAACGGCTCCAAACGGCTATAAACGGCTAGTTTTTCCCTTCTTCTTATAAATAGGCCCCAATAATCGATTATTGGCCATCTCTTTGCTCCCAGAAACTGCTGAAATCAAAATCTTGAGCTTCAAATCTCTCCAATTTTACTCAATCTCTCAAACATCACTCCCTCAACCTTTCTCCATGGCAGATTCAAGGAGACATCGCCGCAGAACTGTTGGAGCATCCTCTTCCTCTCAACCACGTCCGGCAACTATTGATGGATGGATTTCAGATCAAGAGAAACATACGGACTATGTTACTTCCTAGCAAGAGAGAAGAATCATGGCGGTAAAGTATATTCGCCTTGATTTTTTCCGTTTCTATGGATTTCGATTTCCAGAGCTTTTTAATGATCAAGGACTCTCAAATCTGGTGGAGCAAAAAGGTTGCATTTATCCCGATCTTATCAGAGTGTTCTATTTCAACATGAGATATCGAGATGGGATTATTTCCACTAAAGTCAAGGGTGTCCGCATAATTTTAGATGATGATGTGTGGACCAACGTTGCCCAACTACCCATCTGGGATGATGCTGTCAAAGTTCATCTCGGACTCCAAGATTTCGATCGATTATTGACCTTCCAATCCTTCCTACGTCACCCTGAACAACAGACTAATCAAAGGCAATTGCTTGTTGGGGGGTTTCAAGGTTGAAGAAAGGATGATTCACTACTTACTTGTCTGGATCCTATGTCCTAGAGCAACCAATCATGCTCAATGCTCTGAACAGGATCTACTTCTTCTGTATGGGATCCTAAATCACATACACATCGATTGGCCTGCTCTCATTGCTGACACTATGGTAAAAGCTAAGAAATCCCCTTCCTATCACCTTCCTTATGCTCTTCTTATTTCTAGAATCTTGGAGTACAAATGTGTCAATGTTGAAGGAGAACTTGTCCAAGCCACTCAAGTTGTTGGCTCGGAAATTGGCGATACTACCTTTCGTCAGATGGGATTCATTACTAGAGGCAGAGTCCTTATTCACAAAGATGATGATCATCCTGATGTCGATGAAGATGATGACATGGACACTCATATGGCTGACCCAGTAAGTGTTGCTGCTCCATCTGATGCTGGACCATCCAACATACCCTCTTCTTCCTCAACTTCTATGGAAGAACATTTTGCAAGGTTATCTAAACAATTGGAGGATATGAGTCTTGCACAAAAGACTCACTTTGAGGAGATTTATGATTGGCAACGATCTGTTGAAGAGTACATGGTTGATCAATTTCTTGATCTTGATGTTCGCCTTTCTAACATCGAGCATCATCTCAACATTCAACCTCCCGAGAGATCTCCTAGTCCTGAGTTTTAGATATAGGTTCTCTGTAAGACTGTTTTGTTGTTTACTTGCCATTTCCTCTATGTTATAATTCAGTCTGTTATGTGTCTTCTTCCAATGTAATCTTTATTTTCATAAATAAAATGATCTCTTGATTATATGCATCCTTTGATTAATTAAGGGGGAGATCATATTTAGGGGGAGCCTTTAACATCTGATCTTTTTGCTTCTGATCAAAAAGGGGGAGAAGTATAAATTATTACAGGTATTGCTAACCTTGTTGTTGTTTGTTAGCTTGTATGTTTTGCAGGTAAGCCAAATTTGCTTTTAAAATTGAATTTTTGATCATCATCAAAAAGGGGGAGATTGTTACCAATAAGGAGTATTGGTAAATCTTGAAGAAATTTGTTTTGATGATGTTACAAGAAGTTTTAGTTGCAGAAGATATTAGAATTAGTTAAAAGCAATTTGTAGAAATTAAATGTAGTAGGAAATTCTTGTAAACCTTGTAAACTCACATTTTTAACTACAATAATCGATTATGATGAAGCAATAATCGATTATCACAAGTCATACTTGAATAATCGATTATCACTTCATATAATCGATTATCACACTTTTGAAAACCTATAACGGACTTGAATAAATCGATTATCACTTACAATAATCGATTATTCATGGCAGTTGGGAGCTGACCTTTGGCATTCAGTGTACTTGGCTATATATTTTGTTTTGGAGAAATTAGAACGTAAACGTTGTTTTTGAACTGAGAAAGCTTAGAACACTGTGTGTCAGAGGAACGTTCTCAGAAAGCTCTTTGTTCATTGTTCCCTTGCTTGGTCTTGTGAAAGGAGAGGCTCGCGTATCGTGTGTCGATAGTCGGAGCAGACTCTCTTCAAGTTAGCAAGGTGCTCTGCCTGGTCTTGTGAAAGGAGAAGCTTGTGAATCGTTGGTCGATTGCTGAAGTGGTTCTCTTCAAGTTGGTAGAGTAGTTCTATTCATTTTTATTGTCTATTATCTTGTAATCTGTTAAACAATTTTTAGTGAAAAAGGTTAATCACTATTTATAGTGATTAACGACTGGACGTAGAATCTTTTGATTCGAACCAGGATAAAAATTCTGTGTTGTTCTTCTTATTCCCTATACTTATTTTATTGTACGTACATCAACGGTTTGGAAATTTGTCTCTAAGAAAATTAAATTTCTAAAACTGACCATCTTATTAAGAGTTTGACTGAACACGCTTTCCGCTTTATAAGTTATTCTGCTGTGCAAAATTCTATAACGGTACCGATTGTTCCAACACTGATAACGAGTGAAATAATAAACCTAATAAACAAAAAACTTTGCTAGGATAGCTTCTAACTCATGACTCTTATACCATGTTAAAAAGTGGACTTTAAGCTTAACTATACCTTACAAAATCGACTAATAGGGCGAGGCATGCACACATTTTAATACTGTAATTTTTTTTATGTATAATTAATGTGGAACTTACAACAAATATTATCAATTATATGATAAATGACGTGATTGTTTATAGTTTGAGCTGAAACCTTTAAACATGGTAAAACAAAGTTGTAAAGAATATGAATAAAATGAAGTGGTTATGATTTCCAATCAGATTAGATAAGCAACCAATTGATGACAATGACATATAGTGCAAGTCCCACCATATGTATAAACATGGTACAAAGAAGTGTTCAACTGTTGCAGAAACAAACCTATTCTTAAAAAAAATAGGGGAATACGTCTCGGTTGTGGCCATAACTAAGACAGAAAGCCCTCTATGACATCGGTTAAGGTCACAACCGAGGCAGAAAGTCTGGCGAAAAAGAAAAAAAATAAAAAACACTCTACTGCCTTGGTTCAGGTCCCAACCGAGGCAGTAGAGTCCGAGATACTGCCTCGGTTCGAAGGGAACCGAGGCAAAAACTTCTTTTAAAAAAATAATAAAAAAAAGGAAAATCTTACTACTTTAGTTACCTTTGAACCGAGGAAAAATACTATCCATTTTTGCCTCGGTTAAGAACCAAAGCATAAAGCCTACCCCTTTTTGCCTCGCCTGTATATGCCTCGGTTTAGGAACTGTTGCCTATGGACGAAAATAACCGTTGTCGTTTCTTCTGACTGCACTAGTGACATTAATATAATAGATTAAAAAATCTCATTGAGAAAGAATACTTGACAATGTACAAGAAAAAAAAACGAGAATGACAATTAACAGTATGACAAACCTCCTTCCACAAACCAATAACAAAAAAATAATAATGTGCATGTGACAAACCTCCTCTCATAAACTAATAATGATGTGCATGTAACATTGATTCTAAGTGACTTATGATTGATGTCATATAAAAAATAAAAGAAATTAATAAATGAAACATCAACTTAAAAAATAGTTGAATCTTTCTAATGTTTAAATGTTGAAATGATTTGATAAGAGACTTGAGTAAAGGATT
Organism: Vigna angularis; assembly: GCF_016808095.1. Classification (NCBI taxonomy): domain Eukaryota; kingdom Viridiplantae; phylum Streptophyta; class Magnoliopsida; order Fabales; family Fabaceae; genus Vigna; species Vigna angularis. Next base: position 19,916,254 of record NC_068970.1, read on the forward strand.
CTAATATTGCTTGAATGTTGAATTGATTTCATAAGAGACTTGAATAAAGGATTCTAATCACAAGAATAAAATATGGTTGGTATAATAAGCACAAGACTAATAATTAAACATAAGAATAAATAACAACTTAAATACATTAAGAAGGATAAAGATTATGGATCACGAGATCAAAAGCTATAGTCAATAATTAAGGTATAACTCTTTTTACTTAAGAGTGTATCAATCATAGTATCACAATTTGATTGTGACTTGATCTACTTAATTTCTGTTATAGAACAATTTATGCATCCTATGACAAAGATAAGATTAATTTGAACCAAACTAATTAAGAAAATAAGACATTTGAACCAAATAATGAAAAGTAAATGATACAAATAATAGATATAATTGAATGAGAAAAGGATAACTAATATAATGGAGGAAATGAACATAAGAACATATAATAAAAAAAGGTAAAAATGTAGAAGATTTAGTTTAATGGAGAAGAAAAACATAACATTTGTGAAGATTTAGTTTACAATGGCATCATATAAGCTTGAACCATTTGAAGTTCAATTTCATTAATGATATAGTCCTCCTTTGGACATAAGTAACTGAAAGAAGACTTTGAACGAATGCAAGTTCCATTAATGTATGTTTGGCTAAGACAAAGAAATAACAAACAAGGTAAGATTGAAAAAGAAAATTGAATTAAAGAAATGAATGGAAAAGAATACCTCACTTAGGTTTCCCAAGGATAAGTAAGTTGAAAAGCACTCCAACATAAGAATAAAATGAAAAAGAGTTTCATCTTCATGAAGATAACTAACATTTTCACATATTCCAATTCATTCAATTTCAAATATGAAAGATAACTAACATTTTCACATATTTCAATTCATTCAATTTCAGATATGAAGAATACATAAGGAGAAATCTTTATTTATAGATGAAAAAAAAAGGGTCAAAACCCATCTAAAAAATAAATAAAAAATAAAATAAAATTTATCAAATATTGTATTCTAGGCCTATAGACTTTCAAATCTATAACTTGAAATTCTAGGCCTAGATATGTCATAATATCAAATATTGTATTCAATTAATCTAACTAAATGATTGAGTTCCTCTTTATCCAATTTATTTATTATTTTATAACTTTGGACCTTAGGGTTTTTGAAGTTTAACATAGAAAAAAAAACTACAAGCACACTAGGGTTACATTGAAGGGCTCAATTTTTTTAAAAAAATTCGTTTAAAATATTCACTAGTGCAAAAACAACGTATAACGTCACATGTTCAACGTCTAACCACTCAATAGCCAACGTTAAAAATAACCGGTGACAACTTTGTAAATAAATGCAATTATTAAACGACGTTTAGAATTATAATTCGACGTAAAATGATATAAAACGTTGAATGCCTCAGTGTTAGACGTCAAAAGGTTAGTGAATTCAATAAAAATTTGAGCGGGAGATTGAAAATTCATTACGAGACCCTCTTCTCTGCTCAAACTTTTCTCGAACGAAGTTTGACGACCATCACATGTAATCTTTCTTTAATTTGATACAAATGCATGTTAATTAACTACTTTAGGTATGATTTTCGTTTGTTTTCACCAATTATTTTTGTGTTCTTGTCCTTCATAGGCGCATTCTGTTTTCTCTCTCACTGATGACAATACTTTATTCCGATGAACCCACCTTTTGAATGTTAGTTTTCGTTTTTGTTTTGAAGAACTTATTTGTTAAACTTGTTTGTTGTTTTTTTGTTGAATTTGTTTGTTGTTGTTGTTGTTTGGTTGAACTTGTTTATTGTTGTTGTTTGATTGAACTTGTTTGTTGTTTGTTATTGTTATTTGTTGTTGATCTTATATTACCATTCATAGTTCTGCTTTTCAGGTCTCGTAGAGTTGTAAAAAAGAATTACAATTAATTAAAATAAATAAAAAATTGATTAACGTCGTATATTGACAAAATTTGACATTAAATTAACATCTTATATTGACAAAATTCAACGTCACTTTAACGTCTTCCAATATGACGTTATTCTTAAATTTAACGTGAAAGGTAAAAAATATTCGATGTTGTAGGCTGTTTTTGCATTCTATATATGTGCATCTCTTTGCACCACCCGAAATCATTATCACTCTCTTGTTGTTGGCTTTCCTTGCCTGATTGCCACCTTTGTCTATGTGTTTTGTCATCAATGAACTCAATGAGATTGTATAATCCAAAGTTAATTTTTTATGAAAAAAAGCTTTCAAATGGTGTAATCTATAAGAAATTTTTAGATTACACAAATATTAAGTAAAAATTTATTTTCGGATTGTATAATAAGAAAACTCTTTTTTTTAGTAAAAAAAGACTTTGAGATTACACAAGCTGAAAGTAAACAAGTTTTTAGATTACATAATTTGAATGTAAAATATAACTTTCAAGTGTAATTTAAAAACTTTTTTCATGCAAAAGTAAGACTTTTAAATTGTGTAACCAGCAAGTAAAAGAGTTTTTAAATTATACAATTTAAAAGTAAAGAAAGTTTTAGATTGTACAATTTAGAAGTAAAGAAAGTTTTCAGATTTTTGGAGGTAAATAATGACTTTTAGATTACATAATTCAAAATTTATTTTTTAAAGATAAGGTAATTTTTTTTTATATTTATAGAGACTCGAAAGGAAAATATAAAAATGCAAAAAATAATTTGTATACAATATATTGAAAAAAAATGAAATAAAATATGTATACTAACTCAATTTTTTGCTGTTATAAAAGAAAATAAAACTTTGAAAATAAAACATATAAAAAGCATTTTTAATGTACACTAAATAAAAGTGTGTACAAAGTATTTTAATAAAACAATATGATATAAAGTTTATAAAGGGCTCACTGCTCTAAATATAATATATATATATATATATATATATATATATATATATATATATATATATATATATATATATATATATATAAAGGGAATATAAATTTATTTCATTCAATATCGATATCACAATATTTATTTTTGAATATTTGATACATATATTTATATATAAAACATTTTAGTAAATATATTTGTCGTAAGATATAATGTGCTTGAATATAAAGAAGTCGTTTATCAATATGTCTAATCACATTCCACATATTTCACTTAAATATTATCATGATATTTTATTGGTACTAAATGTAACTTACACTCCTAATGGTTTTGTTAACTTTTCATAAAATTTAATATAAAGCACTTATATATTGAAATAATATAAATGATCCATAAAAATAAAAATCTTAACTGAAATTAAAGCTTAACAGAATTCTGAAATAGAAATTTTTTTGGTTAATATGAATTTTCAAATGAACATCACTCTAATTATCATTATACTTTTAAAACATTCACATTCAAGAAAAAGATATAAAAATAAATGAGGTAGTTTCGCATTCCCGAAAAGCCCAAACTAACAAGTGTACCGGGTCGGGTGTCTAATTCCTTTTACATATTGGGAAAATTCAATTCAATGACGGTTAGAAGGAAACAAATCTTTGTGGATAAAGCAGGACGAAGACACCTAGATATCGTGTTTAACACGAAACTCAAGTGAGCGCGAGGGTTGCCAAAGACGCATCAACCATTTCCCTTTCCCGCCTAATCACAAACTTCATCACTCCCAAACTGAAATTCTGGTAATCCTTCCTTCAAATTCATCTTCTCCGTCTCAACGCAGCACAACGAAACCAAATAAAAAAATCCATGATATCACTGTCACACTGTCCATGCCCTTGAAAAGCTTTATCCGGCGGAGACTATTGTCTCTGCTTCAGCCATGGCTCCGAGAAGAGCCTCACCTCGATCTCCAATTAGGGTTCCTCCACTCTCTCGCCGTTCTCACCAACCTCAGCTTCGACGTTTGCTCTCTCAACCGCCTCTTCGACGCACCCGCGTTCCTGTTCTTCAAGGACCTCACCGTCGATCGCATCACCTTTAGATTCTCCACCTGGTTCCCTCCGGCGTTCACGATCGAACTTCACGACGTGCGCGTCGTGCAATCATTCGAGTAATTAAACAGTCGCAAAATATATAAAAAGCACTATCAGCTCTATTTATTTATTTATTTATTCTTGTTCTTTGTTCCTTAACCATTGATGTAACCGTTTTGTTTGAAGGAAGCCGGAAGCTGAGGAATGCGTGGCGCGGTTGCGAAATTCGAAGTATGATCATTCGGATTATCTGAGAAAAAAACTCTCGGCTCTTGATCCTGAGGTAACGAACGCACTTCTCCGAGTCTGAATTTACTATTCACACTTAGTATGACGAGGAGTGTTGTTCTTGCCGAGGTTCTTTATTGGTCTAGTAACGAATTTACCATAATTTGATTTTTGTTGAAATAATCTGCAATTCCTTCTTGATCATTCATAAAAAAGGTGCTTATATTGGCTTCTTTAAGTTTGGAACTTGACTTTCTATATGTTGTCAACACCACCATAGGTCTTAACCAACATATCCCAGACGTGTTTTGCTGTACTGGCCTTGGATATTCCTCCAAAGATAGTTGCATTGCATCTACTCATTGATGAACAAGAATCGCTCCTCACTATCAAGTCATTTGAGTTCTTAATGATTTGTCTTTTGTTCTTTAGTGACATTTTCTCCTAATTCTTGAAATCCGACCTTCAGCACTTCTTTTGCATCTCGAAAACCAAATATGTCTGTCATCTTCAATCATCGAACTTTTCCCCATCAAACACTGGTAAAGAACAAGAAACAACATTGTATAACTAACCATTTCTCCTTATTTCAAGATTCTGCAGGTTATACAGTCCAAGAACACACTAAATCACGCTTTAACCACAATAGGATTAAAGCACATACACTTGTAGCGTACCTCACATGTTAACAGATGATGCAGGCTTTGGATACCCATTTGTTAGGGAAGAAACCACATGTGCATGGGGAAAGAAGAATAGGATTACAGAAAAATAGTACTTTGTGTTAATCATTAAAAATTGTATACACACACAGTTTCACACATTTGCTCGTACTCACTCTATTCTTAGGTTCCTTTTTTATCATACTGACAAACACTGTAACACCCTTTTGAAGAACTGTTTTTTACAAGATCAATCAAAGAGGTCCCATCCCAACTTATTTTTATACTAGTGAACCTTGTCTTTTGTAGGAAGGTATTGTACAAGATATAAGTAAAATAATGGAAAAATGCAGAAATTACTTAGGTTTTGTTTAGTGTTGAAGATTGTGGCTGTCTCTATCACATGTTCGAACTTTTAACCATTTATACCTTTTTATAATGAGAGAATGCTGCTAGAATAGGGAAATTGTTTAGGGATGAGTTGGTAGATTTGTTGAAAACGAGGAAAGGTACTTTGTGATTGATATATGTTCTGATTCTTAGAGAGACACATGCTTAAGCTGCTGATTTTTGTTTATTGCTTTCCCAGGCAGATTTATTTTGTGTAATATAATGACATTATGGTGATAACTGTTACTGGTTACCTTTTTGTATTGTAGGGCTGTTCATTGCATCACATTTTGGAGAGAATCTTATTTGATGTATCTGAGAAAAAAAATTTAACAATATCTTTTTGGAATATTATTTTGAAAAACTGTCATCTAGTGGCACATCGCATTCATGTGGAGGTTCAATTGCCAATCTTAAATGATGAGTTTACGTGTTTTGGGGAAATAAGTGAGTTTAGTGCAAGACCTAAATGTGTGGATAGAAAATGCTTACTTAGAGGTTTTGTCCATACAATCTTTACTCCAGTGAAAGAGAACACTGTTATATTAAAAGGTGATGGATTCAGGGTCAGATTAATTGGAAAAAACTCCACAGACCATGCTTTGGTTTCTTCTGATGTACAAATTTATATTAAATTCAGAGATCTTAAGCTGATAAATTGCACTCTCTGTATTCCAGAACTGGCTTTTTCGTTATCTCCAGATGGCATTTCTGCATGTCTACTTTTTCACAAATTGCTATCTAATAAGTATAATCAATCTAGAAGTGCTGGAGAATTATGGAGAATAGCTGCCAGCAGAATTGGCCATGTGACTGTAACTTCTAGGTTGTCATTATATAGATTAGTTGGAGTTATAGGTCAATGGATACATTACGTCAATGCTTATGAGAATATCTTGCTGTTATTTGGATATTCTACTAGCTGCACATGGAAAAACTTCATTTCTAAAATGTCTTATAATAAACCGATTTTAAGTTCTGCTAGATGTCATTGGGAGTTGATCTCTGACATTGAGAAAAAGTTGCCTATTGAAGGCATATCACTGGGAAGGAGAATAGCCCGTCATAGAGCAGCATTGAAGTTTTCAATTAATTGTCATGAGGAATTCGCTACCACAAATAAAATTTTTCGTCCTATTCTTTTTATTCTGGGATTTATGTGGAAAATGATCTATGTGACTGTCCATTGTCTAGCAAATATATTTTCTGGGAAAAGAACAGTGCAGGATTCAGATATTGATGGATGTTGTTTAGATTCGTTGGAAAGTCTTATTGAAAACTCTTGTCAAATTTATTGTCTTACTGTCAACTTTGGGAAAATCATAATGACAGTTTCCACAATCAACAATATTCATCCATCTGTATATGAAAAGTTACAGTCATCTGCTGGGATTGTTTGCTTAGATGGCCTTTCAATTTGGCTTCGTATTGATGCTTTGTTATTAGTATCTATAGAAGATCTTTTTGAACAGAAAGTCTTTCTATCATGTGGGCAAATGAAGGTTGAATCTACACCTTTGACAATGGCAGGAGATGCATGTGCAGTGAATCAACTTAGTTCAGCTAAAGGAAATGAAATGGAAGGTGAGAATCATATGGAATCTATTATGTGGGTTGCACCTGCCAAAGTATTTCTTTCAGAAATTGATGCTGGCCAAACTGAAGATGCTTGTGATGCTTATATTGAAAGCTTCATGGAAAGGTTGTCCATGAGTTGGAAAGGAGTTTGCAGAAAATTGAATGATACTGAGATTGAGTATTCTGAAAACCCATGCCTTCTCTCTAAGGTTAAGATATCTTCCACGTGCTCAGACCATAAGAATCCAAATTTTGGATTTTGTGAGTGTGGTTTAATGCTAGGGAAATTAAATTTAGTTTTGAGTCATTCTTCAGTATCGTTACTCTCTCTAGTTCTTGGTAAGATCCAACATGCTATTTACTGGGAGGACAGAAGGGAAGTGTCCATTGCTTCAGAGTTTAGGGACAAAGCTGAAATTGCTTGGATTGACAAATATGACTATTCCAAAGAATTGATTATGATCTTGCTTCAAAAGCTTCCCGAGAAACTCATTCATTTTGGAGTATTTTTTGAGGGTCTTTCTGTTAAATTTTCACTCAGAAGGGAGGCCAATCAAGAAATTGACGACATTATCAGTCAGGACAATTTTGATCTCACTTTTGATTTCCGTGAGATTAAAGTGGTTGTCAGTTCATCTTCTTCATTTGATATGACACCAATGACAGGTCAATTGGGGAATGGCAATGCTAAACCAGAGTGTGTTACATTGGAGCCTCGGGTGATTGAAATTCCAAAACCAAGTAATGACAAATATTCAACCTCAGGAAAAGTTTCCATACGTTTCTTCCTTCTTCTAAATGGCACAAATGCTTGTTTGGAGAAACCAGAAGAAAACCTTCCGATTCAACTTTTTCTATTGAAGCCAATCACTATCAATATATTGTCCTTTAGGTAGGAGCTTTGGATACGGGCCGGTACTTTGTTTTTATTATCAACTTCCTCTATCTTGAATTATTTCTTTACTCCTTGGTTTTGCACTTCTTGACATTTTAATTTATGGTTTGAATTAAATTTTAGAAACTGTCTAACCCTTTTTTATCATTTTCATGTGCTGTGATAAGTTCATATACGTAATTGTTAGTATATTGGTCATGATGGTGACTTAATTTGTTCAGGTCTGGTTTCACACCCATAGATGGAAGCTCTATCTGATATCAACCTATCTTGAGTTTATCCTTTTCGTGTTTGGGTGCATTTTTTTCAAATTAAACCCTTGCTAGGGGAAATAGTCAGTTTTTCTCAAATTTTAGGTAGCTTGGCAGTTGACAGTTGTGGAATAAGTTTGGTGATGGATTACTAACTGAAATTGATGTTAAGTTTAATATGATTAAACACATAATTTTACAGAAATTACATTGAAAATGTTTTAGAAACTCCTTCAGAGAAGGAAATCTACCTAATTGCCAAATACAGACATAATAGCGGCCTCCAAACCCCTACTTATTTAGTAAAAATCTATAACTTCCACGCATCACTCACCTGCATACTTAGACACACAACTGCTGCATAATTGTCTTGAGGATTTAAGTACATAACTACTGCATGACCATGCTTCCTTATTAAATACATTTCCGTCCTTAGTGACTGCCATGCAGCAGAGTCCATATAGGTGGTTGATTAGACTCTTGAGAAACGAGTCCCACCATTTGGTTTATTGATAGACCAAAGTCTTGACAAACCCAAAGAAAAGAATATTGGATTGCGAAAGGATATTTATAGTAAAATATAGGGATGATGGGTGTTATGGTGTAAGATAGGGGACCAATTGTCACTAGAACGCTCACTCACACACCCTCGCAGATAAGGAACAATGGAAAATAGCTGAATAACCTCTTTTATTGATAAGAATAACTGAATCAAATAGAAAACAAACAATAATTGGGAGCATAACCTTCGTCAACTATTTCTAATAATGGGGAGCATAACCTCCGCTAACTATTCTGGAGCATTATCTCCTTTACAAAACTCAATAATCAAAAACATATTTTTAACCCTAGACTCTCCCTTTATTTATACTAATTATTTCCTAAATAAAATATTTCCCTAGAATAAAATCTTTCCCTATAATAAAATATGAATATTGTTCTAAATAAAATATTTCCCTAGAATAAAATCTTTCCTTAGAATAAAATATGAATATTGTTCTAAATAAAATATTTCCCTAAGATATATTCTTATTTACTATAATTATTTCTAAATATTTCTCGCCTAATTGTTCCATTTAGGATAGTCACTCTTCAACCGATCGGTTCAGATCCTTCGTTGCTTCACACTGTTCAGCCTGGTCGCTCCACCTTGTCCACCGTTCGGCCTGCTCGCTCCCTGCCTTCCACCGTTCGGTTTGTTCGCTCCTCGCCTTCCTCCGTTCGGCTTGCTTCCCCCTGCCTCCTACCGTTCAGCTACCGCTCTTCACCACCTTCCACCATTCGGCTAGACTCTTCCATGCCTTCCACCATTCGGCTATCGTTCGGCCTTCTCCTTCTCATATACTTTCCAAACCTTATTATTACCCCCTACCTTATACCGTAACAATACCAATTGTTACGTATCCGAGTATGGAACGTAACTAGAATATTTCCTCACACACTCTCACAAACAAGGAACAATGGAAAGTAGCTGAATAAACCTCTTTTATTGAATTGAAATAACTGAATCCAACAAACAATAACTGGGAGCAGGATCTCCATCAGTTACCTGAGAGCATAACCTCTCTTACAAAACTCACAAATCAAAAGCATACCTTTAATCCTAGGTTTCCTCTTTATTTGTACTATTTAATTCCCTCCCAAAAAGGTAATGAATAATATAAAATAACCCTATTTATTATAATTATCTGATACGAATATTTTAGCCTTATTTACTATATTTAACTTATATGTAATAATATACTGAGATATGGCTTTATTACTCTAATTTTCCTTTGTTGAATATCTTCTCTGAATATCTCTCTTGTTATTCTAATTAATTTCCCGCTCATCCTAACTGCTGTGGCAGTTAGGATACTTCCTCGCTGCTTCCAACCGTTCGGCCAACTCTCTCCCTTATCGTTCGGTCAACTCGTTGCCTTCTTTCTACCGTTCGGTCAGATCTCTCTCTACCTTCTACTTATCATGACCAAAGATTTCTCATTCAGTGAGTGCCATTAGTCAGTTTATTCATAAATTGGAGGACTATCATATTCAAACTGCAGATAGAATTCTTCATTACTTGAAGGGAAACCCTTGAAAGGAAATACTATTCAAAATAAATGGAAGACTAACTCTTGAAGCCTACACTAATGCAAGTTAATTGGGTTCTTTTGTTGATATAGGATCAACAACTGAATATTGTACTTTCCTAGGTGGGAGCTTATTGACACAAAGAAGCAAAAATTAGAATGTGGTGGCAAGAACATCCGCTGAATCTAAATTCAGGTCCGTTGCATGATAGTTGAGTTATTATGGCTAAAATTTATCTTAGATGGCTTGTGGATTAATTTGGAGGGATCCATGAAGCTCTATTGTGATAATAAGTCAGCAATAAATATTGCACATAATCCCATTCAGGATGATAGAGCAAAACATATAGAAACGGATACACACTTCATTGAGGAAAAATTAGAAGAAGGATATTTATTCACACTTCATACACTCTGTCCAAGCAACATGTGATTGATGTGATGAGATAGGGACTCAATTCCTTAGACTTTCATAATCTCAACTCAACCAAGGTTGGAATGGAGGATATTTGTTCCTAGCTTGAGAGGGGGTGTTGAAATATGGATGTAAATATTGCACATTTAATATAGAAGAAATATAGCTTGATTGAATAATAAATATATATAGATTGAATAATGAGTTAATATAGATTTGTTTGTAAGAAATCCATAAAATTAAAGGATTGAGATTAGGAGTTTATTGTAGATTTTCTCTTGATTTGTTGGAAATCTCACATCAACTAGGAATAAGGACAAATTATTATACGTAAGTGGGGTGCAATCCTCAATTTATAAGTTAGTTTTATGAGGTTGAATTTGACATAAACTCACTTACTAAGATGGTATCAACGCCTATCCTAGTCAAGTTTATTAGGGTTGTGCCACCCAATATTGGGCTCCAGCAAGATCACCCACAAATATTTAATTCCACGCTTTGAGATGTTCATTTCTCGACATAAGAGGATGTGTTGGAGATCCCATGTTCATTAGGAATAAGGCCAAATTATATTATATAAACGGGATGCAATCTTCACTTTACAATCTGATTTTGTTAAGTAATGCATAAATCCAATTACTAAGATGATTTAGAGTCTTTATGTTTGTATATTTATGTCTTTACTTTAGGAGATTTGTTTCCTTTGATTAGGATTTGGTTTTTCCTCAAATCAAAGAAAGAACTAGTTTAGATTTTAACATGAGTCAATATGAAAATTTGAACCCCCAGTTTGGATAATGGTGATTATTAAGATTAATGGCAATGGTATGTTGCTGTATAGAAAAGCTTTAGCTTCTAACTGAAGTTATAGTTTGCTAATGTTTCTTTTAGTTACCGGATCATGTAATTTTGGTAGCTATAAATAGTTAGTTTTCAGTTGAAGATTTAGTTACACTCTCTTAGTTAGGAAACATGTGGCTATTTTGTTGTTGATAATCTATATGTAGTTATTAGTGAATATTCCTGTCCTTCTGTCTTGGAGTAATTTATAATTGTTATAACTCTTTAAGGGAGTGTTGAATTGTGTTTTTAAGACTTTTTTAATATTTTGCAAGTATTGCCTGAAGATGATTGGTTAGACAATGCTTTATGTAAGTTGGATGATTTAACAAGTGTTTTTCACAAGCTAAGTTTTGGAGACTCCTTCTTTAAGTTATTATACTCAATATAACATGCAATATAGTAGATTAATGGAACAAGAGAGTACTTTGTGATTTTATATTGGTTTATCTGATAGCATGGACTATGTCTAGTTCTTGACTAACCCATTAAGTTCTACTAAGTAGACTATCATTTTAACGTAAAAATTAGTATTCTTTTGACTTTCAGTTACTTTTTACTGATCCCATTCAAGTATTCTTTTAACAAGTCACCTCTGACTCAACCCAAGTATTTTTTCAAAAACCACTTTTGGCTCAACCCATTCTTTCAACAAGCCACTCTTGGCTCAAACCAAGCATCTTTAAACAAGAAGCTATGCCTGACTTAAGACAAATACAATGTTCTTGTGATTAACAAATCACTATTTTCACTCACTAGAGAGGGTAGTCTCTTTCGACATATACAAGGTTTAGGTTCTTTCTACTAGTATGCTAGAATGTACAAAAACAATATTCTTACAAAGTTTTTAGGATTCAAAGAAAATTTGATAGAGTTTCAACACTTGCAAACGATAGCTATTCTTCTAGTATTCTTCAAGGAGTGTATTTAAATAGTCTCATTTTCCTTTTTTGAATGTTTGGTAGCTTTGAAGTCATTTTGAATGTCTTCTTCTTCTTCTTTTTATAGCCATACTTATCTCCTCTTGTTTCATACTTTTTTAGTTTAAAGAGTGTTAAAAGTGCACACTGTACTGTTTATTGCGGGGGGACCCGTTGTTACCTTGGTTTTCAACCAACCATGATGAGTGTCTTGCGGGAGGCTAGCTTTCGTCCCGATGCGCGTTTTCATGCACCAAGATTTTGACAGTAGTCATTTTGGGGATACAAAGAGTGCATTCTAGCCCCTAAGTCTTAAAAAGCATGACTTTGAAAATTTCTCAAATCTTGACACCAAACATCGGGAGTAGCTATGGCTCTCTTAAGGTAGCGAAATGCCTCATCATCTAATTAGTAATGCACATGAATGGATTAATGAGATTCCACTATCCTTGTCTACTATCTAGCGAAGCCACAAACAAGGGAACATGCTTGGCAGAATCAGCGGGGAAAGAATTCCTTGATGTCAAGATTTGAGAAATTTTCAAAGTCATGGTTTTTGAGACTTAGGGACTGGAATGCACTCTTTTTATCCCCAAATTACTACAATCAAAATCTTGGTGCAAGAAATTTGTCTTTTTGGTTGGTTTTCAAGCTAGCGAAGTTTGGTGTTGGGAGTTGGCTAGGTTGGTGCTTGGTGGCAAGATTTGAGAAATTTTCAAAGTCATGGTTTTTGAGACTTAGGGGTTGGAATGCGCTCTTTATATCCCCAAATGATTACTGTCAATAATTTGTCGGATTGTACGACCCTTGTACTGGTGACGCTTCATTCAAATTTATGCCCTACCAACTTTTGAAGGTAGGATAATGGTCTACCATGGTGGTGACGGGTGACGGAGAATTAGGGTTCGATTCCGGCAAAGGTAATCTAATCAGTGGACCCTATATTGTTTTTGGCGGAAAGCGAAGACGCTCTTACTGAGACCTCAGGTCAGGCGGGGCTACCCACTGAGTTTAAGCATATCAATTAGCGGAGGAAAAGAAACGTGGTTGGTTGAAAACCAAGGTAACGACGGGGTCCCCCTGCGATAAACGGTGGAAGAGCAACGCTCGAGACTAATCGTGGCAGTGGGTACTCCAGCGAAGGTAATCTAATTGATGGACCCTACAACGTTTTTGGCGGAAAGCAAAGACGCTCTTACTAAGTACCTTTTTTATTCCATTTGAAGTGTTTCCCAATCCATAAGTCTCAAAAACCATGACTTCAAAATTTTTACTTGCATTGATGAAGAACATAGCGAAATGCGATACTTGGTGTGAATTGCAGAATCCCGTGAACCATTGAGTCTTTGAATGCAAGTTGCACCCGAAGCTATTAGGCCGAGGGCACGCATGCCTGGGTGTCACACATCGTCATTCCCATGCAAATGCACATCGGGGTGAAAGCTAGCCTCCCGTGAGACACTCATTGTGGTTGGTCGAAGAGTGTTAAAAATGACGGGGGAGCCATACTTATCTCCTCTTATTTCATACTTTTTTAGTTCAAAGAGTGTTAAAAATGCACACTGTACTGGGCAAATGACTGAGCCCGAGTTGGCATATGTTTATGTTAGGATAGTAACTTTAGCTCGAATTCCAAGAGATGTTTGAATGAAGCTTGTAATTGGTTTGATTCTCTTTGGCAACAAATGATGAAGACATTCCTAGCATTGTAGAATTAAGCTTCAGGAATATATTTTAAGTTTGTTTGATCATCATCAATCTTTTACTATGACAAAGTGGTAAAATTTACATGGTGCTATATCGCAGACGAAGCACGCTCATGATTTGTACAATGTCTATCAGACGCAGTTATTCCATGTTTTAAGTTTTGTTGTATTAAGCTCTTAATCAAAATTATAGGTTGTCAGCCACCTATGTCATATTAACATTCTCCTGTGTCTATTTCACATTTGAAAGGGATGTACAAATCCTGTTGTATCTCCAATTAGAAAGTTTAAAACACCGGATGTCTAATATTTTGTTTTGTAATATAGTTGTTAGAGGTATGATTTAATTACATTAAATAGGGAGATATTATATGATTTTATAGCGAATTATTTTACGGAATATTCCTAATGTTTAATTTTATTTTGTTCCGTAGTATTTTATCTCTTTTTTATTATAAATACGAGTACTCATGTGTTTAAGCAACACATTGAATTGATTATATTGGTTTCTCTATTCTCGACATCGTGTTGTACTGTATTTCCTAACTTGTTTTGTCGCTAATTATTTTAACATGGTATCAAGATGCCAAAGAGAAAGGAACCTGAATCCATGCTTTCCCTGTGAGAATTCTGTACAAACCGTTCACATTGGATATTCTATTTAATGTACATTTTTTTCGGCCAATATTGTTTACCACTGATGTTTTTCAGCTAGGACTGTTTACTGCTAATGTTCAACTACTATTTATTACTGCTGATGTTTTCCTACAAGTGCAGTTTACTCTTGGGCCCTCTATCCCTTTTTAATGAGCTTGACTCATGATACATATGTTCTAGCTTGAGGGGCATGGTTAAAAATATGATTTGAAAGGACGAAACACATTAAAGATTGATTGTCACTTTGATATGAAGAAAGTCAGGTCCAGGGAACTTGTATGTACACAACACATGGAATTCATTATCTTTCTTTTTGGTTTCTCTTTTCTCATCGTCTGTGACTTGTTTTTTCAATACTCCTTTCAACAATGACAATTATAAGACATGGCTATAGATTTTGAAGATTTATAAGCCTCTCATTGCAATTTGGTCTTCTATCCATGATACTGAACATGACAAGAATTGTAGTAAAAGTGTTAAAGGTGAAAAATAAATATTTTCTAAATATGTTTGAGTGATTATTGCACCCAGCAGAATGATATTATTTATATACAAGAGAATTAGAAAGAGGATGATTAATGGAAAAAAAAAGAAAGAAAAATTAAGATACCACCACTTTCTATGATGCACTGAACCTAGCTCTACCAATTACCAAGGCAACTTGGAAAAATAAACATTAAAGGAGTTCTTAGTCTTATTTCCGACACTCTACCTCTAGCTGAAGAGCAAATGATTTCATTCCGAGTATGAATACAATTCTTTCAAAAGCTGAACTGCTTAATCCTATGGCAGAATATTTATGAGTTGATTTTGTGACCTATAAAAGTTGGTTTTCTAACCATTGTTTTTTTGTGGAGCTTGATTTTTTTTTAAATAGCAGGAAGGAACTTATTTTCTTGTAACAAGCTAAAGCTTAATAAGTTTCATCTTGATGGGGAGTGATTGAAATATATGGAATATCTGAAGATATTATCTTATAATATTAGAGTATGTTGGATGATATCGTAAGGAATATCCAAAGATATTACCTTGTAATATTTTAGAGTATCTTAAATGATGTCTTAAGATTTATTCTTCTTTTATATTTTGATTTACGTCCGTATTTAATAGGGTCTTTATGAATAGGAATGTCTTATAGGAACTCAATTTACGAGAACATGAGTTATAGGCATATCATATCATGTATATAGGAATAAAATGTCCTATAATAATTTTGTATATTTTGTAAGTAACTTACATTAAACGGACTCTGTTTTGTAGTTCACACACAGTTTTTATTATCTTTTACATTTTATTTTTCTCATTGTAACATTTACTATTGATTTGATATTGCAGGAATTGCATTTATTCCTTGAGCACAACAATGTCTGCCTTATCATCTGCTTCTGACATAACAGCTGAAGGATTCACTCTGTTAACATTTTTGGATGAGGTCTATATGATCTATAAGGTTATATCTTTTCTCTCTATTTAAGTCTAATGATATTTATTTTGTCGTATAGGTACGTGAATAAATTTGTTTTCAGAGTGGTATTAAATATTTCTTATGTATTGCTTAGTATTTTTCAAGTGATAAGTGAGCACTATTCTTTATTAAAGCAGTTAATGTTGGTGTTAATATTTTATTTTGATTTCTATTAAGATAAATTTAGGACAATGGAGATGTTGAGATATATAGGATAAATGTAAAATACCTGTAAAACATTTATTTATTTACTTCTTATTTAGTTGTGGGAAAGAGATATTTTATGTCTGTAATGATATTCATTGAAAGTTATTGTATATTTCACTGTTTATGTTTTTGTATTGTAAGATTTTAAGACTTTGTTAGGACACAACCTCCTATAATGAAAGTCCATAAAGGAAGAAACAAGGGAAAAAAAAATCAGCTTTTTGTTTTAATTCAAACAGCAGTGAAATCTCTTAGTTAAGTTTTTGTTGTGTCGGGAAACTTTTATAAATATAGGTGTGTTTTCAGGTTTTGGGGGGGAGGGAGAAAATTAGTTGATTAGTGGGAGGCTCCTGGATCCTTTAAGTGCCAAGGGTGTGTCTTTAAAGGAAATTTTGAAACTTCTTTACACGATTCTCAGTTCCTTTGTTTGAGTTTCCTTTCCTTTTTTTGAGTTTCTAATCCAGTTTTTATAAACTGGAATCAGAGCTCGATTGGGGCTCTGTCAGTTAATACACATGGTGACTACTAGAATGATGGAATCAAGTGTGGAGACTTTGGAGAAAACCTTAGCCACAGGGATTCAGCTACAGGAAGGTTTTGAAGAAAGATTGCTTTCAAGATTATCCCTAAGGGATGCAGATTTAAAAGCCAGATTCTTACAACAAGATTCTGGCATAGGTTGGTTAGAGAGGCTTGTGGAAAGATTTGTGCAAGAGGGAGGAGGGAAGAATGCAAGTGCGGAAAATACTGTGAACCAGAGGATCTCAACTGTGTTTGCACAAGAGGAGTCGGTGGGTGAAGAGTTTTGTGGAATTTAGAGATGTGATAAGTGGACGACATTGGATATTCCAGTTTTCGAGGGAGAATATGCTACTAGGTGGATAGGTAAAGTGGAAAGATATTTTCGACCTGAGAGGTGTGCAAGAAGAGGGGAAAATGGAAGCTGTTATGGTGGCAATAGAAGGAATTGCCTTATCTTGGTTGCAGTGGTGGGAAATGTGCAATCCAAACCAATCTTGGATTGTTTTCATGAACGCAATCAGTTTTGGTGGCAGAGCCTTTGGAATCGTTGTTGGCTCTGAAGCAGAACTCCATGAGTGAATTCATCATTCAATTTGAAAGATTTGCTGGAGTTATTAAGGGATTGGAACAGCAGTATTTGATGAAGATTTTTTCTAATGGGCTGTGGGAAGAGATCAGAGCAGAATTGAAATTGTATAAAATAACAAATCTTTCGGAAATAATGAATGAAGCCCATGCTATTGAAAGGAAAAATTACAGACACAGGAGGGGACATGAATTTCCCTATTCAAAGAGGAACAAAGGAATTGATAACAGCATCTCCAAGATTAATGATAGCAGCTAATAAAGCACCACCCAGATCATCGGCAGAAGCAAATTCTTTTTCTCAATCTGTTACTAGCAAGAGAAATAATGAGGAAAAGGCTAAAAATGATGGCCACAGCAAAGACAACTTTAAAAGGTTGACACAATCATAGCTCCAAGAAAAAATCAGAAAAGGAGAATGTTTTTGCTGTGATGAAAAATATAATGTGAATCAGGTTTGCAAGAACAAACAACTCCATGTGATGATGTTAATTGATGGGCAAGCGGAAGGAGAGCACGAAAATGGAGGAAGTTTCTATAATGGTTGAAATTTTCCAAGTTCAATCTTGAAGACAAGGTGAATCTTTATGGGCCGGGTATTGTTAGGACACAACCTCCTATTATGAAAGTCCTTAAAAGAAAAAACAAGGGAAATGGAAAATTGCAGCTATTTGTTTTAATTCAAACGGCTGTGAAATCTGTAGTTGTTATCATTGTAGTTAGAATCGTACTATTCGAATTGAAATTCATTGAAAAAATTCTCCCCCAGCAATCCATATCGTTTAATGAATCGTATTGTAACCTGTATCGTAGCATGAATCTCTGAATCAGATGTGAATAGTGTGATTTATGATTTGGTTTTCGTTACATATGATTCATGATGAAGGAACAAGAACTGAAAAAATAAGACAGAAAGACAGGAAAAGAAACTCAACGAAGATGAAAGTTCAGTGGAAAAGATAAACAGCAAGAAAATATATAGTGGAAAATCAAATAATAGAACAGCAGAAGACACAGTAAAAAGTAATTTGGAGAAGATGAATAGTGAGAAGGGAGAAGATGAAATCAGGAGAAGATGGGAGAGGATGAACAGAAAAGGGAGAGGAAATCAACCTATTAGAAGTTTAACCCATGAACAGTGAGAAGATGAGCGTCTGAGAAAGTGTTAATATATAATGATGGTTCTTATATTTTTTTAGTTATTGTTTACTATTTTCTTTTATAAAATTTTTTCAATTTAAATTTGTATATATTTATTCTTATATTTTTTATACTACATTAGTCAATATTTAAGGATTTTTTATTAAATTTTTTTGAAAAGGAAATAAATTTGAATTTATATACAATTTTTGTTATATTCTTTATTTTTCTATAAATAATAGTGATTGTTTAAGGGTTTTGTTTATTTTATCTTTTAAGTTATACAAGTTATGTACCTTAAGATTCAAAATAAGATTTGATTTGTGATTCAAATTCATGTAAATCAATTCACCGTTTGAATCTCGATTCAATAACCATGGTTGTTATGTTGGGAAACTTGTATAAATATAGGTGTGTTTTCAAGTTTGGGGAGGAGGGAGAAAATTAGTTGATTAGTGGGAGGTTCCTGGACCCTTGAAGTGCCAAGGGGTGTCTGTAAAGGAATTTCTGAAACTTCCTTACGCAATTCTCAATTCCTTTGTTTGAGTTTCCTTTCCTTTTTTTTTTTTAAGTTTCTGCTCCAGTTTATATAAGACTTTTGTCTCAAAGCCAGTCTCATTTTGCTCCCCAACATTCTACACTATTTTAACTGGTTGGATGCAGTATCTGCCTGATGGTAGGCCACCAATTAAGAGAGTCTGTTAAATCCTGGCTAGTTGAATGTAGCCAAAGGTTAGTTAGTGGTTTTGGAAACATGTTTAGATTAGTGTGATGGTTTATAGGTTCATTAGTTGCTATGTAATTTCGTGATACATTTCTGTTTTATATTTGTCATTGTTTATTTCAGTACATTCTGTATAAATATGATATCAGTTCAGTGTTTTGAAGCTTTGATACTGAAAAGTTCTCCCAAAGGATTACTTTTCTTTTGCTAGTCTAAGTTATAATATGGTATCAAGAGCCTACTTGTTTGTTCTCTTTGCTCTGCGCTTTCCTTTCTGTCTGTGGCTGTCCATGAGACTTATCATGCACATGCTCTTTAATGAAGGTTGGGTGTGAATTAGAAGAATGTGAAATTGGAAGTGATACCTTTTTTTAATAGACATGAGAGTACTGAGGCATCACTGTGTTGTTTGCCATCCCAAATGTGTTGGTACCACTAAGAACATCAATTATATGCAACACCTCAACATATCATAAACGAAAGAAGCAATTACACAAAATAGTGGGGGGGAACCTGGCCCACTAATCCCTAACCCTATGAAAGGGTAAATCAATCTATTCCTGAAAAACTTAGGACAAATAAAGCTAGGAGCATTATGCCACCAAGTGTAATCTTGTGATCAAGTACCAAACTTAGCATATTTAACGGCACATTGATTACCCTCTCTAAAAGTGTGCAAAATACGAGTGCATATAGTATTACTTTTACAAAACAAGTCAACCATCTATTACAAAGATCCCAAGGAATGATTGAAGGGTAGGATCGAGCTTGAATAACAAGTTGGGAGTCACACTCAATCCAAAGATTAGTCCATCCTTTGGAGATTGCAAGGAGAACCTTTAGCCTCCCCATCAATATTACCTTTAAATCCAATGAAAAGGAGGAGGAAGCCAAAAAACAGGACCATAGGACATAATCTTCCTAGGATGTATGTCTACTCCAAAACTTTTAAGAATAATGAGTTCTTGCCTTTGGACATTTTACAATGAGTATAACAATTCCCAGCCCAATTGACCTCAACACAAAGCATGTTTTTAATTCTCTCATTGGATAAATAATGATTATCAAAACAAATCTCATTCCTAGTTGTTCATATAGCTTTCATAACACCAAATAAAGAAGTATGTGTAACAGTCTCAGCTTAAATGCTCCAAGATATTTGCAAGAAACAAATAATGGAAGAGACAGAATCAGCAGCAATGTGGCATTGAAAAGATTTGCTAAGCTAGGCCAGAGACGTTTTGCAAAGTTTCATTCAAAAAACAAGTGTTGCGTAGGTTGAGGAAAACGACAATTATATGCAGTTGTAAGACTGAGTGCCTTGACAGAACCATTCCATCTATAAGCCCATCCTCTATCGTAAACTGAAATCAGACTAAACCAGAAATTGCAGCAGTGAGAACAAGATGTTTAGAACTATTAACATAGTGTTCAGACCTCAATCCATTTGATATAAAAGTATGCTACCTTAGCCTTCAATTTGCTGTGTTAGTGATCTGTTTGGAAGTTGCCTACGATGATGGCTAGGCATAAGGGGCACCTACTATGGAGGCAGGGTACTCAATTGCTCAGCAGTGAGGGGCCAAGAACAGTTGAAAATAGGCTCCTAGATTGGGAATAACGATGTAAACTTGAATGAATATTAAAATCATGCAAGACATTATATTTATAGGCTAAGCAATATGCTCACTTTCCTTAAGCAAGACAGTTTTTTAATTGCTAACTAAGAATCAGCTGTTCTTTTCAATAATTATGGTAAAGTTAGTGCAGGACTGTGACAAAAGTGGTGTTTTTTCTTCAAAAACACATGGTTATTTTACTTTCCTTTTACTTTCTTCAATAGAAAAGTTAATAATTGCAATCCTACATTAATTTATGCATGTACATTAGCAAATCATGACTCAAGGATATTTTTCTCTATTGACAGGCAGTGACAGGTTTGTCTGCTGTGGTGTGTTATCTGTTTAGTAGTAGCTCTGGTGATACTGGTTTCGTGCATCCTGAAATTATGAAACAAGAATCATTGTTTGCAGCACCTGATAGAAGTGAGACAACTACCACAAGGGCTTTATTGACAAATAATGTCTGCCCTTTTTTTATTGATGTGACTTGCAGATTCAAGTCTATGGAGATTGTTCTTCATAATTCTAGGACAAGTGATGGTTTAGAGAGTTTTGCCACTCTTTTTCACTCTTTAACTGGCAACAAAATGGCTGTGCATAAGTTGCCTGAGCAAGGAATTTGGATGTTGGTTCAAAACACAACTGTTGTAATATCTTGCGAAGAAGGGAAAATGGATCTCCTGACTGATTTATCTGGAATCCTTTCTTTCGTTTTTGAGTATCAGAGTTCAATTGGAACCAACATAGATCATATTGTTCCTGAAAGTTTACTGCTGCAGTCTATTAATTGCATACATGAAGTATCTCTTTCTGGTTTCTCGTTTACTTTGAGCTTGGGTCTTGTTCAAAATGCTCTTTCTTCAGGTAATGCAGGAAAAACATTTGGTAGTTCTAATGGAAATTCTTCTTACTTTGTACGTGAAACTAATTTGACAGCCTTTGAAAGGTCAAGTAATCTATCTCCCCAATCAATTCTCAAAATGGGGTCTCCATCAAATACCAGTGTGCCATCTTCAACAAATCACTGGTTACTAATAGATGTTGCAGTAACTAGTATATTCATAGGGAGATGCTCACTGAAAAGTGAACTGATTCAAGCACATAAACTGAACAAGCTTTTGTCTTTGCTTTCAATTGGAGGAGAATTTCATATTATATCCTGGGAGATTCAGGTAATTATTTAAGGAGCTAGAAAGGGAAATGTAATCTTGAAGGCATGTTCCTGCATCTTTTATTTGCGCTTTCTGTTATAAATTGAATCGCAGGGACTTTATCTTTTTTACAGATGAAGCTATTTTCTTTGTCAGGATTTAAGGCATACGACTTGTCATACTAAAATTTTAATGTTATTGAACAGGGTGGATTCTTTTTGCTTGAAACAACATCTTTGCCAATGGCCATTGATAGCTATTCTTCATATCTTTGTTATATTGGGAATCTCACTTCTGATGCAAAGCTACCTAAAACTGGCACCAAGTGGGAACAGAATGTCAGAGAGAACTATACTTCACATGATGTTATTGATCGAGGAGCTATTAGCACTTCTCAACAAGCTGCAAGTAGATTGCCAGAAGCATGTGACTTTTCTTTGTCTCACTTTGCTTTTGTTTTAGCACATGAAAATGAATCTGGTACATAACCTCTTCTCTAGTTTTGTTGTGTAACTGTATTTTTCTTTCCCAAATATAATACAATTCAGTGCTGCAGGTTGTATCCAAGAAATTGTAGTAGAGGTTGACATCCATATGAATTTTGCTTTGGCAATTACTGGGATGAAATTAACAATTGACCTTTCTCGTTTATCAATTCTATCTCAAACTATTCAAAGGAGAGTGGAAGATGAAGCAGCAATTCCACATTTTTCTTCTGTCACATCAAAAGATTTGTCACCTCTGCATGCTTCCGGAAATCCTCTTTCAGGATTTCAGAATTTTGGTCAATTGAACTCAATTAGTGATGCAAGTTGTTCAAAAAACACTCTTCCTATTCAGGTTATTAGTCATCAGAACCAAATTTTGAAAAACTTAAGAGCTTTCCTGTCGCTGGAGAGGCCAGATAATGGTGTTATGCTTTTTTCTCGGTGTTGGTTTGGCATTGGTTCTCTTTTAGGTTTTGATATCACACTTTCTATAGCTGAAATTCAGGTGAACTTTCTAATTATTCTTTATTTATTAAATATTCAGTTCATTGTCCCTGCTGCTTTGTTTTTCAATCAAATTTAGCGGCCTTTTGTCATTGCTGCATGTACTGATACTAATGTTACATTTGTTCTAACTTATATTTTGTCATGACAATATGCCAGACAATTATGTCAATGTCCTCCTCACTCTCTGAGATATCTAGTCAGAATACAATAAAAAAATTGGAGAAAAATGATTGGTCTTCTAGCCATGAAGTTGACAATTGTTTGGAAGCAATGATTCCTGATGGTACTCAGGCTCAGCTATATGTTATCTGTTTATAGTCTTTCGTGAAATTTCGATTGTAATTAGCAATGATTGTGTGTAGGGGCAATTGTTGCTATCCAGGATGTCAACCAACACATGTATTTTACAGTTGAAGGTGAAGAAAAGACTTTCAGAGTAGGTGGTGTCATTCATTATTCTCTGGTAGGAGAAAGGGCTCTTTTCAGGGTAAGAATTATGTTTAAAATATCTTTCTATTTTCTTTTATTTCATTTTTCAATCTTCTGTTCTATCTCTTATTTGCTATAAATTTTGCAGATCTTCCTATTTCAATTATAATAATATATTATAATTTTGCTATCTCAAAATTTAAAAAGAATAATATATTTCTTCTATATTTCAATAATGAGGTCATTGGACCTATATATACGTGAGCCTGGTGTTTATTTTCGTAAATATAGAGTTAATTTTAAGGAAGCAAATCTCTGTAATTATGGGATTGTTTTTAAATACATAATCCTAGTTTTAATAGCAACATACACTTGTAATAAAGATTTAAAATATGGCAAGGATAAAATAGAAAGTTAAATACTAAGATTTTGTCAATGTTTCTATTGTTGCTAGTTGACTTACGTACTCCCCTATTTTGTTCGGGTCCTTGGATTCTAACATATACAAACTCTGTCTGCTCTTTAACAATTAAAATGATCTTCCTTGTGAAAAAGTCCTGAAAGACATGGTAAGAGGAGAAAAACACAAGTAAAAGTTCAAGTCTTTTGTAAGGATTTGTATAGAGATAAGACTATTGGTCAGTGTTGGGACATATACAACACCCTTTCATTTAATAAATGATTCTAACATTATATTCCTGATTCACCATATGTATGCTATCACCATTTACAAATGTAATGAGTTGTTTTCTATTTGTTTTAATGTATGAATTGAAAAAATAGGAAACAATCATTTGATGAATGGTTCTTGAATCAACTATCCAAACACCGTAAGATACTTGCCCAACTGTATTGAATGAATTCTTATCTTTGATGGACTTAATTGTTCATTTATTGTTTTCAAACGATCAAGCTCCTACTTATAGGGTCTCGTTTCAAGATTTGGTGGAGGTAGAATAGTGGGTTGATTTGTTTTTCATGCTCTAAGGTAGTATTGCTTGTCCGTTTTTGTTAGGTTCCTTTGTTTCCTTCTATTCACTCCAATCACACCAGACATGGTTTTGGAAGGTTAAGTTTATTACAATCTTCAAAAAAGTAAAGGAGATCATATATTGTTCATTTAATAGTCAACATCAACAGGAGTGAAAATGCTGTGTATGTAGAATTGTTCTAAATTTTATGATTCCTTTTTTCAAATTGAAAATATAATTGACCATATTTTTACCTTATTTTGGTTGGAAATCTATTAACTTCGTCAAGCTTTTCTTGTGATAAAACATTCCTCAAATCAAATTGTTCTAATTCCAAGCAATAAACGTTGAGGATTACAAAACAAATTAGGCTTGGTTGGCTGGCTGGCATGCTATGAATTTGACAGGACAAGGTAGCATATTCAGCTCGCCCTGCCTAACCCATTTACATATTTAAAATTTTTTTATATTCTATGTAGAATATTAAAATTGACTTTCAAAAATCAAATAAGAAAAAAGAGTAATTTACGATTACAATTTTGTGTGTTGCTTGAAGGATGCAAACAAGCAATGACATTTAATTTAAATCATGAACAATTTTAAATTAAGTTTCAGTATTGATTATAATCGAGTTATTTGACTAGTAAAAGCAACCATCCTTTCAATTCATTCAATTAGAGATAGTAATTAACTAGTTAAAGATTCAAAAAATATTCACCATGTTAAAATGATTAGTAAGAAACAAGTCAAAAGGGGCACTACCGTGGTACCATGTTGACAAGAGAGAAAACGAGAAGAAATATAATGAATTTCATGGGTGGTATACATGAAAATTCTTAATTTGATGAAAAAGAAATGACAAGGAACAAAATCACTATGTTATGATGGAAAATATATTTTAAAATATTTCCCAATCAAATTGAGTCAATACACAAATAGGTCCCTGAAAGATGAGTGTGTCGGTTGATAGATCCCTAATTAAAATTTTCATGTAAATGAGTTATTGAAAAATTCATTTGCCTGCATTGAACTAGAACATTCATGTGGTTCAATTTCAAGTAGTGTTTTTTGAAATCATCTATTTTCATTGAGAGGATGCGGTTGGAAAACAAACTCTAATTAATGAATGCTTCCACTCTTGCTTGTGAACTACAATGTAGGTTGTTATAATAAAGTGAGTTTAAGTTTAACTCATTGTAAAAGATGACTTGTAAGGTGAGGTTTGCCTCACATGTACACTATAAATTGGTTTTATTTGTAATTGATATGAGATCTCCAACACATCCTCTGCCACAGGCATGGACATCTTGTATGTGGGACTAGATATTTGTGGGTAGTTCGATAGTAGGTAGTATGATATGCCTAAGAAATTTTGCTAGGATAGATTCCAATATAGTGTAGTAAGTATCGTATGACTCAAGATACAAATTAAACAATACGAATAGTAAGGTGTATCATTTTTGCTTCCGAATCATACTCGAATTGTACTATACAAGTGTGAATCGAATGAATTGTGATTTGAGATACGGATCTACCCTCAATGTGAAACCCTAATTTTTTTTCCCTTTTTTTTGTGCCCTGAAACTTATTAATGCTGGTCTCTTTTCGCGGTGCCTCTTGCTACCTCGCGGTGTAGTCCTTCCCAGGGACGGAGGAGAAGAAGCTAACAGACCTCGTGGTGGCGACTCAAAGCAATGGCGATTCTTTGGGTGGCAACGACTCTCAAGGCATCAACGTGGCTGCCATGACCTGACCTTTTGCGTTTGTGGTTAAAGAGAGACAAGCTAGGGTGTTTTAGTGGGTTGAAAATAGAGATGTTTTTAACCTAAAAGTTTAGCCCATTTAAAGCTATCAAAAGCCAATTACTAAAGTAACTCTCTAAAATTGTAGCACACCCAAAAGAAAAAAAGGTGATTATCAAAACCGTCATTGCACACAAAAAAGTTACTTTTTTGGAGTCAAATATTTATGAACCCATTTATTTATTTATTTTTCATTAAACAAAGGAGGTGGGTTATAAAACCTATCTCAATCCAATAATTATAATATTAACTTAATTTATTACTATATAACCACTCTTTTTTAATGTAATTATTATTATTAATTACATTTTTACATGTTTGTATGTCTTATGTTATATTTTGTAAATGTTTATGAATCATACGATTCACTATACTAAACATAAGCTCTGTGATACACGATATGATTCACGAATTAGCTACCATCCTCTAATACCATATTAGAAAGTCAATTTAAACTTAACTTATTCTTCAAAAACCAGCTTATAAGAGGAGATTTGTCCTACTTATACTATAAATTGACCTTATTTCATGGATGTGGAATCTCCAATAGTTTTATTTTTTTCTGCTTTGTCTTTTAGCTAAATTTCATGTATTTTTTTCTAGTATCATGATGTGTACATAGCAAATGTGTCAACTAAGCTTTTCCACAGGTCAAACATATTCGTCAAAGGGGGTGGAATTCTACAGTTTTGTGGTTTTCCTTTATATCATTGTTTGCTAAGAATGGTATGGGTGTTCCGTTGAGATTAAATTTTCGACCAAGATCGTGTTTTGTTGACATCTGTTGTGCTAATGATGGAGGATGTGCACTATGGAGAGCCAATCCTGCTCAGGGCGAAAATGATGTAGGATACATTGACTCAGAGGTTAACAATCAATCCTTCAAGAGGACTTTCTACCTTGTGAACAAAAAGAACGACTCTGCTATTGCTTTTGTAGATGGTGCTTTAGAGTTTGTCAAGAAGCCTGGAAATCCAATCAAGTTCAAAATTTTTAATGATATTACTGCTGCTCATAGTGCTTCGGATATAGCTAGTTATCCTAGAATGGCTACGGAAACTACTCTATACACAGATGAAGAAAGTACTTCCTGGCAGGGTGGAAAACTTCCTTGTATTGATATTAAAGTTGAAAAAGTTTCTCTGAATATTGTTCATGAACTTTCAGATACGGAGTATCTCTTCCCTCTCATTTGCTTGCTCCTGAACAGTACACAACTCAATATACAAACATTAGCAAAGAAATCCAGGGTCATTGGCACATCATGTGCAGAAGCACATTATTTTGATGTTGAAAGAAATTTATGGTTAGTTTAAATTCTCATTTGAAATGTTCACTCCTGTACACTTAGTTTTTACACATTTAAATTGAACTACATTCGTGATGTTACTTAATTTTTTTAAAAATTTAGGGGAGAACTTCTCCGTCCTGTGGAAATTTGCCTTTTTTACCGATCTAACATGGAAGCTCAGCTTTCAGAAAATAGATCTCATGCTGTGCCTGTTAATTACTTCTGCAGAATGAAAGAGGTTGTTAGAGTTATATCTGTCTTTTGTTTCTTCATTTTCATTTTGACATTATATCTTCATTTCTAAAATTTATTGATCATCTGTACAGCTGGACATTTTCTTGAATGAGAATTCATTGGACGTGCTTCTCTTTTTGATTGGGAAATTGAATCTATCTGGTCCTTACTCACTCCGAGACTCCATCATTCAAGCTAACTGCTGCAAGGTTCTAGCTATGGTGCTTCAACTTGTTTTTACCATTATATAGAAACAAGTGAACCTAATATCATTCATTTTCAATTTTTTCTTAAGCTCGTAATTCTTGGCGTGAGATTCTCTTTTTCTATATCTGGTTTACCTTATGCCAAATAAAATAATGTTTTAGGCTCTTCCAAATTAGTGGTGCAATTGATATAATTATGATCTACTAATAATAATTGCTAGATGGCAGGTGGAAAATGAAACAGGCTTAAATCTTCATGTTCACTTTGACCAGCAAAGTATAATAATACCCAGAAAGCAATCTGCGTCTATTCTATTAAGGTATGCAATTATCTGTTTCCTTGTAGATTGTCATATTCCTTTGATTTTTGCTTTAGATAATATTTCATTGTATGATTTTAAGTAAATATCCAGGAGATTTAATTACATTTCATTATTAGGAGGATTAATAGGCTGAGAATATATTTTATATTTGTTGTACAACATTGTTTCCTCCTTCAACGAACAAGGAATAATTCATGAATCTTCGTGGGTGAAACTGCCATGGCAAAATGGGGTGGAAAATGAAAAATTGGGTGTCTTATAAATGTAGGTTGAGCATCTATTCTCCATAAAATTGTGCCAAAACAATATTGGGAGGAAAGTATCCTTACCGCTACCTATTTGGTTAGACATCTACCCTTCAAAACTCTAAACAATAACAGCTTCATCCAACTACTCTCCAAATTCCTCTCAGAATTTAGGATGACAAATCATCTTATACATCGGGTCTTTGACTATGTATCCTTTGTCCATGTTCATTTTATTTATTGGGGGAAACATGATCCTTAGGCCGATTGAGTGGCATGTTTATTGGTTACTCTTCTACCCAAGAGGGATACAAATGTTACCACCCTCCAACAAAATGATTCCTTGTGTCTTGTGATGTGACCTATGATGAAAATACACGATATTTTCAACCTTATCATTGGGGGAAAGCCCATGCATTGAAGATAAGGATAATTCATTCTTACTAAAAAACTTTCTCCTAAAATTAAGTCTGGTTGGAGATCTCATAAGAACTAGAGATAAGGTCAATTTATAGTATATAAGTGGATGCAATTCTCACCATACAAGCCGATTTTGTGGGGTTGAGTTAGACTTAAAGTCTATTTCTTAATATGGTATAAGAGTCATGGATTAAAGCTTATCGTCGTGAGATCTGTTGTTTGTTGGGCCTATTAAAGCTTAATATGTCACAAATGGCTTTTTGCATGGCATTCTTGAGGAACAAATTTACATGGAGGTCACACGTCGATTTAAAATCGAGGGAAAGGTGTGTAGACTATGAAAGGAACTCTATGTAATGAAACAATCTCCTAGAGCATGATTTGACAGGTTTACTCTTGTAATGAAGAAGATCGGGTACAAGCAAAGTCATGGTGACCATACACTATATATTAAGAATTTAGCTTCAGGAGAATTTATTATTACACTAATTTTCTATATAAATGATTTAATTGTTACAAAAAAATGTTTGATAACAAAATTTGAAATTAAGTTGTTATGCATGTTGAAATATTTATTGGGTATGGAAATGGCTCATTCCCATCATGGTCTTTTCATCTCTTGACTAAACTATGTGTTGGATTTATTGACTGAAACTGGTAAATTTGGATGTAAACCTGTAGAATCACAAACTTGGTAAATCAATAGAAGATACTGTTGTGGATAGACAATCTTATCAAAGATTGGTTGGGAAATTCATCTACATTTCTCACACTAGGCTTGACATTGCCAATGTTTTAGGGGTTGTAATTTAGTCCATGCATAATCCGAAGGAGACTCATTTGAGAGTTATTTAGCACATTCTACAGTAATTGAAAGGAACTTCTAGAAATGGAATTCCATTTACAATGGGGAATGAGATGATGCTAGAAGCGCACACAAATGTTGACCATGCAGGTTCTATGGATGAGAAAAGATCGACCTCCGGATATTGCACTCTTCTTAAAGGAAATTTAGTCACTTTAGGAGCAAGAAACAAAATATTGCGGTGAGATGAATTGTAGAGGCAGAGTTTAGAGCAATGGCCTTGAGAATTTGTGAAATTTTATGGTTAAAGTTAATTTTAAAAGACCTAAAGATTGATTGGAAGAAGCCTATGAGATTATATTGTGATAACAAGTCAGCAATACAGAACATGATAGAACTAAGCATGTTGAAGTAGACAAACACTTCATAAAGGAAAAATTGAAAAATGGGACAATATGTATACCATTTGTATCCTCTAGAAAACTTGCAGATGTATTGACAAAAAGACTAAGTGGTGCTACCTTTCAGTCTATTGTTGGCAAGTTGGTAATGGATGACATCCACTCACCATCGAGGGAGTATTAGAATTCCTTAGTTTATGCTGCAGATAATATTTCCTTGTATAGTTTTAATTTCATTCTGTAATCAGGAGGATTAATAGGCTAACAACATGTTTTATATTTATTATACAGGAACGTTGATCCTAAATTATAGGGATAAGTTACATCCATCATAAATTAAGATTTTTTGTTATTAAGTCTTTGTATTTTATTTAAGAGCAATTGCTCCTCTATGAATAATATCAATCGTTGTTCTTATGCTACACTCATTCCCACATTTGTTTAATTACTTTTTTATGCATAACATGTTCTTGATTGATTTCCGTGAGAGAGTATTAGCTCTATATCATTTGATTGGAAGTTTGGCCCTTCGATCCAAGATCTTAAGTTTTTCTTCGGTGTGGTTGCTCTTGATAAAATTGTGTTCATATTTTGTGTTTCTTCGATTTTATGATAATATTCTGGAAGGATCTCATATTTCTTTTCTCATTTGTACACCTCTTGCTATTCCCACAGTTGTTTAATTAATTTTTTTATGCATAGCATGTTCTTGATTGATTTTCATGAGTGAGTATTAGCTCTATCATTTGACTGGAAATTTGGCCATTCGGTCCAAGATCTTGAGTTTTGCTTCAGTGAGGTTGCTCTTGATAAAATTGTGTTCATATTCTGTTTCTTTGATTTTATGATAATGTTTTGGAAGGATCTCATATTTCTTTTCTCATTTGTAAACCTCTTTCTATTTTAAGTGTATGATTGTTCCATGTAATAGTTAATGGTTATTAATATTGTTATTCAAGAGAATGTTCTTAATGTTGATTGTTGGATACTGGTATTTTTTATGATTGTGAATTTGTTATTTTTACGTAACAGGGAGGTTTCTAATTTCAAAAATCAAGATTCAGAAGCAACTTCTATTTCTATCCAACTTACTGATCTTGGTTCATTTGCAACTTCTTCTAATAATGTCTTACTTTCACGAACACAAACTCTTGCTTGGAGAACTCGGATAATGTCTACAAAAGGTTTTTCTTTACTATTTTCTTTATCATGCTATATTGTTAAACTGACATTACCTATAACGGTCTACAGTAAAATTAAATACAGACATTTTTTCATTACTATGACAATGTTGTTTCTAGCCATCTTAGTATATGAACTACATTTCTAAAGCAGTGTGTTGGCTTCTGTAACATTCCAATTTAGTAATATAAAACTACTAAAATCAACATTACATGGATAATGATATAACAAACACTACAAATTTACTATGAATAAAATTCTTCACCTGAAAAATAAAAGTACAACATAAACTGCAAGCCTCACTTCCAACCTCCCGCTGAGTCAACTAAAAGATTGTATTCCTAAGTTCACACCATTAAGGTGATCATCGCAAAAGAGAAACAACACACAACATACAACACAAAAACAAGGGTAAGCTAGATTTAAAAAGAATTCATACATTGATATATCATACCACATATACATAAGTATTCATGCAAAATAAACTAGTTCAAAACATCCTAACATGTTATGACTTAGACTTGACTGTCTGAACTTAGAATGATTGCCGAGCTATGGCGGGTTGTGCACTCGTGGTGTGGTGGCTTCTACTACTTTGCAAAGCCATTGCCAATGAGTTTCACCCTACCACACTCACAAGGTTAGTCTGTTCCGGGCCTTGGAGCATACTAGAAGCCTCCAAGACTAAGACCTGCTACTCCTCACGACATTGATCAATCCTCTCTATGTGAGAATGAAAGACCATTGGAGTTTCAGGATAACCCCCAACACTGAGCTCCTGCATTCATTCTAAAGAGCATTCACTTTGGAACTTACTTTAAAACCACATACATTCACTTTAAATCACAACACTGGACACCACCATGTAACCTCTCCGTGAGGATCATGGAATTACGTCCATAACCATACTTTCAATACATACATAACCTCAAGAATCAAACATTATGTATTTCAATTCATACTCCACAACTAGTAGTAGAAACCAATATTCAAACATTCACATACAGTGTACACACTTTAAGAAAACATATAAAATCTTAGTTAAAAATCTGATATTTTCGCTCAGCGCATACCATTTGTTATCCGAATAAAACTGACAGTGCTCTCAGACCTCAACAATTCGCTTAGCGCATACCATTCGCTATCTGAATAAAACTGACAGTGCTCCCAGACCTCAACAATTCGCTCAGCGCATATCATTCGCTAAGCTAAAGTCCTCTGACAGAAAATCCACCTCTACCACCACTCACTGAGTGAATTCACTTCTCAGCGAGTCTGCATAATTCTGCAACACCAAATCTGCAGAATTACGCAACCTACACCAAATTTACCAATTTTAACTATTTTTCCCAACTTCTAACTCTCCTAGATTGTGTTATACACTCAATTAAACTTGAACAAGTGTTTCTAAACCTCACTACCAACATTCTAAAGTGATTACTAACCAATTCCCCCTTCAAAACACCAAATTTCTCAACCTAGGGACCCAAATCTCATTCTACTACTTTTGTTACATTTTTAAGCAATTTAGTGACTCAAACAAGTTACATTTGACTTACTTATGCTGTCCCAACAGACCAATTGAGCATCTAACCTCAAATTCTCATTTTCACTACCTCACTTCCTTAAAATGACTTACTACAAAGCAAAATTATTCCAATTCAAGACTAACCAACCTCATCACAAACTTGTAACCCCTCCCTATCATCAAGACAGATCCAATCATCAATCAAAACAGTTTAGAACTTCAATTCATTAATTCACACCCAAAAACCATCACATTTCATCATACTCATACTGATAGAAACCAAACAATTACTGAATATCAAAGTTGTATTATTTAGAGTGTTATGCAGTAAAAAGATGATTGAGCGGAAAGCTCTACAGCCACAAGGAAAAACCCAGAGTCCTAGACTCCTCCAGAGGATTATTCTCCTCCTAATGAACTCAACCTCCCCTACTCCGTATCCCCCCTTCACACTCTCTATTCTCTCTCCTATAACAGAATTGCCCTTCCCTTCATTCCTGACACGTCATTCCCCTCTCTAACTAACTTCCCTTTCTTTTCCTAACCCCATTTTCTTTCTTCTCACGTAAACATTCCATATTTTGGGCCTTGCTCCCTCTATAATTGTTTCATGTTGATTAACAGGCCCATCCTTAGTAGGAGTCCTATCATTATTCCCTCCTGCAACAACAGCCTTGTCCTCAAGGCTAAAATAAGGAAATTGACTTCGCAATAGTCCCTCATCTTCCCAAGTTGCCTCCTCCTCTGTTCTTCCCTTCCATTTAACCAACCATTGTTTAGTAATAGTACCACCCTCAGGAATCTCCCTGGTTGCTAACACCGTCTCAGGTTCTTCTTGATCTTCCTCCTCAAGACTCAACTCTGTTGGTAAAGTGGGTTCTACCGCATGATTACCAATAGCCTTTTTTTAATTGAGAAACATGAAAAACCGGATGTACTTTTGCTGATTCCGGCAACTGCACCTTATAAGACACTTCTCCCTTCTTCTCCACCACTAAGAAAGGCCCATAATACCGAGGTGCCAGCTTCTGATTAATACGTCGAGCTATGGTTACTTGTCTATGGGGACGCAATTTAATAAACACCCACTCTCCGACCTCGAACTGCATGAATCTCTGCTTTTTGTCTGCAAATTTCTTCATTTGTTGCTGGGCTCGCAGCAGATGATATTTCAATTGTCGAATAGCTTCATCTCTATCAACCAAGTCAGCGGCTACAGCTTCCACACGTGTTTCGCCCTGTGTAAAACGCACTAAAGCAGGTGGTGTTCTCCCATACACAATTTCAAAAGGGGTTTTTCCTGTTGCTCCATGAAAAGTAGTATTATACCATAATTTTGCCCAAGGTACCCAATATGACTAGTTCTTGGGCTGTTCCGACACAAAACATCGTAAATAAGCTTCTAAACATCGATTTACCACTTCCGTTTGACCATCGGTCTCAGGATGATAAGAAGAACTCATTTTTAAAGTTGTTCCCTGTAATCGAAATAATTCCTGCCAAAAAAGACTCATGAACATAGGGTCTCGATCACTAACAATCGATTGCGGAAAGCCGTGTAGTCGTACAATCTCCTTAGCAAATAATTCAGCAATCTTCCTGGCAGTATAAGGATGTTTCAATAAAATAAAGTGGCCATATTTAGACAATCGATCCACCACTACAAATATAGCTTGAAACCCCTTCGATTTTGGTAAGCCCGTAATGAAGTCTAGGGAAATATCTTCCCAAATCCTATCTGGAATAGGTAGGGGCTGTAGTAATCCAGCTGGAGACGTTGCTTCATATTTCTGTCGTTGGCACACATCACATGCTTTAACAAACTCTTGAATCATCTTCTTCATTCCCGTCCAGTACAGATTTGCTGCGATACGTTTGTAGGTTCTTAAAAAACCCGAGTGACCCCCTACTGGTGAAGAATGAAACTCATTTAAGATAGTAGGAATTAAATCTGACTTAGCTGACAATACCAAGCGTCCTTTGTAAAATAATACTCCTCTTTGCAAACTGAAATCTGCAACAGATGCATCTTCCTGTTGTAACTTCTGCACCACTTGCTGTAAGAAAGGATCTACTTCCACTTCCTCTTGGATATGCTGTTCCTGCAACCATAATGGAAAAGACTGAATCTCCCTCAATTCACCCGCTTCGAACATTCTTGATAGTGAGTCAGCAGCTTTATTCTCTGGGCCCGGTTTGTAAATCACCTCAAACTGATATCCTAACAACTTTGCCAGCCAATTTTGTTGAGCTTCGGTGGTGATTTTTTGATGTAAGAGGTGTCTTAAACTCTTTTGATCTGAGTACACCTTAAAACTCCTTCCAATCAAGTATGGTCTCCAATGTTGGACCGCCAACACTAATGCCATTAATTCTTTCTCATAGGCTGACTTGTTAACATTAGTCGGTGCCAAAGCTTTACTAAAATAAGCTATCGGTTGTCGGTCTTGCATCAATACTGCTCCTATCCCTGCCCCTGAAGCATCACACTCAATTTCAAACGGTTTAGAAAAGTTAGGTAAAGCCAATAGGGGAGCTTGAGTCATCACCTTTTTTAATTCCTCAAAGGCCAATAATGCATTTGGACCCCGTTCAAATAAGGGGCCGAGCAATCTTACCATAACCCGCAATAAATTTTCGATAATACCCCGTTAATCCCAAAAAACCCCTCACACCTTTGACATTATGAGGTATGGGCCAATTTATCACACTTTTAATTTTTTCTGGGTCTACTGCAACTCCTTGCTCAGAAATTAGATGACCCAAGTATTCTACTTGCCGACTCCCCAAAACACTTTTTTCTATTGACCATGAAAGATTGTTCACACAGCAGCTCAAAGACTCTCATTAAATGTTTCAAATGTTCATCCCATCCTTTACTGTAAACCAGTATATCGTCAAAGAATACTAGTACAAACTTCCTCAAATAGGGCTTAAAAATCTGATTCATAGTAGACTGGAAAGTCGCAGGGGCATTTGTCAAACCAAAGGGCATCACTAAAAATTCATAGTGACCTTCATGTGTCCTGAAAGCTGTTTTATGAACATCTTCCTCCGCCATGCGTATTTGATGATACCCAGATTTCAAGTCTAGTTTAGAAAAATAAGTAGCACCATATAACTCATCCAATAACTCCTCTACCACTGGAATTGGGTATTTGTCGGGAATTGTGACTTTATTCAGCTCCCTATAATCCACGCACATGCGCCATGAACCGTCTTTCTTCTTAACAAGAATTACCGGGTTGGAAAAAGCGCTAGAACTGGGTCTGATAATTCCTTGTGTCAACATCTCTCCAACTTGTTTTTCAATCTCCTCTTTATGTTGATGTGGATACCGATATGGTCGCACACTCACGGCTTTTGCTTCTGGCTGCAATGTAATAACATGCACCACATTTCTATAAGGTGGCAGCCCCTGTGGCTCTTGGAATATAGTCGCATAACCCACTAAAATCTGTTGAATATCTTCAACTTGTGTCTTTGATAAGCTTTGCTTCGAAATGGACTTTTCTCCCAAACTATTCTCCTTCACCACACTCTGGAAAGATGTCATCAACGCTATATGTTGTCCGTGTTTTCTCAGTTTCTGACCTTGTAACTCTAGATATTTGTCCTGCCAAAAAACACTTAGCGTCATCTCTTCCCAATCAAAAGTAACCTTTCCAAACCTTCGCAACCAAGAAACTCCCAAAATCATGTCCACGTCCCCCAATTCCAACACATATGGCTCTACCGTAGTAGAGAATTCTCCTAATTGGATGTCCAACTTCTCACATTTCCCCGCCGTAGACACCCTATGTCCATCTCCCAAACGTACACCAATCTGTTTTCTTTTGTCCACTTTCAACTCCAGAGCAGCCACTACAAGGGGAGAAATGAAATTGTGACTGGTCCCACTATCAATCAGCACTCCCAGGGTTACCCCATTGAGAAGACCCTCTATGCGCAAAGTTGTAGGGTTATTCCGACCACCCCATGGTACTTCAACTTCTGCGAACAGCCCCATAGACCCACACTCCAAGTTATGGTCATCTTCCTCTTCTTGCGTCTCGCTCGCGATCACCTCCCCGCTTCATTTACTGTTTCGTCATCCGCTAACACCACCATTCGGAGTTGCCGCTCTGTGCATCGATGCAAGGGGTGATACTTTTCACCGCATCGAAAATAAAGCCCTTGAGCTGTCCTGTTCATCAATTCAGAGTACGGCAAATGTTTCGTACCGCGATTTCGGTGGCGGTCGGAAAACGATCACCTGAAACGCGACTGCCTTGCGTCGTCGAGCGTGACTCATGAAGGCTGGAGCCCGCTGCCGATAATGGTTTATTTGATATGCTCTGGGTTGGGCCTAACCCAACGCCTAATTTCCCTAAATGTGGGCCTTGACCCGACCCGGATCCAGACTTCTCTCCTTGACCCGTACCCCAATCACGATTGCTTTTCCACCCTCGTAATCCTCCTCCACGCTGAAATCCCTCTCCCTGCACTTCTGCTTCCACGTCTCGAGCTAGGCGCATGGCTTGGAGACGATTCATCGGGTTGAAGGTGCGAACCCTCCGCCGAATCTCCGGTCGCAACCCTCCAATAAAGTAACCCAGATATTGCTCCTCTGGTAAACGAGAAACTTGAGAGGAGATATATTCGAACTCCGCTAGATACTCATCTACGCTGCCCGTCTGCGACAAATCTTTCAACTCCTCGAAAGGATTACCGCTAGTACGACCACCATAACGACCGATCAACTCTCTTTTTAACTTGGTCCACGACAACCCCACTTCTGCTTCTTGTAGAAGATTAAACCAATGAATGGTTGCCCCTTCCATGCTTAGTTTTGCCAATCGGACCTTCACCTCTTCTGTAGAGCCGTGCACTTCAAAACATGTCTCTGCCCTGGTAATCCATCCCACAGGGTCAGTACCATCAAATGATGGCAATTCCACCTTCTTTGCTGCCATCCTGTACTCTGCCCCTGAATCCATATCTGAAAACGGAGATTCTCGACGCTCTCCCGCTTGCTCGTTACGCAGCTTAGTCAGCTCTTCCAACATTAGTTGGCGAAATTCCCCCAACGTCTCACGTACAGACACTTCCATCGCTAACAATCTTTCCTCCAATGCGTCGACTCGGTCAGACATTTTGGGTGGCATGGACAACAATGCTAGCTCTTCTCGGGTATCCGGCAGGTCGGACCAATGATAGAAACCAAACAATTACTGAATATCAAAGTTGTATTATTTAGAGTGTTATGCAGTAAAAAGATGATTGAGCGGAAAGCTCTACAGCCACAAGGAAAAACCTAGAGTCCTAGACTCCTCCAGAGGATTATTCTCCTCCTAACGAACTCAAAACCTCCCCTACTCCGTATCCCCCCTTCACACTCTCTATTCTCTCTCCTATAACAGAATTGCCCTTCCCTTCATTCCTGACACGTCATTCCCCTCTCTAACTAACTTCCCTTTCTTTTCCTAACCCCATTTTCTTTCTTCTCACGTAAACATTCCATATTTTGGGCCTTGCTCCCTCTATAATTGTTTTATGTTGATTAACAGGCCCATCCTTAGTAGGAGTCCTATCACATACACCACAAAATCATGATTTCAGCTCATAATAATTCAAAAATCATCTTCTCTACAAACCTACTCCAGTAATTACAGAATTCAAAGAATTTACTAGCTTCCCTTACCTCTAGACCAACTGCCAAACTCTAAAAAACGCTCTGCTGATTACTTGAACCACAAGGAATACCTAGACGAACTTGCTCTATTGAAGAAACTAATCGGATAGAATGGTAGACCTTGACGCCGTGATCGTCTAGGCACCTCCTGATTGTCAAACAGATGACTTGAGATCAAGAACTCTTAGAAAGAAGGTAGAAAACTCTAGAAAAGTGATTTCTAGAGAGATGGTACGTTTTAAAATAATGAAACTCATTTATAACAAAACTGTTAGGTTCCTAATTTCGGAACCTAATCAAGAACTCTTCTCACACAAGCAACAGAGAAACGCAGAAGAGAAAAAGAATAGTATCGTATCTTATTCACAAACAATTGAATATGCATCAATGATACAAGAGGCTTAACCCTCCTCCACAGGACTTATCCTGTTAACCAACTAACTGTCAAAACATAATCTCCCCTCTGCCAACTAACCAACTCCTATTTATACTAACTCCTCAGCTCCTTTAACTGACTAACCCCTCTAACTCGCCCTCCTATTTCTCCTCTCATATACAATCCACCCCTGTTTACCCTTAGGTCTATCAATACCTGCCTCCTGAAGTCCAACCTTGTCCCCAAGGTTGAAGTCAGGGTATTGCTCCCGGATCGTAACTTCATCTTCCCAGGTTGCACTGTCTGGGCCTCCTACTTGCCACTCTATCAGCAACTGTGGCACTTCCACATCTCCTTGTATCTGCCGCTTTCCCAACACGTTCACTGGCCAGAACGATGGCCCTTCTCCTTGTAGCTCCTGCAGCAGCTCCTTCTCCACCCCTTGCATGCCTACAGCTTTCTTTAACTGGGAAACGTGGAAGACGGGGTGTATCCTGGCTGTCTCTGGAAGCTGCAACTTGTATGCTGCCTCCCCAACCTTCTGAACTATTTGAAAAGGTCCGAAATACCTGGTTGCCAACTTTGAGTGAAGTCTGGTTGGCATTGACGATTGCCTATGGGTCTTATCTTCAAGAAAACCCAATCTCCCACTTCAACATTCGCTGGTCTTTGCCTCTTGTTTGCCTGTCGCACCATTAATTCTTAGGCCCTCTCCAAATGAAACCGCAATTGTCTAAACGCTTCATCACGGGTTTGAAGCTCCTGGCTCACTGCTTCTACCAGAGTCTCCCCCGGAATAAATCGATGCAGAGAGGGGGGTGGTCTCCCATAAACTGCTTCAAACGGAGTGCACCTTATAGCCCCCTGAAAGCTGGTATTATACCAGTACTCCGCCCACGGTAAAACTGCCATCCATCCCTTTGGTTGCTCAGAGCAAAAGCACCGAAGATATCCCTCCAACACTAGATTCACCACCTCTGTCTGCCCATCGGTTTCGGGGTGATACACAATACTCATTTTTAGTTGCGTCCCCTGTCCTTTGAATAATTCCCTCAAAAAATTGCTAAGAAATATTGGATCCCGATCACTCACGATGGACTGAGGTACCCCATGTAACCGGACGACTTCCCGGATGAAAACTTCCGCTACTGTTCTGGCTGTGTAAGGATGTTTAAGCGGAAGGAAATGAGCGTATTTGCTCAAACGGTCCACAACCACCAATATCGCATCGTACCCCTGTGATTTCGGTAGCCGCACGATAAAGTCCATACTCAATTCCTCCCACACAGCATTCGGAATTGGCAATGGCTGTAACAGCCCTTGAGGAGAAGAAGAGAGGTATTTATGTTGTTGACATACAACGCACCTGGCTACAAACTCCGTCACTTCTTTCTTCATTCCAGCCCAATACAAGGACTGGGCTATGCGCCTGTAAGTTCGGTAGACCCCTGAGTGGCCTCCAGTCTGTGTCACATGAAATTCTACAATCAATCTGGGAATCCATTTTGATTGTGCCGACAGCACCAATCGGCCCTTATGGTGTAGCCTCTCATGTTCTAGGGTGTACGCTGGGTGGGTAATAGGGTCCCTCTTTATATCTTCCATTACTCTCTGTAAGAAGTCATCAGTTTCTACTTCTTGCACCACCTCCTCAAAATCCTGCCAGAAAGGTCTGGCCATCACGCCCAGTTCTTTTCCTTCATCCTCTTCCCCCTCATATTTTCTAGACAGGGCATTTGCAGCTTTATTCGCAGCCCCTGATTTGTAAACTATCTAGAAGTCGTATCCCAACAACTTTGCGATCCAATCCTGTTGATTTTGGGTGGTAATACGTTGCTCCAGCATATGTCGAAGGCTTTTTTGATCGGTGTGAACGATGAATTTCTGCCCGACGAGGTAAGGCCTCCAATGTTGTATGGCCAATACTAGAGCCATTAATTACTTCTCGTATATTGACTTGCTCAACTTCCCCTCGGATAACGCCTTGCTAAAATAAGCTATGGGTCTCCTCTCCTGCATCAAAACTGCCCCCACTCCTCGACCGGAAGCATCACATTCGATGTGGAAGGGCTGCTTAAAATCGGGCAGTGACAGCACGGGTGCTGTCGTCATAGCCTTCTTTAACGTCTTCCAAGCCTCCTCTGCCTCTGCGTTCCAAGTAAACCCACCTTTCTTTAGCAGCTCTGTCAGAGGTCTGGCGAATTTTCCGTAGTCTCTGACGAATCGCCGGTAGTATCCGGTCAACCCCAAGAACCCTCTCAAGCTCTTCACTGTTCTCGGTCTTTCCCATTCCACTATGGCCTTTATTTTATCGTCGTCCATTTCCACGCCCTTGCTTGAAATGAGATGCCCCAAATATTTAACTTGGGTTTGCCCGAATTCACTCTTCCTTCGGTTAGCCACCCACCGTTCTCGCTTCAATGTCGACAGCACGCTCGCTACATGCTTGAGATGCTCTTTCCAATTACAGCTGTAAATCAGTATGTCATCGAAGAACACCAAGACATACTTTCGCAAATAGGGTCGGAGAAGACTGTTCATTGCGCTCTGAAACGTCGCCGGCGCGTTGGTGAGTCCGAATGGCATTACTGCGAATTCGTAGTGCCCCTGGTGTGTTCGAAAAGCCGTCTTCTCAAAGTCCTCCTCGTGCATGCGTATTTGATGATATCCGGCCTTCAAATCAATTTTGGAGAAGAAAGTCCCTCTTTTCAGCTCGTCCAGCAACTCCTCGATGACGGGAATGGGAAATTTGTCTGGCACAGTCGCGCGGTTGAGTGCCCGGTAGTCTACACAAAAGCGCCAGCTGCCGTCTTTTTTCTTCACCAGAATTACCGGACTCGAATAAGGACTGTGACTTGGTCGGACCACCCCCGTCCGGAGCATCTCGACAATCTGCTGCTCTATTTCGGTCTTCATCACGTACGGGTACCGATAGGGTCTGACGTTGACGGGGTCACTTCCTTCTTTAAGTGTTATCCGATGTTGCATGCCTCTGCTAGGTGGCAAGCTGGTGGGCTCAGCAAACACCACGTCATATTGGCCTAGAAGCTTCTCCATTTCATCCTTCTGCTTTTCCGTAAGGCCCACATACTTCTGGCCGCTATTCTGGGCCTCAATGGAGCCCAATTCCCAGACCATCATCCAAGCTTCTGCATTGTTTATTTTTAATAAAGCCTTGGGTCCCACCACCTTACGTTCCAGCTTGGGATCCCCTCTCACAGTTATCTTCTTCTCACCTTGCCGATATACCATCGTAAGTTTTCCCCAATCTACAGTTAGTCACTTCCCCCAGCTTCTTCAGCCATTCAATTCCTAGTATTATTTCCACTCCCCCAAGCTTAAAAAGGTAAAATTGTTCTACAATTTCGGTGCCCCCCAGCTCCAAAACTACTTGCTCACAACACCCGTTAATCCTTTTCTTCTGACTGTCCCCCAAACTTACGAAATAAGGTTGGGTTTCCCTTACCGCCATACCCAGTTCCGCCACCAAACATCGGCTAATAAAGTTGTGGCTCGCGCCACTGTCAATCAGAACAAGCACCTCTCTTTGTCCTATTCGCCCCTTTAATTTCATTGTTCTGGGAGTAGTCAGGCCCCCCGCCGACAGGGCCGATAATTCCATCTCGGCGATATTCACTTCTGTTTTTGTTTCGCCTCCTTCTTCCTCCTCCTCATCCACCATGATCAACATTCGAAGTCCTCGTTCTGGGCATCGATGGCCCGGGCTGAACGGACCTCCGCATCGGAAGCATTTTCCCTCCTCCCTCCTTTTCAAGTACTCAGAATACAGCAAGTTACGTGGACCCCATTCTCTTCCTTCGCCGGTGGTTGTGGCGGCGCCGCTTCCTGGGGTCGTCTCCCTCCTCACAGACCCGACACTCTCAACAGCCCCCCCCCCCCCCTCCTCCTCGGTTCTGCGAGTCCCTCGGTGGATCAACTCGTGTGACGACGCCCGTCGATCGTCCCCACGAATTCTGATTTTTGAAACCCGATCCTCCTCCCGTCTTCAGCGGTGTACACAATTTTTCTACGTCCCTCGCGATCTGCATCGTCGTCATGAGATCTGGGGGATCATGCGGCCTCACGTGGTCGCCCACCTCTTCCCTGAGTCCCTCCATAAAGTATCCAAGGATTTGCTCCTCCGGAATCTGAGTCGTCTGACCCACTAGCACCTCGAAATCCCTGATATAGTCCTCCACTGCTCCTGTCTGCTTGATCGTCGATAGTTTCTCATAAACCATTCCCCTCGTTCCTCCTCCAAATCGAATTCCCAAAGCTCTCTTCAACCCTTCCCAAGAATAGTTCTTGGTTTTCTCCCGCCAGAATTGGAACCAACTTCCGGCGTACCCCTCCATACTAATAAACGCCAGTTGCAACTTCTCCTCCTCTTCTACCTTCTGCACCTCAAAAAACTTCTGTGCCCGACTAATCCAATTCCAAGGTTTGCCCCCTTCGAACACAGGAAGCTCCACCCGCTTCCGCCAATTGAGCATCGTCCCAGTTCGTTCTACTCCTGTTTGTCCTCCATCGCCTCCTGGCCCTCCTCCGTTATCGTTTACAGATGATTCACTGCCATCCCGACGCTTCCCCTATTGTCGTTCTTGCGATCTCTCAAGATCGTCAAGATTGCTTGAATATCTTGGCGCATCACCTCGCAGTTTTGCCTCAGCGTCCCAGTTTCATGCCGCAAGAACACTGTCTCCGCCTTCGTTTCTGCTATCACGAGCTCCACCGCTTCAATTTGCCCCTCAACAGTCACCACTCTTCCCTCCATTTCCCTCGAACGTCGTTGCTCACTTCTAGTAGATCCGACAGGTCGGACCAATTGTTAGGTTCCTAATTTGGGAACCTAATCAAGAACTCTTCTCACACAAGCAACAGAGAAACGCAAAGAGAAAAAGAATAGTATCGTATCTTATTCACAAAGAATTGAATATGCATCAATGATACAAGAGGCTTAACCCTCCTCCACAGGACTTATCCTATTAACCAACTAACTGTCAAAACATAATCTCCCCTCTGCCAACTAACCAACTCCTATTTATACTAACACCTCCTCAGCTCCCTTAACTGACTAACCCCTCTAACTCGCCCTCCTATTTCTCCTCTCATATACGCTCTGCCGATTACTTAAACCGCAAGGAATACCTGGACGAGCTTGCTCTATTGAAGAAACTAATCGGATAGAATGGTAGACCTTGACGCTGTGATCGTCTAGGCACCTCCTGATTGTCAAACAGATGACTTGAGATCAAGAACTCTTAGAAAGAAGGTAGAAAACTCTAGAAAAGTGATTTCTAGAGAGATGGTACGTTTTAAAATAATGAAACTCATTTATAACAAAACTATTTATAATAAAATCGTTTAATATTAAAATAATCGAGTCTTACTATTTTTAGACTACCATCACTTCTAAAATACAATTTTCTGGAGTTTTAAAGCTTCGGTGAAATATTAATTTTGTTACTATATCTTCTTAATCATTTACGACATGCAATATAAATGCGATTATCTTACCATGATGGAGAATTATAAATTTTATTAATTCATCAATAATAACATGGAGTTTCTTAAGCATGGATGGAGGTAGTGAGTAGTTAAGGATGTTTTATGTTCTACATGTGGTTTATTTATTGTTGTGCATATTTGAGAGTGTAAAATCAGCATAGACTGTCCTTATTGTTTTCATTATTCAATGCACAGGTTCAACAACTTTCCCCGGGCCAATATTTGTGGTTAGCATTACCAGAAATTCAGAGGTATCTGCAATGTCACTGTTCTGCAGGCATATAATTTCTTCCACATTTAAGTTGGATCGATATAACTTTTAAAGGGAATACATAGAA
Source organism: Vigna angularis (assembly GCF_016808095.1). Lineage (NCBI taxonomy): Eukaryota > Viridiplantae > Streptophyta > Magnoliopsida > Fabales > Fabaceae > Vigna > Vigna angularis. The sequence goes on from NC_068970.1 coordinate 19,960,956, forward strand.
TTAAATTGTTAAGGTTTAATACCTATTTTGGTCCCTTGGTTTGTAGGGTGTGTTCAAAGTTGTCTTCCTTTTTTTCAAAAGTTCACTAACGTCCTATATTTTGCAAAAATGGTTCACGTTAGTCTTTTTTGCTTACGGCGTTAAAAAGGCTAACGACAGACTTGCTCCGCTGGCAAAAACTTGATGACGTGTACAATTATTATTGACGTGGCACTGTGAGGTCATTTGATGCACGAAACCCATTCTCCTCACTAGTGCCGCCATCAACCTACATCCAAAATAGAACCAGAAACTCATTTACATCGCGAGGACCGATTCGTAGTGCCATGGTGTTCTCCTTTGCGCAACAATCGTGCCACCGTTGTGAATACCTGAATCGTGCTTCCACGTCAATTCGTGGTAGAACCTCTAGTTGCAGAGAAAGCCCTTGCCTATTTTGCAATTGTGAAACTTTAAATTTGGGTGGAAAGGGATTTGCTACGTAGCATCTTCTCATTGGCCTCAAATGACCTCACAGTGCCACGTCAACAATAATTGTACATGTCATCAAGTTTTTGCCAACAGAACAAGTCTGCCGTTAACCTTTTTAACGCCGTAAGCAAAAATGATTAACGTGAACCATTTTCGTAAAATATAGGAAGTTAGTGAACTTTTGAAAAAAAGGAGGACAACTTTGAACACACCCTACAAACCGAGGGACCAAAATAGGTATTAAACCAATAGTTAAATAGCATGAAAAATAATAGATCATTGTAACCAGAATTAATTACAAATTGAATATATAATATTCAATAATTAACTTTTATTTTATTTATAAATTTATTAATTCATTAAAAAATTTAACAGTATATAAATTAAGGCGGATGCTCGGGTGTATTAGATGAAGCAAATAGAGAGAATGAACTGAACGTATTTTATTAACATCACACACCAAATCATGAGGTTGAAATCCAATAACTTGGCTCAATGATTTGCAAATCCCAACTTGTCTATAGCTTGCATCTGACAATATGTGGATAATAAAACCTAGGTAATTTACTCATGTGCTTCTGGCTACATATTTGGTGATACTTATTTCTCATCCTTTTCTTTTCCAGAAATTCCTCATTTCATAACCTTAGCCAATGGTCCTAAATATGTAGTTGGTTGAGACTACTCATACCTTAATGCTTAGTGTCAATATATTGATCCATCATTAGGGCCATGTTGTCTTAACTACTTGTTTCCTTATTAATAGAATGACATCCTCTTCTCCTAAGAATAAAGATCCTTATTCCATTCTTTTTTCAAATGATCCTCTCTTTCATGTTTCTTCCCACATGTTTGGTTTTTGTTTTGTTCATGATTTATCTCCAGGATTATAAACTCTTTGCCTGCATTGTTAAATGTGTCTTCTTGGGTTATTCTTGGCTTCAAAAAGGGTATCGTTGTTACTCTTTAAAACAAGCAGTGTTACATGTTTGCTAATGTGATATTCTTTCAACATACTCCTTTCTTCTCTTTGTTTATCCAAGATGTTTCTTATGTGCAAGTCTATACCATTAGTTGAGTCTGTTGTTCCTCGTGTTCCTGACAATTCCAACCTTGTTCAAAAACCTCCTAAACCATCACTACCTTCTCATAAGACCTACCAACATAGGATGCAAATGACTAGTCTAATTCTCTACGGTGAATCCTCTTCAACAAGTTCTTCTCAATTGTCACATAATACCACAAATCCTATTAATGATGATTTAGCTCGGCCTATTTCGCTTTGAAAAGGTACTTGTTCACTTGTAATCCATATCCAATTTATAATTTTCTTGGCTATCACAGGTTGTCTACTTCTTATTGTTCTTTTATATCATTTGTGTCTTCTATATCTATTTCCAAAACTTTGAATGAAGCATTTGATTAGCACGGATGGCAACAAGCCTTGATTATAGAGATGCAAACACTCAATCAAAATAACAAATGGGTTGTCGATGGGTCTATGCCATTAAGGTAACCCATAACATCAGTTCTTTAATTGCTAAAGATATTGCCATAACCATATATATGTCCTTGATTATATAGTCTGATCCATTATGCAGTCATTGGTGGACTCGACCTTAGCTATGTGGGAAGTAGATGATGCTTAGCATAGTTGATCCTCAAATAATGATCAATAATTTGAGCAGGACTGATTTTATTATTCTCAATCATTAAAAAATACATTATCATATCCTCTATTTGTAATAATCTAATTCTCCTAAAAAGAGAAACTAGGTAAACAAAATAAAATAGAAGATTATATATCTATTTTCTCTAATTAGGAAGATTCTAAAGATATCTTCTCTAATTACAACACTACCCCTCAAGTTGGTATATGAATATCAATCATTCTCAATTTGCCTACAAGATCTTGAAATCTACTCGGAGAAAGCCCTTTTGTAAAAATATCTGCTATTTGAAGTTCTGTAGGAACATGAGTTGTAATCACAAAGCCTCTGTCAAGATTATCTTTGATGAAATGTCTGTCAATCTCAGTGTGTTTGGTTCTGTCATGATGTACTGGATTATGGGCTATGCTTATGGCAGACTTATTGTCACAGTGTAGTTGCATCGGGTTCTCCACTTTGACTTTAAGATCATCCAAAATAATTTTCATCCAGAGTCCTTCACACATTCCTTGAGCAAGAGATCGAAATTCAACTTCTGCACTACAACAGGATACTCTATCTTGCTTTTTGCTTCTCCATGTTACCATCTCTCCAACAAACACACAATACCCAACTGTCAGTAATAGAACTTGCATAGTCAACATTAGTATATATATCTTCATAGTCAATGTGTCTTCCCTTTTGAATAATAGTCCCTTTCCTGGACTTGACTTCAAGTATTGGAGAATTTTGTTAATTGCTTGCATGTGTCTCTCTCTTGGATCATGCATAAATTGGCTCACTACACTAACTGCATAAGCAATGTCTAGTCTTATGTGTGATAGATAAATCAATTTTCCTACCAATCTCTGATATTGGGCCTTCTTTACAGGAGCACTTTCTTCACTTCCATTTCTATGATTTTGTTCTATAGGAACTGTTGAGGTTCTACATCCCAACTTTCCTGTTTCTTTGAGGAGATCAAGTACATATTTCCTTTGGGAGATGAAAATCCCGTTCTTGGAGTAGGCAACCTCTATTCCAAGAAAATATGAGTTTTCCTAGGTCTTTCATTTCAAATTGAGCTGCCAATTTTTCTATTTCATCATCTCCTGCCATAATCATATCATCCACATAGACAAACAATAGAGTGAGTTTACTTGTAGAAGAGTGCTTTATGAATAAAGTGTGATCTCCTTGGCTTTGTCTGTATCCCAAGGAAACCATTGCTTTTGTAAATGCTCTAGGGGATTGCTTAAGCCCATATAATGCTTTCTTCAGGAGGCATACCTTGTTTCTTTCATTTTTCACTTCAAAGCCTGGGGGAATCTCTATATACACTTCCTCTTCTAGATTTCCATGAAGAAAGACATTCTTCACATCCAGCTGGTGTAAGTCCCATCCAAAATGAGCAGCCAAAGCGAGAATAACTCGAGCTGTATTCATCTTTGCCACTAGGGCAAATGTCTCCTCAGTCAATCCCATATGTTTGGGTATATGTCTTTATGTCTTTCTATTGTCCCTTGTCTCTTGGCTTATCAACAATCTCCCAAGTTGAATTTCTTTTTAATGCATTCATCTCTTCTTTCATGGCTTGATTCCAATGTTCAAGTTTCATGGCCTCCTGGATTGAGGTAGGAAATTTTATGGCATCAATGGCAGCAATAAAACTTATGTGCTTATCAGTGAGATTATTAGTGCAAACATTCTGAGAAATAGGATATTTAGCACATGATTTTCTTTCCTTTCTCAATGCAATGGGTAAATCCTCAGTAATACTTACCTCCTCCTCATTGATATCTTCAAGGATCCTCACCTCCGGATTATACAATTTTTCTTGCTCGAGAGTTGAAGTGGGTTGTTTTCTTCTTTCATATTTTTTGCCAAAAAATCTGTCTTTTTCCTCTTCTTCCTCACTATGGATTATGGATATAATAGACATTTGAAAATGAAGAGCTCTAGTTACATCAAGAAGATGACGATTCTTTCTTTCTGCAACTTCATTTTGTTGAGGGGTGTTAACACAAGTTAGTTCATGAACAATACCATTATGAGACAAAAAATTGAGAAATTCATGATTCACATATTCAGTACCATTATTAGATCTAATTTTTTTGATATTTTTTCCAAATTAATTTTGGACAAGATAGAAAAAATTAACAAAAATTTGAAAAACTTCGAATTTATTTTTCATAAGGTATGTCTACGTGACATGGGTACAATCGTCAATGAAGGTAACGAACCATTTGGCTCCGAAAATAGAATCTATGACAGGACTCCAAATATCAGAGTGAATTAAATCAAATGGAGAAATACTCTTTTTATTACTAATAGGATAAGATGCACGATGGTGTTTTGACAATTGACAAATATCACAATTAAAAGATTTAACAGACTCCTTGGTAAAGAAATGGGAAACAAGGACTTCATAAGACTAAATGAAGGATGCCCAAGCCTTTGATGATGTAACCATATTTGGGAATTTGCCCACGTCTCAAATGTAACTTGTTGACTCATGCTTTTTGTGTTGCTTTGGTCATCAAACTCTTAAGAATACAACCCACTCTGCTGCTTAGCAGTTAAAATCGTCTTCCCCGTGGCAAGGTCCTGAAAAACACAATAAGTTGAAAAAAAATGTTATTGAAAATTTAAATCCTTTGTGAGTTTTTGCACAGAGATAAAACTATTAGCTCATTGAGGAACATGTAAAACATCCTTCAATACAATAGATGAGTCCAAAATTATATTTCCAGAGCCGCATATAGGTATACCCTGACCATTCGCAACTATAATAAGTTGTTCTTTATTTCTTTTACCATATGAATTGAAAGACACACTAAAAGGTGTCATATGATCAGTTGCACCTAAATCAAGGATCCAAATACCCTGAGACACATCACCAACAGTATTAAGACAATTCTTACCTTTTATGGACTTTGATTCAACCATTGCTTCCAAGTGCTTGAGTTTCTCCTTATAAGCTTTCATATCAAGATCTGGTGGTGGTGGAGGATTATATTGTGAAGGACTAGATTGATTGGTTGCTTCCTGTTCTGAGGTAGTATGATTTACCCATCTTTGAGTAGACCCTTTGTTGTTTCCTATGCGCCCTAGCCATGGAGTTTGAAGCATGTTTCCTTGGTATGTCCAGATCTTTTACAATATGAACAATAGTCCCCATGAGTACCTTTTTCAAATGACTTTTCCCCAGTATTTGCTCCCTTATGAACTCCCTTTCTAGTTGTCATGGTAGAGCCTGTGTTGGAGATCCCCCATTGAGCATGACAGTTCTCCGAGTTTCTTCTCCTCTTACTATAAAAAAAACTTTTGATAGGGATGGTAATTTTTCTCTTCCAAAAATCTATACCCGGATTGGGTTGTACTCCTGATTCAGGCCATGGATTAATTTAAAAATTCTTCCCTTTTCAATGAATTCAGCAAGTGCGACAACATTTGTTTTACACATCTTTATTGTTTGGTTCTGATCAAATTTCATCCAAAGACCATTCAGGATTTCGTGATATTTTGATACGGAAAGAGAGCCCTGTTCTGTATTAAATATCCTGTTTTCAATGTCATAGTCAGCAGCAAGATCCTTTTTTTATGGAAAAGTACTTTGTAAATCATCCCATATTTCTTTTGCAGAAGAATCAAACATATAATTTCTACTTATATCAGGAATCATGGATTGCCACATCTAAGTCATAATTAATGAATCTTCATTGTCTCAAATTGAAAAAAGTGTCGTTTGGTCCTGGTCCTCCTCCATCTATGTGATCAAGTCTTGAACGACCCTTGAGAACCCTTCAAATAGATTTGTTCTATTGTAAGAAATTTTGACCATCCAACCGACTGGTACCCCCTATATTTGGTAGGTCATTAGGACCCAAAGGAATAATTTTTACTTTAGACATTCCGTAGAATGCAACTAGGAGTCTCCGGTGACCTTTTTTGAGAAGATGACGGTGTGTGGGTCACACCGAGAAAAGGATCAAAACTTAAAACTCACACCTACTCAAATATAGGCCAAATGGGTCATCACCGACCCTAGGAACAAACTCAGGAGGCTCTGGCGACTCTGTCTGTGGCGGCGGCGAGTGGGTCTCGCCAGAGGTGGGCGCGTGGGCTACACGCTCCGACGACGGTGGCGGCGTGTGACGGCTTTTCTCATGGAGCGACTTCTGTCGTTGTGGTCGCCGGTGTTGGGCACACCTTTCTGCCCTATCAATGACCCTAACCGGCAACGGCGGCAGCGGCGGTGGTTGGACAGCGGCGGCGGCGCGACTGTACAACGGGATAGAGCCCCAAGATCGGGAGCTCTGATACCAAGTTGAAAATAGGATTTTGATTTTATTATTCTCAATCATGAAAAAATACATTCTCATATCCTCTATTTGTAATAATCTAATTCTCCTAAAAAGAGAAACTAGGTAAACAAAATAAAATATAAGATTATATATCTATTTTCTCTAATTAGGAAGATTCTAAAGATATCTTCTCTAATTACAATATGAACCCTTTTACAACTTTTGAACAAATGTAGTATCATTTGAAGCACTTTTACAAACACGATAATTTGTCTCTTGAAGAGTATTATTTTGGATTTTTGAGTTTGTGAATAGAACACTTTGCCACTTCTCATTCTGTCATTCCTAAAACATCACTCTCGATTGTCCGGGAAGTTTAGGAAACTAGTAAGCTCTATCAATTTCTCATGAGACTTTGCTTAGAGTTTGAGATTGTCAAAAGTGCCTTGCTAAATAGGAATCTTGTTCCTTCTTTTGATATATGTGAGGGTGAACTTAGGGAAGAACAATGTTTACTTACCCAAGGATCCAGGTCTCATGACATTGTCTTTCTTGAACTTGTGAGGGCTCCATACGCTGCCCGAAGAAGTAAAGATTTTGATACGCTGTCCAATGATTTTCTTGCAAACAATTTGGACATATTGCTTATAGTTGTCTTAAGTAGTTTTGAATTTAGTGCAAGCAGTAAGGTTATATTATTGGTGACTGTTGTACCCTGTCTTTAAGGATAGAAAACCCTAGAGTAGATGGCAACAGGGATGACAAATCAGAGCTGCGAGTGTGATAACCACTGCCAACAAAATGGAAAACAATTTTGAAAATAGACAATAGTTTGAGTTGGTTACAATCATTGTGACAGATATCTCAATATAAGTTTAAAATGTTGAAGGTTGTGCTGGTAGTAATATCATTGTGACAGATATCTCAACATACCACATCTTGTTCCTCCCTGCCATCAACCTCACCTGTTTGAAGTCTTTAAATATCTTGTTCTGCATGTTAGGATCAATGAGGCCAAAATATGTTGCTCTATAATCTGAATCAGAAGCATGAGAATAACTCTCCCACAGATCTTTGGTGTTGGAGATTCTCAACCCTCTAGTGTTCTTGCAAACTGTATAGTTCCTTTTTCAATTTGGCCGTGAAGGGGTTGAAATTGAAAGAGATGTCACAGCTTCTTCTTTTTTTAACTTCATACTGTTATAATAATTTTGTTACTTTAGTTATTTATGTTTTTGCATGGAGATTTTTTGTGGTTTTCTGTTTTATTTTTTCTTTTAATTTCTGGGCATATTTTTTGGTTGTGATAATGGGATGGAGGTTGTAGGTTGCTGGAAGGAATGAGATAGAGATTATGGTGCCTTTTTCCCATTCTTGAATTTGTAGGAAAAATGTGTAAAACAATATATATTATATAAGTAATTAGAAAACACTATAACTGATTTAACTGGTTGCATACATTTTTATCTCTACCTTTCAATTATTTACGAATAAATGTCATTTTGAATGTAAAGTTTTCATGGTGAAACACATGAAAAGGTAGCCCACCCTTGCTTCTGCCTATAATTAAAAATGACATTAAAATGTTGTATATAATGACTTGAAAAAGAGAGTGACTTTATTATTTTCATTCATATCAATTATATTCTCCTTACCTCTATTTGTAGCAATCTAATCATCTAAAAAAGGGAAATAAGGAAACAATATATTGAAAAATAATCTAGAAGATCCTACAAATATTTTATTTAATTAGGAAGATTCTATAAATATTTTTTCTAATTAAGAAGATTCTATAAATATTTTCTCTAATTATTTTATTAAGAGTTGTGTTGTAAGTAGGATATTAAATGCGTTATCAGATGTTGTTAGAATATTAAATGTATTACTAGAAGCTAATAGAAGTTGTTAGAAGATTCTAGAGATCTCTTTGTAATTATTACTTAGAGTTCTCTATTTATACAGACTGATGTACTGTTTCAAATGAATCAATTGAATAAATTTTATTTTTCTTTTATATTAATTCTTTCAATATAAGTAAAAAAGAAACATAATTGAGTATGTATATGTTTATGTTATGTATATAGTCTATATCATAGATAGACCACCTCATCTACATCTATATGGTCTAATGATTTTATCTTTTATCAGGTCGGCCTGTTGGTTGTTGTTTCACCTTTGATTAGAATACATAATGGAACTGGATTTTCAATGGAACTTCGATTCCAGCGGCTTGAGCCAAAGGAAGATGAGTTTGCATCTCTGTTGTTAAGACCAGGCGATTCTATTGATGATTCTATGGCTATGTTTGATGCCATAAACTTCTCTGGGGGAGTAAAGAGGGCTTTAATTTCTCTGAGTGTTGGTATACATTTTCACTATATGTACTTTTATTGACTTTTCCTTTTCATTTCACAACTTTTCTTCTATTTGCAATTCTCAGCTATTCACACCTAGAAGTTATAATCAAGGTTGTCAAACTCGAAAATTAACTTAAACTCGTCAAAGCTTGGTAAACTCAAATAGTAAACCCGTTGTCCATTCACTATAATGCATTGTTTTACTACATAAAAGTAAAACATGAATAGGAAAGTGTATGTTGCTGCTCTTGGTATTGGTAGCCCTTCTATGCTGGTTAATAATATTGCATTCTCATTCTCAATTTTGTTAAGTTCCACTTCTTAACCGTTCAGATATACATCAACACCAGAAAAAGGAAGAAATTTTTAGCTCAAGGGACTTCACAAGGGTCCTCTAGTCATTGGATTTAGTATCAATTTCAAATTATAAATTTAGTATTAGGTTAGGAGGAAAAAGGAAAGACATATAAAACTGATTCTGTTATTGGTATGTGTTAGAATCTTTTTATCTGTATTATTTCTATTAAAGTCTTTGCTTTTATTAATTATATTTCTTCTTTATTTAGGAGATTATAATTATCAGGTATGATTAGGATATCCCTGAAATATAGGGATTCTTTCTTTAGGAATTATTATTATACTTCCTAAAATAGCTTTCTAGCATTGTATATATGGATTTGTAATCTCAGCGTAATAAGATATACGTTTTACCCTAAATTATGAGAGTATGAGTGTTTGATACATGTACACTAAATTTAGTCTAATTAAGGAATTGCAACAGAATATGAATTGTACAAATCAAGTGTAATCAAAATTTTCCTAAATATGGGTTTAATCTTTTATAATTATTGTAATTACACTACACGACTGTCTCTTTTGCAGTTGCTTCGCTAGATGCGTCAACAAATGGGTTTAGTTCAGTAGCATATTATGTCTTTGATCAATATTTCATTATTACCATCTTTTTATTTTATTCTGGATAAATACGTTTTCTCAACAGATCTGTCATTATTTGTTTTCCCAAGATAGTAGTACCATTTAAACTTTATCCTGATATGGAGTTTGGTGATTATTTTTCAGGTAACTTCTTATTTTCATTTAGACCCAAAATAGCAGAGGAACTGATTAATTCTGAAAGTTCTCTTTCTTTGGAATGGTCGGATTATATTAAAGGTGGAAAAGCTGTTCATCTATCAGGAATATTTAATAAATTGAACTACAGAATTCGCAAGGCATTATTTGAAAAATCAGTCAAGTGTTCCTTTAGCACATCATGTTGCACCCTCAAGTCTGAGGGGAAGAATATTGCAAATATGCATTTTCTCATTCAAACAATTGCTACGGAAATCCCTGTTGTACCCGAAAAGTCTGCTGCTGTGTTGAAAAATGATAATCCAACAGTTTCATTGCTAGAAAAGAAAGAAATATATCTTCTTCCTACTGTGCGGGTGACTAATTTATTGCATTCTGAGATAGATGTCATTCTAAGTGAAACAGGTATAAAATGAAAGCATTTACAAATGTATTAGTTTTAATTCTGTATTAATTTTTAATGTTAATTATGGTGAAGATCAGTCAAATCTGGTTGGATATGACAAAATTGGGAAGCAGGCGATTATATCATGTGGTTCCACAGTTGACTTTTATGCCAATCCAGAAGTTATATACTTCACTGTGTCTCTACCTTCTTCCAATTCAAGTTCCAAGCCAGTAAATAGTGGAGACTGTATGAAGAAGTTTCTGAAGCAGAACAATGATGTACATCATCTGGATATAAATTTGGACTTTGGAGGAAATTTTTTTGCAACCTTGAGATTGTACCGTGGAAACAGGAGCGTACTGGAGGTTATTCTGCTAGCCTTTGCTTTCATTCTGTGAATATATATAAGTGAAGTCTACACACACACACACATATATATATATATATATATATATATATATATATATTGATTCCGTTACTCTAGTTTCTTACGAGTCCATCAATTTGCTTGCAGGTTGTCATTTTTACATCCTATTCCATTAAGAATGATACAGACTTTCAAATTTTTGTTCTTGAAACGAAAAGGTCTCCTTTATCCAGGTAATCCCACACCCTTTTTTTTCAAATTAGCAGAAACATTAGAATCATCTATATAAATTCTTGCGTATGGTTTTTCTCTCCATGTACAGAATTGAATTAGAGAACTTAAATCTGGGTGTTCCTTCAGAGCTAGGTTTATGTTTGCCACCAAAGTCGACTAGTTCATGGTTCTTGAAGTAAGATGAGTTATTATTGTTCGCTTAATGATTTAATGTTAAACAATGCTACCTAGATTTGCCTGTTTTATGATCTTTATTTTTCCAGTGTCTTATTTGTCTCTTTGTTTCCAGATCTGAAAGAGTGCTTCTGAAATTGCTGGAGGACCATACATCTGAGGCATTGCTTGACTTTGGTTCTCTATCAGGCCTTGCAGAGATAAGCTTTGAAAAAGAAGAGGGATCTGGAATTAAATCAGTAACAAAGCTTGGAATTTCTATAGGTCCTTCTTTAGGAGAAATTGCTGTGCCATCACAAATGGTGACCTTGGTTCCACGATATGTAATTTGCAATGAATCTGAAGAATGTATCACCATTCGCCAATGCTATTTACAGGTATGCATTATGTATGTATAATGTACCTGTTCATTTATCTCTCTCTTTTCAGTAAGTGATTTAGCTGTCTTCAAGGATGAGGTGGCAGGTGTTATCTCCATTAGCAGCAAACAGCGAAGGCCACTACAGCTGAAGGAAGGATTTAAAAAGATGAGAGAGTTCAGTGTATTTGAGCATTTTATCAGAAAGCACAGAAGTTCTAGTGACAATACCTTGTTATATGTTCAGATTCAATTAAATGAGGCTGGATTGGGATGGTCTGGGCCAGTTTGCATAGCCTCTCTAGGACATTTTTTCCTGAAATTCAAAAAACAGACTAATGAAGTTACAATATCAGACAACAAAATGACACAATTCGCAGCTGTGCATGTGGTGGAAGAAGGTTCTACACTTGTTTCAAGGTTCTACAGGCCCCCAACTATGAGCCTGCCTTATCGAATTGAGAATTGTTTGCAAAGTCTATCAATTACTTACTATCAAAAGGTGCATAAGAGTTTTCTCTGTTTTATAGTTTCCTTTATCATTTGCCTTTTTTCCCATCACATCATTTGAGAAATTTCCAGGGTTTGTTGGAACCAGAAGTTCTTGGACCTGCATGCAGTGCTGATTATGTATGGGATGATTTAACCCTTCCTCGAAGATTGGTTATCTGCATCAATGGTTGTCCTTTGAACCTTGTTATAGACTATTTAAGTTAACAATTCTCCGTATAACTAATTTGGAGTGGTCCTTATGATTGGCAAAGTTAAAATTTAGTAAAGCTTTGTAAAAAAACCTACGAAAAAAGAAAAATCCAACTAATGAGTTTAAACCACATAAATGATTAAATCTGCCTGAGATTAGTATATCATAAAATTTGGGTTTGGACCTAAACCAATCCTATAAACCTGACTCGTCAGATTAGAATAGCCCAAGCTTTACTAACTCTATTTAAGTCATAAGTTTGGGACTAAATTACCATCCTTGTGGTTGCAGTTAAGGCAACCTTCAAAGAGACCACAAGCAATGTGGGCTAGGGTTGACCACTACTAAGACAACTTTCTAGCATAGTACCTTAGCCACTAAAGTATTTGATGTTCCTAAAGTGGAATATTTGATACCTTTAGCTATGATTACCTCTTAAAATTTGAACTTTGGGTCTAACTCAAACCAACAAAAGTGGTTTGCAAAACTACATAAGATTTGTAAGTTCTATTTATGTCATATCTATAGTCAATGTAAGACTAAATCACCACGGTTAAGGTTGTAATTAAGGCAACCTCTAAAAGAGACTACAATTAAGACAACTTTTCAACACTCCCCTTAGACCGACAAAACTATTTCTCAAGGTTTTAGTTGAAGGTGATGTTGTGGTTTCTTATGTATTTGCACATGACTTACAAGTTCCAAATCTCCCACCCTTTTGAAAAGACCCAACATGTAGTATCAGAGTGGTTGGTTCAGGTGATCAACTCATATGAGTATTGTTGTAGATTGGGTGAAGAATGCTTCCACTTGAGGAAGAGTGTAGCAATTTAGAAGATACTCACACTCACACTAGAGGAAGAGATTGTTGGAGTCAAGTGTGAGTTTGAGTTCTACATTTGATAAGAATAGGCAAGAAGAGCAACATATAAAGCGAAAGCCACAAACCTATTTCCTTAAGGTAGTGTCATGGTTTCTTATATGGGTTTTCCCATGACTTGTATATCCTAAATCTACCTAGTGTCAACCCTTGAAAAAGCCCAACGGTTTTGTTATTCAAAACTATTCATGTGTGTTTTCAACAATATATTTGTAATAATTTGGATTATTTGAAATTGCATCTAAACTACACACCAAATTCCTTTTTATTTGAGGTTGATTGTAAAAAGTATACAAGTGGTTATAGGAAATTTTATTCATATATACATGATATGATTTGCAACTCTAGTTTTTTAGACTTCATCTCTCCTTGGACAACTTTTTTGCATTTAGGAATTTTGAAGACATCTTTTACAATTTTTGGGATCTCTACGTAACAATTGTAAATTGAAATTTGGCAAGTTTTCCATGACACAATTAAATAAGGGGTGGTGGTTGCATGATCTATCCTATTTCCAAATAGCAATAGGAAGGTAAAGATAAACTAATCCAATGGGTTTTGGAATGTGAAATAGATTCAAATTCACTTTCATTTAATTGTAAAATTTCAGGATAAGAATTATGTTGTGGGTCTTCTAAGTCTTAATGTTAGAGAATCACAATTCTTCTTTAGTGAACACATCTACCCATTGGTAATAGTGAAAAACTATATTTAGATTAATCTCTCTTGTGTAAAATACACACATAGGGTTCTCTATTTATAATAGAAGAAATATGGGCTAAGCCCAAAATACAAATGAGAAATAATAACAAACCAACTAAAAGATAAAAGATAATATATCTAACACTCCCCCTCAAGCTGGAGCATACAAATTGTATGAACTAAGCTTGGAATAGATGAACTCAGTGTTAAACTAGATGATTTGTCTTCAAGAGTGTGAGGCAAACATAGATGAACTAACAACAGCTTGTGAAACTTCAACTTCAAAAGTGGATGAAGGAAAGCAGTGGTGGACAATGACAATCTGCAAGGACTGATTCCCAATCAATGATGGATGAGTGACGGGATCAACAGTGGTAGCTGAAAGCTAAGAGCTACAAAACTGCAGGGACTACACTAAATTCTCATCAATGATGGATGGGTGACGGGATCAACAGTAGTAGCTGAAATCTACAAAACTGCAGGGACTACACCCATATATATGTGACTTGACTTGCAGTGTCTTGGAAACGTACTCCCCCTTAGTGTGACGGCGGAAATGTGGAATATCACAGTTGTTGGACCACTAAAACAAAACAAAATATTAAGCTAGAATGCTGAAACAAAGACATCAAAGATCCAAAGATACGTTGGAGGTCCAAAATTCTTTGCTGGACAACTCCCAAGTGGTGATACTTAGCCGTGTATCACAAGAAGATCGGGCTAAACTCTAGCCCAAGAAGAACTGACGCAGTTGCGTCTGTCTGAGGCGGTAGCGACTGTAGCGGCGGTTGACTGCTATAAAACTGTAGGGACTAAATTGCCATCACTGACTGATGGGGCCTGTAGTGGCTGGAAGCGACAAAACTACAGGGACTGCCATCACTAACTGACGAGGTGATGGGGGCCTACCGTGGTTGGAAGCATACGGTGCCTGGACAGCGGCAAACGGCGCGGGACAGTGGGAAACGGCGCGGGACAGCGGGAAACGGCGCGGGACAGCGGGAAACGGCGCGGGACAGCGGGAAACGGCGCGGGACAGCGGGAAACGGCGCGGGACAGCGGCAAACGGCGCGGGACAGGGGCAAACGGCGCGGGACAACGGCAAACGGCGCGGGACAACGGCAAACAGCGCCGGACAGCAGCAAACGGTGCCTGTACAACGGAAAACGGTGCTGGAACGGCATCAGCAGCTGAGACGAAGCACACAACGCAGAAAGGAAGGTCCGACAATGCGGAACGTGCGGCGAGATGAAGATGCTTTGAAGACAGACGAAGATGGCAGCAATGGCTGTTCTGGAAGGTCTGAACAGAGAGAGGGAGGTCCGGCGAGACAACCGGAAGCGTCGCGGTTTGATGCCAATGCTGGGAAGGCGGCGCGTGACGGAGCGTGGGAAAGAGTCAGACGCCGGCACCGGTGGGGTTGGTCGTCGCGTGAAGAGGCAAACCAGATCTAGTGGTCGCCGGACAGAACTGTGACGGTGGCCGGCGACAAGGCGGCGGCGGACTGGCCGGAAAGAAGCGCTGCGTGGCGGCGCGTGACTGATAGGTGGCTCTCGAAACCGGCGTGGTTGGCCGTCGCTCGAAGAGACGGTCCAGATCCACAGGTCACCCGTCGAATCTGTGACGGTGGCCGGCGGCAGCGGTGGCGACGGTGGCCGGAGTTAGCAGTGACGGCAGCGGAAAGTGGCGGCGACAGCAGTGGCACACTGGGTCTGGACTGGTGCTGACTGTGGCAGAGATTTAAGAAGAAAAATGGACTGCCCACTGAGATTTTAGGGGCTGGCCGGCAGCCGGCAGACAGCAGAGACCACCAGAAGAGGATCAGAGAACTTGCTCTGATACCATGTTGAATATAGTGAAAAACTATATTTAGATTAATCTCTCTTGTGTAAAATACACACATAGTGTTCTCTATTTATAATAGAAGAAATATGGGCTAAGCCCAAAATACAAATGAGAAATAATAACAAACCAACTAAAAGATAAAAGATAATATATCTAACAGTAATTAAAGTGTCAAAGGTTAGTTGTGATTTCTCTTTAGACATCTTTCTCAGAGGGACATTCTATTTGTGTTTTTCATGGACGGATTAGATGCAATGTGTTGAGAGTCCCACATCACTTACCTCACTTCTTGCAGTGCAAAAATAAGACTTATTTTATTATTCTCAATCATAAAAAATATATTCTCATACCCTCTATTTGTAATAATCTAATTCTCCTAAAAAGAGAAATAGGGAAACTAGGAAGACTAGGAAAATAAAATAAAATAAAAGATTATGTATCTATTTCCTCTAATTAGGAAGATTCTAATGATATTATCTCAAATTACAACACTCCCCCTCAAGTTGGTAAATGAATATCAATCATTCCCAACTTGCCTACAAGATCTTGAAATCTACCCGGAGGAAGCCCTTTTGTAAAAATATCTGCTATTTGAAGTTCTGTAGGAACATGAATTGTAATCACAAAGCCCCTGTCAAGATTATCTTTGATGAAATGTCTATCAATTTCAACGTGTTTGATTCTGTCATGCTGTACTGGGTTACGGGCTATGCTCATAGCAGACTTATTGTCACAGTGTAGTTGCACCGGGTTCTCCACTTTGACTTTAAGATCCTCCAAAATGATTTTCATCCAGAGTCCTTCACACATTCCTTGAGCAAGGGCTCAAAATTCAACTTGTACACTAGAACGGGATACTATATCTTGCTTTTGCTTCTCCATATTACCAGACTATCTCCAAGAAATACACAATACCCAGAAGTAGATTTTCTGTCAGTAATAGAACCTGCATAGTTAGCATCAATATATATCTTCATAGTCAATGTGTCTTCCCTTTTGAATAATAGCCCCTTTCTCAATGCAATGAGTAAATCCTCAGTAATACTTACCTCCTCCTCATTGATATCTTCAGGGATCCTCACCTCCAGAGTAGACAATTTTTCTTGCTCGAGAGTTGAAGTGGGTTGTTTTCCTCTTTCATATTTTTTGCCAAAAAATCTGTCTTCTTCCTCATTGTGGACAATGGTAGCTTCATTGCTCATGTCTTGGGCATCCTGCAAAGACAAACATGGTAATGACAAGAAAGAAAGTTCATCCACTTCAAGTGCTTTCTCCCCCTGAAGTGGTGGACAGACATAATAGGATTGTGTTTCATGAAAGGTGACATCCATGGTGATAAAGATGCGACGACTCTGAGGATGATAACATTTCTACCCTTTTTTATTAGAAGGATACCCAATAAAGACACATTTAAGAGCTCTGGGATCTAATTTACCATGGTGAGGATGATGAGAGTGAACAAAAGCAACACATCTAAAGACTCGACTAGGTAGACTCGTTGTTAGGGAAGAAAAAGGAACAAAAGGCAATAGAGACTCTATAGGACTAATGTCATTTAAGATACGAGTGGGTAACCTGTTGATGAGATATGTGGCAGTTAACACAGCTTCTCCCCATTAATTTTTTTGGAACAGACATTTGAAAAAGAAGAGCTCTAGTTACTTCAAGAAGATGACGATTCTTTCTTTCAGCAACCCCATTTTGTTGAACGGTGTTAACACAGGTTAGTTCATGAACAATACCATTATGAGACAAAAAATTCAGAAATTCATGATTCACATATTCAATACCATTATCAGACCTAATTCTTTTGATATTTTTTCCAAATTGATTTTGGACAAGACGGAAAAAATTAACAAAAATTTGAAAAACTGGATTTATTTTTCATAATGTATGTCCACGTGACACGGGTACAATCGTCAATAAAAGTAACGAACCATTTGGCTCCAGAAACAGAATCTATGACAGGACCCCAAACATCAGAGTGAATTAAATCAAATGGAGAAATACTCTTTTTATTACTAATAGGATAAGATGCACGATGGTGTTTTGACAATTGACAAATATCACAATTAAAAGACTCAACAGACTCCTTGGTAAACAAATGGGGAAACAAGGACTTGATAAGACTAAATGAAGGATGCCCAAGCCTTTGATGATGTAACCATATTTGGGAATTTGCCCACGTCTCAGATGTAACTTGTTGACTCATGATTTGTGTGTTGCTTTGGTCATCAAACTCTAAAAATTACAACCCACTTTGCTCCTTACAAGTTAAAATCGTCTTCCCCGTGGCAAGGTCCTGAAAAGCACAATAAGTTGGAAAAAATGTTACTGAACAATTTAAATCCTTTGTGAGTTTTTGCACAGAGATAAGACTATTAGCTAATTGAGGAACATGTAAAACATCCTTTAATATAATAGATGAGTCCAAAATTATATTCCCAGAGCCACATATAGGTATACCTTGACCATTCGCAACTGTAATAAGTTGTTATTTGTTGCTTTTTCCATGAGTCAAAAGACCCACTAAAAGGTGTCATATGAACAGTTGCACCCGAATCAAGGATCCAAATACCTTGAGACACATGACCAACAGTATTGAGACAAATCTTACCTTTTATGGACAGAGTACATGATTCAGAGGGCTTACTCATTGATTCAACCATTGCTTCCAAGCGTTCGAGTTTCTCCTTATAAGCTTTCATATCAAGATCTGGTGGTGTGTGTGAAGGACTAGATGGATTGGTGGCTTCCCGTTCTGAGGTAGAATGATTTACCCATCTTTAAGTAGACCCTTTGTTGTTTCCCATGCGCTCGAGAACATTCTTTCTTCCATGGAGTTTGAAGCATATTTCCTTTGTATGTCCAGATCTTTTACAATATGAACAATAGTCCCCATTAGTACCTTTTTCAAACGTCTTTCCCCCAGCATTTGTGCCCTTGTGGCCTCCCTTTCTAGTTGTCATGGCAGAGCCTGTGTTGGAGATCCCTCCATTAAGCATGACAGTTCTCTGATTTTCTTCTCCTCTTACCATAAAAGAAACTTCTGACAGGGATGGTAATTTTTCTCTTCCAAAAATTTGAACCGAGATTGGGTCGTACTCATGATTCAGGCCCTGGAGAAATTTAAAGATTTTTTCCCTTTCAATGATTTCAGCAAGAGCGGCAACATTTGTTTTACACATCTTTATTGTTTGGATTTTTAAAGAAAAGGTACTCTGTAAATCATCCCATATTTCTTTTGCAGAAGAATGAAACATGTAATTTCTCCTTATCTCAGGAATCATGGATTGCCACATCCAAGTCATAACTAATGAATCTTCATTGTCCAAAATTGAAAAATGAGTTTTGAACGACCCTTGAGAACCCTTCGAATAAATTGGCTCCACTGTAAGTAATTCTGACCATCCAACCAACAGGTACTTCCTATATTTGGTAGGTCATTAGGTACTCCCAAAGGAATACTTTTTACTTCAGACATCCCATACCCAAGAAAAGGAACAAAACCTTCAAACTCAGATCTACTCAAATATAGGCCAAACGAGTCGTCACCAACCCTAGGGACAAACTCAGGAGGCTCCGGCGACTCCTCTGCGGTAGTGGAGGCGAGTGGGTCGCACCGAGAAAAAAGGGGCAGAACTTAAAACTCAGATCTACTCAAATATAGCCCAAACGAGTCGTTACCGACCTTAGGAATAGACTCAGGAGGCTCCGGCGACCTTATCTGTGGGCTACACGCGCTGGCGATAGTGGTGGCGCGTGGCGGCTCCTCTCACGGAGCGACTTCCGGCGTTGTGATTGCCGGTGTTGGCCGCACCTTTCTACCCTATCAACGACCCCAACCGGTGAGGGTGGCAGCGGCGGTGGTCGGACAGCGGCGGCGGTGCGACTGTTGCAAGAAATGGAGCCCCAAGATCAGGAGCTTTGACACCAAGTTGAAAATAAGACTTATTTTATTATTCTCAATCATAAAAAAGTACATTCTCATACCCTCTATTAGTAATAATCTAATTCTTCTAAAAAGAGAAATAGGAAAACTAGGAACATAAAATAAAATAAAAGATTATGTATCTATTTCCTCTAATTAGAAAGATTCTAATGATATTATCCCAAATTACAACAGTATATGTGTTGGGCACTAGAATATTTAATGATATTGTGGCGTCGTTTTGTTGTTAAGTTGTAAGATACTATCTTGAACAATATGATTGTACTGTTTTGTTGTATTATTAAGCCCTCTCTTTTCAGTCTAAAGCAGTAGTGGTACCGGAGGGATCAAGTAATAATCTAATAGTATTTTTAATTTTTGTTTTAGATAGCCTTCAATTACGAGAGATTAAATTGGATAAGGTGCGAGCATGGAAACCATTTTTTAAACTTGAGCAGCAAAGGGTATTAGCTCCGCGTTTGCTTTTGGACAGAAGATCAAGAGATCAGATGATGAGTTTCAGTCGTCATAATGGCCTGGAAATGGAAAAAGTGGGGTATGAAATATATGCAGAGGGTCCAACAAGAGTTCTGCGAATTTGTGAGATCCATAATAGTTTCAAGATGGATACAGTTCTTAATTTGTGTTCAAAAGTTCAATTGAGAGTTTCTCAGTTTGCAATTCACCTACTTGAACATGTAAAACAGGTATTCTTGCTTCTATTAGGTGTTTTAATCTATCAACATCTACTATCTGTTGAATGTAGTTGAAGTTGTACTTTCCATGTTTAATATTTTTGTGTATTGCGCATAAAATATAATTTAGTTTTGGAGCAAAAGGTATATAGTGTCTCTTGAATGCTATCATATTGTACTCAACGTTTCAAAGTATGTAGATTGTAGGGTCTCGAGTCCATCCATCCAAAGAGAAAAATGAAAATGGAAAGTAGTATCTTAGATACATCTATAATTACTGATTTTATATGGATAGCGTTGTAGTGGGTCAATCACAAACATTGACAAAAGTCGTGATTGTGAAGTTTTAGTGGCGTGAAATATTTCCTTGAAAAGGGGATTTGATTTTTTCTAGTTTACAGTATGTTGTCATATTCAATTCACAGTGAAAGCACAACAGGAAGGGTTATGCCTCTTTCCCCCCTATGTTTTAAACTTCACGCTTTTGTTCTGAAACATTTGCACTCTTGCTAATTTCTACTGATTTTGCTGAGCTTTTTTTTTTCTTAAGGAGGAAGACAACAATGAGTGCAAAGATTTTACTCCAATTGTAATTGCAAAGCTTGGGAATCTGCACGTGATTACTGTTTCTAATAATAATCAAACATATAACCAATTCAGTTTACAGGTAATGTCTATAAAATACTTTACCCAAGTTCTTAACTAACTTGATTCACCTTTTTTGTTCATACCAAGTCTCAAGACAGTATTTCTGTCAAAGAAATTATTGATACTATCCTATTCATTATTAATCCAGTACATGAATTTGGAGCTTAAGTGGAATGGAGCTCCTTTTGCATCAATGCTTCGCAGACATCAACTAGATTACAGTGACTCCAATGATAGTGTACTAAAGATTGTTTTTGTTGTTCTTACGTCATACTCCAACGTTAAGCAATTTAGATACTCATCAATTTTTCTTCAGGTAAAGTAGAATACTAGTTTTTTCTCCAACCCTCCCCCATCTTTCTAGAATTTTGTTTACTTTTAAGCTTTTTAAATTGTTAGAAGTCAAGAATTTTCCATTTTAAAGAATGAATTCACTAATTCCATGTGTGCGCTGGTATTGTTCTTATATGATTTGACTTACTGTTTTGTTTAGCCGATTGATTTGAATCTTGATGAGGAGACATTGATGAAAGTTGCATCATTTTGGAGAACTTCTCTTAGTGACTCTGAGAGTCAGCGATTTTACTTTGACCATTTTGAAATCCATCCAATAAAGGTTTACTTCTTCATTGGAGTTTATCTTTCATTTAATTTGAATGTTTTGGCTTAAGTTATATTTTTGAATATATTTTTGTATTTTGTAGATCATTGCAAGCTTTATCCCTGGGGAATCACGTTCAAGTTACAGCTCAACGCAGGAGGCTTTGAGATCCTTAATTCATAGTGTGATAAAGGTTGTTTAACATTTCTTCATTAGCCTATTTTCTTAAACATGATGTATACTTGTGTAGTTAGTCATGATAAATCCTTATTTTTCTCAACAGGTACCTCCCATAAAAAACATGGTAGTAGAATTGAATGGCGTCCTGATTACCCATGCTCTGATAACAATACGTGAATTATTTATTAAATGTGCACAACATTATTCATGGTAAGCCTGTGACAGGCTTTCTTTTCAATTTTGTATCAAATTCATGACTCAAAATGAAAGAGTTTCTCCAGGTATGCAATGAGGGCCATATATATTGCTAAAGGAAGCACTTTGCTTCCCCCAGATTTTGTTTCTATTTTCGATGACTTGGCTTCATCATCCCTTGATGTATTCTTTGATCCATCTCGTGGATTGGCAGATCTTCCAGGACTCACCTTAGGTATATTATATGCTCTATTAGCTTCTTGTATGCTCCACTTTTAAGAACCTAGAAATAGATTGATTTTTCAGTAAAAGATATTAAAGAGAAGTGAAAAAATGAGTTGCAATTTTTTTATTAAATTTTAAAATAGACACCAAGGGTATTCTATGCTATGTTCTTATTAAGCTTGTTGCTTCCTCTTCTTCCCTTACTCTCAAAGCATACTATGATGTCGGTTGAGTTGATGATTGTAGATCTACATACGGGGAAGTTATATACCTAGGTCACAATTTAGTCTCTTGGTGGTCTAAGAATCAACAAGTGATTATTAAATAAAGTGTAAATGCTGAATATTGTAGCTCAGCTCAAGCAACTGCAGAAATCTTTGGACTGAGACTCTCATTTTTGGTTCCCATCATCTAGTGTGACAATTAGATTATTGTCTCCATTTCCCTCAATCACATTCATCATCCCTCTTCATCCCTATGCTAAACAAATGAAAATTGACCTCTATTTTTTCAAGAAAAGTGATGAAGAATCAGCTTACTGTTTTTGGCACATTCCTACTCAAGAACAATGGACTGTTAACTAAACCTATCTCTTTAACACAATTTTAGTTTCTTAGACACAAACTCCATGGGGCTAGGTTTTATCAATGTTGCCCTCTGTAAGTGTTTGGGGAAGGGGAGTGAATACTGCATTCCACATGTTAATTGTATTTTATATTTGGGCTTGAGCCCATCTCAATGTAATGCTATGCTAGACTATGTATTATATATATGTGTTTCTGTGTTTTATAATAAGCACAAGGAATTCCATTGCACATGACTCTCTCTACATGGTATCTAGGGCCTAATCCAAATTTGTGCCTTGCCGATGGACCCACAGTCCATTAGTGCTGAATTTTTTCTGATTTTTTTCTAGAAGTTGTCTTATTCTAATTTTCTGCCCTCTTCATCATACATCTTTTTCTGTCAGTTTTTTCCATTTTATAAGGTTTCTGCTGTTGAAATTGCTGCCATTAGCTACTACAACCTAAACCTCACTGATGGAGTTGCATTGTCCGAACAACTCTAGTGTTGTTGATCTCACATCTGTCAAAGCAGTAACCTGCTATTGTGTACACATATTACTTGCAGCTTTCACTGCCTCAATGTCTTTTCTCCTGACTAGTCTTGGTTTGGTCATTGCGAACCACTCTCTTCTCCTTTTTGTGGATGTTCATCTGTCTCCTCCAAGTGACCCGTGGCTTTCCCACTACTAATTGGGATGAATCTCTCTCCATTGACAAGTTAGATGGTAGTAATAATGATGTTTAAGCCTCTGATATTAAGCTCTTGCTTAAGAAACAGGATTGAGTTGGCCATCTTATTGAGACCATTAATGAAAATGGTCACCCTTTCTAGACCAAAGATAATGCTTAAATTTGTAATGTTCTTAAGTTGACTATTCATCTTTTCTTGAAGCAGATATTTCAAGCCATGAGACATGTTGGGGTTTGGAAGGACACTTGGTTGTTGTACACCAATGATAATGCCTCTATGTTTTTTACCAATCTCTTGAGTATCATAGCCCCTCACAACATATATGTCTCCATGGTTGTGTACTTGGGAAAAGTCCATGGTTTTTTACTTGATGTTGTACTATACTTTTTCTCCCTTCTATTTCCAATAACAATGTCCTAGGGTCTCTATTGATTTTATTATCTCTGTCATCTCACTTGTTTTCTTGATTGTGTCATTTCATTCACTAAGTACTTAAGTTGTTGATGAACATTCTATTTGCATAAGCAGATCAAACAAGATTTCACAACTAATGTAGATCATATTCATAGGGGCATTGGCATTTAATTTCATTTTCAATTTTCATTTCAGAATTAGGTCTTTGGATTTTGAGGGATCATTCTAATGTCTAGGATTGGTTAATTTTTAATTTTTCTTCCTAGTTCATTATTTACTATTGAATTCATGATTGTTTGTAACAACAAAACAATACGAATCCTAAACGTGTAGGCACCATCTTTTGTCCTAAACAACCAAATACCTATACTATTTTGTTACCTCATCAACTCTTGAAGTATTTTTATTGTTTGCTATATTAGTCATAGTCTTGGTAAATTGTTAGCTCAATCACATAAGTATGACCTTTTAGGCTTTCCTCGGTTTCAAAATGGGTTTAAGTTTTTCTCATCCTCCCTTTGTTGTTATTTGATTTCAGCGTATGTCACATTCTTTGAATCTTGTCTCTGTATTGGATCTAATTCCCTTTCTTTAGAGGCTATCTCCATACCCACCATTATCTCTTTGGTCTTTGATACATATAGTGTCCTGGATGCAATGGAGGTTGTTCACATGGTGGTCATTTTGGTTGACGAAGAGTTTTGTCCTTTTAACTTGTCCTTGTATCCATCGCCAAATATAGTCACATAGTAAATCTTGGTTTAACCCTTCATCACCAAGCATCCTCACCCCTAAAATGTTGCTAGCATGCCTTTGTTGTTGCAGTATAACTGATCAACAACATCTTCATAGAAGAACTGGATTATTACTTCTTACAAGTTTCTGGTTTTTCTTCCTATCCCTAATTACAACCATACAACAACCGTAACTAACTTTTGCTCGCAAGAGTGCTTATTTCTTGGCTACTTTACTAACACAGGTTATAAATGTGTTACGCCCAGTACAAAATTGATCATTTCCAAGGAGTTTAGTCTTAAATGAGTTCCGCTACCCTACTCAACCTAACTTCCTCCTTTCGCTGTCCATCAATGCAAACTTTCCTCATTCTCTATCTCATTAATCCCACAGCAGTCCTGACAAATCATTGACCCTCTGTCCAATGTTCCTAACCCCAATGTCTCTTCTTGTTCGTGTCCAATAGATCAGTCCTATCCTTCACCCTCTAATGTCAATACTCCACCAGAACAACCCACATCTCCCTGTCCCTAAAACATTCATCCCATTCTTCTCCTCATCCACTTGGAACCAAACACTTCCAAACCAGCCTTAGAAGACACCAACTAGCTTGATGCCATGAAAGCTGAATTTACTATCCTTCAAGTTAATAACAGTTAGACTCTTGTCATTCTTTCTTCTAACAGGAAACCCATTGATTGCAAATGGGTTTTATGTAAAAGAAACTGTTGATGGTTCTTTGAATAAATATACGACATGATTCATTGTAAAGGGTTTTAATTAACTTTATGGCTTTGTTATCAGTGAGACATTCTCTCCTATTATAAAACCTGTCACTATTCGGATTATGTTCACATTGCTCTTACTTATGGTTGGTCTTTGGAGCAATTAATGTTAATAATATCTTTCTTAGAACAAATGTACATGATAGAGCCCCTTGGTTATGAAGTTTGTAATAAATCTCTTATTTTGTCCACTGCAAGTTGCAAACTTCAACATCAACCCACTGCAATCCAGAAAATTTGTGATCCGGATCCGGAGTAGACACAAGCTCTGAAACAGAGAAGATCATGAACACATATGATATTGCATGTAATTTTGTCTACCATTAGTGTAGTTCTTACGAGTGCTCTTGAGAAATTATGTGAGCTGTCCTTAGCTTAGGCGGTTAGTTTAGATGTAACCTCTTGCAGTGGCTATATCTACACTCTTGCTACTTAGTCCCGGTTAATGTGATGAATTTCTTTTTTTTTATGAAATTACATTTCTAAATATTTTCTCTGAACCATTAATATTCATGGTCAAGGAATTGTTGCAAAAGGCTTTAATGGATGTCTCAAGGAATGGAAGGGTTACCTTTGCCTTCTGCCATGATAAAAAATGGCCCATTCTAAACTCGTGCTTATTCTCAAAACTCATTTATTTCTCAGTTAAATTGTCTATAATTCATGCAGACTGATGTTGTGTCTACTGTTTTGAATTACATTAGAACAAGAATTCCCACTTTTCTCCTTATAATTTGTATTTTCTGTTTGGTGTTTCTGTTTACCAGGTACTTTTAAAATTATAAGTAAATGTATCAAAGGTAAAGGTTTTTCAGGGACAAAACGGTACTTTGGTGATTTAGGGAAAACTGTGAGTTCTTAAATCTTTGTTGGCAATTTTTTCATTAAATTACAAATGTGATTATGGGGTATCAGCATATTAATCAATTCAAAACTACTCAGCAGTTGAGATCAGCAGGCTCCAATATTGCTTTTGCAGCTGTAGCTGAAATATCAGACTCTGTTCTGAAAGGTGCAGAGGCAAATGGTTTCAATGGATTGGTAAAGAATTAACACCTGCTTGTTAATTTGGTTACTATCATTTTATTAGGGACTTATTCTCTATTGAATTGTGATGAGTTTAATACTTCATTTTTGTCATTTAATTTTCAAGATGAGTGGCTTCCACCAAGGAATTCTAAAATTGGCTATGGAACCATCAGTTCTGGGAACTGCTTTGATGGAAGGTGGCCCCGATAGAAAAATACTGCTTGATCGAAGTCCAGGAGTTGACGAGGTGTTAAATATTTCGAATATTATTCTCTTGGGTTGTATGTTCATTTCCAGAAATGTGTCTTTCTTAATTCCTTTGTTTTGAAACAAAATTGTTTCGAACTTTAGAAAGAATGTATGCATATTGTTGGAAAGTCACCTGAGTTGTGCTGACTCCAAACTTACTTTAATACGGGAGTGATTTCATCCTGACTTGACTGAAGTTATGACTTACATAGAACTTAAAGCATGACAATGCTCAACTTAGATCTTAAGTTTAAATTTTAAGATGGTATTAAAGCCCATCTTAAATCAATTGTTGAGCCACCTGCACTGCATTTTCCTTGCTCCAAGCCAGTCACCATAGGCATGAGGAGCAGAGTTGGAAAGTCATTTTTATTGCCGTCACCCCTAGTTTGCCTTAATCCCCGTCTCTAGGGTGATGGTTTGGTCCCAGATAGAGATATTATTTGATTGACTAAACCCTAAGTTCAAATTCTGAGACATATCAAATATCTGGCGAGTAAACATCGAAATTTGTTTGGATTTTTTCTATAATAGGTACCAACTTATTTATAGGAGTGTATAGCTTCTTTTTGAAGTTTGTCTTGTATATTTTTATCATAGGTTTGGTCTATTCTCTTCATGATTCATTATTCTTTATTTATTTTTATTTTTTTTATGTAATGGTAGATGAGAGATGTACTTTAGGATGTGAGCATAATTGAGATGTCAAAATGTATGTGATGCATAACATGAGTTTTTTATTAAAAATAAAAATAATTGAATGAAAAAAGGACGGAATATCATTTTTTAATAAATGAAACTGCACACAGCATTAGATTATTAGACTAACCAAATAATTACTCTCCTAAATTATATTTTTGTGGTCACTGATGTTCTGTTTTAATAGGAAAAGTAGTTACAATAATTTCAAATCCGACCGTTGTGGGACTGTAATAACACAGTATATAGCTGAAAAACCTATGTGGACAAAGTTAGTTATGGAGGATATTAACCCTGTTGTTGAATATAAAAAATATTCAATAGATATTATTATATATGTTAGAATAAATTATCCTTTGAGGAACTTTATGTAATTCTTAGAGATCTTATCTTTAGGAAGTTATTTATTCTTTAGCATTAAGAATCTAGAACTAATATAAATAAGGGTTAGTGCTTTATATTTTACATTTCATTGTAATACATCACATCATTTCATGTCATCCTAACTATGTTGCCACCACAAACAAGATCAATCTTTATAACATATATCTGTTGTATCCTTCGTTCTTAATAGCATACATTTGTCAAATTCTTCCGTCTTTAAAAAAAGAAATATTTATATTTCAGCTCTTCCATCTTTATTTTTGAAAATCTTGATTTGGCCATTAGTCTTTAATTAGATATGTGGTTTGGTACAGTTATACATTGAAGGATATATTCAAGCCATGCTGGATGCAGTTTATAGACAAGAATACCTTAGAGTCAGAGTTATTGACAATCAGGTAATAGATTGCACATACTCAAATTATCTTTCGAGCTTGACTATATATCTAGAAAATTTGTATTGCACACCTTAGCTGGTACTTTCGAATGAAATTTCAAGTAAGAACCTTGCTTTGAAATTGTTGTTCACAACTATGCATGCATGTTATGCAATGAAGTGATTGATTTGATTTTAATACTTGAGAGGATGCAAACTTGAAAATCATTAAACAAATATCTTAAATACGCATGGATGACATCTTATTAAGTAGTGTTGATTCTGATCTGCACAGTGATTGAGCTGCCTTTGTCCATTGTTGCTATAGAGTTTTGTTTTGATTCGTCTCTGTAATTTTCTGTTGGTAGTGGTGGATGACCTTTATCTGTATAATTATTTGCTTTCATGATAATCTTTTCTCTATACATAAAATATTAACCTCTTCCCTTTATTGTGGTTATGATGGATTCATATACCTGTTTAGGTTATCCTGAAAAACCTACCTCCAAATCATTCCCTTATCAATGAGATAACAAATCGTGTTGAGGAGTTCCTTGTGAGCAAGGCATTACTTAAAGGAGATCCGTCAACCACATCCCGCCCTTTAAGCCGTCTTCGCGGAGAAAGTGTATGTTCTATTCTAGGGAGCATTTCTTATTTATCCTACTATTTCATCTTTTTCTTCTCTATGGTATTTCCCTCTTCCTAGTCATTATGTTTTGTCACAGCAGTAACTTTAAATGATTATAATGATGACCCACTTATGTTTTTTACTTTCATTTAAAGTATCCCCGTCTTTTCTACACGAGAATTATGGGTTTACATACAAATGATTTCGTGCTGAATAGCTTCCCAAACTAATATTTCTCTGCATGCCTTGAATGCACTAGTTTAGTTTGTAAGCGCCTCGATTGTCATGTATGGCGTTGCCATTGTAAGTTTATTTAACGTTAAGTGGTTCACTTGTTTCTGAAAGGGAAACCGGCATACTTAGTATACAATCACTAATGGCATAACTGGCATATAGTTTGCTAGTTACATGTAAAGTTGTTGATTCGGGATTATTTGTGTCAGGAATGGAGAATAGGACCGACAGTCTTGACATTGTTCGAACATCTTTTTGTAAGCTTTGCAATACGCATACTGCGAAAGCGAACTAACAAGTTTATATTCAGCATCAACTGGGGAAAGAAGTCCGAGGTTGGCAGTCACGCAGATGTGCCAGCGAGTTCTAGTCGAAAGGTGCAGAAAGTGAGTTTCATTCGAAAATGGGGCATCGGCAAATTTGTCTTGTCTGGCTTATTGGCATATATTGATGGACGTCTATGTCGCGGCATTCCCAATCCTGTAGCACGGAGAGTAGTTAGTGGTTTTCTATTGAGTTATATTGATCAAAATGATGATGAGTAAATTCTACTATTGTCAATAATGATATGAACTAATCTAAGACATGCTTGCTTTGATAAATTTATTATTTTTAAAATAATTTATTTTACATAGAACTTTTTTTTCTGAAAATGGAATACCTAAAATCTTAAAATTTCAAAAGTGTTCTCTAAGAGTATGTCAGAGGTTGGTTTGAGTTGTTTGTAGTAACTTTCTGTTGAAGTAGTTTGACATTATACTGCTTAAAAATATTTTAGCTGCTTTTCTAAACAACTTTAAGTAATCCATTTTTAAAAGTTAAAATATTATTTTATTCATTTGAATAACAAATTTTATTACGTATAATAATAAAATCTAAATTAAAATATGTATAAAATGGTGAGTTGTTTAAAAATATTTATAATGATGATGTATGATAAAGAGTATAAATTACATTTGAAGTAGTTCATATGAATTGCTTTTATTAGAGAGATGTCTAAATCTCGTCAATGTTTTAAAATTTTGATTGAAACTTGAAAACAGGAAAATTGAGTTATATTTTAAAGTGAATGTGCATATAACCTTTATATGTTATTAGATCGACTTCAAATTTGAATTAATTGTTAAAGTTTAGTGTTGAGACAATATGTTTAGACTAATCCTTTTTAGCATACACTCTTGAAGACCTTAATCGGATGTCTATTGTTTTTATTTTATAAGCAAATTTCAAAAGTAAGTCCATGCAAGAATTAAGTCTTTGTCTTCAGAGCGACTCCTATTATTAATGTTAACAAAATGAATCTAATAGAATTGCGAACAAATAATATATAATACATATCCATATTCTAATATTCTTGTAGTTCAAGTAGTGATATTTCTATTTGACCTCTAACTTAATGTTTTGACTGATTCACCGTCAAATGAAACATGAGTACACTAAGATTGACACACTGTCAATTCAAAATATTAAGACATTATCTTCATGAGTTTTTCCTAAACTCACTTATTTTCAGCTATTCTTGAAAACATGATCTATCAATCCAAGATTTCATGTCACCTCAATCACTTTGTGGTTTTTGAATATTTGATCAATTCTTTCCTTAAGCTTTAACTATTGTAAAGTAGAAAGTGATAGAAATTGAACCTTACCTCATAAGTCTCAAATCACGTCTCAATTACAAGATTTGAAGATGATTGTGTCCCTGAAATCTGATTCGAGATTATTCCATATGGTTGTGATAGAAGGGAAATAGATCACACTAGATTGAAATTTAAAAAATATTGTTTTCTTTGACTTAGACATCGTTCCTTCTATGAAGCTATGTTTTCTAATTAATGTAACATCTAAAAATTATAATTTTAATACTACGAAAAAATCATCACATCCAATAAACTAGAACAATTGATTAAAAAAAATATATAAAATATAATTTACAGTTATCCAAATGATATAATCATAATTCAAATTTTATATACAAGATGTCTTATACCACTGATAATATCTACAAAAGAATTAAAAGTTTTTCAAAATATTGAAAATAAACCCAACTACTCCATCTAAGTGTCAGCTTTCTCATCACCCAACACCTGCTTCACTGTGATATTTTTCTTTACTTACACTAAATAGGTGATCATTGTCAAAAAGAAATATTCAAACAAAATAAACAAATTACAGGATAAGCTAATTTATAAAAGGATCAAGATATGTAATTCAATCAATTTAGAACATACCAACTTTATTATCCAATTCAGATACATATATCTAGACTCTAGACTTTGACCATCCGGATACATTTATTGGTGTCAAACTATTGGAGGACGTGCTCATGTGTGGTAAAACAACATACCATCCAAACTACTAGACAAGGTTAATCCGTCAAACTCCTATGATCAAACTGACCATAGGCTAAGGATCTCCTATTACTCCTCACGACGTAACCACCCATTTCAACTTGAGGTTGGATGCATATTAGAGTGTCAGAAACATTTCCTCATTTCAAATCTCCTACATCAATATTACACACAAGCACAACACAAGGATCTTTCCCATGAAATTTCTTTAACTGCATACTTAAACCAAATACACTTTCATCATTATCATTCAAAGGAATTCATAAACATTAAAAGATACACATAACATCATAATAACCAGCTCAAAAAAATCAAGAAAAGAGAGCAAGGAAAACAACATGAATGACCAAAAACAAGGTGCCCAACGAAGAGACAAGGCGTCCAGTGAGCCACACACATCACCCAACGAGAGGAGCTCTCGCCTAGCGAATTAAGGGAAACAAAGGTCCAGACTTGTAGTTGAAAAGTGGCGCTTAGTGCCCAATTCTACTACTTGGCGCCCAAAAGTTAGAGATCTCACTAACTTCGTGACGCTCAGCGCCCAGGATGGTGTGCAGTCCTAGAGCCCAGTGGCTCTCGAGTTTTTGACAGCGCTTAGTGCCACACAGGGTCACTCAACGCTATACCAGATGGCAACAACTTATTTTTCTGATTTTGGTGCACCTCTAACCTATCCAAAAGACCAAATTGGTATCCTTGACACTAGAATTGATTCAAAAACATGTTTATGACTAAAATTGAGTACATATTTGCTCATTTAGTTAGAAACAAAATGCACTAGATCAACCTAACCACTAAAAATCTACTCAATTCTACATGTTATAAACTAGAAATCACCAAACTAAGTGTCTAAACAAGTCATAATTGACTCAAAAACAGACCTCAAACCTTTAGTTTCATCACAGAATAACTCCTTTAGATTTTCACATGTTAAAACCTTTAAGATGGACCAAAAACCAACATAAAACTCAATTTATTGACTACCTCAAGATGGAACAGCAAACTTCACTAAGGCTTAATTGCTTACTTGGTTCCTACATTCAATGGTTTTTTTCAGTTTAGTACTGTTAGGCAATTTCGGCAAGCGTACCGAATCGTTCAAGTAATAAAACCATGGTAAGATCAGGTGTCGTTTTCCCAAGAGACTCGTAATACTAGAGAATTGTGCGATTAACAACTCATTTAGACTTAAGAACGTAACATTCATTTATAAGCATGTGCAAGAAAGATAAATTTGCACATAATTACATGGTTGGACTTTGGTGTTTGAAGGCACTTAGAAATAGAATAGACTAGAAATGGTATGAAAGGACACTGCTAAGGTTAGGTTTCACCTATTTCACTCTTGTGCATACGCAATCTCATCTCCCTCCATCAATTTACTAAAGTCAATCCACAAAAACACTGTAGCCCTAATCCCTTAGGTGAAAGAGCCTAGGTTTTCCCTATTAAACTCAAATCCCTTGGAAGCAAACCCGCATTAAAGAGCTAGGATCTTAAGACAACATGTGAATCATCTTCCATCCCTAGAATCAATGAGCACAAGGACTCTTGTTTCAGTTCAAGGTTTCAACTTACGTCCCCATAATCCATGAAACCCCAAAATCAAGTCATGAACATTCCTATTACATGCAAGCTTTAAGATCGGAAACAAGAATACTAGCAATTGATAGAAAAGGAATTTATATATAATCAAATCATTCAACAAATACACAAGAATTCAGAGGTTACATCTATCCCCAACAAGATGGGTTTGGCTCTCCATTTTCATGGAGAGCCTTTAAGCTTACAAAATGGCCATAGAAGAAGATGAAGAACCCAAGAGGAAGAAGGGAGTGTTCCCACGAGCCCTAACAGCCCTCCAAGCTCTCCTCTGAGTGAGATGCACCTTCAAAGAACCAAAGACCCCAAATGTTTCGAGACAACTTGAATAAATAGGCATTTTGACACATCAGCAGCGTCACCGCTCAGCTGCACCCCAGTTGTAGCCCAACGGCAGCATTCCAGAGAGGTGGCGCTCAGCTGCACCCCAGCCACAGCATTCCAAAATTCTCTTTTTTTGTTTTACTTGCTTTTGTGGCTGGTTAAGCTCTATACATTGGTGGAGGTTCTTCTAAGCATAATATTAACTACAAAATAAGGGGATTAGTGATGATAATACATCAATGTAGCCTAAAACACATTTATTTAGAAAACAAGACAAAAGAATAGGATTAAGCAAGTTACAAGTTAGAAAGGAGTTTATTTTGCTACTAAAATGATGCTTAGATAATGGTAAGAATTAGCATTATCAAGTACCCACTTTTAAAAGTGCATAGATTGTGTCCCAAAGTTGTAAAAATTGTATCAATGAAGTCTTATCCGTTTAGTTGGTAGCAACTGTTGGGTCTATCGAGGAGGAGGTTCACCGGGGAGACACAATACCAATGAGACATCTGAGCCCACCATATAAGGGATTGACACCACTCTCTACCCAAAACCTTAAGGCAATGGGTTAATGGGTCTTTCATATTTATATAATGCTCTACTTTCTCATTTCTATCCAATGTGGGACTTAGACTCACACTTGGATTCCCAACAATCTCCCCCTCAACGGTGAGTTCCTTCCACATAAGTACACTCCCCCTCCAACGGAAGCATTTCCAAACAACCACAACCACGAGTAGCCATTTCCAATCGTTGTTCATCTTAACGAAACTCGCTTACCTGAATAACCTTTGCTAGAAAGACTTTCGGTATAGGGATCATTATACTCGTCTGAGTCGATCACCAAGACAAACCAAGCTTTGATACCACTGTTGGGTCTATTGAGGAGGAGGTTCACCAAGGAGACACAATACCAATGAGACATCTGAGCCCATTGGGAATCCAAGTGTGAATTTAAGTCCCACATTGGATAGAAATGAGAAAGTATAACACTATATAAAAATGAAAGACTCATTAACCCATTGTCTTATTTGGGTAGAGAGTGATGTCAATTCCTTATATAGTTGGGTTTAGATGTCTCATTGGTATTGTATTTTCCCAGTAAACCTCTTCCTTAATAGTCAAACTTTCTACCAACAAACTTTTGTTTATTTTCTCACGCGTACACTTTCATATTTTTTTCCTGTAAGTCAACTTCTTGATTGATAAATTCTAAAGTCACTCAAAAAAAACGAAAAAGGAATTTAATTTTTTTCATAAGTTTAAATTCACGCGTACACTTTCATAGTTTAATTAAATTTTAATTTTTTCATAAATTTTAATTAAATTTATACTACTTCAGTTAGTTTATAATTTACAATCTATTTAAATTGTTTCTATTACTATTCTTTATCTTTAAATACACTTTTTTATCATTTTTTATTTTGTTTTAATTATCATTGTTTATTAGATTAAATTAAGAATTAAATAGAATTATTAGAAAAAACAATACGAATATCATTATTTAAAAAACCTAAATTAATAATTATGTAACAAGATATTTTTTTTAGAAATAAAAAATCATTTGTATAATAAAAGTGAACATAATAAAGAAAAAATTAACGTATTTAACTATATTATAAATATTTTAATGCAAAATTTGCATTTATATTATAAAATTAGTTGTCATGATTATTTTAATAATATTTATTATTTTTATCATTATTTTTTAATTATCTATTATTATTATAATACTAATAATAGTAATAAAAAAGTAATGATAGTATAAATATACCTAATGGTAATTGTTTTATTTGAGGTACATCATAATAAATCATTTAATAAAGGCATGGTTAAATTTCGTTGTTCATTTTTATAAAAAAAAAAGGTATTATTATATAATAAAAAAATGAGTAGAAAAAAAAAAGAAATGAAATTGAAAATCATTAATAGGAAAAGAGAGAAAAAGCTGAACACACTAAAGGAAGGAGAGAGGAGAAAAAGTATTGATTTCTTAACCACGTCAGCATAGAGATAACATCATTGCTGCCAACTTAACGAATAGGACTTCATTAATACAATTTTTACAACTTTGAGACATAATCTATGCACTTTTAAAAGCGGATATAAACTAGAAAAAAAAACACCAAGTAAGCTTCACTAATTATAACCTCAACACATCATCTCAAGTGATCCAAACAAGTACAGCTAACCAATATTTTCTGATCGCCAAGAAGATGATTATGTGGTTAGAACTCGAAGAGAGAAGATAAACGAGGTTTAGAGAATGAGCTCTAAAGACATGGTGTGTGTTTTAAGTAATGAGACCTTTTAATGAAATTTCTATTTATACCTTTAGCTTTTTAATATTAAAATAAAGTAGTCTCATTATTTAGAACACATTATCTACTCTTAAGACTCAATTTCTTGGATTATTACAATTAAAATCCCTCTGCTATGCTCTAAGGACTATACTTGTCCTTGCTTAATGGTTGTGAAACTATAAAAGCACCAAGATTAAGAAGAACAGTAGAAGAGCTTGAGAGAAAACTTAATTTATTTTTTTTATGTCAAGATTGAGGCTAGTTATAATTACAAAGAAGGAAAGAAGAAAAGGAAAACAAATGAATTAGAAGGGTATCATGTTATTAGTGTTAATGGGTGATATCTTTTCCTTTTCACGTTATATTATGTCCCTTTCTTTAAAGTTCTCATCCTAGACCCAAAGATTGATTTCCATGATTACTTGATTTTGGATTTTGATTTTTGCATAGTTTTACACTCAAGGATGGCACCATAATTTCATTCACCCGAAAACATTGATGTTCAAATATATTGGTTTAGAAAAGAACAAATATATGATAACACTGACAATGCAATTTCTTATTAAATGCTAGTTGATTTAAATACATTAAAAACAATTAACTAAGATATCACATCTCAGTGATTCTAGCAACCACTACTAATGACTTAGTTAAAAAATAGGAAATAATTAATCCACTAACAGTTATAGATAAATTCTACGTAAATCAAATTGACTAATTCAAATTGAAACAAATATAAAATCTTCCTAAAAATATGCTATTAACAATGCAGTTCTCAACACTCATCGTTGTCTTTGAAGCTGCAAACTCCTAGCTTCTTCCTTAGGAATTCTAACCTATTGAGTGGAAAAGATTTGGTAAATATATCAACAGTTTAGTCTTATGTGCAACAGTAAACTAAACATGCATTGTCACTTTGTTGAACTTCTCTTAAGTGAAACAACTTCACATTAAAATGTTTAGTCTTCTCATGAAATACAAGATTTTGTGAGATTGAAATTGTTGTTTGGTTATAAACAAAAACTTACGTGAATTTATTTTGTTTCAGACTAAAATATGTTAAAATATTCCTCAACCAAATAACTTGATTCATAGCTGCTACAATTGAGATGAACCTAGCTTCTGTTGTTGACTCTCTTGCTTTTTGGAACCCCTACAAAAAACACCTGACCCCATACTAAAATAGTACCTCGAAATACTCTTCATATCATTTAAGTTACCTACCCAATCACTGTCAGAGAAACCAAATAATTTAAAGTTTTGTACCTTGTAGTACTTAACTCCATAATTGACAGTTTCTTTGATGTATCTTACAACTCTCTTTGTTGCCTTC
Organism: Vigna angularis; assembly: GCF_016808095.1. Taxonomy (NCBI): domain Eukaryota; kingdom Viridiplantae; phylum Streptophyta; class Magnoliopsida; order Fabales; family Fabaceae; genus Vigna; species Vigna angularis. Next base: position 19,997,664 of record NC_068970.1, read on the forward strand.
AAGTGTAGTTCACTAGCACAATTCATAAATTTTAACAGCAAACTAACTAGGAATAAATGTCAAGCATTGTGGATGTAAGATACATTATATACCCAATCAAACTTCTAAAATGAGCTTCATCAACTTTATTAGCTTCATCCTCCTCGATAAGCTTCTATTTTTTATTCATTGGGGTGTTCATTGTTTTGCATTCATCAAGGTAAAATTTCTTTAGGATCTCCTCTACATAATTTTTTCTAATAGAAAAAAATCTCATTCTTCTTTTGAGTGATCTTTATGCCTAGAAAATAAGTCATAAGACTTAGATCAATCATCTCAAAGACCTTACTCATTTCTTGCTTGAATTCTTCAATTAGTGCTATGTTGCTTCCTGTTATCAAGAGATCATCAATATATAATGAAACAATTAAAAGATCAACATCAACATGTTTGACATAAAATTTTAGTTTTAGATACGCTCTTTCGAAAGCCCAAGTATAGTATCACTAATTCTACTATACCATACTCTTAGGGCTTATTTTAAGCCATATAAAGCCTTTTTCAGCAAGTAGACTTTATCTTCTTGTCCTTTTATCATGAAACCATTTGGTTGTTCAACAAAAATCTCCTCTTGTAGAAAATCATTAAGAAAAGTTGACTTGACGTCCATATGAAACACTTGTCACCCCTTTTGTGCTATAATGGCAAGTAGTAGCCAGATTGTATCATGTATTGCTACTGAGTAATCTATTCCAAATGTTTGAGAATAACCTTTTACAACAAGCCTTGCTTTGTGCTTGTTTATGAACCATCAAGGTTGAATTTTGTTCTAAACACTCATTTCACCCCCAATGACATTTTTTTCATAAGGTCTTAGAACTAGCTCCCAGGTTTGATTTCTTTCAATCATGGACAACTCCTCCTACATTGTAGTTAATCATTTCTCCTCTATAAAAACTTCTTCAAAATTGGCTGGTTCACAAATAGTTATATTGCACACTGATACATTGCTTTTTTTTTATAAATATCAGAGAGTAACCTTGTTCCACGAACAGGTGGATCATCTATAGTGTCTTCAACTTCCAATTCAGTGTTATAACTTTTCTTTGAATCACTCCAGCACCAGTTTTCATCTTCCATAAAGTGCACATCTCTGCTTATCAGAAATTTTCTAGTTTAAGGTTGAAAATTCCTCTAAGCTTTAGAAATTGTATTGTAGCTAATAAATATTCATGCTTTAGCCCTTTTGTCAAGCTTATCACGCTTAAACTAAGGTATGTATGAGTAGCTCAAGCAATCAAATACTTTAAAAAATCCAAAGAAGGTTTAAAACCAAACCAAGCTTTAAAAGGAGTTTGACTTTGCAAAGCTTGTGTTGGAAGCCTATTCTGTATAAACACAGTTGTATTTGCAACTTTGGCCCAAAACTACTTTGGTAATTCCTTTATATGAAGCATATACCTGGCCATCTCCATGATTGATCTATTTTTTATTTCACTCGCTCCATTTTGTTGAGGAGTGTAAGGAGCCTTTAATTTATGTTTAATCCCTACTTTATCACAAAAATTGTTGAAACTGATTTGCTATATACTATTTTCCATTGTTTGTCCTCAGGATCTGAATACAACAATTGCTTTGATTTTCAACATGTGCTTTTTGAATTTCTATAGAATTTCAGCTACTTCTAATTTGTATTTAAGAAAGAAAATGTATCACATTCTTGTTAGGTCATAAATAAAAATAATATAATAAAGACTTTCTTTTATTGATGGAGTTTTTTGTGAGCCAACAACATCATTGAGAACCAGCTGCAATTTTTTACTAGCCCTTCAACTACTTTTAGGAAATGGTTTCCTTGTTTGCTTTCCTAATCTACAAGCTTCACATTCAGCTGGCTTCTTTGTCAAGGAAGGAATTGCACAAACTAATTGATTTTTCAGCATGTAGTTCATTCCCAAATGATGAAAATGACCCATTCTTTTGTGCCAAAGATTGATTGAGCTTGTTGTCACTGGAAATTCAACTTGCTCCTCCTTCATTGGATTAAATGAGAAACTCTTGCTCCTCATCTTGACTTTAAACATTTAAAGGCTTGTTGGATCTTTAATTTTGCAGCCTTTATCTTCAAAGATAACTTTGAACCCTTTCTCTAGCAATTGTTTGGCACTAAGCAAGTTTTGGTTAATTTTAGGTACATATAAGACATCAAAGAGGTTTTTTGTACCTATGTAAGTTGTTATAGCTATTGATCTCTTGCCTCTTACTGGAATTTGTTCATAATTTCCAATTTTGACCCATTTAACTTTGATCTTGTCTAAACACTTGAACAATTATTTTTCATAGGTCATGTGGTTGGTGCAACCCCTATCAAGATTCATTTAAACTGTTACTAGAGAAATATGTAACAATAAAAAGTTGGTCTTCGTTTTCTTGCGCATTTTGTGCATCAGCTTCAGCTTGTTGGATATTTGCTTTGTAAATTACAGCTTCATGACTGATTTGATTTGCACTTACTGCACTTTGCATCAAGTCTCTCCCATCAGCTAAATGGTGGATGACCCATTTTTCTACAATGTTGACAAAGTGGATAATGTTTCTTTTTACCCTTACCTTGTTTATGATTGTATACACCATTTTCATTGCTTGATGGTTAGATCCTTTTGAAAATTTTCTTTTTACGAGTTTTGGCCTCATGATGCTTGACAGGGAGTACACCTTCAACAATACGATCTTTTACTGTTTTTGGGCTTGCAAAGCATGTAACACCTTTGCCAAAGTAATCTTGGATAGATTCTTTGTGTTCTCTAATGAGGTAATAAACGCTTTGTACCTCTCTGGCTCTGTTACAAGGATTTTCTCAACAATTTTGGAGTTTGCAAAGTCACTGCCCAACAACTTTATTTAGTTGTTAATGCCTAATGTGTTTAAGTACTCCTTGATTGTCTTTAACTCTTTCATCCTTTACAACTCAAATTTCATCCTTAGGTTTAATATTTGAATGCTTCTTATTCTATCATCTTGTTCATATTCTTCCTTTTAAAAATCCCAAATTTCTTTGGGTTACTTAAGGGTCATAATTCTAGTGAAAATCAATTTTGTAACACCAAAAAACAAGGACGACTTTGCCTTTGCCTTCTTTGTTTTTTGTTCCTTATTAATTTTTGATTTGGGTCATGGTAAGATTCTCCTCCAAGGGTTGACCAAAGTAATCATCTTCCACAACTTCTCATAAATCTAATCCCTCTAGATATGACTATATTTTTATGGCCCATATATCATAGTCTTCCTCATTAAAGATGGGAAGTGTTATTGGAAATGAATTTGATTCTCCTTTCATTCTATAGGTCCCTTAAGAAAAAAAGGGCTCAGATACCAATTGTTGGTTTAAAGAAGAAAAAACATATGATAACACTATAGATAAATTTCTTATTGAGTGCAACTTGATTTAAATTCATTAAAAATAACTAACTAAGAGATCACATCTCATGATTCTAACAATCACTACTAATGACTTAGCTGGAAAAATAGGAAATAACTAATTCACTAATAACTATAGATAAATTCTACATAAATCAAATTGACTAATTCAAACTAAAACAAATATGAAATTTCCCTAAAAATATGCAACTAACAAGGTAGTTTTCAACAAAATATAAGAGTCAGTTCATATTTTCAAGTTCTTGTAGAACAAACAATATTTGAAATCTATTATGAAGTTCATCACTAGAAAGTGTTTGTAGTTAATTGCTTGCGTTGGTGTTCATGTGCAAATTAGGAAAAGCAAAAAGAAATGGGAATAGAATAGTCCTTGGTTTACTTTAAAACAGCTTCCCTACCTGTTGTTTTTCTACGATGTCATTTGGACAACTTATCCAAAGTATTTCTATTGTTGTATTACATGCTATCTCATAACCTTTTTTTTTCTCCTTTTTTAGAAATTTTAGTGTGTTAACCTTTTATTCCTTCTAACAAATTGTTAAAATTGGGTTTTTTTTAAACTAATGCGGGAAGCTTTGCCTTATTTACAAAAACAGAACAATTGACAAATAAATCCCATGACAAAGGGCAAGTCGTGTGCAGTGTGGATGACATCTAAAGTGAATTCGTTAAGTATGGAGACAACTACTTAAAATTTGGAAAAGTTAAAGTTGTGTGGCATAGTAAGGACTTATGTGTTAACATTTTGAACCAAAGTTATGATTAGTACTAGCAATTTCCAATTTAACTAAAGTCGCAAAGTAACAATTTCAATTGTGCACTATGTTGAATTCAAGTCGTGCTCCATGATAACGACTTACAATTGTGTTTTATTTTTTCAAAAAAGAAACAACTTATGTTGGAGCAATGAAGTCCAGGAAGTTCAAGAGTTTAAAACTTACTAGTGTGCGTGATTGAGTACAAGATGGAATATTCTTATTAATATAACATAATGATAAACTAAAAATATGAAAACCTAATCACGATAGGGATAAGTTCCCATGTGATGTCCCTCATTTCTACAATATGAACATTTATTTGGCTTATTGGGATTTGTTCGATTCATTTCATTGTGGATACGAATAGTTGTAGGTTGTCTCGATGCCCTATGGTGCATGTGTGGGTTCGGAATGAAATCAGGTCCGGTGTAGGTGGACCAATAATCTTTATTTTTAACCAGATGAAACTAAAGTTCATATGCCTTGTTGATGGTATAGAGACTATATGCAAAATGGATGTATGTGGTCAAGTCTAAATGGGAGAAATAGCAAACAACTATTACATGATGATAAGGTAGTCGAAGAGCTTAGAAATGACCACAATCACACCACTAGTCACTTAATTTAATTGTGAAAGACACTTGTGGACGATGATCATGTGGAGAAAATATCTCTTGAACCTCAAATTTGAAATTTTATCAATCATATCTATGCACATGACACAAGCTCGCTTGTGGTTGATTTTTTTTAATAATTTCATTTATATATTTTGGATATTGATGGCCAAATCTTAACATAGAATCTACCTTTAGGCCTCGATCAATAAACCATGGCGCAGTCCTTTTAGAATAGAGTTGATATATTCAGCCAAGTTTGTTGTCATGTGACTAAACCTACTGCCTCTATAGGCTTGAGTCCACTTTTGTAATAGTATTTAATTGATCCAAGAAGCCATTTGACATGAGTGGGATCCCAATGTCGATAACTTTGCATCCAATATAGGTTTTTTGACCTTGTAAGTTGTGAAAGTTAAATCAATTAGTTAGTTTAATGTCACGTACACTTATGAATTAAAGAGTAAGACTTGTGAATGAAAGAGTAATTTTATTACCCATGTTAATTAATTACTTCTTCAAGTAATGGTTTTTGAACTTTTTGTTGAAGTTTGAAGCCACGCTGCGTATGTAATATACTAATTGGAGCTCATCTGCTTCACATCTACTTCTTTATACTATAAGGTTGACAATATGTTCTTCCCTCTAAATATTATATCAAGCAACAGTTTGGTTGTGGTGTGACTTGCTCTCACAATGGTTGAAAATATCATATTAAAGTCTTCTTTGTCTCACATTCCACTATCGCGAAGCCTATGTCCTGTCTTCTGGAGATTTTCTACACCATCCACAATCTTTTGGTCAGTCGTCTATGGATCACGATCAAATGTTTGAATATTCTCACCCTCTGCCTGGCAACCCATCAAACACCTCATTCCAGCAAGTCCCTTCCTCATAAGCATTCTTTTCATCTCACTCAAGCTTTAGTGTAGGATCATTACACGTGTTTATCACTTCAAGCATGATACTATCGACATAATTCAAGGACTTCATCAATATCATTTTATCCTTCACCAATGCCTTTTCAAACATCATAAACAGTTGTTCATCATCCTCACTTTTCTCAAAATGAATAGAGTAAGAAAAACAACAAATCACACTAACAATAACCACATAAACGATCTAAAAGACCAAGAAAAAGACGATATTAGAGATCATATATAAATAGAATTCTAAGTATTATATAATATTAATTCATAAAAATTTTATTATTATTATTTTTAATCCAATATTTCTAACACAACCTAATAGTTTAAAATTAATTCACACTTGATTATATTTTAAAAAAATCAAAAACTACAAAACAATTCATTAAAACTAAATTCATTAAAAGTAAATTCGTCATCGTTAATAACCGTTTCAATTCAATTAAAAATTGATAATGAAAGTCACCATGCCATATAACTTTGATTTAAATTTATTTCATAAAAGTTATTAAGATTCGTAACGATTTTGAATGAAAAATTTATCTTCACTTACTACCACTTTAATTTAGAAGTTGTCTAAATTCAATATGACTTACTCTTGTAATATGAAATATTAATCAATTACCTCATTTTTATAAACAACAAGAGAAAGTTATCCCATTTTAAAAAACAAAAATTTGGCAATATAACATGTTAATAAAAAATATATTCATTTGGCACGCTCTCACACTCTTTTAATAATTTAACTTTAGCATTTGATAAATAAATGCACAAATTTGTTTCTGCTCCAAAACCAAGGCATGTTTTCGGTTTTGCAGAAAATGGTGAAAGAAAATATCTCTTAACCATAAGCAGCCACGTAAGGAAACTAAAATGTGGATTCATGTTGGGTTGACACCACTCTGACCTCTATAACTCTATAACCCCTGTTTTGGCAAAACCACTGTCTGAAACTAAGTGAAACTGAAACCACTACCCATTGTCACTATATATGAACCTTGCTTATCATGAATCAAACCAGAAAGAGAAATGGATTTCACGAATTCCAGATCTCAATCAGCTTTCGCAGAAAGAGAAAAGGAGAATGTTGATAGCTTAGGAGAGAAGGAGTGGGTAACAGAGGGTGCGAGTGCGATATCCAGACAGCTCCAGTTGAAGTCTTCAAAAGCCCGTTTCCAGAGTCTGGACAAACAAGCTGTCCTTGGACGCTTACAGCAACACAGGTCTTACAACAGAGCCAAAAGCGCTTTGGAGGCTCTGATGGACACCTCTGATGCCAACTCCGCCACTGTGCATGAACAAAAGTGGTTTCATCTGGCTGACTCTTTCTCTTCTCCATAACTGGAAACACCTTAACTACTACTATACTATTTGTCACCTTCTGAATACCACCTTCTATTATTATCTTGTATGCAACTTCTCATAACCTCTTAAAAGAGTAGAAGCACCAATCTTCACTAAAAATGAGTATCGCTTATACAAATTCCTCCTAATGATAAGAACTCTTCATGCTCCATTTAATGGTTTATCTCTGTCTACAGATATTTTCTTTAAGAAAATTAAGCTCTTAATCTTGTTCTTTAATAATAATAATAATAATAATAATAATAATAATAATAATAATAATAATACTTTATAATTTAGTTACTTCCATAGAGATTGTTTATTTACTTATCTCAATCTAAGATGAGATATATTTTTCAGTTAAAATATATTGGAGTTAAAAATATTTTGAGAAAAATATCATTAATTTATAATCTTTTTTGGAGTAAAACATTACTAAAGTCTCTTCACCTGTTACCAACTTGGAGGTTTAATTTCTGACCCACCTTCCTATTGGAGTACTTTCTCCTGTTCACTTATTTTGAAATAATATTAAAATATCAATCCATGTAAAATAAAATGTATTGGAATTTAAATTCTCAATTATAATTTTTAATATTCATATATTCTGAAATTATATTTCACTATTAAACTTATGGAACGTATAAATATATAAAAATTATATTTTAGAATTTTGTTTCCGAACAAATAAAACATAATCTGAACACTGGATTCTAAATATCCAATTCTTAAAATGAACAAAGTAAAAAATGACTTATGGAGCTTGTAACTCTGGTTCTTCCTTTTAAAGTTTAGTTATCTTTCCTTTTACTTTGGAGACTTTTCTTTCCTTTTACTTTTTATTAAGTTTCAGATCCTAAGTTAATTTAGGAACTTCCTATTAAATAAATTTGGAAATTTTTTATCTTTCAAAATTTTATTAAAAAATATTTACAATCTTTTTAGTATTAAAAAAATATATGTTAATAGATACAAAATTATGAAATTTAAATTTAAAACATTATAAAAGTTATAAAATTGTAAAATTTAGAAATTATAAAATTAAATGAAATCAACCCAGATGATAGAACAGAATAAGAATATGCAATACTTAATTAATCGTTACATCATTAATTAATAAAAATAATATTAGACGTAAAAAAACTTAATTTGAAAAATATAATTTATAATTTTTTAAGTATTTATCATAAAAATTCACAAATTTAATAAGAACAATTAAGTTCATACTTCATGATTTCCATGACAGAAAATTATTTCAAAAATTACTTAAATAACCTTTTTGTCTATGCTAATCACTATAAAATATTTTTAAATTAAATTAATACGTTTATTTGATCTTTTCTTCTTCACCTACTCTATAATGTTGTTTCACTATTGTATAATGTTATTAATACTTTTACTTTTTTCACTTCACTGATTAAATTCTTGTTTTTCATGTGTATAGTATTAAACATTTTCCTTGCTTGTATTAATAATTTTTGTTTCCTTGGTAAAAGAAATATAAAGATACAAAAAAGTGTTAGACTTCTACAATAAAATTAGCAAATAGCTTATGTTTTGTTTACATTGATATTAATAATTCCTATAACTTACCTCTTTTAGTTTTAGTAAATCTCCTCACAAGCATCTAAGATATTACAATATTTTCAAAATATAAATATTAAAATTAATTTTATATTCTTTTGTTAATATTTTAGTTTGTTATAATATTGTTCTCTTCAAAGCTAAGAATGTAATACTTAGTAATGCAATTTTTTTATTCATCTCATTCATATATTACTGTATTATTTTTTTGTCATAGATTTTATAAATATAATTTTGTCATAGATTAAATTTATAAATATGAATTAAGTTAGATATAGTAATTTTTTTCTTATATACACATATTTCATATGAGTAAAATAATAATTAATATAGTAATATTTAAATAATTAATTTTTGTTTGTTCAATTTAAATCGGCTTTGCAGTGTTAAATCACATGTCAAACTGAATCACTCAATTAAAATAATCTAAATTCATCTAAAGATTTCAATGTTAGCTAATTATCAATTTTCTACATTAATTTTTTGTTATATCTTTCCTAAATCAGTTTTCAGACATTATGGAGGAGCTTAGTACATGGAACAGTTAAAAAATGATTTTGGAATATATATTTCATAACACAGATTCATACTTCTGATTCAAGATAACATGTTCAAGAAATGTTAAACAACTTTTATTTATGTATTTAAGAATGATAACAATAGATTTTTTTTTTCAAAACATAAGCTCATATATATATATATATATATATATATATATATATATATATATATATATATATATATATATATATATATATATATATATATATATATATATATATATATATATAATACTATTTTAAATATACTTTTGTGTTCCAGAATATATCCTTTCTGTTGAAAAAACAATAAATATAATAATACCGTATTTTGGATCTTTCTAACTAAAATATTTTTGAATGATTTAAATAAAATAAATAAATAAGTCTTTGATAATAGCTTTCTTACCCTTAGTAAAACCAAGTTGTTTGTAATTTAAAAATTACTTAAATTAGTATTACTCAATCCAAAAATGTACAAAGAAAATAAAGAAGTAATTTAGTAAAATAAATGCAAACAGTCCAAAATAAATTTTCGGATTAAATTATTTAATATTACAGAGTGGGAAAATTTATATTTAGAAATTGAATGTTTGAAAACATAATGGTATAATTTGTAGTAAATTATATATGAATAATATATATATATATATATATATATATATAATAAATAAGAGAACGATAATATTCTAAGACATAGGAACTCCTTTACTGGCATGGGAGGAACTAGGAAAGAAAACAACTTATCCTCTGAGGTTCATTTAGAAATTATGAAAGTGTAGAAAGAAAAACCTGGATTAAGTCTGTCATGAAGCTGAAATGATTAGGTTAGAGAAGCCTCTATTTTCTTTTTTTAATGTTGTTCTATGAATCTTTTGAAGGAAGAGGTCATCCAAAATCTGGATAGAGATGTGAAGAGTAAAGAAGGGAAAACAAATAGTCAGGACTTGGATTATTTGTCTAAGGCTATTTTTGCTTAGGCTTTTGCTTTCTGCAATCCCAAAATTTCTTAAGAACCCTCCAAAATTTTGAAAATAACCGTTTTACCCTCCTTGAGAGTGGTTTTCATATTACATATTCTGATAATTTTTTGAAATTTTCAAAATAAACTTTTTGGAATATAATTTCTAGAATAGGATTTACTAAAACTAAAAGTGTCAAAATGGATTATTTGGCATATTTGATTGAAATTTTCAATCCACTATAAACCTGTTTTTATCCAACTCACAAATTAAGAATCCATATACGAGTTAGTCAATTCTTGATATATACTGACCCATAGAAAGATCAATAATAACTTTAGGAAGAATCTGTAAAATAATTTTGGTATCCTTACCCACAAAACATACAAAATTAATAAGTGAAACTAAAATAATTATGACGTAAATTGAATCAAATTATTTTTGGAAGGCTATTTTTGTTTGCTATCTAAGTTAAATTAATTCAGGTTAGACCAACTCATAAGTTTATGAGCTTAGCTAAAGTTGACCCGTAGATTTATAGATTTATGGTCTAACACGTCTTATAAAATAATAATTATATTTAAAAAATAAAATTAATATTATTTTTTAACTTTCCACGAAAAGAATATATACTTTTAAAGATATTTTCACAAAGGTAAGTGATTTATAAAATAAGATTATCTCCAATCCTAATATGATAAACACAATTTAACACTTTTTTTTTGCTTAGATTTGTACAATGATTTTGCTTGAAAATAGTACAACGTTCCTTAGTTATCTCTACATGGAAGGACTCATATTTAAAGGTCTTGAAAATATGATCGTGTTTAAATGGGTGTAGTACTCAAACTTGAGCACACTTCACTTTTGTCACTACTACGATACTGTCCAAAATACAATTTTTATATAAAACTTTTATTTTTACTGCGATATTATCCAAAATACAATATTTATCTTCCATTAAGTACAGTTCATAACTATTAGATATGGCGTAGGAACCTTATAAAGGAAATGAAGACGCAAACAGAGGTAAGGTGATTTGGAGAAGACAGAGAAAAATTGATTATTGAGTATTATGTATGTACAGGTAAAGGAAATTCGTAATTTAACAATAACAAAAGTAAATCCTAAATATACTTCATATTTATCTATTAAAAAAATTAAATAATAAAATCCAAAAAGAAAATAATGTCAAGAGACCCCAAATGAATTTCCAAATAACATTATATCATTTAACCACACACCCAACACATTTGACTACCACTAAGGGCTCCACCAACACTCTTCCGTATCTCCACTTACACAACCATTAGCCACCACACCATTATTGGAGAATAAAGTAAAAACCTTTTCACGTATAAAAGAGATAAAATGTAAAATGGTCTTTCTGAAAAATTACAAGGACGTCAAAACATTACTGAAAGTCCACCAAGAAAGACCCTTAAAAGCAAACAGAAAAAGAAAAGAAAAAAACAACAACGAGACATTGTGACTGACATTTAATGTTGGTGTTCACAAGACATGTGAGTGACATTGAAAAATATTTTTTAATCTAAAAATATGTGTCTTACACAAAACTAAAGTCTTAGTTCTAAGACATTCATCAAGTTACATCAATATATTTTAATTAGGGAGTATCTTATAAACATAGGTCTTAAATTTAAGATGCTTACTAAAACTGTTCTATATCTAAAAGTTAAATTTTTTTAAAGATATTTAGTATAGTAAAAGTTTTAGTCATATTGAAACCGTGTAAAAGCGGTGTTGAAGTAGACCATATCGATGATCCAAGGTTGTTTAAGTAATGTCCTAATGATGATAATATTAAATATTTAGATGAAAGTGTTGAAGAACAAAACATAAATGTTTCATATTAACTTACTTGCTCATCAGTTAAAATTTCTAACTTTGAGACATGATAACTGACATATTAAGAAGTTGAAAAGATTAAAGGTTGGAAACAATTTTTCTTTAATTATTCGCTGATAACGAATCAACTCAATATCATACCTCTTATCACTTGTCACATGTTAGTAACTAAAAGAAATAATGTAGTGCGTTAAAAAACAAAAACAAAAATTAAAATAAAACCTTGAACAAACCAATAAAAGAAGAGGGAGGAATTGCATTTTACTAATTTTCAAAGAGCTGCCTATTTACATATAATTAGTGGAGCATCATCTTTTTCATTGGTCAGAATTTCACATTAATTAAAAATACAACATATTCAAAATATAAAAATGAGTTAAATTAATTTTTTTTTAAGATGATATGAGAATATATCTTAAAAGAAATTTATTATTTGTTAAACTTTAAAAAAGAAAAATGAATCTCTTTCAATGTTCTGTACAACGGTGGACTGCAAGTGGTTATGACGATCTGAAAATATCTTTAGCTTATGGGTGCAAGAGAATTCCTAAAAAGCATGTCTACGTGGTTCCTTAATAAATGTGTGAGAATTATAGTGGTTTCAACCAAACCATTTGGAGGGCAATTTGTAGAGTTTGTATGTGTTTGCATGCAAATAGATACAAATAAATCCACACACACACGTCATGAAGAAGATCCATAAAGAAAAGACAAGAAACAAGTTAAGAGTAATTGACCCGTCACAATTAGAAGGGAGATAACCATATTTTGCTTCATACCTTGAACATGCCATGATTATATTGACAGATGATACCGTGAACTTGCCATATATATATATATATATATATATATATATATATATATATATATATATATACATGCCGTGATTGTGGAATGGAGTATTCTAAGTTGTAACAATGCCAAGACGAAAAGGGGCAAATATAAATTGAGAAAGAAAAAACACACAAAGTCAAGGTAAAGTCAACAGGGTGCATCGGTTTGGTGCGTGAGACTCAGTAAAAAGGTTGATTTTGGTGGATCAAACAAATAATTATAAACAAAATAATGTAGAGGATCTTATGAATATCAATGTGGATCAACTTTACTCATTTTTATTCACTCTGTATTTGGTTCTTAGAAAATATATTGGACCGATCTGTCCCCAATAAAAATACGAAATAATTTTTTTAATCTGTTTCTCATAAGGAATGAATTGTTTTGTAATTTCATCATTAGTTATAACATGTATTATATGCAAAATTTTAATAACCTTATTTTTATTTAATTTAATTAATAAATTTATTTCTTAAAATAAATAATGTTTATAATTTTATAACTTTTAATTTTTCACTATAAGCTGTTAAAAATTTCATAGCATATGTGTATAATTATATATAAATTAATTGTAATTTATAAAAACTTTTTTTTTTCTCAAAAGAGTTATAAACAAATTCATCTAACACCTACAAAACATCTTTGTTCTCCAACCTTTGGGCTTCGTAAGTCAATGCTTCATTAATATCTTGTTCTTTTTCGGAAAAATAAGTGTTACTTTTCTTGACTTAATTCATCTAAACTTTTTTTTTTCCGAATTGTAACAAGATATAGTTTCTAGAAACTATTATTCAAGAAATAAATTATTTTTAAAAAAATTTATCCAATGCCATATATGTTATTGATGTTATTCTGGTATTAAATTTGAAATTTTAACTTGATAACCTACCAAAATAATCTTATTAAATATTTACATGTCCGTTTTGTATGTAGAGGTAGATACAGTATTCTATTTAAGCTTTTTTTTTTACTGATTTTTATGAAATTAATACTTAAACTTACTATTCTTTTCTTTCTTCAAAAATATTTTTTCAGATATGACTATAACTTTTCCCTATAGCTGGGAACTCAGTCACCCAATTAGATAAATAAAAAATAAATTATAATTGTGAGTTTTTAGGTCAATAACTATATTAATATAAAATATATTTCAACAAACTATTTTCATAAATATTTTTAGGAATTAACAAAACGAAATAAGTTTCTTCACAGTATGTAACATACAAGATGAAAACTTACAAAAAGGTGATATAAAAATTTATATAATTTAGTTTATGAGTAATTTGTATTCATAGAAAATTTTATTTAATTTTTGCTATAAAACATGGAAAATTTGATCCAAATATCTATATTGAAACTATAAAGAGAAAATAGTGTGAAGTCTATAAAAACCTGAGAATCCATTTAACTGGTAAAAATGTTCAAGTATTAACAATAATAAGGTATAAAGAAATGGTCACCTAAGAAAAATGAAGCAAGGCTAGAGTGGTAAATTCCAGTTATATAATTATTAGTATTGGTGAGATTTTTCTGGACGTCTTAGAAAGGTTTTCCCTTCCCAATTGTGGGGAAAACAGCTTATTTGGTTAAGTGGCATATTATATTGATGATGTGTTAGGTTATCCAATAAAGAATGTTTGTTTTATGTAATCATCAAAATGAATGGTATGTACTAAATTGATTTGGTAATGATATTTATTTATTGTTTCATAATTCAAAGTATTATCTACTTACATGGAGTACTAAGTTTGTGATGGAGGCAAACGCAAAGCATTGGGTCCCTCACCACATTTCCCACTCCATTCATCTTGTGTTTTGGTTATACCATTTTATAATTTATTGCTTGACCATCGCCATCACCAATATTTTTCTACATTTTTTCTTTTCTTTTCAAATAAGAAATCATTATCGTGTAATTTGGTGTATGCTAGAGGACGTTTTCCACACACATGACCTGTTCCCCATAATTTTAAAACATGTTAGTCGTAACACCCACATATATTTATGTTAAGCAAAAGTTCACATATATTAGTATTATACAAGTTTTAATACAAGAGTGATACACCATAAAAGGCTTATAGAGCATATCGATTCTAAAATATAGATGCATTTAATCAAAACATATATATATAATCTAATGAAAGACTTATATGAAAATTTAATATTTGTTTACAATTATCACTAAAATTTGTATCAACATCTGTTATGTTCTACATACAATCATAACACAAAATAAAATAATTTTGTATACGGTGAGTTATTTAAGTTACTTAAAATTAGGAATTTATGATTGAATGTAAAATATATACATTAAAGTGTTATTCAACTTAATACATTTTTTATCAAAAGAGTCCTTTCCACACATTATAGATTTATAATAAATCTAAGCACAATTGAACGCTAGATAGATAATATATAAGAGACTAACATCCTTTAAAAAAAAGTCATATTAATATATATAAAACTATCATTTGACCTAATTCAAGACTTTGAAAGAAAAAAAAAAACTAAAAATCTAAATTGATTTAAGTTCATTACAACTAATATTTATGCATTTATCATGCATTTTAGGCATACAAGAAATTCTTCCTCAACTTTTTATGGTTAGTACAATGTGATTCTAGGAGGAGCTAAATAGAATCTGTAAACATATTATACGTTTTGCACAACTGTAAAATAATCAAAGTGAAAGTGTAAAGAAGAGATTGCACACACATATTTGTATTGATTTACTTAGACACTAAGACTGCATTCAGTCTCTTAAGCAAGTATAAACATCTTAGGTCTTTTTCTTAATCTTTCCATAATATCAATAACTCTCAAATGAAATAATAATTACAACTCACAAATTTAAAAAGTACAATCAAAGCTCATACGATATACTTAATGGAAAGGATTTACTGTGAATAACTACATAATCTAATATTTCTCACAACAAATAAAATTTGACTCTATAATCTCAATGTGTATATGAATATTTTGCTTGTTCTTGTTCTATCTTTGTTTAATCATTCATTCATATTCTTCATCTATGCCTTGGTATTTATAATCACATTTAGAATATGACGGTTGATGTATTTCTTTCTCTAAATATTTTTTCTCTACTTCAATATCTTTATATATAAGAAAAGTCTCGATATACTTATCAAAGTATTTACTCGTGCACTAAATTCATTTTTTTGGCGACTTTATTAACTTGACTCATCTACTTGTTTTGAATTTAATCATTTAATCAATATAAGTTATCTTATCTACTTTGACTTGTTTGATGAAGTTATTTGTTATATTGTCTTGCTAATGTCTTTGACTTAAATCGTTTGGTCAACAATTTTGTCTTAGTTATTTTGACTTGTTTGATGAACTTCTTTGACTTGACTCATTCTTTAACTTCTAAAATTCTTTAACTTCTAAACTTATTTTATCCGATCTTTATTACTTTTTATGAATCTTACTTCAACTCATAAGGACCCATTAGATAATAAAATGTAATCACAACTTATATTGGGTGAGTAATTAAACAGTGAGTGTATGATGAATAAGTCAAGTCGTCTAATGAGTATTTAGCAATAATGAATAGGTTTATTCCATTATTTATATGAATGTATTATACTTATTTCTTTAACCAATCAATAATTTTATTACTTGAATAATTTAACTAATATTATGAATTTTGTTATCATCCAAACTTGTTTTATCATATTAGTGTCTAATGAATTTGTAATGTCTAATTCTAATACTTACTACTCGATATTCTAAATTAAGTTGCTTAAATTATTATATTAAATTATTATATTATTGATTATGTAAGAGAATATGTTATATTGTAGATTCTATCAGTTAATAGTCACAAATATCACTAAAGTCTAGATACATGACTCGATTAATCTAATTTAACAAAATAATACCATACATTAATTTAATAAAATATATCATTTTAGGTTTATGCATAAACTTAAAATAATACTATTAACCAATGATATTATATCTACTAATATTATCATATACATACATATTTGTATATACATACAATATATATATATATATATATATATATAATTCATATTATAATTTAATAATATATATTAAAATAATAGTATGTAAAGTGATCATTATTAAATAATTATTAAACATGATAATTATAATAAAATTGTAGAACATAGAAAGAAATTCGTATACATTTAGAGAATATAAGGTAGTTTTGGAATGGTTAAATATTTGTCCACAATATAACATGAATAAGACAAACGCATGTTTAAATAAATTAAGGGTGTTTTTAAATAAAGATAGTCAATTATCCAGGAGAAAAAATCAATTCTTGTCATTGACTCTTTCAAGATAATTAATTATATTTTAAATATTATTAATTATTTTATTTTGTTTAACTGAAAGATAGTTTAAAAAAATGTAAAACTTCTGAAAGACAATATAAATAATAAATTTATACAAATACTTAAGAAATATCTGTTTTGATATTACCTTTTTTGCGATAACCTATAGTCAAAACACCTTCCCCATTTTAAACCATGTATAAGTAAATTTTAGTTTATAAAATAAATTTATTTATTTGGTTTTTCTTTTTATGTGTTTGCAAAAACTAATGGTCACTACTTATACGAACATTTTCTTTTTAAATTACATATAAATAAATTATAGTTTAAGAAAATATATTTATTTATTTTTTATTTATTAGAAATGTTTTGCAAAATGGTTATGGAAGAGACTTAGAGTAATTCTTTTTTACCCAACTTTTGTTTTTTCCTTAAATGGGAAGTTGGCCAAACAATTATTTAGAAATATTCTTAAAATAAAAAAATGTTTATATGTGTGAAAATATGTAAATTAAGGATTTTTTTATCAGCATAAATTAAGGAGCTTAAAAATAAATGTATTTATTACCTTCTACTCCTAACTCAAGACTGAAAAGATAAAATATGAAATTAGTCTTGGCAAGTCAACACTCTGGTCAATGGTTTATTCGTTTGACATATATATAAATAAACATCTAAAGATGTTGATTTATTAGTTATTGTTATTCATATATTAATTTTAAATTATTTCTTTAAATTTCCATAATATGAATTTATATTATTTCTATTTTTCTAAATATTTTCATTCCTTTAAAATATTTATGTGAACATAAATATTTATCACTTGGAATTAAATATTGAAATTCTTTGATTGTGGTAATACATATATTATGTGCATATATTAAAATAAAGTTTCATTACTTAAAGAAATTTTATATTTCAAAAATTAAAGGTTTTAAATATCTTAATATAAATTAATACAACGTAAGATTATGAGATATTGATAAATTAAATTTTTAATAATAAATAGAATATTTGTTTGAATTTCATTTTTTTTTATCTCTCGTTCACTTGAATGGATATGGGAGAGAGTGAAAGGTATTTGACAGGATTTGAAAATAAATTTTTGTTGTTGTTTATTTGAATGAATTTAAAGATAAATGAAAATGAATTTGAAAGTAAATTTTTTTAATCTGTCACGTCAATTAAATCCTTTATTTTTATTTCTTTTCCTTTATTTTTATTCTCTGTACCAAATGAATTAAGGGAATATGTTAACAAGGGAGTGTACAAATCAAACTTTTTTTTATGTGAAAGATGAAAGGAAGTATGCACGAAATCGATTTTCAGATGCTATATAACGTTAATCTGACGTATGATGATGGATTATCTTCTGATGAAAAATCAATTATTTGGAAAGTGATAACTTGTGTGAACAATTGGTTCTTTCATATTTCCATACTTTTATTACAAAATTAATACCAGATATATGATATTGACTTATTAATATATTTATGATTGATTTTTTTTCTGTATATATATAATTATTAATATTATTATTAGTATCTGACATTCAAAACAATAATTTGTGATTGAGGTAAAATGGATTATTCTCAATTCACATAATGATCTTACGTGGCTAAGAATGTTTTTATGGCTGAATAAACAACTATTCTACTTAATAAAGTATATATGAGCTTGTTTATTAAGGTAATTTTTTCCGTAGTAAAAATAGAAAAATAAAAGGAAATTCCAATATATTTGTTTTCAATTTACTCTCACTTATCTAAATAAAAAAATGTCCTAATTATTTTGTATTTCTATGTTTGCTCTTTTTATGGACATTATTTCTTCCACACTTGCCAAAGAAGCATGTGTGTGCATAGGCAAATTGTGAGAAAGAGCAGGGGCTTTTGTGTGGAGAAGAAAATAATCAAAGGGTAGATTGGTCATTGAGAAAAGACCCAAAAATGAAGACATGTAGTTTACGTTGGGGTCCCAGGACAAGTGGTCTGAGATGCCACACAACAATTAGAAGAAGCTTCTCTGAAAACTCACTCAATCAAAACGCTCTTTTGCCTGTGTTACGCAGTGCGATGCTCTTCTTTCATTCCTTGGTCTCTTTATGCTTCAGAAACGACAACGTTAACTCTTCTACTACTTCTTACATCACATCACACACACCATTAACTTTCAACCTCGATCTTCGAGTGGTTTGGTGAAGAACTCCTGCCTCTGCCACACTCATTAATTTCCCAATTGCCCAGCCCGGAAGCTAAAGGTATGCATATATATCATATCAACGTCACCCTTCATTTTTCTCTCTGTTTTCCATTCCAAACTTAATTCAAACCTTTATTTCCTGTGAGCATTTATTGAGATAGATGGCTGTCCAACCGCATCCTTCACAGGATTTAATTTCCGTTTTTCCAAAGTCAACCGTATATTTAAACGCTTTTCCAACTTCCTCAAAAGCCTAACTCTTTATTACAGCAGAAAGCTGATGATTACACCGTTCCCTCAAATCCAAGTTTCATTTCGCATCCAGAGATGTTCCACCGCAGCACAAAGTTCGCACTGCTTCTCTCCATCTTCGTTTTCTGTTCAACCATCGCCCGAACCAGCAGCAACTGCCAGCCCAGTTGCGGTTGCGGACAACATTCCCTAAAATACCCTTTTGGGTTCTGTTCTTACAGCAAAGTCAAACTAAACTGCAGCAGCGACAGTACGAAAGTCAAAATCGGCGAGTTCGAGGTTCAGAATATAACCTCTGATAGCATATTCGTGAGTCTTCCGGTGAAGTGCAACCGCAGCTTGGGAATCATAGACCCTCTTTTCGGTGTCAACTTTGCTCCTACGTTCAACAATAGCTTTCTGTTGCAGGGTTGCAAGTCCAAACAGAATGGCTGCGATACTACCCCATCGAGTTTCGTTGGCGAGCACGGCCCAGTGGAGGGGTGTGATTGGAAAAACAAAAGTGAAAATTTTATTTGCTTCAAGCGGTTGCCGCGTAATAATAGTTCGCGTGAATATGTGCTCCAGAGTGATTTGAAAGGAATTGGGTGTAGCTTCTTGTTTTCTGCCATTGCTTATGATAAGAGTAAAGGAAAAGAGCTTTCGCTACAATTACAGATGCTTGAGTTGGGGTGGTGGCTCAAAGGGCCCTGTAATTGCTCCAACAATGCATCCTGCACGGTGGTCAAGCTTGCCACAGGAGATCCAGGCTACCGGTGCCGGTGCCATGAAGGTTTCGTAGGCGACGGTTTCAAAGACGGCGATGGCTGCCGGAGTAGTGAGTCTTTTCTCATTCTTATTACAAGTTACTTTGTGGTTTTGTATACATACCTGTTAAGTCTAGTTTAATTACACTTTCATTCTGGTTAATACATTAATAGTAGTAACAAGGTAAACGGTAAACAGTGTCTAAAGTGTTATTTAAGAAAAACGTTTAAATTGAGAGAGGAGGTATATGTATTGTTTGCTTTTCGTGAAGTAGTTATTAATGATGATGACGATGATAATGGATGGTGATTATGATTGATGAATGATGACCAAGTGGTGTTTGACATCTGGTTGCGGCTTTATGCTTTGGCAACCAGGTTGGTTTAGTTTATAATACTAGTGTAGGATTGTGCATCGGGAATTTCGGGGATGAGGTTTTTTAAGTGGGGGAATCTCTTAAAGATCAGTGTGTGCTTTATCAAGGTCCACAATGGGAATATTTGATTTGTTAGGGGGCATGGGTGGTATGTAGATTTAAGCATAAAGTTCAATATTTTGATTATTGTGGACCCATTTGGACCATGATGATATTGATTCTCTTTCTGGGTGTGGGTGTTAGTTTTTGAGTTAATGGGTGATTAGTGACCCAGAATTTCGCAGAGAATATGGAAGAATGGAACTGTTCAATGCTAGGCTTGATATGTTTTTGTTTTGAAGGGTAATCTGCGTAGGAAATAATTCTTCAGAAGTCAACATGTTCTCGTGGTACCTTTGGATTATTTATGGATCAAAATGGTAGGTAAAGCACATGTCTGGTAGGATGGATTTGAATTTTTTTTGATTCTATATTATAAGTGGTCAGAGGGGAGAGAGTGGTGCCAAATACATTTATCAAGTGGGGAAGTAGGAAATGAACCTAATATTACATGTAACTTCTGAGTTCAGGACATCACCGACCGACGCTTGTTGCTTATCATTTTTTCTTTTTCTGACACTAGAAGTTGAAGTTGAGGGTGATACGAGTCATTGGAAAACTAAAATTAAGTAAACATCTTCTTTGACGCAATCTATAAGGAATATTATTGAAGGCACGACAGATCCGGTTAGAATTGGTCAGTAGATACACGGATATGAACTCACCGACATGTTGTAGATATGAATAATGCCATGATATTTAGTTGTTTACTCTATTGTTTTGGTGTCTGAAATAGAATTATGGGTGTAAAAAAATCAGTTGCATCATGCCACAATTCTTGTATTAACTATTTCATTTCATTGGACACTTAAGCTTCTGTGTATTTAATATTGTCGTTTTTCTAATCCCCTTTTTTTTCATTTTAGCCTTTTCAGCAGTTCCTCAATGCAAACCTTCAACACTATGGCCTGGCAGATGTAGAAAAGCAATCAAAATCGGTGTCCTTGTTGGAGGTAGAACCTTACGAAATTCAGCCAATATATGACCCTCTATGTAGTATAGTTCATAGATTTATTTTATTCAATGCTTTCCTGATAAATGGACCTCAGTTTCTTGTTAATAATTAGTTTACCAGTATTGATTATTGACTGCATATCTTTATTAAAAGATGCTAAAATAAGCAAAAGTTGGAGAGAACTGAACAAAAAGTAAATCAGCAAGAGTTGGAGAGAACTAAGCACTAACTGGATTTTGTGTTTTTCTTGATTGAATTATTTCTCTATTCCCATTATCCGGATACATAATCGATTCAGTTAAAAACGTGTAGTAGAATCTGAACAAGTGCTGCATTGTTGCTTACAGGGGTGATAATTGTGGCTACTCTGGTGGTTGCTCTGTCTCTTCTATGTTACTTTACTAGGCGTCGTTCCTCTTGGCTGAGAAAACAAGTTACAGTAAAGCGCTTATTACGAGAAGCTGCGGGCGACTCTATTGTTCCTCTATATCCGTACAAAGAAATAGAAAGAGCCACAAGTTTTTTCGATGAAAAACATAGGCTGGGAACTGGGGCATTTGGCACAGTTTATGCTGGACACCTTCACAACGATGAGTGCGTTGCTATAAAAAAGATTAAGTATAGAGACACCAATAGTGTTGACCAAGTCATAAACGAGATCAAGCTCCTTTCTTCAGTGAGTCACCCAAACTTAGTGCGCCTCCTAGGTTGCTGCATAGAAGGGGGAGAACAGATACTTGTGTATGAGTATATGCCCAATGGAACACTATCTGAACATTTGCAAAGGGAGAGGGGCGGAATACTTTCATGGACAACAAGACTAACCATTGCTACAGAAACTGCTAATGCTATAGCATATCTCCATTCTGCCATTAACCCTCCGATATATCACAGAGACATAAAATCCAGCAACATACTCTTGGACTACAGTTTTCAATCAAAAGTGGCAGATTTTGGGCTTTCTAGGCTTGGAATGTCAGAAACATCACATATCTCAACCGCCCCACAAGGGACCCCGGGCTATGTTGATCCCCAATACCACCAGAACTTTCACCTTTCTGATAAAAGTGATGTCTACAGTTTTGGAGTGGTTTTGGTAGAGATAATAAGTGCAATGAAAGTGGTTGATTTTTCGCGACCTACAAGTGAAATCAATTTGGCTGCACTTGCAGTTGAAAGGATTAGGAGGGGTTGTCTCGATGATATCATTGATCCCTTCCTTGAGCCACATAGGGATGCTTGGACACTCTATTCTGTTCACAAGGTGGCTGAGCTTGCATTTAGATGCCTTGCTTTTCATAGTGACATGAGGCCTACCATGATTGAAGTGGCTGAGGAGCTTGAAGTTATCAGACGCAGTGAGTGGGAAGCTTTGGAGGAAACCATATGCACAGCTTCATCGGTTGGGTCCGTTTGTTCATCGCCTCGAATAGGAAGAGAGAATTCATTGGTTGGTGTTAGTTTTGAGAGAGTTGCAGGGCAAGGGAGTGAGACATTGATTGTTCCACCCAAGAGTGAAATGTTTTTGCAATCAGTGAAGGAAGTGAAGGACAACTCTCCTGTATCTGTGCATGATGCTTGGCTCAGTGGAACTAGCTCACCTTCTACAAATTGCTAGTTAGTAAATATACTTATTTTGGGTGAAATACCCATTATTTGAATGGCAAACGTCATTCAATGGTTTTCTTTTTTCTTTTTCAATTGTAGGATATATAGCCATCTGGATGATGATTGGCATCGAGATTCTTCTTTCTTTCTCTCTGAATCGTACCAACAATGTCCAAGACAATTTAATTATGTTCACCGATCCTATGTACTCAATATACAGAATTAATCTATTCACTATTCTTTGTTCGTAAGAAAGTGACCTACGAAGAGTTAGCTTGTAGAATTTGTTGCTGGAATAACCAACAACTGAGCCTGTAACTATCTTGTTTGAATATGTTAAGTCAGTGATGGAATGTTGCTTTTGATATTTGCTAACGGTGCTTCAATAGAAGTTATCCAAGTCAATGAGTTAATAAGTGACGTTACACCAAACATGGTTTTCATTGGTGTTTTATATCGTGGTTCCGATTCCTACTGCGCCCCCTTTTGTAGAAAAGTTTAGTAAAGGGAAAGGCTCAGAGTAAGCAATTGACGCTGACTGAAAAGGTATTTTAATCATTACTGCGCCCATTGAAACTTGGTGCCTCCTAAACCAATCTAGTTATTCCACAGAAAAAACTACTTAAATACACACCAATTTAGTTCTTCGACAAAAAAAAATTACTGCAACAAATTCAACTTATAAGTGACTAAATTGCTGTAAATTAGATAGATTGGAGACTAATATAAGATTTTGTTTCAAAAGAAATACTATCCAACAACTCTTCCTCTCTAGTCTTTGATGATATCAGTAGGCCTAACTTTGCATTCAATGGTAGTGTCGGGAACTAATGACAATTTGACATATATTTATGCTATGGGTTTATTCATTCAAATTAAGGTTAATCGTTTAGAACGTAATGGCTCCTTCACGGTTATGTTTTTAACTGTTTGCTGTAATCCCTTATTGAAAGTACCCATAATTTGGGTGGCAAAGATAGGAACAAGTAACGAAATTTGCTTTGACATGAAGCGTTCAGATTGTGTAGCATTTGTGTTGTAGGAATAATAAAAATGATAGTTCCATGAAGAGGTTAACCAGTCCCATGAAAAGTATCCCCTGGTGTTGCTATTAGAAATAGTATCGGTTCATGCAATCCTATATATTGATTTTAAGTTCCCAATGATCCCAGTTGTAGCACACTACTTTTATTTCACCTTTTTTAACAAAAACTGCACGATCTTTTACTGAAAAGAGAGTTACTTTTGCTTTTAAACAGTTCGCTGAAACCAACGTCTTCTTCCAGGTTATGGAAAAGTAACAGATATTTTGATTAATGCGAAAACATAATTTTGTGTTGCAACAAGAAACATTACAACTAGACTTGAACCAGAAGAGTGTCCGAGTAAAAGGAATATAGAACCTAACAAAGTTCTGGAAGACGCGCATCTTGTTCAATTCATCAAACATATTTCGTTTAGGTTTCTTAGTTGTGAGCTGAGTCTGATTTGACACAAGTTGCATGACCAGAGAGTGAGAGGGAAGCAGAATATAAATTGCTCATGTTCACACATGGTATTATCCACATTCTACATAACAACAAAGCTCGCCCATTTCCTGTTCACAGATATATGTCAGTGGAATCAAGATAGTAAATTATTGTACACGAAAAGGTCACAAGAAGCACAATAATTAGAGAAATTTTGCAGAAGGCATCAATTGAAGTCATCAGTTGAAAATGCTGCTCAACTTTGTGCACAGTAGGAGCTAATTCCACACGTAATTCAAACTAATCTGCATCAAACTCCACCACAGTGGGCTTCCCGTTGTGCTGAGCCTAGAACATACAACACCACAGAAACAATCCCATAAGTCTAAGGACTCCTGATATTCTCACACCCCTTTTTAATTTCATGCACTCACTTTTTATGTTCTATCTATTTTGATAGAAATTATATATCTTGACTAAAATTATTGAATGTCTGTGACATAAAAGACTGATAAATTCTGAAACGGGGAGCCGTTAGGGAACAAACCTCTTCGGACGGGAATGCATGGGCACAATGATCCTTCGAAGGAACACCAAAGAAGTGAAGCCTTGTAGATAAAAGAAGTCCCATAGCTCCTAGAAAGGAAGCGATGGCGATTTTCTTCTTCAAGTCTTTGCTTGGGAATTTGCGAGGAAAACCTTTTGGGGTACTCGTTCCTTTGCTGTTGTCAAAATCTGCTACAGATTTTTCCTGACATCACACATTTCATTGGAACATCTCATCTCATGTACTTCCTATCTTTAAAATTTTATTTTAGCTTCAAGATCTTATGGGTTTTGCTTTAACCGTGAGACATTAAAAGATTTACATTTTTTTTATAAATTTGAATATCTACTTCGGTTTCTTTGCAATTTTAAAATTTCTTTAATTATATAATAATGAAATAAAATAAAAAATACCGTTGTTGAGGATTTGTCTAGGTTTTGATTTAAGATCTTGACTTGACGGTTCTTGTGACGGTGGAACGGAATTGTTGGAAGGAATGGAAGAGGTTGATGATGTTTTAAGTATGGTGGGAATGTGTGGAGAGTTGGGAGACTTACAGAGAAGCGAGACATTGAGAGAGATTAAAGGAAGAACTTAGAAAGGAAAGATCCTGTGGTTACGTATTTGTAGCAGTTGCTGTAGCATGTAGTCAATAACACGGAACTAATGGTGGTAACTTGTACGCTGAGTTTGATTGCAACTGCTGTTTAGATTTCTCTCTATATTTCTGTTGGGGTATGACATAAGCTATATTAAAATAAATCTTCTTTTTCTTTCTTTATTTTTTCTATTAATGATGCATAATCTTTATTTTTTGTTTTCCTCTTCATAATTCATTACTTAACTTGCAATTTCTTTCTTTCTTTAATTTCTTTCAACTAGCCTGTTAGTCAGGCTCATTCCCTCCTCGAGGAGTTGAAGATAAAAGGATAAAAATAATAGTTATATCAACTTATTAACAGTAAAATCAAAGTACTTGTACAAAAAAAAAATATATTTTAAACATTCTATAGAGTAGAAACATTTTAATAGAAACTGTTACTATCGAGGGCGGACAACCGATCGGGAAGAGTTTAGACAGTGCCGAGATATATCCGATCGGGTGTCTTAGCCTAGTATGTCTGATTGGATCTCTTAAAAGCAATACGACCGGCCGGGCGAACACCTAAAACTATGGGCTGGAGACAGCAGTTGAAGGCTCATGAATGATTAGTTAATGAGGTAACGGTCATTGTCGAGTATTTAAGATGCGCATTGAAAGCCATTAAAAAGTAAATTAATGGGTAATATTCTCTGAAATCATATAAATAGCAGTCAAAAGAGAAGGTAAACTCTCTGTTATGTGATAATTATATAGACTTGCCAAAGCCCATTCTGACTTGAGCGTCAGAGTGTTTGCTGTAGGTCAACCCATTTGCGTGGAGAACGAGCACGAGGAGAGCGAAGGAAGAAGGACCGATCGGACGAGGAGGAGTGTTTCCGGGCTGAGGCAGAAGGAGTTTTCTCCAGTCCCATTCAACAGAAACAGAAACTTAAAAATATAAGTATTTATAAAATATTAAAAATTTAATTAAATCTATTATTTATTAGGACCAGACATGCCATGTTTCTTAAACTTCATCAGTCGTAACCACTTTTCCTATCCGAAGAAACCGAACAAAAGTGTTTTTGAAGAATTATCAACTGCAGTCTTACTTGAAAAAAATAAATACTACTAACATGTTTTTCTTTGATGACAAAGCTATCGTCGTCTAAAACATCAAAAGTTTTCTTGGATTGTACCACCAAATGGTGAGAGGAATACACACATCACTCTATAAATTCTTTTTATGAAAAGTACATTATTTTATTTTAATTGTCAGTAAATACAAGTTAATTATAATATTATTCTAGCTAAAGATGTTTCGAACTCTTCATTGAGAAACATTCAAAGTGTATCTTCTTGGATAGTAAAAATGCTTGGCCAATTTGTTTGTACATATCACATTCTGTTTATATTCATTCCTTGGCAGTTTACGGAGGAAATCTCGGTGTATTTCATAGAATTAAACCTCAAACAATAAACCTGAGATTGTGGATAGTTTTGTCATCACATCATTATTCCCAGAAAATACATATTATCCATGACATTTTATAGTTAATGGAAATTTTTTATCCGTAAATATGGTTTATAAAAAACTATAAACAAAAAAAAATTTGTTGATAAAATAATTGTTGATAAACTTTACCAACAAATAAAAACATCTGTTGGTAAGTACGGACAATAATAAATGTTCATTGGTAAAATGTGTGATTAAATCTTTTTTTCCTTTTTAATTTTTTTTTATTTCATCATCTTTTATTCTTCGTCATCGGTCCATCATTGTGCCACCACCACTGTAGGTCATTTTCATGCTTTTGATTCTCATCCATTTTTTATTTGTTTTCCTTTTTTCTATTCCTCATTTAAATCACCACCGTTACCATTACCTATGTCCTCCATCTATGTGTCACCGATGATGCACCGACATCAGTATCGCAAGTCATTGACGAGCATTTGCATCATCGACAAACCCCCACATCATCCCTAAGCCACCATCGTCACCCCGACTCTCTCCTCTTCAGCTTGCATCACTAGTGAACCTTCATGTTAACCCCAAGCCACCACCACTAACTAGTACAAAAACATCGTATAACGTCGGTGTTTTTTGTTCTTTCATGTCGAATTCGAGGTCAACGTTAAATTGACGTTGAACATAGAACAATTCGACATTCACACTAAAACAAATTAACGTTGAATTTTGTCAATATTCGACGTTAATCATTTTTTTTGTTTTTTAATTAATTATGAATTTTTTTACAACTCTACAAAATCTAAAAAACAGACAAACAACAAATTTCAGTTTTTGATATTTTATAAAGTATGAACTATGAACATGTAATATAGTATCAACAACAATCAACAATAATAAGTAACAAATAAGTTCAATCAAACAACAACAACTATGTTCAACTAAACAACAATAACAACAAACAAATTCAAAAAAAAAAAACAACAAACAAGCTTTTGCAACGCATATGACTTCAATCTTTGTTACCTGAAACGTTAAAACCGATCAAGGTGGGGTGGGTGAAAACTCCAATCTCAAAAGTGATTCTCTCTATGCAGGGCGTTACTACCTTAATAGCAAGCTGTTGCTGCTATGAGTTTCAGGCATAACTAAGAAAATAGTAGATGTTTACAAGGTGCCAACTTAGTATTTATGTCTCTTTTCTATTCTAGGTTGAGTAAGTCGTTCCACATTCAATTGGTAGAAGCAGAAAACGGAAGTGTAACAGAAAGCATCATGTGTTACAAGGTGTTGTGCCAGAAGTGTGGAAAATATTCCTGGGCTGGGTGTGGCGACCACTTGGCCAGTGTTTACAGAAACATAGGGGAGGGAAACCATTGTATGTGTCGCTCATGGCCTGGCGTTGTCATACCCCGACAACAGCAACAGCAACTGCAACCAACACAATCAACAACTCCACCCCAAGGTATAAGCACGTTTGATTGTTGGAGATACGCAGGTCAAATTATCAAAGGCCTGTTTGGTTACCAGAAAAGCACTTCACTTTGAACCAACCATATTCAAGTAGCTTCCTCTTTGCTCAACATTTCACGTGGATTATATTTGGATAAAACTTCAATTTACCATGTACTTTCAGTCTTTGTTCTTCATTCATGATTCGAGTCTCACTAAAAACCGTCACTGAATGTTATAGCATATCGTTCAAATATGAAACTTCAAATTTACCAGTATCTATAATATTCTGTCAAAGTTTTGCTGTTGTAATCAAAGTTGATCCAAACATTGATGGGTTAAAAAAAATTGTCAACTAATTATATTTAGATCAGTTTACTCCTAGGTGTGGTAGAGAACACCAGTCTTCTTTTCCTTTGGTCAGAGATTCTACGAAAGGAATAATAATAAAGAAAAGGCGAGTTTAATTATAGTGTACTATGTTGTGTCAAATTAATCTCAATGTTTATTTCAGTTCATCTTGTCACTTTAATCTGCGATTTCGGTTCAGCTGTCTTATTCATAATACTTGAATGATAGACATTCAGATTAATTTACGTACATATATAGTTCAGAGCACGGAGGACTATAAATGTGCTAAAGAGGATTATAAAGAGGAATTTTACTTTTTTCTAAATGGTGTTTCTGCTGGGAACCCTCAATTTCTTGAAGCACTCGCAGTGGATGGTCTGAAATGAATATTTTGCTTATGGTGGGACGATGAGGACAGAGAGAGAGGGGAAAAATAAATCAGGATTTGGATACCTATGTTGCTCCTAGGTGTTGCTGACATGATAATACTATGAAAATAGTCATATGTTGTTCTTGTTATGTTATGCCAAGTGTGGATTTTGTTGTGATTCTGTAAAAACTATGTTATACTCCATTAATAAAAAAATTTATGATTCGGTCTTATTTGCAAGAAAAAAGTTATATTTTTTTAAATAATAAAAGGAAATTTGAATTATTTTTTATTTTAATTACTATTTTTTTCAAATAGTTTAACTTCAATTAATATTTAACTTTAGATTACGGAATCAAAATAATATGTTGAGAGAAGAGCATTTGGAAAGAATATTAAGAAGTCAGTAAAATTTAACAATTTGTGTGAAGTCCTGTTTTTTATACTTATATATTATATCTAATAATATTTTCCTAGGATATGATGATGTAAGGTAGAGGTGGTGGGGTTAAAATAATAGACATAAACATGCATGCTTTTCTATGGTTATGGTTCAATTAATAAAGAATAATTTCCTCTGTTCTCGAGCTGATTGTTTTATTACTTTCATATAAGGTTCTTAAGCTTGCCACGCATAGCTTGTTGAATTGAATAGTTGCTCTTATTTTACTATCTTGTATCATGTTTTTGTGCTCCTAGCCTGTTTTAACCTACTCTTTGTAAATGTGTGTATGTCCTCGAGCGAAAGAAAAAAAAGGCGGGAATTGGTGAACAGGGAAATGGAGGGACATTTGGGATTTTAAATATAAGAAGAATACACTTTGATTTAAAGTCGTTTTTACTATGAAACATATATTTACATCTGGGGTTGGTAAAATTGAAACGAGTAAAAATGTGTTTGGTTTTTTACTATTCAAATAGGTGAAACACATTGACCTGAATTAGTTTGTTTATACCTATGAATCGGATTGAAAGTAGATTAAACAAATTAGCCTAATGAAAGAGGGTGAAAGAAGCTAGTGTTGTAATTATCCCTTTGTTATTTTGGTTTTGGTGGTTTGTCATTATATTGTTCTTGGAGAACACCCAAATGCATGGTCAGATTAATAGGGTACATTATTGACACAATGACACGACTTGTTTTGTGCAAATCGTCTGATGGTGAGCCACCAAACACGTGAAAAGAAGCATCAAAGACATGGCTATTACCTATAAGTAAACCACATTCTGAAATAATTGATTTATCATCCAAGTAACTTTGTTCATTCAAAGAAATTTCAAACCCATGTAGGGTAGGTGGGGCTTATTTGACCATTTCCACATCCATGTTGAGGACATTGTGCCCTCAGATCTTCTCCTTGGACGGTCGTCTCCTACACAGTTTGAACATTTGAAAAACACTTGCGTTCACTTTGAACTTGTGATGGGAATAATTAATAATTTATCTTACAATGACTGTCTACTTATTAAATGCAGCCATAAATTGTTAGTAAGGATGTATGAAAGGGCAGATATGGCAACATAAATGAAGGGAGAGGGGCATTTTCAGAAGAGCATGACAGGGGGACCAGAGGTGAAAACTTCAAAAGTTTGAAAACTAAAAAATCTTAACAATAATGATTCTGTAATGCATATCAAGCAACTTTCTTTTTATACACAGTTTGCTACTTATGACTATTTATATGTATGCCCACTTGATAAAGTATGGAAAATCTCGAACCAATTAAAGTCGATGGAGTGAGTATGTGAGCTGGACCCGGTGGTTTGCTCATCACAAATTTCAAATATCCTTTCATACATTTAACCACTAGAATTGACCTCTGCTCTTGCTTCAATACTTTTCACATATTTTTGAACGATGTTACACTCACTTATTCTTAGCCGATGACGTTGACAGATAATAAGTAAAGTACTCTGGTAATCATAGTAATTAAAATTGATCTCATTTTTTTTAGTAGTGCTTAACTTCATGTCTTTATTGAAGACTGTCATATTGAATAACTGAATAGGTTACATTAGGACACAATATCCCATCCGTTGGGTGTAATATAAAGCTATAGTTAATTTATTTATTAAACTAAATTAATGAAGTGAGTAAGTCAATGACCGGGATTTCATTTATAAAATTAAAAATATTCCATCATTTGCGCAAAACTTAAGTATTAAAAAAAATGTAAGAAAGTGGTTGGCAATCAATAAGATACTGTATGGTCTAATAGGTGATTATTGTCTTTTGAAATTGTTTTAAGGAGAAACCTCATGGAAGATACTTCCCTTTTGTTGAGGGTATTAACCTCTATAATCTGAGGAGAGAGACGGAGAAGGTGAGAGTGAAATTGTGATCTGATGAGTCGTAGAAAAGAAAAAGAAAGAAGGTTTGGTAAAGGAGGGAAAAACGATCCAATGTGATCCCCTTTTTAGGAATTTGCTCTAGGTCCATTTGTCCGCTTCGAGTTTGTGGATTCCATTCCGTTTCACTTTTATTTTTTATTTTTTAATTATCTTTTGTTAAAGTTTTTCAGCTGTTGTTTTCTTTCATAAAACCTCAACAGAAAGCACAAACAAACAATTTATTTCATTCTCATCTTCCCTTTCTTTTTTCCAATTGGTAGTGCAAGTCAAGTCCATTTCAGCCCCTGCAACACTACCACAACTCTGGGTATTATCCCCCCACATTTTGCATCTGTCCAGTCTAATCTTTCGTAGTCGCAAAATTTTCAGCGTCTCCGTTCCCTCAAATCTTCCCATTCTCATGGATCTGACTGTCCAGTAACCTACATAGGAAATCCCAGAGAACACCAAAATCATATCCCCGTATATTTAATTTACAGGGAAAAATGTCATCAACGGAAAAACCCAGCTCCAAAGGGCAAGCGTGGTTAGACTGAAACTTATTGCTTCATGCACATCCACTTTCTTCAAGCTTTTTCTTCTTCTCACATTTCTACTCTGCAGGTTCTGCACAACGGGATTGCCGAGTGACATTGTGGTGGAAGTTGATGACATGACATTCCATCTCCACAAGGTAAGCCTCAACATACAGAGTATCAAATCTCTCACACACATGCCACATGGGTACATTTCCACTTCCAGTAGCGACAATAATCCGTACTCCAATCTCTGAACTTTGTCTCTGATACCTATTTCAGTTTCCTCTCATGTCCAAAAGCCGAAAGCTCCACCACCTTATAACGCAGCAAGAGGCAGCGACTCATTCCTCTGCCCCACAGCAGCAGCAGCAGCAGCAAGAAACCGAAGACGAAGACGAAATCGTTGAAGAGCAGTGCCACGTGACGTTCACGGGCTTCCCCGGCGGCTCTGAGGCCTTCGAGATGGCCGCCAAATTCTGTTACGGCGTCAAGATCGACCTCTCCCCGTCCAATGTGGCCGCGCTCCGGTGTGCCGGCGAGTTTCTCGACATGACAGAAGATTACTCCGAAGACAACCTCGTTTCCAAGACCGAGAGGTTCCTCTCGCAGCACGTGCTCAAGAGCCTCAAGGACTCCGTCAAAACCCTAAAATCTTGTGACTCCTTGATGCCTATGGCGGAAACGCTCGGAATCACGCAGAGGTGCGTTGATTCTGTGGTTTCCAGAGCTTCGTCCGCGGATCCTGCATTGTTCGGATGGCCGGTGAGTGACGCCACTACTGCTTCCAAACAGGTCCTCTGGAATGGAATTGACGGTGCAGGAAGAAGAAAGGCCGGCGCCGGTCACGGCGATTCTTGGTTTGAAGATCTGGCGCTTCTGCGTTTGCCTCTGTTCAAGAGATTGATTCTTGCGATGAAAACTGCGGACCTGAGTCCTGAGATTATTGAAACCTGCGTGATGTATTATGCTAAGAAGTACATTCCTGGTGTTTCAAGATCGAATCGGAAGCCGTTGCCGTTACCTTCGTCGTCGTCGTCGTCCGTTGCGACAGAGGCGGAGCAGAAGGAGCTTCTGGAGACGCTGGTTTCGAATCTTCCGCTTCAGAAGAGTTCGAAGGCCGCAACAGCGACGAGGTTTTTTTTCGGATTGTTACGAACGGCGAATATACTGAGCGCTTCCGAAGCCTGCAGAGACGCGTTGGAAAAGAAGATAGGACTGCAGCTCGAAGAAGCCACGCTCGACGACCTTCTCGTGCCGAGTTACTCCTACCTGAACGAAACGCTTTACGACGTCGAGTGCGTGGAGAGGATTTTGAGTTATTTTCTGGAAAGTTTAGAGGCAAGAAACGCCGCATCGAACGAAGACCCCGCAGCAGCGAGGTCGCCGGCGCTGATGCTCGTTGGAAAACTCATCGACGGGTACCTATCGGAGATAGCTTCCGACGCGAATCTCAAGCCGGAGAAGTTCTACAATTTCGCCATCTCGCTTCCCGACGAGGCAAGACTCTTCCACGACGGTCTCTACCGAGCAGTCGATGTGTATCTGAAGGTACCGAACTACCGATTCCATTGGGGTTAATTACCATTTTTCTCGTTTGATGGAGTTGTCAATAATGTTGATATTCACTTCTGCAGGCACATCCGTGGGTCTCGGAAGAGGAGAGAGAGAACATTTGCGGATTGTTGGACTGTCAGAAGTTGACGCTGGAGGCGTGCACTCACGCGGCGCAAAACGAGAGGCTTCCGCTGCGCGCGGTTGTTCAGGTGCTGTTCTTCGAGCAGCTTCAGCTTCGACACGCCATCGCCGGAACGCTGATGGCTGCGGAGGCGGCTGCCGAGCCTGGGCGGCAATCGGCGGTGCTGGAACGGGAAGTAGAGGAAGGCGAAGAAGGGTTAGGGTTAGAGCATGTGCAGGAAGGGAACGGCACGTGGCGCGTCGCGGTTAGGGAGAATCAGGTGCTGCGCTTGGACATGGATAGCATGAGGACGCGGGTTCATCAACTGGAACGCGAGTGTTCCTCGATGAAGAGAGTCATCGCCAAGTTTGATAAGTCCGGCGGAAGCGACGGCCATGGCAGCGGTTGGAGGGCGTCGCTGGGGCGAAAGTTTGGTTGCAAGTTTAAAACTCAAGTTTGTGATTCGCATGAGTCAACGGCTGTCGATACCCGCAAAGGGCGCCACCACCAGCAGCCGCAGCAGCAGCATCCCCATCATGAATAGTCACCATGTTACAGTTCCTCCTCTCACGTGAGAATCATTGTTGGAGTAAATGTCATACGGGTCCCCACTTGTAACTCTTCATTTTTTTTCTATAAATTTCCATAAATTTAATTTTAATTGATCAATATATAGTTTTACTTTCTAAAATTTGAGATGAACTTTTATTACTATATAATTTAAATTACTAAAATATGTTTTAATTAATTGAAACTTAAAATAATGTTGCTTGAAATGCTTTATAAATTAATTTGAGTTGATAAGATGTTTGTTTTTGCCATGGCACTACAGTGCACCAATTATTGGATTTAAATTGTTGGAGGAGATCAACTTTTGACGTGATGGAGATGTGGTGAGAAACACAAGACATGAAATAATAGGGTATGAATGATAGTGGGTGGCATGGTGGAGACAGCAAATAGGTAATGGAAAATTCTTCGAAGTTTGTGTGATTATTATTGTTGGTTGCAGTACTCAATCACACTCATAATTGCTTCTAATAAAAGGTGGGGTTATGCTAAAGTGCTTTTCCCAAACTGAAAGTACTAGTGATCATGATCCGCAGAAACAGCTACAAAGGCTTCTCCACTTTCTGGGTTTCACGCTGGACTCATAATTGCTTTTGCTTCCATTTCTCCTTGGTTTGGGTAGAAGGGGGGTACAAATAGTCAAACTTATTATTTCATGTCTTCCTTAATTCTATACCCATCATTATTACGCCAGGAAGTTTTTAGTCGCAAACTTTGAGCTTTCATCTTCTTTTTTGCTGTTGTTGTTGACTTCAACATTTAATTGGAAAATAAAAACAATTGTCAAGCTGGCAAACATGAAAATGACCTCTCTATCTGTATTATTTTCAAGGTAAGTATTTTAAGGATTTTAATTAAAGCAATACAAATAACAAATTATGTATAAAAGTGTTAAATTTGTTTTTGTTACTTAAACTACTCTAACAGGATAACGGATGCTTCGATCACATTATTAGCAAGGCTCATTTTCCTGTTTAAATTTAAACACCTAATTGACACACTGTTGTTTAAATTTTTTGGGGATAATCATAATTCTCCTGTACTAAATACTGTCTAAACAATTAAAAATTATCTTACAAAATTTAATTAAAATTTATATATTCAATAACGCTTTAATGTTTTTATTCTAGCTTTTCAGTTTTCGAATTATCCGTCTCTAGTTTGACAAATCCAAGATCACTTCATAGAAAACATATTTTTTTAGTATACATTAAAATCTATATTTATTTGAAGAACGAATTCAATTTATAGTGCTACGAAATACTCAAAAAGTCAATATTCTCCCCGGCTATTGCAAGGTTACCCAAATATATTAATTCCAAAATAATATAAACAAAGTAAATTAGCCACTTGTGACATATATCCAATATTCAAGAAAAAAAAATCCATTCGATTAAAATATATCCAATATTCAAGAAAAAAAAATCCAATATTAAATATTCACTTGTGACATATATCCAATATTCAAGAAAAAAAAATCCAAATTACCATTCGATTAAAATAACTATGTCTTCATCTTAAATAAAACATAACAATAAGAATAATTCACTTTATTAAACCATAGAGAATATTCACCATTAACTACTAAGAACAATAGATTCATTATATTTGATCTACAAAATTCTTCACACTTACACGACAATAGTATCTCATCCTATTCAACCTTAGAATAACAAAGACATTTATTTTTCATAACCTTTTAAAAGAGAACATATATAAGTTAGGAAAAAGATTATAAAACATTCAATGGTTTCAAAGTGGGAGAAAAAGAAAACAAGAAGATGTTTGTTTTTGTATTGATTCAATATAAACTACGTCTAGATTTCCTTTCAGAATGGTTCCACTTACAAAAACAAAAACAATCCAAATTCGTGATAAGTAATTTTAGAAATAACACTCTTTATTTACAACAAATATAGAAATTTTGTGAAAACATATATAAGTTATTTATGTCTAGCCACAATTTAATTAAAAAATAATGACGTATTTTTTTAACATTAAATGAATTTTACTTTCACAAACAAAAATTGGTGAGTTTAACTATTCACAAAATAAGGATAAAAAGTGAAGCATAAAACTTTAGTTTATGCAAATGCAAAAGAGTAAATGAGTAAAATGTAAAAGCTTTCATCCAAAAGTCTTTGTATTATCTCACATGTAGACTTTCGTTTTTATGTTATCTTTCTAGTTATTCTTCCTTATGACTTTTCTTTGTTGACATTGAAGATCCAAGAAAAAATTGAAGTTATTTGTTTGAGGATTAAAGTGATGAGGTGTTGATATTGGAGTTGAAATTTTTATTGATTTATGACTTATGCAGTTTTAGAGTATGCAATTGTTCCTTATCTTTGTTAAATAGATATTAGTTAACTTTGTAACCCACAGGTCCCATGGATCAGAACCTGGCTCTGATACCATATTAAGAAGTGAGATTTAAACCTAACTCGATCTCACAAAACCGGCTTTTAAAATGAGGTTTGCACCCCAATTATATATATTATAATTTGGCCTAATCTCTAGTCGATGTGAGACTTCCAACATTAAAATTGATGAAATTGGTCTATAATTGGTCTATAAGAATGTTAAGAATTTTTATTAAAATGCTTATCTATGTTTTAGTTAATCAGAAAGAGTTTTGGTCAATTAAAATCCTTTTAAACTTGGTGAGTTTACAAGTTAGGGAGTTTTAATCAACTAAATTATGGAATTAGTCAACTAAAACCATCAAGTAATTTAATAAATGAAGTGAGCTCTACTTTAACATATTAAAACAAACTTCTAATTGAGTAAAATCAATTAAACAAAATCTTGTTTTAACTAACTATAAAATTGTGTAATTTCATTTTGACTTTGTTATAACTTACTGAAATGAGTTTTAGTTGGTTAAACCTATTAAATTTACCAAGGTGTGGCTCTTCCTCTTTTTAAATAGGAAATAACTCAAAATTTAATCAACAAAAATACTTGACATTTGAAAAAAATCCTTTGAGTAAGATCTTTGCATTATATAAAAACACTTATTTTGAGCTATTAATCGAGAATACATCATTATTTTATTTTTGGTTTAAGTTTTTTCTAGGCAAGCTTGTTTCATAATCCTTTTCTTTTTTTCTAAGTTATGTTGTTCTTATGTAGGGTGACTAAGAGAATTTACTTGTGATAGATAAAGTTTTATTAATGATGTTGTGGATCTTACAAGCTTTAAAATATTTGATTCTATTATATATTCTTTTAAGGTTTTTTCTAAAATTTGAAAAATTATTAGATTAACTTAATTAGAGTGATTAACCAACTAAACGTCACTCTCCTGTGAAGATGAATAAGTATCATTTTTTTTCTCTTGCCCTCATCTCATATTGCTCTTAACTTGATCAATATGCTTTTAAATTTTAAAAAATATTGAATATAACATTGGTTTAATAAGAATTGATTAATTCAAATACTTGCACTATTTGTAATTGAGACCATATTGATCTATATACCTGAGAATATATCTTGATACCATCTTGATCCATAATGATCGAGATAATTTTTTTACACTTATAACAAAGAGAATCTCGACCTATATACTTATCTAGATCATCTGAAACAACCATGAAGACATGATTGATATCATCTTTTTTTGTTGTGACCTAGATCACATCAATCTCATTGCATTGTAATACTAATGATCAACTATGAGTTAGTAAAGAAGATTGAGAGTTAAAACGTGTTAACAAGATCATTAAGCATATTTATTAAATTTAATATAATTAGCCTTGTTTACATGTTTATTGTTACATCATTTATTACAATCTAACATACATCTGACTTGAAGAAGTGTTTTTTGTAAACACATTTCTCTGAAGTAGAAACAATACTTGAACATAGGCTTGAAGGTTAAAAGAGTGAAGACTTCTTGTGAAATCTTTATAGTGTGCTTTGGGTCTGGGTCATGTAAGAATACTATTCATTCATTTTCATAAAATTTTCAAAATTTATGAAAAATAAGTTTATTCTCCTTTCAAAATGAACGTATAATTGTAATACATTCAACTCCTTTTGAAGAGCCAAATTCTAGGTGTATCGATATCATTTTGACTTTAAAAGTAGGTGACAACTTCTGATATAACATCTTAGTACAAAGAGAGACAAATGAACAATATAGTTGTCCTTTATAAGAAGAATATAAAACTTGTTTCTACTACTTGTATGAAAAACAACAGCGTCAAAGCGATAATTCCGTTTGTAAAGTTGCATTGCACAATTGTGTCGGTGGTTGCTTTTATCCATTAGTGCATGATACAGA
This sequence comes from Vigna angularis, assembly GCF_016808095.1. Lineage (NCBI taxonomy): Eukaryota > Viridiplantae > Streptophyta > Magnoliopsida > Fabales > Fabaceae > Vigna > Vigna angularis. The sequence continues at coordinate 20,036,721 of NC_068970.1, forward strand.
CGTTAGCCAGAAAAAGAGGATAAACATATAAGAAATATTAAAACGGGAAAATTCTTTAGAAGGTGTTTGTGTGCCTTGGACGCAGTCTTGAATACAACCATATTTGGAGACATTCAATTTAACTTTTAGGCAAACTATGTTTTTTTTAAGAAAATATAAAAAAAATGTGGTCTGGACACAATATTGTTCAAAATATCTTCTCAAGAGCTTAGTAAATAATACTGTTTGGAATGTTTTCCAACCAATTTGTTTAGTGTTATTATTATAAAAAATTTTAAATATTTTAAGAATTAGGCATCGTCATTGATTGAGTCTAACAAACAACCCTCGACGTGAAAAAAATAAAATAAAATCATATATATATATATATATATATATATATATATTTATTTAAAAATTCATTAATCTAACAAAATGATGAGGAGATTAAATTTGTTAAGTCATGATAGTTTACTTTACCTCTTTAGTGTAAAATAGTGTAAAATAGTGTAAAATGGCCATAAAACGTTCAACGAAAACTAAATACCCAAGATAAAAAATGATCGATGATAATATTGTAAATAAAATCATGTAATTGTCGTCTCTTAGTGAGAGGAATAGACGTTAATTGTCTTTTGACGTCTGTTGGTCAAAAAACAGACGTCTATTGGTGCTCAAATTCATAAAAATTTGAGTGCAAAGATATTTTAAAAGACTCAGTAAACATCTGTCCATCAGAGGAACAGACGTTAATTGCCTTTTTGATGTGTGTTGGTCAAAGAACAAACGTCTATTAGTGTTTAAATTCATAAAAATTTGAGGGCGAAGATATTTTAAGAGCGCGAGAAAGAACACTTGTTTCACTATTTTGGTGCGTATTTTCTTCATTGCGGATCGAACGTCTCTGGGGAAGTTTTCGGCGACCACCAAAAGTAATGTTTGTCCCACTTAACCCAAATGTCCATTGATTGATAACTTTATGTATGATTTCTTTTCATTTTAACATATTGGTTTCATACATAGACACCATTTGAAACACTATTGAGTTCTCTTTTTTCCTCCTCCAACGGTGGTTGTCTTCTCCTCACCTTCACAATGGCACCTGTCTACTCCCTCACCCTCATGATTAATTTCATTTTTGGTTTTTTATATATATTGGTTGTTGCACTTTTCATTGATTGTTACTACTTCTAAAATTCTGGAAATTTTTGTAGTGTATTCCTATATTGCATATTGATTTTCCATGGTTTCAGTGGTGAAAAGTTAAAAAAAAAACAAGTGCATAAATTGACGCTTGTTGTAAGAACAACAAACAACAATTTAATGTTTCCTACTATGACGTCGGGCATTTAACCGATGTCAAAAGCCTAAAATAACATACGTTAAAATTTATTTTTGATCTCGACTCCTAAGTGACACTAGTGCAGTAAAGGAAAATGACAGCGGTTATTTTCGTCTATCTGCAGTGGTTCCGCAACCGAGGTATATACAGGAGAGGTAAAAAGTCTACCACTTTTTGCCTCGGTTCTGAACCGGGGCATAAAGGTGTATGCTTTTGCCTCGGTTACTGGTGAACCGAGTCAGTACAGGGGGTCTTATGCCTCGGTTTGGAGTTGAACCAAGGCAGTATAAGGGTTTTTTTTTTATATTTTATGAAAGAATACATTCTTGTGTAGTGGGATATTAGTTTGTATTAATAGATGCATTTGGTGGTCCCATTACACATATAAAGTTGTGACTAGGTATCAATCCATACTTCTTCAATGGCCACAAGTCTGGAAATTTGGAAAAAAACCAGTATGCAATCCTTTGGATAATTGTGCAAGGATGCATGACTCCTGCAAAAGTGATTTGTGGAGTAAAACATCATAAGGGAAAAATTGAGAAGTACTAAACTAGCCAGTGATGTAGGACAAAACTGAAATAAATTCTTCTGCAGGTTGAGTATAATATTTTGCAACCAAAACAATTTCTCACCATTTGCATTTGCACATTCAGCTGCAAGATCAATAACATGTTTATGTGAGCCTATTACTACTATTCCTTTTCCTTTGATCAATTCAGCAGCAGTGTCATTGTCCAGATTGGAGTAGTTCATGGAGTGCATAACTTTGCCATAAAAAATCAGAAAATCAGAAATACCAGCAACGTCTTGAAAATCAGAAAAAAAAATACCTTTTTAGCTTTTGTAAGAATAAAAGGCTTATGGGTTTTGATGCAATGAGCATTGCGAAGGTTGTCATCCCCAAAAATCAATTTCTTCCCCACCGCCGACGCCAGCAACAAATGAGCATCAGCCACCAGCTCCTCTGTAATAATCAACCATTCCACCCTCCCTTTCAGCAAACCTTGTAAGCAGCGACTCTCGCGTGCATCGCCATCCCTTGCGCTGTCCCGGATGCGTAACCAAAAAGACTTGCGCTAGAAACCACTGATCCTGCGGTTGTGCTGGCTGTGTGGGTGTCGTGACCGTCATCGTCGTGAGGGGATCTAGACTCCTCAGTCTCGTTAATAGGACCCAACATGGCCTCGCAACCCTTGGCAAAGAACCTGACTCCGATCAACTTTCTGTTCTAGTTGGAAGCACTGAAGTTCGTTCCTGTTAAAGGGACCACCGACACGGTTGAGGTCGTTGTCGCCCGTCGGAGGTCTCGTCGATGGAGTGGGACTCGAGGATGAGGCCGCACTCGGAGCAGACGATGTCGTCGGCAGAGTGGTCGGTGACGAGGCTGCACTCGGAGCAGACGATGTCGCCGGTGGAGTGGTCGGGGACGAGGCCTCACTCGGAGCAGACGATGTCGCCGGTGGAGTGGTCGGGGACAAGGCCACACTCGGAGCAGGCGATGTCGCCGGTGGAGTGGTTGGGGACGAGGCCGCACTCGGAGCAGAGGATGTTGCCAGTGGAGTGGTCGGGGACGAGGCCGCACTCGGAGAAGACGACGCGAGAAAGAAGGCACTCAATCGCACTAGGTTTTCCCATCTTGACTGAGGCATTTGGGGAAAAATTTCATCTTTCGTATATTAGAAAGGCTTATATGCCGCGGTCCTTCCTACCCCGTGGCAGTAAAGGCTTATATGTCTCGGTCCTTCCTACCAACCGAGGTAGTATCTCTGCCACCACAAACGTACCAGGTGAAAGGTTTAATTAATACAATATATGTGGGGCTTATGCCTCGGTTCGCCCTGCTAACCGAGGCAGTATTCTCTTTAGAGATCGGTTGCTTGACAACCGGGGCATATAGTATTCTAAATATTACGAAACTGTCACATCATTTTGATACGCTTCGGTTTTGCTGGAATCGAAGCGTAATATACAAATTAAAAATACGATTTTTTACTAGTATGATATAAAACTATTAGATGTACCGGAACAAACTCCTCAATCGAGGATAAGAAGAGTTTTCGTCCTCATAAAAGATGCCAACATTCAAATCCTAAGTCTATCAAAATATCGTTAAAGGTTAATATCTGCATTCAAGATATTGTTCACTTTAAGTTTAAAACTCTGTTACATTTTTATGCTTAAAAGTTGCCTTAAAGGGCAGGAGGGGAAAAAAATATTTAAAATGTATTTGACCTAAACCCTACTTTAGAACTATTAAATGTACTCAAACAGGAATAAAACATTATTAAATGGATAATCTCAATTAACTTGCATATCCATTATTAAATGGTAATTGGGACCTAATTAGTTCATCTAAAAAGTAAAAGTTCATTTTGAATAGTATAATTAAGAATCCACGTAGTTGTTATATATATATATATATATATATATATATATATATATATATATATTACAGTGGTTTGGACATAAATTAATTTGAACATCACAGTAACTCTGCATGTACCATTCCATTAGTTTGGATGAAAAGTAAAACTGAAGAATCACAACAAGTGGATAGGTAGGTGACGCCCGATCTTACAGAAGACAGAGTTATTAGTAAGTTCAATACGTTCTAAAAAAAATTGAAGAGATGAAAACTACAAGTGAGAAAAAGTTCAAGAAATTTAATCTTTGCTATTATGTTCATGTGAAAGTTATAATATCAAGAAAAAACTATATTATCTTTCAAAATAAAATTGTCACATTCACAAAATTACCACATATTTTGTAACTATTTTTTTACAAATTAACCTCACACTCTATTTTATATATCACTAGTACAATATTTGGTTTTAAACTCGCAAAATATGCATCGTTTCACACTAAACCACTGTCTATCAAAACGCGGTGGCAAAAGTGAAATTAAGAGGATCTTATAGACCTCGGGTACATACAGGACCGAAGCAGAAAAATGTTACGACCTCGGTTGCAGGAAGAACCGGTGCCTAAAACCCACCTACCAGTTAATATACCTCGATTACATATAGAACCGGTGCCTAAAAACGAGTTCTTCTTAAACTCAGTGCAATGCAACGCATTAAGAAATATTTAATCGCAATATTAACTGAAAATGCAAAAACGGTTTCCCTTCTCCATGGTGCTTGCTAAACCTTTGATATATTAGGAAAATATTCATTCAAGTGAAGAAAATGTATTATGTGTAAATATAATTACTAAGGGATAATGGAGCTCTTAAAGATGTTTCAGTATTATTAATGCAATGAAATTTGCAGCTGTATTTGAAAATTTGTGAGTAGTTGTTATATATTTGTTTGCCTTATAATACATCAACATAATACTCAATCTTTACAATATTCAAAATTATAAAGCAAAACCAAAATTTTCCACGAAACCCTAGTTAGATTTAGTTCAGCAACCTATATCTAGATAACTTATATATAGCTTTACACATCCAACTATAAGCTCTCTGCAATTTCTCAGAAAACCATTGTTATGATCTATATGGCTCAATTCGTCATTTTATGAATTAGTCATATTATATTACAAATAAAAATATAATTAATTATCTAATTTATACAAAATAACAAATTCATTATTACTTGATAGGATCATACTTTCTAAAAATAATATACAAATATATTAACTTAAAATATTCTTCATTTTTTTTATTATCTTAAGTAATATTTCTTATTTATCAGTCATATTTGTATTAGTAATCTAGAGCATAATTAAATATTAAATTTACAAATAAACAAAACAAATATTTGTTTTTGCTATTTAATTAAGATAATTTTATGCTTATACATTTATATTTAGATTGCTTTTAAGAAGTGATTGATAATTGATTCTAAAAATTAACAAATATTTCTAAAGAATGTGCTTAAATAAATATGTGTACCATATGATATCATGTGTCAATCGGACATAATCGGTAACAACAAAGGTTGAAGTAGTTAAAAACTCATTAATAGGGTAACAATCATTAATGGATGGTTAATGAATATCTTAATGGCCAATAATGATTAATTAATATGTTTGATTACTATAAATTTTATAAATAAAGATTTGATGTGGAGGTAAAGACACTTTTTGATATATTCTAATACTTTAAGATTTTCTGAGATACATTTAACTTGAGCATCGTAATGTTTTATGTAGGTCAATCCTCAATCAGCTTGGAGTGGATTGAAGGACAAACGCGAACAACTAAGACTTAGTGCAGACTAGAACAAGATTATCGTTTATCGACCCAATACAACCGAAACAATATATTTACCGTAGTCACTTTTATGCATTATAATAAACAAAAAAGATATTTAATCTATAATTTTAAAAAATGGCATACAAATCATGTTCTAAGAGGATGATGCAGAAGATTACCTTTCGAAAGCCTTATCAGGAAACATGAAAGAAGGTGAACTTTCAGTATAATTATCTCTTTGAGTGCTTTTGCTATAAGTTTGAGTTTAAAATTTTCATTCGTCTATTTAAAACACCTTGATTTAATATTCTTTTTAATTTATTTGGCAGTGCAAGATGAGACAACTTATAAATACTTGAAACACGGAAAATGAATATGAGTGTGTGTGGCTAAGAGTCACTAATACTATAAATAATACTAAATTTTTGTACGAAAGTGAAATTTGAAAGCTTTTCTAGAACTAATTACAACAAATCAACAGTGAAAATATATGGTCTCTCCCTTGTTCTTTTAGGAAAAAATAATCTTTATCTTTCAAAGAAGCAAAATCTTCATGTATAATTTAATAAAAAATACAATTCAATTCCCTTTGTTGTTTCTAATCCATGAAAAAATACTTTAAAATTTTTAAATGAAACACACGTGTATTTTTAAAAGAATATAAAAAAAATTATATTTGTCCATACATTCTTACATATTTAAATTAAATTTATTTTCTCTTTTAAATTGTTACATATAATTACATATGATGATTTTAAATACTCAATCTATTTAGTATAATCTCCTATGAGTTAAGATACGTGTTCTATATATTAAACTCAAATACTTAACTCTAACTCAGTAAGAATTATTAAATAAAAATAAAAATATAATTGTTTCGACGGGATTTAGATTCTTAATCCAAAACATTTAAAATTGTCTGCTCCATCATTCAGTTGTGTTGTCTTCTTTCTTTTTCTTGTCCAGGCCGCAGGGGAGGTGCCTGCAAAAGACACTCTGACGCTGAAGTCAGTGACTTTGCGTAATAAATCTGGTAATTACAACGAGTTTTAGGTCTGACTCATTAATCACCAATAAATGACATTATTCCGATTAACTGTCAATAAATTACAATTATTTTCATTGACTCTCCATCAACGACAGTTATTATCATTGATTACCTTAACCTTAACGGTTGTTTTTACGGATCGGCTCATTGACCTGAGAGGTATCATCGGTCGGTCGACTCTTCTGCACCTTTACCGTTCGGTTGGCTATGAGCCCACAGTAACAATAATTATTATTAAATTTATTTTATTTATTAAATATGTGTTTAAAATATTAAATAATATAATTTATTTTAAAAAGTATTCTAAAATGTTTAAAATAAATATTAAAATTATAATTTTTATGAAAGAAATTAAGTCCATTAACTTAAGTGGCCAAACCTAATTTAAATATGTATTATATTGAATTGGATATAATAGAAAAATACATAAACCCGAACTAATTGAATTCAAAATATTATGATTGGGTTGAAAGATAAGCTTGACCAAACTCAAGTGAACTCGCGTAAGTCCTATACCCTAAAATAAGATTTCGATCCCTTTAGTTAGCTTCACCAGCAAGCATGTTGAAGTATGCAGCAAGCTTCTTAAGCCTGCAACTGAGTCAATCTTATATAATACAAAATTGCATATAAAAAGTTACATAATCATGTGTCTTTCGGTATGGTTCTTTCCTCTTTCTCAACCCTTCTAAATTATTATTTTAGACTTATCTTGCAAGTTCAGCATATATGCATGGCTGGGAAGTCATTCACATCTCATTCAGAAAGGATTTATTTTTTTTATTTTACTTCAGCTTTATAGTTTCCTGATTATACCAATTTTACACCTTTAGGTTAGAGATGTCTGAATTATCATAAATAAGATAGATTTATAATATATAAATACATATAGAATATTATTTTATAACTCAATTTTTTAGAATTGATTTAAATTCAAAATTTTGATATCAAAATCATTTAAAACTTATTTTAATAGAATTTATTGTTTATTAAACTTATATATATATATATATATATATATATATATATATATATATATATATATATATATATATATATATATATATATATATATATATATATATTTAAACTGCTATCAAATCATATATTCATGTATAATTATATATATGTTTCAATATGAAATAATGTATAAGGGAGATCCAACATTGTCTATAAATAATACATATTTACCATGATATAATAAGGTTTAGAAGTGTACGATTATATTTGCATAACAATGATAGATACTAAGAACATTATCTGATCTAAGAGCTACGATTATAATAAGTTTGTAACACCCTTTTCCCTCCTCTCTCTCCCTCTTTTTGTTCATCCTCACTCTCATTGGTTTGAATCTATCTGGTCTACTTAAGAAGCTAAATTTTCTTTTTAATAATATTATAAACAATTACTTGAAGAAAAGTTGCATACAATTTAAAACTATTTAAAAATGCATGTCATTAAATGTTAACAAAATATATAACTGTCAACAACTAACAACTTCTAAGGTATGTACTTATCATTTTTAGGAAATAGTTATTTTGTTTTGGCATAAATGTTAAAAGTAAAATTATGTATGTAATAAAAACAGTAAATTAAAATAGAAAACATTATGCATTTATATTAAACTCCCATACTTAATTAGCGAACCATAATTGGTTCCATGTTTAGTTAATTAAGTTTAAAATGAAGATTATAACTATAATACTTAAATTGATAGTATTGTGATTGCATTCGAGTCTAGAGTGATTGTACGGGAAAACCAACATCCATATCAAATCGGTACAACGGATGTGAACCCGTTTAATAATTTATCAAATAAGAAATTGTTGAACAATAACTGATCAATTGTAGTTTTAAATTAAAATAAAAATCAACCTAAATTATTAGTTATTTTTATTATACGTGTAAATTGTTAAAAATATCATATTAATTATAAATAAAGTATATTTATCATGTATAAATAAATGCAAACTTCATCTTAAGAAAAACTATTAACAAACATCATTTTACAAAGAAAATAAAAGAATAAGAAATAAGAGAGAAAACATATTGTCTATTAAATGAATAAATGAACGAATGAATATAATTAATAAAAGAAAGACAAAGAAAATTATATAAAAGGAAGACCCAATTACAATTTAACAAAGATATAATTAAGAGGAGTTATAACTGAAGAAAGAAACAACTAATCCTATAACTTTTAAATCACGTGGAATTTTCGTCCCGACCTAATAAAACTCATTGGTATTATTAAAATTTTAATTAAATAATATATATATATATATATATATATATATATTATTTTAAACTATTCTATGTATTTTAAATATTAATTTATAAATTTGTGTTTTATTGAAGTTCATTATCATAAAATTATGATGTTATTTAATAATTTGATTCCGATTTTATGCCAATTAAACTATTAAATTTTACATCTTTATTTTTATGAGTTTAATGAGCCGTTGGACTTTAAAAGCATTATTCATATTAGACAAAGTCTTGTATTCTCACTATACACCATCAAATCTTCCTCGTCTAAAAAGTTTGTGGCTTGCACATGGTATAAGCAGTCAAACATTTATTAATATTATGACCATGGTTATTGTGGGAGCCTTTCAATGTCCCCACACTGGAGAATATGTTTCAGAGTATTTAGATTAGATTTTGTATATATATAAAAAACAGGAAAAATATATTTTAATATTAGTATTCATTAAACCCATCTACTTTACTCCCATTTTCTATAATATCATAATAAAATAATAATTTATATCGTTATAGGTCGAATTTACATTATGAGAAAAAACTTATATAGCATGGTCAAAAATCGATGCTAAAAAAAAGTTGATGCTAATTGCTTCAGCTTTGCATTGCATGTGTATATAATGTCAAAATTATGAATGCTAATTTGTTAAAATTTGCTTTGAATTCTAACTAGTATCAGTTTAATCAATGCTAAGTTATCACTAATTTTAAATTAATTAATTATTTAATTAAGCAGTTTAGAGCCATCTTGATCGATGTTAAGAGTTTTATTTTAAAACTTTTGTATTGGCTTGGTTAATGCTAATGACAATAAATTAAAAAAAAAACCTTTATGTTTAATGATATAAAAAATTATAATGAATTAAGGAGGTGAGTGTAAATGGAAAAGATGAATGTAAATGAAAAAGATGTATATAAATAAAGGAGATGAGGAGAAGAATATGGATGAACTGAGAAAAAAAAATGTAGATGAAATAGATGTGTGGATGTAAAATATTAGTGTTGATGAAGGAAATGAATGTGGGTGAAGGAGATAATTAGTGTGGATGAAATATATAAGTGTGAAGAAATTTATGAATGTGAATGAAAATAAATGATGAGATTTATGAATATGAATAAAAATGAATATGATAGAATTGATATAAAAATAAAAGAAGAAATTTATGAGTAAATATATTTGTCATTTTTCAATCTGGGTTTAGATTAAAAATAACTTACAATTAATATTTAATATGAAGAATGCACATGAATTTAGAATATATAATTTAGCATTGATTAAGTTAACAATAAAATAAATATAAATATTAAAAATAATGAAGTTAGTGTTAGTTAAATTAATACTAATTAACCTTATTTATTTTTGTTTTTTTATAATTAGTGTTTGTTAAGCATTAACGTACTTAAATAAAATATTAAAAACAAATAGGTTAGTCTACTAAATCGATGATAAGCTTGTTATTTTAATTTTTTTGTTTGTTAATATTGAATATTTGTTTATCTGATGTTAAATTAAATAAATTAAATATTAAAATTAAATAAGATTATAATATTTGTTAAATTGATACTAAATCTTACTTAATTTTAATATTTATCTTACTTTTATTCATAATTAACATTCATTTACACCATACTAACTTAAATAAATATAAACATTAAATTAATCAACATTAACTTTATTTATTTTTAATATGTATTTTAGTTAATATTGATTAGGAATAACAAAAATACTTATGTATGCTCACAAATACTTACTATCATAGGTAGAGAATATTTTATTATCTATTTAGAAATGGGTCAAACAGTTAGAGGAGAAACTACTAGCATTAAAAAAGTACGTCGATAGGAATATTTTGTTTATTTAAGATTTGATATAAATAATTAAATATTAACAATGTATATTGTATTTTAAATTGTTTATTTCATAATTTGAAAAAATAAATTTATAATTGGTTAATAGATAAAAATTAACCCTAACTTAAAATTTAATATAACTTTGGCTCAAATATTTTTGTGTCGTTTACGGAGTACATACTTAAAACAAGATAGAATGTCTTTGACATATATTGTGAAAATAATTTTAGATTATGTACATATTATATTACACTCATCTTATTAACTCGAGTGATTTTATTATCGTGGACTACGCATCTATTATAAGTGAATAAAACATGATTTATTCCCAATTAAGATATGGGCAAAAAGAATGTATAATTAGTCATCCAAATTCTTCCTCTATAACTACTCATATCATACACAAAGAGAAAAGCATCAAATAATTATACGATACATAAAAGAAGTATTTAATGGATGTTAAAATGATGAAATCACATAACCCGCAATGGTATGAACATGGTACGTATAATAACCTAACGTAAGCATCACTTGAAAACCAACTTAAGAGGATCCTTCTTTTACGTTTCTTATACCTATGTCGGAGATGACCTAAATTGATCAAAATAAGATTACATTAAAAAACTGCCTTTTAGATTAGTTGCAGCAGATAAAAAAAAATCAAATTTATTTAATTATAGTTTAACATGCAAAAAATAAAGTTTATTTTGCATATAGTATTAATGACAGTTTGCAAGATGTTAAAGAAAAGGACGGAATGCAATTTGGATCACAAACCCGTAATAGGACATGGTAAACATAAAAAGAGTGAAAGCGAAGAGGATCCGAAAGTTCGCATAGTTTTACATTCCCTCACCATTGGTCCAAACAACGAATTAGGACCTCATATCATATATAACACAACATTCTACACTTCCTCACTTTCAAACTCTCCATACCCTTATCGTTCTCCATCACTGCACATCAACGACTTACTGCATTCATTCATTGGTGGTGAATTGTGAGCAGAGATCAGAAGCACAATGCGTAGAATATTACAACAGTACGTGGATACGAAAAGCGATACTGTAGTTGATAGTTTAATTGATTCCGATCTAAACGAGCTAAAGCTTGCGGCCAAGAAGCTCCTCCACGATGCAACCCTGGTAGGAGGCAAAGCCTTTGGCGGTTCTTTCTTTAAATGGCTCGCTTCCTTCGCTGCCATGTAAGTTCAAATTTCTTGCCTCTTAAAAATATAAGATTAATATTTATGTTAATTTAATTGAGTTCTTAGACAAATATTTGTTTCAGTTATTTGCTGATACTGGATAGCACAAACTGGAGGACGAATATATTGACAGCGTTATTAGTGCCTTATATATTTTTCAGCTTTCCTGAATCGCTGTTCTCCTTTTTAAGGTGACCATGACATTTATAGTTTCTCTTTCTTTTGTTATCGCTTTACAAAATATACATTGATTTAGTATAATCGTTCAGAGGTGATGTGGGAAAATGGATTGCATTCGTCGCAGTTGTGCTGAGGCTTTTCTTCCCTAGACATTTTCCTGGTATGCTTAACTATTTCTAAGCCTTGTTTCAATATGCATGATCAATTTTGCATAACTAGTGTCGTAAATGACGTGCAGATTGGCTGGAAATTCCTGGTTCAATGATTCTTATTTTGATAGTAGCCCCCGACATATTTGCTCAGAAATTAAGGAATAACTGGATTGGATTAGCGATTGATCTTTTCATTGGTTGTTACCTTCTACAAGAACATATCAGGGCTTCTGGTGGATTCAGAAATTCTTTCACACAGAAACATGGAATATCAAATACTCTTGGCATCCTCCTCCTCATTGTCTATCCTATTTGTGCATTCATTATCCATTAAGTATAAGGCATCATTGACATCAAAGAAAAAAAATACAAGACATAGCAGTTGGTGATGATGTAATCTGTTAGAAAAATAAAACTTTAGATGGTGAAGTTTGTTACTAGTCTTCACAAAATAACTCCATTATCACACCTATGTAGAATTTAACATAATTTCCCTCGGCAGTTCTGAACATTCAGCGAATCCTCTCCTGCAAAATTTATTTTGAACACTATTTTGGAATATTAAGGCAAAAAATAGCTAATAACTAATTTTCTTGAATTTTCATGGATGGAAAAAAAATTGAATTCTGTATACTTTTTTAGTCTTTATTTGTTTAGTAAAGAATCGGTAAACTTTTGTGAATAAAATAAATAATAATTTTAAAAGACGCAAACATTGAAAGCACGGAATATTATTATTACATAAAAAATTATGTATGATATATTACCATTTTAATTTTTACATAGATAAATCGAAATATATATGTTAATTAAACATTAGTGTGTAATTTGAAATTGATTTGAGTAATTACGTTTTTTTTTACATTTCAACTAAAGGTTTGAAACTTTAAATTGTTGATAATTTTCCAAATATGTGGGTTAAAATAGACATTGATGTTAAATCAATATTTTTATAAACATGATCCATTTTATCAGTCAATTTTTGAATTATTCTATAAAATTTGGGATTATAATATACTATTCTATCAAAGTTTATGAGAGTAAGAGTTTGAAACTAAAAAACACATTAAAAGATTCTCGTAATAGTTGCAATAGCTTGAGGTTTCGTATCAAAGCAAGGTTTATGGCAAAACCTTTGCCATGTTTTTAAATTTGTTGCGATTATTCTTTTTTAGGATTTTTTTTTATTTGTGCTTTTTCTTGCGTTTGATCCCTCACCTGACATTGTTGACATTGGAGAAAGTGTTGCATTGCACTTTTTGGTGCAAAAGATCTCGGAGCATCATCACTGTGATCTTTCGAGGCTATGTCGGAATCACTTTAAAGTGTTTGATATTTCTTTTGTGTACTCGTATAAATTAATGTGAAAAAGACTTGTTATACTGATTAAAAAACATTTTTTATACTGATTATAAAATTAGTATAAAAGTATAGGATATAAAAAATTTCTACTTTTTATAATGGTTCCAAAATTGATGTAAAAGTTACTACTTTTTATACTGGTTAAAATTGATGTAAAAATTACTACTTTTTATACTGGTTAAACACGTAGTCGATATGAAAAAATATTTTATACAACAAACCCATCATTCAACCACCTCGCAACACACTAATGTTGAATACAACACCACCACCTAAACATCTCTCTATGTGAACCAACCAACCATAGTACCAACTTCTTTTCTCTATCACCTCTCGTCATTGAAACTACCTAATGCAGATCGAAGTATAACTAAGACACGCCATCTTTCACATATTTGCACATTATGAGTTTCTCCCTACAAAAATATCATTGTTACCACTAGAAACGTCGTCATAGAACCCTACACCACAAAGATGACTACCATCACACGACCCACGAGCAACTAAAGAACATAACCAAGATTTAACAACCTTGTAAACTCTCATTATCACACTCGCAAATCTTACTTCACCAGTCACTACAAGAAAAATTAATGTTATATCAATGTCAAAATTTATCGATAATTCGATAAATTAAAATTATTAAAGGTTTACCAACATTAAAAATCCATCGTTAAATTTTACCAACGATTTTCCTGTTTTATCAGTCATTATCGATAAATTTTTCCATCGATAAATTCATCAGTAATTACTCATAAAAAAATTTGTCAATAAAGTTCTTGGGTAAATGTTCATCTTTTTTTCTCATTCCTTTTTCTTTTCTCTTTTAGGGTTTTATATTTTTGGCAGTGAAGCACACCATAACAATGCTTGCGAACCTGCAAAGAAACCCAAAACCCAATCGCCTACCCCAAAACCCTATATCGCACTATTCTATTTCGCTTCGCCACCGTTCCTTCCCGCAACTCCAAGAATCATCATAGAACCATGAGCCACCACAACCATGTCTGCCTCTGCACTGACCACCAAGTCAATAACGTTGAAAAATATACATCACACAATGACACACCTATATCCCCTTTATGGTGCCACTATCAAAAACCACTGCAGATCGCAAATTCGTCCTTATGTCACCACCAGTAAACCACCACTGCCCTCCATGGCGAACTCTAACCACGAGCACCACAACCAAATCTCCTCAACACGACGAACCATTGTGCCTCGTCATGGAAGAAACAAAATTTTCGCACTTCCTCATCAATTTTGGATAAAATTTTCCATAACTATATTTCTAAAAACTGATTTCCGGTGACCCATTTACTCACCAGTTCACCCCACTTTGAAAAGCTCACTTCATACCTGGCTATTACCTTCAACCACTTCAACCATGTGCCCGCTTTTTCTTCAAAGACCAACGCTCCTTCATCAACTCAACAATGTTAAAATGCACCAACTAATTAACAACCTTCTCTAATAACGAAGCACCGTTCCTTCTGTTGTTTTCTTTCATTGACACACATTTCAAATAAAAGTTTGAAGGATACTAAATGATGGGATGCAGGAAAAAGAGTGATAGGGTGCAGGAAGTAATTTCCAATTTTCATCTATTTGTTAGGCCCAACGCGTTTTAAATTAAAGTATGGCCCATACTTTTTATACTCTCCATTTTGCTTTCTGTATCCTTTGCCTAATATTTTAATTACAAAAGAGTAAAATAAAAATTATTTTTAAAAATTTATTCTTTATAATCTAAAAATTATATTATATTAAATATTTTTCATAAAATGTAAAGAAAGAAATGATAATTTATGATGAGAGAAAATAAGAGTATTTTGGAAGTATTAAAAAAACGTGAAATATATGTAAATGTAACGAACTTTAAGACGATCAGGCCCATTCAACTCGTGGGCCAGTAAATGAAGCCATTAAACCCTTACGGCTGTGCCAAACCCTAAATCTTCCTTCACAGATCCAAACGCCTATAAAAGCGAAACTGTGATCCCTCTTTAGCAATTCAGTTGCGCAGGAAGCATGAACAAAGTTTCACTTTTTAAAATTTTGTTGTTATTTTTAGTCTATTTTGTATTTTGTATTTATGTGTTCGATTTACTTGATTAGATTTAGTTTATACTGTTTTGTGAATCGCTTTTTCGGTGAACTTACGGTGAAGGTGTGGTTTTCTCGGTGATGATCAAATAATGATGACGAGTCCGATCTAATCCATTCTTACAATTCTGACGACAAATCGAGGCATTTGTCTGAGAGGATTCCACTCTTCCCTTCCATTAAGCTATTTAATTTATTTTTCTTGAATTCATCTAAATTTTTTTTGGTGATTAATTGGCATGATGATGATAGTTTTGAATAGATTCATATGATGAATCTAATCCTCCTACTCATTCTGAATGCCGGTTATGTAATTATTTTTCAACTGTGTAGCGCTGATGGTATGGATGGTGTGTGGAGTGTTGAGTTTTTCAAGGTTTTGTTTCAAACGCAATCAAGCCTGATCATATTTTTGAGTCTTTTGCCTGTTTTGGTTGGTGATTTCATTTATGTGAGTTACTTTTATGTCTCTGAAGAAGAAATAGGATGATGAATGTTGAAACTTCTACTGGATTTTGCTATGGTAACTGCTGTTTGCATGGTGGAGTTGTAATTATCTTGGAGTTGTAATTATCCACACCAGTAGGAAGGAGATACTGATAATATTTATTAATCATATTTTCCATTTTTTTTTAATTGTAACAAATTTAATAAATTATAAAATAACTATTCTTAATAAAATATTAAAATAAGTAATTTGTATCACTTTTTTATTATATAAATATTTTTTAATTAAATATTAATTATTTCAATTAAGAAAGTTATTAAAAAATAGAATTTAGAAAATGTTTTTATTATTATTTATATACCTATATTTAACTATATTTTTTTGTGTTGATATTTATTTTCTAATTTTACTTTTTTAATAAATATTTTTTAAAATTAAAATATTTGTTTAATTACTTGTATTTTTAAAGTAATTATTTTTTAAAATTTAAGTTTTTTTTTTTCAATTTAAATGTTTTCTAGACTTAATTATTTATTTTAATCATAAAACTTTTTATAAAATAAATAAAATTTATTTCTGTAACTGTATATAAATGAACTTTTCTTTTTGGTTACAACAACTTTTTTATTTTATTTTTCACTTTAAATAAAATTATTATAGATTTAAAATAATTATGTGTTTTTATAAATGATTAATGATTTGAATTTAGATAGGTGGTTATTAAATAGTAATCATTTTAATATAGTAGCATAAATAAAAAATTAACTTTGAATAAAAATAAGATGTTCTTGGGTTTAAATTAATTTTTAGAAGAAAATGTTTTTGACATATTAAATTGATTAAAAGCAAGCATAAGAAATGATGGTAAAAGTAAAAAATATATATATATATATATATATATATATGTATTTTTTTTTTTGAAAGTTTATTTGACAATTTTTAAGTATTTGTTTAATAACAAAAAAATTTAGTTATTTAAAGCTTTTTATCTTGTTTTGGTTGGTGAATATCACTAGAAATTATATTGAACACATGTCAATGTGAAATTGGGTTCATATAAATTTTTATGGTCTCATAATCATATTTAATTATGATATAGGTTTGCTAAACAACTAAATCAGCCCTGGTATCAATCATTGGTAATATAAGAAACCCAACACATATAATTCCCCAAACCCTAAATGATGTTGTATACTTTTATTGATCACAAAAGTTATGTGAGAGTCTATATTAAAAAAACGATTTAGCAATGGTTGCAAAAATAAGTTTGTGTCCTACTTAAATGTATGTTATATTGATATTATTTGTAAATACAAATACCTTATGTAATTATAATGCATTCAAAAAAATAATTGATACAAACAATTTTAAACCAAACTATCTTTTTCACAATATCACTGATAATTGAAGCACATTGGTGGAGGTGAATCAATGGAGTTAGTGAGAGGTGTAAGAGAAGAAAAGGAAAGAAAAGTGATGAAATGTTAATGCATTTTGTGCAATAGAAAAAAACAAATCGTACAATAACAATTATATGACTAAAAACTATTGTGTATAGTTACAATTAAAAACCAATCATGGTTGAATATGATGATAATTTAAAACTATTATAATGTACATATAATAATTACAAAACAATCATCATATTTTTTAATGTTAATTACAAAAAGCTTTATATTTTTAAAAAACCGTTTTACAATAGTGTATGTATAAGGATAAATGCTACTCAAATTTTGTCAAATATAAGACAGTTAACCAAAATTTGTATTTAATAATTAATTATGAGAAGTAAATCCTTTTGTATGGGATAAGGTTACATGAGATTTATACACTGATGCAAAAATTGAATGTTCATTATATATGTACAAAACATATAGGAATCAAAGTTGGATTAATTGGGCACATATAACTTATGTGTACATAGAACAATATTGAAACCCTAAACATACATACATGTATATGCGCTAATGCATATTATATAGAAAAGAGTTTAAAGTGTTGATAAAATATATGTTCAAAGTATGAATCATCATATTACAAGGTGAAAGAAAATTGTCAAGACAAAATTGCTAAGAATTTATTTACTAATCCAAATTATACTAAAAACTTTACATAACATGTATATGAGAGCCAATGTGATGAATTGTTTTATCATTTGACTAATTATTTGCAATGAAAGATGAGTTTCCATAATTTAGAAATGAATTGAAAAATCTAGGGTTTGAACTAATTACAAATGGAATGAATCTATTATAATTCATTTGACAACTATGAAATTGAAAGACAAACATACAACAACAATTGTACGGTGATAAAGAGAAAATATAATTATTTTCTTCCATATATTAATCGGTAAATTTTTTTTCAATAAATAAATTATTGTCAAACTTTTATAATTCTTACAATAATCATCTTCAACACAAGCATTTTGATAATTATTTATGTTCTTATATGATCATAGCATTAGATGATTTTACTTGATATCACATAAGAAATCCCTCTAATACTTTAAATAAATAGTAAATTTGTAATAAAAAATTATTTTTACACCTATTACATTAACATTATATAACTTTAACTAATACACTTTTTTTTTATTTGTGTCTACTCCAGAAATAACATTTTAAAGCACATATTAAATTTATGATTGTAAAAGCTTGCATAAACAAGCCTCAATGTGTTCAATTCCAATATATGCATATTACTTTTACATTTTTGTATGTTAATTAATTGTATTAAACTCTTTCTTATTGAACTTAGTCTAATAAACAAACTAAAGGCATGAATGCAAATATCATTGAACACAACATAGGAAGATTATTATGTAAACTAAAATTAAAAAAGATAAGAGCAGGCTATTCACTTTATTTGACCAATTCATTATTAAATTAATTATTTTTTGTCATAGATTAATATAAAATTATTAAATATTATGATTTTTTACGAAGATATAATTGTTAAATTTTAATGCACTTAATTACCTTAAAATCACTTTGAAAATATATTTAGTTAATACCTATAATACTTTAGGACCCTTGATGTATTTAAAAGACTTTTTACATTTCATAGTTTTAATGGATGTAGTGTTAGAATTCAGGTCCGATCCTATTTTTTATTCATCTCCACCTAATCAATATCTTATTTATTTGATATTAATGTACAATTAATAAGTAAATTATAATATTTTCGTTAAAAAATTTAAATTAATTTTAATAACATTAATGGAGTATCAATAAATATGATATAGATAATGAATAAGGAATATTCATATGAAAATAATAGTTTAGAGTCCCGATAAAAGAAAAAAAAGAAGAATATATACTTTAGTTTAGGATCTTATATTTTTTAACTAGAACATTTTGATAGCCAGTGCAAGATAGGTCAAAATGGTCATGTTCATTTTTTTTAAAGTTAATTATTCTCTTAAAGAATGAGGACAATTATAGACAATATCATAAGAAAAAGGAGATGAAGCAAATATGATGATTCAACGAGTTATTGTCTAGATAAACAAGTTTTTATCGAGTATGTGAAGTTTTGAGGAAAGAGCTTATGGATTAGAGTTGCTAATGGAAAGGTAATGCAAAAAAATGAAATATTGTTAATATTCATTTTAATATTTGGTGCAAATAAAGGGAGCGTGTTTAAACTCATAAAATAGAAAATCTTAATCCCTTATTCAAAGTAAAAGATTTAATCTTAATTATGCGATAACGACCTTAATTGTTTTATCAAAGTAGAAGAGGCGACCTTAATTGTCCAATGTTTTAGCCAAAGTTATGTAAAGTTTTTCGATTATTATCCGAATTATTTAGTTAAAAAGGAAGTAATTTATCAAGTATGCAAAGGTTTTTCTTTTGTCAAAATAAAAAGTAGGTTTATTAAGTAGGTGTTCAACTATTTAACAAAATTACCTTGTATTAGTCCATTGATTCCCATTGGTAAAAAGTATAGTTAAGTCTAACTAAACAAAATAGTAAGAAAATATAGAAATAAGTTAACAAAGTCAAGACAAAAAGATAATTATGATGTCAAACCCGATTTTGATTAATATACTTGAGATGAGAGATGATTCTTGAAATATATAGATCGTTGAAAGCTCGTCTTAAACTTCAAACCCTAAATATAACTTACCTTGAGGTATAAATGTTGGGAAACAAAGAATATGAGCAGCCTTTGGGTTGAAAAGCCTTAGACTGAGGGATTGTGTAATGTTAGGACTTAGGTTAATCCTATCTTCTAGTCGGTCTCCAGCTGACCAGTAATATATCTTATATTAATATACATTTATGAGTGAATTCTTATATTGTCATTAAGGATATAAAAAAAATTCATCTGAATAATTTTTTTTGACAAAATATCAAATTAATACTTGTAGATAATGGTACAAATATATTTAATTACCCATTTGCTAATAGGGTAGGTACATGTACTATGATATTCTACACACTACTTGCTTATACTTATTTTTCTTAAATTTTTTTTAGAAAATAATTATTAGTGAGTTTTATTTTAGTATTTTTTTTATCATTAAGTGATCAAAATAAAGCTACTAGTGATAAAAAAATAATTATTGATTTTTTTAAAAAAATTTTGACTTCATATGTTTATATTTTTTTTATTTAAATCTATAAAATTGATGTTATTTTCAAAAAGATTAATTTTTTAAAATTTATATTTTGGTAAAATCATTCAAATTTGAATTGCATTAAAATTTTAGTAAATAATTTAATTTGAATTATAATTTAAAAATAATTGTTTATTTAATTCTACATTTTAAAGATTAGGTTTTAAGTAACTTTATTTAAAATTGAAAAATATATATATAAAAAAAACTTGCAGATATTTTTTTATGGATACTCGATAGATAAAGGGACAAGTAACTAGCAAATTCTTTTAGATGGGTCGGGTTATTATCCCTAATCTCCGTTAATTACTTTTAATAATACAATAAATTTAGATAATAAATAGAAAATATTAAAAAAATTATTTATATATAAGATTAAACAAAAGTAATAATAAAGACAAGAATACACTAAATATTTTAACTTAAATATATTTTTAGTCATTTAATTTTTAATAAAAATTGAAAATAATTTATTTTCAAAACTTTGACCTAATTTAATTTATTAAACAAATTTTGTTAAATTTATTTGATATTTTAAATGTTATTTGAAATGTCAAATAAACTTAATAAAAATTTATTAGAAAAACTAAATTTACATTTTTCTAAAATTAAAAATTAAATTGGACCAAAATTTTAAAGATAGATTAATTCTAATTTTCATTAAAAATAAAGAAATAAAAAAATATTTAACTTATATTTTAAATTAAAGTCTTTATAATTTTTTAGTAAACCACTTACATTTGATTAATGAATAATTTTGATTATATACTTTAATGAAATTCTAGTAATGATTTTAAAGGATCCTTGAATTGTACAAGTTAAGGTAGTTATTAAATTCAACCAGTATTAAGATAAAATACATACGCCAATGTTTATTATTACAAGCATCATATCACCAATTCAACGACCATTAAAACTAATAGCTGTCTTTGAAAAAAATAGTGGTCGCAAGTAGTAGGAAAACAACAAATATAACAATGCTATATATTCCAATCATAGTCCTTTCATGACAATTGTAAATAACAACTAACCTTGAAAGTCTCCAACAGTTATCAATCATGAACATGATTTAAACTATCGTGTTTTCAGTGACAGCTCATCAACAACAAATTAAGATAAAAAGGTTAAAACCTTGTTTTTTTTTTCAGTGGTATATAAAAATTGCACTGAATTAAATCATACAATTAATGTTTATCGATATATGCGTATCACATTCACCCTAAATTTATTGATTAATATGTAGATTGAAATGATGTCATAATAACTTATCAAGATTAATATTGATCCGTGTATGATATTTACACTAAAAACTATTAATTACTATTGGCTAAAATATTTTTTATCTTCTAATTTGTATAAAAAAATTAGTTAAATTTCTAATTTTTATTTAATTTAATTTATTTTTTAAAATATCTAATTAGATCCGTTATATTTTCATTAAATTTATGTTAGAATTTATATATTAAATCACTCTACTTAAATGTTTAAATATTTAAATTAATTTTAATTTTTAAACGATGATTTGATGTATAAATTTAACAAAAATTTAACATTAATCTAATAGATCTGATTGGATCATTTTAAAAAATTAAAAAATAATTTGAATAAAATAAAAATTAAGAATATAATTAAGTTTTTTTTATAAGAATTAAAGGATTTTTATTTTTTAAATACAAAGCGCTGAGAACATTTTACAGGTACACTTCCCAATGATTAAATAAGAAAACTGAAATTTAATAGTTACATTTTTTATACTTAATATATACTTTGTTTCTTATCTGAATTAATAAAAAACCATTAATTGCATAATAAGCATATTTACATTTTTTTCACAAGGTGAAAGGAATTAAAGATAAACTACTAAAATATTTTCTATAATTAACATTAAAAGGGTATCCTTAATTATCTAGATAACTTAGTATTTATATTTATAATTTTAATACTTTCTTTCATTGTAGTTTTAATGAATACATTTCTTAATATTTGTAATATATTATTGGTTGAAATATTAACTAAAATTAAAAAAAAAGTAGTTTATAACCAATGTCTAATTAAGTTTATATTACAAAATACTGAATAATAAAAATATTTACATTATTTTGTAATGTTAAGGGGGCTAAGTTCAAGTACTACGCGCGCTATTTTCTATATTTATTAAAACGAGTTACTTCAAAAGCTTATTTGATTATTTATTCATTTTTAAACTCTTATATATATATATATATATATAATTTTTAATTAAAAAGACTGTGATAATTATAATGATTATGCATTGTACTAATATGGTCTTCATTTGTGTTCTAAAATTTTTATATGAAACAAAGAGTAATATAAATAATAAACCACGTTAACTTTTAAGCGTATGATTACAGTCTTTATCCTTAATTTTTATTATTACATATAAAAAATACATGTTGTAAAATGTTGCTATAAAGCCTATTCTTTTATAAAAAAAATAATATAAAAAAAGTAAAATATATGTTTGAAATTTACATGACATATTTATAAAGACTATTTGAACGAGAATGAGATAGAAAGACAACATGCATGCATTAGAAACTGCATATAGTAGGAAAAAATTGATTGAGAAAAAACATTTATGATTCTTATACATAAAAAAACGTTGAGTTTGAAACCATTTAAAAAGTGTGGAGTTTTGATGAAGTTTGTTATATTGAATACCTTTACAATCGTCGAATTGTTTTGACTGCGAGACAGAGAAATACTGAGGAGAATAAAGATATACGTTACCACAGACTAAATTTTTTATTATTTTTATTTTCTGAAATATGTTTGATAACTAAAGATTATTTTGTGTTGGAAGAAACATATTCCTCGGGGGTAAAGGCTAACATAAACCATTATTAAAATATCGTATATTTTGGACCATGTTTCTGCTCAAACAAGGATTCGTGGTTTGTGTTTGGGATCCATGTTCGTGTTTATTTTTAAGCGTGTTAGTTTGTGGTGGATGTGATCCTAGTCACCAAAATGGTGACAGATAGTATCTTGATCCCAATTGAGAAGCTTGCAATGTGGCAAGCCACAGCAGCATCGGCATTAGCATGAGCCATCCAATAGGAGATTACCTTATCCTATCCGTTATCTTACTCACACCATAGCCACCAAATAATTGTACTCTCTCCACTCTCCAAAAACACTTACAAACTGCTTTCTTTCAAGACCTCACACACACAAACACTGAGGAATTGGTGGCAATGGCAGCGTCACTACAACCAGCCGCTACTTTCATGCAAGCCACCAAGTTGGGCAGAACCAACACTTTGCAGCTAAAGTCCCCTCACTCCATTTCAAAGGCTTTTGGTTTGGAACCTGCTGGAGCTAAGCTTTCATGCTCCCTTCAGACCGACCTTAAGGACTTTGCTCAAAAGTGTGTTGACGCAACCAAAATTGCAGGATTCGCCCTTGCCACCTCTGCTCTTGTTGTCTCTGTACGTGCTCTTCTTTTCTACCAATTTCATAACCTATTCTATCATTAACTGTTACATGAACTTCCCCACAATTTTACTCTCATATTTTCTATTTTGTATACCAAAAAACTTGTATACCATGTTGTTTGTTGGGAAGTCCCACATGATAGTAAAGTTCAAGGTTAGGCCTAAGAGCACCCATGTTCATCTTTCTTATGGAATGCTGAATTTTTTTTTTCTTTTCTTCTTTACGTTTTAGTAGGATACATCAGATGAACATCTCTGGCTTGTAAGTAGTAACAGTCCATTTAATTAAGGATGTGGTTGACAAATGTTGCACAGAAACCATGAATGATTTTATTCGCCAGTAGTTTAATTTTGTCTTGTGATGAATATTCATCATAAGATATCTACTGATTTATGAAGCCAGGCCACTGCCAGTGCCAAGCATAGTAATTAACCTTGTAAATCCCAACTTAGAATATTCATCGGTCAAGTCAGTCCTCGTGTAACATGTTATGAAGACTAGTTTCACCGTCCTAATACACTCATTCAGGACTAATTTACTGATTGTATGCACATATGTTCTACTTTTCAATACACTCATTTTAGATTTATTTTTATTATAGGATGAAATTTATTAGAATTCAGCAGATCATATTGTTTAGAGTCTAAGACATGGCCTTGTGAGTTCTTATAGATTTTAAACAAAAGTAGAGTGAGCTAACTGATGGGTATTTTAGAAAAGGTGGTCTGAACAAAAGTGATATTGTATGTTTAAAGAACTAATTTGACTGAGGTATTAAAACCTTCAGGGGGCAAGTGCTGAAGGTGTTCCAAAGCGGCTAACCTTCGACGAAATCCAGAGCAAGACCTACCTGGAAGTGAAGGGGACTGGAACAGCAAACCAGTGTCCAACCATTGAAGGTGGAGTGGACTCATTTGCCTTTAAGGCAGGCAAATACAACGCCAAGAAGTTATGCCTTGAGCCTACTTCATTCACAGTGAAGGCTGAGGGTGTGGCCAAGAACGCCCCACTAGAGTTCCAAAACACAAAGCTCATGACACGTTTGACCTACACTCTTGATGAGATCGAGGGACCCTTTGAGGTGTCTCCCGATGGCACAGTCAAGTTTGAGGAGAAAGATGGCATTGACTACGCAGCCGTGACGGTTCAGCTACCTGGTGGCGAACGTGTGCCCTTCCTCTTCACCATCAAGCAGTTGGTGGCGTCAGGGAAGCCAGAGAGCTTTGGGGGGCAGTTTCTGGTGCCATCATACCGTGGAAGCTCTTTCTTGGACCCCAAGGGAAGGGGTGCTTCCACAGGTTATGACAATGCTGTTGCTTTGCCTGCTGGTGGAAGAGGAGATGAGGAAGAACTTGCAAAGGAAAACAACAAAAGTGCCTCGTCATCCACGGGAAAAATCACCTTGAGTGTGACCAAGACCAAGCCTGAGACTGGTGAGGTTATTGGTGTGTTCGAGAGTGTTCAGCCATCTGACACTGATCTGGGAGCAAAGGCCCCAAAGGATGTCAAGATCCAGGGCGTCTGGTACGCTCAACTTGAGTCATAGAGTGTTTCTTTCATGCTTTGTTTTGTGTTTTTTGTTGGCTCAGATTTTGTTGTGACTCCATCGTGTTGCTGCATTATCCCTTGACCCAACTTTCCTAGCACTACTCAGAGTACTGTCATGGTTGTATATTATTATATCGACCTCCAATTACAATGCTTAAAGTTTCAAGGTTTAAATTGATGGCGTGTGTGAGTTTTGGAGCCTAAGTTCTTAGTAGTTGCAATTGCATCGTATAATATGCTTCGTTACATATAATATGTTAGTAACCAAGGAAACACTGCATTTGAAGAGGATTATAACTGACCTCTGCAGAGAACTCATCTTTTTCCATCCTATGAACTTGAATAGGATACTATTCATGTTCTATATTCGGTTGATTGACCACAAGCATATGTGCTTACTTTCTCAGTTTTCAGTCGGAGAAATTATCAAACAGTTTATGATCATCATGATCTATTTTCAACTAAGTTATGTAATTAGACTGTAGCATATTGGCAGGGGTATTAGACAGACAAACAGTACCCAAATTGCTGAAATATAGCATCAACTAGGATGGTCAATGAAATACTACAATTCATTTAGCATCTCCTTTTAGATCACGATAATCTACAGAACATAAGGGGTCTTTTAGGCAAACGAATGGTTGTTCGATCTACCATGTTCTAGTGAAATGATTTATTTTTATATTTTGTTTGCAATGTTTTAAAATGGAACTGTTATTTAACTGATTAGTTGGATGGTTTGACATACCGATATTAATAAATTTATTTAATAATTAAATAACATAGAATAATATTATAAAATATAATACTATGATTGTATGATGCTAAAAATTAAAATAAAACATAAATGTATAGAATATTAACATTTAAAGTACATACAAAAGTTAAGATGAAGAATGATATAGAATTTATATTAAAAGCTTATTCAGGTGTAAAATTTTTTTATTAAGTATTTTTATACTTTTTTTGTCATGTAGTTTAATATTTTCATCATATGGATGATAGTTATTTTATCTCATCATCTTATTATATATGTATTTGTTAAAAATTTTGAAATTCTTATTCTGTATGCATTTGTTAAAATTTGTGAAATTCTGTTAAAACGTGTGACTTTTATTATTTTTATTAAAAATATTTTAAAGGTCATTATGTTTGTTTTTTTGTTTTTACATCTTAGAGGTCATTCTTTATTACCATTGATAGAACTATCTTTATTATATAAATTATTTTTAATAAAAATAATAAAAGTTACTCACCATTTTACATTTATAAAAAAAATTATAAATAGGATTAACAAAATAAAAAATAGATACATGAAAGCTCTAACATATTACTTACCAACAAAATTGAAATTACAAATAAATTGAAACTATATCTAGGATATAAACCCCAACCTAATCGACTCAACTAACCTTTTATGGCCTTATTGCGTAGAGCTTGACTTGTGAGTTCAGCAATTACTTCAGTGTTTTATTTTATTTTGTCTTTGTAGCATTAATTGGTGTAGAATTTATATAAGATATGTGGGTCGTGACGGGTGTGTGTTGTTACAGTTTCTCAAAATAGTTTTGTATAACTTTTAATGTTTAACTGTTTACTTATAAGTAACCAAGTTTATTAAATTATTTTTACAAAACTAATTGATAAGAAATTTGCTTACCTAAAACTGACATAACAAATAGAATGGATTCAATTGACTATTTATATATTACAGGACTGTTACAGTATCAAAAGTTTTATTACAACCTTGTATAAAATAAATAAAAATCATATTATAATATTATCGTCGTTAACTTTTTTAATCAGCAGAATGTAATAACAAACTATATTACAATAGTATTGTCGTTAACATTTTATTAAAGGAGTCTCTTTGGTACGAAGAGACCGAAGGCAATTAAGAACATTTATAGCAAAATCCTATTCTAAAATTTATTTACAAAAATTGTTCTAAAGATGAGCATATAAGCACTACAAGCAAGGTTAATAATATGAATTATTGAGTTAAAAGTGTATATAAAATGTCTTCATACCAAATCACCTTTTGAAAAAATTAACCTTCGAACTCAACAAGTTTCCTATTATGATTTTTTTATTATCAGATATGTTGGTCGTAAATGTTCTTTTAAGAAAAGTATTATAATTGAACTAAGTTTACTTCTATTTTTTCTCCTCCTACCAATAACTCATTTATACTAATCTTTTGTGAATGCCTCCAACACATGACAAGTTCAATAATCTTTTGTGAATGCCTCCAACACATGACAAGTTCAATAACACATGATAAGCTTGGTAATATCAGTAGTTTGACAATAGCTCAACAACATATGATGATGATCCTATCAACAAGCTTAGCGGCACATGATAAGTTCGATAAAATCAACAATTCGACAACAATTCAGCTACAACTTGACAACACATGATGATGATCTTATCAGCCTCCATCAAGTTGAGAATAGATATTTTGTAGTCCCAGATTAGAACAGAGAGTTTGGAAAGATGGAGGAGGTAAGTGTTTAGTTAAAATATGAGCAATTGGCAAGGATGTTGAAATAGAAAGTTATTTGATCAATCACGCAACAATCTTTTCATGAACGAAATGGCAAGGTAAGGGTTTAGTTAAAATATGAGCAATTGGTAAGGATGCTAAAATAGGAAGTAATTTGACCAATCGCGCATCAACCTTTTCATGAACGAGATGGAAATCAATCTCGATATGCTTGGTCCACTCGTGGAAAATCATATTAAAAGCTATTTGTATCGCACATTGGTTATCATAGTAAACAAGTGTTGAAGAAATGAGAGGAAGCCGGAAATCGTGAAGCAGGAAGGTTAAGCATTGGAGTTCACAAGCCGTGCTTGCAAGAAATCACTACTCTGCCTCAGAGGAACTAAGAGAAACAATGTGTTGTTTCTTGGATCACTAGGATATAAGGGACTTACCTAGATAAATAGTGAACCTAGTGATAAAGCATCACGTAACAGGGCATGTGGCCTAATCAGAGTTGTAGAAAGCTTTAAGATGAAGAGTTGATTTGCGATAAAGAAAAATGCTAAAACTAGGGATACTTTTATGGTATCTAAGAACATGAGTAGCAACTTGTTGATGAGAAAAGTTGGGTACGGAAACATACTGACTGAGATGGCTGATGATGAAGGTTATATCAGGACGAGTGGTGGTAAGATAGATGGGCTTTCAATAAGACAACGATAAGAGGTCGTTGTCAACATCATTCAGAGGTTGAGTAGTAGCTAGAGAGGATTGTTTAGGAACCATAGGAGTGGGCACAGGTGAACTATCAAGTAAGCTGGTTTTAGCAAGCATATCAAGGACATACTTACGTTGGCTAAGATGAATACCTTTGGAGTTGCAAGAAACCTCAAGACCAAGGAAATATGTCAAGTCTACAAGGTTCTTGATACGAAAAAAAGAATGAGGTTGGTGATGCGTCGAGTTTCCTCACTGTTATTTCTAGTGATAATGATGTCGTTGGTGTAGATGAGAAGTGTCGTGATTTTGTCATTAATGTGTTGTAGAAAAAGAAAGTGATCAGAAAGACATCATTTGTAATTATGGAAAAGTGTAAAATGGTGTAGCTACCATTTACGATCCACTTGCTTGAGACCATATAATGATTGTTGCAATTTGCAAACTTGATTTTGGAAGAGGTTTGAAGGCTAGGCAAAATCTTCATGTAGACATCTTCTTAAAGATCACCATATAGAAAAACATTATTGACATCCAATTATTTAAGTAACCAATGTTGAGAGGCAACAATGGCTAAAAGGAAAAGGACAATTGTAAGTTTGGCAACCAGTACAAAGGTGTCAAGGAAGTCTAAACCTTAAAGGTTATATCCTTTGGCGACAAGCTGTGACTTGTAACGATCCACACATAAGAGTTATATTTTATTTTGAAAATCCAGCGACAACCAATAGTAGGCTTCTTGTGTCGAAAATTTGTTAATACCTAAGTGTTATTAGCTTCTACAATGTCAAGTTCATCATGGTAACAACCCACTTGGATTGTTTGGAGATTAGACTCTGATACCATTGTGGGATCTCATAGCTTTATGAAAAAGACAATGGAAAAAGAGAAGAATAACATGTGTCTGAAATTACATAATAAAGTAATCAAAAGGAAAGGAAAAGAAAGAATATATAAGATATGAGACATAACAGAAAAAACCGAAAAAAGACATATATTATAAGACTCGACAATACATGACAAACTCGACATCACATGATAAGTTCGGTAACATCAACAACTCGATAATAGCTCCACAACAACTCGACTACCAATGACAACTTAACAACAACCCAACAACAACTCGATAATACATTATGATATTATAAGTATATGCCTCCAGCTTTTAACCTCTTCTCTTACAATTATTTTTTTGAGTCTTTGGTATTCAATTATTAATAACCCTAAATGTTTTTCCACCCAATTTTTCTTTGTTTCTCTCAACAACAACGAATATTGGTATACAAAGTTCCTTTCCAAAGTTGTTGTATATGCTTCCTTGCCAGCATTCCATCCGTTTCCCCTGGTCACAAAATATTTCGTAATGTGACTTCTAGCCTTATTATTGGTTTGAACCATGTTAACTTCATCTCTACGAAAGGAATATATATCACCTCCATTTTTTTTATGAACTCATTAAAATCTCTTTGCATCTTTCACAAATTGTTTTTTACTCTTTCATCTCATACATAAGAACCAAATATTGTTGTTTGATACGGCCATTAAATTCCTTCACTTCTCCATTAAGAATTTCTTTGTAGGACATAAATATTTATTATGATAACTCTCTTATTTCTTTCCTTCCTTCCTTCCAAATCTCTTCCATCCAGGAACCTTACCGTCTGAATGATTTTTGTATATACACAAAGTAATATTCCTGTCATATTTTCTTATGGATTCATGTACCATTTTGGCTATTCAAACCACCAAAGTTTATGCTCAATAACTTATTTTTTGTTTTTTTTTTCCATGTATACACGTAAGTTGAAATTCTTTCACCACGTAATTTTTAACACTTCCATTTTACTTCGGTCTATGTCGGCCAGCTAAACAGGTAAAATCCTTGTTTTAAATTAAAAAAAAACAATTTTAAAAAAACAATTTTAGTATTAATTATTTTAGGTTCTTAATTTTTTTAAATGTTAAATGCTTTAAACCTTAAAAAAATGTCTCAAAAGTTCAAAAAATAATTTTTAAATAAAATTATGATAAAAAGATTTCATTCTTAATTCTACTTTAGTCTTCCAAACTTCTTATCATCCTGATATATATTTATTAAAACTTAACTTCTCTCCTTCACATAATCTATTTATCTCTTCTCAACTTCCTCTTTGTCTTTAAAAATATCCTATTTTCTCTTATAAATAACTATTTTGACATCAGAATAGTAAAATAATAGATAATCTTTTTTTTATTATATAAACATTAAAAAAAACTAATTTACAATCACATTTTTCTCTTATTTCCATTTAACAACTCTATATAATAATAAAATATTGAATTAAAATATAAATTCAATCACTAAATAAAAAAAAACTAATAAAAATAGTTGTGAAGCTAGACTATAAATTCAAAAGGGTGTTATTAACCTATTCTGTAGAAGTAACTGACTATTTTTTAGATAAAATATAGTATTGTTGCACTACTATTTATTTGCATAATTTTATATATGTGTGAAATAAAAAAATTGAGTACATCTGTACAGTACGCAGTACATCTCCTGTTTAATCAGTAAATTTAATTCAAGTGTTTTTAATATATATTAGTTGGTTATATATTTAAAGAAAAAAATCTGTCAACCATATTGATCGTACAGGTTTTGGTCAGATTCCTGTTATGGGGGCACTGAAACTGGGTATCTATGCTAACTGTGTGTGTAAAAACTGAGAATTTTAAATGTTCGGTTTAATTGTACAGTGTGGTGTTAAAGTGAAGAAGTTACAACCCGGTTTGGTTTCATAGTTTTGGTTGTTATTTTTTAGGCAATTATTTGTAGTACAGTTTAGACAGAATGATTAAGTGCCACGTAAGCGAATCCAGCCAGGTACCGCGCCGACAAAACCATTGAACCTAATTCCAAACAAGAAGAAGAAAGAGAAGGAGCGGTTAAGAACCATCCACACCTACTTTATTTATCGCAAGAACTCATTCGCCTCTCCAATTGAGATTAGTCATCACATTATTTATTAATTATTGTTATTCATTTATGCCTTTCATACACTAATTCTTACCCTTACAATACACATCATACACAAACACTCTTACCCCGACCTTATTATTATTCTTAATACTACTCTGAAATCTTAAGGTGGTTCATGTTACGGGCATGTTTTGGGTTGAATTACCATGGTAGAATGGAGGAGCTGCCAGGGGCGTTTGGAAGCAGCGCCAGTTTGGCTCTCCGATTGGGTCAAACAGTTTTTTCCACAGCTTCCCTTCTATTCATGTGTTTGGATGTTGATTTCTACGGTTACACTGCTTTCTGGTATCTCTCTCTTTCTCTCTTTCTCTCTGTTTCTAACTTTGGTTTTGTCATGTTGTTCATCTTCTTCATATGCCCAATTGGGGGTCTTTTCTTATTCTTTCACTCACTGCTTCACCAAATTCGGTAACTTTTGCCGATTTCATCATGCCCCATTATCTGATTTTGTAAAGGGTAATTGATTTGGGGATGCTTTTGTTTCGTGATGTTGGAGTTTTATGCAAGAATTGAATTTGAGATCATGTATCTGTGCTTGTCATGAATTGTTTCAGAACCTAAGTGTTGGAGGATTTATGTGAGTTTGTGATTGGTGTGTCAGAGAGTGGTGTACCGTGGGCAAGAAACATGAGTAAAGGTAAGGGGGGGATTGTGGAAGAAAGTCAGTAAAATTGAGTGGCCTATTCAATTAATTTTGGGGGTTGCACACAGTTAATGAGTGGGTTTCTTGGTTATTACTCCCTTTTTCTTTCAAAGAATTGAAATAAATTTTCTTTACTTTAATTATTCTTTTATTTCTATATCGCAATAAATACATATATTTAAATCAATAAAAATGGTTAACTAATATCATCTTAGATTTTGAAAACAACGCTGAAATAAAAACAAATATCTTTAAAAAATTTATCCTTAAAAACAAATCGAGAGAATAACTGGTTAAAGAAAAAAAAAATCACATTTTGAAATGGTGAGTTCTTATCTGTTGCCGCTGACCCGTTTTTTTCAACTTTTGCATTGAAATGCCTTTATGAGACTTTAAAGAGGGTTATTGGAAACATTGAATATTATTAGGTTCTGATTTGTGGTTTGGGGAAGTGCACATGTTTATTGGTGAAGATAAATCAGATTGAATTGGCATGTAGAAAGTCGTTATATTTTTTTGGGGGCATTTAAGTAGAAAAGATAAAAATGAACTATTTCAAGTTGTCTTTTGTTGAAATGAAATCCTTTTGGATAATTGAGTGAATTTCAATGTTGACGGCACTGTTTTTCCGTTTTTCACTTCAATGTTTCTTATTTTCGTATTCCATATCCGTGTAGTGCAATTTTATCGCAATTATGATAACTATGATGCTGGCTTAATCGCTCTATATTTTCACTTCAACATGGTTTGAGAGTGATAACACGACATATTTCTTTGTGGAGTCGTTGTTCATGTATAAAGCTTGCAGAAGGTAAAAGATTTTGGTATACGCATGTTTTCCCAGTTTCAAAAGTTGCATTGGCAATGTCTGAGGGTTTATATCTTGTTTAGGTTATCTTGTAAGGATGTGCTTGAGTTGAGTTTTTACCTGTGTTTGTTTATGGTATTCACAGCTATTTGGTAACAGTCATGGGTTTGGTAATTCCCTGGAGCATAACACTGTTGGTTGTGGATGCATACTCTGTGTTTATAAAATGTTTACCCCTCCAACGAAGACTCGTAATGATAGTCTTTTTGGGAGACATGGTACGTGCAATTTGTGACCTCAAAAACTGTTTCCATGCTATACTAAAGCACTAATGATATTACAGTTTTTGTACACTCCAGATTTTGTCATATCTGTCATTAGCTGCAGCATGTTCAACAGCCAGTGTCACAGATCTGCTGCTCGATGCCGATCGATCCTATTGCCCAGCAAAGCTATGCGGTAGATATCAACTATCTGCTGCTATGGCCTTCTTGTCTTGGTTTCTTTCATCAGCCTCTTGTCTGTTTAACTTCTGGCTTTTCCCTTCTTTGTAAAATCTACCTTGCTTGCTGTTCATATGTGCTCTAATCAAAAGGGTGCAAATGACGAAGTCATTTGCTTTTGTAAAGATATTTTTTCTTTCCATGTGAATAAAATCATCATGACTATACCCAACAATGTAATAATTACTTTTCCCAGGCAAGAGAAATATCAAAATTCTTTGTCTTGGTTTTCTACTGCTTGCTACTTTTCGTCTCTATTTTAGATACTGATTGTAAGATATAAAGCCCCCATGCCTCCTGAGTGTTCTCGTATTGATATAGATACAGAAAGTTTATACATATATATATTCCTGCAAACTTCGGTGCACACACTCCAACACTTTGTCTATGAGATTATCTTATGCACACATTTTAACTGTCTTTGTTGCATCAGATGAGCATCATGCACTAACTTATTCCCATCAGAGTTGAACCTGTTATCACCCCTGGATGTAAATGTAATGAATACAATAACAAAGCTCTGAATAGAGCGTGCGTGGCGGTTACTTAAAGCAAAAAAAACTTTAATTGTGCAGTTTTTCTCATAATGTGACTAGTGATAACTGTCAGCTAGTAATCAGAAGAAAGTTTTTCCATTAACTGTCATGTATCTTGCAGGAGTTTTGGAGCAGAGGTCGATGGAGTGATTGTTAAAATAACTGGATAGATTGAATGAAAGAAGGAGAAATTATTTCTGCTTTTGATATCATATGCTTGATGTTAATAAGAGAGTGCATGGGTTACGAAGTTGAAATATGAAGAGAACTTTCTATATATTACGTTTCCACAAATATCATAGGAGTATTTTCTATCTTGTGTCATGTTCTTTCTTTCTTTAGACCTACCAGTTCAGATTCTACTATTTTTTTTATCCAGTTTCTTCACACATTATAGGATTCACTACTACAAAAATCGCGTACAACGTCGAATATTGAGCTTTTAACGGCGAATTCGCAAACGATGTCATATCAGGAGACGAAATTCCATATTCGAAGTTGCAATTGAATCGATTCAATACATTTCTTATGTAACCCTGGGTACTATATTGGATTTGAATCAGATTTCGGATCAATCTATATTGATTGACTGCCTCCATTATGTTGTTGCTAGCAAATACAACTATTTTAGGTTTTGGATCTTCCACATTATTTCCGCAA
This sequence comes from Vigna angularis, assembly GCF_016808095.1. Lineage (NCBI taxonomy): Eukaryota > Viridiplantae > Streptophyta > Magnoliopsida > Fabales > Fabaceae > Vigna > Vigna angularis. Next base: position 20,071,876 of record NC_068970.1, read on the forward strand.
GAGGTCTGGACCCATTTTTTTATGATCCTTCGATAAAAAGATTCATTCTCTTCATAAAAAAGAGGAGGTAGAACCAATAAAGAGTGTTTTTTCGATTCATTCCTGGAGTTCAATAAGTCATTCAAGAAATGTTTTTGATCCAATCCGGAGGAATCCATAGAAAAATAAAATTCCTTATGATACATCAGATCCGGCTCGGTTATTGATAGAGTGAATAGATCTGCCATTTCTTGAAATATATCTTCTGATTCAAAATTACGTCGAATTTAAAAAATTCGACGTTTCGAATTTAAAAAATTCTATGAGACCTGAAAAGCAGAAAAACAACAAATTTCAGTTTTTGGTATTTGGTATTTTATAAAGAAGGAACTATGAATGTATGTGTAGTATCAACAACAAACAATAATAACCAACAACAAACAAGTTCAATCAAACCAACAACAAAAACAAGTTCAACCAAACAACAACAACAAACAAGTTCAACAAAAAACAACAAACAAGTTCAACAAATAAGTTCTTCAAAACGAAAACGAAAACTAACCTTCAAAAGGTGGGTTCATCGGAATAAAGTTTATCACCAGTGAGAGGAAAGCAGAATGCGCCTATGAAGGACAAGAGCACAAAAATAATTCGTTAAAACAAATAAAAATCATACATCAATTAATTAATTAACATGAATTTGTATCAAATGAAAGAAAGATTACATGTGATGCTCGTCAAACTTCATTCGAGAGAAGTTTGAGAAGAGGGTATCACGCGCGATAAAGTGAATGAATTTTCAATCTCCCGCTCAAATTTGTATTGAATTCACTAATCTTTTGACGTCGAATTTAAAAGTCATTTGACGTTTTATATCTTTTACGTCGAATTACAATTCTTAACGACGTTTAATAATTGCATTTATTTACAAAAATGTCACCGTAACGTTTGTTATTCAGTGGTTGGACGTTAAACGCGTGACGTTATACATTGTTTTTGTAATAGTGAATTTTGAGTACTTATATGTTTCATATAAATTATATAGTTGTTATAATATTCATAATAGTTTTTTATGAGTATATAGTAGAAAGAGGAAGTAATAATTGAACAACTGCTGATGGATATTTCCAATATATTTCAATAATAAGCACATCATTGATATACAACAAGATAGTGAAATTATCATAAAAAAATCCTAACAAGGACATAATGGTCAAAATAATCTTCTTATAGTCTATCATCAAAAGGCCTCTCGTTACGAGGAAACTTCACTAAATAAAAGTATGATTATCATTAAGAATTTCATCTCATCCTTGCATCCAATAACTTTGATTCTTCCTCATTTATCAACATCATAAACTTATAAAGAAAATACTTATTAAAAGGTTGTTTCTCTGTATTAGACCACCTAAACTTAAGGTGCTTTAGTAACATTATTAAGATTTTCATCTCATAATATTTTAAGTCCCTTTCTTTATTAGTTATCAATAGGAATATCTATCTTATCATTTTAAAACATCGCATATTTTGCATAAGTTGTTAAATAGATTCAACATTATTATTTTATTGATGTATTTAATAGTTAGGTCTTTCATTAATTTCACATCACAACCTCTCACAAGAAGTGGCGGAGCTTAGAAGCATTGTAGGGGACGTTGGCAATCCCATTTTTTTATATGTGTAAATTAATATAATACAAGTTTTTTATTTATTTTAATGAACTTTATGTATTTGGTATCTCCAAAATTTTTACACATTTATCTTGGCACCCTCAAAATATTGTCTCAAGATCTACTACTACTCACAAGTTTATTTGAATAAGATCATAGAGCACATGACCAAATTCATTCTCTAATGGATCAAATACTTATCACTCAACCAAAAATTATAATTGATAGTAAAAACATAACTCTATTTATCAGTGTAACAATCTTGGTGCCATAATTTGTTTGTGACTTGACCTAGCTAGCCTTCACCATTAAACAATTCATGCCACCTATAAGAATTTTGCCTCAACAATTTCTGTTTTGGGAATCAAACATGTGACTTTGCTTTTATACCAATTATTAGATTGAGCCTTTGACCAACGATTAAAACTAATAATTAGTATACAACTCTTTTTACTTAAGAGTGTAATAACTAATACATCACAATTTGACTATGACTTAACTCATTTGACCTCTATCATAAGATAATTGATGTCACCAGTAATATCCTTAACTTTACATCCAATTGGGATCTTTCCTCCCTTGAAACATATACAAGTTCCTTCCAACCAAAGTCTCTCAATAGCTTATACTTGACATTCTTACCAAAACAAATTTTGTTTGACACTTCACTATCTAAAGCAACAATAAGACTAAGAATATTAACATGTATCATAGTGTACATGTCTCACTTCAAAAAATAAGTAACTTAGCTTAAAAAAGGATACACTTAGACTCTCTCAATCAATTTATTGGTCATGTTTTCAATAAATTCATTTAATGAAGAAATTTTAAGAGGAGTCTTCTTAAATGTAATAACATCTACCTTGCAGTACACATCAAACGGTTCACAATATTCATTATTATTGTCAATACAAATGCACTTTAATTTTTTTATTTGATTGCTTCACAACCAAAGTATGGAACTTTATACCCTTTTTCAACAAATCAATCTTTTGTATTCAATGCATAAACCTATACTTTTAAAAAACAATTATGATAGAGGTGAAAAACATAGAGTTCGCAATAAAGGATTATACCTTCAACAATCCACAAACATCTTAACGTACCAATTATAGCAGTTCAAATTTCCTAAGTAAATGTTCTTTTGGGAGGATGTCCTAATTTGCTTATCAACCATGAATCAAAATACTTATCCAACTCTTCACTTTTTCATCCTGAAAGCACATCTTATTTTTCTAAACCATTTAGCCACTTTTGTTTGTTTAACCAAGCCATAAGCCCCCAAATATGTCTCCATATACATAACATTCACACTACACTATCACAAAAATCTTTAACTTAATACAACATATAATTTTTTTCCCTTTGATCACAATTAATAAGTTAACTTAGTGAGTTCCCACTTTCTAGAGCCACATTACTTTCATAACCAATATCATTTACTATGTGCATAAAAATCAAATTAAAATGAGCATTTAGAGCACGTTTAACTCCTACCAATAACAACTACATCTCAATTTTGAATTACAAGCACACATCACCAATATTAATCATCTTAGACTCATTATTATCCATCTTAGAGTATAAAATGTGAAGAAATCCTTACTAATTGTGACATAGTGTAACACCATTATCTCTCATCAACTATAAGATTAATTAAATCACAATCACTAGAATAACAAAATCATCACTAATAGTAGTATTTATCACATAATCACCATCACCATGATCTATGTCACATATATATTGATTTTCTTTCTTGTATTTATTTTCACTTATCTAAAGAAGAAAGCTCTTATGTATGTATTCATTTTATGACAATAATGATATTTTACATTCTTTTATGTAGATTTGAAGTTTTTTTCTTTTTTAATCTTTACAAGTTCAATTCTTTTCTCTAATTTCTCTCCTTACTTTTTTTAACAATAAATATTTATGAGTGAATTAAAATACCTTCTATAATCTTTTTCATCTCATCATCATGAACACTCCTTTTTTTCATTTTAAAATAAATATCACCACTGAACATTATTGTACATAACACAGTCTATGTCGAGTATAAAGAGTTTACTATATTGGTTATTATAGCATTATAGTTGCGAGTGATATACAAAATGTCAAGAAACACCTAACATAGTAAGTTACTTACTATTACTATGTCAAGTGTTCAAATATATATCATAATTAATAAGTCCAACTTACTATGATAGGGTTAATAATCCTAGCATAGTAAGTTGACTTACTATTACAACCTTCCATAATAAATCCAACTTATTATAGGTTGATAATCTTAACATACTACGTCCAACTTATTATGACATGGATTGATAATCCTAATATAATAAGTTAATTTACTATAATGCATATTTGAACACCTGACATAGTAAGTTATGTTAGGTGTTGGTAGACCTGAAATAGTAAGTTTAATATAGTAAGTATCAAACTAACAAGAATGATAAATATTTATTATGATGAATCATCCAATAACCGACAAAATAAACTTTTATAATAATTACAATTGTGTCACCATTTGCTTCAATTATTATGACAAATCGAATATATATTGATAATAATAAGTTTGTTCTCTTCCATTATTATATCATATTCCTTAACACAACATTTTACTTTTACTATACAAATATTAACGGTTACAAATGCATACATCCATCGTAATAAGTTATCATTGATTTCTCTTTTTTCACTATTGAAATACAATTCTAATTTGAAATATATGAGATAAAAATAATAATTATATTTACATAATATAATTTCAGCACTCAAATCTTTGGATAATTTATTTTATTCTTGTTAGGATTAACCCTCGTCCCATCTCCTTTTAAAAGTATAAGAGAACTACAAGAGTAGCATTGAAAACACCTGAGAATAATTTTGCTTTGAAATAATATTTCAAAATTTAAAAACAACATGGAAACTTTTTGTGACTAAATACTCTCAATAAAAGAAAAGTAAATCTTAAAAATATATCTATTTATGTAAGTATATATCTTTATATTGGTAGCGAAACAAACAAGCACTTAGTTATGGGTCCAATAACACTCCATTATGCCGGACGAGGAGCAGGAATATAGTATATTGTTTTGACATGTTTCTTTGCTAGCTGCAGAACTTGCGTTGATGGGTTCAGTACTTCAATGTTGGGCTTTTCACTTTGTCTTTCAACTGAATTGGTGTAGAGACACTTTGTCTAACACACGTATGGCAAGTTGCAGTTCGTCAAAATATTTAGTATAAGTTTTAATTTTCAATTACTTATATTTATAAGTTACCACGAAGCCTATTTTATCAATTTATTTTAAAACTAAAATATAAGAAAATTTTATTTGTAAAAACAATATATATAATAGAATGGATCACATCGATTTTTTTTATACATTATTCTACCACGATGGTATCATAACTATTTTTACGATAATATTATATATATATATATATATATATATATATATATATAACTTTATTTTAGCATTCATCAGTTCTATCCTTTCGGAATATCTCATCAAATCATATATCATTTTATAATAATAAATAAGTATATTCTTGCAATTTTTTATGCCCGATAATTATCACAGAAGACTTTGGAGACTGATTGAAAATGGGATAAAAGATAACCCTTGATTAATTGCAATATAAATTTAAGGTATAAATTTTGACTTCGATTCCTTCACAAATCAAAGGACTATTTTTAATCCTAAGTTCTTTTCTTTATTATTTTAGATTTTCCATCCAGTTTACATTCTGCTATTATTTTCGTCCAACTGTTATGATATTATAATCTAACCATTATCCTTCACTTTTTTTTTACTTTATTATTGTGTTTTTATCACCTAGCCTGATGGTGGTTGTGTGCGATAAATGAAACTCAACATTTGTTATGTATTTTTGTAATTTGAATTTGAATTTTGTGTGAAGAATGAAGTCCCACATTGGTGGGAACTTCTAAAGTGGTATGGCAAGGTGGTTATAAAAGAAACCCCTTGCCCCCTTTGTAACACATCTCATTCTCTCATTTCTTCTCTCCTTTCTTGAATTCTCATAATTTTGAGAAGTTCTTTAGTGAAAGAGAAAGGTGCTGTAAATTTCTTTCAGTAGTATGAAATTTCCATTTTGTCTATCATCGGTATTTTTCTCTTCTCTATTTTAGTTGTGTGTGCTTGTGCTGTATGACTGATACCCAACAGTGGTATCAGAGCTATTGGTTAGTATTTCGCTGCTATTGTCATTAGAATAGTGTTGGTAAAATTCTGAGTATGCTCTGTGGTTGCGGTTTAATCCGATCTTCCACATCAGAAAAGAGTTATTACTGGAAACATTTGGTAGTGTGAAAGTGCTGTCTGGGAAAGTTCTGGCTAGGAAAGACTTGGTACTTAAGAGTGTCCGTTTGTGACCCACCTCTCTTTCCTGGGAACTTCTTGGTGCTTTACTTCACGGTCTACCTGTACTGTTCCAGTAGACAATACTATTCATAGTGAGAAGTGCATAAGCCGGTTCTTAAAAACCATGACAACAAAATACGAGTTAGAGAGGTTCAACGGCAACAATTTCGCGTTGTGGAAATTGAAGATGAAGGCAATTTTGAGAAAGGACAATTGCATAGCTGCAATTGAAGGAAAACCCGCAGAAATGACGGAGCAGAAGTGGAAAGAAATTGATAATAACGCCATCGCGAATTTGCACCTATCAATGGCAGATTCAGTGTTATCCAGTGTGGCGGAAAAAGAAACAGCAAGGGAGATTTGGGATGCCCTCATAAAATTATATGAGGTGAAGTCTCTCCACACAAGAATATTCGTGAAGAGGAAACTCTACACTCTCCGGATGAGTGAGTCCACAACGGTGACGGACCACATCAACCATCTGAACACTTTGTTTGCCCAACTATCAGCGGCTGATTTCAACATAGTTGAAAATGAACGCGCGGAGCTTCTACTGCAGAGTTTACCCGACTCGTATGATCAACTCATCATGAATATTACGAATAATAATATTGAAGGTAGTCTACACTTTGAGGATGTTGCCGGAGCAATTCTTGAAGAAGAATCCAGGCGAAGGAACAAAGAAGACATGCTGGAAAGTTCAAAGCAAACACAAGCTTTGGTGATGATGAGAGGAAAATCAACGAAATATGGGTCTAGTGGGAGTCAGTCCCATGATATATCTCAAAGTAAGAAGCATCTCAAATGCTACAATTGTGGTAAGAGGGGGCATGTCAAGAAAGAATGTTGGCACGGGAAGAGTGGAAGAAAGAACTCTGAGGCATCAACCTCACAAGGTTGTATGGCAAATACCTCAGAGGATGAAAATATTCTGTGAGAAAGAAGGGAGGTCTGGTAAGTCATAAAAGCTCAGAAGATCATGGCATATGCTTATGGGAGATACGTTGCAAAAGGCTAATGCAATGGTTACATCGACAAGTTAAGAAGAAGCGGTGTTGACGTGACATCGTACTTGGACAAATGTCAAAGTGAAGTTTGCAAGGCAGAACGTAATCTGTACCCGGGCTTAAACATAGATCAGGGTTTGCTAGTTTGACTACCAGAAAAGAAAACACAAGAAGACTTGGTTCATTCTGATGTAAGGGAAACACCGAAGTTATTCCTAGGAGAAGCAAAGTTTATTCCAGGAGTTTGAGTGTATTACATCAAGAGGAAGTCAAATGTGTTGTTACCAGTTCAAGGAAACTAAAGCACAAGCTTGAAACTAGGGAAAGAATTAAAGTGCTTGGATATGCTAACAATGTGAAGGGGTATTGCCTATGAGTTTCACCATTCATAAGGTTATTGTTAAGCAGGAATAAAATGATGCTCCAACCAGAAGGCTTTGAAAGACAAGAAAACTTGGTTTGTAGGTTGAACAATGGCTAGGGAGTTTCATATGAAGGACTTGGAACCGACAAACAAGATTTTAGGGATGCAAATTCACCGAGACAGAAAAAGATAGGAAGATTTGGCTTTCTCAGAAGTAAAACTTACTGAAAGTCTTGCGGCGCTTCAACATGCAAGAGTGCAAGCCAGTTTTACCCCATCTCCTATCAATCATCCTCAAGTATGAGTCCTAGCAATGAAGCGGAGAGGATGGAGAAGTCTCGAGTACCGTATGCATCAGTGGTGGACAGCCTTGTAATTGCTATGATGTGTACAAGACCTAGACATTGCACAAGCAGTGGGAGTGGTTAGTAGGTTCGTAGCAGGTTTTGGTGGAGAGCAGTGAAATATTGATCGGGTGTTGCATTGCGTTTCGGAGATTCGATTCTACTGAAAGTTTAACGAGCAACATGAAGGCAAAAATGGTGTGAAGATTTGATTAGTTTCATCAAAATCTTCAAGTGGGAGATTGTGAAGAATGAAGTCCCACATTGGTGGGAACTTCTAAAGTGGTATGGCAAGGTGGTTATAAAAGAAACCCCTTGCCCCCTTTGTAACACATCCCATTCTCTCATTTCTTCTCTCCTTTCTTGAATTCTCATAATTTTGAGAAGTTCTTTAGTGAAAGAGAAAGGTGCTGTAAATTTCTTTCAGTAGTATGAAATTTCCATTTTGTCTATCATCGGTATTTTTCTCTTCTCTATTTTAGTTGTGTGTGCTTGTGCTGTATGACTGATACCCAACATTTTGTTTCTCCTTTTTAACATTAATTTATACGTGTAGCATAAAATATTTAGTTGATTATTTATACAATAGTAGTCATCCTAGTTTCCACTATCCTACAATAGCTTTGTTAGAGTTGGGAGTGTTCGGCTATTCAAGATAGCTTTTTCAAAGTTGACAACTATTTTAGACTATTCAAGATTAGTAAGTAGTTAAGTGCCGAGAAATTAGGGTGAGAAATCCGTACCCCACCACATCCCACACATTTCTTAACTCACTAGTTTTACCATTCAACAATTTCTTTGCATTCTATACTAAAAAATAATATCATGATTTTATTATATGTATTTGAAGACAATTATTCTTAAACATTTAATATTGATAAGAAATAAGATTATGTAAATAAGTATAAATCTCACTTAATAAATTAATTTTTCATAAAGTTGAATTATATATATGTATGAACAAATAACAAACTAAAAGTACCAGCAAGTTCAAAATATGTGAAGCTTTAAAGTTTTCAGAGCAAAGTTGCTCGAACTTCGCTTTCGTTGTGTTCAATGGTTATAATAATATGTTTTTCTCAAAAAAATAGACAGAAGACAAGGTTCACTGCCATGGGTAAATCTGTCAGTGGAACCACATTATAATATTGTTTTTTTTTCTTTATCACATAATGTCAGCAAGGTATCTTGACATCTTCCAAACACAATGTGTAGTGCTTCCCTTTCACAACATGCATAGAATATATAAAATTTCAAGGAAAAAGAAGATTGAAAGCACCACTTTCTTTAACCTAGTTTTTAATACTTGATTATATTGTTAGATTAAATGTCACGCAAGTTTCACTAAATAATTTGTGTCTATTTATCCATATATTAGTTGGGCTAGCTAGAGATTTCGTTTAATAAATAATGAGGCATGAAAGAGAATTAAAAAACTTGTTTATTCTTAGGAAGAAGAAGAAAAATGATAATCAATAGAGGCATTAGGTTCAACGTAGAAACCCATCTTGTCGTGATTTATTTACCTAGGAGCAAAACATGCCACTTAGCTTCCAATGATTCAAAGTCTTATCCATCATCACCGTATAATTTATTCATAATAAAACAATGATTATTACAATCATGACATGTCCCTAACGTTCATAACAAGGTCAAGTTAAGTCTGAAAATTAATGTTTTCTTATTGAGGGGCCCTCCGTGATGATAATCTTGCTCAATAATGAAGATCATAATCTTCCAAGCATTGATGCTTCTTGGCTAAATGAATTGGATTTTGAATCAGATTAGTCTTAAGAAGCAAATAGTATTCCACAACAACCGGCAATAACACATTGCAACATAATAATATATATTATGTGCTTAAGACATTAATACAAACAACAAAACTATCTATTTAATGTCACCCTATTAGATTTTCAAAGCATTTTGACGTTTTCAACACAAGGACAATGTATGGTGTTGGGTATATCTTCGACCATGTCAGAAAATGATTATAAAGTAGGCATTGTCAATACTTGGAAACTTCATTTCTCCTCAACATATACAGAAGATGCACACAACGCCAAATCAAATACGTAATGACCCCTTTAGATGACCAAAAGTATGTAATTAGACAAAAATTATAGTATTGTTTTGAGTTATGATTAATTACATCGCCATTAAAAAAAATAATTACTGTTCATACTTGGAACGTAAGTCTCCTAATATGAAAATTATGGACTTCGAAAGAACCAAATTCTGTCTTAAGAAGAGGTTGTCATGGCGTTAATAGAGACTGAGAGATTCACTTGTAAAAAAAAATGGACACTCAAGTCAGTACGAACATAAGAAAGTATATGAGTATAAGGGTAAACATGAATATTTTCTTTAGAATTACATTATATTTATAAGTGTCTTTAGGCTTGGACTAAGATACGTAAAAAGATGCCAAAAATAAATAGAAGATATAATTTTAAATATTTATTTATGTGTGTGAATTATCAAATTGCATGATAGAGATCCAACATTAATTAATGATAAAACGAGTTTACGTATTAAGATCTAATATTAATTAAAAGATAAAACAAATTTACTACAAACTTTATTTTACAAATAGATTTTATAGAATTTGTATTGGAATGTGTGTCTGTATTGTTCAAGATATAGTTTCGTTTGTAAACCAGAGCATTTACTATTCTCTGCAAGGTATCGGTCTTACAAATAGAAAAAGCTCGCATCCTAAACAATGTTCTTGTCATAAAAATAAAGTGGGCACAAGCGCAGGAGATTTTTTTGTCATCCACGAAAGATTTTTTGGTCAACTACACTTTGGTAGATTAAACTAGAGTTTATAGTTTTCAGTATACACTAACTTGGATCATGTCTCATACTTATGTGATATATGTATTTTATTTTTATTTAATATGTCGAACTATGTTAAAATTTTACGGTCCCTCTCTCTCAATTGTATTGGTGAAATGATGAATCTGAAGAAAAAAAATGTGTATGTAAGGGAACTGTCTTCTATTATTTTTTTTAATTATAAAACTGCTCTTACCATTGCTAAATGCAACAATATATATTAAACATAAATGAAATTATTACAAATGGTAAGGTTTTACAGATGTCACGCTTTTCTTTCTTCTTCGTTTAATCATCATTCAAAAGTTAACTATCATAGAAATAAAATTATTAAAATGCAATAAACAGACAATTAAAATAAATAATAAATAGGGAGAACGGCTTTAACATACATTTGGTTTGAGTTTAAACCCCACCGACACTTTTGCACCTCAGCCCAATTGAATGAAGTGTCATCAACGCATATATTTTAGCATTATGGTCTAGGAATGAGTTTTATTACGAAAAAAATAGTAATAAGAACTTAACTACGTAATATTTTTTAAGTTAGCTACCAATAATTGGAATATCTATGTGATAAATACTAAAATAAAAATTAATTAAAATGATAATTATTAAATATACAATTAAATCTTGAAAACTGAGAAACATTTTTTTCTCTATATGTTTTCTTTCAAAAGAGTTATAAACCTACACGTGGTCTAGTTGTTTTGTAATTATAAATTATCTTTCGAGGATTTTTATAATAAATTCTAAAACTAATATTTCATACAAAATTATGTTTACATTAACGTCATTTCATCATTATGGTCATTAATAATATATACCGCCTATTTCTCTGTGATAAAATATAAAGAAAATAATGTTTAGGTGTTAGAGTCGAGATGACTTATTTCCATATTTTTTTACAAATAACATTAAGACTTTTTTATAAAATATTAATTTGTATAATGAGTGTTTAATTTACTAAAAACACAAAGTGACGTGTTTTATCGAAAGAACTTAAATATCATGCAAGTATGAGAGATAAATAGAACTGTTAACTCTTATGAGCTACTTCTAACTCATCTTTCAGGAGGTTCCTAATCAAGGTACTTAAATAAAGTTTTAGTTTTTGTTTCAGTGTGATTGTTTGGGATCGAGATACGAACCTGGTTGGTGATGCTTTATTACTCTTGTATGTCTGGGCGTTGTTTTTCCTTCAATGCGAGTGGGGGTATCTGCGAAGATACTCCAATGCTAAAGTCAGATAAGAGTAGTGGAACTTTAGTTCTCTCAATCAGTGATTTTCTCACAAAGTGAACTCTTTAATCTCATAGCAAAAAGTACATTTTTCCTTTAGGTTCTCCTGTATTTAACCTAAAAAGTAAAATAAACTGATTACCTTAAAATCCAGTTATTTGGCAAATTCGGTTACCTATCCGTAGTTCACATTAGTCTTAATGTTCGGTTAGTTGGCTCCGTAATCTACATTATTACGGTTAGATATTTTTGACTATTTCTTCTTTAACTGAATTATTGGTCCAATTATTTAAGTGTTGAGCGTCCGCTGGTCTTGGCTTGATTTGGTTGACTGAGTGTCATAACATCGCTTGACTTTTGACGAACGATTTGACCTGTTTATGAATGTTTGACGAGTGCTTTCAACTATAGGATAGTTGACGAGCGTTTGGAGAATAGTTGACGAACGTTTGGTATAGTTGGAAGATGACGAGCATCTCTATAGTGAATAGAGCGATCGGTTGATTGGTTGTGGCTAATAACTGCTCAGTCTAGATATCATACTATAAGTTTTCAAAATCTTTTCTCACTTAATTAATTATTAAAATATATATATATATATATATTTAATTGTTTTGAACTCAAGGCTAAAATGGTTTGACTAAGATCAAAGGTTGTGACATATCATCTTAGACAGAAATTTCAGATGAGTATTTTTAGATTATGAGTAACAAATCACCTCATAAATAAATCGATTAAATTATAATTATGGTTTTGCTTTACTTTATTAACACCTCTCAATATTTTGAGTCGAATACCTTTCTCCATAATCCACTATTTTTTACGTCCAACATTCATTTTCATTTTGTTAGCAAATCTAGGTTAAACTTTTCAATATCTCTGATTTATAGCCCCCCCTCTCTCCTTAGGTCTATACAAATTTTCTCATTTATTCTAAGTTATCTTTCTTTCATCAATTCCCATCTCCAAACGGAAGTTTTTTTTTATAGTTTTGTGATGGTTTTACATACATTTTTTTGGTGTTTTAAAAAATATAAATAGAATAATGGAAGAACAAAGAGAACATACTTAATGAGACATACAAGTCCTGCAAAAGTTAGTAATGTACCATTCCATCTAAACAACTTGCACCGTATCTTTTCCATCACCTCATCCCAAGACTTTTGTTTTCTTGGGTTTTACTGTCATTCCATCATATACAGTTCAATGTTTTTGAGAAATTACTCACTACTATCTTCTCAATCTCAATAAGTCTATTAAATATTATTTATTTATAAAAAAATAATTAAGTATGTTTATTATCTTTTTCAAATGACATTAAATGTTCATTAATGAAGTCCTAATTAACCGGGCTATGGGTATTTAATAAATAATAAGACAAACTTGATGGACCCATAGATGACCTTAAAGGGACCAAACCAAACACACTGATTGAGACGACGAAGGTAAGGAAATAAATGGAAAAGGCCAAAATGTTTCCTGTCATTCTCACCAAACAAACAGTCCCTAGATTACTATCACCATATATCAAAACAACGTGATCTCACCTCAGATGATTTGGAGAACATGATTTGGGAGAGAGTGATTGAATAAATTTGAAGGGATTTGAGAGTAATTTTTGTTATTGTTTATTTAAGTGGATTTGAAGGTAATTGAGAGTGAATTTGAAAATAAAGTTTGTTGATTGATGTGACAGATTTAAAAAATTTATTTAATTAGTATAAATTAAAGATTATCAAAATGTCCCTAGTTATTATTAAAGTAATATAAAATAATATTTTTTAATGTTATATTTAATTGTAAAAATGTTTATAAAGAGTAAAAAATTAAAAATAATTATTAATTTAAAAAGTAAAAAAATTATAATTTAGTAAAATAAATTTATTTTTAAATGTAGTATTTGTTTGTAATATAATTTACTACTAAATAGTATGAATTTATTTTTTATATAAGTGAGATTGATTATTTTAAATTTAATATAATTTAGTTAAATAAAATTATTTTAAATTTAATATTTTTTGTAATATAATTTACTATGATTTGTAATATAATTTAATATTTTTCTGTAATATAATATTAAATGATTTTAAATATTTATATATTATAAATATAATTTAATATTTTTTTAATATAATATTAAATGTTGTTAAATATTTATATATTAGAATCTAAATTTTAGAAGCAATTTAATACATTAAATCAAATGCATTTTTATTGGTTATAATAATCAATTGCAAATAGAATAATAATAATACTGCATTGCAATAATATTAAAGAATAAAAGAAAGATTAAAAAGAAAATATAGAGAAAATTTCTTCTTTCTTCCACACATATTTGAAGAAAGAGACACGGGTAATGTTGTTGCTAAGTTTGAAGAGTGTGTGTTTGGTTCCACCGTAGAGGATGAGTCTCTCTAGCTTATTTTTTGTTTTTTTTTCCTGACTTTTCTCAAATCTATTACCACCATTTTTGCATTTCCCCTATCTCTTACAAATTACAATCCTTTCTCTTCATTGCCTGGTAAGACATGAGTAAAGAGGAGATTTTGAATAATGGGAACCGAATAACAGCAACTGGGAACCGAATACAGGTGCCATGTAAGTTCTTTCCACCTCTGGAACCGAATACGAGTGGAAGGAAACTGAATACACCTCCAAAATATTTCATTTCAACCATTTTTCTTCATCTTGTTCAGCTTCAAACTTCATCTTCAACCATCATCTTCATATGGAATTGGTTATTTCATAGTTAGAATCGATGTACGTAAGCTTCAGGACTTGGGTTGAAATTATATAATAGGCAAAGGGTAAAGGAGATATTGTATTGTTAATCCTTCCAAATCGCTGCACTCTTGCGGGTGATGAAAAATTTATAAATTCCGCAAATTTGCGCCTTTCATCTCCCGCAAATATGCGTCATTCGTCTCAAGTGAACATAAAACAAATCACATTTCTTCACTCTCAAATATTCTTGACACTTTCTATTCAAGTCAACACACCCTTAAAGTTCTAACTGTTCAATACATGTAATATACGTACAACACCATATTTCTATTTTTTTAATTTCAATATACTTATCTTTCAAATTCTAAGTCTCATGCTTTGGATGGAACACTTATCAGTTTTACAAATATACAGTGTTGTTATGACATTAATTATTTTTTTAATTCTAATTTAAACTAAATAGTAGTATCTTGTCTTAATTAAGATATAAAATTAAAATTATTTTAAATTTAAATTACATCGTTGTGAATGTACTGATATTTTCAAATTCAAATTGAATTGTTTTTTTTTTTTAAGTCAAACTTGAAATTCTTTATAACGTGACATATTTATGTAAACATTGATAAATAGTTGTTTTAAAACTTCTATTGCAATTTTGATAATTTTGACATTAATTTTAACTTTAATAATTGTAGGAAAAACGTGTTCAGTTTAGTCATACTACATAAAACGTTTTCAGGTAGTTTCCTACTATCAATAAATATTGTGACAACACCTCGTCCATTCGTCCTAAGTGGTTATTCATAAGTTACATGGTAGCTTGTTTTATATCGTGTTAGGTATGATATATAGTAACATTATAATGAGTTAACAATTAAAATAAAAGATAAAAAAGATAAATAAAACCAATAATAATTAGTGATGTAATTTTAATAAATGAAATAAAATTATGATAAACCTTTTATCGTTCTTGAAATAAAAATAGTAACATTATCTTGAAAATAAGAAAATATAATTATTGACTATTTTTCGTTTCTTAATTTTCTTTCTAAAGCACTAAAATAGTACGAAAGTAAATGATTTGATTTTGGTAAATTTTGTTAAGAAAACAATTTCTTCCTTTTATAATAAAAAAAATAATCATGAGTAAAATTATAGTAATGTACGTCTTCTCTTCTCACATTTTCTCATTTGAAAACTTTAATTAAATTAATTAAAGCTTTTCATAATACTTTTTTTCTTCATTTATGTTATTTTTTAAAAAAACAAAATATACACTAGGATCAATCATATATGTGCCGATGTTAATAGCATTTGATATGTTTTGATTGGTATGAATCATTTTGCCTTTATACACATACTCCTTTTTCAACAAAATGATAATATTTATTAATGTGTTTTGTCCTGAATGAAAAACAAAATTCTTTATAATGTTTTACTCACTCAGATTGTCATTATACACAAGAATTTTTTCTTATTTGTGTTCATGTTCTATATTAACCTGTGATCCAAATAATTTCCTTTCCAGCCTAGGTAGTTTGCTTCTATAATAATAATAATAAAAAAAAAGTCACATGTAGAAAAGAGTTTGACAATAATTATTTTAGACATTAAGTTTCAATTTATGAGTTTTAACTTCAATTGTGAACTGAAACATAATTTTTTTATTGTACTTCAATTCCTTCAAAACTGAAATATAAAGCCAAAAATAAATAATAAAAATATAAAAAAGATAGATTACGCGGTTCAAATAGCAACAGAAATCTAAACTCTTTCTTATTTTAAAAAATTATTTAATTTTAAAAATATTTGTCCTCGATTCTTTTAAGAATTTAGATTAAAATATCCTTAAAAATTAAATAATATTTTTAATCAAAAAATTATTAGACTTTACTTACCACTTCATGTTTCGATTATGGTTATAATCAAAAGCTTAATGAAAACAAAGAAATTTTATACAAAAGTATTCTGATCAAAAAATTGTCATGCATATCAAGTTTGTTGATTGTTCCTAAGCGAAGCTAGCAACATTCCCTGCAAACTTCTCTGTCTCAACATCATCAATATCAACACAAATTAATTGCTCTTCGCAACAACAACAATGTCATGACAAGGAAACATGAAGCATGAGGGTTCAAATACTATTTATCAGAAACACTATTTGCAAGTTTAAAGTAGGTATTAGGGAACATGAAACATGAAAAAGTGTTCAAATAAATCAAGGAGAATCTTATTCCTTGAGAAATAAACATAACACACATTTTGCAATAACCTGGTTGGCGAGCTCAACGGCGAGTGCAACTAAACCCTAGTCAACCATTGATGATAAATGAATTGAAAACGATTTATGTCAAGTGAAAATTTAGGAAATTCATAAGACACGAAAGAGAAATAAAAAATATGAAAAAAAGTTGTGAATGAAAAATTTTTGGAGTGTAAAATGAAAATCCTGAAAAAGGATGAAAAATATATTTTAATTTGTAAATGTCATGAACCTCTTAAAAAAATAAAACCTCTATTATTATTTTTTTAACAAATTATTATAATCATCTTAAACAATATTAATTTATGAAGGATTTTTATAACTTCCAAAAAAATAACTTTCAATAAATAACAATTTTTTTTAGTGTTTACTTGCAAAATGCCAAAAATTGCCATTTACATATTATCTTTCATCATCATTGTTTTTTTAGTTTCATGTTTTATTCTTCCTTCGAATTTTATGAACATCGCAAAAACATACTACTTCCTCTTGATGGGCTACTTTAGGAATCTCTTAAACTAATCATAAATTAGTGATACAAAATATTTTGCTAGTCCAAGACATAATATCGGTGATTCCAACACATCATAATGAATCAAATTTATTATATGTACACTTTGAATTGTACCTCACACACTTCAATTTATGTTTTTTTAGCTTATATCATATTCGCATAAAGATAAAACATATTCTTAAGTCTAGGTAAGAGATTAAGTTTTGTTGGATTTCCAGACCTTACTTTGACATATGACTATGTTCACGATGCTACATCATTAACTCTTGTTCTTGACTTGATGTAACATTTACATCTATTTTGTAGAACGTATATTCCAAAAGTATATATATATATATATATATATATATATATATATATATATATATATATATATATATATAATAATAATAATTTTCTCCACTTTAATCAGTATCAAATTTTCTCTCAGTGCCTCTAAATCTCATCTTCAATATGAATATTACATCTGCAATCATCCAATTTTTTAATATACAATATATTATTATTTTTAAGTCCTTCGGCACACTCTTTAAACTGTATGTATAATTATATCTTACATTTCTTTTATACACTTGAATATAAAATCTTTCTTTTGTTAGAACTTTTCTTCACATGTACTCTTACCCTATTACACTCTCTATCTAGTAAAAATAATAATATTTTAATGTGAAAAAGTATATTAGCTACAATTATACAACAACATATTAAAAAATTTCTACAGCATTATTTTAACATCAATATTGTTAAAGACCAAAATAACACCATAATAACTTAAAATCAAAATAAAAAAAAGAACAAAACAAGCAATAAAAAATTATATAACTTACTAAAAAAATAAAACTATAGCATCTTTCTCTAAATTTAAGAAAAAAAATAATACTTTCTCTCTGAAAAATGCGAAAATACAACTATTTAGAAAACCTTTAGAAAAAATGTTTTTTTTTTCTAATAAATTTTCTCCAAATAGTATAGTAGAAGAGTAGATAAAAAGAAGAAGTAAGTTTTGGTGTTTTACTAAAATAATATTATGTTTCTTTTATAATACGAAAAGGGAAACATTTGATGAGATTTCAACTAAAAGTTCACTGTTTTAGATTGATATAATGCTCCAAAATCATGTAGATGACCTCCTGAATTTTAAAATGAATACTAAGATTGGTGATCCTTTCACCTAAATCCACATACTTTAAATCCAAAGTTATTCCATTTCTATAGAATTATTATAAACGAACCAAATATCCAACATAAAGAAAGATAGTTTTATTAACAGATTGTTTTAAATTAAACATTTTATCATCTAAAATTTTATTCCTACATAAAAAAGAAATTAAAATGAGTTTCTGCACTTTAGGTGGCTTAGAATCCACTCCCATCGATTTATCTCAATGATAAACCTAAGAAGTGAGAAAATGGCAATAATACTTCCTCTTCATGGGGAAAGAAGAAGCAAAGGAATAAGAGAGGTGTTATGTGATGAAGCTGGAAGAGGTACTTTAGGTTAAAATGAAAGAACAAATTGAGTGAGGAGAAACATGTCACAAAAGTCCAACTCTTTATTGGAAGAACTGGACCTACATTTCACTATTATGTCTTTCTTTTGTTTTTTTTTTCAATGTTTGGCTCTCACCTGTAATTAAAATCCACTTCACTGTGTCTATTCCACTTTGAGTGGAAAAGGATGAGGTAATCTATAGCAGATTCTAACTCCTGTTTTCAAAATAAATTAAATATAATTATTTTACTATTTTATTTTTTAATCTGAATATATATATTTTTCCTAATTTAAGCTTCAGTGTCACTTTCTCTTCCTATTTATTTTTTTAAGAAAAAAAAAATGAGAGAGATGTCGATGGTTTCACAATTGAGATTGAACTGAACGCGGGACAAGTTAAAATATGCATATATATATACACGGACCCAGTTTTAATATAATATCTTATATTCTTTTTGCTTAAAATGGTTAGGAATAACATAAAATATTTATATTAATATTTTTTATATTATTATCTTTAAAATTTCATATTTAATAGTTATACATAATGTAAACTTGTATATATATATATATATATATATATATATATATATATATATATATATATATATATATATATATATATATATATATTTTACCTATTCTTATATATTGATCATCACCACACTCATATTTTTACCCACTTGTTTTAATATAACTTTATTATTAAAAAAACATTTTAGATGTCGAACTAATTTATTCCGAATCAGCATGCTAATCCTAAAAGTAATAAGAACAAGACTGTAATAAGCATTATCCAAAACATTGCGTAAATCGTTTTTATGCAATACTTATTATTTTTAGAACCTGTAGAATTTCACTAAAATGATTTAGACACGTTTCATTTATATAATGAATCCACATAGTTTTGTCTAACAAAAAAAATATATTATAGTAGCAGAGCATTTATATGGAGGTCGTAAGCATTACCGTGAAATGAAGAAACTTGAGAAAAGGTAAGAGAAGTAAAAGATAAGTGCATAGAAGGGACCAAAATCTGGTAGCAGTCCCTCTCTTCGTAAATACTAACTCACTCAACACTTCATGCACCACAACCTGTCACCAGCCTGTAAACCCATTCCCATTCTCCTCCCAATGCATGCACAATATTTTTTATTAATTTATTTCTTTCTAATAAATTCCAATATTAGGGAAAAAAGGTGTTCTGACATAACATTATCTAGATTAATTTGTAAATTAAAAGGTAATGAAATTGAATTGTTTTTGTAATAAATCAAAAATTAGTTGGGGGACCAGAATTAGTATTTATTATTAATGTGGTAAAAGTTGAGAGTTGAAAAGGTGGGAAGCAAGAGAAGGCTGGCTGGCTCTTCCGAAGAGTGGGAGTCCTATAAATAGAGGGATAAACCTTAACACGGTGTCTCCAATTAAGAGTTGAAAACAAATAGCTATCCCCACACGCACAATTTGACTCCTCTTTCTTTCCTTCTTCTACATGGGAAATTGCGTTTGCGGCCAAACCGCCCAGCAGCCCACGGCCAAGGTCGTCGTTCACGACGGCCGGATGGAGGAGTTCTCATACCCGGTCAAGGTCTCCTATCTCTTGCAACTCTATCCCACGTGTTTCATATGCGACTCCGACGAGATGGCCTTCGACCACGTTGTAACAGCGGTTCACCACGACCACGAGTTAAAGCTTGGCCAGCTCTATTTCGCGCTCCCGCTTAACCGCCTCAAGCGCCACCTCCCGCCGCAGGAGATGGCCGCGCTAGCCGTCACTGCCAGCTCCGCACTCGCCAGGTCCGCCGGCGACAAATGTAGCTCTCGCCGCCAACAGAATCTGCTTTTCCCCTGCGAGGAGAATGCCAAGCCTGGCGGGAAAGTGGCGCCGGACAGTCGTTCCGCTGCCGATGCCGCTGATAACAGTGCGGCGAGGAAAGGAATGAATAAAAATGGCGTTGTCAGGGGGAGGGGGAAGTTCACCGCGACGTTGAGTTCCATACCGGAGCAGGGGTAGTTTCGGAAGAAAAAAAGACGTGCTCGCTGGGATTTTGTATTGCTGTATATATATTTAAGAGAAAAAGACAAAAGATATATTAATTGTTGAACGTTGTAGAGTTGTTTCCTGAAAAACAACCATGGAGGTACACGGGTTTAATTAATTAATTAAAACCGGTGTTATTCATGGGCTAATTACGTGAAAAAGCCTACTGTAATTCACTTATTATACTAACTTCATTCATAGAAAAATTAATGTGTTTTTCTTTTTCTTTTTACTTTTTTTCATCTCTGTTCATTTCCTTCGCACCTTAACTACTGAGATTTCAGAACAAATATATGATAACTTTTACTATTTCACTCATTACGTTAATCATGTATTTTTTTTTTATTAAAATTCTATAGAATCATATGTAAGATTTGTTAACGAATCTTGTCAAAACAGTATCTTTAAGAACTGGTTATGAAATTAAAATGATTATTTTTGTACTTCAATACAAACTCTCTATTCCTAGTTTCTCAAGGAGATTTGTCTTTGTCGAATACGAGATGAAATTGATAAAATTTAAGGTTTGTTAATAAATTTTACTCTCACGGTCTAATAATAAATGTTGTGTAAAATGAAAAATAAATCATAAAATAATTTTCTTCATTTATACTTAATAAGTTGTTCATTTTAGTTTTTTCAATAATTACACTCTTAGTAAGTCTCTATTTAATTTTGCCATGTAATAAGGTTAGGTACTTAACATTATTCACTTTCAACTTTTTAATAGCGAAAAAGTTTATGTTCAAGAGTATCTTTTTTAACATTTTTGCTAATTTAACTTTGATATGAAAACTGTTTCTGATTAATCAAGTGATGATTCACTTTTCATTCCAGGCTGAGAACAGAGTCATTTGGCGATGGTTGATTTTTGTGGGTTATTTCAGAGGAATTTTAGAATATGTTCCGAGTGAAATTAATTATTGTGTAATTGTTTCAAGGCAAGTGCGTTCCACCTTTGGAGAGGGTACTTCATTGGAAAATGTTGACCGAGAAACTAGTGAAAAATTTTATATATATCCTGACATTTTTCATGTTAAAGTTCTGTAAATCTTTATAAATTCATTAAAGTCGTACGAAATTAAAAATTGTATAGAAAAAAAAATGCAATATTTTAAAAGGGTCAATAATTTAGTAGAGAAACAGCTATCCAGATTAGTTTGCTTTGATATAGTGTGTTATCATTTGATACAAAAGGTAAATACTAATCTATATTACATTTGCATTGAACGTTGAGTCTTGCAATTAAACAATTAAACAAACTACAAACTAGAAAAAAAAATCTAATAAATAATTTAAGATATTCTAAATTATTTTAAGATTCAATATCTTATACATGTCAATAATAATTTGTATAAATCTGATTGAGTTTACATTCATTACACAAGGTTAAAATGAAGTGCTTAAGCCATGGTTTGGTAACTCGTTCGTTCGCAAGGACAGAACAATAAAATGAGTGCCTATCGTACCAAACACTGTTTCTATCATACAAAAAAGGGTCTACCATTTATTTTATCCCTTTGTTGTTAACTTACTTAATATACATATATTTCCTTCTTTTCATCTTATCACTAAACACTTTCTTTTCCTTTGTGTCTTTCTCTTTTCACTTGAGTGTATACACGTAGGGCATCAACTTATCATCATTCAATAAGAGAATTTTTGTACGCATAGTTTTACAACCCCTCTTTATTACAGAGACGAAAAAGTTATAACGATAAAAAAGATTTATATAGTACCGTCAAAATTTGTGATTTTTTTTCCTTAATTTAAATATTTTCTTTGTTAAGACTTTTTTCACTTGAATGGAATTAGGAAAGAGTGATTGAGGAAATTTGAAGGTAAATTCTTTTGTTGTTTATTTGAGTGAATTTGGAGATAAATAAAAGTAGATTTGAAAGTAAATTTTTTTAATCTGTCACGTCAATCAAATCCTACACTAATTCTCAGAAACTTTACTTTCAAATTCACTTCCACTTACCTCCAAATTTATTCAAATAAACAACAACAAAAATTTACTTTTAAATCTCCTCGACTAAACGATGAAAGATTCTTTTTACGGTGAGGAGTGATTGTGACATATTAAACATCTTGCCAGATAAGTGTTACTGAAAACTCTCAACCGCACAAGCGTTTCTACTTGAAATTTGAACGTAAAAAGAAAGTTAACACAAAAAGAAAGAATACCACCCCACATCGATTTCATCTTTATTTCTCTCATATTTTATTCTTCAATCCATTTATCGTTTTCTCTCTATCTTTTTCCTTTTACTTATCTCTTACCTAATCTTTGGGAGGACATAACATTTTCCGAATTAAAAATGCACAGCGAGAAGCTTTCCTTAATAAGTTGTGACCACCTGGTTGAGTACAGTGTAAAAATGGATAAACCTAACACGTAAAATGCAGTAAAAAACAACATCAACAACAGAAGCCAAATTAATATTTGAAGGAAAGAAGACGGAAAAGGGTTATATTTTGGGTCGGTTACATTACACCTAAGAGATAATAACGAAAACAGAAACCTAGGTATACATCATCTACATAGAATAGGTTGAAGAACAGGAACTTATCCTCGCACATTTGTCAAGGGTACAAATGTCACTGACAAGGAAATCTGCACAGAAGACGCTCTTTCCTTCTCTTGGACTTTTCTTTCAACATGCATCAGTGGCTTCAGAGACACTGTTGAGTACACTGTATTTGGTGACAAAAAGTACAAATAACAGACCGGCTACAGATATTAATCTAGTTGTGCGTGTGACATGGACGGAAAATACATGGGAACCCTTTGTCTATTCCATTTTTAAATTTATGTATATGAAAAAAAGTAAAAAATTAGTTTTTGAACCTAGGGTTTAAAAAATGAATTAACGCGTAGAATTTGGCATTTATATATACGCGGTTTGCTATTAAACGAAAAAAAAGTGAGAAGGCAGAGGGTGGTTGTGCAATGTTACCATTAGAAAGAGTCGCTGTCTGTGATAGAATTTTTATACGTACAGCTGTAAAAAGCGTATACAGTAGCATGAGGGTACGTAACCACCACATTAAGTATGTTGAATATGAAGTAATGAATAATAAGGTTGCGTTTGAATATATATGGTTAGTGAATACTTATAAAGGGCTGGTGAAGTAATGAGATATTTAGATGGTGGAATTAGAGTGTTTGAATTTTGCTATATGTGACAGGGAGTTGCAGAAACAATGGAAATGGTGTCTGTGCATGGATGGTTGGCACAGCACGAATTTGCAGGCACTTGTTTTAGCGTGTTGAAGACATGACAATGACGTATGTGACGACTCACTATGTACTGTATGTTTTGACCTGATTGGAATGGAAGCTGCTTTGCCCTGCCGTTTCTTTTGTTTTCGCCCGTCTAGTTTAAGAAGGAGCAGTCATGCTAGACTCAAAATCAATAATAAGGACAAAAACAAAACTTCTATTTATCAACCCTATCATTATCTCCGATTAATATAAACATTATGACAATAAATAAAATTTTATCTTTCTATTTATTATAACGCGTTTGGTGCATGGTAATGAATGCCCTGGGTGATGATGAACTTGTGTTGATGAGTAATGGCAAATCATGCAAATTTATTATGGAGTTATTTTAAAGATAATAAATCATATTTATGTACATTTAACTTTCTTCATTATTACATTTCGTTCGGACAATCCTATACGAGATAGAATTTCATAATCAGGTTTTGTTTATAATACCTTTTGAGTTTGATGCCAGTGAAGCTCTATATTGATTAATAAATGATGCGATATCATCAAAGGAAATAAAAATACGGGAATGAACAGGTCAAAGTTCCAAATTTGAATGTGTGATGGATGTGTAAGTAACACATATATTTGAAAACCCCAATGGAACGCGTATTTGATAAAAATAATGAAACTATACATAAGCGGGAAAAAGACATGAGATAATACGATAGAAAGGAAGGCAACTAAGGAAATTGAGCGTGGCATTGAATTTATAAGAATAGCATTATGTTTATATACTTATAGAGGGTGCGTCATTCTCCGTATGAACGAACTAATTATTTGAAGCTGAAGACGATACATGCATAAGATTGGACCTTTCAGCAAAGAAAGGAAACATGATATGAATGAATATGTGCATAACTCGTTGTTGGTTTTAAAATTGATTATGAAGTAAAGCCAGCTGGAGGAATCCGATGTTGATATCTCATAAAAAGACTAGCATTCATTTAGTGCTCCATCTTTGGTTCAACCTTTTGAACCTTCAAAGTGTTTGCTACAAATGCATTTATATTGTGTTTATAAGGGATTGTCATGCATTTTTCTTTATTTCCTGCCAATGAAATTGACGCTTTAAATTTGAACTTAATTTTTATTTATAAGATAATAATATGAAGAAATTATAAAAGAAAAATTGTTAATGGGAATGGGAAGGAAGAGCATATATAGTAAGTAGCACGTGATATTAGTTGTTGAGTTGTTGTCCAGTTGATGAGGAACAAGTGGGAAAGGCAATTTCTGAATGAGGACGAACATTTTTATAATTAAAAGGTACGGCTCCTTCTTGTGTGGTCCTCACAGCTGATTCACTCCACTTAACTTTGTTTTTTTCGGCGTTCAAGTTTGGGAGGAAGTAACCTATTTCAATTTCATCATACAAGATAAATTACATAAATTGTGTCTCTACATGGTTTTCACTGAATAGCCCAATGTAAAAATCTATCATGTGATGGACACTCTTACACTAAATCTTTAAAGCCCTTCATCTTCAAATATAGATCATTACTCAAGTTCAGCAAATTTTCCTGTTTCTTTGTTCAATTCACTAGTTGTGGTTGGAGGAGTATTCATTGAGAATTTTGTTAGTACATTCTTCCACAATAATTTTAGACTCATCTAAGAGTTTCACTATTTAAATCATTTCATTTTTTTATCATTGAAAAAGGGAGTAACCTAAAACTTACAATTATTCGCACACCACTCAATCAAATAGAAACTTATGTCTTTAATGAGAACAAAAAAAACCATTATTATATATATATATATATATTATAATAAAATTATACACCGATATTATATTCTAAATAAAATATAAAGTAATATCATGTCTTTCCTAAAATCTGTATATCTTAAAACTTATAAACATGATTGAAGACACTAAAATATTGATTCAACTGTGATGATGTGATCCAAATATCTCACCTAAATCCTAGTAATGTTATTATTATATAATTTTTTATCATAAATTTTACTCTATAAATTAATATTTTTTTAACTTATATTATTAGTTTTATTGTATAAATTTATTTTATATTATTATTAATATGTTACTAGTACTAGTATTATTATTATATGAATGTATTTTATTATTATTAGCCAAAATGCATGTGTTAGATGATAACAAAAAATAATAAAATTATAAAAATAAATATAAATAAATTTTATAATTATACTTTAAATAATTTTTATTTATTTTGTAAATAATTTCTTATTATAAATAATCATTTTAGTTTAAAATATTAAGTTTTGAAAAATGTCAAATTGAAAAAATGGTTAAATTTAAATAAATTTGGTAAGATAATTATTTTAATTTAAAAAAGTTTTTTATTAAGAAATAAAATTAAAAAGCAAATGTGTATACCATCTTCCTTATATAATAATATAAAATTATTATTTTATTATGTTATATAATAATATAATTAATTATGTTACATAATACATTATGTTTAGTATCGATTATCACATTGATATTAAGGATAAAATAGTACTATACTATCTTCTAGCATAATTTTTTCACTATTCTTTCACATAATCACACAAGAGTGAGACTACAAGAGTGAGACAGTCTCGGTAACCGATTATTAAAGATAAAACTATAAATTATTATCTTTCAGGGTATCTTTCTCTCTATTTTTAACACAAGAGCGCGTACTCCTTGAATTCCTTCTTCGGAAATCACCAAATACAAACGTATGAATTTCCTTCAAATTTATTCATGAACAATTATCACCTGAATAGAAAATTTCTATTAGTGTTTGTACGATTGGTTTTCATGTTTACTTCATAAAAATTTCTTCCAATCTTCAACAAGAGTATACGTACAGATCGGAAGCACTAGAAAATTTGTCACGTCTTCAAGTGTATTTACGATCCCAAATCAAAATTGCAAAAATTCCAGCCTGATAATCTGTAAAATTTAAGTAATAAAAATTAAAAAAAAAATATCAACATTTTCTGTGGATTTGTTGTACTTTTCAATGACCTAGTTAGGTCAATCAAAATCAATCCACTATAGCATGCACGAAAGTCTTAAAGTGTGGATGGGTGGATGTATGATTGGATGTCATAGTTTTTCTTTTTCTGCATGTTTTTTTCGCTCTACTTTTCGATTGTTGAACTAGCTAGCTATGTAGCCATGTTTCGATACTTTAAGATTTTTTCATCTCATTGCCAATGCCACATTAATGGCAAGATAAGTCTATACAATTCTATGGCTTAGATCAAACTTATAACACCTACCACTCAACTCAATGATATCTATTGGTATAATATAATACCATCACTTCTAGTTTATGTATCGTAATCTAGGAATACTTTTATGCCAAACAAAATTCGTTAATACTTTATTTATTTTTCGAACTTATCATTTCTAACATTTTTTTCCTGGTTGTTTTCCCTGTTTATTAAAAGCTACTACATAAAAGCACTATCAGGTGTCACCTTTCTCCAATCCGAAAAGACACAAACAAATAGAATAATATTATATACTTCACGTACGATTTGACAAAACTAATTGATGAACGAAAATATCTAATAAAAAATATATAACGAGATATCACTTGTTATACGTATTTGCAAGAAGTTATATATTCCTGAGAATAGACAAGAATTGTTGAAGTTTCCTCGCAATGGATCAGATGGCATAGTTAAAGAGAACTTGAAATTAAATTCTTATTTGCGATTGTGATAGCACTTGGAATCTCCATATAGTCAAAAAGATAAAACATAATCTAAGATCGATAATTGTGTCATAGCTTTCATTGAGTAGTCCAAAATAAAAATGTCCATCATCAATTATTCTCAAAAACAGTAGTAAGTACGATCAAGTAAATTGAATTTGGATGTTACTGGCCATAGTTGACGTAACTATCCAGTGAAAATATATATATATATATATATATATGCTCAAGAGTGAAGACGGTGCGATGATCTTGTTGATCAAGTTGTTACTTTTGATCAAAAGTCACACTCAAATATGCAGTATGATTTTGAAATAGCAGGTGACAAAGTAGGAAACAAACTCAATTCTTTAGTTAACTTTCATATAACTTCATAATTGCCGTCCATTACTGAATAATAATGGCATGTGAAGACCAAATATATGATTGTGAATAGGTATGGGTGGATGAGAAATAGTGTTATGCAAGTTGAGGATAATCATCACTTCAGTTGAGGAATATAAGTCCCCGTTGGCTGTAGTACTAGTTTCTGAATATTTATCGAAATAAAAATAATATTTTTTAAATTTTGTGTGTGTGTTGTCTTAGTTTATAATAAGTAGGATTTTGTACTTTAATATATATACCATGTTTTCAGAGTAGCTACTTACAATCAGTATCTTTTAGGGCCTACAAAGCTTCAAACTTTATCTTTTAAAAAAATCATTTTCCAAGCTCTTAAAATTACATCATATAGCCATCAATTTTTTGATATCAAACCCTGCTTAAATCACAACAAACACAGAAAATATCTAAATAGTAACCAATTCCAAAATCACATCATATAGCCATCAATATTTTGATATCAAAACCTGCTTAAATCACAACAAACAAGAAAATATCTAAATAGTAACCAATTCCAAGCTCTTAAAAAATCACATCATATAGCCATCAATTTTTTTGATATCAAACCCTGCTTGAATCACAACAAACACTAAAAGAAAATATCTAAATAGTGTAACCAATTTTAGAGACAAAAAAATTAGTTATTGTACTGACTAATTTAGATAAATCGATATTTAAATTGTTCACTATAATAACTAATTATTTTTCCTCTCTAAAATTATTATCTAAGCATTTTCTTATATATCATAACACATGTATATTTCTAGTAATAAAATGAACTGATAATTTTTTTTTTGTGTAATAGTGATTAAAAGAAATATATCAAATATCATAAGTAATTAAATGAAGATGGAAGAGAAGAATAGGAAAAGAAAAAGAAGAAAGAGGAGCAAGAGAAAAAGGTAAAGGCAACGACAAGAACAACAACAATCGTGAAAGGAACAATAGAGACAGAGTTATCAGTGGTGTAACAGAGGAGGAGGAGTTGAAGGTGACAAACACAACATCAACAACAATTATGATAGAGGAGGAGGAGAAAAGGAAGAGGGAGAAGAAGAAAAAAAATGTAAAAGAAGAAAAGGAGAATGAAGAGGAAGGTTTAAAAATAGCATTTTAGAATTAATACTAGTTTTAAAATAGTAAGACTCAATTATTTTAATATTAAAAGGGTTTAGTATAAATAGTTTTATTATAAAAGAGTTTCATTATTTTAGAACACGTCATCTCTCTATAAACCACTTTTCTAGAGTTTTTTTACTTTTCTCTAGGAGTTCTCCCTTCTTGCTTATTTGATTGAAGAATCGAGGCCACACAATTAATCCTCGTGAAAAACTCTTTAATTTGGATTATCAATTTCTCAGTTTGGGTAAGTTAGGTTCCAGCCTTTTTCTTGGTCCATTTTTGTTTTCGGTTGCAAGTGAGCTGTTTTTCGCTTGCATGTGTTTTTTTAGCCTTGTATTTTGAATCTCTGCCAATCACTGATCATAATTATATGGTTTGATTTTTTTGTGATGTTTTTATATATAGATAAAGCATCATATGTGGTTGTAGATAGTTTGGAGTTTTAAAGTTGTTTGAGATGTCCTACTAGGTGAGGGAAGCTAATTTTATGCTCATATATATTATTGATATTTTTGTGAATTGCAATTTGGTGATTTAATTTGTGAAATTTGAATAATTTGCATGATTTGGTTGGTTAAGAAGTTTAATTTGTTGTTTCTATTAAATATAAGGAATTATGGTTTGATGTGTGTAGCTATTTATGAAAACTATGTTATAACTGTGTTTGAAATGCCTTAGTGAAGTCTTTGATATAAGTAAAATTGCACTTCCTGAATTAGGGATTTGAAATTTGAAAGTATTATGAGGTTGACAAGTCAAAATTTACTCAAAAGTACTAAATTACGTAATCCAAAGCTAAAAGGGTGAGTTTCTTATATGAATAATTGAGTTTAGAAAAGTTTTTTATTATATAGTTTATATCTATATAATTAGTTAGAGTACATTGTATTATGATACAACATGTTTTATTAATATATAATGTTACTTTTGTATATTAATTTATCTTTTTTTTATTGGTTTATTTTGTATTTATGTTTTTTTTGTCTTATTAGTGAAGCAAATAAAGATAAAATTTGTAGTTTTCTTCTTAAAGCCATATGTCTAAGTCATAAGATAGTAGTAAATTCTATTAGATATATCTTTGAAATATAACTATAATTTAAAAAAACTTGACGTGTAAATATCTTATATTATTATAATTTTATTAATGGAATGATGGTACATATAAATATATTTTGGATAAGTTAATTTTTGAATATTTATAATAAGATATTTTATTTTAATAATATTATATAAAATGAGATATTACTTATCATTAATAATAAAAGACATATTTTTTATTTATTAATAGAATTTAACAAAGATTTTATCAATAAATTTTAGAGCATTAATAAGACATTAATATTTTTTATTGACCGACAAATTTTGAAACTACCGACCAATGAAGTTAACGGCACATATTTATTTAAACGTGTTTTTATACAAATGTATAAAATTAATATTTAGATTCTATGAAGAATCATTTAATGTGTATATGTTAATTTTTTATAATTTTACCGTATTTCATTACTTAAAATAAGATGTAATTTTTGAAAAACATAAATTATATTACTTCACGCTGAACCACAATTCAATCACTGTTATGGATAAACTTAAAATCACTTCTTTCATAAGCTTAATCAAAGCTCAAATTTTAAAATATTGATCAATTCATCTCAATGCTTTTTCTTTGCCAATCAACTAGTAAAGATACTATTAGCTAATTTGCACATATATTGTCGGTTTTCAAACTTCACCAAATAAAATAATGTTTTGAGTTCTTCTGCTATTGGCTTTGAAATCTCATTTCATCTTCAACAGTCTCAAAGTTTCGTAATATGAATTGAAAACCTAACAATAATAATAATAAAAAAAAAAACTGATCTGTAAGATTTTCTTATATTAAAAATAGACTAAAATTTTTAGGTGAAGAGGAATTTCTCGAGAACGAGTATAATAATTTAGTCTGAGAAGAAATGAAAAATGTAACATAACTAAAAGAATGTAGCTTGCATTGATTAGAATAATTGTTAGGGTATCTTTTGAGGTGATTTTTTTAGCACTTCCGTCTTCTTTTAACATCTCCATGGTCATGGAAAAAGTTTAATTTTTTTTTATAATTTAAAAATATTTTGATTTATATAATTTAAAAATATATTTCATATAGTGCAATTTTAAATTCAAAAATATATTTTAACTATAAAAATGTATTATGAATTATACAACCTAAAATTTATTTTAGATTATACAATTTATAATATGTTTTTAATTTTATAATTTAGAAACATCTAAAATGTATTTATAAATTACGAAATACGAAAATAAAAAATATAAATATATATTATTATTTTAAATTACATAATTTAGAATATATTTACGAATTATATGATTCAAAACATGCTTTCGAATTCTACGACCTTGCATGAGTACTACAGATATTTCCAAGACTCCCATGGAAGTTGGAAAAGAAACACGGGGTGTAAAAAGTAACTTTTATATTTTTGTTCTTCAAAGAGCAGTGCGGTTTTGTAGAAGGAGGCCCATTAAAAATTAGGGAATTGCTATTTGACAACACATTTTCCATTACTCCACACTCGTATATTTTCATTTTCCTACACTTTTCACCCCATATCACTTCACTCATTAAGCAGTTCGACGAAAGTAATTCATTAAATTATGAGTATTACATTTATAAGTTGTACAGCCCTCCACTGTGGCAAATTATTTTTTAATTCTGGAATTGTCTTATTTTCATGAAAGTTTACAGTTTTTTTTTCTATCATTACTTTGTGTTACCCTTTAGCTCATTTTGTCGCATTATTTTTACAACATATCATAGATGGTATGAGCTTTGTATTTTTTTTTATAAAATTTTACTCACACTTTGATGCAAATACAAATTTAATTTTTTATAATATTTAGATTTTATATTTAAGACTTGCTCATAGCTTTTCCTTTGGAAATAAATTATAATCCATTCCACTATAATTTTTTGTTGAAAATTTTCATCTTGAAGAATCCACCACCCTCGTGTTCCTTCGGGAAAAAAAAACTAGATAAAGTTGATATCGATTTCAAGAATTTGTCTTTAATGTTATGCGTGCTCACCTATTTCACCTTATTTACTAAGTAATTGAAAACAAATTTTATCTTATAAATCAATTTTAAACGTGGTTATTTTCCATCACGTGTAATGCTTGTTCGTATTGCGTAATCGTTAATATCCATAAAGAACACATTCATATTTATTACATTATGTTTTAAAACGGATTAGTTAGTTAAAGTATACTGTTTAAACCAACACATGTTATGTTATAAAAGAAATGCATTTCCAATGTTAATAGAAAAATTATTAATAAGTTTGAAAATTTTCTTATTAAGAGAGAAAATTTATTGAAAAATCCACAGAAAGAAAAAGGAGTGAGAAGGTTTTGTGGTCAAATGGATGGAAAACTAAGAAAGTGATTTATTTGGTTTTTTACTGCAGCAATATTTTTAATTTTGTTGATAAAAAATGATAATATTTTGTTGGTTGAGTAACTGCTGCTCTGCCCAGCACAGACATGAAGGGCATCGTTTGATGAGTTAGCTCACACACCTATGCGCTGACTTTTCCCCTTCCAAACCTACCCTAGTATATTACTGCCTCCAACAACTTTAGGGACCATAATTATATATTACTTAAATAACTTTTTATATTTCATTTCCTATTTTTATTATATTTATGAATATGCAAATTATGATACTAACTTTCTTTTTCTTAAATTAATAGTTGTTAGGTATGTAATTATCTTAGTAAAATATTTATAAATAGCTAGTGTCATCTTATCAAAATTAATATCACTAGTGCAAAATTGATCTTTAACATCACTCCGTAAACGTTGGACCACAAAATAACCAACGTAAATTATTGACCGGTGACATTTTCATAAATAAGTTGGGCACATAAACATCTGTTAGGAGGGGTCCCGACGTCTATAATATTATAGACGTCGGTGTCCCTCCTAACGGACGTCTATATGTTTGACAGGTAGATGAAAAGTTCTTTTTTTCTGCCTTATAGACGTCCGATCCCGCCACCCCGACGTCTATATATGATTATAGACGTAGGTGACCCTCATAACGGACGTGTATATGTCTGATGGGTAGATGAAAAGTTTTTTCTTTTCCACCATATAGACGTTGGATCTCGTCGTCCGACATCTAAATGGCCTGACAGGGTAGGTGAAAAGTTGTTTTGGACGTCATATTAGTGAGGGCCCTGACGTCTAGGCGAGAATAGACGTCGGTTCCCTAGGTGTTCGATGTCTTGTTTGCTGTTAAATCAGAAATCGAACCCGCGGTTACCCGCACTTCATCGTCTTCCTTCTTGCCTTTTCTCTCTGCGCCATTGCATTTCCAGGTGCATTTTTGTCTCTTTTGAACCGTTTAAACATACTTTTACTCCAATTAAATTAGTCTTTGATTGATTATCTTCCATTTGAACCGATTAAAATGAGTTTTTGTTGTGTTTTGGTGTAGTTTTTCTCGTGTCTTTGGGTAGCGTAGTAGCACATTCTCCCTTTGCTAGTTTTCTCGTAAGAAAAACTTGCGTCTTTTGGATGTCTTATAGTGTTTCAACCAAAAACCGAACTTGGGTTCTTGCCTAGTTCTCAAGTCACCGTATTCGTTTTCATTGCCAGTTGGAATGGAACTAGGCAAGGACCCAAATTCGGTTTTCGATTGAAATGGCATAAGAGGTCCAAAAGACGCAACCTTTTCTATGACGAAACTAACAAAGAAAGAAGGTGCTACTACGCTACCCAAAGACACAAGCTGCATTAGACGTCGGTTAATGCAAAGACGTCGGACCTGTGGAGTCCGACGTCTGATTAACGTCATCCACAAAGACGTCGGGTCTGGATCTGACGTTAAAAGGCCAAAATAACATACGATAAATGCCCTTTTTTGTAATAGTATATATATCTCCTTATTTTAAAAGTAAGAGAATTGTGAATAGTAAATTTACAGGAGTAGCTTTAATTTCTTTCTAATATTTTTAGACTGATATTTGTTAATTTCCATCTTTAGAGGCCAATTAAAAGACAATAAATATTAGGTTAACGTTATTAATTTACAATTTTGATTTAAGTAATTTTTTTACTCAAGTTCTCTGTTATTTTTTTCTGTACATGGTTAGGGTTATATTGTTTTGTACATGAGATATTTGATTAAAAAAAAAGTGAATGTACAGTAGTCTAGAATAGTTATAATTGGTGAATTATGTCTTAGGAATAAGTTAGGTATCACTTTTTCCTCTTTAAAATAATTATTTGAAAGCAAAATATTTTAAAGTAAGAAAGTTAATTTGAAATGTTTATTTGTTAAGGTAAAATATGTTGAAATACTAATAAAATCCTAAGTTAGACACCACGTGGGGATGTAAACATAATTTGTATTTGATTTTGATTGAGAAAAAAAATTGATAGATTTAATATTGTGTATATTTGGTTGAACTACTATGAAATTGTTGATATTGTTAAAAGAGAAAATTCAAAAAGGTAAGGGAGAAAATTCTAAGCAATTTGAATTGGATAATGAAATGTTTCGTTTTATATCATGATTGTTATTAATTTCGGAAAACTTAAGTATTGAAAAATGAAATTGGAACAAAATAAGTAAATTTCGATGTAAAAATTGGTATTAAAAAGACTTTAAAATGTAAAATGCTAAATTTTGGTTACATTTTGAGAGAAAATATATTTACAGTGTTTAAATATATATCATGCGAAATGATGGGTTAGTTGTTCAAGCGAAATTAATGACAACATTTAATGTTATGTTAAAGAGTCATCATTCAAGTGATAGTTTCAACACTACTCAGTTTTGAAATGAGAGTTTAAGTGACAAATAAATCTTATCAATTCTCTCTCATTTAAGAGTTAAAATTTTCATGTTTTCTTAAGATTAAGTGGTTGGGATGTTTGAAATGGATATGAAACGATTTAGATACATACGATATATGGTTGGAAGATGTTAAAAAGTATAGTAGAGAAAGTTGCAAGAAACTTGGTGATGATCCATTTCAATGAATAATTATGAAATTGTTAAATTGTTATGTTTAGTCACATATTTAGATTTGGGTGAGATAAGGGGCTATCTAGGTTGTAATTTGACATGTTTGAGATAATGTGGTATTAAGTATTGTGTCCATAAAGGAAACATGTACATTAAAACTTCATTGATACTTTAAATCATATGCATTAAGATATAAAGATAAAAATGGATGAAGGTTTCAGTATAACAATTAATTGATGTTATACAAGGAGTTATTTGGAGTGCTTATAAGATATATTAATATATGGTAAACTTGTCCGATATGTCTCTTTCATAAGGCGTCAAGTCATGTAATTCCTTAAAGATTGTAATAGATATTAAGAATAAGGTACAAGTGTGGATGGTTTCATTAAAATGATTTAATCTTCTATAACTAACAATAACTATAACTGTACCTCTATATATATATATATATATATATATATATATATATATATATATATATATATATATATATATATATATATATATATATATATTCTTATACTTATATCATAATCCATTTTAAGTTATTTTATCCTATTTATTATTTTTGTAATAATTATTACACTCGTACTATGTTACAAGAATAAATAATGCTCCATTATAAAATTATGTTAGACCAAATTCTAAAATTTTAAAGATTTTTGTGTATATATTTTGTTTTTCCATAATGTCAAACTTATGATCATTTAATGTAAGTTGAGAAAATATAGATAATGTATGGAACTTTTATTTTATTTTATGGACATAGAGAAAGTTTTACATGAGTAATGATTTATGTTTAAATATATGTTTTTTTATTAAATAATTATAGTAGAGTACTGGTTTATGTTCTAACCTTTTTACAAAAGTATATAAGCTCACATAAGAGATACAATAAATCTAACATCATGAAAAAAAATAACTTTTTACAGGATAAAAAACTTAGATAAAAAAAATCTCTGCAATATATGCTCATATGAGTGACTGTTTAGTGCCTTAAATAGAGTTTCTGAAGAAAAAAATCGCGTAAAAAAATGTTTAGTGGCTTATGGTAAAATGTTACAAGTGAAAATTTCAATTAAAATTGTTAAATACAATAGATTTAACTACTTATTTAGTTTTTATAGGTAAAAAGGTTTTGCTCTTTAATCACTACACTAAAAAATATCACTTATACATATTACTTTTAATCTCATCCGCACCTATAAACATATAATTTTAGCTTTTTTAATACTATTCTTAAGGATTGAAAGGGATTCAAAATATTATCTATAGAGATTAAACTTAGATATTTTTAAGAATAAGATCTAAAATCAAAAAAATTATATTTATAGAAATCAAATAAGTATTACTATATAACTTTTTTGAAAAAAAAAAGCTTTTACTATAGGCTTTTACACCTTTACATGTTTTTCAATAAAAAAAAACTATTAATTTCTTAACCAATAAACACTAATTAAGAGGACTCTTAAAATAATGATGAAAAAGAAAATGCAAACATATGAACTTAACACCTAGAGAGTTAAAAAAAAACATTTTACAAAAGCATAATTACAGTTAAAAGACATGTTAGAAAAATATAAAAATTTTATTCATCGTAATAATTTACAGTAACAATATTTTATTCATTAATTCCTTATCCTATCTCTAATATAAAACGACTGTAGTAAAAGTTTTTTTTTACTACTTCAACAACAAAACACATGAAATAAAAATAGCGCCTTGTCATCCATTTGTGCAATTTGTTTTAGCGTTGCACCATTTGGTAAATTTTCATTTTCACTGCAAAATTAGTATAATAAAAACCTATGTGTTGCTTAACATTATCGTAATTTTTCAACCAGCTATATTTACAAAAGGGTAAACATATTTCACTCTTTTATACACCATTTTCAAATGTTAAAAGTGTGATATAGGATAAATAGTTAAATATTAAAATACAAAGAAAAAATCATAAAAAAGAGGTTTAATGACAAGGAATAATTGCTGTTAGTATATATAGTGTAGAATGTACAAACAGTAACACAACAAACGCAAGAGGGTAGGCCACACTTCACAACAAAACCAAAATGCTTTATCGTGCACTGTTTCAGCTGGCAGTTCTCGCCACGTTCCATGGCACATCGGAGGGAGACACTCCGGCGGTGACTGCCCCGCTCCCCACGGCGGCGAGAGATTTCTTGGAGGCGCACAATGAGGCGAGGGCGGCGGTGGGCGTTGAGCCGCTGCGGTGGAGCGAGCAGGTGGCGAACGTGACGAGCAAGCTGGTGCGGTACCAGAGGGACAAGATGGGGTGCCAGTTCGCCAACCTAACAGCCGGAAAGTATGGGGCGAACCAGCTATGGGCGCACGGCACGGTGGTGACGGCTCGAATGGTGGTGGAGGAGTGGGTGAAACAGAGACAGTTCTACAACCACACCGACAACTCGTGCGTGCCCAACCACAAGTGCGGCGTGTACACGCAGGTGGTGTGGAGGAAGTCGGTGGAGCTCGGATGCACTCAAGCGACGTGCGTGAAAGAGGATGCTAGCTTGACCATTTGCTTCTACAATCCCCCAGGGAACTACGTTGGGGAAAGCCCTTACTGATTCTTCCTCTTCTAAGTATCTCTCGGTTTTAGTTCCTTTCATATATCTAGGTTAATGATGTTTGTTTGTGTCGTGAAGTTCTGCTAATTAATCCTCTGAAACTGATATATATTTATGTGTAAGGTAATGAGTTTTTTTCTGAAGTAGAATCAGATGCCATGAAGCCACATTGCATGGATTTTGATGCTTAACATTGGTCTGGTTCTTGATTTGGATTTCCTTAGCAGATCTTGTTTCCATGGAAAATTATATAAACATTTTGTTCACGTATAAACACTAGTCGTATCTTGATCTTGAAAACATTATAATAATAATGATAAGGTGGGCCAGGTAGTGAGTGAAATATGGGGATCGATGATGTTTGTGGAAGGTTATTAAGGCATTGACGTGGTGTGTTGTGGGGTTTTCGTCAACTGCATGCATGTCAGTAACTTTATGGCATGGATGAATTATGTGGGGGCTCACGTGCAAACGGGACGCTGTAGATCATCCCGTTGAACACGGAACTTTTTGTTTCAAGTTTCAACTCGATCCAAAATATCTAATCGCCATTATATGCATGTACGTTATCTTTCTGTGTCTGTTTGCGTCTCACAAATTCTTCACTGTTCACTTGTGATTCGGTCCGTAAGTTTTCTCGGCCTCTTCTGCTCTCTTTTATGGTGAAAACTCCATTCTTTCAAGTTGGCCCGCTATGTTTTGGATTATTTTATATTTTCTACAGATTTATCAAACAGAAATCATGACTGATTAATTTGAAGTTAAACCAGTATTTTTCCATAAACGGGACCATCTGGCAAAGGAAATCCAGTTGAGATTGAAAGTTAGGTGAAGAACTCGTCACATGACAACAAGCAACCATTGTCCATTAATGACTGGACAGACCAGTAGCGTCACGTGATTGCTATAATATTGTATATAGCGATCTCAATGCACCTCTGGTTTTGTACTTGGAAAATGTTTTCTTTTGACACAGTCACAACTCAGTTAAAAAAGTTCATTTTTGTATTTACAAAGAAAAAGATATTCAAGAGTAAAATAGTAGATTTAAAGTATATGTAAAAATTTATTGGGTGCAAAATAATAGTCTTCTTTATACTTTCATGTAAGAAATTTTGCGAAGGTACTAGAGCAATGAATCACGGGCGTATAAATAACAAAAAAGAAACCCCAAATGACAATTGATTACACACACATCATTTATACTGCTAATATCATGATCTCAACTCTATGAATAAGCTACATCAATTACAGATAATACAATGAAACGGTTACACAATGCATACACAAAATGCAACACATTGGAGTATTAGATTTTGCTGTTGCTGCTACCCTGTCAACTTTGTACAAAAGAATACATAATAGAGCAAACAATGTAGATCAAGGTTTAAAATTGCAGTGGCAGTCGTAGTTGCAGTTCCATTGTCATCCTCGATATTTTGAAAAATTGCTGAGAAATTCGACTACAATTGCAGCTTTGGACTGTTTTTTAAAGCTTGATGTAGATTGTCTCCCATAATAAGAAGGAAGGCTAACAAGCAATTATTTTACCAGCTCCTTGGGTATGAGATATCGAAAAGTGAAGTTGTGTGGAATCCATTCTATGCTCTTCTTAGATTTTGCAAGGTCATATTTTTTAATACTCTTTCTTAGAGATTCAGGTAGAGACTTTTGGATCATCTCCAGGGTACCAGCAGAGCATAAACCCGAGTCTTTACAAAATGACTCCACAAGCTTAGGTAAGAGTATTTTCTGGTCCTTGCGTACCCCAAAGGTGGCCCGAATGTATTCTTCCTTTGCAGCTTCTAGTTCTTGAACCACTCTCTTGGGTGTATATACACGTACCTGCCATAGTTTTAAACAGATAAGCAACTCGTTGAAGTTAAGCATGTAAGAAATGGCTACGGAATCTTTATCTGTTTATCCGTATCCATGAACATGTTTATCCATGAACACATTCCAAGCACAGGCTGAGACCTTTTTATATAGTAGTCAACTCTTGTACAGTACAATCCACATTAACTATGAAGGCATTAGAACCACTACTATAAGGAATTTAATTCTTGCAGCACAAACCATGTTTACTATATAATTCAACAAGTCAAAATGAAATTATTTCATGTTAAAATTATCTGCTGTTTCCTCAATTAAACCACACATACAGAAGAATTGGAATAAGTACCGCTGGATCAGAATGGTTTCCTGAACAGAGAGCAAAGTGCAGAAGAGGCTCAGGATGCTCAATTCCAAATGCTTGTCGTCCATCTCCAGCTTTGAATTTTGTCCTTGAAGAAAAGAACAAGCGTAGCCACTACAAGAGGATGCAAGTAAGAAGAAAGCTCCTTGTAAGCCACTCTAGGATTTACAAAATAAATACGTTGCATATTAAGGAGACATTTCAAAGATATCCTAAATGCATGGCTATTTCTTTTTTGTTTTAAATTTTCTGTAAGGGAAAGGATGGAATTGCGTGAGCAGATGAAGCACCACCTGTCCGGGGCGAGGCATCTGGCACCCGATTATAGCTTTCTGTATTGTGTCTGCACTGACTGTATGACCACCAACATTATATGCAGCCTGAAAAGGGCATCCATAACATTGACGAAGTTAGCAAAAGCAAATTGGCTAAAAGGGTTCATCCTTTAATAGACCATTAAGCTACCATAGATTTTACCTTCAACAAAAGGAGGACTCTTTTGACGTTGTTTTGCGGGATTCCATAAGCCAAAAATGCCTATTAGAAACCAAAGAACATATTACAACCTCAATTAATAAGTGACAAATGGAGAACTATTAGAGTGAAACATTGTTTTGATAATAAATAGTAAGTAATTACATGCATCACCAAAGCGTTGTGTATGTTGATCCAGAAAGCTAATTTCTCCTCATGTTTTAATTTCCCAGGATCTACATCTTCTAACTGACAAATAAGTGATCTGAAATAACATATAAGTGGATGGCCATTATAACTCCAAGAGACTGCAGAGTCCTGTTTAACTAAGTACTTTTCACATGAAAGCTTCACGATCTCAATCAGATATTAACAAACTCACCTGAAATTCTTGAGCAACTGCTCAGTATCACCCAATTTCTGATTCTCTCGGTAAATCCATGATACCTCAACCATGGTGCTGTATGGCCCACTAAACTCCTTGAGTCCTTCCACATGGAAAGGATTGTCTAACCGCACATCAAAGGAAGAATTCCTGAACCCTGGACTCCACATGTCTCCTTGATCTCCAATAGAAAAGCCACTAGTTGTAGACAAGGATGAACTGGGAGATGAAAGACCAGCATTTGTCGTAGATGGATCTGCGATTTTGCAATATATAGCTGATATGCATTTGACCATATCCTCAGAAAGCCTATTAGGTGTATTTGGAATATGATCAGATATTCGTGTGCCAAGATGTTCTGCCAAACTGATTATTCTTGATGAAGCATCAACATTTTGGGCATACTACACAGATTAAACTGAGTCAAAATCCATAGAAGGTGTCCAAAAAGATGATTCTCTGAAATCAGCACTATATGTTTACAAAGAGAAGTGTACATAACAGAACTTCACAATGAAATGAACACTGTCATTTATTCTTCCATTCCGTAAGGATAAAAACATGTTAAAGTAACCAAGACAACTGTAATCTATTATGATATGATCGGAGAAACTTAATGTGCTAGGAACCATACTAAATACAAAAAGCAGATAAAAATAAATTTCCATGAAACATGATTTACCTCCATCATGGACAGTGGTTGGGAATGACAAGCACGCAGAGATTCAGTTAATTCATCTGCTGCAGGAGGCGATACTCTCGTTGTAAATGCTGTACACTGGGATAACGAGGAGTGGCACCGATATACACCAGAGTCTAAATGTTTTCCTTCTGGTTGATGTACATTGTATTCTTTTCCTAAAGTCTGAGGTTCATTTACACTATAATCCTTTGGCGTAGCATCAAGCTCGTGATCAATTGATTGTACTGCAGAGCTTCCTCTTTTGGTTAAGAGATCAGGCTTAGATACTTCAACGAATATTGCTGTAGGTGCTGTTGGAGGAGACTTTATTTTTCCCCCCTTGGTGAATGGAGCTATAGAGGGTAATTGTTCATCAAATGCTTTACGATACAAGGAGAGAAGATATTGTTCCAAATACACAACTTCTAACTCTAACACCGCAATCTCTTTAATTAATTGGGACGTTGGCTGGAGGAAAAAAAAAGTAAAAGTAAAAAATAACTCAAGACAATCAGAAAGACATACATGACAAGAAAATCATAGCAGACCTGTAATCCTAAACAATGTATAATCATTTATGGCAACAAGACAACCTTATGATTTTCCGACACATAGAAGGAAGAATTGAGCTACAAATATATCCACCATAAACCTAGATTACGCAAAGAAAAACTCTATGTATGTTTACAACATCAATTTTCTTTAAATGGTTTAGAAAACACATATAAAATCAACCCATTAATTCTCAGTGTGATAGAGTCTAGGTAATCCTATTAAAATCATGACATAAGAAAATGCTTATTTATTGGGTCAAAATTTGTTGAAGAGGTTCCGACCTTGGGCAGTATCTTGTCATTTGATGTAACAAGGGATTTAGGTCTGTATCCAAGAGCCTTTTCTAACGTGCATCTGACCTCAAATTGATCTTGTAGTCTTTTCTCTAATTGTAAAATCTGCCACAAGATAATTTAAACACAAAAATAGACATGGCTATTAGGTAGAAGTATCATGAAGCATAAGAAAAGTCTGAAGAAAGATTAGAAAAAAAATGACTGATTGAGTAGAATATGCAACAAAAGAATTTTGATGAATAGTTGTTGTGTCTTACCTCTTGCTTCAGTGTAAGTTGAACATCATTTGTAGGGGTTTGTTTTTTCCTTGGTTTACCACATTCCGTGAGGTACCCTGTATCCTGAAACCATATCAAAGCCATACATAGGTGTGAAAATCTTTCTTCTAAATCATTGTCTATAAGTGATTTGTTCTGATTGTGGACAACAGAGAACGATACCATTGTATTAGATTAGACAACCATTAGCATAGGTATATGAGATGGAATTAATTTTGTCAGACATATATGCTTTCCATTAAAAAAACAGAACAATTCTCTGTTCGTCCATCACTTTCCCCATACATAAATTTGACAAAATTATTTTTTATTAAAATTTCTGGCTGCCCTTGGCTATTGTAGTACCATTTATACCAACAAAACATCCCCTCACATCATCACCCCCGAAAACCACAAACATTTTTTCAGCATCATAAATGCCAAACAGCACCTCCAAATCCCTAGTTAAAAAAGAAAGAAAAGAAAATGATAAGGAGATATCTTGATAAAATGACGTAGTGATTGATTATACCAGCTTTGTTCGATCTGAAGTCTCAAGGTGGTTATCTGCATT
The DNA here is from genome assembly GCF_016808095.1 of Vigna angularis. Classification (NCBI taxonomy): domain Eukaryota; kingdom Viridiplantae; phylum Streptophyta; class Magnoliopsida; order Fabales; family Fabaceae; genus Vigna; species Vigna angularis. Next base: position 20,115,261 of record NC_068970.1, read on the forward strand.
ATCATCCTCCATTCTTTTCTTATCAGGAAAGCTGTCAAACCAAAGCAGTAAAACACAATTAATATATATTATTATAAGTCGATGTCTGGTTCTGTATTTTACATTGTGTTGCTCTTCAAGGTCCCCAAGCTACATTCACGAAACCCCCAATTCTCATCGATTTGGAGAGGTATGAGCCTTCAGTTTCTCTTCCAACCAGAAACCCCCTTCTCCAAAAGGGATGTGCTCAAATGGGTGAGACAAGGAATATATAAAACTAGACCCAAAAAAGAATGAATGAATAATTGGAGAAAACATTAACATAAATGCAAAAGCATTATTGTCCATTTTCCCAGAAAAGAAAAAGAAACCCCTAATGCCTGAAGTCCACAATCAAGAGAGTAGTACAAGTGAAGTGAAGAGAGTAAGGAAGAGAGGAGCACCTCTTTGAACGCTTGTGTCTGGGAATCAACCCTTCATACCCCATGCCTAAAAGCCATCCAAAACCAAAGTCATTTCCAGTGAACAAAGTATACAACACCACCAAAACAAAAAATTCGGAAAACAAAGCAGCACAAGGTCAGCATCCTACCCTGAAACATTACAGCCAAGAAATCAGGAAGAGAACACTTGAGCAATGCAATGAACCAAAGAGCCGAAACACTATATAGCCCAGATACCAAATTACCCAAGAGAAGAGTCTACAAAGGAAACTCCAAGACTTGAGTTGATTTGACTAGAGTACTTGCATTTGAGCTGGGAAAAGCTTCCTTAGTACACACAAAAGGGATCATTTGCAGTGCTTGGTGCTAACACATCTTAGACAGACATAAACATAACTATAACGGGCAATGCATGGACCAAACGAAACCAAATCTAACCCACGAATGCGTATAATAGATTAATTAGGCTTTTGACCAATGAGGCTTCACTTTTGACAACCCTCTGGTGAGGTGGTAAGTGTTTCGTGCTATGTTCGTAGCCTTTATGCAAAGGGTGGCCTTTTGCAGTGGTAGACCGGTGGGAAATGCGAAATGTCAAAACGTTTACCAAAAGTTAACAAAATCTTCCTGTAAAAGCCTCTACAGATCCAAGGTCCCGTAAGAGAAGAAAATAAAATAGTGGCTCAACACACATTACATATTCATACCAGTTATGAATGACATAAAGTTGCCCACGTCTCATTCTTCATTTAACACTTGCCCTTATGTAGTTTCTACCAAACCTTTACACAGAATCTCTGATGATCTTAAAAATGAAAAAACAAAATAATTCTGCAAAAGTGATAAGCTATTTTTTTGTGAATATTTCACACAAATATTATAATAAAAATATATAAATGTAACAGTAAATTGTGGTTAATAATTTCACTTATAGTACAAAGAATAGCACGCAAATATTTCCAAACTTAACAAGATTATCATAATATCTTACGACTATGTTATTTGCATGTAACAATTTTACAATATTGTTATATTTTTTTATAATAATATCAAATATACACTATTTTTTGTCTTAAATATTCTGAAAATAGTTCTTTTTTCCTTTCTACCCACCCTAATTATTATTTACATCCCCTTCCCATACTGCATACATACATGAAAAAAATAAAGAAAAACAAAAAACAAAAAATCCTTTTAATAATTTATATAATCCAAATTAATCACATCAAGATCAAGAGTCACTTTAGGAATCATAACTAAACATTAAATAGGTTTCTCATAATCAATTTAATAACACTGGCTATTTAATAATCAATTCACAACTAACTTAAGTACACAATTATATTAATTCAAGAGTCCACTTACCATAATTCTTGGTGAACTAGCACAAAGTACTGAATTTCAAGCTTCAGAGAAAAAAATTGTAATCTCATCCTTTCATTGTACAACTTATATGTCTATATCAATATTTTAGTATTTTTTTTCCTTTTTGATTCAGAGGGTTATTTTGATTTAAATAGAAAAGTCATGTAACATGACTCCTATGCAACTGAGAAGGTTTGTCCAGTTGCAAATAATATTTGAAGATGAGTTACCAAAATTCTCCTTCTAACAATCAAACACACATGATGAATGGATTGAGATAGAACTATTCTCTTTCATTGACTGTGCATACGACCCTGTGCGTGTTTATACAGGTGGCTCTTGTATTTTCAACATTTTCTGCTCTTGTTGGTGAGAGTTGGTGATAGTCTCTCCACCTTTGTCTCATTTTGCATCACATCTTTAATTATTAAGCCAGTTGATTTGATGCACCAAAATCTAATGCAATGAAAATGGTAACAGAGATGAAGATAAGATGTTTGTTTTTGGTCCCAGAGAGATACATTTTGACTGTGTCAACAGTGATAGAACCATTTATTTGTTTAGGTGCATTGGATTAATCTGTATAGAATGTTAGAAGGCTCGCAAATTGATTTGAATTCCTTGGTTTTGGTATGGTTCTTGTCATGTCCATTCATGAAAAAGGCATTTTGTTTGCACTCCTACCTGACCAATTAGGTTTTAACAGATTGTAACCAATAATGGGAAACAAGTGACTAGGTAACAAAACAGTGGCTTAATTGCTAGAAGGAAAAAAAGGGTTTATCTCAAAAGTGATGAAAGGTGAAGGATAATAGACCTTGGATGGTAGAAAGAAGAGGTTTTGTGGGGTTTTCTCTTTGTCTAATTGTCTTTTGGAGGAATTAAGAGATGCCCCATTTTGTCCTTCAGTATCAAAGAGACTAACGTTTGTCACAGAATCCACAAAATAATACAATATGTTGATTAATGGGACCTTGACCTTTGCCAAAACCAATACAAAAAGAAAAGGATGGGAGTGCGGGAAGGTGGCCAGTTCTCCCTTTTTGTCGTCATATTAACCTACTCAGATAAAGTTTCTTTTTTGCTGCACACATTGCTTAGACAGAGAAAAAGAAACGAAAAAGAGGGGAAAAGGCACAGGAAAAAGCCTAATTGGTGAAGCTATGTGAGAGAAAATTCCTGAGGAAGGATTTTGTTGGTAAAATCTGATCACATGCAAGGTTTTTTGATGCACATTTTATCATTATCTTTACAACTAATTCAAGATTGGAGATAAAAGAGAAAAAAAATGGACAAATAAGAAAAACATGCACATTGTGCATAGCATAGTCAAAAAATTTCTCTTTCTTTATTGAAAGAAAGAGTAGTTAATTCATTTAAGGCATAAACTAAAGGGCTTAATATATAACAAAGCCAATAGAGACTACAGACAAAGTTTAGTAAACATCTGTAGTGAGCTTAACTGTGTTGAATAGTTATTTGCTCAAACAGCATTATCTTGATGAAGTAGATTGGTTATGCGTGATATATAGAATTAATTAGTTGTGCTGTTGGGTAAATGACAAAGTGTTCTATCGTATTCAAATTTTGTTTCCCTTTAAACTTGACATAGTGACAAATTTTTTGAGAGCGTCGTTGGGTTATTTTCTCAGTGGAGTGAGTAAAAACAAAACAAACATGCAGGGGGTTCTTCTTTGGACAGATACGATATTCTAAACTTCATTAGAGTCGAAAATTCTGGTCCCAATAAATAAACAAATGAAACTTCTATTTTATCTTATCGTGAAAATTTCATATAAGTCAGATGGACGAATTTCTATGCCACAAAACACCAAGATTACAAGAAAAAATAATGTGTAATATGTGGTTTCAGACCAAGTGAGAGGATCCGTTTTCAAATCAATCTGACAGACATGCTTCCTAGATCCATGTAACCGTCGAAATTGTCTGATTAGATTCTCTAATTGAGGATTGCAAGGCATAGTATCCGTAAGATAAGGATCTAAGTTCGTAGTTTCTACATACGAAGACGAGATTCTCCTTAGAAATTTGATAAAATCAGTTTTATAAATGCATTGCTTAAATTGTAAATATAGTTGTTTTTTGCATAAACATATCTTGAAGGCTTCTACTAGAGTGCAAACACTAGCAACCAATATAGGATTTGAAAGGGCAACTGATTTGAATGTTTCATTTGCAGAGTTGGTTAATTTTACAAACTGCGAACAAAATTTGAATGAATTGATAAAAAGACAAATTAGAAGCTTTTCATTTGAATGTAAATTCAAACGAAGCTTGGAGGGCTTCCACACTTGTCTGAAGAGTGGTACTTGTATTGCGTAATACGAGATATCTTGTCTTTGTGTTCCTAGTCATATGTTTTATTAGCTAGCATTTGTTTGTTTTTCATTGAAAAAAAACATAATTTTGAATAGCAGTAAAACAAATCAAACTTGGTTTTTGAATAGATACGAGACCACCTTGTATTTGTAAAATAAAAAAATATAGAAAATTGTATATGTACGAGAAATATGTAAAAGAATTGCAAACAGCTAGAGAAAAATGTTATGAAAAGTATAAATTTAAAAAGAAATGAATTTAGTGGTGTTGTTATTTGTACTTAAGCAGATTTTATTTTGCTGAGAATTCAGTCTGTTGAAGGGTTTTGTTGTTGCCTTGTTGGTAAAATTCTCAGTGGGCAAATCCGTCTACTTCAATGCACTTTATGAGTACAACAAATTAAAAGTGACTTTTGATAGCAAAGAGTACAAATGTTGCTGAAATCATAAGAGCATGATGAAGGCCAAAATGAAAGTTGTTTCCAAACTCTGAATTAAAAATTGGGTGGTGCAGTATCAAACATAAATCTGCTACTCTACGGAGTATGGAATCTGATGAATGGTGTCTCTCACTGCCTCGTAATGGCAACACCTAAATCCACAAATTATGTCCAATAGCTAAACGTGGAGGGAAAGAGCAGAGGGGACACTCTGACTCACTGTTCATTGTCAGTGTATTATGGACTCCTTTTTTATTCTCTATATATCTTTTAAAGGCTATCATACTCCAAATCATAAGCTGATGTTTCTCGGTTTGATTTAATGGATTAACATGGTAGTATAACAAATATGTAGTGAAAAGAATCTGAATCAATTACAAAAATGTTTATGTTGATCGTTGTGAAAAACGGTTTGAGAAAAAAATGTTTTGGTTTTGAGAAATTGTGTTGGAATCGCAGTTGCGTGACATAAAAGGCGAAGTTTCCAAAGACGTTTAGACAAGGCAGTGAATGCCAATCGTATATTACAAGCAAAAGGCATCTCTCTCAGTCTCTCTTTTCCTACTCCTACTGTGTCCCCACTTCTCTTCTTCCAAAGATGGTCCAAATTCCATTATCTTAAGGCCTGCATATACCCTCCTCCAAGCCTCATAAACCACTTCTTCAAGCTCCTAACCTGCAAAATTTAATATTCTCCAATACTTAACCATTTCTCTCCAACACTCATTTCATTGCCCTTTCACTAATCCCACTGGACCAGTCTTAACTTTATGGTTTAGTTCGATAAAATTATCATGTCTAGTCCAACACTTCAAATATAAATGTTCTAATATCAGAAAATATTTCAGCTCGACAAAAAATAAAATTAATTTACAATTTAAGTAGATGTAAATATCAATCTTATCGATTAAATTTAAATTCACTTTTTAATAATATTTTTCATTCTGGATTATCACAGGTTTTGTTTCAAAAACAAAAGACTTTTTTTTTTCTGACTTAAGTTCATAAAGTTTATTCTAAATATGTATGAAGCTTACATTTAAATGCATTTTGAGCAATTTAAGCCACATTAAAAAAAGTAGGTCCTTTTGCAAATATGAGATTTATACCAAAAGGGTATTTCCGCAGGCTTTAACATCAGTCACACAGCCTGGTGAAGCGATGCTTGCGCGGAACATCTTGGTTGGCTCCTAATGCTTTTTATGTTCCTTTTTCTCCCTTTTTATACTTCTCTTTTCACCAAATTCTCTGCTTCGTTCCCTATAAATTATCTCCCAATTTATTTTTAATTTAGAAAACTAATTCTTAAATCTAACCCATAAATGAATAATAATCGGTGGCACTATAAGTTTTACTACTTTTGACGATTGTTGACTTTAGCATAAAAATTATGAGCAATGAAGTAGAGCGGTTGACTAAAAGAAAGGAAGTAACATGATGCTTCATGTTTCCTAAAACCCTACCCTCAATCATTGCGCAAGCTGTTCTCAACGTATACCTAAAACTCAAGTTAAACAACAACAAAACATTTGTTGAACCATTCTCCATTGTAGAGAAAAAAGAGCATTAGGATATATGCATATATTATAAAGGTTAGAAGAAAAAGAAGTTCGCTAAAGTAAATCAGAATATAATCTCATTAACTTTGAAGTCTTTTTAAGCAGATATAGTGTCTTATCCCTTTTACCTCTTAAAAGCAATCTGATTCCATTGGAGTTAGATAAGTTAAAAAGATATGAATTCACTTCGGTCTGTCTAGTGACTCACCAAGAATAGAATAATACTATGAACAAAAACTAAGTCAAACAAATGAAATCCATCAAAGAGGAGACTTTCTCTTCTTGAGGAGTTGGTGACAACCAAACAGAACAACTATCATATGACAAACGTAAAAATAACCGTTACACATTAGTTATTAGTTAGAGCTACCAACACCATTACTTAGTGGCGGCCCTAAACAAAACTGTTCTAAACTGAGTGGTAGAGAGGGTAGTTGAGGAGAGGTTGAAGAGATGCAGGAACCAAATGAAACATCTTCTCACATTAATGTGTTACTTGCTTCCTTTCCAGATTGCAACCTGAAATGAATTGAATCATGCAGATGAAGTTGTTGGGCCACTCGATGCTATCAAGAATGTTTAATGTAACAAAACAACCAAAACAAAACTATCCCAAAACTGAGTTTTTGATGGATTAAGAGTATTTCATTTTTCAAACTATAACTTTTTTCTTTATTCCTTTTCATTTAGAAATTGATATTTTGAAATATATTTGTTACATTTGGATCCTCGCCTTCCGAATTAAACTGAGTGAACCAATTATTTTATAAATCTATATTATTTTAAGGTATGGTTCAACACTATTATTCTCATATATATATATATATATATATATATATATATATATATATATATATATATATATATATATATATATATATATATATTACTATGGGATCATAGCCGACCGAACGGTAAGGGTGTAGAAGAGTCGTCCAACCGATGATACCTCTCAGGTCAATGAACCGATCGGTTAAATCAGCCCGACCGATGATACCTCTCAGGTCAATGAACCGATCGGTTAAATCAGCCCGACCGATGATACCTCTCAGGTCAGTGAACCGATCGGTTAAGTCAGCCGTTAAGGTAATTAATAGTAATAATTGTCGGGGAGTTAATGAAAATAATTGGCATTTATTGATAGTTAATGTTGTCATTCATTCGTGGTTAACGAGTCAGACCTAACGGTAAGCTCATTATAATTTATAAATATTTGTCCGGCAAGGAAGACAGGGGACTTAACTTTAACTGAAACTTAGAGCTCTGATATCTAAATCTTGAGCGTCGAGTGTCTTTTGCAGGCACCCTCCCCCGCAGCTCGGATAAGGAGAAGAGAGAAGACAACACAACTGGACATCGGATCAGACAACTTTAAATGTTTTGGATTAGGGTTCTAAATCCTGTCGAAACAATATATATACTTTTGTGTATGGATGTCAAAATAAATCTGAATCTTGAGTCAATTCGATTCTCTACATATTTGAGCCGGATTAGATTGAAAATATAGTTTTGCTGATTATGGAAGAAAACAATCTCAACGTACCTAATATACAAATTAAAGAAGTCTGACTTGAATTATTAGCATTTTAATATTCTAAAACATAAATAAATTATACAATATTCTCCTTTTAAATATCTAATTATTTGAATCACTTAAATATTTAATTTATTCGAATAATTTTGTCTTTATATATTTAATATTTGAATTGAATTTGTATTAGTTACTGAATATTAAAAACCATGGAGGTGTAAAAAAGAAAACAAACATTGATTTTGAATGGGAAACACCATGGAGGAAACACTATTGTCGGGAAACAAAAGCTATTTTATCTTCAAAAGCATCTCACCATTAAAGGAAATGGAGGTGTAGGGGATGAAATTGGTGAGTAGTGGCGCTGTGCACAGAACATACGGAGAAGAAGTGGAAGATGAAGTGATTTATTTTAGGTTTTTTATTAAATTTTTCATTAAGGGTGATGAAGTCATTTCAATAAGACTATGGGGTGCAGGAAGAAAATAATGGGACTGCAGAAAGAAACAGCCTTTTCGAAACTGTTAAGGTCTAGGACCCATCAATAAAAGGGGGTCCAGTCTTTTTAAGAAATTATGTAATTATATTTTTTTTATATTTTCATGTTAGTTTACCAATAAATTGAATTTTTTTTCTTATTTAGTATTTCTCTTTTAAAATAGTATTTGTTGTTAAAAACATATAACTAGGTAAGACGATAGTTTTTATTGATGTGTTAGTTTGATATTGAGTGATTTTTTTTCAGTGTACCTATTAATGGATATTGATTAATGATAAAATATTTCAAAATTTTAGGTTTTTAATAAGATAAGAAATAATTAATAGGTATTGAGTTGTGATAAAAATAATTAAATAAACATCTTATTATCGATGGTGTAGAGGCAATCATGGTGAAGGAATGTAATAGTAGGTAACAGGTGAAAGTTGTATCTCTTCTATATCCTATAAATATTTAAAAAACATTAAAAGAAAAGCATACGCTCAAATAAAAAGTCACCTAAGAACTATTTTAAAAGTGATAAAAGCAATGCATAATGTTGGATAAAAAATTATCCCAAAACTATTTCAAAAAGATTAAAAGTATTTTAAGTGAAGCTACTTTAAAAGTGTTTAACCAAGACGCATAAGTCCAGATGAAAATATATCTACGAACTTCTTCATATGGCTACATATCAATAAGTTAAGCATTTGGTAATTGATTATCATAAAAAGATGTGTACTTTTTTTCTTAGTTTAAATTTTTTTCTTAAATTGATATTTTTTGTCGAGCAAGGTTTTAATAAGGTAAATTTTTCTAAATTCGTATACCCAATAGAGGTTTTTAGTCAAACTTTTCTTGTAATTTTTTAAAAATATTTTCATCAAATATTTTTGAAATTTATTGCAGTTTCTCTAGATTCCTTATACCACGAACGATGTCACTTCACTGGTTAATGTTGAGGTTCATATGGTTTGTCGAGCTTGCATTCCTCTTAGTTGTTTTATCACAATTGAATTCTACTAGGTTGATGGGATTATGCACCAATTTTGCTGTTGACATAATATTCTCGTTCAACCTTTAAATTTAGATCAACTTCTTAAAGAAGATATGAGAAGGAGAGCAGACAGATCTTGGCTCGAGGATCATCAAAGGTGGATAGCTGATTGGAATGACCAGCACAGTTGGCTCATTCAAGATACTTTGTTCACGGGTAATGACCATTTGCGTGACACCATGCCTTAAATGCAATGGTACATTAGTCATACAATCTGCTATATATCACCCTCGAACCGACATTTGATGACAATGTAAGTTTAATTTCTAAAAGATTGACTTATGTACTTCTTTTCTATTTATGACTAATTTCCATTCTCTTCCCATAATATGACATTCCATTAGAGCTTCAACCTCGATATTAGGATATTGTGTTTTCTTTTTATAATCAACAAGTTCATCAGCACATAGTTGGTTAGTCCAATTTATATGGTTTACACCAAACTTTGATGTCTACTAACATGGATCATCATCAAAACATGTTTTTCCAATCACCATCCCAAAGTGTTTCATTCACGTATAACATTTTCTCTAGTCCACTAAATATGTTCGAAACTTCTGCACTCTCACCCTAGTCTCAATCCCACATCATCCATGGATACAATCATCCCACAATGTCATCCTAAGCCTCAATTGGTCAAGGTGACAATATTGATAATTAAGACAACAATGATGATGATTATCAGTCGCCACCTCCATCCTCACATCACACCTAACAATTGAGGCCTAGAAGACAAACATGAAGTTCACGTTTTGGGACTTCATCTCACATATGAATTCTCGACCACTATATTACCAATGAGGAAAGAACATTTGTATTAAGATTTATACATGTAAGTTTGTTATTATTATAATTTCAATAATGAACTTATTATTCTTATGAAATATATTTCACCAATTCACAAATAATTAAGAATTAAATATGTAAAACCAAAGTCAAGAAATTTCTTTGAATTATTTCAAAACTAAAATCGCCAATCTTTCTCATGACTTTATCTAAATATATTTTCATTAACACTAAAGTCTCCAATGTATCTCACATCTTTAGTTCAATTATTTTAAAGTTGAAGTCGCCAACCATTATCACGAATTTAGTTCAAAAGTTATTGTAGATTGAAGTCACCAACCTCACATACGACTTTAGTTAGCATAAGTTGTCAAAAACTTTTATGACTTTAGTGAAATTTAATTTATATTAAAGTTTTCAATCCTATATTATCTGAATGTCATTTTAAACAAAAGTCATCTTACTTTATGACTTTGTCATGAAGTTAATCTATGATTAATTAAGTTTAATCTTTGAAAAAGTTACCATACGCGAAAACTAATTCAAAATTATTAAAAAATTATACACACATTTCATGACTTCTTCTAAACAAGATATGACTTAACTCTTTCCATAATTATAATTTAAAATGAAATCCAAATCCACAATTTCAAAAATAAATTAATAATTTATATATTTACCACCTTTTCCATGTTAACTTGAGACATGCCAAATTCTTAATCAAAATTCAATCTTGGAATGGAATGAGACATGACATTCAAAATATAAAAGAAGAAATGAAATAATACAATAACTATTATTATCATCTATTAACTAATAAAAATAAAGAAAATCAGCATTGTATATTAAATATTATTTAATACATATAAAAAATAATGTAGTCTCATCGTATAGTTGGTAAGTTATTTTTTACTTTTAAATCAAAGTCATATATAGTAAATAACATATGTTTTTTTTTCATCTAATTATTCTTAAATCACACATTTCAATTGTCCAATGTGCAACACAATTATCTCTCTCTCGTCATCTACTTAAATAGTGTATCTTCCACTTGAACTCCGCCACTTATTTACGGGTTCTACAGGCTTATCCATTATTATCTGTGACTTGAATGTCTATTAATTTAGCTGCTTTGTTTCAGTTTAAAAAGGTTTGACTGTGTTTTCAATCAAATTTTAAAAGCTTATTATTTTCAAAATTTTAAAATATTCTTTTATTCTCTCAAGATTAAAAAGAAAATGCTATTTTAGTCAATAAGTATTAAAGTCAAGAAAATAAAATGATTTTTTAAGATTTAAAGCTTAAGTTTTTAAAATGTAAAACTTATTTAGTATTAATGTTTTGAAATTAATACTATGTTTTTAATTTTATTTTGACGAACGATCTTTAAAAAAATTGAAGGATAAAACCTAAAATGACCCCTTTGAAAAACTAAAACCATAGCTAAAAAAATAACTGCGAAACCAAAAGCTTTGTTTGAGATGTAAAAACAGAGACTTGGGTTTTGATTTGGAAATATGAGCAAATCTCTGGCTTTTGTTGCTACAGCCATTTCGACAAGGTTCCGCGTTCCTCTTCCTCAAATTCAATACCGATTCTACTGTTCTTCACCCTCTCATCCTTCATCCAACAAGCTCTTTGTTGGAGGTCCCTCTCTCTCTCTCTCTCTCTCTCTCTCTCTCTCTCTCTCTCTGTTATGCTCATTCCTTTGTTTTTATTGACTGAGGTTCTTTCAGGGTTGTCATGGTCAGTGGACGAGAAGTCGCTCAAAGACGCTTTCTCTTCTTTCGGAGACGTCACCGAAGGTAATATGCGCCTTAACGTTTTTCTAGGTCTTTGTCTTTTACCCATGTTTCTGATATGAAGCTACGTGTTCGACGTTTTGTCTCACTGAAGTGTTGTTGCGAGCGTTGGGACTTATGTTATGGCTGTCTAAAAGTGTAATTTTTTAACATATCAAATTTAATAGCATGTTTAAACGGGATTGAGGGGCCATGCTGTTTCATGCTCATAAGACTCTGATATCATCATATAATTTCTCTCTGCTCCCTCCTTTTCATTCCACCATTCCAGAATCACCGTAGATGTTTTAGTTTCTGGTTGCCTTGTCTTGTGGCTTCCCAAATCGCAGGCAAAAGCGGATAACTTGTTAACCACACTTTGAAACCTGGATTCTCTTTATACCTGTGATTACTTCTACTTTTGATCCATTATTTTTTTTCTTTTGGCTCTGTTCAGTTTTTCCTTCCTTGTTATTTTATTTCATCTGCATTTGGTCAATTTTTTTTTTCTCTTCTCACAAATTTGGCATACTGTCATGTAAGTTGCACTTGTGATGAGCTCGCGTTCACCCAAGTGAATGGGACAAAAAGATCATACATGCATACATGCATGTTAACACGTGCACCAAAATTCTAATGTCTGCTTTTTTAATATGCCCCTTTGTAAAATTAATTTGGAGAGAAAGTTTAACTCAATTTGTTTGTATTATTCTCATCAATCAGTGATGTACTGGCATATGGGTTTGTGTGCAGGGGAAAAATTAGTAACTAACCAATTCTAGTAATGGACAGCTAGATTCAATTAATAAACTAATTCCCTCCTTTTCCCCGTTTCCGTTTTTCATCATGTAATACCCCGCTAGCGGAGAACTGGTAAATATTGACCATTCCCAGCTTAGAAACCTACTGACGGTAGGTAATAAGGACGGAGATTCTTGTAGAAGACATGAGCAGTCTGATCACCGGTAGAAATGGAGATAAAATTCATGAGGATTGCAATATGTTTCTCCGGAAGGATGTGACTGTCATCATCTGTTTAGCGCATTCATCAAGTACCGGGTTTGCAGGAAAGCAGTGTGCACATTTACTGTCGCTGCATTGAACAGGTTGCTTGACACAAGTGACATGTAGAGGAGATAATGTAACAACTGCAGTTTGTAGGTGACGGGCAAGAGCGCGATACTGTGTCATTGATGAAGAACGAGCTATAGTTGGTCTTGTAGACCGCCAACACAAGAAAGATTCTCCCAAGAAGAAGCAGCAGCCTGTAACCGAGGCATGAGCATGTAGTAGGAGTGTACATGGTATGGATTGGGATGGGTTAACTTATGTTCCTACTCGGCCCCAAGTTTTAATAGGGTTATTTTTGAAAACCCAACCTGATCAAGACTCAACAATATTTAGGACAAGACCTGGTTATTGAAAAACACATTTTAGATCTCTCGGTCGCTCCTCATCTTCTTTATGTTTATTGAAAAGTACATTATAAATTGTGTCATCTGGAATGAAAAATTTGTATTTTTGATTGTGCAATCCATAATGCATTTTTTGTATTCCAGATTATACATTTTGGAATGTATTTTTTGTATTACGAATCGTGCAACCCAGAATACATTTTTTATTTTTGTATTTTAGACGGTGTAATCTGGAATGTATTTTTTGTATTTTGGACTGAACCTGGAACTAAAAATGAAATTCCTAAACTAGAAGGTAAATTTGGAATTTTAAAGTTTATGGGGTGCCAGTTGAAACTATGGAGGTGCAGGAAGAAGCTGCCCCCGTCAGGAGTCCCTTTGGGCCAGCCTGAGTTAGTGGGATGGGCCAGACACCCCTAGTATCCAGAAATCCACCCAATTTGCATCACAGAAATGCAATGTCTGCAAGGAAGAGGAATGCGGAAAGAAGAGGCCCTTTCCATGTATACCCTTCCAGTATTTTGAAATGTGTGTTGCCTTGATGTGAGATCCCACCCAACAATGATCTAAGTGATAGAGTCCTTGGTCAAGCTCGCCAAACCAATCATCCTCAGTTGTAAGTCCTGAATTGGACATGCATTTTCAGCAAATAAAAATCTGCTATGTGCTTATTTTGCAAGCTGTGATATTGACACCACGTTAAAATAAAACTGTAGCTGGCACAATTAACCCATCCTCAGGAATAAATTGCTGAAATTTTCACATCACCAGCAGATCCAGCGTTAAAAACATCATCATTTGTCATTTTAATTGACATGGTAGGAATGCTATTGTATGGACAAAGATAAAAGAAAGACACACTTGCTCAGTCCAGTCAACATTATCTTTATCAGATAGACAAATGAGGACCTGGCTGGTATCTGTAGATGCAGCAACCCAAGGATATAAGCTGTGTCTCTTTGAACTGCTATAAACTTAGTTTACTAGATGTCCTTCATTTTAGACATGTATTAAAGGTCACAATAGGTGTCCGAAGTATAGATTGTTTGATTCTTATCCTATGAGTAGGTCAAGAGAAAGACCAAAAAGGTGTTGGAGGAAGTCAAGGGAGATCTTAGGCTAAATAATATTTTTGAAGCTTTAGTTATTAATCGGAGCAACTGTAGTGTGATATGTAGTCAATCTGTTACTTCCAGATATCTTATGTTCATTGAAATAATTTGTGCCTGGCAAAAAAGTTTGCTTGAAAGCATACATTTCTCGTCCAATTTCTGTAACTCTCACCAAATTTCCTTGATGGAATCTCTCTTAAAGTTCCCTCCACGCATCGTAGGCAAGATCAGCGTAAACTATAATTTCAAAAATTGAAGGTGATACAAATTTCAAGATCCAGGAGATTACCAAATTGTTGCATCTCTTCCAGAGGTCATAAATCTGATCAAACTTATCTAACATTTGAATGCTTCTGTCAACAAATTTGAGTTGGTTCTTCGGAATCAGCAAACATCTAATTGAAGGAGCACAATTATTGTAATTTCCACCTGTTAGCGGAGGACAATCTAGAGTCTCTGCGTAGTAGGATTTTCATTCTAATGAACAAAATTGGGACTGGTTGGTTTGACTAGGGTTTATAGCAATTGAATTGGAATTATTTTGGCTCGAGTTGTTGTTCAAACTCCTTTGATTGGTTCTTGGTATGGAAACGTTGAATGCGGTGGCAACAAAGCTCAAGAGAAATCCAATTTAGAGAGAAGTTGAACTCAATTGATTTGTATCATTCTCATTATGGGGTTGAGTTAAGCCCCGTGTCCAATTTTTAAGATAGTATTAAAGCCTATCATAGATCTGTTATTGGACCACCTTCCTTTGCCACCTTCCAAGGTAGTAGCCGTAAGTGTGATGGGAATTTTGAAAGCCACCTTAATTGTAGTCACCCCTATTCTGCCGTAGGTTTGGCCTCTTCGGGATTGCCTTAATTGCAATCTCAAAAGAGGTGGGTTAGTCCCGCATCAACTGGAGCAATGGACTTACTGTCCTAGAGACAGAAGTCACCTATAACACATACAATGCATCAATGCACTAGCCGTCCTAGAGACAAAAGTTTCCCACAGAGAGTATTCTCTGCCCTCAAACTACAAATAATTCTCCACTCCCGATTACACAAACTTCTGTAATTTATAACAATAAATAATGGGATTAGAATTCAGTTATGGTATCTATATAAAGAAGTTACATTTGGCATCAATAAATAAAGGGGTTATTATTTTTTAAAAAACCACTTTTGGTAACTATTTTTTATTGTATAACAGAAGAAATGTGGACACGGTGCAACAAGGCCCTATGTTTCCCCTAGTATATATATATACTCCAAATACATTATTTTCACAAATAACTGTCATCCAACATTTTCTAATATAAAATTTATTTTGTTCACATAATCCTAAAATTTCTAATAAACTACTGTTTTCTAATTTCCTGGGCCCTAAACTTGAGTAAAAAAATTAAGGAGGTATGAACTGCTTCGAAACCCAAAGGTTGTGCCATGTAAAATCTTAGGAGCAAATTTGCTTACTCAAAAGAGAAACTCGGGCAACAGGACGTCGAAGATTGTTCAACGATGAATTACACAATTGGGAACAAAGTTGATGAGCTTTTCTGCGAGTCTGATGATGAAAATAAGCTAAGCTTAGGTTTGACATTGTGTATATCGAGAGCTTTTAGTTGTCTTTTAGCTGTTCTGTGAACATGTTATGGACCTCATATTTTTTCCATCATCTGATTTGTTCCTTTTCAGTATACAACTTTGGTATCCTTAGTCTGTTACTGTCTTGATCTTCTTCTCTAAATTATTGGAGACCTTTTCTTGTAGTGAGGATAGTGTATGATAAAGACAGTGGCAGGTCTAGAGGCTTTGGATTTGTCATTTTTTCAAATGAAGATGATGCAAAATGTGCAAAGGAAGCAATGGATGGAAAGGTCAGACATAAAGAATACCATATATTATTTCCTGTTGAAATTCCTTCTGAAGGTGATGTTTTCTTTACAGGCACTGTTGGGGAGACCATTGAGGATAAATATTGCACTTGAGAAGGCCCGAGGTGTACCTGTTGTAGTTCCTCGACTTTCAGATATTGGACATTTGAACAGGCGCTAAATTTAATTTGCCTCACTAAATCCATGTAGGTAACATCATATCTATTGTTAGCTGATGACTACGAAATTTGTATTGATTATCGTGATTAGCAGTCAGCAGAAAATGAAATTTACAAGCAACTGGAAAAAATCAATTCCTTAAATCTGAGCAAAAGTAATGTGTTAAATTCAACTTATTTTACAGAAACATTTGCATATTTTTGTTAGAATCATGAGTGCTTTTTGAGAAATGAAAACGATTTAGCTAAGATAAGATAAAATTTATAAGGTTTAATTATGTTTAGTTTCTCAAATTTGGACTTGATTCTTTTAGTCTTTCAAATTGAAAGAAAAAACGTTTATTTGTCTCTTAAATTAAGTTAAATATAATTTTAGCTCCTAAACATTAACTTTGGTGGAAAAAAAACTTAAATTTTATTTTTTTTAATAATTTTGGGAGATTAATTTTAAAAAACGAATTATAAAACTGAAATAAGAATATTCCTAAATTTTAAGGAATATAAAACATAATTACATATGCAAGTGGGTTTTTGAGTAAAGTTTTTTCCACTACTCTATCGTGAGTCCAAATTCTCTATTAAATATTTTGATACCATTCTCTACTAAACATTAAAAATACATTGATATTAGTACTTAAATTTTTTTAATATATTTTAAAGGCTTAAAAGCCTTTTTTGTCCCCAGTTTTGTTTGATTATGTCAATTTAGTTACTGGTTTTAAAAAAGTGTCAACTTATTCTTTACTTATTTAATTTTGCATCAAAATTGTCCCTTCCGTTAAATAAAAACAAACGACGTCAAGGATGGATGATCTGGCAGAAGATATGACATTTTTAAATTGTATGTGTGGTGACGTGTTTAGTATTTCCTTTAATTATAATTAATTTGCATTAATCTTTTTCTTTTAATTACTTTTAATTATAATTAATGTGATAGTTAGCCATGGCCTTCCACTTCTCTGATCAAATCTTCTTCTTCCAAAAAGAGTGTTGCAGTTAGCAATGGATAATAAGCAACGACGTCCTACTCCTCCACCGAATATCTGTCCCACTTGCTCTCTCTCTCACTTCCCCTTCTGCCCCGCTCCGCCTCCCACACCCTATCACTACCCCCACTCCCAAAACTTCTCTTTCTTGGATGCGAAAAGCACAACAGAGCAATGTGGGCGAGAATTTTGAGGCGCACGATAAGTCCATGTTTCTCGTCAACTGGTTCAGGTTCGGAGCAGCGGGAGGAGCTTCGGTGACGCTTGGAGGAAGGACAATGAGAGGAGACAAGGTTTTGTTCAAGTTGGACCCTGGAAGGTTCTAGAAGGATTGGACAGAGGCGAAGATGGAATCAGAGAGGGTGGAAGGGAGAGAGGTACATAGAGGAGAGGAGGGTTTAATGGAATGGATTAGGGTTTTGAATTAGGATTTTGAAGATTTGAGGTTTTGTTTGGTGGCTAAGGAAATGAATTCTTCTGTTGAGGATTGCAGAGAAGAACGAAGTCTGTTCTCCATCGCACTTTCTCCACTCTGTTGAGGAAATGCCCTAATTTTCCACAAATCAAAACACTCTAAATCAATTTTTTCCCAATTAAAAAAATCATATCTTTAATATCCACCTCAACATGTAATGACACATCATCATTAAATACTGCCAGATCATCACCCTATTAACTCCGTTTGCTTCTATTTAACGGAAGGGACAATTTTGACGTAAAAATTAATAAAAGATGATCAATTTCAAAGAGACTGAATTGACATTATTGAAGACATTATTGAACAAAACTGGGGACAAAATAGGCTATTAAACCTATTTTAAAACATTAAAAAGTGTCTATTTCAAAAGTATAGCAGATGAATGGTTTTCCATCGTTACCACTTTTGTACAACCCCTTTCTACAACTTACTCTCTCTCTCTCTCTTTTATTTTACATTTTTAAAGCCATAAAACCAAATTTTTCATTAAGGTAAAAGATTTGTTATATACTTTTTTAAATAACTTTTTTTCACAAAAGTTAACATTTTTTACTTTATTATTTGTTTGCTCTACATTAAAAAATTTTTAAAATAACTTTATTATTAGCTTCAAAGTTAAACAGAATGATCCTCTACGTGCTCTTCTTTACAAAGTTATGCTCCACTTTATAACTTGTATAGATTTTTAAATTATAAAAATAAGCTAAATTTTCTCTACATCCTATAATTAAATAAAATAAATATTAAATGGCCAAACAAATTATATTAAAATTTAGAATTGTTTTCTATACGCTTTAGCTTTAAGACCTTAGTACATTATATATGTGCAGAAGGAGTCTTACTTCCTCCACCACTACAAGGTGTTCCCTGCACCTCTTCATTCATCTTTTGTCCTTTTATAATATTTAATTTTTTGTGATTAAAAATTTTAACTTTATAATTTATACACTGAAACAGATGTATATGTCAACGAACAGATATCAACATCTGCATATCTACATCCGTTCAAGCATAAAGATTACAGATGTTAGTATCTAGAAAAACTGTAACCACGAGCTCATAAAAGCTGTGGATCCCGAAATCACATTCCCAACATAGAAGAAGAAGAAGCTGAGAAGGGAAAAGTAACAAAGTAGAGATTTTGATAACAAGGGAAAAAGCTTAAACTCAATCGTAACATAGAAGAAGAAAATAAGTAAGGATGGTGGAGGAGAAAGGTTCTCACAATGAAGGTGTGCACTGTAGATAGGCGTCTGTTGGTATGTTTTCTAGTGAAGATGGTATTGTGGTGAAAGGAATGAAGCTTCTAAGAAGAGAGGATTCTGTTATTGAAAAATAAAAAGAAAAAGAAAGAGAAGAGTTAGAAAGAGTATTTAATTGGTCTTTGGAAGTTGTAGATGTAATGAAAATAAAAGGAAACTTTGCATGATGTGGCTTGTTTATGGGAATGTCATGGAGAAAATAAAGAGCAGAATTGAGTTGTAGTGTGGTTTAGGAAAGAAGAGGAGTGAGTGGCTTGAGGAGTTATATTTGAATGAGAAAGAGAGAATTTTAGTGAGGATGGTTATGAACTAGAGGATGGTTATGAACTAGAGTATGGTTTGGAGGGAGGTTGGAGATGAAGAAGTGGTGGTTGGGTTGGAGGTCACGGATGGAATGGAAAAGAAGAATAAATAAAAATGAGAAGTAGAATGTTGGAACTTTGGAAAGAGGAATGGTATGTGAGGAAGGAAGGGGTTATGTGAGGGTGTAGGGGTACTGGTGCAATAAAAAAAGGAATGGGAATAGGGTTTTAAATTAAAATAGGTAAAAGTAAAACATAAATATTTACATAAGATTAGTTTTTAGAAATAAGAAAAATTAGGGAGGTGTAGGGAGCATTCTGTAGTGGTGGAAGGAGTAATCAATATTGTCAAAATTTGAATAAGATGTTTTCTTTTGTAGAGCTACATTGTATAAGAACCAAATTATCATGCCTTCAAGATTTAGGGAGAAGAATTATGTCAATAGATTTTTTTATTACAAATTGAGTATTTAAACAAGGTATTTTTTTTTTATATCAAGAGACTTGTATAATAAAGATGGTTTTTTTTTTATATCAAGAAACTTATATAATAAAGGTGTTTGAAATATTCTATATGGACAAATCACATCTTTTATGCACTTCATTGGTTGTGAGGCTCTTAGATGTTAATAAATGTCCTTTTAGGCCTTAAGAAAATAATGAAGAACTTTTTGGTCTAGAAGTACCATATCTTAGTGTTATAGAAACACTAATATATCTTGCTAATTATACTTGACCTAATATAGTATTTGTTATAAATTTGTTAAACAATATATAGTTCTTCCCTTATAATAAGACATTGGATTAAACTAAAACATATACTTCATTACCTTAAGGATATTATGAATATGAGATTATTTTATCAAAATGATTCAAAATTATATCTAATGGGTTATGTAGATGCAGGTTATTTATCATATCCACACAATGACTTATCAGAAACACGATATTTGTTCACATGTGGTGGCACAATGGTTTCATGGTGGTTTGTGAAACAAATCATAACAACAACATCGTCAAATCATACAAAAAGTTTTGCATTACATGAGTTAAGTTATGAATGTGTTTGGTTAAAGTCTATAATTCAATATGTGCAACAAAGAAATGAACGACCTATGAAGACAATAGTACATTGTTCAATTGAAAGGGTGATATAGAGATCCAAAAGATTCGTTTTTATGAAAATCTAGCATATCTATTTACAAAACTTTTGCCAAAGAAAACTTTTGAACAATTGATCCACAAGGTTGGACTTCATCGTCTTAGTGATATAAGTTTACATAAGAGGAAAAATATAGTATGTGATGAACAATATTGCATTAAAGAATGAAGAATGATGTACTTTTTTTCCTTCATTAAATTTTTATCCCAAATGATTTTTCTTACTAATAAGATTTTAATGAGATATATTCTCCGATCAATCACCTTAAGAGAATGTTAGCAATTCATTTATTACATTAATCATATGATCAATTGATTTGTTTCAATTAATCATATGATTGATTTAACTATTTGAATTAAAATGCTGGAATATATCTTTAAATTATAAATAAAACTTTTTCTCTGATTAATAAAAATAAGTCTTAGTTATCTTTTATTCTCTTTTCTTCTCTATGTTAAAAAGCTTTATTTTATAACATGTTAGTTATTACATTATTAATAACTTTCTACAAAATACATTTTTTTATCAATTTAACGGTTGAATTGTAAGTATATATTATATTTACTTTTATATGCAAATTATAAGAAAAATAAATAATTATACATTGACTCACTTTATATAACGGTTATCAAATAATTTTGTATTGATTTAAAATTTTTAAATATATTTTAGTTGAAAGAAACTTTCAATTTAATTGTGAATTAAAACTTACTGAAAGTTGTAATAGTTGCTATAAATGGCATGTGATATTTCTCATGTTAGATAATCATCTTTTCAAATAATTATTTTTCTTAAAGCTAAGCTATAGAAACTGTTTAAAACAGGGTTGTGATTTACGTTCTTTGTGGTTCACGTTAAGCACAAAAATGAGTCAAGTTTGTGATTAATAATTAGTTAGGTGAGTGTTCTTTACTACAATTTATACAAAAATTGGTTATTTGTTGGGTTACACTTTAGACTAACACATGGGACACTCTATTTATCACATCTAATCTCATCAAAACCTAACAATTTAATAGGTTTGACATCTGGTTGAGAATAAAAAAATTGTTTAAAATACAAAAAATTATAACCATTAACACTTGAAAATTATAATTCAAATATTAAAAATTAATCACAATTCAAACGTCTCACCAAAAAATTACGTGCATGTAATTTTCGCTTCCGATGCTTCATGAAAAAAAAAAAGTTAACATGTTTCTATCTATCTTTTCTCTTTGCTCTGCCTTTCATGCTTAGAAATTGGATAGAAATAATCATTACAAAGCTCTATGATTGCACTAAAGCCACTCCCACAGATATTGTGTGATTGCGTGAAGGAAATTAAAAAGGAAACAAGTCAAAAGTTAAACAAATTATTGTGTGTGTGGTAAGTTTTTTTTTTCTCTTTCTGAGATGAGAAATTGCGTAAAGCTAGCTCTAGCTTCACAGCGAAATGTTTAGCTGAGGAATAGCAGGTGAATTTTTCAATCAAACTCTTTTGTTGAGCATCTTACATCAAAGGGGCCACAGTATAAGTTGTATTAAAATATGAGATGAATTATAGAGAAAAATCAATAATTTATTAATTAGGAGAAGGTGGCACTGTATTTGGGAGGGTATTGTGGCATAATCAATTATTGCCTTTGATGCAAATTTCATTCTTTCTTCCCTCATCCAACCTATATTAATAAAGGAGCAATCACCCATTTAAACCTAAACAAAATTGCTTTTGAATGTTTGGCCAAAATAGTTTGTAAAATTAATATATTTTGAATAAAGTCATTTAGTTTGAGCTATTTCAAGTTTTAGTTGGAAAAAATGTTTATTTTAAATATCAATTGACATAATATAGAATCGGTCTTATATCAAGTTTCAGTCGAATCAGACTATATCAGGCCAAGCTCATACATAATTTTATCATATAGAGGACGTAAGATAATTTAATTAATAGATAATATAATTGGTCTCATGTATAGCTTGAACATTTTGTATCAAAAGTTGCAAAAGAAAATAGGTTGGCACGTTTTTGTTCGAAAAGTTATTTGTTTATCAAATTAAAATGGGTCACTGTTGGTATTTCGTAACTTTTAAGGGAATAATAATTCAAACTGTTGCACCATAGTTATGTGCTCGCAAATTAAATGCAAAAACATTTTTTATTGTTTCTATTGCATTTTGTTGAAACATTTGTGCGGGGAGTGCTATAATTTTATATTAGGAACATTTTTTTCTGTCTTTAATTTCAAGTTTTCTTTATCGTTGTTATTTTATTCACCTCAAATTGTATGTGACATTTATACTTATGAGGTTGGTTTTGTTTGATAGTTTTTGTAATATGTTGAAAAACTTGTAACTCAGAGACACCATTTCTCTCTTCTACAAAAATAGAGAGAAGCTTAGAAATGATATAGAGAAGATGTGTAATGAGTTGAGGCATAATTTTATCACTTTTAGGATTTGGCCATGACCACACAAAATCCTTGCTTCAACCCTACCATGTTAACTACCAGTAGAAGCAGGCCTATGCACGAAAACCATAACCCTCAAAGTTCACACACAACATTCACATATGTAGGAAGTACTTGTGAGATATGTACGTGTGCTTTAAACTTGGACATATTGAATTCTGGCATAATCATAGTCTTTAAAAGAAAAATGACGGAAAAAAACATAAATACTAACTGTAACGTTATAGAATTTAAAAAACTGACAAGAGACAATGTGAAGACAAATTTGTAATCCACAAAACAAAAATTATGTTCGAAACAAAAGAATTTTTATTAGAAAGTGGGTTTCAGCCTAACTCAACCCCACAAAACCGGCTTGTAAGGTGAGGTTTGCACCTCACTTATATATTATAATTTGGCCTTATCTCTAGTCGATGTGGGACTTCCAACACACCCCCTTCACATATATATAATTGTATTTCTTATCCTGTTAAAGAAAGGATATGAATTGTATTTCTTATTCCATAATCAGGAGAGAGTACAATTTACATATATATAATTGTTTGAAACAATATATAAACGAAATATAAATATAAAAATATGAACATAAATGCACAAATATGAACGGAAAATAAATTAAATCCAATATCCCCCTCAAGCTGCAACATATATATCCTTAATGCTCAGCTTGGACAACAAAGATTGAAATTGTGCTGGATGCAAAGCTTTAGTATGAATGTCTACAAGTTGTGCTGAAGTAGGAATGGACAGGAGCTTAATTACACCAACTTAAACTTTATCTCTTATGAGATGACAATCAATTTCAATATGCTTTGTCCTTTCATGCATGGCTGGATTCTGTGCAATTTGTATAGCAGATTGATTGTCACAAAACAGAGGAACTGGTTGTGGTAGAGGTTGTTTCAAATCATGGAGCAAACACAGAAGCCATTGAATTTCACATGTTGTGGAAGCTAAAGCTCTATATTCTGCTTCAGTTGATGATCTAGATATAGTACCTTGCTTCTTGGATTTCCAGCTGATTAATGATGCACCATAGAACACATTAAAACCAGTCACAGACCTTCTAGTTTCAGGGCAAGCGGCCCAATCAGAATCACTAAAAGCCTTGAGAGCATGTTCTGTGTTGGAGGGAAAGAATAATCCTTGTCCTGGATTGTTCTTGATATATCTCAGGATTCTTATTGCTGCTGCATAGTGATATTCCAAAGTATTGGAAAGAAATTGACTGAGAGTACTAACAGTGAAACATAAATCTGGTATTGTGTTGGTTAGATATAGTAACCTGCCAAGAAGTCTTCTATAGGCTTGCACATCTGAATAGGGTTTCCCTTCTGTCTTGGAAAATTTTGTGCCTAGCTGTATGAGAGTAGAAACAGGTTGTCACCTCAACAATCTTGCATCTTCTAGTAACTTTAGAGCATACTTCCTTTGTGACAAATTAATGCCCTGTTGAGATCTTGCAATTTCTAAGCCCAGAAAAGTTGGCCTAAGTCTTTAATCTTGAACTTTGCATTCAATAGAGCCTTTACATTTTGGATTTCCTGGATGTCATCAGCTGCCAAAACTATATCATATACATAAACAAGTAAGATGGTAATATGAGCAGAATCACTTTTGACAAAAAGTGAATAATCTGATTTTGATTGTATGTAGCTCAAAGAGAGTAAAGTAGTTGTCAACTTGTAATTCCATTGTCTAGAGGCTTGCTTGAGTCCATATAAAGACTTCAACAACTTGCAAACTTGTCCTGGTTTTTCAGTTTTATAACCAAGAGGAAGAAACATGTATACTTCTTCATCTAGATCCCCATGTAAAAAGGCATTAGTTACATCTAGTTGATGTAAATACCAATGTTTGGAAGCTGCTAAAGCCAGAACCAATCTTACTGTTGTGAGTTTGACAACAGGTGAAAAAGTCTCAAAGTAATCTAAACCTTGTTGTTGTGTGTAGTCTTTGGCTACTAACCTTGCCTTGTATCGTTCAATACTCCCATCAGTATGCTTCTTTATTTTGTATACCCATTTACATCCGATAGGTTGCTTTCCATTAGGTAGATCAGTCAAAACCCAAGTTTTGGTATTTTCTAAAGCTGCAATTTCTTGATCCATGGCATTTCTCCAACAATTATGTTTGATGACTTGGTTATAGGTTTTAGGTTCACTAACTTGGGAAAGATTAAGGACATATGATTTATGAAGAGATGATAATGCATCATATGATATATATGAAAAGATAGGATATAAGGTACCTGTGGATGACTGAGCGGCGGAAGAAGTAGATAACATGTTGCAATGATAGTCCTGCAGATAAGATGGTGTATGTTTTGGCCTGATTGATTTCCTTTGTGGAGTAGCAGTGACAGGTTCAACAGAAACAGGTTGAGAAGAGAAAATAACAGGGTCGGAAACAATAGAAGGAGGAGATGTAAGTGGTAAAAAGGTTGATCAGTAACTTCTGAAAAAAGAGGCGATGAAGGTGAAATAATTTTGGTGACAAAATCCAAGGAATTTTGTGTATCAATAGGTGAGTGCTTGTAACTAGTAAGAAAAAGAAATATATTTTCATAAAATACTACATTTCTTGATAGAAAAATTTCTCTAGAGTTGAAATCTAACAAAAGGTAGCCTTTCACTCCTATTTTAAAACCCAGTAAAACACATTTTCTTGCACGAGGTTGAAATTTTGTTCTATGAGTTTGAAGAGTTGAAGCATAGCAAAGTGAGCCAAAAACTCGTAAGTAAGTAATGTCAGGTTTAACATTGTGTAACAACTGAGATGGAGAAAAATATGTCAAAACTTTGGAAGGTAAAATATTAATGAGTTGCACAACATAACGAACAGCAAAAGACCAGAAAATTATGGGCAAATGGGATTGAAACATTAAAGATCTAGCAACATTGAGAATGTGTTGATGTTTTCTCTCAATGACTCCATTTTGTAGAGGTGTTTCAACACATGATAATTAATATTGTATCCCTTTTTGTCTATAAAAATATGTCATTGCAAACTCATTACCATTATCTGATCTAACAGCTTTTACATCAATGCCAAATTGTGTTTTTATATAAGAAACAAAGCCAATAAGTTGTGATCTTGTATCTGATTTACTTGCCATTAATTTAATCCATGTGTATCTAGACATATCATCCACTATAGTTAAGAAATATTTGAAACCATCAACAGAAGAAGTACTATAGGGCCCCCAAATATCAACATGAATTAAATCAAAAGGAGCTTTTGAAACAGTAGTACTTAATTGAAAAGACAATTTTCTTTGCTTAGAATAATGACAAACATCACAATGAGTGTATTTTGTATTGGGTAAAGTGGCATACATGTTGCGTAATTTGGTATAACAAGAAAAAGAAGGATGCCCTAGTCTATAGTGCCAAATATCTATAGAGTTATGTCTTATTGTAGAACAAGCAATAAAATTCTCAAAAGTAATAGCAGCTGGTGAACCAAGGGGTGTGGGTGCAGAAACTATCATGACATACAAGCCATCTCTTTCTTCAGCTTTCCCAATCATCTGCAGGGTTGACTTGTCTTGTATTTCACAGGAAAATTCAGAAATGTTAAGTTTACAAGATAGAGATTTAGTTAACTTTGTGACCAAAATAAGATTGACAGAAAAATTAGGAATAAACAAGACATTATGTAAAGTAAGGTGTGGGCTAAGTGAAATTGTGCCAGAAAAATGAGCAAATGAAGAGTTCTTGTTGGGTAGTGATACTGTAATTGGTGAGATTCTATGATAAGAAATAAAATGAGACAAAGAATTGGATATATGATCAGTAGCACCTATGTCTAGAATCCATTGAGAATAGATATTACCTTGAGCCTGAGAAGAAATGGAAGCATTATGAGAGCTCACTAGATTGGTAGAATGTGGGACTGTGGGATTAGATTGAGGAAGAAGTTCCAATAGACCATTAATTTGCTCTTGAGAAAGTCCCAGAGTTGAGGAATGTGACTGTGCCGGAGAATTATTATAAGAAGGAACTACTGTAGAAGAATCTGTTGTAACATTGTGGACTCTTTTGGATTTGAGATCAGGTGGTAATCCATGTATTAGAAAGAAAGTATCAATGGTGTGGTTTGTCCTGTCACAGTGAGTGCATTGTCGAGGTGCACCAAACCTTCCCCTTGAGGAACGAGCCTGAGAACCTTGATAACGAGCCTAAGAACGTTGATATGAAGATCTTCTCCGGCCATAATCATTGGCAGGAGAGGGTTTACCTCTGCCATTGAAGGTAGAAAAAGAAGGTTTAGATTGAGAAACTTGTGACGCCATGACTGGAGGTTGAGAAAGAATTCCTGATTGTAATTGTCGCTCATGTTGAATTATCATCGAAAATTTTTTGGGTAAAGAAGGCAAGGGATCCATGAGAAGGATCTGAGAGTGAGCAACATAGTAATTATCATTCAAGCCTCTAAGAAAACAAAGAACACAATCATTTTCACGATATTCCTTCATTGTCTTAGAAACAACACAACAAGAAGCATAAGATTGACATTCAAGAATAGGGCGAAAATTGCAAAGTTCATCCCAGAGAATCTTCATTTTAGTGTAATATGCAGTAACACTTAGATCATATTCATGCATTGAATAAAGGTCTTGATGCAATTGTGAAATTCGAACAGAATCACCTTGGGAGAAACGATCTTTGAGATCCTTCCATGCCGCAGCGACAGAGTCAATCCAGATAATACTTGTAGCAATCTCATGAGAAATAGAATGATTGATCCAAGATAAAACTAGATTATTGCAACGCTTCCATGCTAGAACCATGGGATCTGTATCAGCTGGACAAGGAATGGAACCATCAACAAAGCCAAATTTATTCTTCATTTGTAGTGCCATAGACATCGAGCGAGCCCATCCATGATAATTATAACCTTCAAGAATTGAGGAAACAAGCACCAGTGAAGGATTCTCGTTAGGGTGAATGTAATAGTCGTGTGTTGTATCTTGCAAGGATGCGAGAGTAACAGAGGGAGTAGCCATAGAAGGAGAAGAAAAAGGCAGAAAAGCCAAGAACGAAAGGTAGAAGATGAAGATCTGGGCAGGAAAAGAATTGGTTGCGAAAGAACGTGATAAAGAATTAATTTTCTTCTGATACCATATTAGAAAGTGGGTTTCAGCCTAACTCAACCCCACAAAATCGGCTTGTAAGGTGAGGTTTGCACCTCACTTATATATTATAATTTGGCCTTATCTCTAGTCGATGTGGGACTTCCAACAATTTTACTCTCTGCATTTCTCCCTTAGATATTAATGACTAAGACACATTTCCGAAAATGTCATTCAAAACTTTGGTTATGACAACGATTATTGCCTCAACTTTTTTTGAGAGTATTCTACATTTTCTAGTATGATTAATGAGGGTATTTCATTTCTATAGACTACTAATACATAATTTTATCATATGGAGGATGTAAGGATAATTCAACTAATAGAAAATGTAATTGGGTCTCATGTGTAGCTTGAACATGTTGTATCAAAAGTGGCAAAAGAAGCTAGGTTGGTACGTTTTTGTTCGACACGTTATTTATTTGTCAAATTAAAACGAGTCACTCTTGGTATTTCGTAACTTTTAAAGGAATAATTCAAATTGTTACATCATAATTATGTGCTCGCAAATTATATGCAAAACATTTTTTATTGTTTCTATTGCATTTTGTTGAGACATTGTGCGGGGAGTGCAATAATTTCATATTAGGAACACTTTTTCCTATGTCTTTAATTTCAAGTTTTCTTTATCGTTGTTATTTTATTCACCTCAAATTATATGTGACATTTATGATGATGATATTGGTTTTGTTTGACAGTTTTTGTAATATGTTGAAAAACTTGTAATTCAGAGACATCATTTCTCTCTTTTACAAAAGCAGAGAGAAGCTTAGGAATCATATAGAGAAGATGCGTAATGAGTTGAGACATAATTTTTATCACTTGTAGGATCTGGTCATAAATCATTTCTTCAACTCTACTATGTTAACTATCAGTAGAATCAGACCCAAAGACATCCACATGCACGAAAATCATAACCCTCAAAGTTTACACACAACATCAACATATGTAGGAAGTACTTGTGAGTTTTGTATGTCTACTTTAAAGTTGGACAAATTGAATTCTTATATAATCTTAGTCTTAAAAAGAAAAATGGCGAAAACAATATAAATCAACTATAACGTTATAAAATTTATGAAACTCACAAGAGACAATGTGACAGCAAATTTTTAATCCTCAAAACAAAGATTATGTTGGAAACAAAAGAATTTTATTCTCTACATTTCTCCTTTATATATCAATGACTGAGACACAGTTTTGAAAATGTCATTTAAAACTTTGGTTATGATAAATGTTATAGCCTCGACTTTTTTTTTGATAGATGCACTAAAGCTCGAATCAGTCAGATTCTAGGAATGGTCGAACGGTCATAAACTTTTAAACATATCATCAATAATCAAGTTTACAGGTAAAGTATCTTTAATAGAAACACCTCCACACGCAGAGACAAAGTATTAAGGACTTAGAATTTTATAACTGAGACTAAAACCCAGATTAAAAGACTTAAAAAAAAAGTGTAAATGAATGCATTGTGATCAAATTCACCCGAAACAATTTGTTTAATTTATAAGATAGACAAAAACTAACTATGAAAACTGTCTTTTAAAAAATACGGGCATACGTGTTTAATAAAATAAAGTTTTTTTTTTCAATCGTAACTAAATATAGATAATTTCTGTTTGTATAAGAATTACTTACTTTTTATTACTTTTCTAAGGAAGCACTTTGTTTTTAAGATTAAATAACCTCGTCGATTATCCCAAAATTAAGAGTTGCATATTTAAATAAAAGAATTTGAGCCTTTGGAATTAAAGAGGCGGTTTCCAACATACATGTTATCCTGTAGAACTTGCACCAAATAAAGTCCAAAAGATGGAGATGGTTGAAAATGGTTCATAAAAACTTGCAGCAACACCAATTATTCCAAATAAAGTTATAAGGGTTCAACTAACTGAAATAGATTCCTTGCAAATTGCATTAGAATACATCTTCAAGTGTTTTGTTTTTTTGGAAGATTAAAGGTTCCAATACAACTCCACAACATTATAAAGAATCTGACAAAATTCCAGAACTTGCAAAACATCATTCAGATAATGTAATCCCGACTATTAATTTTTTATAAAAATAAATTGCACTAAACAATAACTTATGAGATGAATAGTCCATAAACTGGAAGTTTTTAAATAGGATTATCGATAGCTGGTAAAATAAGTTAAGAAAAATAATTGTTGGTGCATATAGAAACAAAATCTATTAAAATCTTGAAACTGACTCTGAAAAATGAGGAGACAAAGTAATTATTGAGTTCCATTTCTTTATCAAATTGTAGGTCTGTCTTACGAAAAAAACAAAAAAGGAGAGTGGGTGATGACAAAGCATCTCTTTTCCCCCTCGAAGAATCGAATTAATGCAATTTTAATATTAAATTTCTGCAAAAAGTTTAACAGTGTTCCAAGTAATAATGGTTTGGATCCAAGATCACACATATACATTAAAAAGCCACACGTAATCATCATTCATCATTGCAATTTTCAGAAAATAATAAAAATATGATCATCATTGTACGTCACATGTCTTGTTGCAGTGAAATATTTAACTAAAATTTCAAGCCTACAAATTTATTCCAGATAACTATTTATTTGATCTTATACGTATGCATCAGGTATTATTCATCTATCTCGAGTCTGGCTCAATTCGTTGAGCAATGCATATAAATTGTTATAAATTCTTTGTTATGGAAGATTTTTTTAAATGTTGTTACAACATAAAACAGAATTTGCATTCTTAAATTAAACTATTTTCAATGCTGTCAAAAAGAATAAATTATTTTCAATATAAAATTATTTTAGTTAAAAGTATATATGTTTGAAAATTCACTCATCACCTTTCGTTAAATGACAATTTTTTTTTTTGACAAAGCAGTTTAAATAATAATAATTACATTTTAAACAATCCTGATTTTATAAGTTTTTTTTATAATTATATGTAATATTAAAAATATTACTATTTTTCATTCTTTTAAGAAAAATTTAAACTAATGTAAAATAATTTTATTGATAATATATATATTAATAAATTTTTCATTAATTATTCTTTAAGTATTAAATTTATAATTGTGAAATAAAAAAGAATAAATAGTTTATTTTTAATAATATTTTATAAATTAAAAATATTTTTTAAAATGAATATACAGATTATTTTTCATAGGATATAAAAATAGTAAAAATTTATATATAATTATGGTATCATAAAAAAAAGGGTATTATTAAAGCAAAGCAAAAAGAAAATGTTATAATAAATTATGATAATTAATCTAAATGAATCCCAAAAGACATATATTGATTATAAAGAAAATTGTGAAAATGAGAGTAGAAAAATTGATTAAAGAATCTCTTATAATTTGTAATTTTGTGGTAACTTTTAGGCTTTAATATGTCATCTATTACTTTTATGAAACACAGGTTTTAAATTTGGAGTGATTTGGATCGAGCGATGATATGTTTTGGAAACACGTCATGTGACACGCTGTTTAAAATGGAATAATTGGTGTTTGAAATGAAAGATCTGATATGGAATGAATTAGATAGGTTTGGTTGATTATTGAAACACACTTGACTAGGAAGATATTGAATGTTGGATGGGAAGACCCAGTCAAACGCCAAACACTTTACCAAAAAAAATAGCCAATTCATTATTCAATACTAATTATTCTATCAATCATTCTCAACTCTCCCATTCTCATTTATGCTCTTATGCTCACAAATACTCTTTTCTCAAAAAATCTTTTTACTACCTATCTTAAAAGTAAACTATTTAATATATATATATATATATATATATATATATATATATATTCAATATGGTCTTTTTATTTTTATTTCTGTTTAGTTTATTCAATATGATCTTTTTATTTTTTATTTTATTTTTTTAGTTTATTTAATATGGTCTTTTTTTTGTTATTAATAAGGTTTCATTTTTCATCAATTATGTTTAATTTAGTTTTTTCTTTAAAATAATGGTTAAATAGTTAACAATATTTAAATAATTTTTCTTCACACGTACTTCAATGTTTTTTTTAAAGCTTGAATCGTTATTCAAACTATCAGAAATATCACTAAAAGTATTCTAATACTAAAGTAAGCTCAAGTTTGATGGTAAAACATTTAATGCTATAATAAATATGTAATAAAAAAATCTTAATAACCATATCTTTCATCTAAATTTTTAATTTTTTTTATGAATTTTTAATTATTATTAATTTAATTACGGTTCAGTTTTCTTAAACCACTTGTTTAAAATATTTAAATATTTAATTTTTTTCTGATTTTGATTGATCAATTTTCTTTTTATATGATCAATTGTGTTATTATGATTGTATTAATAGGTCGATACATACATATACACGTTACATACATAATAAAAAATGATTTAAAGTGTTATCTAAATTGATATCTGAAGTGAGTCACAAATTGTGAAAATTGCCTCAGTATGACAACAACAAAATTTTTTGTATCTAACAACAATAATAATTAGTAAAAGAAAATGCAAAACATGGCTTTAAACTTCTTCAATCATAATTTTCAAATATACATTAACCAACACATATTTAACGTGTGAGGATACTGAAGAACGTAATGTATAATACATACAACATTTATAAATATATATGTATAAAATGCTCCCATGTAGCATTTTATATTTATTTAACTAAATTTTCAAAGGAGTTTACATTTTCATAACAAGCAAAAATATCGGCAATTTCAACCTAACTTGATGTAGCATATTTGACAACATTTCGGACATGTGGTTAACAAAATTAATTTTTATCCGATGTTTAGAATTGATCATTATGTATTTTTTTTATTATCATCTTGCTATTTTCATTTTTATTTAAAATTCTGACGCTTATTAAATTAATTGTATGGATTTTGTAATTACATTTATTTATTTTGTATACAATTAATTATTGTGTTTCTAATATTAAAATAATATTTAATTGTAATAATGAATTGAATTTTTTTATAATCTTCTACTGTTGTTTTTATTTAATTACAATATTATTTTTCCATATAATCATGACCATACACTTGAATCTAATATTTAAGTTATATAAGTTTTAT
This sequence comes from Vigna angularis, assembly GCF_016808095.1. NCBI lineage: Eukaryota > Viridiplantae > Streptophyta > Magnoliopsida > Fabales > Fabaceae > Vigna > Vigna angularis. The sequence continues at coordinate 20,148,423 of NC_068970.1, forward strand.
TTTGTATAGAAGCAAAACTTGAAATACATACTTAAAATAGAATAAAAAGCTTTTTTAAGAATCTCATAAAACACTCGTATTATATATATATATGGTCTAATGGAGTTGAAAAGTTGAGTGGAAGCGAACATAGCATAACAGTGTCAACAAAAGAAGAAGCATGGCCATCGAATTGTTTGAAGATGGAAGAAGTAGCAGAGCATTTTCTTCTTTTGGTTTGAAGTTTCCACCATCAATCGTTTTCGGTCCCCAATATACCATGATATTTAACTGCCACTTTCACCATTATAAACTCTAAAACAAACACAAAACAACAAATGCAGTTTATGGTACACAATTTTAAATTGTTCTCCCTGCTTGTTAAAACTTTTCAGAATATTACTCTATTAGAATCAACCACTTTTTAAGTAAGTTCTTTCTATATAACTATAATTCAGATTATTTAGTTATTACAAATGTTTTTAAGTCCAAAAGGAGTTATTTGAGTATATGAAATTGCAAGTTACTTAAAAACTAGTTATGAATGTATTCATATTCGACTGAAAACTAATAAATATTTTTAAATTTCCATGTGGTAATAAAGAATGCTGTAAAGAGATTCGTCCTTGGTGAGTTTTTATAATTAACTAATAATATATTCTCTTAGACACACTTTTTATTATTAACTAGATTAAAATTTATTAAAAATGATTTTTTTTTTATAATCCCACTTCTTTTGTGATAATTCACATTTGGTAATTTTTACTATATTTTAGTCAACCACACTTCACATGTACTAAATTGAATACTATTTAGTTCAGTTGCTGGCATGTTGGTGTGATCAGTGCATAAGAAGATTGAAGCTCACGTTCTTGAACCCTAAAATGGTACGAAAAGGAACAGTATCAGAGAATCTTTAACCAAAGGGGTGTAGAAGTAATTGCAGCACCATGTAGCAAAACTTCACCTTCACTCTACATTACAGTAGCATCCTGCATAGAAAATCCAACGACGGTCCCTTTAAGCAATTGGGACACAAAGAATCTCAGAAAATTATGGGAAAAAAAATAATAAAGGGAAGGCATGCCTGCTGTCCGTGATGATGAGTGAGTTGTGTGTATTACACAACAGTATGAAAAACAAGAGAAGCAATGAAAAGGAAATTACTTTTTCTTTTTCTCTTCTCCCCAAAAGCAGTCACTTTTGCACCCAACAAATAAATGGTGTAAAATTCTGGGGTCCAACAGAACAAGTAATGCTAATTTCTGAGACCCACAGAGGTACATAGTCAATCATCCAAGGCATGGAACACAAACACATCCCATGAGCCATCATCATCATCATCCACTCCTTCATTCCCTTTTTGCTTTTCCTTTTTTTCTTCGTGTCTTGTGGTGTTCTTTCCAATTCTTCTAATTCCTTCTACTTTACAAATTGAAGAAGGGATTGCAGGTTGCAACTCTGTGCTCCACTGCACTGCACTGATTGTCTTCTCTGGCTAGAACTACATGTTTTCTGATTCCCTTCATGCTCTGCACTGTGCCTTCTGTTCTGTCACTTTTCTCCCTGTGTGACTTCAGTTGAGCTAGCATAGTATCATGACATGGGTTTTCAATTGTTTCTCATGTGACACCATGACTTGGTAAGTTACCTTTTCGCGGTGCCGCGGTTACTGGTGACAAGAGAAAGAAGCCGTTTTTCTGTTTTTTGGCCTTTTCTCCTTTCTCTATTTAGTTTTTCTCTTCAGCATGATAACACTTCTGTTATACTTTTAAAATATAAAAAAATACTTTAACCACTCCCTCTCTCTCTTCGAAAATTAAATTCGTTTGGGATTTAAATCTTTTGTGGAAAAAAATCAAATAAGAAACTGCATTTAGGGGGGAAGTAGATCAAGTTAAGATTTTGCAGATGGATAGTTTGTTTGTTTCCTTAGTTATGCGGGAGGAGCACTGTTTTCAAGGGAAGAGCTGAACTAGTGGAAAGGGTGGAACAAAACTTGCCGAGAGATTTTCTTTCCTTTGACTTGACTTTGGAGTACAGTACAACAAATTTGGTTGTTTGTTACTCAGCAAAACGAGGGGCGTGTTTGGTTTTTTCTTCCTCTGCATCATTTTCAGTTTTCACTCCTTGTGATGCTCTCATATCTTATTCTTCCTCATTAGCTTTGTGTTGTGTTGGGAGTCATTGGTAGACATGGCAGAAATTAGGCTTACCAGGATGGAGCAAGGCCAAACCAAGATTAAAAATGTTCCAATAGCTGTGACCCCAGAAGGGTTTTGGTGCTGTCCTTCCCCTGTGGTGTTTCAGAAAAGCCTCAAGGCTCAGAATCCTCTCAATAAGTCAAAACCCTCTTCACCCCCACCAAAAACCAATGTTCAAAAAAAGCCAGTGTCTACGCCAGTGTACGAGAGAAGAACTACTGCAGCTTCCCCTTCCAGATTGGTGTTTTCTGATGATCAGCAATGTTCAACTGCCCCAGAAAGACCTCCTCCACCTACTTCATCTGTGGCTGCTGCAGAAAGGGGACCCAGGCCAAAGATTGAATCTTTGCCTAAGAAGGTTGCTATTGAGTTTGGTGAACCTGGAACTTGTGATATGAAAGTGATTTTGCTAGGAAAGCAGGGGTTTTGTGTCAAGTTAAGTGTGCACAGGAATGTTCTGACCGAGAAGAGTAGCTTCTTCTCCGAAAAACTATCTGAACAATCGGGTTTGTCTTGTCTCCAAATCGGTGACTGCGAGGATGTTGAGATATATGTTGAAACTGTTGGTCTTATGTACTGTAAGGAGATGAAGCAGCGGCTTATGAAGCAAAGTGTTTCTCGTATTCTTCGAATACTTAAGGTAATTTCCTATTATTTTCTTGCTTTGATGATGTTTTCTTATCAACCTTGATATGTGTTATGCTTACCCAATTCTGTTGTATAATTGTGTTTATGGGGATGTAATATGTTGTGTTGAGATTATCTTTATCAGCGGATGTTCATTTGTTCTTTTGAAATCAAATGATGGCTTACGTGCTTGATCTTCATATTCTTATAAAGAGTATTAATACTCCCTCATTGATTATACTCCTCGAGTTACTTCTCTCATCAATTATACTCCTCTCAAAATTAATGGGATTTCAAAATAAATCAATCTATCTTGGTCTATTTGTAATGATGTAAACGAGTACTGATTATTAATTGTGGACGCTGCCGTAGTGAAACGGAAACTGGTGCATTGCAGATTAATTTCTTATACAGCTATTTGCAGGTTGATTTTTCTTGTACACCTTAATTGTAGTAAAATCATTACTTCTTTTCAACTCCGGTCTTAAAAGAGGAAAGTACTCATATACTTCATTGACAGGAATTGTGCTTTTTATGATTGATATACTCATATACTCGTATATACCTCTAATAATAGATATTAAAATGTTTGTAAGTAATCCTCATGTACATGTAACCCCCAAAATGTTAGTCTCACATTTTTGGGTATTTCTTTTAAAATTATGAGCTCCTAAAACGTATATAACCACACCTTGTAATACATACTTCTATATATACATATTTCTATATATATAGATGTATGTATAGTTTGACATAGAAGGTCAACCGTTGCATTGCAGAGAGGAGTGTTCCATGAATGAGGACTAAGTAATGATCATGATATATCTTGGTGTCACATGGGGGTGGTTTATTTTTCTCAAAACAATCAGTAGATGTATGAGTCAATTACTTTTTATTGCCACAAAATCATCAGATTATTAATGTTGGTCAAAATCCTGTCTCTAAGGTTTGCTAAGCAAAGGTTGTGGCTAAAATTCTAAAGCCACAGCACGCGGTGCCCATCATTACAAATTTGTCTAATTGTTATTATGGTAATTTTCAATTTGATTTTGTTTGAATTTCCACGAAACTATGAACAAAGCACGCATATTTTGCTCAGATGTAGGATACTTTATCATACTTAAAACTTGAAGTTAAGTGGATTTTTTTATGATCAGCATATGCTGAAATTTTTTGAAGACAGAGAAATAAAAACTTGTGAAAAAACCTAAAAGTATGTGATATTCCTCAGGTAGCAGAATTCCTTGGCTTCAGCTCATGCATCCAATCATGTTTGGAGTTCTTGGAAGCAGTCCCTTGGGTTGGAGAAGAAGAGGAAGAGAAGGTGGTGTCAACAGTGCTACAACTCCAAGCAGAAGGAATTGGAGTCAACCCTGTACTGAAACGAGTTTCATCTGACATTTCTAATGTCCCAAAAGATACTCTTTCCCAAATCATCGACCTTGTATTGAAAAGCAACGAGGAAAGAGGCCGGCGAGAGATGAAATCCATCGTTCTGAAGCTCCTAAGGGAGAACAACAGTCTTCCAAGCTATGCACGCACAACCGACATATGCAATGACACCATTTACAAATCATGCAGAAGCTGCTTGGATTCGTTACTGGCACTGTTCAAGCAGGCTGCAGAACCCAGTGAGAACCGAGATCCTCTGGCAAAGTGCATAGCTCTTGAAGCTGATAACTTAACGTGGTTGCTTGAGATTTTAGTTGACAAACAAGCTGGTGATGAGTTTGCAGTGATGTGGGCAAACCAACAGGAACTTGCCATGTTACATGCAAAGCTGCCAACCGTGTTGCGGTACTGTGTTAGCTGTCTTTCTGGGAGATTGTATGTGGGCATTGGAAGAGGGGAGTTGCTTCCATCGAAGGAGACACGGAGGTTGTTGTTACAGACATGGCTTCAGCCTCTGATGAATGACTACAACTGGCTGCAGCATGGATGCAGATCATTCGATAGGAAACTTGTGGAAGAAGGAATTGGGAGGACTATTCTGACCTTGCCTCTGGAGGATCAACAGAGCATTTTGCTTTCATGGTTTCAGAGTTTCTTGAAAACTGGTGATAGCTGTCCCAATCTTCAGAGGGCCTTTGAGGTGTGGTGGAGGAGAACTTTCATCAGGCCTTATGTGGACAACCTAGGTAACGTTGCTGTGTCAGATAGTTCAATATTGCCAAAGGAACATGACTGAAAAAGTCTTCATCAATGTCTTTCTTTCTTTGATAATGGAGTTTCACTCTTTCATCAATGTATAGAGATATGTGTTGCATGAGTTGCCTCTGGATTATTTCTTTCAGGAATTCAGTAATTGGTTTTTGTATAATCTCTTCAAAGAAAGTAATGGAATGGAGTTCTAGTTTTTTTTTCCAGTTTCACTGCAATCAAATGATTAATAGGTATAAACACAATCTAATATTAGAGCTGTCATTTGAATCTCTCGACTTATGAATTGACTTTGACTTCTTTTAAAATCAAATCTTATTTTTTTATTCATTTAATAAGGATTTTTTTTAAGTCTAACTTTCTAAAGTCTTATATAAAGTGAATTTGAACAGAATTAGGGTAGATTTACTTTTTAAAACTAAATTAGTTTGTCTTTAATATATTTTTAGTTATTTATTTCATTTATTTTGTAACTGTACAACAATTTTTAAGTTTCATGTGATATTTTATTAATATCATTTTTTTTCTTTCACTCTACCTATCTTTTTGTAATGTTTAATATCTAAAAAAATTATTGTTTAAGAATTTTATTATACAAGAGTAATTTTCTACTATTTAAACAAGAAGTAGTGTGAGGCCTTGGAAAATTAACCGTAAGTCATCTGTCCAATCCATTTAATGCACTGCTGAGTCACCTGTCTGCTCTCATTAATGCACCGCGCCACACACTCAGTTTCATTAAAATGCACTCACACACTCTGACGCACGCCTGCCAAGTGTCACAAATGGAATGTTCAGAAATATGTAGTGGAAGACAGGTGTCTGTGTGTGAGAGAACGTCCGTTTGACTTGGGAAGAAAACCAATTTTCTAAAAAACCTTCTTCCCACTCTCTGCATGCAATCGTCTTCTTCCTCAGAACTCAACTTTTCATTCTTCTCCTCCTTCTCTCTAGAAATCCTTCAACTTCTCTCTACTGTTACTCACCCATTTCTTCTCCGTTCAACATTCAGAACCGTAGGAACGTTCCCTGCGCCGTGAGCTTCAATCTGAACCGAACAGATCCAAGTTCTGTAACCGGTAAGTCGCTCGACTCTGGACGCTTGTTTCTGAGTTACATGCAAACCAAGATTTGGCTGCATGCAAGGGTATAGGCTAAATTTTTCTACGTTTCTTTTGGTTAGATTTAGTGAAGAGCTTAAGAAAATCGTTGGGGGTAGAAAGCCATATTTGAACGAGACCAAGTCATACTATTAGACGTACACCGCTATCCAGGTAAGGGAAGCTTAGTAATTTAATTAATACTTGTATGTTGTATGCAAGCATGATATGAACTGAATGTATGAAATGTATGCTGATTGAGTATGCATGAACGAACGTTATTGTACTGGATGAATAGAGTATATGTTGGTTGAAATGTATGTTTATGGTTGATACGTATGAATATGAGATGAGTTATCACTTTGAGGTATGAATGATTAATGTGAATCATATAAAGTTTGGAAATTGATATTGATATGAAGTATAAAGTATGAACTGATATGTTAAAAATTGATAATTGAACTAGATGAAAATCTGAAATATGAAATCCTTGCTATGATAAAATACGTTCGTCATCGTACGGTCTTATACCGTTCGATTTCTAATCAATTGCTTAAAAAGGAATCCTTTCATTTGGAAAGAGTTCTGATCGAGAACGAGCGTTCCGTGAAATACTATGTTGAGCGTTCGGCTCAGCCTAGTGGTAACCGTATATTTTAAAAGTAAGTCATAAAGTATTATCCCCTTATACTTACAAATTAGTAGCGTTCGGTCTTATACTGAGCGTTCGTCCTAATTAGTACTCGGTCTTATACCAATCATTCGCTCTAATTAAATTATTGGTCTCATATCTAGCGTTCGTTCTAAGAGGTGTTCGGTCTTATACCGAACGCTCGTCCTTACCTTTGATTTCTAAATGGGCGTAAATAGCGTCCGTCCAAATTATTAGTAAATGTATATTATCGCGTTCGGTCATTGACTGACAGTCGATTCCTTTAAACAAATTATTCTCAGTATAATTAATTAATTGTCTTGTTGTATCTTTATCCATTTGGATTCGGTCTAGAGTCTTTGTACCTAAATTATTCTGAACATTGATTGTATATTTCTAAGAGTCGGTTCATTCAACTGATTCGAGTAGCAGTGACGTTCTCCATATAAGTATGTGTTGACTTATTTTGATGGGCAACGAGTCTTTCTAAATCTAGTCTTTAGCGTTCGTCTTCGTTCTTCAGAAGTATGAACGTTCGTTATTTTATACCTTTAAAACTGAAGATAAAGATGATGATAAATTATAAGACGTTGAAGTGTGAACACTATATTGAGTGATTATACGATTGTGGAATTTGAACGAGCGTTCCAGGGAGGAACGACTCTTACATATATTGAATATTAAATTTGGTAAAGTATGACTGTGGCTATGCTAAGACTTGTTGTCCATCCTGATGTTCCGTGAGTATTCATCCTCACGTAGAGGGGGTATGTAACACCCAAATATTTTAAAGGGTATTACTGATAGTAGAGACTAAAATTAATTTAATATCTCATATAAACAATCAAACTTTATTTCAATTACTCCAAAGTACAATACCAAACATACAAACTTTAAACAATATAGTCTTCACCATTGAAATTTCAACTTATAAGTTTTACACAACATAATCTTCCCAATACAAATTTATTCTTTTTACAAAAATTCCTGAAAGTTTTTCCCCGCATCTCTCTCATCTCTAAGCTTTTTCAACCGCATCTGCAACATTATCTAATCACATATAACATGAGTTATATGATCATAGTACAAACAAATAAGGGTGAGCCAACCATATCATAAAATCATTAAACTTGTAATAAAGATATTATAATCATGTATTTTTGCAATTGATAAAATATCATTATTCCGATGTCATTAATTCATCATTATCAAAATCATCTTCCTCATTCCCATAAATCTTACAAGTGTACCATGCTTACTCATGAAGCCTTATGGTCAGACCGCTCTCTGCCTGCTTCCTTAAGCCTCACTTATATACTATGTCTTACTTTCTGAAGCCTTATGGTCAGACCCCTCTCTGCCTGCTTCTATAAACCTCAATGTTACTTTGTTCATACCAAACTCTCATGGTATAACTCGATCATACTACTCCCGGTAGTAACATCATTTCATAAGTAATGAATTTCTCATATCCACCCCAACATTTCATAAAACCAACAATTCATACCCTCTTATCCACCTAACTCAATCATGTTCATTCTTTAATCATGAATTCATAATAACCCGTTTTGGTATCAATAAATTAAACATATTGCCAAATATCATGCTTCATATTATAAACTCATTTTGCCCATAACGAGTATAACTCAACATATTTTCACCAAACAAAGATTATGGATCAACAAAAATATATCAACATATCTTAGGAACTACATAATAAAGTCTGGGCTCAATGTAATAACAAATAAAATATATATGAAGTTTTTACCATGATAACGTTATGCATCTACAATTGACTTATTTTATTTTATTTTCATCCTATTAGAGATCTTTCTTTACCCCAATTGGTCACCGGAGAGGACCCAGATGTCTGAACGCATCAAACTCACCTTCGACGCCAGCACATATGACTAGTCACAACTGACTGGACCAGGCCAGGGCTGCTCTATGATCAGGGATGTGCCAACTCAGGTTTTTAAGGTTCCTCTATCCTACCAACAAAGGGAGGCCCTTAATAATTTACAATTTATTTATTTAATTTATCTACCTTGTTCTCTTATGCTCTAAATCTAAAATACCTAATTTTAATATTTTACTTCCTCTCACAACAACCTCAAACAGTATCTGTATATTTAATACCCATATACAAGTTATTACAAAACCCTTTCTCCAAACCTTCCAACAAGATCAATTTCAGCCAACAAACTCATTCAATAAATTCATCACAATAAACATCCATAATAGAATTCATACAAGATAATTATAAATAATTAACAATAATAAAATATTACTATAAATGGTCATAGAAGAATACAATATTTGACAATCATAAAAATAATCTTAATATAAAACTTTATGGGGAAACAAGAAGTTGAATCTGGCAAAGCCGGTTAGACAACTTCTAATCCATCCAACAATACAATATAATTAAATAACAAGAACAATACATGTTTGGGGAAATAAGAAGTTGAATCTGGCAGAGCCGGTTAGACAACTTCTAATCCATCCAACAATACGATATAATTAAATAACAATAACAATACATGTCTGGGGAAATGAGAAGTTGAATCTGGCAGAGCCGGTTAGACAACTTCTAATCCTTCCAAAAATTGCAATAAAATAAATAAGTAAAGCAATAAATAGTTTGGGGAAACAAGAAGTTGAATCTGGCAGAGCCGGTTAGACAACTTCTAATCCTTCCAAAAATGTAATAAAATAAGTAAGGAAAGAAATAAAAAAATTTGGGGAATCAAGAAATTGAATCTGGCAGAGCCGGTTAGACAATTTCTAATCCTTCCAAACTACAATAAAAATAAATAAGGAAAACAATAAAATGTTTGGGGAAACAAGAAATTGAATCTGGCAGAGCCGGTTAGACAATTTCTAATCCTTCCAAATTACAAAAATAAACAACTAATAACATACAAATGGCATAACATATTCAACATCACAATTTACAACTATCACACTCGGATATCAACACAAAAGCATACTCTCATTTAAATTCAAGATCATACATAAACAAAATATTCCATATTCAAGATTTAAGATCAAACAAAAGCAAAATATAGCATATTCAAGACTCAAGATAATATAAAAGGAATTACTCAAAGTTAGCTCCCCTTACCTCTATTCCAGACTTAGTTTCCTCTTCTCAAACCGTTCTCCGGAAACTTCCAGAATTTTCCCTCTTCAACTAGAATTTCCTCCAACTCTCTTCTCTCACAATTTCTCTAGAATTTTGGTGTAAATCTTCAGCCTCCCCCCTTGGCTATTTATAGCCAAAAATTTTACTATTCATTTTTACTATTCATTTTTACTATTCACTTTTACTATTCATTTTTACTATTCAAAAATTATTTTTTTATTCACCATTCTTATCTCTGAATGATTAATTCTACGTGGAGTGTTCTCTTCCACAATTTATTTTAATATTTTTTTTTAACCATTCACTATTCAGTATTCACTATTTACTATTTACTATTCACTATTCACTATTCACTTTTCTAAAAAAATCCTAAATAAGTTATCAAAATTTTGAAGCTCTCCCTCTAGAATTACTATAATTTTATATCCAAAAATTTACATTTTTCTATCCATTAAAATTATTATTACTAATAAAATGCTAAAAATTACTATTAGAAATATATATATATTTTTTATGGGTCTTACAGGGTATGTCATGTGTGGGAACGGCAGGAGGTCCTTAGTCCATAAGTTAACATGGGCGACGTAAGAACGGACTAACCTCGAGTGGCAGCTGTTGAGTGTATCCCAGTTACTACATCACTCGGGTGCAAGGACGCTTGTAGCTACACAGATTCATACAGTCCGGACGGTCGGTCTAGTCTATATATATTTCGGTTGATGTTATATGTTGAATTATGTGCTTGTGTGAATTGAAATGTTTAGTGTATATGTTGATGTATAAATTAAATTACATAAGCTTACCCTTTCGTTTTCCTTGTGTTGTCTGTTGTCTTTGTACGTTCGTCCTGTCATTGCAATGATCATCCGTGTGGATGTGAGCAGATGGAGGTGCGTCCCTTGAAGAAATGCTAGAAGAAGAAAATTTGGAAGACGCTAATCTGGTTGAAGTAGAAGTTAAAGCTGAGCCTTAGAGCGCTCGCTAGGTTTTTAATTGTTAGTCGTTCAGCCTTTATTATGAACGTTCGGTTAGATTTTTGTAAAACCGTTCGTCTTTGAACTTTTCGTTACTGCAGTGTTTGTAATTAACTCTGTACTTACGCCGTTCGGCTTTGGAAGTTTAATTATAGTATAAGACTACATTTGTTTACTGTTAAATGTAATTAATTCTAATTTATAGTTATTCCTGTATTTTGGGATGTTACAACTAGTTTTGATAAAAAATTAGTGTTATGATTATTTTATATACATTTTGGAAAATGAAAATTAATTTATATTTATCTTTAATCATAAACACTTCCTAAAGAATATATAAATATTGGTTTTATAAAAATCTATTCAAAATAATTTTTTAATTGTAATAATATTTTAGATATATAATTTCATTATTTTGAAAAGTTAAAAAAATAATATATATTGAATTTGTTTAAATCTAAAAATAAAATAATTTAAAAGAAAAATATTTAAAATAAATATTTTTATAAATTCAAAAATTACTTATATTTGAATACAATTTTAAAAGCATATTTTTTTCGATTTTTTTCATGTGAAAATATTTAGAATTTGGTAAACTATTTAAAAAGATTATATACAAATAAATTTTTAATTTATTTTCAGTTTTCATGTCTAAAATATAATAAACACATTTCAGTTTAAAAAGAAATGATTTTTTATCAAAAGAATCATTTACAAAAATAAAATAAGTTATTGTTTTGATAAAAACAACACTAATATAACATAAATAAGAAAATACAATTATTTGATTTAATAATGCATGATAATAGATATGATTAAATTATAAAATTAATTAAATCAATATATTAACTTAATTACATAACTTTTAAATATTATTAAAAATATATTATTAGAAATAAAATAGTCAACCTATTACAAGAAATGGACTAATCTTAACCCATAAACCGACCCGGCTTTATAGATATTTGGTACTGTCAGTTTTTTTAATAAAGTACTTTTTTTTTTGTTTTGAGTTTTTTTAATCCCAATCCATATAAATTAGGGTTAACTCCAATGAGATAGACTAGTTTAATATATTTTTCACGTTAACTATTAAAAGAAATTAAACATGAACTTAACACAAATTTATGACTTGATTATCTTTTTCTTTTCAAATATTTTAATATGAATTTAATGTTTAACATAGTTTCCTGCTAAAATGTAAAGTCGTAATAAAGTATAACTCAAATTCATAAAAATTAGGTAAAGCGGGTGACAATGTATCTGGTGGAATTTATTTGAAAATATGAATCTTGAAATTTGACATTAGATAAAATCATAATAAACAAAAGTGAAGTCGTTCTCCTTAAACCAAGATTTTGAGTTTTAACAAGTAAAGTGAATAACTGGCGAATTCATTTACACTACTTGGAGACGAACCAGAGGAATTTCATAAGACATCATGCAATAGTGACTAGGCCTAGAAGTCTGACTGGGTTTTAAAGGCCCTTTAATTTCTAGGCCTAAGCCCTTAATCGGTGTACTAAAGCCCAGGCTTTTACTATTACATTCTCCTAAATTTCTACATTCACTCCCTCTTCTTTATTACCAAAAATGCCCTTTTAATCTAAAAAATGTATAGATCCTTAACGATCTTCTTTATACTCCACTTAGGTTGCTCTTAACTCTTCCCCCCAATTTTTTCTTGTATTTTTCCATTAAAAATAAATCATTTTACTTTAATTTCATTTCATCATAATTTATTATATTTAGCTATTTATATAATTATAAATTATATATTGTAGGCAGAAAATTGAGATAATTATTTTTTTCCCGTCATTTGAGAAAGTCCCTTTTGACAATTTTAAAAACCAAATATAGGATAATTGAAAAAAATTCTTTCTACAGCTCTCTCAAAATGTAATTCCAATTTTTTTTTCAAAATGCACCTTATGGAATTGTTCTAGAAATTACTTTACAAAAGCAGTACCCAAGCACTTCATGGAATTATATATGTAAGTGCTTTTTTAACCTTCACTAGAAAAAACTATCTATTATCTCAAGATTTTCCTATAAAAAAAAAATTATCCATATAGGAAATACTTAAAAAATTTCCTATATGAAAAAATTTTCCACAGAAAATACCTGCGAATTTTCTATACTATTGTCATTGTGGTTAAAAAAATTGTTGTGTTTATGTTGATACAATGTTTTTTTCTTGCGAGTATAATTTGCAACAAAAACTTAGAAATTGTGATTTACTTCTTAAAAATTTTCTTGTAGATGTAATAATATTTTAATAAATGACAGGAAAAATGGTTAGATATTATACATTTTCAGGTCATGCAAAGTGATATTTCATTATTCATATTCATTTTTCACTATATCTTTCCAATTTCTTTTTTTGTTATTCATTTTCGTTTTTCACTATATATATTTTGGAGCTGATGAAAAAAAAAAGTGTTGAAGAATTAAAAGAACATATTATATAAAGAAAATACAAGTGCTGAAGAACAAAAAAATGATGAGTTGACGATGAAACCCAAACAAATAGCATGTCCAAGTAGCAGGTTTTGGTGTATGAAATAGCTTCAAAGCTTTCAACTAGCACGTTGCAATTAGAGAAAGACTAAAACTTATTTCAAATAATGAAAATCGCTTTCACCATTGTGGTTTACAGGATTGGATTTGTGGTCAGACTAGGTTAATTTTGTCTGCACTGATGTTGTTTTCTAAAATCATGTTTTAGGATATGCCATTTATTGCACAATGTAATGGATAATAACTCAAGAGACTCAACCAAATAGCCCGTTAGTTATATGTTTTTTTAATATTTATACGCACTTTTTAGAGACTTTCTTGTACCTTTATTGATCATATATAGTAGATATATTTCTTTGGTTTGAATGATTTTTACTCTTATATTTATAAGTTTTCTACATTACATATACTTATGTCTCAAGTGTTTTTCTTCATCTTGTTTTCTTGTCATGTTTGATTTTATTTGATAGTCTTAATATACTTTTGCAAGTCTGGAGAAATTTTATTTTATTACTTATTACTATATATAGTATTGAGTTGTTATTTTGATATATTCTCACATCACAGTGACATTAGAATTAGTTAAGTTATTCTTTTTATTGTTGGAAGAATGGAGCACATACAAAAATTAATTCTTTGAATGAAGCATATAATTAACTATGGAAGGGGAAAATGAAAGATTTATTACCGTAAAGAATATGCATGTTCTTGTCTTTGGTTCACAAAAGCTGAATTTCATGCCTGATGAAGAATAAGATTTCTAACACTGTGATTTTATTAGGTATTTTTTAAATGGCAATGTATATAATTTTGTTGTTCATGATACAAAAGTCAAAACCTTATAGGATAAGGTTGAATTCCTATATGTATTTAGGTGAAAAAGGAACGAATTGTAGTTATTGAAATATTTTTTTTTTAGAATTCAAGTATAAGTACAAGTAACTTTTGTTTCAAAACACCTGACTAATTTTCAAAAACTTTTTATTAATTGTCTTATGAAAGTATTAAATTTGATGATGATATTTTAGGAATATTTTATTGTTAACTCTATATGATTATTGTAAAACATTTTAAAAATTTTTATAGTTAGTATTGTTTCTAATGGTAATATTTTTTTTGAAATGAAAAAGAGTGATGTTCTTAATGAAAAAAAAAATGAGGATATGATACGTCATTTTAGTAAAAAATGCTTGTTACTAAAAATAAAAACAAGTAGAAGAAGATATAACTAAATGTTCCTAGAAATAAAAATAAGAAAAATTTTAGGTTTCAATATAAAAGTATGGAATGTCATTATTGTCACAAAAAAGACATAGACAAAGAAATTGTTTTCTTTGAAAAAATGCGAATAAGGATATGAAAGAAAAACAATACAAGAATCGTGATAATGATAATCATATGATTATTATGACTTTTGATGTCTTGTTATTCTTTGTGACCATGATTAACTTAATGTTGTATATGATAAAGACATGTAGATAATTAATAATGGTGTTACGCTATATGTTAGAACCAGAAAAAAGTTCTTCACAATTTATAATCTAGATTAATTTGAAGTTTTAAAGATTGGTAATGATGTTGTGTCTAAGGTGATAAGTGTTGGTGATGTGTGCTTTCAAGCTAATATATGAGAATAAATTGTTCTGGAGAGGTGATAAACATGACCAAGATGTTTGTTTTATGCATGTGCTTAATAATAGTGGTTATGGTAATCATTTTGGTTTTGGAAAGTGAAAACTTTTAAAAGATAACTTGTTTATGGCTAAAAGGGAGAAATTTTTTAAGTTTTATTGGACAAAATATTTGGTTGCAAAAGACAACGTGAATGTTATGGTTATGAATACATCTTTGTGACATGAAAAGCTTGATCATATCATATAAAATGAAGGTTCCTTTAAGGATTGAAAAAGAAAAAGTTGAAGAAATGTTATTGTATGACTAATAATTAGGTCAAAACATCCTTAAAAAACATTCTTCCCCTACCAAATCTAATTTTCTTAAATTGGTGGATTTGACTTCTTTCCATCTACCTTCTCATGGTATAATATAGTAATGAAAATCACAATCACAACTATGGTAATCATATGAAAATGATAAGATGTTATTTTTTTTATCTATCATTATATTTGTTTTGTTTTTCAATGAATAAGAATTTACAATGTTTTTTTCAGGAAATAACAATTTGCATTTGGATTTGTTGGGTATCAAAGTTATAGTGTGTTTTTTTACCATGATTGAGTTTTGCTTTGATACATTTGAAGGTTTTGAAGATTTAACATAGTTTATATTAAAGTTTGATTTACTTTGTTGTGCTTTGAAGAATGACTTTAGTTAATATCACCTTATACTTTTTTTTAATAGATTGATTGCTTGGACACAAACTTTTACAAACTATATTTGAACATTATTGTGTATAAAGCTTAATATACACAAAAGTTTTTTTACATTAGTTTGTTTAAAGCTTTATTATGTGTTACTTGTATAAAAACATAAAAGAAAATCTCTCTCAATATTATATAATGTTGAACTAAAATCAAATTTCATAATACTAACATACATTAGAGGTTGATGTAAGTCAAACTTCAAATAAGAATTGTATTATAGAGTTTGGTTCAAGTCTAGATTTGATTTAATAACTAGAATTTAAGGTTTTGTTATTATGAGGTTTGTATAGTTTATTTTTTAGATTTACTAATTTTGAGCTTTTAAAATGAAGTCATTTGAATAAATGATTTTAGGGTTAAATATGTTTTTAGTCCCTTAACTATCAAGCGATTTTGGGTTTAGTCCTTATTCGAAAGTTTTGTTCATTTTAATACTTTTAATTTTGAAACTCTTATAATTAGTCCTTAAAATTGGACGACGTTAACTTTTATTTGATGTGACAAACGGCGAGCCAACATCTGATGCCAACTTCCCTTTTTACTCTCTGCCACATTGCTTTTCTTTTTAAAAATCAGATTAAGTGATTGCATTAGGGTTCTTAACTTACTTTTTCTTTCAATTGCAACGCTCCTCTCCCTCATCACCAACTACGTCCTCTCCAAGCCCAATTCCCCCTCAAGCTTCTCTACTGCACGCGCACTGTCCACGAGATGGAGAAGACGCTCACCGAGCTCCGCCGCCTCCACGACTACCAGCTCCTGCACCTTGGTCCTGCCGCACAGATTCTCGCCCTCGGGTTGTCCTCCCGGAAGAATTTCTGTGTCAATTCAAGAGTTCTTGCGGCGGAGAATCGCGACTCTGTGGATGCTGGCTGCTGGAAGCTGACCGCCTCTTGGGTCCGGAAGCTCGCCGTGGAGAACCCCTCTATGTCGTCGTGTGAGTTCTTCGAGCAGTATGAGAGGGCGGGGTCGTCCGCAGTTTTGCCTCCCGGGATTTATACTCTCCAAGTTTGGGTGTTTCTTTCCTATTGGGAAATATTTTAAATTTATAGTGGTTTGAGTGGGCAAAAAGGGATTTGGATTAAGGATTTGATTGTGACTACAGTTGTGATTTCATTTTGATACTTGGTATTTTGGACAAATGTGGTCAATGCAACTGCAATTGTTGTGTGATGATGTTGGGTGAACCAAAAACCTTGATTTTACGGTCAAAATCGTTGCTGTGGACATAGTTATTGTTTGAAGCTATTGAAAAAATATTAAGTTAAGAACCCTAATGCTAATCTGATTTCATAAACCAAAACGTGGCAATCACTTAATCTGATTTTTAAAAAGAAAAGCAACGTGGCAGAGAGTAAAAGGGAAGCTAGCATCAGACGTGGACTCGTCGTTTGCCACATTAAATAAAAGTTAACACTGTCCAATTTTAAGGACTAATTATAAGAGTTTCAAAACTAAAAGAACTAAAATAAACAAAACTTTTGAATATGGACTAAACCCAAAATCACTTGATAGTTAAGGGACTAAAAACATATTTAACCCATGATTTTATTGTATCATGGTCCAATGAAGATATTTTCTTTATTATATTTCTCTACATTATATTATCTTTCATAAGTTTATTTTGTATCTTAAAAAAATTTCTTGTTTTTCTTGTTCCAGTAACTCGATATTTTTCCTCTTTGTATGTATATCGCATCTACTCCAAGGTCTTCATCATCTCATTTGAAGAAATTGATTTCATTGTTAACAAAACTCTTTCTCCACGTAAACATACCTTTTTCTCAGTGAAGGATAGAACTATTAGTGAAATCATTATGAAGAGACCTTAAATCTTGCAAAAGACAAAGGTGTCTATCCTTTCAACTCCACTCTCGAATTACAATAAAAATAATAACACTTAGTAAAAATGTTTAAACATTTGTGACATCCAATTCCATTAATCTAGGATTTTATTCTTTAAGTGAAAAATTATAATTTAACGCAAAAATATAATTAAACCACATGGGTGTACAAATTTAAACATTTTTATCCACACAAAAAATTTACTAACCTTATTTAAGAAGGGACTAAAGTAAACACAATAAAGAAAATTCAAAGACTAAAATTTATAAAATTTTAATTGAATAATTAGACAATTAAAAGACAATTATTATATTACGCTTTTTAAATAACTTTTTTTTATTTATAATAAAACAAAAAAAAGTGTAGATAGAAATGTAGGGAAGTGTGAATAGTAAAATTTGACATTCAAACCTCTTTCATTTCAGTGAAGTTGAAATAGCCCAAACTGGTCCTGCAGAACAACTGAACAAATACACACCGTGAAAGTGAAGAAAGTAACAAAGGAAAGCCCAGACCATTAAATTAGTGTTAACAATAATAGTCTACAGCATAAGCAAGCACGTGTCTATAAGAAATATTATACATTTCAGTCTAAATATTTTTATATCATCTTTATAATTTTAGCTGGAAACATAAAAAATGAAGAAACAATGTCTTAAAGTTCATGTTAACATTTTTCTGTCATAAAGAAAGGCAAAAGTGATTCGCATATATTCTTAAAGGAAGTACAATACATTAGTGCATTCCAATACTAATCATTAAAATTTATAGAATTGTTTTGTTAGATTAAAAAATTTATAGATCTTGATATTTTGCGATTTTCAGTAAATTATTTTATTAATAATAATAATTAATGTGTTAAAAAGTAAATAGCTATAATTTAGTTATATAGAATAAATTTCAAGTGTCCGCAATAGTAAAATATAGTATGTGAAAACTAGATTTTAAGTCCGAGAATCGGTTACGTGTAACGAAGGTGTTAACACCCTATTGTGTCTTTTCAAAGGTAGTATCTTCCTTAAAAAAATAATATAAAGAAACTATTAAGAAACAAAAAAATATTTTTTTGTTTCATGAACCCGACAAAGATTGACCTTGCTCCTACGTATATCCATTTATGATTGACAATCAGAGATCGCGTAGTTTTTTATGTAGAAAAATGTTTGTGAGTTTGTTTAAAAATCATTATGGATTGATTTAGATTTTTGAAAAGCTAACCCGACAAAGATTTGGTTTAACAAGATTGACATTTTTTTGGTTTTAAAGATATTGTATTTTTTTATTTAAGAATGGTGGGAAAAAGAAAGAAACCGGCCATAGGCCGACACATACTTATAAAAAAGTTTATGATTTTTAGAAAAAAACATTATTTGTGTGTAAGAAAAATAATACCTTTAGGAAAAACTTGAGAGTACAATAAAAAAGAAAAAGAATGGTGTAGAGGTGACATACATTTTTAGCTTTCAGTACTCTCGTATGTCTTCTTTGGTGATTGCCGTTGACAAAACCTTTATGCGTGAGAACCTATTTTTCTTTTTTCGTCCCATTTTTTCATGACAGCGTATTTATATACACACATGTAATATTATGGTAATCTTCTCCTTAATTGTGAATTAATTGACAACAAACAAATTGGGAAAGAAAATGTCTGTTTCAAGAAAAAGAAATCAAATAATATTCAAGACATTGATTATAATTATTGTCAGAAAATTTGTCCATTTTTAAAATCATTTTTTTCTCTTTAAGAGCAGTTAATGCAGCAAATTATATATAATTATAATATTGATTCAAATTATTTTCATATTAAACTAACATTTCAAAAATATTATGTCTGATAGTTATTATTTTATCTTTTTTATCCACCATTAATTATTATTTTTAGAAAAAAGATTACCTTACTCAATTGGAATTCGAATTAAGATTTCAAAAAGTAATTTTTGAACTGTTTGGTTTGAATTTTTTTTTTCTGGATTGAGAAATAATATTTTGTTCATGTATACTTATCTAAAAATTGATCTTTATAATTTATAAAAAAGATTTATGAAAAAGTTGATTTCTTTTCCAATAAAAAATTCTAGAAAAATTGTGCAGTTCCAAAAACATTATCTTACCATATACTATCTAGGAGCAGAAAGACAATGAAATTAGAACAGCAAATGTATGTTTTCCTTTTCTGTTTTTAAGGTGGCCTGGGTATCCGTGTTTGTCCCATCAAAGGTTGGGGAGTGAGAATCAAACATTGTCCTCTGGGGAGTTCAGCACCTACAAAGCAAGGGTTGGAACATCTCCACCACTGTATCTCTGATTATGATCTGTGCCCTCCTCATGTTCATGTCCATGCATGTGAATGTGACATTGTCACTGTCCACCGTAACCACTTGCTACCACTCCCAGGTGGAAAAAAGGAGATACAATTTCTGCCAACAAAGATGCTCCTGTCTAACTTCTTCACATGTATATATGCCTCAGCTTTCGCTAGGTTAACATCTAAATCTCAGGTACAACGTTACCTGCGTGTTTGCTTTCATGTTCTAGATATCATTTTTGACATTCATAGATGTGAATTTTACAAGTTATAATAGTTATAATGTTAATATCTTACACGTGATTCATCTATTTTTAAATTTGAACAAGTTTCTAAACGTACACTAACATTATCTGATGTATATATTACAAACCATGGTTAACTACTGTGGTCACATAATATGTTATGATATAGAAGATTGAAATAGGGAAAGATATATAGGTGGTTGATTTAATTTCATGTGTCCTACTCGTTGCTGTATCTGTCCCTAAGTCCCCAAAAGTGAACACAAAAAAGCCAGAGACATTCCTTGAGTCTCTTTCATTGATTTCAAGTCCACATCACACATGCAGCTAGCAGAAATGAAAACTGCTTTTAGTTTTACTCTCTATGTGAAATATGAGTACTACCTCATGGGAATTCCAAAAAACATGTACCCTCATTAAAAGCTTTTAACTAGGCATTAGTTTTGGTATACCAACAAAACTGTAGGGAATCCATTCCCGGTTTTTCACACAAATCAAGAAATTACACATAGCAGGACCTCTCTACTCTTATTGCATATGCATTTTTTTAATTTCTTACTCTATACCCAACTTTCCAATTTCAGTTCAAATTGATTTTTCTGATGTTACTCTCTTAGTACAAATGCCACACGGGTCTCAAAAACCTGAGCTGAGAAGGGAAAAATTCAAAATCATCAACTGATATGTATACTAGATGATGAGAAACATGAATTGCATAAGAAAGGAACTCTACCACACTTTTTTTCCATATGAAAATATCTGCATCCATTTCTACAAGCTTAATTTCTCTCTTTGTGCAAGTTTCCACTTAGCCCCTCAAAAGTTTGTCTTTGCTTTTTCAACATTTGTTTCTAAGGGTTAAATGTAGATTCCCTCTACATGCATATTTGTTCAGACAACACCACACCAAATTGTTGAAAGCAAAAAAGTAATACTAAAAGCCAGATTCTACACTAGGGATATGAAACTGAAATAACATAATAAGGTCTTGATTAAAACAACGATAAAAGTACATTAATTAGCGATATTAAATTTCATAGTTTATTAATTTCTTAAGTATTATAGCATTTAAGAATAACAGTTGGTAAAATCATATCAGAATACATAATGCAGTTAAAGGGTTTTCTTCGACCGAGAATTGAATAAGTGTTCAGTGGTCCTGGACTGACCCTAGATGATTGTGCTCTTCGTAGGCCCTTCTAACCAAACCTTATCCCGCCTCATCCTTTATAGGTTTTCAAAAATTGAATCATGCTCGTTCATTTTCTGGAACCTTTACTTTTTCCAAGAACAAAGTTTGTAAAGCTTTTCATTTCAATTTAAAGTCTGCAGTGGTTGATTGTTTTTGAAGAATAGAAGAGAAGCATTATTCAAAATGCTAATAAGATGTTTTTCGAGGTTTGAGTGAGGTAGAACTTAGCATGCATATACATGTGCTGGACCACATGAATTATAGCATTGAAAATGGATAGAGGGAAAAGAAAAGCAGTGTGTAACTGAGAAAAATGATTACGAGATTATATATATGTATCTAGCTAGCATCAGAGCAGACCGTACCTCTTATCAGAATTCGCAACCTTTGTATGGAAGAGGATTGGTAGCATCACGTGGGCTATCGAAGCCTAACTTATCTAAACCACGTTCTCCATTTATTCTTTTACCTAATTCTTTCATTTTGCATACCTCTCTTCTGTTCCAAACATCATTTGCTATAACTCACAATAATAACAGCATACATGAGGTTAAAACAAGTAAAATGGTGACTGTCAAAAGCATTTGGATTTTGTTTGATTGCTTGCTATACGCATGCAATGAGCAATTCTTAATCTACATTAGATGTTGAATGTTTTTGGTGTAAAGAGAGTAGAAGTTTTGGTGCAAACAATGTCACATTTTAAACAAAAACTTAGATGTGTCCCCCACAGTTGAGGTTATGATGAGTAGCTAGTCTTCAATTCTGGCATATGGGAAATGTGGGGCCCAGTGAAATTTGCTGTCATGTGGACCCTACAACATGGTCATTGGTGGTCAGAAGAGTGGGGTTTTGGACGTTCATATGAAAGTTTTGTCCTCTTCATTCTTATTGAATGTGCAAAGTAATACGTTAGAACAGCTAAATAAGACAAATAAACCATTCTTCTGAAGTGGGGATTCCCTTCACAATCGATTTGGGTGTGGAGGTCCAATCCCTTCATCTCTCAGTGTTCTAATATGTTCATCAATATCCACAATGCAGTGTTTCTGCAAAGGACCCTACCTTCTTTATCTTGGTGTTAAATGTTAATCACTCCACTACCCTACAGTCTTCATCATAGGTTTTAATGCATTCAAAATGATACTATAACTCAGTTAATGTTTTAATTGGCGCAGGCATCAGTTTCTTCCAAACATCAACATCTCATGTCGCTATGACAATCAAACTTATATCACTGAACTATTTAGTACATAATAACTATAAATATCATATACTATTAAATTATTTAACTGAGAACAACTTTCTTTTTTGGGGTTTAAAGTTCAAAACAGCTTATTTTGGAATCATGTTTCATGTTCCTCTAGTTTTTAGTTAATTCTCACAATCAAATATGTGTTCTTGAAAACAAAATGTTATAGCAATCTCTAGTAAAAATGTGTCAATAGTTTTGATAGAACAACGATTTTCAATAAGATATTCATGAAACACATCTCAATGCATTTTAATGCTTGTAAAACGCATCTCATAGCATTTTTTTTTAAATATATTTTGATATTACAATTTTTTTTTACATCTTGTCCTTTAAAAGAGTGTATTTAAAAGTTGAATAAATAGAATGAGGATGGTCCATAGATGAGATTCTTTAGACGTGTTTCCTGGACTGTCAAGAATTCTGGTAATTCATTAAATAAAATACTTCAGTCTTGAAGGATATTTTCTGAAACTAAATATTAAAGAAAGTGACATTACACAACCTCTCACCTCCTATTACTACCTTAACAAAACCTCTTTTAATTTTCTCTCTTCTTTCTGCCTTAGAGGTTATAAAAAGCTGCAGTTTATATGTTACACTATGCCATCATTCAGATTATTGTCTATGTCATTATATATAAATATGAGGCATGATGAAGAAATACGAGGGTTTCCCATCTCTGAGTGGAAAAAAGATATTGAACGAGTTTATTTGAGTTTATTTGAGTTTCTTTTAGAAAAAAAAAATAACATAAAATAATTATTATATTTTTCCAATGTTGTTTAATTAAAAAAAAACTAAAACAATTTATTTCACAAGCTAGTTAAAGTAACATATTAAAATATATGGGTACCAAACTGACTGAAAAAACAACACTTTCAATAAAAAAAACATTTTTATAATCAAATATAAATAATTTTTCTTTTGTAAAACTCACATATATTAAGAATTAATTTTGAAGAAATATTTGGTTTTAAAAATTAAACAAAACCCATAAGGTGAGAGCTGTTTATGCGAATGTTGCATTAAAAGGTTTTTCATCTTTTAAACCATGTGGTATTTTTCTTTTACACATGTACCACCTAGTTTAGGTGGGTGTGTAGGTTCCCATAGCCTATTGTGAGAACATTTGTTCATTTTTTATGGCAAGAACATTATGTTTATGGATTTTCAGTTATCAATGTTTTATCTATGTGAATGTATATTCTTGCAGAAACAAAATCGCCACAAGCCTTATCATATTAAACCTACCAACATTAATTATTTTTGTAGAGAAATTTTGTTTGGTTTATGTATTTGTTGAATATTGGTTTGTTAGACATAAAAACCTATGAGAAAAACCGAACAGTTAGCCTCTTTGGAGATATTTTATTAGTTAATCACCACATTTTCATTCCAGTGAATATCATTGTTGTTTTTAATGTAAATCTCTTTATTTTTTCTTTTAATCCACGTGTCATTCTTATTTAGATTATCTTTTTTAGGCATGAGTTGGATCTGACACGGAGAGTACTTATTTTTTTATTTCACATGCAAAAAAAATTGATTTATTATTTATTTGTCATTTATCGAATATCCGTTTAAAAATTATATGCATATGTTTTGAAATTTGCAGGTATTCATAAATGTTGGATACATGTATAACTTAACAAGTGCAATAGTGTGATAACAAGGATTGCATGAGTCTATTTTGATTGGTAAACCTCTAACATAAATCAAGTGTCATTGGTTTAAATATATAGTTTGCTATACCAACTACGCTTTTGTTAAGTTTGTTTATCTAAAACTAGTTTATATAGTTTGCTAGCTCTGATGCATTACAATCTATGAAACCCATTATAAAAGTTTCTTATCTTTCTCTTGCAATACGTAGGAGATTGTTATAAAATAATTATAATTACAAAAGAAATGTTAGTTTTAAAAATTGACCAACAACTTTTATTTTCTCATTAATGTTCATAAGTGCACATTTTTTTTTCTCATTAATGGTCAGTTTTTATTATTCATTATTGTGGCAATGATTTTTGACCAAGTTTCTGCACTATAAATAAAAACATTTTCTGCATTCCAAAAAACACACAAAATCAAGCTTTCTCTTCTCCTCTCAAACGGAATCCTTATTCCTCAAGTTATCTTCTTAGTTTTCTTTGTTTATTTTCTTATCTCTTTATATCTTGAGTTTATTCTTTTACTCTCTTTAGTTGTTAGTTTTGAGATTCTCAGAAATTTCTGAGAAGTTCCTGTTACACGTCTCGGGAAATTTTGTTTGTGATTTTATCAATTTTTCTATAACAAACCTCCTTTTACAAGTCGGTTTTGTAGGATTGAATTAGGTTTAAAGTTCACTTCTTAACAATTAAAAAATTATAAAATCATAAAATTATAAAAGGACTGAAATATTATAAAATTATTAAATAATAAAATTATAAAATATCAAAATTACAAATTAAAAATATTTAAAAATTACATAACTATAAAATTATAAAAAAATTATAAGATTGTAAAATTATAAAATTTTAAACTAAAAAAGTTGTAAAATGATAAAATTATGTTGTATGGTTATAAAATTATAAAATCTTAAAATTATAAAATCATAAAACTTTAAATTGATAAAAGTATAAAATTATAAAAATCTAATACTAAATATTTAAAAAATTAGGAAAATAAAAAATCTTAAAACTTTAGAATTATGAAATTATTAAATTTTAAAATTAGAAAATTTTAAAACTTTAAAGTTTTAAATTATAAAAGTATGAAATTGCAAAATTATAAAGTTATAAATTTTAAAATCATAAAATTATAAAATTATAAATTTTTTAATATTCTAAAATTATAAATTTATATAATTGTAAATTAAAATATTATATAATTTTAAATTATAAAATTATAAAATTATAAAATTATAATAATATTATAAATTTCTAAAATTATAAAATAATACAATTATAAAATTATAAAATTATAAAATAATAAGATTATAAGATTACTATATTACGAAGTTATGAAATTATTATGGCATTATAAGACTATGATATGAAGAGATTATCATTTTATAAGATTAGGAAATTATAAGATTAAAAGATTATAAAATTATTAAATTACGAAATTACGAAATTTTAAATCTTTGTAATTAAAATATTAGAAAAATATAAATTACAATTTTATAAAATTAAAATTACAAAATTATAACACTAAAATTACAAAATTACTATGTAATAAAATTTCAAAGTAACTAAATTTTAAAATTATAAAATTGTAAAATTATAAAATTATGAAATTACTAAGTTAAAAAATTATAAAAATGTATAATGTTATAAAATTATAAATAATAAATTATAAAATTGTGAAATTATGAAATTATAAAATTATAAAATTGAAAAATTATAAAAATTTAAAAACTTATCGAATTATATAATTAAAATTTTCTAAAATTATAAAATTGTAACACTATAAATCTATTAAATGAAAAAAAAAATGTTGTATAACATTATAAGATTACAAAATCTTGAAATGCACAATTTTAATATAATTATAAATTGATAAAGTCAGAAAATCTAGTAAAATTTTAAATATTAGAATAGTATATTTATAAATTTTTATAATTATATATGACAACACTCTAAAAATATCATAATAGCATCATTAATACTCCGTACTATCGAGTCTCAAATGAAAAATGTTTTTTAATTATTTAATAGACTATAAAGTTTTATTAGATATTCAATTAAAAATTGACAAATTTATCTAAAACTTAATTTAACCTAAAATTTTTAACTTTCTTTTAATTGAACTAATAATTTATAATTGTAGAAGAATAATAAGCTCTTTTTTTCTTAGATCATCCTAACATATAACACTTTGATATTAAATGTAACACTTTCACTAAACTATAACTATAATATTTATTCAAAGGGTTAATTCAAACTTTTAAAGATTTAAAATAGACTATAACTACATGTTCATCTTACACTAACATAAATTTCAAACTTCATATTATATCTATTTACTTCCAAGTTCAGCTATTATATTATTAAATATGCATAAATATCTAGTCATGTATCAAATGTAGTTTTAAAAACTAGGCTTAATATCTCTTTTGGTCCCTCAAAAGAGGGGAAATGTTCAAAATTGTCCTACCTTTTTTAAAATGTTCAAAACGGTCCCAAATTTTGAAAAAACTGGTCAACTTAATCATTTTTTGTTACGGCGTCAAATTTTTAACGGTGCAGTTGTCATCCTGGACAAAAGTTAATGACGTGTACAGTTTCTCTGACTGCGTGGAAACCCTAATTTCCGAACCCTAGCTTCCTTGTGCCGCCAACACCATTGGCAACCATAGGCCGCCGTCAGCTACCCTGTCATCTTGTCGCAACCTTGCCTCACGTTTCAGGCTCCCTAAAGCCGTGATTTAGAAACCATGGTTGCGCGATCACGATTACAATTTGGATCTAGAATCTCTGTCTGGATTTCTTTTCTTGCAGGTGCTCGCGGTTTGCGAAGGTGGAGAAACCATGGTGTGCAGGTTGCGATCTAGAGGTGTGGCGTGATGGTTCTACCGTGCGAAGAAAATGATGAACATTGGCCATGGTGGGTTTCTATCACAGTGGGAGATGGCGCGATTTAGGTTTGGTGGAGGCGCTGATGGCTAGCTCAAGGTTGGGCGAAACTCACGAGGAGATGACTTGAAGAGCTGTGGCGATGATTTAGGTTTCGAAAGATTTTTGGAAGTGGGGATTTTTCCGTTTGGGTTTCTACAGGTGTGTGCGAGAGAGTGCTCTTGCAATGGTCATGGTGGATGGCGGTCCTTGCAGCTCTACGGTGACCTGAAAAGTGTCTCATGGTGGAGATGGAAGTCGAGGAAGATGCTGAAGATGATGATGGAGGACTCGCGACTTTGGCGTTCGCGTTCTGTATTGGTGACAATGGTGGCTACCGGCGGCGACGCTGGTGTTGGGTGATGGCGAGGTTGCAGCAAGACGGCAGGGTGGCTGACGGCGGCCTACGGTTGCCCATGGTGTTGGCGGCACAAGGAAGCTAGGGTTTGGGAATTAGGGTTGCCATGCAGTCAGATAAACTGGACACGTCATTAACTTTTGTCCAGGGTGGCAGCTGTATCATTAGAAATTTAACGTCGTAACCAAAAAGGATTAAGTTGACCAAATTTTTTAAAAGTTAGGACCGTTTTCAACATTTTAAAAATGGTAGGACGATTATGAATATTCCCCCTCTTTCGAGGGATAAAAAAAGGTATTAAGCCTAAAAATTAATAAAACCATAAACAGAAGGAGAAAGATAAGTAATTTGAAATTGAGATGTTAATATAATAAGACAATTTCATTAATTTGATCGTAACAAAAATCATAATTACTTAACTTCAAACGATATTCCATAAATATAGATTTGATGTCTTTCAGGAGACTTAGGAAGTGAATCATATCACTAACACTGAAAACTTAAGCACCTGCAGTATGCAAATCATCTCATCATAATTTATGTAAACAAAAGTCAAAATACCTTACTTAATATAATTACACATTTTATGAATTAAAATTAAATAAATAATTAAAGCATATTTTTTAGTGGAAAAAAAAGTGAACGTAGTGTTAATATATCTATATAACATCTCTCCTATCCCAATTTGTTTAAATTCTCTATATGTATTATTTTATCTCGTTAGAAGTAAATACCTCATTAAAAGTTGAAGTAAACATCCTTCCTATAATATTATTTTCTAAGAAGTCAAATTATGTGTACAATGATTTTTTTTGTTAAAAATATTAGTCGTTTTACTCTAATGTAAATTTATATCAAGTAGTGCCTTGTAAATTGTTAGACACTACTTTAAGTTCAATATAAATGTATCAATTTGTGTCGGACATTATTAAATTTAACATAAAAAAGTTTGCCACCAATATAAAAAAATTACATTGAAATGAGTATTTTTAAATTTGTTGTTTTAATTTAAATATTGTGTATCAAATGAAGAATTTTAATAAAAAATGAAGAATTACTGAATTAGAAAACGAAACATAGGAGAAAAGTTAGATTACATAAAAAAGATTGAGTTGTATAAGTTCAAGATAGTATCCTAAAAACCTAGATATCATTGAATCCGTTCAACTCAATCTTCTCTCCGAATGGTTCAACTTTTTTCTAAGTTTAACCTTTCTGTTCAATAACTTTCCTTCATCTTTATGAAATATCTTTCATTAACTTTTCTTCGTCTTTATAAAAAATCTTTCATTTGATATGTAATATCACAAACTAAAACAAGTTCAAAAATGTCCATTTTTATTATAATATTTTTATTTGGTGGTAGAAATTAATCAATATGAGAATTGAGGTTCGATTTAGATTTCGGGTTTAAAATGTCATAGTATAAAGTTGCAACTCTTTTTTTACCAATACGACATAATCTTACAAACAAAACAAAAAGGACATTAATACAAAGTCATTGAGTTTCCAATAAACATTCATGATCACAAATGAAAATGTAAATATTAGAAAAAAAATTCAAAATTCAACGGAAACACAAAGTCGATGACTTAAAAATTGTTGGAGTGCAAACAAAGTCCCACATTGAGTGAAATAAGGACTGGTCAAGGGTTTATATACACATAGATATCTCCAATGATAAGAGGCCTTTTGGAGTGGTACCAAAAGCAAATCTGTGAGGGCTTGGCCCAAAGCGGACAATATCTTATCATGTGTGGGAGTTCTATGTGTGTGTCGAACCTCCCCGAACCTCCCCCCAACAGTACGCCCCCCCCATGATCAGGTGAGCCTGGCAGGAGGCCAGTAACGGACTTCCGCAGTGGGGGAGAAAAGACCCATTCACTGTTTTCGTACAGTGAAAAATGAAAAGAACCTTGAATCTGATATAAAAAAAAATTAATGTCAGACATCTTTTTATCCTATATAAAACAAATCAATAATTTTAGAAAATGTAAATGATCTATTTTGCCTAAGATAAAAAAATGTGTTACAGAAATCTATTCCTCCTATTTACAAAAATGAAATTGCATTTTTTTTTCATGAACTTATTCACTTCCATACATAAATTAAGTAATGTAAATTATCATTTTTGTATGAACAATTTATGAATCTCCATATATTTTTTATTTATAGAATCACTTTCTATGAACCATTTACAAATCAAATACTTTCTCTATGAACTATTTATGAAATCACTTTCTGGCCAAATATACTTAACTTCCGTAATATTTTCAAATTCTTTAATAACTAATTATAATAATAATAATGTATGTATCATATAATAAAAAAAAAACTAAAATATAGTCTCTATTTATATATATATATATATATATATATATATATATATATATATATATATATATATATATATATCAGTTTTACTCCTTTAAATTATTTTTCCCTTAAATATATTCTTAACATGTAATGAAAAATTAATTAGATCAAGTCTACAAAATTAAGTTACAAAAGATCAAGTAGCATATGCGATATGAGAGTGAGCATAAGTTACTCAATTAATTAGATGAACTCCTATCAAATTAAGATACAAAAACTACTATACACTCACAAAACGCAAGAGCTTACACCTTTATCTTTTCTATTCCCATCTTCCATAAAAATGCATCTTCAAGAGGAGGAACTAGCATCAAAGAGATTCTGAAAAATGGTTTCTTTTGATATATCATATCATAATAATCATATTATTATAATAATAAAAATAAAAATAAAATAGTAATAATAAAGCAACCTCCTATACGTATCATTATTATCTTTATGATCATGTGAAGTAACAGAGGGAATTGATTAAGTTTAAATGCCTCCAAAGTCCCTAACGGAGAACGGAGTTTTCTCCGGCATGTTCCCGGAGTGGCGTAGCCCTAGTGTCAGTGACACGTCACCTGCGGTGGTCCCAAACCTAATCAGTGTCGAACCAATGTCAGAAGCGCCAGGACCAGTCCCAAACTCCGCCGCAACGAGGCTACCGTGCCGGCATGAGTCATCAGCCCCCATCGACCGGGGAAGCTCGGAGGGCGGCGCCACCTCAGAGGCAGTGGCGGTGGTTGAGGAGTTGGGTTGTGTTTCCGAGAAGGCTCCCTGTGGCCTGTTGTTATTTATTGGAGCGAGTGAAGGGTCGCTTTCGGTGTCGGATCTTTTGGCTGTTGGTGGTGTCGTCGCTGTCGATGTTGTTGGAGGCGGTGGTGGCGCTGTTGCTGTCGATGCCGTGGTGGAGGGCGTTGGGGTTTGTGCCAGTTGGTGGCCACTGTTATTGCTGCTGCTTTGGTTTCTCTCTCTCTCCTCTTCTGCCCCTTCAGCTTCCTTGAGTTCTTGTTGGTACATGTCTTCCACCATGGGTTTCCACAACCGAACCCTTGCATTAATGAACCAGTTTGATACCTGCACAAGCGACACGTTTAATCAATCCACCACCTTCACACAAACACCCCCATGCCAGTAAATACTACTATGATTACTACTCTAATGCCATGTTAACAACTATGCATTTATACTCACATGACATGTCTTTGATAAATCTGTCATCTTGTGATGAATGAAAAGGAGAGTATTTTTATTCTTAAAATCCTACGTATCTTTTGACCCACTAACTGTAATAAAATTATTAAATAACTAGTTGTATTAGACAAATACCTATAAGATGACCTCAGATTATAGTTTTGCTAGCTGCTTTCTTTACTTGTTCAATTGATAATGATATTTTTATCTATTGGCGCATAGATAACTAAACAACATAGATTAAGAAAGAAAAGAAAGTTCCGGCATGCATATATTTATATACACACTCATTAAAATATAGAAATATATATCCATGCGCTTGACACACTTGGGGTTGATTAATGTTAGATAAGGTTACGATATATATGGCATGGAAAACCTCAACTATGCATGTGATATTGACCTTCATCAGTTTTATATTTCTACAAATGTCGATAAATCTTCGTAGTCGACTCCCTCTTTATCAAAGTGTTTAGTATGCATCATTAGACAGAAGAAAGAAATAAAAAGAGAGAGCAGAAAAATAAATGTTAAATATATAATATCCAGGTTAATGATTGAAAAAATATTATCAGCTCTGATATACCAGAAAAAGGAAACAAAAAAGATTGCTTTCTGACTCATTACCGTTTGTCCCTCCAAGATAAATTGTAATTAGGCCATGAAATATTTTCTGAGTGGAGTGGCATATAGGACAGCGAAATGACATTTGAGAATGATATTGCAATTATATGTAGTATATAGACTCTACGAGGCAAAGCTATTTATCAGCAGATTGTTGTTAGAAGCTAGGGACAGTGCTAAGTATAGCCCAATGTATATATAGACTCCAGACTGTTTCCTACCTCATCTCACTGACTCTTAGAGGGTGCAGGCAACCATGAAACAGGTAGGAAGTTATATACTATACACCGTGTTTTTCTTTCCACCTAATTAGATCTGTGGTAAATTGTAGCAGTAGCTTTTTCCTTTGGATTTTGGTTGTTCAGGGAAAATACAAGGTACACACTGTTGATGCAGAATTGCAGATGTACAAAATCCATTAAGAAAACATACAGGAGGAGGTACTGTTTAATGAAAAATAATGAATACCATATTTGTAAATATATGTATCATTGTTGAGGGCGTGGAGGCATAGTTTTGTTAGTCTTATGTATCTGACATTTTGTATGTACAAAAGACATTAAATGATTCAGATAGAACGTGCCAAAATTAAGAATAGGCCTTATCTTATGAGAGTATGGCATTCTAAATTAGCTGATTATGTGTAAGTAAAGAAAAGTAAACTAACATTGTGAATTGGCAGACAAAGATGCGTGAATACGTAAGATTGACATTAATTGACTGAGTATATAGAAGCATAAACTTGTAAGGAATTTACCACAAGGAGATTATGATATTTCCCAAACATTATTTATTTCCCTTATTTATGGTCCCCATTGTGTAGTTGGGAGAAGTGAAGCCAATTGATATGAGAGAGAAAATCAGTGACAGGGAGAGGCAGGAGATTCTAAAACACTATACTTTGATCTTTTTTTGTTTTAAATTGAGAAGAAACAGCAAAATTTCCATGTCCTATTGCCTCTGTACTTATGCCTGCTCTTTCAATTTCAGAATTTATGTCACCAAGGAACATCTTAATTTCAGAATTTATGCCACCAAGGAAAAGAATCCAAAGTAAATTAAAAAAAATGTAGAAATTTTAATAAGGTTGTTTTTTAAGGAAATCATGTAAGTTAGTTTCATTAAATATGTCACAAATAATAACTGTACCAAACCCTTTGATAGAAAAAAAGAAGAAGTTAAAGTGGAGAGAGGAAACTAGGAAACAATTGAACCCACATTGGTGTTTGTCTTTCTCTAAAGGGAAGAAAGATCAAGAAGGAAAAGCACAGAAAGAAACCCCAAAACCATGTAAGTTGCATCTGAACTTACTGCTGGTCCCTTCTCATTGATCTCATCCATATGTTTTCCTTTTCTTCATATTATTGTTATCATGTATGTGGTCCGTGCATGTAATTAATTATTATTACTGTGCTGTGCTACACTACACAAAAATTGTCTCTTTCTCTTTCTATTGTGGAAAGCTAAGAGTGGAGGGGACGAACCTGATTTCTCGATAGCCCAGTCTGTCGTGCCAACAGATGCTTATCTGCATCGCTTGGGTACCTGAGAAAGAGACCAGAAAATGACATCAGAGTCCTTGCCTTAACCGTATAAAGAGACACCCAGCTTTCTGTACCCTTAGCTGAGTATGAAACCTTTCTTTCTGTCCCTTCGTGGGCGTGAGAATCTAAGAGAAACAAAGAAAGATCTACGTCCTAGCTGCCATTGCAGAAGTAAAGTAGATCGCTGTACACACTGACCACTACTCTCTCAACTTTCTTTATCCCACTTACCTATCTTTACTGCATTACCTCTTTTCACTTCTTGGCATAATAATCCCATCTCAAATTTTAACACCATAAAATTTTTCCAAATCTTCTCTTGGCAGGAGTAGTAATCCTCTAATTTTTATTAGGAAAACTACACAACAACATACAAGAATATATATAAATACGAGAAGAACGAAATAAAAAGAAACAATGAGTGTGCCATATACACACAAAATTTATACACGCTGTTTATAAGAGAGAGAAAGAGTAGGGAAGAAATGAAATTCCGGTTAAACCAGTAACTGGTTACATATATACATGCATGTATCTATCTTTCTATATCTTTACAGCTTTTGGCTGTCGAGCTTACATGCATCCCAAGGACTCTGCAGTATTAATGACTGTTGTAAACGATCCTATGCATAATGGCTTTTAGATTCCCTCTTTCGGTCTTTCCCTCTGCGACTCTTTTTTCCCTCTTTGTTAATTAACGGAAGCCCTGCTACTTTTTTCCTGTTATGGATCGCGGTATCTATCGTGTTGTGTGTTATGCTTTTTCACATTTTAAAATTAAATCTCATTATGTCTCACTGTCCCTCTCCTTCACAGTCTCGCAATCATTAACTGCCTTTTCTCCTCTCGTAAGTCTAACATACCACATTTCACCCCTAATTATATCCAAGTAAAAAATTAGACCACATCCTCTCCTCCACCATACTTTTCCCCCTCTAAAGAAATCAGCTTTGTTTCATCTGATAAAACCCTTTTATTTATAGAGTTCAAACAAACCCTTGTTTCAATGCTATCCTACTCATAAAAGTTTGAATGTTACCCTAAATTTACATGTTTAACGCCATGAGGATTCACTTGTTTTCCCCAAGATTTCTAACTCACATTTTCGTCGTTTGAAATTTACCCCGTAGGTTAAAAAATGTAGACAAACAAACATGAACATGCTCATGCCAATTTTAAGGATGACTGGTTTTATATATGTAAGTAATAATGAAGGAGAGAACATGAAACAACGTACGGATGAAGGAAATGCTCGAAAAGCCAGGCTCTCAAAATGTTGACAGATCGTTCTGGCAACCCTCTCTGGGGTCTCCAAGCTTCCTGTTCCATCATCCCCATTTGGTGAAACGCTCTTTGCTGTCTCAAACTTTGTTCAAGCATCTTGAGCCTTGGGGTCTCTCCTTTGGTCAACCCTGAGTTCCCTGCCCCATCTTTCTCTCCCAACAGCTCACAACTATGCTTCAGTTGCGCTGTTATGGCATCCTTTAGGCACCTAAAGTGACGAGACATTGCTTTCTGCGCAAGTGCTGTGTATGGCACAGCAGCACCAAAACCCATCACCATGTCAAACGAGTTCACCACCATGTGCATTTGCTCGCAGTAGTGGCTGTATCTCCGATCTACCTGCAAAACCGCAAGAACCTTTTACAATGTCAAAAGATGATATTAATAAATTATGGTATCGTTATTAATTGGTAGGATGCAGTGCTGAAAGAATCACCTGTAACAGTAAATGCATGTTCCATCTCATTACTCATATCATATTCATTGTGCGGTTTGTGAAAAGCTGGGTGAACTAACCAGCATTAATTAAGGAAAGAAATGGGTACATGTATGGTTTAATTAAGAATACGATATATGGGAGTTAATTCACTCATGCAAATAGTGAAACAAAAACACACGTGTGTGAGGGATATACATATACATGACTTTTCCTTAATAAAAAAAAGGCTATGGAGGAGTACTTGTTGTGCACAGTACGGTCAATGCGAATGAAGAATGTGCTTGGGTTTGTTTCATTTTGAAAAAAACAGTTATAGAGAAATTGAATTGGGAAAAGGATAGAAAAAGAAAAGACTGTTCTCCCGAAATATATATATATATAGCTCTACCCGGTCATCTGAGATGTGAACAATGGGTTTCACTGCAATATTACTAAGATGGGTAAGGATCCGAAGGAGCAGTGGTGTTTCTAACAACTTGCTATGCAATAATATATATGATTGGTGATTGCCTTCCATCTGTTTGGTGAGTCTTAATAATCAGAAGAAACGTCGCTTCTTGATGGACGTATTCTCCTATAATGGTAGTGTCCCGGTTTCGCACTTTCACCAAACAATATATATATTTTCTTTTGTTAAAATAAATCCGAAAAGACTCTAAGATCTTCCCACCAATCGAATCGCGAGATTAAAAAATCGAGTAAGGATTAAAATAACGATCAAATCCTCACCAACTGATCCTAAGGAGTGGAACCCTACTATACCAGCCGGCTTTTCATTTTGTTGAATTTTAGATACTCGCTGGAGAACTGTGTTTTATTATTGGACTAAGAAAATAATTAAATTCGAAGACCTTGACTCTAGAAGAATGAGAGAAGGTAAGAAGAATTCAGAGGTATAGAGAAAGAGAGAGAGAGAGAGAAAGATTACATGCCTCGTCAAGCATTGTTAGAAGTTTGACCTTCCTCCTTTGATGCTCAATCCTATCAGCTGCTGACAAAGGAGGAACATCCTTTGATAAAGACGAGGAAGCACCGCCGCCGCCGCCGCCGCCACTACCTCCAAGATTGGAGCTAGGGTTTGAGAGTTGCCTATTGAACTTGTTCTTCTTGAACTGGCCCCTCCCAACACTGCAAAACTCTTCAAGCAATTCCTGAGCAGCCTTGATATACTTTGAATTCCTCAAGGCGTTGACAACACCTAAGGATGATGTGGACGATGATGCCGCAAAGCCAACATGCCCCTGATGGGTTTGTCCCAACAATGCTTGGTGGTGATGACCCCCGAGAGCACTCTTATAGGAAGAGGGTCCTCCACTAGCTTGATTGTAATACAAAAACCCACTATCCCCCATCCTAAGTTCCTCCGCTTTCGCAGCTTCTAAGGAGGACGACAAGGATAAGGAAAGTCCTTGACCGTGACCGGGGCCTTCCACAACCGTACTGGGTCCTCCTCCATCTTGAGCAGTGTCAGGGAGCCACGTGAATTGACCAAAAGACCCTCCTGAGCCCGGAGGAAACGTGGGAAGTAACATGTGGAGAGTGGAAGAAGGAGGCGGAGGGGGAGAAGGGGATCTGGTGGTTTGCGGGTTCATGAGAAAAAGCTGCATGGCAGCTGCTGAGTCTGCATTAATGCTTGACATCTGATGGTGATGATGGTGGTTGTGGTGATGATGATGATGTTGATGCTGAACTATGTTGCTGCTGCTACTGTCACGGCTATTCACACTGCTATGATGATGATTCTTGGAATCTCCCAACGGTCCCAACCCGGTTAGCATCCCTTGTCTGTTTCCGTACCACTCGCTGCCACTACTGCTTACTGCTCTCGCCGACGAACGAAAAGTCGTCGTCATTGATTGCTGTTGTTGTGCCTGATGCTGTTGTTGTTCTAATAATTCTGTGGCACCGGGAGGAAAAGTGAACATCTCTGATAACATCCCTGCAGTTTCGTATACCGGGAGGCTTCCCGGTTCGTCTTCTTCTATGGGAACCAAAGTTTGCTGTGGCTCGAAGCCCTGCACCCTTACTTTGTCCCTACGAATCTGCTGGTGCTGCTGTTGTTGGTGAGGGTCTTGGTGACTCATGGTTGTAGCCGATCTCTGGAACCCATTCGGGAAGCTGAAGATTCCTTGGTGGTGGTAATCTTGGGACATAGAATTGGAATGGTGTTGCTGGTATGTCTTGGAGTGAGAAATAATAGAAGGAAGGGAAGAAGAGGGTGTTGCTATTCCCATGCTAAGATCTTGCTCATCATCTTCATCATCGTCCTCTCCCTCGCCTTGTCACTAATCGAATTGATCAAGGATCGTGCCGGAATAAACGAATCTGAGAATGAGAACAAAAACAATCAACCACATCATGTAACTGAGGTCAATTATACACAAACCATATAGAGATAATAAAATGGAAAGAGGAAAGAGAAGGAAAATGGGTTTATATAGGCTCCTCTCATGTTCTTCTCACCTAAATGGTAATTTTCATTTCATCATCACTTTCACCTTTGTTCATCATCTCTTGTATATATATATATATATATATATATACACACACATATATGTATAGATACACATATATGTACCTCTTAGAGGTGAAGGGTATGAAAGGATGTGAAGCTCTCAGACATCGTTTTCCCTTCTGTGGTATTGAAAGCTTCTTGAATTCCTCCACTCTCTCTCTATCTACCTATCTGAGGGACACTCTCAGACATATACATACACACTACACGCTCTCTCTCTCTCTCTCTCTCTCTCTCTCTCTCTCTCTCTCTCTCTCTCTCTCTCTTTCTCTCTCTGTGTTGTCGCTCTGTCGTCTGTCGTCTCTTTCTTTCTCTTTCGCTCCTTTACTTTCTCTTTGTTGCTCTTTGCAGTGAGTGTTTTTGCAATCGCCTTGTGGAAAATGAAAGATGGAAGTTGCACACAATATATAAAATTGAAAATGGAGGCTTTGGGGGGACTCACATATCTGTCTCAAATAAAACGCAGTGTTTGGGTTGTGTGTGAGAGAGAGAGGAAAGAGAAGCGGTCGCTGTTCTTCCTCTTCTTCGAACTTTCACCTCCTCCTTTAGTATTCCCCCTACCAATAATGCCTTTTTATATTTTCTTTTATTCCACATCACACAAAATTAACATATGTGGTAATAAATTGCAAACCAAACAAAATATTCATTTTGTTAAATGACCACAATGACCTTATGAAGTCCAGACAAACAGTATAATAGATATTGAAGCTAGCTAATAACAAAAGAACACAACTTCATCGAATTATAAACCATAACCAACTAATTTAAACCGCTAACTTGTTATATATTTAACTGTGTTTTATGTGATTTATAAATTACCTCTAATTTTTCACTTCTTTATATTTACACGTAAATCAGCAAAATATATCTTAAATTATTTAAACAAATGTTTTTGTTAGTAGAAATGTTGTGAAAAAATATATTTTGTGAGTAAGTGATTTATTGGGCAGCATTTTTGAAATGTTGATAATAGGAGGAAGAAACGTTGGATTTTATTGTCATTTGAATACGTCCTTTGGAAACGAACGCAAACTACGGAATAAAATAAAGATAAGGTGAGTAGAAAGTCATCTCGATGATCCAAACTACCCCATCTTTTTTATGCGATGGAATGACAATAAAGCCCTAAAAAATGATTGCAGAGGGATGAAGAGGCAAAGAAGGTGTGAGGGTATTGGGGGTATTTGATTTAGTACTAATTGATGAATTAATAGGAGGAGTGATGTAAGATAGGGGGAAGAGAGAGATAGTGATAAATGGGGAAGGGTAAAGAAAGTGGATGGATGGCACGTGCCATTGGATGGGCAAAACAGACAAGTTAGGTTTAATTGTGTGGGAGACATAGTTTCTGAAAAGCACCCATAACCGCTTTAAGGAGGTTTGGCGCTGTCACTCACAGCCATGTTCATTATTTTCCCTTTTTATGAACCCTTTCATTTTTACTGATGTTTCTTATGTTTCGCCTTCTCTTACTTGCATTTAATTATCATCTTAGAATGGTGTTAAGTGTTAACTTTAACTTCTCACCCTCATTCACCTCTACGGAAAATCAATGCTATGCTACTTATTCATTCAATGAACCCACATGTACAATAAATCATTTCAAACATCTTCTTAACAACTAATATTTTTCTTTTTCAAACAGAATATTTTCAAATATTATTCTTCAATCAGAACATATTTCAAAATTTTCTATCTTTAAGAATATTCCTTAACCTTTCATTCATTTTTGTTTTAAATTTAATTTATATATTTAAAGCACATAAAATAAGCATTTATTCTATAGTATATTTAAAATTTCAGATTTTATCTTTTAGGTGTATACGTGAAAAAGTTTCCAGTGGTATGGTTTGCAGTAAAAAAGGTGCACAGGACTATCTCTCCATTAACGTAGAAGGTTAGTTCGTTTTAAAATAATTGCGTAGGATGATGAAAGGTAAGACATGCAATCTATTAATTATATATTAATAAATCAACATCTGTTGGTATGGTTTATTTTCTACAAAATCATAAATTGTAATAAATTGTACCAATCTATCAACAAACAAGCAAAGGCCTATAAATCTTGCACTCTTCACAATATTACATATTCATAGGCATCGTATGTCCCAAAAGACATGAGTTTTTCCTATTTATTATAAAAATTAGGCAGCACTGTTGTTCTTTTATATACCAAGCATTGCATGTATTGGAGTATGTAAAAAGTGAGACTTTGACTTTTCCAGACACAACGTACTAAACAGTTCCTTTCACAAAATCTCTCAATGATAAATAAACTAACTTTCGCTAAACTAATGAAATATTTTCAACCCTATATATAGTTAAACTATTTTTTGCCAACCTAATGAAAAGAAATTCTCATATTGAAGTTTTTTTTTCTTCATTTCAATGTGCTCTTTACATGGTCTTTTTTTTTTTTTTTGTGATCGATGGTTTGGATGGATGAATATAATGGATGCATAATTGAGTTTTAATTTTTTTTTCCCTTTGAATTGTAGCATATTTCCTCTAACATGGGCTGTTGGTGAAAGAACAAGAAGACTTGAGTTTTAAATACTTCTCTGAATGAGAGATATGCTCTAGTTAAACTTAGAAATTTTGAGTTAACATGTAATTATATAAATAAAATATTTCCAATTTGATGTTAGTTATAAGTAAAAACATATTTATTAAATTAGTTTTTATATATAAATTATACCAATTTAATCTTTGCTACCATTATTTTTATTTCACACTGAACATTTTTTCATTCAACTATATATTGTTCTTAAATTAGACCATATCTATGCGTAATATTTTTAATTCGGTTTTATATTAAGATCAATTTGAATATATATATATATATATATATATATATATATATATATATATATATATACACAAAAAAAAATTAAATATGAATGAGCTAGTATACGTGAAAGGGTCAAATTAACACTGTATAAAAATGTTAACCCCAATAAATATTAAACATTTGTATTCATGATAATTTATTATATTTTTAATCACAAATACAGAATTGAAGAATTTTTTTTCTAAAGTAATTGATTCTTGATTGAGTATATATATATATATATATATATATATATATATATATATACACACACACACACCCTTTGTTACGATTAAAGTTTATATGTCAAAATTTAACATCTATTTATATATGGATAAGATTGTTTCTTATTGTATTAATAATATTTTCTTTAGTTGAAGAAAGAAACAACCAAGGGGCAAACGATTTGTATATTGGTATAATTTATTAAGTTACTCCAATAAGTTAAACCCCATATTTCCCTCCAACAATTAATTAAATGGCAATGGAATTATTAATGAAGAAGTGCTGAAAATATCTTTCCAATGTGATGCATGTATAATTATTTAATATTTTTATTGAAATGCATGAGAAAAGAAAATTACTTACTCAGTGAATTTGCCATTAATAGTAATCAGTTGGGTGGCGTATGGGTGTGGTATCTCCGAATGTGGAATATGGTGATCAATTGTTTGATGTTTCCATCAATCTCAATATTAGCATAAGCTCACTAATAATTTCTCCCATTGGTTGCTAATTAAGCAGAGATCTTCATTTCCCGTTTCCCCATAACTGGTATAAGACAGTTTGTACTCATTTTCTCTTTTCGAATAAAGTTGTAGTTATAGTTTTACGGAGACATAAAGGAGTTTAAGCAACCATATAAATGCATGCTCTTAAAAAGGTACACTAATATAAAGTCTTAGTGTACTTCTTTAAGTACACAATCATACAAATATGAAGAATTGCAATTTTCCTTCAACACAACAATAAATATGTGAAATTCTTAGTGGAAGTTGATCATTAATACCAAGTTTCGGGTTCATCCCACTGTGCTCATCGTAAAAAAAGTAATATGTGAATAAACAATATTTTTCTAACTAACAAAATTTTAATCAAATGACGAACAAGTCAACCCAACACTAAACTTAATTTTCTCATAAAATATTAGGTTTATTGCATACTTTGAGCCAACCTTAATTAGGTTGAGTCGCAAGTAATTATTTGTATGATTAAAATGAATATTTTTTTCACGTTTGTGTGAAGATGTAGTTAGAGAATTCGTAGGAAACAATATTGATTTACGAAAAAGGAATTGATAATATTTATCTGATATATGTGAGTGTTTTATGTTTAAATGAATAAATTAAAGTCGTTGACAATTATAGAAGCAACCTTAATATATGCAAGTGTAGAATTCCACAAAAATACATAGTGGTCTGGCCTTGTTATACCAGGGAGAGTATAAATACGTAAAAATATTGAATTATGGTTGCTTGATTGTTAACCATGGTTAGGTTGAATGAAAGATATAGTTTTATAATTAGAAAAAAGTTTGATGGGTTATTAATAAGTGAAAATTGTTTGGTTCCTTGGATTGCAAGTAGGAATATAGAATACGAAAATGGGAGAAAGAAGGAATTGTCATCTTAGAAATGCAACAAAGCTAGGTAGCTAGCTATAGCTATATATATATAGCTCTCAAACCTTAAGACTCGAAATTACTACTCATTACTCAAACACTCAATTGAGAGAGGGAAACAAAAGACTTTGCTTTTCTTTTTCAACTCAAAATCTCATCGACAAATTGACATCCCAACCTTCTTCCTCTCAACTCTCCTCTTTCTGGTGACGTCACATGAATCCCACCCACACGTACACACACAGCTCCCATTTCATCATTGCTAAAACCTAATTATATATCCTCCACTCACGTGCCAAAATCCCCCACGCACGTGTCTTTACTTTGGGAGAAGACCTCTTTTATGAACTTGTTTCTTTTTCTTTCTTGAATTTGATTTCTTTTACAAGTATTGTTTTTTAAAGTAGTTCACGTTCTGGCTGCGAGTGCCGCACTGCTTTGGGAAAGTTTGAAGGAACAGGAGCCACCCCTTTGTGTTTGGTGGTTAAACTTTTTAAAGCCTAAAAGGGCACAATAGCATAGCATTGGCTGTACCCTTTGCCTTTTTGGCAGCACTATGTGATTTTGTTTCAAGCAACAACCAAATCTCACCATCTCCATATATATATATATATATATATATATATATATATATATATATATATATATATATATATATATATATATATATATATATATATATATATATATATATATATATATATATCTATATATATATCTTTCATGCATCTCAAACACACGCATTCTCCTAAACCATATTCAAGCATAACATCAAACACCTAAGTTGCTTTGCTTTGCTTTGCTTTACTTCTTTTTTCATTTCTCCTCCACATAACCCCACCTGCATCAATCAATACGTATCTATCATGCAAACTGCTACCATTATACATTTGGGACCAAAACCTCCGCTTACCTCAATTTCATCCACATTCTCATGGCGCCGTCTTTCACTTCCACTACACAACCATGGATTTTATGTGTCTCCGACCACAATAACATTCGCATCCAAATTCGTTTAAAACTAGGTGGTGCGACATGGTAAAAAATTGTATGTGAGAAACATAGCTTTCCGTATCAAGATAACTTTATAATGTGATGAATTGATTGTAATTAATTAATGGGGAAGTTTGATAGCGGCTCATATTTATTCATATGATGTGTCGAACAGCCAGTGAGGTGCATCTTTCCAAGCCCACATTTTTCTTAAACACTGAATGACGTGCATCACATTAACTAGGTGGCCTTCCCACAAATCCTGTTTTTATTCATCACTATTAACTTAATTTGTTGACAATTTTCTTGAGTATCGTTGTTACACGTAGTACCAAATTTTGCCGTTTGTTCATTTCTTCTTTTCCCCCAAATTACTTCTATTATTAAGGAATTGGTCATACTTTCCAGGCATATCAGAATTATAATCAAGACTCACAGGAAAAGGAAATTGCATATATGACGATTAATGGTAGTTTCGATGAAGGGAGAATTTTTATATGAAGCTTTGATTTGTATTTACAAAGAAAGCTAGTATCGTAGTTTTATCTATTTTAATAACTCAGTATAACCGTCACGCAAGTCAGAAAAAAATTCGGGTGTAAAGAAAATAGAGGACTTGGAATTTATAAAAGGAAAAAACAAATGGAGTGCAAAAAGTGTGAGAGAATCCATTTTTTTACAGTTATTTAATAGACGTGACAGAAAAAGAATGATATTATATATAGTTTAAGAGAAAGTACATTAGAAGGTAAAATATATATAAAAAATATAAATGAATCCTTTATATATTATAATAGATTAATATATAATATATATTAGACTATAATATATATATATATATATATGTA
Source organism: Vigna angularis (assembly GCF_016808095.1). NCBI lineage: Eukaryota > Viridiplantae > Streptophyta > Magnoliopsida > Fabales > Fabaceae > Vigna > Vigna angularis. Next base: position 20,192,219 of record NC_068970.1, read on the forward strand.
TGTATATATATATATATATATATATATATATATATATATATATAGAAAGAGTGAGAGAGAGATTTGAAATATAGTATTCCAAATATATTCTATTATTGAAAACACTAGAGTAAAAAATATTTTTACGTTAATGAGTTAATTATTTAAAATAAATTACGTCACTTTAATAATCGTACAAAAATAAATGACATAAAAAGTTAATTTTTTTACGCCGATTAATCATGTAATGTAATAAAATCTTTTTAAGTTAGTTGAGGTAGAAGATAACGTAAAAGAGGACTCTCTTTTTTTTTTTGTTTTTCTTTTCACTTTCTTATGTAACTAGCTTAAATAAAAAATAAAAAGTAAAAATATTTATGACAATTTTTTACACTAGTGTAAAGTCTCATTTTTAAAAAATATAAACTAATCCTTTTCTCATCAATCCATAATCTATTATGTAAAACAATTGCTTTTTCAAGACAATTTGAATAATAAAATAATTTAATAGGAATACACATTAATTTTAATTCATTTATAATATTATAATTTTTTTTCTTAATTCAAAATTCAAGTAATATTTAAAAAAGTAATTATTAAGTAGTAATAATTTATTAAGACACAATATTTGAAATCTATTTTAAATTTATTCAATACAAAAATATAAAATTATATATATATATATATATATATATATATATATATAATTGTGATAAATAACTAACCTTTAATCGTTCTTAAGACATTAATAAAGGGTGGGATAAGAAATAAAGTTTTTAAAATTATTCATGGGATAACTTATTTTTTAAATAAGCTTATCATTGTTGAATTTTCAACCAAACTCACAATTGAGTCTAAATGTCTCTGTAAAGTTTAAATTCTGGGAAAGACACAACAGATTGTAGAATCTTCAACATATATTGAACTTAAAATTCGCAAGAATATATATTCATGGAAATACGTTATGTGATCAATTCAACAACGATTATTACATGCCCTTTGTTCTTTTAATTATGTAACAACAAAAGTAAATGGTCCAGAAACATCATTCGTGTATGTTTACATATATGGTCCTATATCATGGTAGTTTCTTAGAGCAATGATAATTTCTTGTCATATTTTTATAGTTTATTTTTCTGATAATTTATAAACAATTTATTGCATAGTAATTGTTCTGGGAATATGGATATATCCTTTGTTTTATTTAGTAGGTGGTAAGGTTGTACCATCATCGTACAATAGAATTATGTCACTAATTTACTGGCAAGACTTAGCTATTAGGCATAGAAAATGATAAAAAAAAAAGGCATAGAAACACCTAGACAGGTCCACAGAACCTCAACCTCACGATTAAACACACAACTCTCAATCATGCATGTGCATGGAGGATATTCTAGTTGCAACTAATTAATTATTGTAGCAACTCAAATACCTTTCAATAGCAACATCCTGTGTAGTTGGTAATACAAATTTAGTGATATTTTTTGTGTTGTCGATAATTATTAAAAGGATTAGGTAATTCAATTGGTGAATTCTATAAGTGAACAAATTATTGAAAGATTTTGTATAGTTAATAATTTATCAAAATATGAATTTTTTTTTAGTAATTTTGTTGGGTTATTCATATATATATATATATATATATATATCAATTATTAAATGTGTTAGGGTTATTATATTTCATTAGCTAATTTTATAAAGTGACTTAATTAAGTAAATGTGGCTGTGGACATATATATCATGAAATAATTATTGTGTAGAGAACATAAACAATATTTAATTTGTTGAAAGATCAAATTAAAATATTAAATTTTAAGAAAAAAGTAACCGACAAAGGTTACACAAATGGATCATGGTCTCCATCCGTGAGTTTATTCATCATTCTTCTTTCTTTCTCTTCATTCTATCGGAAGAGAAAATCAAGAGGGAACGTAAGATTCTCTATAAAGGAAATATGATAAACCAATATATGTTGTTCATTAATTGTTCCCCATCTAATCCTCTAGGTACATTTCCATTTTCTATTCTAAAAGTAATTGAGAATTGTTTTAATTGTGGAAGGGTTTATTCCTCATTAATTATTTGATGTGTTTGTGACTCATAACCTAACAATTGCTATTAGATCTCATGTTAGTTTATGATTAATTGGTATGAACCCTAATATGATTTTCCTTAATTTTATGAGAAATTTTGTTTATAAAATTTGAGATTTTTCATTAATTATGGCATAAAATTCAATTTGGTTCGTAAGGCTTTTGATTTAATGAATGCTTTTGGAGTAGTTTTGATTAAAATCCCCAATCTGGACCCTAATGTTGAAGAACACTAAATTGAAAATTAAAAGCCCTAATTGTTTCTGAAACCCTAAATTGGGAAAAATTCTCAATTTGTGTTTGATGATTCTGTTGATTTTTCACCACCAATACTTTGCGTTTTTGTTTCCCTTGTTGGTGCCATGGTGGAGCCAAACTTAGCGGGCAACTCCTTCGTCTTCCATGGACAATGGTCTTCTCACAACGGATTCTCGCTGCATTCGCAGCGATGATGGTGGTTTTGGTTATGGTTTTCTTACAGGAAGGCATGCAACTTCTTCTTCCTTCAAGTTCTTCGTCACGATTGAGAACCCTAGGATTCATAGCGGGATTTATGGTGGATTTGTGTGGAGGTGTCATGGCGTAGGGAGTCGCAACAGAAGGAGTCGCGTTGTGTCACGGTAGTGCGACATCACAATGGTGATTCGTGTTCCTAGTCAGGGTGAGTGATGAATCATTATTTTATACTATGCACTTAGCTTTCCGCACCGAATTGTATTAGTGAATTGTATTTAATTCTCTATTATTTTCTCAATTTCACTATTTGGGCTTAATTTGACTAATAATTCTTATTTTAATTAATTTGAATTATTTGAGTCTAATTATTCTCATTATTAATTACAGGAAAATTTTGAAATTATAATTAGGACTTCAAAAGGGCCACCACATCATTTAATTTTGTTTATAATTTTAATTATTATATTTTTGGACCATAATTAGATTTGGTCTATTTTTGGTCAATTTAGGAGAAGCCCATATGAGGACATTTTCGTCTTTTGCTCTCCCTTCTCATTTTTGTTTTCTTCTTCTTAGGTTTAGAGATCTTGAACGTCTTCCACCCCATTATAGGGTTTTTGGTTCTTTTTTTCATTCTCGTTTTATGTTTTGAATTCGTTTTATAATTTCATTGGTATTACTAATTTCGTTTCAATTTCTAATTTCGTTTTCTAATTCCATGCTTGAATTCGTTTTTGCAATTAGGTTTCCTAAATTTGATTTCAATTATGTTTTGTTCGCTGTACTCATTTTAGCTTCAATTTCGTTTCAGTATTGCTTTAGTTTCTTGTCAATTTCATTTTGTAGTTCTCCATTTCGTTTTCCATCTCTGAATTTGTGGAATTTTATTTTCAGACCTAGGATGTTTATAATTGGATATGTTATGTTTAATTTCGTTTTCATGAAAGTGTAAATGAGTTTGGGTTGATTAGGGATATTGCTTTGCTTCCTTGAGATTTCTAGATTATAATTGATGGTGCTCTCTTGCCTTGCATGATGTCAATTCGGTTTTGTGCTTACAATTAGATATACGCTTAGTTGCCTAATTGGTGTTTGATTTTCACTTAGTTAACTAGATTGTGGTGCAAAATTGATTAGACTTGTGCAATGTGTATGCTTAATTCACATTTTTGAAGATCGAATTAACCTTCGTTTAGTTGGTTAATTCGTGTTGATTAGGGCTGAGAGTATAGTTTGATTGTTGTTAGTCTGTGATAGGAAGCATTGCAATTGATCTAGATGCCAACCTATTTTAATTTGTGTTTGAATTCGTGCTTTAATTTGATTGATTTTAGTTCACAAAACTATCCATAAACCACCCATCACCACGTGTTCGACCTATTGCCTGAACCACATTTGATCCTTGAGAAACGGCCTAGAAGTCACTTCCTAGTCTATGCTGCACTCTAATATCATATTAATTTGATTCGGGTACAACCTTAATTAGTGAGGCTTGTGGATCTGTGGTATATTTGTTGTTGTTCACGGAGGAGTCGCGAACAACAAAGGTGATCAGCGGTCGATCGAGCTGGTTTGTTCGCTAGTTTACCGATCATATGGTGGATTTGTGGTGGTTCATAAGCTACAACATCAAAGGTGTGATTACTCTATTTTTCTATTTCACTTTGGGTGACACCACCGCATGCGGCGGCATGCTGGTTCCTACCATCGATTTTTTGGACCAGGTTCGGTTAGGTGCAGATCTATTCTTCAAGCTATAATTTGTTATGCAAGCTATGATATGTTATGCAAGCTATGATCTGGTTTTGAGATATATTTTTTTGGGTTTTTTAATGAATTTTTAAAATAAAATAAAATAAAATAAATAATTAATTTTGATTTTGGAATAAATAAAAATTCAATTTTGGTCTTGTTCATAATTTTAAATGTGTTATTTGAATTAAGAAATCACCAAAATGAATATTCTTTATCCTATTAGTTCATAAAAGAATTATGAATGTTTGTGTTTGTGTATATCCATGCAAGTATTGGTCGGCCCAAAGGAAGATTAATATTTGGCCGGATTACATACACTCTTATGATGGTAAATGTGTGATAATTATAAGGTTTTACGTGTTAATGATAAATCAATCCAAAGATAGATTTGTTATTGAACATGTTTTTATGTTAGTATTTGATAATTACACCAAGAAACCTCTAACAATTAATATTATTGTCCAAAGACCTTATATTAATAGAGCATTAGGTGTCTTGAGATGGGATAAACCATTATTTGAATATATCTATATAATTATTAATTTTATGATGCAAGCTTGATTCTTTTGTTTCCCTTGTATGAAATACAACTACAATTTCTTCAACATCTGCCAATATAAATTCGGTTTTCATCTTCAACGGTAGAAATTTTAAGGATTGGAAAGAGAAAATAGAGATAGTTCTTGGCTGCATGGATCACGATCTCATGTTAAGGATTGATAAACCTTCTTCTCTTACGGACTCAAGTCCCTCTGATGAGAGGAGAGAATATGAGAAGTGAGACCATTCAAATCACATGAGTTTGATTATCATTAAGCATGACATTCATGAGGTCTTTAGAGGTGTTGTATATGAAGAAATTACAAGTGCTAAAGATTTCCTTGTTGAGATTGAAATGCGCTTTGTGAAAAGCGATAAGACAGAAACAAGTGCGCTTCTTCAAAGCTTGGTTTCAATGAAATATGAAGGAAAAGGAATTTTGATAGAGTAAATCATGGATGTGTTGAACATTTCTTCGAAACTTAAAGGTTGAAACTTGAGTTGTTGGAAGACTAACTCGTATATTTAGTTTTGATCTTTTTTCCTTTACAATTTTGACAATTTAAGGTTTCATATAACTGACAAAAAGGAAAAGTGATCTCTTAACGAGCTCATTTCATATTGTGTTCAAGAAAATGAGAGACTAAATCAAGAAAAGACTGAAAGAGCTCACCAAACCAGTAACTCTAATGACAAAGGCAAAAGGAAGAAAACTAAGAATCCCAATAATGATGTTGCTAAAGGTCCATCACAAAAGAAATGAAAACAATTTGATAAATGTTTCTTCTACAATAAAATTAGACACGTAAAGAAGGACTGTATGAAATATCATGCTTAGTGTGCAAAGAAAGGGTTGTTTAAGCTACCTAAAGCGAATTGATTCTGAAAGATGGATCTATTTGGAGATGGAAAATTGGTAGAGCTATATAGAAGTCATAAAATATTATAAATTGTTATTGTGTACTGATTTTTTATTTTGGATTTGAAAGACACTTCAGCTACACCGTCACTTAGACAAAATTTGATTTCATTTGTTTATTTGGATAAATTATGTCAATTATGTTCTTTCGGAAATAATGAATTCAGATTATCTTTAAATTCAAGTGTTGTTTGAACCAATTCACTTTTGATTAATGATAATATATATATATATATATATATATATATATATATATATATATATATATATATTCTTGATAAGGTGATGTTCTATATTGTATAGTTAAATACAAAATTGCATGATACTGAGCATAATATTAACTTCACATACTTAACAAATAAGATCAACGACTATAAGTTTTATCATCCCAAATTAAAGATATCTTTTGACATAAGAACAACACCCATTCTTTGAGGATATTGAGTACGGGAGAAGAATAATGTTAGAGGAAGAGTCAGTGAAAGTGATTTGATTCATACAATTTCTTATGATGAAGCAAGCACTAGTGTAGAAAGGACTTTAGACGTCTTTTATTTTGAGCTTTTAACGTTTGATCTCTATCCAACGTTTATATGAGTGACGTTAATGAGACGTCAAACCCTATAGGTCAGACGTCTATATAGCCGTCGGGCCTATATAGGTCAGACGTCCGATCCATATAAGTCACATCCGGGCTCATGGTGATTCGAGTTTACAACTTTATATTTTAGTTGAAGAGAATGTATTGTACATTTTTTTTTGTATTGGATGGTTTTAAAAACATAGTGGAGGAAATTGGAGGACTGCAAAACGCAAAAAATCACCGCCGAAGAATGTTGCCCAAGGACACAATAATAACTGCACCAAAATCCAACAAAAACGCATTTTAATCGGTTCAAATGAAAGATAATGCATCAAAGAGTGATGTAATCGGACTAAAATTAATTTAAAACGGTGCAAAAGTGAGAAAACGAACCTGAAAATCGTAACTCATAGAGAGAAAATGTGACGAAGATGATGAACAATGAGTGCGCGTAACGGCTGTCTCGCGTTTGCGGTGTTTTAATGCCCACATTTAGAAGTCGGTTCCCCCATAACAAACGCCTAAAGGGCTTTAGAAGTCGGTTCCCCCTATAACAGACGTCTAAATGGAGTCAAAAAGTGATTTTTTAAATTCCTGAGTTGCGTATTTAGAAGTCGGTTCCCCCCATAATAGACGTCTAAATGGGTTTAGAAGTCGGAGTGGCGGGATCAGACGTCTAAATGGAGTCAAAAAGTGATTTTTTAAATTCTTGGGCTGCGTATTTAGACGTCGGTTCCCCCATAACAGACGTCTAAATGGCTTTAGAAGTCGGAGTGGTGGGATCATACGTCTAAATGGAGTTAAAAAGTGACTTTTTAAATGTCTGGGCTGAGTATTTAGACGTCGGTTCCCCCAATAACAGACGTCTAAAGAGCTTTAGAAGTCGGTTCCCCCCATAACAGACATCTAAATAGAATATAAAATTATTATTTTTAACTTTTTCGTTTAGTTTTGGCGTCTATTCGGGGGAGCCAACGTATATGAGTATTTAGATGTCAGGCCCCTCCATAACCGACGTCTAAATAGTTGTTTTATTTACGAAAAATGCCACCGATCATTTTTTACGTTGGAAATTCGAGGGTCAGACGTTTAAAGGGTGACGTTAAAAGTCTTTTATGCACTAGTGAAGTTTAGAATCTCTATTTCAGAATTTGTACAAATAAGATTTGAGAACTTATCCCATTACTAGAAGGTATGGAGCCCATTGGTAGTAAGTGAATATTTAAGACCAAGAGAGATTTTAATGGTAATATGGAGATGTATAAAGTTTGTCTTGTGGTGAAGTGTTATACTTAAAAGGAAGAGGTTTATTGTTTTTAAAGAGACATTCTCTCTAGTTTCATCGAAAAACTCTTTTAGGACAATAATGACTCTTTTTGCACATTATGATTTTGAGTTTCATCAAATGGATGTTAAGACGACGTTTCTTAATGACAACATTAACGAGACATATGGTGCAACCATAAAGCTTTGTTTCAGGAGACTCAAAGGATATGGTTTTCAAACTAACAAGATCCATTTGTGGGCTAAAATGGGAAGTTGGTTTCCAGATGAATGTTGTTGATGATCATGTGTGTATAAAAAATTTCAGTGGAGGCAAGTATATTTTCTTGGTCTTGTATGTTGATGGCATACTTAAAGGATTTGGCATGAAGGATAGTAAATCAGGGGATTCTCCAATTACTAAAGGAGACGCGTTCAGCCTCAATCAATGCCCAAAAGAAAATTTATAAATTCAAAAAATACAAAAGATTCTCTATGTTTCAGCGCTAGAAAGGTTGATGTATGTCCAAGTATGTACGCATCTGAAATAGCATACATTGTTGGGGTTTAGGTAGATATTTAAGCAATTCATGAATGGATCATTAGAAAGAAGCCAATAAAGTTATGAAGTTTTTTCAAGAGAGCAAAGGTTTATAAGCTCACGTATATAAAGGTAGACGAGTTAGAGATAAATAAGTATTCTGACTCAATTTTGTAGAATGTTAAGATAGTTTAAGATCCACTTCAGGTTACATTTTTATGCTAGTGGTGTGGTTTCTTGGCCCAGTAACAAGAAAACCCTTATGAACTTATCTGCTATGGTTGCAGAATTTGTAGCATGTTATAAGGCATCAAGTCAAGGAATATGACTGATTTTTGTCACAAGGTTGTGTGTTATATATGAAAGGAGTTGAAAGACCACTTAAGTTATATTGTGACAACAAATTAGTTGTGTTGTAGTTTAACAACAATAAGAGCTAGAGCAAGTCAAAACACATTGACTTCAAGTTCCTGGTTGTTAAAAAAAGGATACAGAGTGGATATATTTCCATAGAACTCCCAGGGACAAACTCCATGATGGTATATCTTCATAATAAGCCTCTTACAACCAAGGTCTTTCATGAGCATATTCCTCATATGAGTGATTTATATATAGTTTGAGGAATGTTTGGTTCAGTGGAAGTTAATCACTTTTGTATGTTTATGTTCTATGTTTGTTTGAATGTTTGCATACATTCTTATGAACACATTTTTTGATATATGATTTGTTATTCAAAAATTACACTTTGTATATTAAGGTTATTGTATTGATCTTATTGAAATAAAGTAAGGACTAGTAATTTTCACGCTACACATTTCATGATGAATCTATGTCATTTAGTTTTTTCAGCATTAGTGATCACTGTCATGTTTGGTTGCGATTGTGACAATGAAAATTGTTTTGGTTCTATATGCGGATATAATCAATGAACGAGATTTTATGCATATGCTCAAGGTATATAATGACAATTTTGAGCTCATAAAGTCTGACAAATTTGTAAAGATTTATATGTATGTATATATTTGTGATAAGTGGAAGATTGTTAGCAATTTTTTGTCATTTATATATAACAATTATTAATTGTATTAGGGTCATTTTATTTTATTAACCAATTTTATAAAGTGATATAATTAAGTAAATGTGGCTAAAGATATATATGTTATTATGAAAGGATTATTGTGTAGAGATCAAAAACAATATTTAATTTGTTGAGGGACCAAATTAAAATATTAAAACTTAAGAAAAAGTAATCGATAAAAGTTATATAAATGGGTTATGGTTCCGATCTGTGAACACATTCATCATTTCTGTTTCTTTCTCTTCATCCTTAGAAAATAAAAAAGGAACTTAAGATGCTTACAAAAGAGAAAATCAAGGACCAATCTATGTTGTTCACTAATTGTTCCCCATGTCTACTTTCCAAGTAAGCTTCCATTTTTTTGTTCTAAAAAAAATTGAAAACTAATAATTCTGAAAGGGTTTATTATTCATTGATTATTTGATCTGTTAATATTTTTTATTAATTTCACTTGTGATTGGCAAATTGTAACACTCAGAAACACTGCAATTTGTTGTAATACTAACCTCATGTTGAAAGCAGCAAAAATGTGAATAGTGACATCATCAATTTGTTGTAATGCTAACCTTGAAAGTAGCAAAAATGTGAACAGTGACATTATTAATGTTAAGAAGCAAGAGCGCACTTTAATTAATAATGATAGTGATTTGGTTAAGACTCAAGAACTTGTTAGTGTGGTGCTTGTTTTGACATAAATATATAAAAAGTTAGTGTATATATGTTTAGGTTGTTTGCGATGTTGGTGGTAGCTTCAAGCTAAACGTATATTTTACTGAAGAGGAGTACGTTTACACTTTAGCTTCACCCAAAAGTTTTATTTTAGAATCTAATAATGATTACGTTGACTAATAACGATGCCGATTGTTCTTTTGCAGCAGTACACAGATATTATGTCACCAAAATTAATTTTATCTACAAGTTAAGGTCATGGGGGTGATTGTAATATTTAAGGCAATACACAAGATCAACTAATCAAATGTGATCACAAGATATATGGCCAAATACCACATGCGTGCAATTATTTTTTTATTACATATTCCTTCTCTTCAGTTTGTCTTGTCTTTTGTTCCCATCCTCAATAAACCTCACGCTAGATTGGATTTTGATTTCTCCCATGAATTGTCTTTTCTATGCATACTCACGACTTATAAAATATAATCGATGATATTTTTTAAATAAAATAAACAATTTAATCTCGGACTCAGTTTGTATGTGACGTTATATAATCTTAGAACGTTTGTTTTGAAAGAGATCAATGTCTAATTGTTTTTAAACATTTGAAGAAGTTATTTGAAAAGGAATGTTCTTAAAGAGTTTGATGTTGAAGATAAGGAGACAATAACACGGTATGTTTGGAGAGGGATCAACGTCTAATTATTTTTGAACATTTAAAAAAGTTAGTCGAAAGACAATGTTTTTGGAAGAGTTTGACGTTGGAGGTATGAAGGACCAACAACATATCCTTTTAGACATCGCATACTAGTGGTTTGATGACTAATGATGTTAAAAACAATAAAAAAAAACAACTCAAAATTCTTAGACCTTAAAAAACCAGATACTTGGAGTCAATGTCATATCCATTTGGATGTCGAATTTTGTGTGGGTGGTCAACATCATATGATGTTTAAAATATTAAAAATTAAATGGAAAACCAATTTTCTTATACCCATTAGATGTCGACCCGTCTACAAATCTGAGGTCTAATTAGATATGATGTTAGCCGCCTAAAGAAATTGATGTCATGTGTTGTTTAAAGAATTTAAAAAACACTCTGAGAGCATTTTCCTTTCACTGTTTTTTAGTGCTCTTTTCTTAGGCCTTCCATTGACTTGTGTGACCACCACCAAAAGTAACTTTTCTACCATTTAAAGCAAATGCATTTGTGACTACTTTAGGTATGATTTTATAACTTCACACTAATTGTTTTCATGCAGAATTTGTGTTTCGAACACCTTTAAGCATGACCTGAGTTCTCTCTTCTCTTTCACTGGCGACAACACAATTATTTTCTTTTGTTTTCAATATACATTGCAAGCAATTTGTCTCTTGATTAGTTATTGGATGTAATTTTGGTCTTTTGTGGTATACTTAGCCAAATTTGAAGATACAATGGTTTTCATATACTTGGTCAAATCTTTTTAGGTATTTGATTAAATTGCATTTTTAGTTTCCATTACACTTTGTTTCTTGTTCCTTATGTGGCATTGGTTATTTTGTCTTCACCATTATTGTTTTTATCTTACAAAAAAAATTTAGTTGGTTTTTTTGACATTTTATTTTTAATTAAAATTTTAAAATATTTGTTGTATGAAATTTAGATTTATTATTAGAAGTTATTTATTTAAATAATTTTATTTATATTAAGATTTATTATAATTTTAGTTAAACAGTGAGTGAATCTTAGTTTTCAATTTGAGATTTAGTACAAATGATTAAACTTTTAATTATTTGCATTAAATCTTGAATTCGGACAGTTTGAGAAAATTAATTTTCATAATTCGCTATAACATGTATATTAAAATTTATGCATAAATTTGATAAATTTTCACTTCAAACTACTTTGTGTTGTTCTCCATATGCATACTTGATTATGGTCATGAGTGATCACTTTTATTTCGTGTACTTCAGATATCAATGCAAAATGCTCTTAAAATTTTATCAAATTTATGATGTTAGACTTTTTCGTATATATCTTAGCAAATTATGAAAAGTATTTTTTTTCAAATGGATAAGGTCTCACCTTATAAGAGTTAAAAAATTGAAATTGATTGAATTTGTTACAAAGGTTAGAGCTATATGCAAAGGTAGAACTCATTCATATTAAAATTATTAATTTTCGCATGTCAATTTATGACCTTAATATGTAATTACTTTCTTTATATGTTTAGTGTAACAATTAGCCAGATTGATTGGCATGTCTTGAATCAAAACCATTATTATTTGAGATGTAATTTGAGATTATTGGACTGATGTAATAATATATACCTTTGACAAATTACAAATCACTTTAAACTTTAGTATGCGTACATAACAAAGTTTTGCTATTTTTGTAGGGTTTTAAGAATCCATCATATATAACATATGAGAAAAATGAAAAAGTGAGAAGCATATATACCGATAAATTTATGACCCATAATAACAATTGTATTTTGCTTCAAACTTATCTAGAACAAAGTTTTTTATTATTTTAGTTTTAGTTTTGATAGCTTTTAATGTTAATTATATACTCGAAACTTTCAAAAATCTTCAATAACATTTTCTATTTTTTAGGTAATGAAAATTATAAATAAAAAATATATATTTTTTTTTAAAAAAAGATAGCATTTGAGGTTTGTTAGTGTACTAACAAATATCAAACATTATTATTTTTTGTTAGAAGTGTTATCAATTGGACATTAGCATGTTGTGATATCTTTTGTTAAAAAACCTAAGACTTTCTTATTACCAACGTTTTTGGACTACACTAGTACAATAAGAGGAAATGGCACCGGTTACTTTTCCTTATAGGCCCCGGTTCTACAACCGAGGCGTATACGAACGAGATAAAAAATAGTAGGTTTTATGCCTCGGTTGCTGGTCGAGTAAAAAAGAATAGGATTATGCCTCGGTTTTCAGATAACCGAGGCAGTAACATATTATTTTTTTTTTCAGCCATCCTCAACCGTACTCAGCCGTCCTCAGCCGTCCAGCCATTTGGGGGTTCATAGCAAAAACAACAACATATCAGAAATGCACAACGCAGAAGCTTCATAGCACAGTATACAACATCAACAAAAGACATCATCAACAAATCAGAAGTTTCGCAGTGGCCGTCGGGACTGAAGATCGCGTGCCCCAGATCGTGACGGTACCGGAGGCGGAGGCGACCCAGTCGCCGTTGAGGGAGAAACGCGCGATGGTGTCGGGCCGGAGGCGACCCACTCGCCGTTGGGGGAGAAACGCCGATGGTGGCCGAGGCGGAGGAGACAAACTCGCGCAAGGTTGAACGCTGATTTAGGGCTTCGCGATTTAGGCTTCGCGATCTGGAGCACTGTCGGAGGCAGAGACAGAGGCAGCAGTGACGGTGGCGCGGTGGAGGAACCCTATTTCCGGCAGAGGCAGAGGAAGAGGTCGCGATCTGGAGGAACCCGCGACGCAGAGGTCGCGATCTGGAGCACTGTCGGAGGCAGACGCAGCAGTGACGGTGGCGCGGTGGAGGAACCCTATTTCCGGCAGAGGCAGAGGCAGAGGTTGCGATCTAGAGGAACCCGCGACGCAGAGGTCGCGATCTGGAGCACTGTCGGAGGCAGACGCAGCAGTGACGGTGGCGCGGTGGAGGAACCCTATTTCCGGCAGAGGCAGAGGTCGCGATCTGGAGGAACCCGCGACGCAGAGGTCGCGATCTGGAGCGGTGGATGAAACCCGCGACGCAGACGCAGCCGTGGAAGAGGTGGAGGAACCCGCGACGCAGAGGAAGAATGGAGAGCAGGAGGAAGGAGAAGCTGAGGAAGGAGAAGCCGTGGAAGTGTTGATTTGATGCAAAGACGCTAAGTGCAGAGTGGCAGGGAAAATAAGCTATTGCTTTGGCACCGGTTAAATGGCCAACCCGAGGTATAAAGCGCTGGAAACCATTTACGATTTCGGTTCCTAATGAACCGATGCCTTTAAGTCTGACGTAGCAGTGATATAGGCCTCGGGTCTTAGATTAATCGGTGCAATATCGTTATTCTATCGCGGGTCTTAGCTTAACCGAGGCATATATGTTAGCTTTATTTACGATTCTGCCACCGCGCTTTTATATGCTTCGGGTTTACTTAAACCGAAGCGTATATAGCGATTTTAAATCCTCTTTTTTTACTAGTGTTATTTTCAACCCCGAAATTAATTGGATATTTTTAACTAATATATTAGAGTTTTTTCTAACATTAAATATCAAAATTAACTGATATTAATAATTATTTTTTTGATAGTGTTAACTGTCAATTTCATTATGGTCAAAATTAAGTTATGTTAATTTGACTTACAATAGAATGAACATAATGAGGAATTAAGTATGTTACGTTGACTTATAATAGAATGAACATAATGAGTAATTAAAAAAGTTAATGCTAAAGTTAGTTGGTATATGTTTGGTCACTCTAATTAGTTAAAAGGAAAGAATTAATTGTTTGAAAATTTCAATATAAAAAAATATAAATTTCATTATTAAATATTAATGTCAACGAACATTATTAGTGTTGACTTACTCGATTTTAATATGATAGAAAATATTATTTTTTAAAAGAAAATCTTAAATGAAAATTTGTAATTCAATCATATTTGTTATATATTCTAATTCTAATTTGAAAACAAGGTATTGCATAGTACTGGATGTCCATGAATGTATCTTTTATTCGTTTGTATAGTTTCTACTTACTGATAAGGTACATGTGATTAGATGCTCAAACCTTATAATTAGTATTGTTAAAAACATATAATTAGATTCACTATTTGATTGGATTGTATATCTTTACCAGTAAATAGAAATATAGAATTTCAAACGTTTTTTATTTACATGAACAAGATGTGGTGTGATAGAGGAAAGGAGAGAGTGAAGGAGGTTGGAAAATAAAAATCTGTAAACAAAGAGGTGGTATAAGAATGAAGAGAATGTAATCAGATTTTCATATAAAAAAGTGATAAATGAGGAACTCTTGGGTTTGTGAGATTCATTCTAGTTCATAATGAGATAAGTTTGGAGAGGGATCTTAATTATTTAACAATTGTTAAGTCAAACTCAATTTCAATTATATATTGAAAACGTAGTTATAAATATTGAAAATCAAAATAATAAAGATGATGGAAGGTATCTGATTTTTAATGTAATTTTGAAATAAAAAGAATTCGCTTTTTTTCTTCTAAAGTTTTATAACATAATTTAGGTCAATTATCAAAGAAAACGTGTATATTGTATTTAATTTTTAGTAATTTTTTATGCACATTACTCTCATTTTAAAATGAAACATGTAATAAAGATTGGATAAATATAATACAATAGATAAAAAGGTTAATGAACAGATTTAAGTTTAATATAATTCCTCTTATATAACTATTTAAAGATTCAAATTTAATAAATAATTAGTCGACTCAATTAATTAATTAAATTTGGCATGCAAAATCAAATAAAAATATTATTTACTCTAATTCTCTCTCTCTCTCTCTCTCTCTCTCTCTCTCTCTCTCTATATATATATATATATATATATATATATATATATATATATATATATATATATATATATATATATATATATATATATATATATATATATATATATATATATATAATAAAAAGAACTTTATATATAAATTCTTTTAATTCAAAGAGTTAATGGTTTTAAACTACAAACGGATAATTATCATATATATAAATCAAAGTCACAACAAACAATTTTAACAAAACTAACAAATTAAACATTCTAAAAAAATCTTAGATTTTATAACAAATTTTAAAATTTTAACTATCAATAAAAAATATTTATTGATAATAAATCCTTAAGCAATTTAGAATTTAAGACTTATGATGAACGTTTGGCAAGTGTTCCAATCGTTATTGTAGTAATAAAATATCGTCCTCTAGAATTGAATGAGTTGAGTATTAGATTCCTAATTTAGATAATTTTGAGCAACAAAAATATCAAGTTAAATGATGAACATAAACAAGTGATATCAAGTTAAATGATGAACATAAACAAGTGATTGAAATTCAAATAATATAAACAATGTTAGAGACTTGATTTCATAAATTTTCATATAAATTCCTACCCTTTTTCAATTGATGTGTGAATTATAATTATCCACTTGAGTTTATTAAGAGCTTTTTTACCCCTAATTTCTTAGATAGATAAACTTATCTATTGAATTCGAACCCCCAATCCCTTAGGTCAGTTACACAATTCAATAAAATCATGAAAAACAGTTATTATCTCAATTGCAAACTAATTAGTTGTGCCCAATTTCCCAATTGTGAAATGTGTTCTATTTATAATCGCAAACAATCTCCAATTTCCCAATTGTGAAATTGTTCATAGAATAGACATTAGAACATAAATAGAACACTGAGACAATTAAAATTAACAAAACATCAATTGAAAAGGTTCAGAAATTATAATCCAAAGTACTACATCAATTATCTAACAAAAGGAAATTTAGTTTTGCATCTTTTTAAGAGAGTGGTTACTCTCTCTAAGTAATTGTCCTTAATTTCTATTTAATCATAATCTGCTTGTGCTCTTCTGTGATTTCAATTCTGCACTTCACGTAAATCCACAGGTTGTGGTAAAAACCACAACTCACTTATGGAACTCTCTGTTTTGTCTTCTATTCTCTCGAGCTAAATCCACATGTTATGGAAACTTTCACAGCTCAGTTGTGGAACTCTTTATTTTGCATCTGTATTTTGGAGCAAAATCCACAAGTCGTGGAACTGTCCACAACTCGGTTGTGGAACTCTCTGGTTTCATCTCTTCATCTTAGACATCAATTCTTCTCAAATTGTGATTTTGGCACTTAGAATCACCAATCTACAAGAAAAACTCAAAATCCCAATGTATGATCCGAAACAAGGATAATGCATGACTAAATCATTCAATTAATGCAATTATGTATGCAAATGGTCTAAACTAAGATATGAATGCAATTACATTTTATTTACTCATCAACTTATACACATGTTTAGGAGTGGACAAATAGAACTGAACTGCACTGTACTACTAAAATCTGTACTGAACTAAAAACTAATTTGTCTAAACTGAACTGTTTTTTGTTTGAACTGAATTATACTAAATTGTACTAAACTACAATATAAACTGAACTGAACTACTAACTATACTAATTTTAAACTGAATTGTACTATTTTTAAACTGAATTATACTAGTTTTTAAAATGAATAATATAATAATACATGTTCTTTTTAATTGAAATTTATTTTAATATTTATTTTATTTTATTTATAAGTGTCTTACAAATTAACTTTTTAATTATTTGATATTATTATTTTCTATTTTATTTATATTTCTTTTATTATCATATGTGTATGGAAATTATTTTATTTTTATTTATTTATTTTATTTTATTTTTTATTTTTTATTTATATTTATTTTGTCATGAATATTATTTTACTTTTATATTTATTTTTTTAATTTTTTATTTATATTTTTTTTGTAACAATTTGTTAATTTTTTTGTCATTTGATATTTCTATAATATTAATTAATTTTGCTATATTACTATTTTTATGATATTTCATTATATAGTCATTTAATAAATTTAACGTTAAAAAATATATTTTAGCTTTAGTATGTAAAATAATATCATTTAAAAATAATAATATTGATATTTATTTTAAAGTAAGTTGATTTTTAAAATAAATAGTTATTTTAAAATATCATTTAGAAAAATATTTTTTTTTATACAGTCTTTTTTTCTTTTATGATTTCTATTACTTAATCATTTAATAAAATTAAATTAAAAAATATATATTTTACTTTTATTACTTAAAATAATATTATTTAAAAAATAATATATGTTTATTGATAAAAAAATATAAAAATTTGTGATAAAAAAATTATCTTAAAAAATTCATTATTAATTTTTTATGTGAACGGTTTCTTTTATTAATATTTTATTATTAAATAACATTTTCTTGGCAAGACAAAACAGTTGAACGAGAACTAGAGAAGAAGAAAGAGTAGATACAATTCTCATATGGATCAGTTTTTTTTAAGTATAATATAGTACAATTAACTATAGTGCAATACAGATCAGTTATTTTTGTCTAGCCCTACACATATCTTAAAATTTATTGGTATATGTCAATCATGTACATGAAAATTGAGAACGATAAATATAAAAATATATCTTTTGATTTTTTGTATACATTTTTCACCTCTAATGAAATATTAATATTTTAAACTTTTACTTGATTAATCACAATTTATTTTATATTTTAAAATAAAAATAATTTCTTTTTTTAGTGCTGATTAGATTAAAAAAATTATGTTTAGGCTTCATTACCGCGATTAAGAAATACATTTGGAAGGTTACTGAAGATACACTTAATAAGGATAATTCTTCTATATATCAGTTGTGAAGGAGGTCAACTAATGATGGTTAGTTCATTATAGCAACAATAATTTTTTTGAGTTTTTTTTTTTGTAAAGTGGTTTTTAAGCTTTTTCTTGACTTGTGCATTTTTGTTCCTTACAAAAGGGTTTCTTACTCCTTGTACCACAAAAAAATCTAATTGACATTATTTTTTTTATTTTATCTAGTAGAAATTTAAATAAAAAAAATATGAAATCGCACTTATTTTATAAGAATTAAATATATGCTTATTTTTATAAATATAATATTGGTTTAGAAGTTTGTGTGAAAGTATTTTATTTTCAAGAATAAAGGGCAATTATCAGTCCTATTTAACAAGGGTGTTTTTTTTTTTTTCATTTTATCTAATATGAAAATAAAATCCTTGTTTTTCAAGTAGTACCTTATTTTTTCAACTTTTTTCTCTTCTTTTTTTGGAAGTTTTTTTTTTTTCATTTCACTCTATATGTATAAAAGGGATGTGTTTTTTTATTTTTATTTCTTTCTTTGCATTGTATATCAGAATTGACTAGAAACACGAAACAGTCCTGAATTCAAATTCTCTCCTCAATAAAATGATTCGACTGATATAATTTTTAAAGAACAGAAGTGGAATGAGCTAAACATGGTTGTACTAAAATATATAGTTGTATGTTATTTGATAAGCATAGAGACTTAAAAGACAAGAAAAGACAATAATGGAAGACTGCAATAAGCTAATTTGTTTTTGTAATTTGAAGTTGATTCATGTTGCTTGAAATGGAAAGTAAAAAGGGGAAGAGAAGATAAGAAAAAGAGAAAGGTAGGAGAGCAATAATTAGGAAAGGAAAATAAAAAATTAAAGGGGAAAGAGTGTGGAGGAGAAAAGTACAAAAACAAACTGATGTACGAGGAAGCGTCAACGCCAAATTGTAACTGTCTCCTTTTTTTTCCCAATGGAGATGGAAAAGGAAAGTATGCAAAGCAAAAGGTAGAGCGCGACAAAAGAAACTCATCACTCATCATCTATTACTTCACACTTGAGAACCTCACAAATCATAGCTCTTTCTCTCTATATCTATCTAATCACTTTCTATCTCTAATAATAAGCAAATAAATAAATGGATGATAAACAGAATGCCACCCACGCTCTGTTTCAAAATGGATGCATGGTCCCTCCCTCTTCCCTTCTTTCCTTTTCTAGATGCTTCTCCTTTTTCTTCTTACTTTAGAGCACACTTACATTTACACAACCATCTTTCAACTTGTGACCACAACCTCACTTCTCTCGCTACCTCCTTTCTTTCTAGTTTTTCGAGTTTTGACCTAATCATTTGTACTACTATAATGCCAACTTTTGCACCTGCCCTCCCCTTATACGTACTCTTTTCTCTTCTCTACGAACCCTTTTCATCTTATTATTATTATAGTCATAATCAATCCATTAAGGAGGAATAAACCAGGTATCCTCTGTCAGAGATCAGTTTCTACATTTTAAACCTACGAATTCATTCTTTCTTACTGTACCTCATTATATATATTGTCATAACTAACGTCCAACACAAGAGACAAACTATTTCAATTTTGCTAAAGGGTGTGGTCCTCCAATTAGTTTCTTTCTTCTGCTCTTGCTCAGTTAAGGAAATTAAGACCCACTTATGATTTTCTTAGACTTACACACTCCTACCTCAGAGAAACCAATACATGTATATATATATATATATATATATATATATATATATATATATATATATATATATATATATATATATATATATATATATATATATATATATATATATATATATATATATATATTAACTGGGTCTATTAAATATCACATTTTTTCACTCTGGTTGTGGGTAGACTTTGCTTTCTGTATTCATAGATTCTGCTCTAGTTCCAGAATAGAATGTTGGGGATTATTTTTGCTACTGTATAATTTGAAACCAGCAAAAGAGGTTTTTTCAACTACCTAGTTATAGTTATGATGTATTTTTCTTAACCTTTTTCTTTCTTTTCTCTTTTCTTTTAATTTGAAAATATTCTCAAACCAACCTTGTTAACCAGATGTGACAAAAAGGGTATATTTTTTTGCAATTTGAATCCACTCATCTAAGCTTGTTATAACACCTTTGTTATTCCTAATCAAGCAAGCTAGAAACTAATAAATTTAGGTAAGATGTATTTATAGTCTTTATAATCAAAGAAGACTTTACATTGTTTTAGTTTTCCAAACAATATATTTTTTTGTTGACTTAACATTTTGAATTTTATTTCTTTTTTAGTAATAATGTAATATATAAAATTAAATCACATCACAAAAACATGTTTTCATGAAATAAATAAATATTACTAAGCTTTTAAAATATATAAATATTAAAACCAACTAGAAAAATTAAAACACCGAAACATTTTGAAAACATATTTATATTTATAGATAGTAAAATGAATTTATGAAAATAAAAAGTTATTTTTATCCAAATAATGGATCTTTTAGTCAGAATAGGAGCTATCACCTCATAAAAAGTGAAGTCTTAGGTATATAAATAAGTGCAATAATTAAGATTGATATTAATATAGTTCTGTTTGTGTGTGTTTGTTTACTTTTGAAAATAGGATAATCAACTTGCTTGTTAAATCTTACTTGGTAGGATATTATAAGTATTTAATAACAGACGAAAATCCATACCTACTGATGTTAAGGGCTAACCGAAATTTTCCTCAAATGGGGCATTTCTTAACACTCTATGGAGTTAACAACCAAGGATTGACCTTCTTGCTTTAAAATTAAGATCCATGGAGCTCTCGCATTACCAAACCCTAGTTTCTTCTTAAAATACACTTGCTTCTCACACCTCATTCGTGCAAAACGTTGAACCCTACCTAGGTAGAGACGTATACTAAGAAAAAAAATAATAAAATAATGCCAACATGTTGTCACCATATTTATAATTGATGTTATTCATGTCTCAAACAGAACTGTCCAAGACTTGTGCTTATTTTAGAGAAAGAAACATGTTGTTTTTGAAGAAACAAGTACCAGATATGCTTCTCCATGAGTATTTGCTTAAATCATCATAGTTTATTTTTATAGTCAAACAAAGACATATATAACTAGGTTTCATTTAATTTCTCAAACAATGGAAACAAATAGATTAATTAGAGAAAAATAACCAATCAAGTTCCCTTTTCCACGCTCTTGCAGAAAAAATAAGAGGTTTTATACATATAAAAATTAGATATAATTATGAATGAAGGTTTGTCTTTGAAGAGAAGAAGGGAACCGAATACCTGCGTGCTAGGTAGGTATTGATAATTAGAAATATATGATGGTGTTAGAAAGAGGGGATTGAGGAAAATACGAAAATTCCATTTTGAAGCTTTTGACTATTATTTCTCTTACAGCGATATGTAGGGCAGTCTAGTCTCTAATTTGATAGCCTATGTAATTAATTAGGCAGTTAGAGGAACCATGTAGATATCATCCTCTTCTGATGGGTTGTTGTTCTTGGGACAAGAGAAGCAGACATCCATGTCCTTCTCTACATGTCACTTTCTTTTGGATCATTACACCAAGGGTCCACCGTCACTCCACCCTTAGATGTGCAATCAAATTTATCAGAATAGACTTTTCATTAAGACTTGTAAAAAAATTATAAGTTGAAATGAGTTTGTTTAAAAATAAAAAAAACATGTTGTTGATTATGATAAAGCTGAAATGTGTGTATGAGTAGGTTAGGAAAAGGTAATAAAGGGAAAAGGGAAAGTGAAAGGAAGAAAAGCATTAAAAATTATGGGTGTGTGGTGAGAGTTGAGGTTGGGGAAGGGGTTTTGGGGAAAAGGGCATGAAATAATTGAAAGCATAGCACTTGTGAGAACAAAATGGGAGTGGTAGCTACGACATGAAAGGGGTTAAGGTGGTCCTCAACTTGGTCGTCTAAGAGGGTCCAGGTGGCGCTGCCGCCGGCCGGCAAGGGTGGCCACAGCCACGTGGGAGCTGTGGTCCAAAGCCCTCAGTGGTGTTCGCCATGTGTCGTGAGAAAAGAGGTGACAGCCTGTGCTGTGTGAGACCATCCTCGATCATATGCATCAGATAACAACCAACCATATCAGTTTTCCCCTGTTACTGTGTCTAAATTTTTAAATTCTTCTATATATATGTCTGTGCCACATCTTCATTTCCACTGCCTCTCATCCATGTTTAAATTTTAAAACCAAAACTCAAACAAACCAAAAACCTTTTATGTACAATGTTGAAAACTAGACTTCTAATATATAGTATCATCATCATACTTACAAATTAAACATATACATTTTTAAAATGTCAAATATACGTTAAATATATCACAATCATATGTTTAATCCTAAAATGATAAGTAATTTAAATGAATTTTAAAGAATCAAAATAATATTAATTTCATTAAAAACATTTCTAGAACAAAATATTTGTATTAACCAATTTTGAATATATTTTTTTATCTGTTTACCGGCTCTTACAC
This sequence comes from Vigna angularis, assembly GCF_016808095.1. NCBI lineage: Eukaryota > Viridiplantae > Streptophyta > Magnoliopsida > Fabales > Fabaceae > Vigna > Vigna angularis. The sequence continues at coordinate 20,215,008 of NC_068970.1, forward strand.
CGGTTTAATTCTAAATGGTTCTTTAAATTCATCAACGCTGTTAAACTCTTCTTCTTCTCGACTATGGCATTGCACCTGTTACTTCCCATGAGTAGGTTTGTGAAAATTTTGGAGATGTATATATGTACATTCAATAATATCATTTTAAAAAAAAATCTATTTTGTAAGTTAATTATTATTAATAAATCTTTGAATAATTACTAAAACATAAAGTTTAAGAATTCGACTTCTTAAAATATTTTTTTAATCTCTAATCAGTTTCGGCAAACTCACTAAAAAATAATTGTATCATAACATTATTGATATCATTAATCTTAAAATATGTTTTAGAAACTTATATAACAAAACTTATCTACTGTTACAATTTTTATTATCCTTAATACTACATTATATTACTAACTTAATTGACAAATTCATATATGAATTTCATTTAGTTATGGTTCATACTTAATTTGTATAGAGTTTTTTCCTATTATATTTATAAATTTATAAGCAACATGGTTCAACCTCATCTATACATAAGCCAAATACATTAGTTTATATTTAAAAGCATTTATATCAATTACTAATAGTATATAAATATTTAAAAAATAAAATTAATTTTTATAAAATAATTTGTAAAAAGATACCTAATAATTTAATTATAGATTATAAAACTATTTTTTTTTCTATTGATAATTTTTTTTAGCGTGACTAATAAATGACACTGATCCAAAAGTTTCTAATAACTAAATGGTATCTTTGTATATGAGATATGTTTGGTATATGAGATAGGGAACAGTTTGGTTTGGGAATAAGTAGTTATTAAAGGCAAAATAATACTTTCGCACTCCCTAAAATAAATTCACAGTTGACAATCCATTTAATAATACAATAGAATATACTAGAATTTTAAGTTAAAAAATAAAATAAATAGATTTAAAATATCATTAATATCTTGGATATAGTGATATGTTATTTTCTTAGTAATATTATTAGAGATGGGAGGTATAAATTGGCAAGGATGACATCCGGTTTGGTTAGACTTGTTTTGGCTTTATCCGCTAAGAGTGGATTAGAATGATATATCTTGCGTAAGAATTCAATTGTGTGTTAATTATGTTGGTCTAGTGATTGAACTATGAGTTTATGGTTAGCCTGTATAATAAAAAATCTTACAAATAACTATACTTATGTTGCAATAATAATTTTATTTTAATACTTTACATCTTTGTTATTCTAACAAAAATATTAAAATAAGCTAAGTAAACATATGATTAATATTTATGTCAAATAAATATGTTAAAGTTAAATTTCTTTTAGGAGATAAAAAAACACAATAAATTGTTGTTTAAACTAAAAAAAATATAGTAATTACTCAATATTAAATGGAGAACTGATATATACAAAAGAAATATAATGATTTTTTTTTCTGGGGTTATGTAGGTTAGTTCGCCTACCCTGTCATTAATCCGTATAGATTATGAATTATGCAAAAACCAACCTAAACAAAACAATGAGTTAAAATACTCAATTCATCGTGCACTTTTTTTTTCAGACAAACCCCTCCCACAACTTGTCTCACACTATCATCTCTACAAAGGCATAAAAAGTTTATTATCCACCCTTTTGAATAGAGCTGTCAAAACGGGTAATCCGGCCTGATCCAACCCAACCCATCACGGGTTGGTCACTTAATGAGTCAATCCAATCCGACTCATTTATTAACGAGCCGAAAAAATTTGAACCCGACCCACCACGGGTTGGTGGGTTAAACGAGTAGGTTCATTGGTTCACTTAACTTTTTTTCACCCTCTTCTTCTGAGATTCTTATAACATGTTACTTTGATCAATCAAATTGAAACAATAATAATTAGATCAATTGATATAATAGAAAATGAAATAAAAGAACTCTATTGTTATATATTCTAAGCTATCAAGCATAAAATTTTGTGTCAATTTAGTTTAATGAGACATACACAACCGTTTGACCAAGAAACTACATATAGTCGTTAACAAAAAATATATAGTAGAGGGGAACTTTTCGATAGACAACAGCACAACGCAGCACGAAAAGCTCTACTGCGAAGTAAAGGTTGTGCGTTTTGAATAATTAATTTGATTTCAATAAAAAAAAATAGGATTTGAATAATTAATTTGATTAATTTGATTTCAATAAAAAAAATATATGGGTTGGTGAGCCAACTCGGCTCACTACGGGTTCAATCCGGGTGAGCCGGGTCAAAATTGGCTCGCATCAAATTTTTCACATTTTTTTCCAACCCAACCCGACTCAAACGCGTGGTGAGCCGGATTGGCTCACGGATTTCAACCCATTTTGACGACACTTTTTGAAAATAGAATTACCTTATTATCCTTTAAATCACATGTTAAAAATACGCCATACATAAATTTTTTCAAATATAATAGATTATATGTAATTTAATGTTTTATTTTTATACTCTTTTTCCTTTTTACTCTTTGTATATTTATAGTTATTAACTGAACTTTTAGTTTCTATTATTTAAAAAACTACTTACAGTTGCAGCATTCTCCATTGTTCTCTACCTTTTTTTTGTTTTTCTCAACCAGGTTCCTATTTTAATTCAATAGGTTATTCATTTTTTTTTATGTTTGATATATGATTAATTATATGCGAAAATATATTGTACTATTAAATTAGCCTTAATTTACCATTTGAAATTCAATACAAAAACTATTTATTGTCTTTAAGTTTGTTGAAAAAATATATGATTCAAAAATGAATATAGGAGAAGACAGTAATTATTATTTATAGTATCGAATCTTAAATTGTCTAGTTAAACAGTTTAAAAAGAGTGATCATTTTTTCATAGTTTATTAATGCATATAAATTTTAATATACATGACTTAAAATTCATGAATATTTTGGAACCGTGTTTTGTATTGATCTTTGGGTGCATATTTGATTGTAATTTTTAATCATTTTTCATTTCATGTAACCTGGAGACCAATGCGAAATGCTGACAAAATTTTGTGAAATTTTATATATTTTAAATAAACTAAAGAAAGTGAATATTATTGAATGGAATAGGTTCTCCCTAGAAATGTTGTTGTAAAGTCTGAAAATTAAATAATTATTTAAAATCTGAGAGGGTCTATGGCAATGGTTGCTATTGGAACGGCTATCATAAACCCAAAATTATTTTCTTTTCTTTTTTCATTTTTTTTCTATTTACTGTTTTGGTTTTCTTATAATCGAAGAAAAATCTTCAACTATTGGCTTCGGTTCTGAATCGCGGCCTAAAGTCTCCTTTTTTTTTACCTCATCTTAATATGTCTCGGTTCTAAAATCGTTGTCATAACTTAAAAATAGTTGTTGTTGTATCCCTTCGCTGCACTAGTGATCAGTGCAAGGAATGATCGATAAAGTACATTAAGTTAATAGAATCACCCAACTGAAGGAAAAGGATGATAGATAAGATCATGATAGTACTATGAATGAAGAAAATGGATACAGACCAAGCCAACTAGTGAAGTTTTGTCAACCTAAGTTCAAGATTATTCCCAAAAAATGGAGAGCAAAATGGTCGAAGATGTGGATTGTCAAAGAAATAAAAGTTGACGGGAAGGTTAAGATTGAACATCCTTATTCCAGAAGGACAAAATTAGTGACCACTAAAAAGTTGAAGCCTTATAGGTGTGATGAAGAGAAGAAACACACTAGAAGAATTGATCATGAACCACGAATTACAAGCGTCGAGCTAAATGACATTAAACAAGTTCTGGTAAACTGACTTTGGCGCACCTAAAGCGTGAAACTTGAAAAGCTTGAGCCACATGAAGAAATTCAACTTAAAGGAAAACCTCAAGCACTGGACCTAAGGATAAGCCACAAACACTACAAGAAAAAACGCAATTACATACGACCAAAATTCGTATATAAGACCTAAAATCTGTATATAAAATAGTATTACATACGGATTATATACGGACAAAAATCCGTATATAAAATGATCGTAGATAAATTATATACGGATATATCCGTATATAATTTATATACGGAAAAATCCGTATATAATTTATATACGGAAAAATCCGTATGTAATTTATATACAAAAAAATTCGTATGTAATTTATGTACAGAAAAATCCGTATGTAATCCGTATATAACTTTATAGTTTTATAAAAAAAAATTAAATAATTCCACGTTTACACCTAATACCTAGAAATTTCATATAATTGATAAGAATCAAACATAACTGTTAAATTGCCAGATACAATATCAAATTGCCAAATATATTCATAATATATAATGTATAATATATAATTACAAGATTACAAATGTAACAAATTTACATATGATTGTGCTTGAACCAAATAATTAAAATATGAAAACTTTATTAGATAATTCTATAAATAAAACTAAAAAAATACAACTCTTATTCATAAAGACAATTACAAGAATTATTCGGTTTCCTGACCAAGTAAACACTAGCTCCTATAGCCTTAAGCAGTGCCTGAACCAAAAATTAACAAAAAGTTTAGTTGAAACACATTTCAATATATATGGACAAATAAAATATTTAAAGAAAATTTCAAAAACCATTAAAAGTTTTCTAACAGATGATGGCTTAGAATTAGGGGATAAAAAAGATCAATCAAATTGAACCACAAATCTCAGCAAATTTCAAAAACCATTAAAAGTTCACTGACAAAATCTTCTTTAACTTCTACTATCCCAAACCACAAATCTCTACTTCCTTTCTCTTGAAATGCTACCAACAGGCTAACATGGTTGCTATAGTTGAAACATAAATAAATATAATATAAATATACCATTGGAAGGCTTTCTACGCCCCTCAAAATTTGGATCATCACATACAATTACTTCAAGTCCTATGAAAGCTTGCCACCAAAAATGTTCCAAACACCATTTGGACTCTGAAACAAATAAAAGTTGTTGATTTATATAAAAGCCACTTGATGGTCTTCATTATGAACTGTGACTTTAAAAAAATTGCCCCAAATTTCATACGCCAATGTAGTGCTAAATACAAAAATTGCATAATACTTAATATTAACAAATATGGGCATATATAGTAAACATTCACTAAAAAGTAAATGCCCAAAGGTTCTATAAGATGAGGTAGCGGAACCCACCTTGATTACAAGTTCCTCGAAGAAGCTTTCAAACATATCCCTCTTCTAAGATCACGTCTTAATGATAATAAACTAAAAAAAAAAGCTTAGTATTCTGAAGTTGTATTAATGATTTAAAATGTGATTTAGGAGAAATCAATTAAAAACCCAAAATTTCAAAACAGAGCATACAAGAGTATAAGATATAATCAATGCTCAATAAATTGATGAAAATCAATGTGTAGTAAGATAAACACATATAATGCAAAAGTACTTTTGGAACTACTGTAAGGGATAAAATAATTAAATTCTAACAATTACATTCATCCCAAGCCAATATCTACATTCATATTTAGAAAGGCATTATCCCTTTAAGTATTAAAACTAGTTATTGATTTTCGTTAAAACTTTATTAAAACTAATTTGGAAAACATTATACAAAGATACAACTGAAGTTAAGACATTAAAATTTAGCAAAGGAAGTGGAAGACAAGTACTCAGTGGGATTTTATGAATTAAAAACAATGGTCCCTGCATGTTATCCTTTTATCCATTTAGCCAATATACAAATTTGAAATTAAATGATAATCCAAAATACTTCAAACTTAGGGAAATGCTTCCAGGTACAATATGAAAGATTTTTTTAAGAAAAGTAAAAACACATAACACAAACTATGCAATGTATCATTGACTCTTAACCAACCCAAAGATCCATGGCAGGAAAATTGAACCCTTTTTTCAACTTTATAAAGAGTTGATCATCATAAATTTCATGAATAAATTCCTTGTAGATACCCAAAATAATGTTGTTAAACATGCCATTGTTCTAACGCATATCATCTTGCAAGAAAGGATATGGAATGTGTGAAAGTGTATGCGTGGCCATATATTATAAATGGTGTCATGATGCACACAAATTGGCTCTAAACACACATACACCTTCTTCCTCACCTCTTTGCTTGTTCTCTGCTTCAGCTTCCACAGAAAATTGTGCCCTCTTCTGTGATGTTGCAGGTTCTGCTCTCTTTGAAATCCTTTGTTGCAGATCTCACAAATGAATTTATTTATGGCCAGAAGACTCTTGGGGGACAAGGCCATAACTTCAGCATCAGGGTCTGAATAGACACATTAAAATTCATATAATTAAAATGACTGCTTTCATCTCAACGAGTTCCAGAAATTTGAATAATTTAAAATACCTCCCAAGACTTCTACTAAACAGATTTAGGTCTTCTACAATTTTGCAAATTCATAAACACCTAAACACACATATACAACCAATACGAACCAACATCATGAAGAAATCTCACAAATGGACACACAAAGAAATAAAAGGGGAAAAAATTAAAAACAAGAAAGATGCTCCAGTCATTGCAGCAACAATATATTCTACATAGATGCAAATAATGTCTCAAATTTATCCACATTTCAAACTTAAAGCATAGAAATCACTTTATGTAGATAATGAACCCTAAACCAAAATAGTATCACTGATTGATATGATGAAAACATTGATCATTCAATATTCCTTAATGTTCATACAACTAACTAACACATCCAGAGCATTGATTTCTTCATCTAGTAAAAGGATTGATGGATTCTTAACTATGGCATGAGGTATTGCAATCCTTTATTTCTGTCCCCTAGATAGTTCTATCCCCCTCTCACCAACCTGCAAAAGAAATTGAATATCATGTGAATTTCCTTAGTTCCACGATCCTACTAAACAATATTCTTAAAGCAGGAAAAGAAATTTCTTTATGCAGAGACAGTGAATAAAATTGATAAAAACTGGCCTCGTGTCTTCTCCGCATTGCAAGCGATCTCGTGGCCTCGTGTCTTCTTCGCACTAACCCTAGACACAAATAGAAGAGGGAATTTGAAGGAGAACAAACCAAATCAGAGATAGGACTCACATAAACCCTAAATAGAGTAGGAACCCTAATCTGGACCGAAGGAACCCAAGAAAGGGAGGAAACTCAAAATGAACCGATTAATCGGTTCAAAAACGAGATTGAACGGTGGAAAAGAGTTTACAATCGGAGGAAAAACTTTTAAACGGAGTAAAAGAGGATTTAATCGGTGAAACTTCAAGAAAAAGGTGAAAGGATGACGAAACCCTAGAAGGAGATGAAAATAATCGGTGGAAGAGGAAATTTGTTGTTGAGTAGGCTGAGGCAACGAAGAAATATGAAATAAGATGATGAATTTGTGAAGAGAAAGGAAGCTTACGGTTGATGGTGAGCTCTCGAGAAGAAAATGCTCTTGCGGAAGAAGAACGCTAGAATGAAGCTGCTCTCTCCAATGCACGAGAGAGAAAATGGACGTGGCTGATGATGGAGTCTGAATGAAGACGTGGGAAAGGAAGAACGCGTGGCTACAAGGAGGGAAACAAAAACATGTGAGGGTTTCTTCTATCCGAGGAAAGAAAGAAGAAAGGATTTGTGGGGTTTTTCTTTATCCGAAATGAAGGAAGAAGGAAGGGTCACTGAGTGAGTGAGGGATTTGTTCAGGAGAGTTGTACTCAGGGTTTTTTTTTTCAAAGTTACAAGAAGTTCCAGGTTTTTTTAAAATTTTTCTAGTTAATAATTAATTAAAAATCCGTATATAATATCCGTATGTAATATGTTTAATACATACAGATTAAAATCCGTATATAATAATTTGTATGTAAAATGCAATTTTCTTGTAGTGAAAGACTTCTTCACATATAAGTTATCTTAGGGGCTCCACACAAAAGCACGAGATTTAAGCCATAGAGGAAATCCACTTTGAGAGGAAACCTCCGCAGTTGGAGCCATGAAGTCATTATTGAAGTCACACCCTGAAATGTTTACAAATACAAACCTCATGTCCTCATTTTAGGCATCGTGTGGAGCATCAAATATGTAGTAGTAGAGTAGGAATAAGTTTGTGAGACTCAAAAGAGATGCTTTCTTAGTAAATTTTATGCCTAAATGCTGCTAGAATTGTATTGCGATATTATACGAGTATTTGAACTCTCTCATGTTTAGGTTAGATGTAATCAATTCTAAGTCTTTACTTATACTTCTTGTATATTCATTTATGTTTTCATTCAATGTGTTTGTGAATTAATTTTTGCATGTTGTTGGATGAACTGATCACTCTTCTTATTTCACTAGCTTGGGATTGAGTGGGAATTGATTCCAAGTTCTGGCCAACTAATTCTCCTCTTACATTAAATGCTAGGAATAGGGCTAAGGCTTTAACTAGTTATAGAGTCTCGATCTTAATGCAAGTTATTCATTCAAGTAGTCATTGAAGAATCATTAAAGTTTGAAGATTTAAGGTTCTAGTTGTCAGGAATGGACCTAAAGTTACATTTAAAGAACACTCCCAAAATAGTGAATGATTTACGTAAGTACATAGACATGATCAGTAGTGATGTAGTGGAAGAGGATGAGATGAAATCCACTTATAGCTTTTACTTCACTCAATCTATATAATATATATTATTATCATTATTTTCCAAATACATAAACCAAAAAACAAACTATTAATATGCTTGTTAAATCTCTATAGATACGATAACCCTCATTTGGTTGTACTACAAATGACTTGGTGCACTTGTCAATAAGTCACACAACTGAATAAATCTTTTAAAACTTGATATTGTGTTGGAGATTTTGGGGCTTAAGTCTAATGAACATAAATTTTTTTACCCAAGTTTACCCATCACACCCCTTTTCTTTATGAGTTCTCTCACTTTGCACTTCATAATCATTGGAAGTCATATTCTTTATCAACGTGTTGGCTTCATTAGGTGTCTTTGATTTAATAATGCCAACAACTGAGGCATTCAACATCAACTTTGTTTATGCTCTTGGTCTTTCCAAAAGTATGTGGATTTGCATATTGGCTCATCAAATACATGCATAGAAGTCTTCCTAAGCAAACTTTTGAATTTTTCCCATGCTTGACTCAACGATTCATCACAATATTGTTGGAATGAGGAACTATCTTGCTTCCCTTGATTAACCTTTGTTAAGGAAAAATATTTGGGAAGAAATATTTTAACATCAACATCCCAAATAGTCAAGCTATTCTCAAGGAAAGATTGTTACCATACCTTCACACCACCTGCCAATGAAAAAGGAAACAAATTTAGACGAATAGCTTCATCAAGTACCTAGTTAAATTTTATCGTGTTGCTTATCTCCAAGAATGTAGTCAAGTGAGTATATGGATTCTCATGAGATAATCCATGAAACTAATTACTCTGCACCAAATGTATAAGAGTTAGCTTCATCTCTATGTTTGCTATTACTGCATTTATTGTAGGCCTTGGGATTGTGGACTCTATTTCTTTTAAGCTATAAAGATTTTACCCTATCACGAGGAAGGGAAAATCAGGTTCTACTACTAGTCCGTAATGCTTAAGGTTTTAAGAATTTTACTTTCATTTGATGATAGGTGTGTGACTTATGGAGTCTGAGTCAATGCATATATCTTGATATTGAATCTAATCTGTCCTTTGTTATATATTTTTAATCAAATATTTACAACGAATTTTAGCTATGGATATCTGCTAACACATGTATTTTTGTCATCCTATATACATAGATATAAAAAGTATGATGTAATTCCTTGGATTTGTAATATTGTATATAAGTTTATGACACTTTTTTTTGTTTTTTAGAAATTTTAAAGATTGAAAGCATTCTAACTACACCATATTTGTATATTTGTGTATAGTTATTTCATTTATATGAACAAACTTACTTAATACTTAACTTGGAACGATTATTAATAGTATAAATATATGAAATTGGTTAGAAAATATTAGTGTAATTTTACTGTGTTAAGTTATTAAATTTTTAATTTATGAAAAATACTTTAATTTTTATATATTTTTTTAAATTCTAATAAATATTTTTTTTTAAAAATAAAATAAGTTACGTAAATTTCATTTATTAAAATTATAAGAGATATGAATGTGTGTTTAAAAGTTGAAATGTATATAAATATAATTTATTAAAACCATAAGGGAGATAAGAATATTGTTTTCAAAAAAATCAATCTTCTTTCACTTTGTTAATATTAACAAAAAAGTTACACTCACATGTGATGTTTTCTTTTCGGATTTCATGTAATGCACTTTATCTTTAAATATCTATAAAAAAAAAACCTCAAATGTTTAAGGACATTATACCCATCACCCGTTTCTTTAATTATTTAAAAAAGTTTATAACGAATTATTAAGGTAATTTTTGGAAGATAATAAAATAAGATTTATGTGCAATCTAACAAAATGGGCGTATTATTCTAATATATTAAAAATTTATAGCATCAAGTTTTGATCCAAACAATTTTAAGACTTATGAATATTAAGAATAAAGTTATTATTATTATATTATACATATTTCTTATCTTATTATAAATATTATTAATGAAAATCTATTTTCAGAGTCAGAATTTAAGATATGAATTTTGTAAGACATTTTTTTAGAATATACGTTGACATAAAATAAATTTAATATTTTAAATCTTAAATAAGACTTATTTTTATGCCAACAATTAAATAAAATATTTATTAGAATGTGACTAGTAAAATATTCTTACATTGAAAAATATTAAAATATTATACTCTAATATATATATATATATATATATATATATATATATATATATATATATATATATGATTACATATGCATATATTAAATATATATTATTGACATTTTTAATTTATGCAATAAGATTCACAATTCTCATTCTCATAAAAGATGAAAAATATTCTCAAATGTAATTCTATTAGAAGTAACACTATAAAAAAATTCTCTAAACAATTTTAGAGAAAAATAATAATTACTCGTAATAGTGACAATTTAGATATTAATTTATAATTTAAAAACAATTAATATTTAAAATAGTCTATTCTAAATAAAAATTATAATTAGATTTTAAATTGGTGTCTAAATTGATCACTAACTATAGTTACTTAAAGTTTGACTACTAAAAGAATTAGTGTTTAAATTAGTTAATAATCTATAATTTTTAGTTTATAAATTAGTATTTAAATTAATTATTATAGTAATTAATTTTTTTTTCATTACTACTTAAATATTTTCTTGTAGTAGAACAAACAAAAAAATTCGATTTGTATAGTTTAATTAAAATCATAGATATGTTAAGACGGGTGGTTTTATTGGATGTGGCCCAATGGAATGTAGGAGTCCTCTTGTAGAGGCAATGTGACCTATTTTGAAGGACTTTTCTTTCATCCATATTATGGCCCAGTTTAATCCATAGTTTTTCGAACAATATTTATGGACATGACAGGCACTTTTGACATTTTCTAAAAAAGATTTGGAGGTGCATGAGGAAATCATAGGGTGCAGGGAGAAAGAACCCAATCACAACCAATGCTATATTAATGTATTATGGGCCAGCTTCGTCAATCAAGTCAAACTATGTGAAAATTATTTGGACTTAAGGTTATGGAGTGTCTAAAGGCCTTTCATTTATTCCAGTAGTTTATTTTTTACCTCTATAATGCGAAAAGCTCCTCTCTCTCTCTCTATAACATTTTATATTTATAATTTAAGATTAAATATATTTTTGGTTTAAAATTATAATTAGTTTCTTTTTAAAATTTTGAATCAATTTAGTTTCTTATCTTTAGAATAGCATGTATTTAGTTTTTTTAACTAAATTTTTGTTAATGTTATCATGAAATACATTTGAAATGTTAAATAAACTTAACACAATTTAGTTAAAAAGACTAAATTCACTTTTGAAAATATAAGGTTAAGAAGGTGTGTCTGTAACATTTGATTTAACTTTTAAAAAAATATTTATAGAAAATTATATTTAAAAATTATAATTTTACTCATATTAATATTTTAAGAATAAACTATTAATTTTTATTTTTACAAAATTTGCATAAATATTTCCAACAATATTTTTTTATGATTAGCTATGGTTAAAAGTCGCTATGACAATCTTAATAATTATAGAGTGATATGCACCTTTCTTTTTATTTATAAACATAATACTGCTATTGTTTAATTTTTTTTTTCTTTGTAGGTAGGTTTATCACATTTAGTATTCAATGATTATTTAGTCATTAAAATCATAATTTAAATGATACTATCTGACTCAATATATTTTTTTCTAGCATTTGTAGCAATTACTCAACGTCTTTTTTAGTCTTTTTTAAGTTTAATGTCTAATATTTATGAAGAGGAATTAATGTGATCTTGTTAGACTGAGGTTAAGGTTAACTTCATTAGAAGATAATAAAGAAACAGAATAATATTGACACTTTTTCTTTTACAGAAATATAAATATATCACTTTGTCAAATGATGTTCTTTTAAAGAACATCACATTCACTCATTTTAATAAACAGTGAGACACATGAAATAAAAAAAAGTTGAGAAGAAAACCTTGAACAATTCCTATGAATATTACTACCAAAAGATATACTAAATCATCCGATTTAATAGAAGATAACCTAACTCAATTATCCAGAAATCATCATATTGGAAGTGGGTTTGTAACCCTAGGAGGGTACATATAGCATTAGCATGTCACTGATGCAGGAGATCTCAATATTAGAGTAGTAGAGAGACTCGACCATGTTTTTATACAGTTTCTTCAAGTCTTATCATGGTTGAACTTCTCTTTCCTTCCATCAATCTTACAAACTTTGAATTACCTGAATCCTCAAACATGAAACTACTCGAACAAGCAATACTTGACAAGGGTTGGTCTATGAATTTGCACATTCTTTATTTCATATTGGTCAATAGCAACATCAACAATCTGGTCTATCTTCTCTACGTGTCATTAGTTTTTGCTGTTTGAATCAACGTTTAACGTATTATTTTTTCAATGACAAAGTTTTCATTTCCGCAAATGTGTCCAAGTTCATTCCTAAGTCGGAATTTGATATTATTTTTCGTAGGCTTATCAAAGATTCTCCCCATAGCTAAATAAAAATATAATTTGATTTTGATGAGTATGTATGTGTTATACGGTAGAAGACAAAACAGAAAGGATGAAAAGTATGCAGAAAACAACAAACTATGAGAAGGGAGCAGAGATGAGGTGATGCTTGTGGGCACCCAATTTTTCCTTTGATTCTGCCATGGCTAACCAACACTATACTAATTTTATAAGAAGTGAATTTTAAAGTTAACTTAATCTTATAAAATCAATTTGTAAAGTGAAATTTACAATCATTTATGTATAATAAATTGATTTTATTTATGATTGATGTAGAACTTTCAATAACCAGAATAAATATAATTAAAAGAATTTTTTTTATGATCGAATTTTATAGAGAAGTTGACAAAAGAATATTTTATGTTTAAGGTAAAATATAAACGCAATAAAATTTTGTTAGTTTAATACTAAATATTTTACATTATCATAGAAATGCAATATATGCTTATTTATTGTTTTTTTTCAGTTACAGTAATTTTGATATTTCAGTATCTCAATAACTAAAATTATAAAATTATAACATATAAATATTCACGGTAGTGCGAGATGTGTATATTATAATGTATTTTTAATGACTTTAAGTGGAACATTGTTAAGACAATTCAGTGGAATTTTTTTCTAGATCAAGTCAACGTTTTAATGTCAATTAACTAAGAAAGTTGTCTAAATACGTACAACGATAACAATAAGAATAATCACAATAAGACTTTTATGATGGTTATATGATTGCATGCGTTATATAATAACTTTTCAAGGATATTTCTTATATTTATTAACATTATTTTATTCACTATATGTTTGTTTTTAAGGGATTACCAGCGAGTACTCTCCTAATCTATAAACAATTATTTATGAAGAAGAAGAAAAATGAATTTACAAAAAAAAGTGTTTAAATTCACAAGAAATTTGTGGTTGTCTATTTCTTGTTTTTTTTCAACTCATGCTATGTAAATACGTTGTATTACAAAACACAATTGTTTGACTCAATGCATACACTAATCCAAAAAGCCATTATAACGTTACCCATTTGATATAAGGATTTAGAAAAATCAATGTCATTTTTTTGGTTAGTCTCGTTATAACATATGTAAGGTCAGTCTCCTCTGTAATACGTCAATTAATGTTATAGTGTATTCTGAAACTGGCGTTAAAAGGCTTTATCATATCGGTCACACCTCCGTTTCACATTAAACTTGTCTTAAAAATATAAAATAATTGTACGAGATCATTGGGACAAAATCTCTTCACTATTTTTTCTTATTCTAGTTTGCACGAAAGTTCTCCAACTAATAGAGTTTCATCTTTAATCAATTTTACTCTATATTAACTTTGTGGTGATCGTTTGGATTCGAGCTTTCATTTTTCCCGATTGTATTTGTAAAGATTAGTGTTTTCTCTTCTTTCTGATTTTTAGAATTTTATAATAGTTAGAGTGTTCACCATATTGGTTTCAGATTCAAAATTACTAGTAAAAAACTTCAAAAAGTCTTAACTTTAGTTATAGACTTCGAACGGAGATGCTCCAAACGTGAAAGTTGTTAGAAATGGAATGATGAATTTTTTTTTAAAACAATCCATGGTTTTTTTGTATTTTTCATATTTTTTTTTTCATGTTTTACAGCTTTATTTGAAATACCTATAATGTGAGAAAATATATAATAACCACATGCTTATATTCAAATTTCATTTTCATCCTAAAAACCAAATATCCTACATCTAAAATTTTATTTCTAACACTCATAATTCATTTCATATTCCAATAAAAAGTTTCAAAATCGTTTTTGGTTTCAAGAAAAATGAAATCTATCAAAATGTGATCACAAATTTGAATTTTTTTTTTCATAACTATAGGTTTCGATTCTAAAATAATTGAAATCTATATTGGTATATGCTTCAGTTCTTTAAATAACCAAAATATATATTAGTATAGGCTTCGATTATTTAAAGAATCAAAACTTATAGTTTTGCAAATAATTTAAAAAATGTCACTATTGAAATTTTGGAAAATATTTGCACAACTATAGGCTTTAATTATTTAAAGAACCAAAGCCTGTAGTTTTTGCAAATTATTTAAAAAAATGTCACTGATAGCACTTTTGAAAATATTTTCATAACTATAGGCTTCAATTATTTAAATAATCGAGGCATATTCTTCTACTAGGATTAAAACTATATCTCACTAAAGATTTTTCATTTGCGTTGCTGCATCACTTATTCACTGCAAGAGCCACTTTGTTCCATTCCTCGTCGTCAAATGCGAACTAAGTTGTTGCTTTTGCTGCCACTCTTCTACTTTCCTCACATACCTTTCTCGTAGCCAATACAAAGTGTGTCGCTATGTTGTTACTATGAGTCTCATTTCCTTTCCATTTCAAAAGTTATTAAAGGTTTGTTCTCTCGTTTTGTATTTTTTTTTAGTTTCATAATCCTTTCTTCATAGTATTTTTTAATATCTTCTATTCAATATGGAGGTGAGAAAGGTGATGATGACTCTACTTTTTGCGGAGGCCATGGTGGTTCTCCCATGATTCTAAGGTGGAAAATATATGAGGATGGAAAGAAATTGAAAAAATAATTTTTTTTTTTGGAAAAATAGAAATCGTAAAAAATATTGTAAAAGCATGAAAATTATATGAAAAAGTATATTTCTCAATTTTCACCTGTTACTTGCTTATGATTCATATAGTGGTATTAAATTTTAGTTTAATTTGTCATGTTCTTTAATACAGTGTTGGAATTACTCAATGAAAATATTTTTTATAAGAAAATCACAATAGGCTTGGGTTGCTTAAGGAACCGAAACTTATAGTCGGATAGGTTTAAATTATTTTTCAAAATTAAAGCTCGTTCCTTTATTTATTTAGTTTTATAATACTTTATTGTTTTGAACTTTAATTTTAGAAACGAAGTGTAATGTTAAAGTTTATGCTTCAGTTCAGAAGTCCATAAACCTTTTTTTTTTCTTAATATGTTTTGATTTGAAAACTAAAATATAACGTCGAAAATAACACACATGTCTAAACTTTTGGTTGCGCTAATGTCAATGTTGTTGTAGCAATTAATGAGTCTTGAAAAATGATTTAGTTTTTAAGTTTTAAGAGACATTTGATATTGACGTCAATACTGTGAGTGAATGAACTATGATAGAGACCTAACTCATAAACACATCATAGACTTGTTGCAACACGCCTTAATTAGTATCTAAAAATAACATATTGCAAAGATGAGACATTTTAGCTCAGTTATCAAGCCAAGGGACAGCCCCACTATGGCCATATAGGTAGGTCAGACCAACAAACACATTATTACATAAACAAGTTCCTCCTAACGCAAAATAATTAATCTAATATGAGGATTTAATATTAAACTAGTAAAGATCTAAGATTCGATCATATTTACGCATGTCATTTTCAAATAATATATTTTAATATAGATCACATATGATAAATTTAATATATGTAAATTTAATATATGTAAGTAAATGTAAATTTTATTTTATAATTCAGAATTTGTAATATGTTTCAAATCATTTTAATATCATCTTAAAAAAATTTAAGTCGAACTTAATCTTATAACATAAAATTTAACTTGTAAAAGGAGGTTTAAATTTACTTATTCGGTAACATAAACTTTCCCCTACAACTATAAACATATTTATATCTATTCCCAAAAACTCATCTCTAATAGGTGCAGGAATTTTGACAAACTGTAAACACATATTTATATCTCTTACAAAAACTCTCGTATTAGAAATTATAACATCCCAAAAATTCAGTATAAACCATATAAGAGGATAATCACATATTAATAATATGACAGATCCATTTTACAAAAGATCAGAACCACGGTTATGGCCGAACGACCTTACAAAATATTACAGAATTTAAAATTGTTTAGGGGCTACAACTAGACCGAACGGTTTACAAAATAAACTTATAACGAACGGTCTTACAAAAGAAGAGGCCAACAACTAATCCGAACATTCCTAAGGTTCGGCCTTCACTTCCACTTCTTCCAGTGCTTCTTCCAGCAACTCTTCTCCTTCTACTCACATCCACACGGATGATCACTGCAACAGGACAAACAACCGAACGTACAACACAGACAAAATGATAAATAGGGTAAGCTTATGTAATTTAATTAATTCAATAAAACATACAATTTTCGTGATTAAATCAAACAACAACCAAATTATAATTCATACATCATGGCATGCAAAGACCGACCACTTAACTCTGACTGTTCGGACTATATGAATCCTGTGTAGCTACGACGTTTGTGCACTCGAGTGATGTAGTAACTGGGATACCCTCAACAGCTGTCACCCAAGGTTAATCTGTTCCGTCCAAGTTAACCTTATGGACTAGGACCTCCTGTCATTCCCACACATGACTTACTCCTCTCTACTTGAGAATGAGTAATCACGGAATATCAGGATAAACGCCCGCTAAGCTTTGCCCACATTCATATTTTACCATTCAATAACCATTTTTTGAGATATTCCTCCCTGGAATACTCTTTCATAACCAAACTATTTCATTCACATCATATTTCAAATTCCCTTATACTCCATCATCAATATATTCAACTGCAATAAAATCACACTTTCTCATCATAGCACAAGTCCGAATGGAATAACACTTATTAGAAACTAACATGACCGAACGTTATTTACAAATTTATCCGCTTTAATGAACAGACCCTTAAGAGTTCACACCGGACTCCACGAAGCCAAGGCCGAGTACTGAGACTCTAGGTCGAACACCTTTTAAAGACCAATACTGTTTGACACCAAATGCTAATAACTAATGAGATACTACGAAGAAACGAACGCTATTGAGTTTGGTAGAAGACTCTTATTTTAAAAATGGTAATAATATATTACTGAACCGAGACCGAGCGCTAAGTTTAAGACCAAGCCTTGTAGAAACCGAACACTATTGAACGAGCGCTGGTCCAAGACCAAGCACTTATCAAGAACGAGCGCTACTGAGATCGAACGCTTGGTCCAAGACCGAGCACTAGTAAACTTAAATAAAATGAATGAATATATATATATATACACACACACACACACACAATTGCGCCACACTTATTTTTAATGAAAAATAACAATATCATCTACGACTTTACTTATTATAGAATACATTAACTAAACTGTTTAGGAAACATAAAGAAGAATTATACTTAGACCGAACACTCATTTACATATATCTAATAATATAAAACGATCGTCATTAACTAAATTATCTCCAGAAGAATAATTTAGTTTAGACGGACGCTCAAAGGGAAACCGAATGGTCAATACTGACTCTCGGTTACAGTTTACAAAATTCTGCAGGGTACTACAGAATGACTCTCAGACAATATCCCTAACGCATGAGAATTCAGTTAAGACCATACACTTCCATGAAGAATTGAACGATCACGAATGACACTCGACCACAATTATAGAATTTACTCAGAATACTGCAGTTCGAAGATCAAACTCTATTTCAACTCAGTTCACACCATTATCAATCATCCATCCACACATTCAAATGAAAGCCCTTGACGCCGGGAGAGTTCAAACGGTGCCTGAGAGGTGATCGGAAGAAGAAAAGATGAGATTTTCTTAGAGAGAAGGTGGAGATGGTAGAGAGAAGGAGGAGATT
This sequence comes from Vigna angularis, assembly GCF_016808095.1. Classification (NCBI taxonomy): domain Eukaryota; kingdom Viridiplantae; phylum Streptophyta; class Magnoliopsida; order Fabales; family Fabaceae; genus Vigna; species Vigna angularis. The sequence continues at coordinate 20,233,735 of NC_068970.1, forward strand.
CAGAAGGTTGAAGATGAATGGTGCATGCAGAGAAGTGACACGAAAATTTGAAAGTTTCAGTTTTACTCCTACCGTCAAAACCGTTCGTCCAATCTGTATCACACACTTGTCTTCCACTTTCTAAATTTCAGACGCTCCTTTCGTTTACACATGTTGTCCACTTAGTTGGAGTTTTTATGGGTCTGACATAAATCGTATATTTATAAAACTTAAAAATTGGTATGAGTGAAATTTAAAGAATTAAAATAGCATAATTACATAGCTAGACTCTAAAGTACAATAAGATTAAGATTATTAGTCTTATTTTAAAACAGTGAAAATAACGAGAACTCACTTTGACAGCACAACCATGCTCAATTGAAAATGCCATGTCATTGACTCATTGTGTTGTTTGACTCCTAGCTAGTGGAAAAACTTAAAATAGTCCTTCTGGTGTAGCTATGGTCTGGTAAATGATTGGTGTTTGTTTCCCTCGAAATGGATTTTGGCAGAAGGTATATCAGTATTTTATGTGGTGAGCTATTTTCTATTTTTTTTTTAATTTATTCTCTTTGTTTGCTCTTCGCAAAGACATTATATATATTAATTAAAATTCTCTTTTTTAATTGCTCTTTGGCATGCGCATTTTTAATTTATTTCGGAGGAGACAAATGCCCTTCATTTTCATGGTACGTGTAAGACTTGTTTTTTACGTTTAACATAGGAAGAAGATGACATGGCACAATTCCTGGCACGGCAGTGACAGATTTGTCGGTATTGTACTTATGTGAGACTATTAAGCGGTTAACCAAAGCCACGTGATTCCATATTCACCCTCCTTAGCTAAAGCCCAATGCTTTGACATAGGAAAAAAGTAACCATATTTATTTAAACATGAACTATATTATTTGTATAATGTAAATTTATTATGCATTTTAGCATTATCTGTTTTTAATTGTTTATTTTATTGTAAACAAATGTACAGTTATAAACTATCTTTATATTATCTCACTTAATCCGTAGTGAGGGGTTGATTGTCTACAACGTCATCTTCCAATTCTGCATAAAAGCCAATACTATAATATAACCGACATTAGAGGCAAACACGGGGATAGGTCGAGACCATTGTAAATCAACGCAATTGCATAACCTAGTATAAAGGGGTGTTTGATCTCCATTTTTCAAATTCAAGAAACCTATGGTATTTTCTTTAATGATTTTTTTTTTACCCATGATTTTTTTTTTTCTAAAAGAGAACCTAGTTCTATCGTGGTGGAAAAGATGGTGTTTGAGGAAGTTGAGATGATACTTTTAATTGCCTGTTGAATTGTAGAGATCTCCACAAGATTTTCTGTTGTTTAAATTAAGAAGGGTTTAAAAAAAATATTGAAATTTAATGATATAACAGTGAGTAAAAAAATTGAATGAGAATAATGAATCTATAGACTTTTAGACATTGAATATGGGGTTTAAGAAGACAGGGTTAGTTATAATGTATTTAAAAGAGCTGTCAAAACTGGCTCGACCCGGCTCGGTCCATTACAGGTTGGTCACTTAGCGAGTCAATCTAACCCGATTCACTTATTAGCGAACTGAAAAAATTTGAACCCGACCCGACTCACCACGAGTTTTGGTGGATTAAATAGGTTGACTTATTGACTCACTTAATTATAAGTTATTTTTAAAATAAAAAAAATTATAATTTTTTTAAATTTAAATCTACATAAATTTCACTCTAAAATGATCTTAAACTCCAAAGACAATTCAAAATAAAATAAAAATATCATACATAATCTAAAAACAAACACAAAAGGTGAATAAATAAGTTTTTAATATTGATAATTTTTGTATCATTTATCCATTTATAATATTAAAGTCTTGAATAGATAAATCTATAATATTTTTTTCTCCTGAAACATCTTTTTTTTATCTTCATCTACAATATAATAAAAAATACTAATTAATAATATTGAGACACAACATAATAAATAATTAAATTAAATTAGGTAGGTTAGTGAACCAACCCGGCTCATCACGAGTTCAACCCTGGTGAGCCGGATTGAAAACTAATCCGCATAAAAAATTATATTTTTTCAAACTCAACCTGACTCAAACCCGTGGTGGACCAGATTAGTCCGGCACTACAACTCAATTTAAAGTTTGTTACTGTATAGTTAAATACATATATATGAGTTGTTTGGATATTAGGGTATATTTGGTAATAGAAGTATTTCGAAACAAAAATTAAAGTCATGTGATAATTAACAACATATTATCCAAAGTCCAAGTAGATACAAGGTTTAATATACAATATTTATAATAATTATTAGATATTTTCTCTCAACATTTTTTATTTAACGTGATTCTAATATTTATAAAAAAATATTCAATATGATTCTTTTCGTTAGATTAATAAAATATATTTAAAAGATAATAAATTAATAGAATGATATGAACATTTTTCTTCTTGCTGAAACACATATTAATGTGTCACTTGTCAAGTTATCTAACAAGGCTAATGATCTAACAAAAAAGACCACATTAACTTCTAATAAATATTATGACCATATTGAGTGAAAAAAATTGAGAAAAAAACAATTGAACAATATAAATAGTGAAATCAAAAGATGTATTAAGCAAAATCATTGATTAAAAAGTCTTGAAAATTTGTGTAATAGAAAAAGAAAGTCTTGATAATTTTCATGTGAGTGAGGTTAAAGCATGGCGATGTAACCCGCACAACACACACTTTCATAACTCTCAAAAAAATTTCTCTAACTTCTTTCTAAATTCTTATTTTCATATTTTATCTCTTTCATAATCTAATTGAATAGTTAAGGAATCAGGAATTAATCTTATTCTATAAGATTTTCAAACAAAGTGAGTTCTTATTTATTATAAAACAGTGATAGATCTTCAAAAGATATTTGGGATACCAAAGTTTTGGTTTTTTTAAGCGTACAAAAATTATGGGATACGAAATATATATAATATACTAAAAGTAAAAGAAGTTATTTTTATTTATATATTAATTTTTATATATCTAAAAAATATATGGGGACCAAGGCACCGTCTTATACAACCAAATCCACCATTGTTCTAAAGATTCTTTGTTTTCTTCATATTTTGTTATCAATCTTGGTGAGGTTAGTTAAGAAGAATGATAATCTCAACTTGTTAAGCACATATTAAAATTTTGTTATATTTGTATACCTTGTTCTACATCTTATATTTTGGATTATTGCTTTGTTTTGAAGACTACTTTGAAAAGGAAGGAGTCTAGCTAAGGAAAATTATTTATAATTTTTTAAAGAACCTATTATGAAAAGAGAAAGAAATAATAGAATTTTAGACTCAACTTCGAAGAAATTTGCAACAAAACAAATAGATAGAATCGAAATTCTAATCTAAAAAAGGATTGGAAATTTCTACGGGCATTTCAAGATTTTTTTTAGGAATATAAAAAAATGCATTTCATTTCTATCATTATTATGATATTACATATTTCAATTCAATTGGATACAAAAAAAATCCATTCAAGATTGTCAAGAAAAGAGATATTTTGAAGTGAAGTATTTTGGGGAGAATTGGGGAGAATATGATTAGAGTCTTAGGATAGATTATTTTCATATGAAGGTGATTTGAATATAGTATTTAAGAGTTTTATGCAAGGTTGTGCATTGTTTGAGTGTGATTATTTGAAGCAAAATATCTAATGTTAATTTATGAGCTTAATGTGATTAGAAATATACATAATGAGTTTGAATTGAAATGAGAGAAGAATGATGTTTGAGCAAATTATTTTGAATAATGTGAAAGTTGTGTATAATGAAGTGAGTTTGAGTAAAAACATTTGAAATTTGATTTGCTCTATAGCATGACTTAGGTTTCATGATATTTCTTTCAACTGGAGGATTTTCGTTCAAACGAAAATATCAAAGATTCATACCTTACTCTTATTTCTATTTTTGCTCAACATATGATTTTTTTTCTCAAATGAATGATTTTTTAGTGAAGTAAACATAGCATTACAACTCACTCTATTTTAATCAGATTTTTTCTCATGTGAGAACATTTTTGCTCAAGCTTAAAAGAAATATTTTTCTTTCTTTCTTTTTCTTATGTCTCTTTAATGGATTGTATTTGAATGTTTGTTATAAACATGAAAGGAATATTAGTTTTCATATTAATTGTTTTTATAGGGTCAAATATAGCAGTTCCAACAAGTATTTTAAATGCTCTAAACTTCCAACTGCAAGGGTACTCGTCTTTTTTAAGGGCGTTTGTCTTTTTCAAGTTGGATAAGGGTTATGTCTGCAGAAGACACTCTAACGTTCAAGTAAACCAAATGCGTCAATAATGATTATTAGATTATCACATTTATTGTTCACAAACTCATTTGGTTGACTTGAGCGTTATAATGTTTTTTGCAAGCACAACTCCTACCGACTAAAAGAAGACGAACACCCTTGGAGATGATGAGTACTCCTAGAATTGGAAGCTTGAAGCGTCTGAAATATTTGTTGGAGTTCTTATAGAATATATTTGGTCTTATAAGAATATTAACTAATTTGTGATTTTGATTAAATGAAATTATTATTGAAAATGATGAAACTTATATGAAATTGTGGTAACATATTTAGGATTACATGTGAATTATTATTTTATTTATGTATTAAGTATTCACACTTATGTTATAACAAATCATTTTATTTCACTAATGGTCTAAATCACCAAAATTAACATATTAGGTAGTAAGAAGTTGAGTGAGATTTTTTGCACACAGTGACATATATAAATATGTGGCTTAAATTGTAATGAAATTACTCTAATAATTTTTTAAGCAAGTATTATGTTTTGAATTAGAAGTTAATCTGTGATAGAATATACCTTTTTTTTTAAAGGTGTTGGTTGATATTTTGTTTGTTAAATATATTTGATGTATAGATCCATGTTTAATTTATAGGATTGTTATTATTTTGATTTTTTGAAAGAAATTGGTTGTGACTTACTACTAAAAATGCATCATATTAATATATATATATTGTGTATTTTTGAATTACTATATAAATCTTGAGAGTTTAAGAGAAAACATGATTAGGAAAGAGCATATGTTATGAAAAGTTTATTTTACCGAAAACGTAGACTCTAACTCCGTAATTAATGCACAAAGAAATTAAGGTGATTGGATGGAACAAGGTGTTGGATGTATTAATAAATGGTGGGTCAATAATCTTTGGCTTTCTTTTGAAAAATAAAATGACGTGTTCCTTTCTTTCCCTACCCAGCAAGTTGCAAGCACGAGAAACTTGTAAAATGGACTAGTCACCTTCCAATAACTAGCCGAAGTGACTCATCAACTGCCACACCACCCTAATCCACAACTCAGACCAGACCATATTGTAAATTACGAGTCTTTTTGTTTTGTCCGACGCGCACAACCCTATTTAGAAATTTTACACCAATAACATATCTCATTACTATTTTTATGGTACTAGAAGGTAATATCATCTCATAATTATATAATATTATTTTCTTATATTTGTATTATACTTTAAAATAAAGAACTGAAATAGATTTAATAAGATAATTTTTCTGCATGTAATATTTATTTATAAATTTTAATTGCAATGGTAATTAAAATAAGAAATCATCTAAATATATATTTAAAATATTTGTATATAATATTAATTTTGAAAATTTGTAATTTATTTATAAACTTATGAAAAATAAACTATATAAATCAATTAGAATTTTGTATAGTTTTGTTGATATTCATTTATATAATAATATACACCATATTTTTTATTTAACATATTATTTTGAATGTATTTATATTTATAATGATTGGGAAACAAACATTTAAATTATATTGTTTATTATAATATTAAAACAAATAATAATTCTTTAAATATTTAAATTTTATTTCTTTTGATAAATTTTGTTATTTTTAATTGATTTTCTACAAAAATATTTTTTCATTGAGTGATCAAAATATTTGTATTTTTAATTAAATATTTATCATTTAATTTTATAGTTAATTGAGTGATGTGATAATTAATTTTATAATTTCAAACACGACAACTTAAACAATAATAAAAGGAAAGTTTTCAAGAATTATTTTGTTTTTATCGTACCTAATAGTTTCATATCATTTAGGAGTTGAGGTCTAAAATAATTTAAATAATTCTTCAACCTTTTGATGTATTTTTTAAGGATAAAACTATGACAAATTTTTACACTCTAAAACGAACAATACATTAAATATACAGTAATTGACTCTATCGATGTTACTTGATGGATTTGGGATCAGAAGATTAATCTTTAACTCCTAAACAATATAAACTATTAAGTAAGATAGAAATAATTATTTTTACCAAATACAACAATGTTTCTTTTTAAAATTAAATATTAAAGATATAAAATCAAACCATAAGGAGATACAATACGATCACTACAAAAAAAATAATTATTACCGACAACCAAAATTTGTCGAAAACGTCCAAAATCCATCGATAATCATTTTTCTGACGGCTTACCGACGGAGTTTGGTCCTTCGATAATAACGTTGTCGGTAATATTTATCGACGGATTATTATGGTCGTCGGTAATTATCGAAGACCAAATCCGTCGGTAATTACCACAAAAATCCATCGATAATTATCGAAAGCCGTCGGTAAGTCTGTTGGTAAATATCTCGATCTGGTTCATCTTCTTTCTCTTTCTCCTTCGTTTTCCTCAGATTTTAATTTTTTTATCAAACTTTCTTCATTCCTAAATCAAAACAACAATCAAATTCATTCCAAAACCAAAATCAAAGGCTCTACTTAGGTTCTCCAATTGTTTTAGAAAACCTAAAATTGGGAAAAATCCCCAATGAGTTTTTGAGCATCCCGACGGCAGCACTACTCCGCATGGTTCTCCCACGGCAGTGGTGGCGTTCTCCCATTGCAACGATGGCGCTCCCCAACGACAGTAGTGGCGCTCACCAACGACAGCGGTGTCGCTCTCCAATGGTAGCGGTGGCGGTTTTCAACGGTAGCGATGGCGCTCCGCGTGGTTCTCCCACGGCAGCGGTGGCGTTCTCCCACGACAGCGGTGGCGCTCTCCAATGGCAGTGGTGGCACTCTCCAACGGCAGCGATGGTAGTGTGGGAAGATGGTTGCACGAGAGAGAAAAATGGTTGCAGAGAAGGTGAGAAATAGTCTTGAGATGAGAGGAAAGAAAAAATGACGAAAGTGTTTTGTGAGATAGAAAAATATAGTCTTCTTCGCGGAGAGAGAGAAAGACGAAAATTTTTCCGCTCCTTTTATCGATGGATTTACCGACGAATTTTGGTCGTCGGTAAATAAAATATGTATTATCGATAGAATTATCGACGAATTTTGTCCGTCGATAATTACTGAAGACTTTATCGACATATTTTGTCCGTCGATAATTATCGAAGAACAAATATCCGTCGATAATTACATTTTTTACATCCGTCGATAAAATCCGTCGGTAATGCATCGTTTACCGACAGAAATAATTCCTTCGGTGAAAGTTTGTCGGTAATTTCATGTATTTTTGTAATGGATGTCATTTTTCGTAAGATAATAATGATTTAAAAATTTTATTTTTATTGTTCTCCATTGAAAGAAACTTAATTCAAGAATATAAATATTTTTAACCTTGAGCAAAACATTTTCTTAATATAAATTCTATTAAAAACGTTTAAATTTATGAGGACATAAAAAGTAATTAAATTATTTTTTTATGTTTTAAATGCAGACACGTATAAATAATTATGAAACAATATTACAACTAAAAAAAATTATAAGAATTACCTTTGGTATAAATCTAACTACAAATATTTAAATTTATGAAATACTCATAAATGAAATAATTGTTTCTAATAAAGCTTGATATTTGCACAAAATATTGAACATTAGTACAAATGGGTTGGTCCATGTGGCCCTTGTTTGTTTGTTTCACTTCACTCATTACACTTACACACAATAAGCAACACAGGAAGTTCGAGAGAAACGTGTGATCCAACCCAGGAGGAATAATGTGAGCATTGTTGGTCACTGATCACGCTATTTAGTTGCTGCTCATCGAAAATCGTGGAAGTAGTGGTGATGGATTTGCAGGTTAAGATGAAATGTGTAACACTCTCATCATCAAGCCTAGTTCAATGAGGGTTTTGGGCAAAGAAGGGTGTGGAGGCTCAAACGACGAAGACCCAATACAATGAGGGTTTGACGATTGACGATGGTAACCGCAGTGACATGCAATTCTTCCTTTGAGTTTAAGCCCTCATAATATACATCTCAAATAAAAAAAGGAAACACATCTCTTAATCATTTTACACATTATAATAATCATATCATAAGTGTCTGGTGACGTGACACTCGGTCTACCACGTAAAATAAACACTAATGTTGTTAACCACATAAAACTAATTTCATAAATTTCAAAAAATACAAAGACTTAACTAAATCAAACTTTCAAACAGAGACTAAAATGAAAAAACTCTTACTAGTTTAAAAACCAAAAGCATAGTTTAACCCTTAAAACAAACACATATACATACACACTACATACACGTACACACACAAAATTAAATTAAAAATAGGCAATCACATTACAAAATTTAACAGGCCAACTTACACCGATTGCATGAAAATATGTTGGAACAAAATGCATCATTATCACAATTTACCAACTATTACACAATATAAAAAGAATTAGTGACACTTCGAAAAACTTCAAATAAAAAAAAGATTGCTATATTGTTCTCCTTGTTGTAAAAAAATGAAAATTGAATGGATTACTATACATGAAAATCATCCTTAAGGTCTGATAGCATGATATTTCTTCTCATTTTAAGCTCATTACCTTTAAAATTCAATAATCTTAATTTTATTTCACAAAAATAAATTATGATTAAATAATTGTAATTTCTCATGTAAATTTCACTTACTTTAACATATATCATAAAATATTTATTTATCTAAAATTAAATACTCTTTGACCAACCATATTTCATTCGCATACATTGCTAGAAGTATTATTTTAACATAACAAAAAAAAATTGTTTTGTTATTTTCAATATCCATGTTTTGTCAATAATTTTTGTAACCAATTATCTAATATTCAATACAAAATCGTACGTCAACCTCAATAACAAAATGTTTTCAGAAGTTCTCGTTATGCCAACAACAAAATGTTCCACAAGTTCTCATATGTCAACATGCCGTCTCAAATTATGCTCCTCTAACATATTAATTTCAAAGAAATCCTTTCATCTTTTACTTATTATCTTTCAATTTTTTCAACAATCCATCTTTATTTTAATGATATCTCAGTAATTTACTTCCAATTTAATCTTACCTCGACAATATAAAAATAATAAATTAATTAAATAATTATTATAAAAGTATTCCAATTGTAAATGTTAACATTTAAAATAACATTCTTTATTTAAAAAAAAAATCAACAGTTAGCAATTTAAATTTAACAATATATACACATATTACACAATTTAGCATACATACAATTATAACTATTATTAAATTTAAAAATTAATTAAATTATTTATAAAATAATTATTTTAAAATGAATTATTATCAAATTTATTTGTATCCTTAATAATATTGAAAAGTAAATAATCCTTTAAATTGTTAATAGTACCTTCTACATTTTTCAAATTCTTAAAATGAATTAAAACTGGTTATATTATAAATTAATAATTGGTTATAGTTGTTTAATAACTAATAACCTTTACGTTAATTATTTATTAATTAAACTATTTCAAATTATATGTTTTTAATTATAATACAATAATATCATTTTTAAACTATATATTTCCTATTTATAAGTTTTTCATCAACATCCTCAATTTTTACAATGTAATTTATTTATTTTAAAAATTTATTAACATTTTCAGATGATTTAAAAAAACTATAAATTGTCTTCACAGACATTACTTTTTTCTTTTAAATTTTACCAGGCAAATTTTAGAAGACTTAACAAACTTTCGACCAATAAAAAAAATAAAAAATTAAATATTTTTTAAATAATAAAAAGGGGTCGATGAGAATTTGGTTACTCGTATTTCTCAAAGAATTTTAGAAAAAATAAATAAATTGCATGTTGAGAAATCGGGTTCATGAATAGAGGTTTAATGCTATATAACTACATAATGGCAGGAATTGGTTATTCAGGGTAAATTTCTAACTTTTTATACATGCTAATAAAAAAAGTCGCTGTCAACAAGTGAAAAAAAATAATAATAAATTTTACTATAACTAGCGAAATTTTAGTTCTACATTCTTAACCGTCAAAGCAGCTAAAAAATGAATTTACATATGCAAAGATACAAACAAGACATGTGAATATAAAATCAAATTTTAATATAAGTATAACTAATTAGTATAAAAACAACAATAAACAATTTAACAATTTCTCAATGACATGTCCCAATTTTAGTAATATGTTTTAACAAAATGTTATCATTAACTAGTTAGTCTGTTTATTGTTGTATCTGCATAAATTATTGTTAGAGAGACAGACATTTAGCACTTTAAAGTTTAGGTGTCAATTTCATTTACAGGGGAAGTTGCATCGAGCATGTTCGTTACTAAATTCAATAGCTGTCTAAATTAGATAAAGTAGTCAACCCCAAACTCAATTATAGATTAATTAGGTTCAAAACTATGCAAATAAAGTATTCATGTCTTTTGTCCCACTTCTCAAATTCATTATTGATTATTATCATAATGTCATATAGTTTTAACCCTTCCCAATCTGTGATGTAACTAATTTACAACTAATTTTCTTCATTATTTTATCAACTATGCAATCACACAACCATAATTTTCTTATTCATGATTTTGTCTTCTATGCAAAGAAAAGTGGTACAACAAAGGTTATTTAACTCCTAAATATTCCACTACCGAACGATTTGATATAACCAATGTTCATTTGTTTTTGGAGTGCTTTCTGTTAAATATATACCAACTTACTCCTTTAGATTCCAAGAATATATTAACCTAATTTGATTTTTTTTTTCAAATGTTACCGAATATAAACACTCAATAGTTTAACTTTTTAGTAGGAAGAAAACAATAGTCAAACCTAAAACAACATTACATAATTAGGCATTTCTATATGTGTTCATTTGATATAAAGATAAGAAACCAATTCGTGTGTTAATTTTAAAAATCTGCCCACTATAGTATTTATCATTTATTTTTAGCAATTTCTCTATTTTTTATTTATTCTATATTTTGCTTGAATCAGACACTTTTAGCTTCAATTTTAGTTTACACAATTTATACTATTTTTTAATATATTTTTATGTACATTATTTTTGTATAGTAGGTACCCAATTGGGACAACATGGTTGAGTCAAATCCAATTTTTGTATATAGAACATATCTAATCAGGTTTATATGAAGACCATCTAGTAAGTAAAAATGACTGATCAGGTATACCATTAGCATGGTTAGACTTATTTGTAGTGAGTAGTGTAAATAATCGTAATAATTACAATTAATAGTTGATTAAACTGTAATTAGGTCGGTGATAAGTAAAAGTCTATTACAATTTATATAAATAAGGAATCCATGTGAAGTAGTTAATTACATTGATTGTTGCATTGAATACTTAAGTGATCGGATCTCGTCTTACTTAAACATTACAGAGTATCTTTTGTAGGTATCATCCAAACGATTTTGGAACTAATGGATAGAAGACAACACTGAACGAGCTAGAGACAACAACAAACCGATAGAGACAACAGAAAATCGACAAGGAAAAAGGAAGAAGGGGATCAAGTTATCGAAATTGTGACTCATCGAAGAACCACAAAACCATGATTTTAGGTGATAAAACATGTCATATAAAGAAGTGGACATTATATTTTTTTCATTTGGGCTGAGGATGTGAACCACTTTGTCTATTATAGTTGGTTTACATATTTTTGTTCAGTAACATCATCAGGAGGAGTTGCACGTGATTTTCCTTTACGTGTTTTACCACTTTTTTCCCTTTTACTTGAAGAAGACAAAGTCATGTCCCATAATAGATTGTATGAGTTATAATGGATATAACAAGTGATCAAGTCATTAAACATATACATAGTAAAAGTTAATAAAACATGTTAGTTTAGTTAACCATAAAACATGAGTTGTTACATGTCAAACACAATTTAAATGTCAACGCATGATATTGAACCATAAAATATTACATATAGTTAATTGTTAGATAGAATAATTTGAAGAACCACCACCTTCTGCCATCATCTTATACAACTTGTTCAAGCAACGCAAGGGGAGTATTCCCATAAGTCGTTTAACAAAGAATAGGTTTACACACAATAAGTCGTAGCATTATTTCACCACCTAATCATCTGGTATGTTCATTGTTGCTAACATTTCTCAGATGTCGCTCATCGTGTATTGAAAAGTGGAAGTACGATGGAGAATGTCATTCCTTTGTTTGAATGCCACCATTCTTCTGATACAACCACCCGTCATTTGGCACAAGAAGAAAGTTTCTCAAAGTGAACATTTATTCTACCAAGGAGTTTTATGAATCCATCAAGTTGTGTTGAGAGCGATGCAAATGGAGAGTCAACGACATCAACCATGGGAGATTTTCTTTTAGACCTGTCAGATGATAAGGTCCTAGCAGATGGTGAAGAAGGTGCATATGGCACCGATGATGTTAGTTTAGGGTTATATAAGTCCACATGAGTAGGTGATGGTGGTTTTCATTGTGGCACTTGATCAAGTTCAGGTAAGTTGAGGATGTAATCCACATGGTCATTCAAATTCACGTTGAACATTTGTGCTTGTACGTCTTTTCTTGCTCTATGGGTTGTCCGACACTTGGCTCTTGTGGCACAATTAGACCCCCGCAACTCCTCCTTTAAGTCATAGTGTTTGATCGAATTCACTCTCCCTTTCGCAATGCTTGACTATGCTTGAAATTGATTAACAAAAATAAAGTAGTTACAAACACTTTGTTAATAGTGATATTTTAAAATTAATTTAATGTTCATTGATTACCTTGATTAAGTCACTCCAAACTTTGTCTTTAGCTTCCAAGCGCTTGGTTGAGTCATTCCAAGAAAACCTATTTAACCCAAAAAATAAGTCATGGACCTCGCGCCACTTATTTTTAAGTACTTTTTGTTTATTTTTTATATAATTCTTATTAAATGTGATAAGTGACCAATATAAGTTAATTTTAAGATCAATTTGACACTTATCTTGTTTTGATTTTGCAAATATTTGTAGAAATTATCCTAATTTGACTTGTTTTGCAGTTTTGTTTCATTACAGAAAGTCAAAAGAGAAAAATAAAGGAAATAGAGGAAATTTAAACAATTTTTGACAAAAATGACTTTATCACAGTTGAGTAGCGATCTTGAGGCTTGAACTATAGAGAAAACTCACCTTGGAGAGAAACCTCAAGCAATAAACCTGAGGCTAAGCCATGAAGATTCATTCTCAAAGAAGATATCTCAAGGGCTACAACACCAAAAGGACGAGGCATGAGTCACAAAGAAAACCCAACTTGGAAAGAAACCTCTGTAGTTGGAGCCACACTTTCACCGCTAAAGTCACACCTTGGAAAGTTTATAAAAACATAGTTGCTCCTTTATTTCAGGAGACTTCTATAGAGACCTTAGAGAGAGACTTTTTAAAGATTTTCTCAAACATTTTCCTTAGTACTTTAAAGAATATTATTGGAGGTTTAGGAGATAATGACTCTTCCTTATATTGTATTCTTTCTATCTATTATGAGGAGCTAAATATCCTAAGGTGTTACAGCAAAGATGTAACCCTTTAGAACTCTCTTGTATTGGTAGTATTTATTTAACAAAGTATGCTTTTATTACATGTATGTAATTATTTTGTGCTTGTTATTGGATGAACTGATCATTCATCTTATTTCACTAGCTTGAGATTAAACGGGAATTAGTTTCAAGTTGTGGTCCAACTAATTCTTGTTTTGTTTTTAGGTGCTAGGAATATATCTAAGACTCTAGCTGCTTATAGAGTATTGATCTTAATGCAAATGATTCATTCAAGAAGTCACTAAGGATTTATACGGAAGTCTAGTGATCTTAGGATCTAGGTGCTAGAGATAGACCTAAAGTTAAATTCAAAGAGAACTCTTAAGACATGAATAGCCGTGTCTTTATAAATAATAACTGAATATTCACAAGAGAAGGACAAAGTGGTGAAATCTAGCTTCAACACGCATTTATCATCTTGAAGTCCACCTTTTTTAATTTCAAATTTATTTATAATGTGTTACTTTGCAAAATTGGCTTTGTTTTCTTAAATCAAATCCCTTTCCACACCTTTCACGCACCATTTTATTTTTTTATTCAAAGTCAAGCTAGTTTAGAACATTGTGTTTTCATCCAAATCTATGTGGATACGACACTTATTGTACTCAAACTTCCTAGTATATTTGCTAGAAAAATTGATTGCTTCAGAGCATCAACAAAATGCACCAAATCAGACTGTTGGAGATTTTTAAGAACGTTGTTGTATGCTTGGGATGTCCAACTCTTGTCAATCCTATTACCATATCGAGCTTCATTTACCATAACAGACAACAGTCAGAGGTCCATATCCTCCATCCATTTCGTGAATTCATGAAGGTTGATAGATGAGTCTAAGGCAATACCTTTTCCCCTATTCATGATTACCTATGGGACAAATAAAAAAAACATGCTCTGATGTGAAATAAAACTAAATTTAATTGTTTTCATAATCTCTCCACATTTAATTTGCTATTTCATCCCTAAGGTTACACTCATGTTTGTAGTCAACTTCATGATCTTGAGTATTTGAAACATCTTCAACTTGGTCCATCAATTCTCAATCCACTTTTTCAAGAAAGGTGTCATCATTCTCTACTCCTCGTAAAAAGTTGTGAACAATGCAACATATCAACTCTATTTTATTTAAGTCATTATATCGAAAGAATAATGAGGCTTCGTTCCACTTGCTATAATGGAAAATCATTTTTTCAACACACCAAATGTCCTTTCAATAACATCTCTCAATGGTATATGATGATGATTAAACAACATCTATATGTTGTTCTCCTTCAAGTGATATCTTACACCTCTATATGTTGTAATTATGTTTCTTTTCAACATAAACCCCACATCTCCAAGGTAATACTCTCCTACAATTAAAACCAAAATTCGTGATTGCAACTAATTTAAAACCCATAAACTTCCAAGGTATAAAGAAACATATTTTGTTGACCAAAGGATCCAATGTAATTATAGTCTCCTTTAAAATTCTTGAATCAGAAGTTATTCCCTCTTACCCAACTAGTACATATCTGAATTTCATGTTAAAGTCACATGTTATGAATACATCCTACATTGGTCAATCTTTCCTACCTCAATATTTGACAACATGTAATCTTGGAGCATTTACTCGAACATCAGTTCCATCAATAACTCCTAAATAATCTTATTCATACAAATAATTGTGTAAATGACAACGGTAGCACTAATATATATACTATAAAACATTTTCATTGACCATAAGATGTTACCTTCAAAGTATGGACAAAACCTACTATTATTAAGGATATATTGATAAACCTTATTTGTTGATGGTTGGCATAACAAGTTTGATTCTAACATCAAAATTGCATTCAATACATTATAAAAGTGTTTACTAATGATTTCTCTGGATTGATGGAAAAAAAATTATACACTTAGATTCTTCTGATTATGTCAATGATCTATAGAAATTTAGCAATGTGTTCCTCAACAATTGATCGAAATGCATCCTTAACTAACCTAGTTGCCCTTAAGCATTGATACAAATTAATAAATGTTTTTGGTCTTATGCGAATAATGTTACGACACGGATTAGTATGTACCAAATATGACATTAGTTGCTCCTTACGACGCTTATTTTAGGGCACAAAGCCTCTAGGTCTATTTATCATTATTGGACTTAAATCCCCATATCCAATAATGCATAACATTATTATCATGTTAACTCTTGTCCTCAATTGTAATTGTTGCATGTGTGATATAATATTAAATCCACACTTACCACATCATTTATGAAGTCTTCATCATTGACAAATGAACACTCTTCTTCTTCTTTTTTCCATATCGACAACCTTTTAAAATATATACATATCTTAAATATAAAAATATTCAATACATTTTGTTTATTATAAATTTTTGAAACAATATAAAATACAACTATAATCCTAAATGAACTAATTCATTTCAAATTTAACACATTAAAAAATAAACTATAATAAACTACAAAAATTCATCATAGAAAAAATATGATTTGATTTGTAATAAAATCATATAGGTTAAATCGTTCTGTTCGTCCCATTTTATAGGGAAATTTCAAATCAGTGCCTTATTTTTATTCATCTCATTTTGATCTCTATTTTGGAAAATTTGATGTAATCAAGTCATTTTTGTTAGTAGTGTACTAACACCATTAAAGATGTGACACGTGTCAGTTTGGGAATTTTTTATTTTTTAAAATATTTTTAAAATTTTTGAAATTTTAATTTTTTTAAAAATAAATTTTTTTAATGACTCAAACTGATGTTGTGTCACGTGGTTGTGGCAGTGACAATGCCACGTGTAATTCGCATGCTATGAGTCATTACCTAAATTTCAATTTTGTGTCTAGATTATTATTTCATTTCAATTCAGTCCCAATTTTTTTAAAAAGGTTTAATCATATATATGGTCCTTATTTTTGGTGACATTTCTCAAATAGTTCCTTCACTTCTTCTTTTCTCAAATGAGTCCCTATTTTTGAAAAATTTAAGTAATTAAGTCATTGTTGTCAGTCCCGTACTAACACCCCGTTAAAGAGGGTGTCACGTGCAGTTTGTGGTTTTTTTGAATTTTTAAAATATTTTTTATTTAACTTTTTAAAAAAAAATTACAATGCCACGTGTCAAAATAACATTGTTCCACGTGGCAATGATGTTGCAACGTATCATTGTTAGGTCACATGTCATTGCATTAGTCTCAATTTGGTCCCTATATTTTTACTTTTGTCTCAATTTGGTCCCTTCATTTTTATTTTGTCTCAATTTATTCCTATTTTTTTTAAAATTAAACATTTTTTTCTCTCCCCAAATTGAAATAAAATTTAATTTGCATATAAATATTATACAAATATTTTTATTAAAATTAATATTTTTAATAAATATTTTCAACAAGATTAAGTTTATTTATATTTACATTTAGTTAATTATATAAATGTTAATTATGTTCTTTAAATATACCTATGAAAAAAAGCAATGAACAATTAATAACATGGAATCTCATTTTTTTTAAAGTAAAAAATTGGAGAAAATTTTGTGAAAATCCTAAATAATGTGGAAGATCATGAAAGAAGAAACTACCCTTAATTACTGTTTCCACATAAAAAAAAATTTAAAAATCATTGACACATGACATCCTCTTTAAGCCCTTGTTCAGTTGAATGGATTGGGGAGAGAATGATTGAATGAAATTTGAGAGGATTTGAAGGTGATTTTTTTTTTATTTGGAAGTAAGTGAGACTGGATTTGGAAGTAAATTTTTTTAATCTGTGATATCAATCAAATTCTACATTAATTCTCACAAACTTTACTTCTAAATCCACTCTCACTTACTTCCAAAATCCACTCAAAAAAACAACAAAAAATTTAACTTCAAATCCTCTCAAATTCATTCAATCACTCTCCCTCAAATCCATTCAAGTTAACATGAGCTAAGTGTTAGTACGAAACTAATGACAAGTACCTAATTGTTCCAATATTTTAAAAATAAAGACTTAACTTGGACAAAAAATAATGAGGGGCCTATTTAAGAAAAATCACCATAAATAGAGATCATATGTATGATTAAACCTAAAGATTTTTCTTCAACTTAACTTGGACAAAAAATAATGAGGGGCCTATTTAAGAAAAATCACTATAAATAGAGATCATATGTACGATTAAACCTAAAGATTTTTCTTCAAAACAATGCTTAATTATAATAACACGGAATGAGTTTATTTTTGTCATTAATTCAATTTTATATACTTTGTCGATGCATCTTAATTATATTAATCCAATTGAACTTAAATTTAGACAATTAATGCTAGCTATTTTGTTAAAGTAAGATATATGGGTATACATATTATTCATATTCATATTTATATAAATTTTTTATTAATGTGAAAGATGATAAACTATCTTTAATTATTCTTTTTACGAAAATTTTCTCAAAGTTTTATTTTAAAAAAAGTGGAATTTCACATTAATAATTTGTTCACCGAGCCACATCATTTGAAAAATCCGCACCAGCGTGTCATGTTGCTGTTTTTTTAAAAACTCTTATAGATATATTTAAAAAACATAATTAAAATTTATATAATTAAAAAAATATAAATAAACCTAATCTTGTTAAAAATATATAATAAAAGTATCAATTTAAAAAAATATTTGTAAAGATTTATATACAAATGAAATTTTGTTTGAATTTGGGAAGAGACAAAATTGTTTAATTTTAAAAAAAAATAGGACTAAATGGAGACAAAATAAAAACACGGGAAATAAATTGAGATAAAATAAAAATACAGGTACCAAATTGATACTAATGTAATGACACGTGACCTGACTTAACACGTGGCACTATTAGTAAAAAAACACTCACACATGCTCTTTAACCCGTGTTAGTACAAAACTAACACGACAAACACCTAATTGCTTCAATTTTTCAAAATAAAGACTCAATTGAGACAAATAAAAAGTGAGGACCTATTTAAAAAAAAAAAATAGAGACCATATGTGTGATTAAACCTAAAGATATTTTTTCAAAATTAGAAACGCTTATTAAGAAGAAGGCGGTCACGGAATGAGTTTATTTTTGTCATTAATTAAAATTTATATACTTTGTCCATGCATCTTAATTATATTAGTCCAATTGAACTTAAATGTAGACCATTAATTCTAGCTATTTGGTTAAAGTAATATATATATATATATATATATATATATATATATATTATTCATATTCATATTTAGATAAATTTTTTATTAATTTTGGGTGTCAAGTTTTTTTATATATATTTTTTAAAATTCTTGTAGGTATATTTAAAAAACATAATTAAAATTTATATAATTAACTAAATATAAATAAACCTAATCTTGTTAAAAATATAATAAAAATGTCAATTTAAAACAATATTTGTAAAGATTTATATACAAATTAATTTTTTTTGAATTTGGGAAGAGACAAAATTGTTTAATTTTTTTTAAAAAAATAGGACTACATGGAGACAAAATAAAAATACAGGAAATAAATTCAGATAAAATAAAAATACAGGGATCAAATTAATACTAAGGTAATAAAACGTGGCATGTCTTAAAACGTGGCACTATTAGTGCCACGTTACATTCTCATTGTTGTGTGGCAGAATGTCAGTTTAACACATGACATTTTAAATAAAAATAATTAAATTTTTTAAAATATTAATACAAAAAAGCCATCACACATGCTCTTTAACCCGTGTTAGTATGGAACTAACACGACAAAAACCTAATTACTTCAATTTTTCAAAAGTAAAAAGTGAAAACCTATTTAAAAAAATCACTATAAATAGAGATTATATGTGTGATTAAACTTAAAGATATTTTTCAAAATTGGAAACGCTTATTGAGAAGAACGCGGACACCGAATGAGTTTATTTTTGTCATTAATTAAAATTTATATACTTTATCCATGCATCTTAATTATATTAGTCCAATTGAACTTAAATGTACACCCTTATTTCTAGCTATTTGGTTAAAGTAATATATATATATATATATATATATATATATATATATATATATATATATATATATATATATATATATATATAGGTATAAATATTATTCATATTCATATTTATATAAATTTTTTGTTAATTTTTTGGTGTCATGTTTTTTTTATATATTTTTTTAAATTTTTGTAGGTATATTTAAAAACATAATTAAAATTTATATAATTAACTAAATATAAATAAATTTTTTAAAAATATTTAATAAAAATATCAATTTAAAAAAAGATTTATAAAGATTTATATATAAATTAAATTTTATTTGAATTTGGAAAGAGACAAAATTGTTTAATTTTAAAAAAAATAAGACTAAATGGGGACAAAATAAAAATACAGGCAATAAATTCAAAAAAAATAAAAATACAGGAATCAAATTAATACTAATGTCGTGACCTGACTTAACACGTGGAATATTAGTGCCACGTCACATTCTCATTGTTGTGTGACACAATGTCAGTTTGACACACGACATTTTAAATAAAAATAATTTAGTTTTTTAAAAAATTAATAAAAAAAAGCACTCACACATGCTCTTTAACTCGTGTTAGTACAAAACTAACATGACAAAAACTTAATTGCTTCAATTTTTCAAAATTAAAGACTTAATTGAGACAAATAGAAAGTGAGGACCTATTTAAGAAAAATCACTATAAATAGAGACCATATGTGTGATTAAACCTAAAGATATTTTTTCAAAATTGAAAACGCTTATTGAGAAGAACGCGGACACATAATGAGTTTATTTTTGTCATTAATTAAAATTTATATACTTTGTCCATGCATCTTAATTATATTAGTCCAATTGAACTTAAATGTAGACAATTAATTCTAGCTATTTGGTTAAAGTAATATATATATATATATATATATATAAATATTATTCATATTCATATTTATATAAATTTTTTATTAACTTTTTGGTGTCAAGTTTTTTTATATCTATTTTTTTAAGTATATTTAAAAAACATAATTAATATTTATATAATTAACTAAATATAAATATAAATAAACTTAATCTTTTTAAAAATATTTAATAAAAATATCAATTTAAAAAATATTTGTAAAGATTTATATACAAATTAAATTTTGTTTAAATTTTAGAAGAGACAAAGTTGTTTAATTCTTAAAAATATTAGGTCTAAATTTAGACAAAATAAAAATACAGAACCAAATTGAGACAAAATAAAAATACAGGAACCAAATTGAGACAAAATAAAAATACAAGAACCAAATTGATACTAATTCAATGACACATATCATTGTAAGTGCCACGACACACTATCATTGTCGTATAGTACAATGTCAGTTTGACACGTGATATTTTAAATAAAATTACTTAAAAAATTAAAGAAAAAAAACACAAAGTGATGCATGACACCCTTTTTAATTATGTTAGTACAAACCTAAGGACAAATATCTAATTGCTTCAATTTTTCAAAAACTTCAATTTTTCAAAAATAAAGATTTAATTAAGACAAAAAATAGTGAGAAACCTGTTTAAGAAAAATCACTATAAATAGAGACCATATATATAATTAAACGTAAAGATTTTTCTTTAAAATTGGAAACATTTATTAAGAAGAACGAGGCCACGGAATGAATTTATTTTTGTCATTAATTAAAATTTATATACTTTGTCCATACATCTTAATTATATTAATCAATTGAACTTAAATTTAGAAATTAATTCTAGCTATTTGGTTAAAGTATGATATATAGATATAAATATTATTCATATTCATATTTATATAAATTTTTTATTAATTTGTTGGTATCAAGTTTTTGATATGTCTGCAAAATATACTGATTTTATTATGTAAAAAAAATTAGTATATTTTAAAAATATTATAATTAAAGGACATTAGTGTATTTTGAAAACTGAAAAACAAAACAAAATACCAAATTCAATAAAATAATTAACTTCATATAATGATTTCTCATCAAAACGCGTACCAGAAGAATCGGAATGAGTTTATTTTTATCATTAATTAAAGTTATATACTTTGTCAATACAACACAATATTGATTGATTGATGTTATATGGTATGCTATCTATTATTAATCCAATTAAATTTAAATTTAAACAATTAACTGTACGTGGTATTCGGTTAAAGTAAGAAATGAAGGCAGAATTGATACGGCACAAGGCATGCATGAAGACTGAAATAGGCAGTAACTCATGGAGCAGAAACAAAATAAAACAAAAACTCAATCTTTCACCGTCCCGGTCTCCCATGTGAAAGAAGCCACCGAAAAGTTTTATATACTTCATGTTGCTATTGACATTTGGTGGAATGTGGCAGAAAAAAATAGTAGAGGACCCCACATGGCAGAGTAAACAGTGACATTGAATTTGAAACTCAACTGCTTCTTCTGATTCTCCATATCTACCTTCCAATCCGTCTTTTCCTCTGTTCCTTTAAGATAAAAATGCATTCATCCCTTCTTAAAACAATCCACTATTAGAGTTTTTATCCCTTTTCGCCTCCCTGTATTTGCGTGCCATCCAAGCACTCCCCTTTTCACCCTTTGCACTCAAAAAGCTAGTCCCAGGATCACACACAGTCACAGACAGAAAGAGAGAGAAATAGCTATTGCTCTGTGGTTGACTGTGTCTTCATGGGAATAAGAATCCACAAAGTGTACTTCAACTGGGATTCATCCGATTCCTTTGTCTCTGCTGATTCATAATCTCCTTAAGGTGCGTTTTCTTCTGTCATAAATTCTCTTTCTTTTACTCCTTTTTTCCCCTGTCTGCTCTGGAATATTATTTTTGTCTATCTGGGGGCCTTCATGCTTGCGGTCTTTTCAATCTATAATCAACAACATAGATGGTGGGGTTGGTGGAAGTTTTTTCTTTTATGCATGTCCAATTATTTGAATTTCTCTTGAAGCAATTCAATTTGAGTCTATTCATTATCAAGCCTCATAGGGCGTTGCTTTAAGGGAAAAACACAGAAGAAAGAGCCAATTCGGTGCTGCAGAACTGAAGACATTTGAGCTAATTCGTACGTTTGACATGGAATCAATGCCTTTCTTATTTCCTTGCTTGAAGAACTGCTTGATTGATTAATCTATTTCTGAAACTGTGACATTATTTGATCGTTCACACAAATATCCCGCTGATTGGATATAATTTTTCTTGCGTTTTCAAAATGTCTTCAGAAGAACATCTTAGCCATTCTTCCTTGAAAATTAGACACATGCATTTAGCAAGCTTTCTTACAAGTCATGCTAATTCTCTCTATTCATTTAATATTTTATTTGTCAACCTCCACCCCTCCTTTTCTTTTTCTTTTTATCATTTTCCTTGGTCTGTCATAGTGTTTAGGATCTGAGAATCTTGGTAGCATGTGATTCCCACAATAAGAGGTGATATGGATTTTTTATTCCGTGATCTATCTACTCTTCATGATACCTGCTTTGCCAATGCAAATGTAATACCTTTAATATCACTGGTTTGTAAAAGTTTTGGGATCACAACATTTTTTCCTCGAGCATTTATTTGTGTACGATCTTTTAATTCGTTAATAGTTCTGATCATGCTACATTTGAAGATTGAATTGAACTTGAGGTCTTGCTGTTTCAGAAGAGGTTGTACCAACTTGCACCAAATAATATTGCATGGGTTGGTTTACTAAACTGCTCAAGGGATCCAACCGTAAATATTCAGGAGGAGGATATCATGGGAAATATGAAGAGGACAGATATTCAGACAATCATGATAATTCAGCGGTAATCACACTTTCTGCTTCTTGTAAAAAAATTATCATTATTTCAACTTATCATGTCATTTTCTAGCACGATAGTTGCTTGAACATAACACAGCACTAGTTCCTTTCGGATTTGGTCTAAAGTTATGAATTCTAATAGTCTGAACTGAGAGCAGGATGATTTGACGGAAATTGAGAAAGAAGAAATTGATCGGGCAATAGCACTCTCTCTTTCAGAGGCAGATCCGAAAGGGAAAAGAGTTATTGGTGAGATTTATGCTTTTGCTTTTTTATGTATCTTGTTAAAATCAGGAATTCAGTGTGCCAGGTTACCTAAAATGTATACTCTAAACATAATGCATATCGATTTATTAAGTTCTTGTGTAACAATCTAAGTGTCTTGGTGTCAGTGATCAATTATCTCAATTAAAATATAATTCTAATCTATACCATAATCAGGATTTGTTGATTCTGATGCTTGGTTGAAAAAGTACTGAACATATTTTTTATATGGTTAGAGTCCATTAAAAAGAATCTGAAATTTCATTTGGTAAACTTGTGTTTGGAAATGGATTCCTGATTTTTTTTCCCCTGCTAAATGCCTCATGTTTTTGCCTCTCAAAACCAGAGGACGACTCTGAATCTGAAGATGATGAACTGTGTCCACTTGACGATGAGGAAGACAATCGTGTTGGGGAAGTTCAGCAAGACGAAGATGACCATCATGCTCAAATTCAACAGGATGAAGACAAAAATCTTGATGAATTTCAACTTGAGGAAGATGAACAACTTGCCAGGGCAATTCAAGAAAGTTTGAGCATCAGTTCTCCTCCTCGATCTGACACTGATTCTTTATTTCAACCTCTTGCAAACTTATTCCCACCTGTTTACAGGTACCTGTGGAAAAGATGATACCTTTTATCTGTAGTTAGAGCCCAATTTCAAATACCACATATGGAAATTGCCAAACTTCACTGATTGTGGTAAACAGAGGGGGACAAATTATTGTCCTCATTAGTAAAATTGCTTTAATGGAACACATGCGGTAACCTGGTTTTTGCAAAATGTGCTTGCAGAACTTGTGCTGGTTGCAATGCCGAGATTGGCAGTGGAAGATTTTTGAGTTGCATGGGAGGTTTTTGGCATCCCGAATGTTTTTGTTGTCATGCTTGCAAACTTCCAATCACTGATTATGAGGTTAGATTCTTGGGTTGATTGCTATATGCTTCATGAAACTCAATTTGAACACATTTAGCTTTCTTCTGGAATTCAAAAATGAAGATCTTTAGCTTCTTTTTTTTGTTAATATGATTGTAAATAATGTTTACATCCGTATCTATTTGCAGTTTTCAATGTCTGGAAATGGCCGTTATCATAAATCCTGCTATAAGGAGTTGCATCATCCGAAATGTGATGTTTGCAAAAACTTTGTAAGTAATGGCAGTGAGTTTTCTCTTACAGATTTTTAGTCAATTCATTATGCCGGTGTTTGATTAATGGTTTCAATAAAATTTGATTGGCATACAAATTTCACTATATCATGTGTTTTTTTGGAAGACTATGGATATTGAGCCGTTTTCAAAGTTAAAGTCATTTTACACACTGTTCATTGCAGATCCCACCAAACTCAGGTGGCCTCATTGAGTATAGAGCACATCCTTTCTGGCTACAAAAATATTGCCCATCGCATGAGCGTGATGGAACTCCTCGTTGTTGTAGCTGTCAAAGAATGGAGGTCAGTTATAACAGCCTCCAAAACATGTGATCATTTCTTCGTGTATCCCATTTCTCATTCCTTTCTCTGTCTTTCTTTCGCCTTTTCATATCTGATATGAAACTTTCCAATCAATGCAGTCAGTGGATGCCAAATATCTGTTGCTTGATGATGGCCGAAAGCTGTGTCTGGAGTGTCTTGACTCAGCTATCATGGATACCCATGAATGCCAACCTCTCTATGTTGAGATACAAGAATTTTATGAAGGTTTACATATGAAGATAGAGCAGCAAATTCCTATGCTTTTGGTTGAGAGACAAGCACTGAACGAAGCCATGGAGGGAGAGAAGAATGTAAATGTTAACGTTTTGAACATTCATTCATGAAATTTTCCTTTCATTTTCTCTTCTCTACATCATACCCTTCTATTGTCCTGATTTTTGCATTGCTTTTTGAGTGTAGGGTCATCACCACTTACCTGAAACTAGAGGACTTTGCTTGTCTGAAGAGCAAACTGTTCCCACTGTAGAGATCTCTTCTTAATTTCAATCTTCATTAATGGTTTAAATTCTCAATAAACTATCTCTATTCATCAAGCAGTGGTTTATACTCTTTTCTTGTAATTCCAGATTTTAAGGAGACCAAGGATAGGGGCAGGATACCAGCTCATAGATATGATAACTGAGCCTTTTAGACTGATCCGTCGATGCGATGTGACAGCCATACTTGTTTTGTATGGCCTTCCCAGGTATCCTTCTGATGCCTACTATTTTTATGAACTCGAGTGTTTGCATTTGGAGTTCACTGTATAAATTCAAGAACTTTTTATGTTCATAGGCTATTGACTGGATCAATCCTGGCTCACGAAATGATGCATGCGTGGCTTAGACTTAAAGGTACCATCATCCTTCATGTGATCAATGTGGAAAATTTGTATTTTCATTTCATAGCGCTAAATTAGACAGATTTGTGGGGTTATGGCAGGCTATGGCAATCTGAGGCCAGAAGTTGAAGAGGGAATTTGCCAAGTCTTGGCTCATATGTGGTTAGATTCAGAGATCTATTCCAGCTCTGGGAATGAAGGTGCATTACCATCATCATCGTCTTCTGCTTCTTCCTCATCCTCCTCCTCACCTTCATCCTCTTCATCATCTAAGAAGGGCAAACGTTCTGACTTTGAGAAGAAACTTGGTGAATACTTCAAACACCAGATTGAGTCAGATAGTTCATCAGCTTATGGAGATGGATTCAGAGAGGGTAACCAGGCAGTGCTCAAGTATGGCCTTAAAAGGACCCTTGACCATATCCGAATGACTGGTAGTTTTCCATATTGAAAAGCGGTTCAGAGTGAGCAATTCATTTTCATGAATAAAGTAAGGAATCTCAACTGTTGATGAGAAAATTTAGGAGTTAGTGATATATTATGCACAAGCATATGATATCAATGGTTATTTTCATCAATGAGTGAGACTTCTTACTTTCTCTCTAGAGGATGGACTCACTTAGAGAAACCAAATGGAGAAACATGATACAATCTTTTTTCCTCTACAGCAACCGATATATCAGCTTTTTCATTTAAATTAAATAGGATGCAAAGATTCAAAAAGTATATAATTTTGACATTACACCGGACTAAATAAGGAATCAAAAAGGCTCCTGTTAGTCTCCGGTTGCCAAAAGTATATTTTTTCTCTTTTTCTTTCCAACGTTGTCTCTTATATTCTATATGTGTTACAAAATACCTTGCAGCAGTTGAAAATGCACAGGATTTTAAGTTTCTATTTACTCTCTGCGAAGGAAAAAGTCATTTTAATAACTTTTTTTGACAACTGTGTTAGTTTATAATTAATCCGTTTTAAATATATGAACTAATAAAATAGTGACACGTAATTGTAAAAAAGTTATTAAAAAAAGTTAACTTATCTTGCTAATGTCCTTTCAAATATTGATTTGATTATCTTAATAAAAGAGGTAAAAAGAGGTTGTGCTTCGTTTGTTGAATGTAAATCAATAACAAATCGTTGGGACAATCTTTCACCTTTCAAAACCAAACTTTCTTGCTCTATCTTGAATTCAGAATGCTAATCTTTTACACAATGAATTGCATTTAAATCCAAACCTAGATGGAAATTTCTTTTATGTCCAACCTCACAATATGAAAAGCAATAAACAATGTTGCAATGAAATGAAGTCCGTTATGTATTTCATGAATTCTCTACAATTCACCTTCGTGAGATCTAACGATCAGAATCATCAATTCTATTTTAACAGCTTTTATCTCCTTCATGCTCTCCATTTCAAATTTTGATAATCATGTTATTAACGGCAACTTATTGAACACACCTTATATATTTTATCTTAATAAATTAAAATTATTTATCCAAACACACTAAAATAAAATAGTAGATTGTTAAATATTGCTTATATTTTATGCAATGATAGCTCATAAAATATTCAATACTTTCTACGTGTGCAAGAAAAATTAACAATAAATAAATGGTTTAGAACTATTAATACCTTCATAAATAAATAAAAATCCTTTTTAAAGTGCCTTTTCAATTTCTAAAATGTTGGGATACAAACAACCTCCCAGTTAAAAGAAGAGGCAGATATGAGTTTATATACTCCATTGGTAAGAGGTTTTTGGAATGGTACCAAAAGCAAATTCGTTAAGACTTGACCTAAAGTGGACAATATCTCACTAGTGTAGAGATATGTTCAATTATACAAGTTAATCTCCCACCATTTTATCATATCCATTTTTTAGACTATTCTCATCATCATTCTAAATCAAAACATTTAACTCATTCATTTCTAATATAACAATCTGATCACAACATAATAATTACTTTACAAATAGTATTCAAAACCTCATCCATTTATCATAGTCTTCTCATTGACATCATAAGCATGAAACAATAATATTTTTAACTTTTACTAACTTCTATTACCATAAATAGTTATTTTCGAAAAGCTAAAAGTTGACAACTTTATGAATTGAGTTACTCACAACTAAAGACGAAATGCAAAGTATCCAACAAAACAAAAATTCAATATATTATAGGTTAAGTTAAGAGATCACTTCTCTTAATCGTTTTCACTAAGATTTATGACTAAAAATAAAAAAATAGAATGAATAATTCTATAAAATTGATAAAAATTTACACTATTTTAAAATCCAATCGATTTAAAGGATTCCCGAATTCCTCAATTTCACGGTGCAATTAATTTCTAAAAATGATGAAAATTTTTAAGAGAAGATGGATAAAGATAATGACATGTGATAACATGAAATTGAGAATGATGTTCAGGTACTGTGATTTGTACACGGGCACTACAATTTGTTAAATTTATTTTATACTTTTTAAATAATTTTTATGATTTGTTAGTGTGAAAATGATTTTTTTTTACTATCTACAGAGGAGATTTTATTTTTCAATTTTATCTTTTTAATAATTATTTTTTAAATTCAAATAAAAAATTATTTTTAATTTTATTTTTTAATAATTAAATTTTTAAATTCAAATGATTATTTATAATAAAAAAATATTTTTACAATAAAAAATCATAAAAATTATTTATAAATTATATTTTGCAAGTTAAAAATTACATTATATTTTTATTTTAATAATTAAAAATCATTTCATAATTAATAAAATTTTTGCTATAACATTAATGGAGGGAATTTATTTTTAATTTTACTTTTTTATGACAGTTTTTCTAAAATTTGAATAAAAAATTAACTTTTAATTTTATAACTATTTTTTTAATTCAAATAATTGTTAAAAATGTACCCGCTTTTTTATTATAGATAATTCGTTTAATTTAAAAAATAACAGAATTTAAATAAACAATGATTTAGAAAGATAAAATCTGTTATTTTAACTTAAAAGATAATTAAATATAAAGATAAAAATAAAAATATAATTATTTTAATTAAAAACAAAAATAAAAATATAATTATATATAAATAATAATATAGAAATTTATCGGTAATAAAAAATTTAACAGATAGGCAGGCACGTGGACCAGTATGAACATGATTGTAGCATGGTCGTGGCGAGGGATGCTTACCAATATGTGATTCCAAAACTGATCTATTTCCTTCTCCTTCTCACTTCTGTCTCTCTGCTACAAATCCAAAAACCACCAAATCGCGGGTAAAATAATCCTCATCTGGTTCTTCACTTTCTCACTTTTCTTCATTGCAATTTCACTTGTGTCTCCGTTACTTGCATTCATTTCACTGGATTTCGCTTCTGCTCTCGCAGTACCAAATTTAATTTTCCCGAGCGAGTTCTAGGGTTCCCGTTGCCATGGACCAGGCCGAATTAACCACCGAACTGGTACTTTCCGATCCGTTTCCTCTCTATTAGTTTCTTCGTTCCTCGATCTGATCGCAAAGTACCGATTGTGCTCGATTCCATTTGGATTTAGTTCTCGTGCATTTTATTCTGTTGGTTTTCGATGTGGTTTGAATTTCTTCACTGGCATTGTGTCATGTTTTCTTGAAGGTTCTGAGTAGGGACATTCCATGGGAGACCTATATGTCCACGAAGCTCATCTCAAGCACCAGCCTTCAGCTCTTAAGGCGCTATGATCACCGATCAGAGAGTCACAGAGCACAGTTGCTCGATGATGTAATTTTTTTCAATTTTTTTTTGGGAAAGTAATAGTAAATTATAGTTTGTTAATTGTTGTGCTGAACTTTTAAACTCGATTTGAATGCGATTTTGATTTGAAGTGGATTCAATTTGTGATTCCCAAGTTTGTTGTCTATTGGTATTGAAAGTGCAAGCTTGTTCGTTGTGTGGCAGGATGGTCCCTCGTATGTTCGCGTGTTTGTTCGTGTTCTGCGTGATATTTTCAAGGAAGATACTGTAGAGTATGTTTTGGCACTGATAGATGAAATGCTTGCAGGTAAATTGTTGA
This sequence comes from Vigna angularis, assembly GCF_016808095.1. Lineage (NCBI taxonomy): Eukaryota > Viridiplantae > Streptophyta > Magnoliopsida > Fabales > Fabaceae > Vigna > Vigna angularis. Next base: position 20,263,947 of record NC_068970.1, read on the forward strand.
AATTGGTCCATTTTTTTCTCTCATTTGTTTGTCAACAGTGTAACAACCTTAAATTATATTTTGCAGCAAACCCCAAGAGAGCAAGACTGTTTCATGACAGTACTCTTGCAGATGAAGATACTTATGAGCCTTTCCTAAGTTAAGTCTTTACTCAAATATGTTTTTTTGTTCTAATTAATTATTAGATTTCTTTGTTTTGGAGGTGAGACTAGCTCATGTACAGTGTATGTTTATCTATCACACACACACGTTAAAATCTCTCAATAATACACTATATACAGTTCAGCATTTTTGTTTCAAATAAAATGTATTTGTTACCGTGTTCATTACTTCAGCCAAAGTTTTAAATAAGTTCCACATTCCTAATATATAACTATTTTTGTGTTGAGTACCGGATACTTTGTTTTTCAAATAACAAGTTAAACATTTTGGTCCATTCTGATACCTACTAGTTCTATAATACATGTGTTGCTAGGTTGAAGTATGTTTCCCATTGAGTGATGATACACATTAAATTCCTTTTATTAACTATATTGACAACCCATTAAAAATGTCTAATCCCACGCTCGAGATGTATATACCTCGGCGTGAGGGGTGTGTGTTGGAAGTCCCACATCGACTAGAGATAATGTCAATTCATAGTTTATAAGTGGGTGTAAACCTCACCCTATAAACCGGTTTTGTGGGGTTGAGTTAGGCTTAAAGTCCACTTTTAACAATATGATGGATAATTATAATGACAGGATACGCCATTATATATGATGGAAAACTATCGGCTGTCATGATAATAGAATAGGTTGAAAGTTCAAAATAAAGATAGAAAAAATACTTTAGGGATCAATTAAAAGAATCAATGTAATAGTGGGGAAAAAATATGAATAAATATTTTTTTTGGGATTTAAACCAAAATTTATATATTATTAGGTCCCAATTTTAATTCTTTTTTATTGGGTACTTAAAACAAATATTAGTCATATATATACTAGACCTAAAACTTATTTCAGCCTCAGCAAAACGGTTTTAAGAATTTTCTTTGCAGGGAGTCTAACCATTGATGATAGTATCTGAGTGTATGTAAACTAGTGCTTGTGGAAGATTATGCTTTATATGGTCATCTGTACTCTAATATTATACCTTTCTTTTGAACAGAGAAACTGAAAGTCAGTCGCTTTTAATTACATTTCTTTGTCATTTCTTTTACAGAAGATCAAATGCTATGTACGCTTGTTGTTTATATAATGCCATGTCATTGTCTTGGACTTCGAAAATTTCTTTGTACTTCAAATTTGTGATATTCAAAAAATGAGAAAATTTTTTTTTATCCATCTTGCAGATTGCTCTGGAAAGGAAATTGGTTCATACAAGAGAAAAGTTGTAAGATCCTTGCTTTAATTGTCAGGTAATACAAACTCGAGATCTTTTCACATTTTAATTCTAAAAAACTTCTCAGACTTTGATTAAATATCAGATTCAAGCTGTATAAGTTATTGCCTTACAAGTTATTACAGAATTTCACCCTTTTCTGATAATAGTGTCAGGCCAAAAAATCAGAATGGTGTTGTGTCTAATGGAGAAGCATCAAATGGAAAGAAGCCATTTACCACTATTGATGATGTTTTGATAGGATTAGTAAAATGGCTTTGTGAACAGGTATGCGATACTGAAAATTGTTTCCATCTCTCTAGATCCACTGGATAATAGTAATTCACAGATATGTTGACAATGCAACTAATCTTATCAACTTAGGCAGGAAGCTGCCACAATCACTTGACGTGTATGAAAATTAAGTTAGATTTGTGATTGCACAAGTGTGGCATTATTTTCTGAACGTGAACACTAAGTTATAAATTGTACCACAGAATCAATTAAACTACACTCATTAAGATTGAACTCAGATAAATAGGAAGTTTATGAAATATTCTGAAGATGTTAAGGATCCCTTTCTACCAAATATGCATGCTTTCTTACGTTCATCTATGATTGATTTATTAAATTTGTAGTTGAAGAAACCTTTTCATCCTACTCGTGGAGTCCCAACTGCTATCAATTGCCTAGCAACACTGCTTAAGGAACCTGTGGTTAGGTCTTCCTTTGTTCAGGCAGATGGGGTCAAGTTACTTGTGCCATTGATTTCACCAGCATCCACACAACAGTCCATTCAGGTAAGTTTGTCGGACTCTACCTCTGAGAATCTGAAAATCTGAGTAATTGAATTTTTCCGTAGTTGGCCTATACCAATAGGATAGGTGTGCTTGGGTAAGCATGGTATATCTAGCTATGCCTGTAATACTTGCTAGAAATCGAAGAGTCTGTATTGCATTTAGTAAGAGACGGATAACTTATGCTTGGTGCTTTTTACCAAATAATGATTGTTTTGATCAACATTGATAGAGTGATTTCTGATTTCAGATTTGTTGGCTTAAATTGAATTATCACTTAAAAAAATAAAATGTTATTGATGAAGTTATTTAGATTTCGTGGGTGATTTTTTAAGGATAGACAAAGTGAACTTAATTGATAAATTCCTCTGTAACAGCTTCTTTATGAAACATGTCTGTGCATATGGCTCTTATCCTATTATGAGCCAGCAATTGAATATTTGGCTACTTCAAGGACCCTTCCTCGACTTATTGATGTTGTTAAGAGCTCTACAAAAGAGAAGGTATTGCTTATTGAATTTATCTGCATCTCATTTCTCTCTTATAAACAAAATGTTGTTCACATCTCTCTATTTCTTACAATATCATCAGTAGTTTCAGACTTATTGTTCTTTTATAGCTGTTAGCTTAATTTGTATTAACTTTCTGCTATATCTCTGTCTGTATTAGTAGCAAGTAGATATTTTTTGTTTATAACTTACTCTGGCATAGCAGTCTAATGTTGGTACACTTGATTTACAAGGTGGTTAGAGTTATTGTGCTGACTCTTAAGAACTTGATGTCAAAAGGGACATTGGGTGCTCAGATGGTTGACCTTCAGCTGCCACAAGTTGTCCAGAGTTTAAAGGCACAAGCATGGAGTGATGAGGTCAGATAATTAAGACCTACACTACGTTAATTTCCTGTTGAACTTGTGTGCAAATTTATAGCAGGTGCCATGCAGAGAAAAATATTTTTGATTTATACCTTTTGCTATTTGAACCTTAACCGTAAAGTTACTGTCTTGTGACCTCACAATCAGAGGTTCAATTCCTGAAAACAGTGTCTTGCAGGATTAGGTATTATGCACCTATGCCTACCCTCCCCAAACCCCATCAAGTGGGACGGGGAGTCTTGTGCTTTAGGTTGCCCTCTATTTACATCTTGCTACTATTGAAGTATTTGCTATCAGAACTAATATTTTAGTTTTTTTGTCATCATAGTCAGTGTTTTTATATAACATGGCCTTTGCAATATTATGTATTATTTCTTGTCTTATGTTGTCATGCCGATACCATAAACAGTTAGATACACTTGCTGTTATCTGTGACTCATCACCCTTTTAATGGCACTTACCATTTGATGTATGCACTTAGGAAAGTCAGATTTACTGTTACAGCAGAATTTACTTATTGGAATGATATGATGCTTCCTTTCGAGTATTTATTCTTACTCAATAGATAAGTTGTGATTTACAACATGGTTGATGAAATTTGATTAATCTGTGATGCATTGCTTCCTGGTTACACAGTGACTCTTGTGTTGGGCATAACAATAGCGTTGTCTCTGTTTTCTATTTGCACTGTAATGCACAAGTGTACATGAACCCTTATGCATGATACACCAATCATGCTGCTAACTTTAATACACATTCTGGAAGGTTCACCGGACATCAGTTTTTGACTATTCTAAAGTGCCTTTTCCATTCTCTCCTTCATTTGCTTAAACTATATGTGTGTGTATTGCTTGAGATTTATCACATTATCTTAAATTACAAACTTAAAAATAGATAGCTCTTTTAAACCTCTATTATTACATTTCCTTTTGAGATAGCCTATTTTGTATTGCTAGCCCAATATTTCTATTGATTAGAAAAGTTTGTATAGGACTTATTGGAGGCACTGAATTCTCTGGAAGAAGGGCTTAAGGATAATATTAAAAGACTAAGTTCTTTTGATATGTACAAGCAAGAAGTTCTCCTTGGCCATCTAGATTGGTCTCCCATGCACAAAGATCCCTTATTCTGGAGAGAAAATATAACCAACTTTGAAGAAAATGATTTCCAGGTATATGTGCATTTCTTCCTTTATGCTTTAATTTATTTCTTATTTAAGCAAACATGAAAATTTAGGCTGAGGAAATAACAAGGGCTTCAGTTGCTTGTGACCGTACTAATTTCTGTTATTTCGTATAAAATTGGTATTCTCAGATTGTGCTCATATTTGATAGGTCCTTACAATCAAGAACCTATAGAAACCCAGTAACACCCACTCACACTGAATAACCTCCTTGTATTACCAAAGAATCAAGAGTACAAGATACACTGTGTGCCCGAGAGCTTAACCTCCCTCCAAAGAACTACAAGAGTTCCCGCCAAACAATAACACTTCAAAACTCTCCTCTCTCACCAACCAACCCACCCCTTTTATACTGACTTACCTAACTGCCAGGCAGTTAGGCTGGGTAATGTTTCTCCTTCTACTAGATACAATTAATTCCCTAACAATACACCCCTTCCCCAACAACCTTGTCCCCAAGGTTGAAAAACTGCTCTCTTTTTTTTTTTTCTTTTTTTATTATATCGCCCCATCTTCCAACGGAGGCACCCTCTTCTCACCCACAGCCTTCTTTAGTTGGGGAACATGAAATATTGAGTGTATTCTTGCTGTCTCGGTTAATTGTAAATGAAAATCTACTTTCCCCACATGCTGTAACCGTGCAGGGAGCTTCAGTCAATTCACCCATCATGTCACCTCTTGTCCCCTGTTCCACTACGCACATTTCCCAAACCCGAAAAACGTGGTAGTGCGCCTGCAACACGGTTTCCAATTCTGCTTTCTGCCCCTCCGTCAAATCCACTTGCCCCTCACCGTCCACCTCTTTCTCCACTTGGCCCATATCCCAAGCTATGACCCATGACTCAGCATCTGTCAATTTTAATAAAGATTGAGGCTCCACCAGCTGTCGGGCTAACGCTGGGTCTCCTTGTATCTTCACCTTCTTACCTTCCACGATATACCCCATTGTCATTTCCTTCCAATTTATCATCACCTCCCCCAGTTTAGCTAGCCATTCAACCCCCAATATGATGTCTACTCCGCCCAGTTCGAATAAATGGAGCCTCTCCTCAACCACGGCCTCCGCCAATCTGATCTCTACATGCTCACAACACCCTCTCGTCTCTTTCCGCTGTCCATCCCCCAAACTCACCTGATAAGGGGGCGTATCATTTATGGGTAACTTCAGCTCTTCCGCAAGTCTCCGACTAATAAAGTTGTGGCTGGCCCCGCTGTCGATGAGGACTAGCACCTCCCTGTGCCCAATCTTCCCCCTCAATTTCATCGTCTTCGGTTGGGTTAACCCTCCGACGGAACACGCCGATAGCTCCATAGGTTTTGAATTTTGATCTATCCCTTCTTCCGCTTCGTCATCCTCATCCTCCGCCAACAGCAAAACTCGCAGACTCTTCTCCGAGCATCGGTGGCCAGGAGCAAAGGGGCCTCCGCACCGGAAACAACGACCCTCTTCTCTCCTTTTAAGAAATTCCGGATACGGTAAGTTTCGCACCGTCCGTCCCCGATTATCGGCGCCTCCGGTCACACTCCCTATCGAGTTGCTCGCCGGCATCGCTCCCTCTCTCCTAGCTGATCCATTGCCTTCCGTTCCCCCTGTCCGGTTTGTGGACTGGCGTTCGGTTTCGCCACGTACTACCGACCCTATCATGCGCGACCCCGATGGGTTAATTTTCATCCCGTTCCAGCCCCCTCCTTTCGCCCTCATTATCGCATCTTCTACATCCCGCGCGATCCTGATCGCAACCATGAATTCTTGAGGATCTTGAATGCGGACTTGTCCCTTGATGTCTTCTCGCAGTCCAACGAGAAAAAACCCCATCACCAGCTCCTCCGATAACCCCCGAGTCTGACCTATTAATATTTCAAAGCTCCGGACGTACTCCTCCACTGATCCCTCTTGCCGCATTGTCGCAAGCTGTTCAAACACCGATCCTCTGGATCCCCCTCCAAACCGATTTACTAACGCCATTTTTAGGGCCGTCCAAGAACGAATCTTGGCTTTTTCCTTCCAAACATTAAACCAGTAACTCGCGCTGCCCTCCATACTAATATACGCCAGTTCCACCTTATCCTCCTCCGCCACTTTTTGAATGTGGAAGAAACGTTCTGCCCGATTAATCCAGCTGTGAGGTTCTTCCCCTTCGAACGATGGTAGATCCACCCGTCTTCGCCAATTGTGTGGTATCCCCCCATGATCAAGTCTTCCCCCATTATCATTCACCGAACTGTCACTCCCTTCAGAGTTTCCTTCGTGATTATTCGTTCTCACCCCCATCATCTGCATCATCTGCTGTATATCTCGTCTCACCTCGGCCGCTTCCACCTTCATCCCCTCCATTGTAATTTCCAGTGCCTCCATTCTTCCTTCCATGGCTTTATCCGTCAACCCAATTTAATCCGGCAGGTCGGACCAAATGATAGGTCCTTACAATCAAGAACCTATAGAAACCCAGTAACACCCACTCACACTGAATAACCTCCTTGTATTACCAAAGAATCAAGAGTACAAGATACACTGTGTGCCCGAGAGCTTAACCTCCCTCCAAAGAACTACAAGAGTTCCCGCCAAACAATAACACTTCAAAACTCTCCTCTCTCACCAACCAACCCACCCCTTTTATACTGACTTACCTAACTGCCAGGCAGTTAGGCTGGGTAATGTTTCTCCTTCTACTAGATACAATTAGTTCCCTAACAATATTGGGTTTCACCTTGATAGAAATGGTGGTTATGCACTAATACTAACTGGCTGGCTAGAGTGCTTGTGTAATCTATGAAGCTTGGACACACCTCTTCAATGGTGTGTCCCTGGGTATGACATATACCAGACATCGACACCTGTATGACACGTATTAAAGTGTCTAATTTAGAAAACATATTTTTGGGTCTATGACAACTCTGACAATGTGAATAAGGGCAGATACCATGATTTTTATTCTAAGTATCTATTATAATTATAGAAATAAGGAACAAGTTCTAAATAATGAAGAATGTTTAGATTATATATGTATTATTAGGATGTTTTTGTTCATTCTCCTATCGTATCTTTATTCAATATAGAACTTTTTGAACTTGTTTGTTTTTCTTTAGATGAATCTCGGCTAGAGTGTTCTTTTCGATGATGATTATTAAGAAGGGGATGCAATGTCTCAAATGAATTAGATTCTCTTTTCACTTTTTGGATTTTGGATAGATGGATTAAATTTATTTTTTGTTTTAGGTAACAATATGTTCAGATTTTTTTATCTGATTAACTTTTTTTTCATAGATGATTTTGACTATGTAACTCTTGATTGTGAATTTAAATAATTCATAATGATGTTCAATACACTACATACCACACACAGAGACACCCCTGTGTTGCTGTGTCCGGTGTCTATATCAATGTGAGTGTCTGTGATACCTCTCTTATACTTTTCCATTTAAGACGGTAGGGAATTACTTGATGTGTTCCGTGATAGAATATGACCTCACACATAGGACTTAGTCTCAGCATTACGCAGTTGATTGTGCAAGGTATATATGTTTTGTTTCTTATAGTAATTGTGATGGTATCAAAATGGATGGTGTTTTGCAAGCTGTGCAGACATGACATGAATTTCAATTGATAATTGGTGTGTACTCTGACGCTTTTGTTAGAAAAATAGGCTTGAGTTCAAGAGAGGGGTGAATTAAACTTGAAAAGAATTTAGAAAGTTTTTATAAATGATTGAACGGTTAACTTTGAACAATAAACAAACCATTTTCAGCTTCTAGAAATACTACTTTTAATGTTCTTTAATTTTCCATAACCCTGCAATATGTATATAATTCAGATGAGTTGTAAGAGAAAAGAAGAGAATAACACCAAGAATTATAGTGTTCATCCGCATCTGGTTGTTGAATCACCTTGATTAGACTAGTAGACTAATTTCAAGTTTTTAGAAGCACCTTACAAGAAATTTAGTACAACACAAGATCTTGAATCCTACTAGATCTCTTACAACCTTTTGTGAACCTTTCACAACAAAACCTTCTTGACAGCCCTAGTCTAGAACAACCAACAACAAAGAAAGCAATTTGGAATTGAATACAATTAAGTTCAAAAAATAACTCCCTCTAGAAGCAATGCTTGGTGATCCTCAACAAAAATGAGTTGCAACACTTAATCTTGATCTTTAGAAAGATTTTTCAGAATCAGAACTCCCAAAGATAGTTTTTCGGTCAACTAAAAGTAGGATTCTGAAGTTTAAATAAAATGTTGGATAAAATGCTATTTCGGGTTTTCTTTTTGAAGAGAAAAGATAGAAAATAATTCCGATGAATTGATATTTTCAACTGGTTGAAAATCTATTTCAATTGATTGAGAAGTGAGAAATTGGTTTTCAACAGAAGTTTCAGGTTTTTAACCAATTAAAAACTTGTTTTAATCGATTGAAATGCTATGCTTGTGTTTTCTACCAAGCTATGAACATTTCAACCTTCTAAAACAGATTATAATCAATTGAATTCTTAACTTTCCTTTAGACCCAGTGAATTCGTGTAAAAACTCTTTGGAAACAATTTTAGCACAAAATATCAAGATCAGGCATCACACCCTCACTCAAACAAACTCTAAACCTAAGAATTAAAACTCAACTAGACTCAAACAATAAAATCATCCAATCTTTATCAAGGTTGAGGCAAACTCCATTAAGTCATTCATCTTGAAATGGTTGGAAACATCAAATCATATCTTCTAATCTAAGTTTTCATTGGCGTTAATACATTGTAAATGATTGCAGCTGACTGAATCTCTTCTTTGTCAGTGTCATTAAGTTATGGTCAAAAGAGATAAATATGTTTAATTAATTTATTTCCTTATAACTATCATTTTGAGTCCTAAAGCGTTGCCGGTAAAACTTATTCCGTGGTCCAATATCATTTCTTTTTATAAAATCAAATAACTTTTAAACAGTTTATGGTTCTGTGTAGCGGTATTGTTACTTGATTTCATCGTGTTAGATAAATACTTTTGGTGTTTGTAAATTAAATAGATATGATATTCATCTCAAAGTAAATATACATTATACTGTACGAAATATAGAAAATCAATGTTAAAATGTTTTGTTCCTTTGAGTAGTGTGCTCGTGGATCCCATCAAATGAGATATGCTTGCTTACTATAAAACTATTTTCCTTGCTATCCATTTTGATAAAGAAAAATATTTTTATAGCGGGAACGGGTGATTATGCTATATTAAGTGCCATTTGATAATGCTAGAAAGGAAAGATGATGATAGTGTAATCGTGCACCCTCTATCCTAAACATTCTACTGATCATCTTCTATTTATTAATACTATCTTCATCTGTTACAGATCCTAAGGGTCCTAATAACAATTTTGGACACTTCTAGTGATCCAAGGACTCTGGCAGTTGCTTGTTATGATCTTTCACAGTTTATCCAGCATCATCCTGCTGGACGGATAATTGTGACAGACCTCAAGGCCAAGGAACGGGTGATGAAGCTTATGAACCATGAAAATGCTGAAGTTACTAAGAATGCACTACTCTGCATCCAGCGGCTTTTCCTAGGTGCCAAGTACGCAAGTTTCTTGCAGGTTTAATTCTGTTTTGTACGTTGGTGGCCTACTGGATGCACTTAATTCCTTCAACTTCACTGCTGTCTCAAATATTGGGTCGGTTCTCGTGTACAAGGCTTATTCATTGCTTTAGTAATTAATTTATTGTGTATGGCATATTAAAATTTCGGTTTCAACAGTAGAACAAATTTTATGTGAGAAATAAGTATTCTGCTGCCGAATAAAAGAAGTTTTGTAATTAAATACTCGAACTTGTGCTTGTAGTTACGTTGAATTTGTTAGAGAACAACATTTATTGTTAAATATGAGCTATCTGAATGAGTCGAGGGGTCAATGGACCAAATAAATGTTTATTTTATAGGTTTATAATGTTATATATTGTATTTTAGTTACTGACAATTTCTTTTAGAAATGTCGAAGTGTAAGTCAGAAATAATTATATATTAACTAGAGAACTTGGTGATGATTATACAAAATGGCATTTTCATTTTTAATTTTAAAATAGAAAATTAATTTTTAAAACTGATGTTCTATTTTTTTTTATTTTTTAAATAGATATCTATCCATATCTTTAATAAACATCAGTCACATTCATTATAATCTTTATTTTGTTTAATAAAGTAATAGTCATCTTTATTATGACTTTAATAAACTATAAATTCCTTAATTTAAAATCTTCTCATTCAAATTTGATTATAAAACCACAATCCAACAAAAACCCAATAACACAATTTAGTACAATTACATCCCATAAATCACAATTTCTACACTGCAACGACAATAATTCAGTAGCATATAACCAAACCATAATAAAATTTCAATTCATCTTCTAGTCATGCAACACCTTTCACAACAAACATTCAATCAACTCAAATTCACACTTACAACAAATGAAAATTTCACCAATGAATTATCTAAATTCAAAATTGACTCAAATTTTAGCTTATGTCAACTTTGAAGAGACAACCTAAAAATTTGAAAAGTCCCAACTGACTTCGAACTCACAAAACCTCTACCTTAACCTATAGACAATGAAAAGACGATCGAACCCAACCAACAAAACACTAGTTAACAAAGAGTAAAATTAAAGATGCTAGAAGTACATACAAACTCAAAAAGACCTCACACACTTTCCAAAAGAGAATAGGTGTGAAAAGGAGATGAAATTTCAACTTAACTGAAAAGATATTTCATTTATTTTTCCTTTCTTTTTACTATTAAACCAAAATAAAGTATAGAAACAATTTCATAAATTGTGATAACTGCTTTAGAACCACTCAAATTGTGTCAATTATGCTCATTCTTCCCATGTTTTACAATAGTTATCGTAAGCTAACTCTTTTTTCGATTTAGTTTTATTCCTTTCTTAACCCTGAACACATACTTTATTTAATATTATATTCTATAATACACTTATTGATGAACTCTTTATTGTCTGTTTTTACTTGAATAATTTTTTTTATCTTTCTCCTCAATCTCTTGTATCTTATACATTTTCCTCTTACTTACATCATATCATTCCCTTTTATCTCCTATCTCAATCTTTTCCTTCTATGTCTTGATTTTCAATGTCCTTAACAAACTTATCACTGAAAAAATAACAAATGAATGATAAATATAAAAAACATAAAATAAAAATTTAAGGGACTAAATGAAAAGAGTAATAATAATAAAAAATAGATAAACGTATAATTTAGGACTTAAAAATATCAATATCCAATATTTTTTTTATCAATGAAATTTCCTTTATTAAAAACCATAAACAACTTCATAAATTTATGATAAAAACATATTATATTATATGCATATTCTTAATATCCGTTCTTCATTTATTTGTTCTTTCTACCAGTGAAGGTAACTTTTCCATCGATTGTGATAACAACAATTCGTTTTAGCCCTTCAAAGTGTAAAGGATAACCTTATTGTGGGACTATACAATTTAGTGGTGCTACACTTTCAACTACAATTATTTTGGGAAACAAACAGCCACTCTCTCTTAAATGAAAGATGTTTTTTTCAAAATTTACCATAGGTTCACATAGTGTTGTAAAAACCTAACCCGACTCATATTCAACCAATTCAACTCATTTATTAATGAGTCGAAAAAATTTAGACTCGGTTTGACCCATCCCAAGTTGGTGGGTTAAATGGATTAACTTACTAACTCACTTAACTTTTTTTTATCCTCTTCTTTCAAAGACCAATTTATATAAAAAAATGTTTTACATAAATATAATAAGAGTTTGAGTTGTAATGTTTTATTTATTCGAATAATTAATTAATTTCATTTCATTAAAAATATATAGGTGGGTTGATCTAGCTCACTACAAGTTTAACTTGAGTGAACCAAGTTCTTAATAAGCCGAATCAAAATTGACATTTCAAAATTTTTTTTCAACCTAACCCAATCCAAACTTGTAGTAGATCAGGTTAACTCACAAGTTTCTAACCCATTTTTACATCACTAAATTCACATAGGATATTAGTTAAAAATGTAATTAAATAAGAAATTGTAATGGAATTGTATAAAAGATGACAGAAAATAATTTGTTTGTTTGTAAATTTGATATCATTGAAAAGAAATAAAAGAAAATACCCAGATTCCACCACTTCTGCAAAGGAGCATGCCATTGAATGTCAATAAATTGATTTTGTTTTCAGTTTCTCAATAATGTTTCATGAAAATCATTATTACCACGTGGCTCACATATCCAGAAAATGCTGTTGGAACTGTGATCTACAATTTAGATCACGACAGAAAAAAAGAATGTACTATTTTTCTTCTATTTAAATTACCTAAGAATATCTAATAATTATGTTTTGAATGTAAGTGTTTATCATATAAAATTATGTATGAGTTATTTTAACAATTTAAAAACAAGGTTATGATCTTTTGTAAGTTGAGTTATTTTTTATAAAATATTTAATAATCACTGATATAAGTTAAAATATTTTTTAAATACATCTCAAAACAAATACCTATTTATAAAATGAATTATAATTAAACTTCTTCACTAGAATAAAGATACCAGATTACTTTAAAACAAACTAAAGCTGGTGATTTAAAAGTTATGTATTCACAGGAGATTTTTCAAGTGATATTATACTTGAATATTTTAGTTAAGATTTTGAGTTTAATGGATATAAAAAATATAGTTAAAAAAGGTTTTATTGGTCTGATTAACCAAATTCTTCTATAGAAATTAATCATAAAAAGTTAATAAATATTTCATTCTAAATAGAAAAAACTAATCAATCAAAGCCGACATTGCATGTTATCTTCCTCTTTCTTTCGTGCATGTTCTTATCACCTTGCTTTAACTTTAGAGGGTAAAAAGTGCAATGGATGACTTACCAGTAAAAGTACAATTCTTAAGCCAAAGCAACCATTTTTTGTTTTCAAATGAGCTCCAAATCCATTAGCGCTTAATTTATTCGGGATAATTAAGATAATTATTTGAGTGTTCAAAACTATAAAATCATAAAGGATTCATTCAATAAAAAATAAGAGTGGTAAAAATTTATAATTTTGAATAAATTTTACTAAATCATATTCGATAAACCGTACGTATGATAATATATTCGCTGGTGATTTAGTCAATATGTATGAAGATTCTAAACTAGAATATTCTATGTGCTCCTTTTTTTATTAAATTATTTTGATATAAATATTTTTTTATTATCTAGATTTATCGTATTCATTAGAAAAAATATTCTTTTAATATTATTAAGAGTAAATTAAATATTTTTTACAGTTAACGTTTTACTTGTACATAAATAAAATGTAGGAGCCTGAAAATGTAAGACTATTGGGTCCTGCAGCCTGGTCCAAGAAGCTAAGGACACTAGGACCTTAGAAGAGGTCTCATTTTCCAACTCTGAGTTCTTCATCCATTTCCTCTTTTTCTCTCTAAGTTCAGCTTCACTTTCTTATTCTTGCTCTGATTTTTCTCTACTTTTCCACCACTTCCCACTGTTGTCGTTTACGGAGTTGAGAGCTTTCCCTTCATCCGATTAGATTTTCATTTTGGACGGGTAAGTTATCTTTTTCTGTTTCCCCTTTTTCCTTTGAACCTAGGGCATGCAATATTCTAGTTGCATGTAGTCAATGGTTTTTCTCTCTAGATTCTCTATCTATTCTAACTCTAAGAGATGTCTTTGTACCCAATCTGACGTTTTGTAGATACTGTTGAACTTGCTTCTGTGCAAGAGTACTGTTTTGGGGTTTCCTCTAAAGAGTGTTGTGCTTGTAACCCCTAAGGTAAGGGTAACTAATTATTTTTGTATGAATTTATTTTATAAAAATATATGCATATGAATGTTGAACTGGTGTGCTCTTGTGAAACTTGTTTTATGACTTTTATTGTATTGGGTGTTATAACTGAAACTGTGAAATTGTGCATGTTGTGATGTGATGAATTTAATCTGTTTTGAATGAGTTTGTTGGCTGAAATTGATCTTGTTGGAAGGTCTGGAGTAAGGGTTCTATAATAGCATGTATATGGGTATTAAATAGATGTACAGGTACTGTTTGAGGTTGCTGTGAGAGGAAGTGAAAATATTAAAATTAGGCATTTCAGATTTAGAGCATAAGAGAACATGGTAGATAATTTAAATAAATTAATTGTTAATTGTTGAGAGCCTTTCTTTGTTGGTAGGATAGAGGAACCTTAAAAACCTGAGTTGACACATCCCTCATCATAGAGCAGCCTTGACCTGGTCCAGTCAGTTGTGACTAGTCATATGTGCTGGCGTCGAAGGTGAGTTTGATGCGTTCAGACATCTGGGTCATCTCCGGTGACCAATTGGGGTAAAGAAAGATCTCTACTAGGATGAAAATAAAATAAAACAAGTTGATTGTAGATGCATAAAGTTATCATGTGTTAATTTCTAGTAAATTATAATTTTAGGAAATCAGTCACTGTGTGTTTGGAATTTAAAGTAAGGATCCATATATAAATATATATATATATATATATATATTAGTTTAATATAATATAAAAATATATATTTATAACGTTACGTATCATATATATATATATATATATATATATAATAAAGTAAGGATAGTTGTTTCTTATATTGAAACGAGTTGGAGCTGTTTGGTTCTTGGTATTGATTAACTTAGATTCAATTGTGGAGATGTTATTTTTATAATTTGTGAGTGGTGAGTAATGTATATTGTTGAGATTGTGTATATGTTGATTGTGGCAGAAAGTATATGATTACAAAGTGATGAAAGTATGATCCAAGTTATAAATCAAGTTTCATCTGTGTAGGATCTCTTGGTGAGATCCTTAGTGTTTTAGAATGAAAGTAGGAGCTCAGTCTTGGGGGTCATTCTGATACTCCAATGGCTAATCATACTCAAGTAGAGGGATTAATCCATGTGGTGAGGAGTAGCAGGAGGTCTTAGTCTTGGGGGCTTCTAGTATGCCTCAAGGCCCGGAACAGGCTAACCTTGTGAGTGTGGCAGGGTGGGGAACCCAAGTTTCATAAGTCACCACGAGTGCAGGACCCGCCATAGCTTGACTATCATTCTAAGTCCGGACTAGTCAAGTCTAGTTTATGACATGTTCCTTTGTATGGTTTAACTTGCTTGGCTTAAAGTATTTATTTGATGAATTGTTTACTTTAATATAGTATGCTTGCTTGTGAAACTAGCTCACTCTTGCTTGTGTGTTCGTGCTTTGTTTGGGTATGTTTCCTGTTGCAATGATCATCCTAAATTGGATGTGAGCAGATGAAGAGGAGGTGTCTGTGGAGCAAGCGCTGGAAGAAGGTGATGCTGCAGTTTATTATGTCTAGGATCTTGATTAGTAGTATTATTCTAATGATAATTCACAGTGGTTCTTTATGTTTAAGAGACCAACTCTGATTTTATTTTGGATGTAACCAATATAGTCTGTTATATGTCTCTAACTGCTTTCCAATATTATAACTGAATGACGTCTTTATTATATATACATGTCGTATATTATGGGGATGTCACACTTAACCTAGGGAGAACTGGATAAAATGTAAGTCACATTAGCAGTAAAAAAAATCCAATACTAAAAGTTACTTGTTTTGTTACACTCATTCTCTTGTGTAATTTTGACAATTTTTAAACTATATCCTGTTCCAACAACAGGTCGCTTCTATAAATTTTCAAGTAGAGGAATCTAAGGAAACAAATTTCATGTCTTACATTAGTAAAAATTAAAAAAAAAAATCACTATCTTAGAGGGTTGATCCAAATATATATATATATATATATATATATATATATATATATATATATATATATATATATATATATATATATATATATATATATATATATATAAACGCTATAAAACCAAAATAATTTTTTAAAAGATAAAGGAAAAATAAAATAAAATAGAAGACAAATATATTACCACTTAAGAATATGAATATATAAAACGTGCCTTATTTCAGAACACAACAAGTACTTATAGTTGAAATGGCCTCCATGTACATATATTTACATAAAATTTTTGTTGAAGTTTTGAAGCATCATCGATTAAACATTGCAAACGGTTTGGATTGAAATGAAAAAGATGCAAAGCAGAGAGAAACGAAGGGATTATATAAATTGACTAAGCCATCATTTGGTAAAACTCATCGAAATCAAGAACACCGTTGTGATCAATGTCAAAGGCACCAATCATGGCAACACACTCATCATAGGACCTGTCATCTCCAAGACGGTGCAACATCCTCTGCAACCCCTTCGGGGTGATGCAACCGCACCCTTCTTTCTCCCACACAAACATCTCAAAAGCCTTTCTCAGATCCCCCTCATCACCATCTCTCTTCATCAGCTTCGTGAAATCCTGCAAGTCCAACATGTTATCCCCATCGGAATCCAGGTCATGGATCACCCCTTCGACATCCTCGTGAGACACGTGCTCCCCAATGGACCCAAAATACGACCTAAGCTCGTAGGCCGAGATTTTCCCATCTCCATCACCATCAAAGTGACGAAATGCTTCCACCAGGCCGTTGATGTCTTCCTTCTTTGGGGTTGTGCATGTTGACATGGGAGATCGTGGAGAAGCAGTTGACGATTGTGATGGTGAGTTGGAGGATCTTGATCTTGGACGACGAAGGCTTAACTTAAGAGTTTTGTAGGAGAACCACTTAGAAGGGTTGAAAATTGTATCCGTAGCCATTGGAGGTATGAGAAAGGAGAAAAAGCAAATGGGTTTGTGAGGTTTATGTAAGTGGTACTAACGTATAAATAACAGCGTAGAAGTCGGTTTTAATATAGGAAAATGTTTTTTTAATAAATTTTTTTATAATTTCTTTATAACGTTTACTTGATAATTTAAAAAAAAATTGATAAAAAATCATAATCTTTAATATAATACAATGGAAGAGGCAGAAGGATTGAGACGTGGTGATGTATATGGAAAGTAAAGGGTGTATGGGAGTTGCTGTGAAAGTGCGTGATCACAAAAATAAGTGATGTTGTTGGGAAGGAAAGTGCATGGTAGTTTCCTACTGGGTCCAAAAATAAGTGGATGGAACAGTTTTCTCATTAAATCCAATCACTCTCTCTTGTGTTTTCCTTCTCAGTACCACACTCTACTGTTTAGGCCTCCCTTCTATTTTTTTCTTCTCTATTTTCCAACATTTTTACCCACAAACAAAATAATTACCATACCTTTTATTTTTTTTTTATCTCACAATAACTACTTTCACATAAATTAATTATAATAAATTACATACTTATCACCATGTTTTACTATATGATTTATCACTCTTTTTTTCTTATATATGGCGTTAATATCAAATGATTATGATTCTTTTTTCGCGAAATAATTGAAATAGCATTTGATTTACCTTTTCTAGCTTGTACGTCTTTCCTTAAAAACAAAAGTTGAGTGAACCACATTTTCTAAATCACCTTAACTGATTGAGTACTTTTGTTTCATAAAAGAACAGGAAAAATTCTTACCTAAACTATTACCACTCTCTTATCTCCTTCTTTTTCTTCCTCTATCTATCTTCTGTTTTCTTCAATAATCACCTTTTTTATAAACTAAAAATTATTGAAAATTATTAAATGAATTATACTTTATGATTTATTTTTTATTTTTAGCTTTAACTTTACAAAAATTTCTAAAGAGAAAAAATATAGTTAAGTGCATTATATATTCCTTACAAAATGACATGTGGATAATGAGGTGTTCAAATATCATCCTTCATGATGAAACGCTCTTAGACAACTTAATGAAATTTTAACATTGTTATATTTTGAAGATAAATCCATACATTTTTTAAAAAGAAATTCATTGTAATTTTTGAGTAAAATTTCAAATATAAAAACATATTTAATCCTAATTTATAATATATTTATGGTCAAATTTGAATAGAAAATTTATTACTTTCTTCAACAGATTCATCAACAAAAACATTTATCGATAATATAAATTTTAAATTATTTATAAATGAATTTTATCCACTAATTAATAATAAATCTATATTTAAATAAAAATTTATCGTTATTTTTATTGATGGAGTTTAAATAAGTATTGATGGATTTTACCAAAAACAAAATTATTTGATAATTAAAATTTGTATTATCAATAGATTTACCAATAATATTTACTGATGAAATAAATTCATTAATAATATAAATTTTAAAATTAATCATTGATAATTTGAATTTATTGATAAATTTATTTTTGTTGATAAAATTTTGTCAATAACCTTAGTAATTTTTGTAGTTAAAATGATTTATTTTATAAGTTTAGTGTAAATATGTTATAATTTTTTAGCTAATCAGAACCATTAGACTGAAAGATCATTAGTTTGCACAACTAATATCTTTGTAATACTTCTAATATTGTACTTTAATATTTTAATTATTCTTTTTAAATTTATATATGCTGCTGACTCATGATAATTTTGAATTTTAATTTTGTAATTACATAAATTATATATTAATTCAAATTATGTTATATAATTTATTTATAATAATATTTAAGATATAATGTGATGTGAGGTATAAATGTTAATTAAGTGTGGTTGTAAGTAGTCTATTTGATATATAATCAGATCCAAGACAATAATGCTTACTATGACTATTGTCACTAGAGTCATTGTCATATCTAGAAATTTCGATGTGTGTAAAAATACATTTACGATTCTAAATAGTTATTGAGTTTTTGTTGACTATGCATGTATTAATAACCGTTACAAGATTTTTTATTGTCCTCGCCGGTGGACCTCCATATTAATTCAACCTAACGTTAAATTTTCTGGTTAAGTTCAGCTATCACAGAATACTTCAACCAATGTATGTTTCTTTCTTCACGAGATTTCTGACAACATATTGGAAAAGTTTTTTTTATTCTAATTTGAGCTATTTTTATATAAAAAGTCATTTATTTACACCATAAGTTGATATTTGGAACCTCGACTTTAGTAAAACAAAATCTGAAAAATAATTTTGTTTACATCTAAAATTTGTAACCTACGATGATTTATCTTTTTGTCAATATATTTATTTTGACCAGATCAATGGGTTAATTATCTTAAAACTACTTTTAATCAAGGATGAATTATTTTTTATAAATTATGTTAGACATCCTATTATATATGAAAAATTTATTAAAAAATAAATAAAAATATAAAAAATAATTGATTTAGAACTAATATGAGTCTAATTATCATGTAAATCTTACAAACTATTAACAATACTTTCCTTCAAAGAAGGAAAACTAGTCAACGAATGAAACTATATTAACATATCACGTTAGAACATCTAAATTTTTAATTACAAAATTTATTCACAATACAAATATTATTATAATCTAATTCAACTTTTTTTTATTAATATCAAACAAAATGATGTTATTCAAGCATAACAAATAATATGGACTAATTTTTTAATTTTAAATGTTAAAAATTTTATATTAATAAAAGTTATTAAAAGTAAAATATTTCGATAATTCTTAACTTCATAAATCCTATTAATACATTTTAAAAAAAATAAAAATAGAATATTTGAAGGAAGCAAACTAATTTACTAACAACTTCAAAATCACTTCTTGTCATTTTTAAACAATTATAAAGACCCAAAATTTCGCATCGTCAGGTTATCTAGTTCTCAAATAATCAAGCTCAATATCTTAAACATAATTGATGAAATCAGTCCTGTGAGAGATAGAAAAACAAGGTTTTTTTCACCTCAAACTCAGCATTCCAAGAATCTACATCATTTCAAGATTAAAAAAAAAAAGTGGTACATTTCTCCGTAGGTTTGTTCTTGAAAGGTCTATTATGAGAATGGAAATGATCTTAAAAAATATTGGGCCGTATCATAGTTCTTCATTTGTTGAAAATTGTGTGTAGGGCATCATTTGTTGAAACTCTCGTATTTTTTGTTGGTAAAGTTTAGAGGATAAAAATACGTATATGCGCGTCTGGGCTGGGCTTACATAACTGTTGTGTGTCTGTGAACAATCCTACCTTTCACATTTGCACTTAGACTTCTTCCAGCTCTAGTTTTCAGGATTCGGTGTAAAATAGTCTTCTAGCTTGTCATATTCTTTTTGGAGATAAATATAAAAAAATAATTTTATTTTATATAACATCACAATTAATAGTACACAACTATAGGTTAAGATATTATATGATTGTTATCCAATAAACATGAACAAAGTAAATCATTGCTTCATTATAATAATATCAAAAGGTAATGTTGTAATAAAAATAAATTTATCTAAAGCCAAAAAACAACTATAAGAAGGCTAAGAACTACAAAGTTTTTCAAAATAAAGATAGAAAGGATGTATAGCTAATATAAAGATTAGACAACTGCACCATCATCATCATCTTTGGTTGAACCAATGCCTAACTCCTTATCTGCTCACATTAAATTTTTGAGATCATTGAAAAAAAAAATACATTAAGCATTAAGCACAAAGAAAATGTAAGCTAATTTATAAAAAAATAAGCATATAACAGTTAAACTAATTTGATCACAAAATAGCATACATAGAACTTTCACAAAATAGCATATATAGAACTTTCACAAAATATTCAAACATTCAATAACTAACTCATTGGACTCAATTATCCTAATACATGTATCGATATCAGATTCATTGGAAACATGTACTTGTAATGACATCTACTGCTCTACAGAGCCCTACAAAATGGGTTTAACTCTATTACACATTAAGTTAATCTCTTATGCGTCGTAGGCCAAAGAAAAACCTTTAGACTAAGATCTATTTCTACTCTCACCACATAACACATTCAACTCTATATGAGTGAGAATAGTTATTATAGCATCAAAATATCTTCTTGCTTGAATCCATATATATGCACACACACTAAAGAATTTACACATTCAATTGGATTCCCTCTTTGGAATGTCCTACAACTTATTCATTTATACCATGTTTTAGTGTAACAACATTAATACTACTATGAACATCATAATAATAGAACCATATAACCAAAGAATGTAAAAATACTGCAAAACAAAACACACAATCGTCTGGTGCTCAACGACAACAAGATGCGCTCAACACTGAAGTGCACATGAGTTCAATGTCAAGAGAGCACCCAATGACACAAATTGATACACAATGCTGACAACCCCTGGAGCTACCTGACTTGAGAGTGTTATGCGGTGAAGACAAACACTCAATGTTAGGGCCACTAGAGCTCTTTGACTTGAGTGTGCTTAGAGGTAGAAAATGTCCCTTAACATCCTGTCACGAAAATGTCCCTTAGCATCCTATCACGAAAATGTCACTAAGTTTAAGATTTTAAAGTCATTGTTTAGCTCTCTCAAACTATTGGTCAGTGTCATACCAGATGCTTCTAAATGTTAGATTTTGGCTTATTACTTTGCATAATTTGATATCTTGCATTTTTCTCAACTCAAATTCATTTAATATGTTTCATAAATGATACTGACCAATTTCAACCATTAAAATATCTCATTTTAAAACATTCCAATTGGTATAATTTTTCAAATTAACATATCAACAAAATATAGAAAAAGACACATGCAACAATCAATCAAAATAGCTCATGGATCAAAACACCCCTTATGCATCATAAAATCAGTATCCACAATACAAATTCAACATGCAAACAACTAAGGTAGAAAATCAACATACAATTCATAAAAAGTTTAGCTTCCTTCATCTTGTTGTGTTGGAAAGATTTCTACTCCCTCTAATATGCTCTAAGATTCAAAGACCCAAAAAAAAAATACCCTACAAACACAAATAAACTTCGATTAGTGATTCAAACGCTACATTAGGTTCACATTCTGGAAAAGAAGCTTTGGACATATCTATAAAGAAATCATATGCAAAAGAAGGTGGAACTTGCAATGTGAGAAAGGATGGACTTATGAAATGGAAGGGATGTACTTATCTTGAACTAGATTAGGACAAGGGAGAGAAAAAGCTGTCATTTCCTGGTTATATTTCCAACTTTAGCCAAGAAAAAAAATGAGGAAAGATGAGAATTTTGAAGAGGAAGAGAATAGAGAGAATGGAGAAGAGTCAAGATGTGAGAGTTATGTTTATGGTGCTGGCTTTGCACATTTAAAAAGAAAAAAGGGTTTTACATTTTGAACTAAAGATACTAATCAATTAAGCTTTTGTTTATATAAAAAAAATTCATTTTCTAAAATATTTCTAGTCATATTTTATGTAGATGATATTCAAATTTTAAATTAAATTAAAGCTATTTTTAGTATAACGACATTTCACTAACATGTGTGTGGATGAATTAAAAAACATAGCCAATAAAAAAGGAAAGCGAGCACTTATAAAAAAGTATATAAATATTGATGTTAGTTTATAATAGTATAAATAAAACTTCTACATTCTTTATAGTTTAGAGTGTTGAATGTCATGGAAATAAAAAGTGAAGTCCTAATTGATTTTAGTTGCACGGGCTTTATGGAGTGATATAAATTTGCAGAAAGTGGATTATATATATAACATTGATTGGTATTACAGTGATGTTATATGTTTTGTAAAATTAAATAAAAGATCCAAATGAATATAGAATATAGAAGAGGTGAATGGAGAAACAGAAAAGGTGAAAGAAAAAACAAAGAGACAGTCACAAAAAGGAAGTAAAACGATAAATGAAGATAACATAAAATAAAATAAAAAAGAAAGATAACAATAATGAGGCATTTTATATATAATGTGACCCATTACATGAATTATTAGATAAATAAGAACCTTATTAATGTAATATATCTCTGTTATATGTTTCACTTAGATAGATGAAACGCTGGGAACATTCTGGTTCATACGATATATGCATGTATCGCTTTCAGACCTAATAAAGCTTATATTTGTGTTCTGGATTCTCTGCACCCAATGATATCACTGTCACATAGTGGATATGCAGAAGGTAGGGTTTGTCTGGCAAGTGGGCACTGTTAAGAAGATAAGGTGCACCCATTTGTTACACGTCGGCATGCCTTGGTCATGTCATGACTTGAGTCAACATTGCATCAAGTTGCGCGCGGCGATCGACGCTGTTTCTTAGTGAAATGACGTAACCCTTCTCCATACTCATCTTTTCATTCTTCCACTTTTCAAGATTAATGTAACCAACCTAATTATAAGAAGGACAAACCAGGCAATTATGGTGACTGCTGCATTCAAGTGGCATCTGATGTAAAATGATGGAGGAAAAGAAAAAGAAAAGTCACGATGATTGGTGAAAGAAGGTTTAAATGAAATTGTTCAGCTAAACCTTTCTCTTGTGCTTCATTTATTTTTAAATCTGTTCATCTTATTTACTCTGTAATTACTACTACACTTGTACCAAATGAAATCTCTTCATCTATTTTTTCTGCGTTTCCATTGTTGCTTTAGGAAATCTTTTCAACAATTCCTCTTAAAGCTTGAAGGATAAAACTCGATTGTAAAGTAAAGAAAAAGTTGTCAGGGAGCTTCTTCAATTAAGAGGAAACCACGTCATGTTATTCTCAGACATCTTAACACAAGCACAAAGGCACAAACTATTTGAGATGATAAAAGCAAATAACAATTATATTAATCACAATAATAAGGAGAATTAAATAAAGCAAAACAAAAATTTTGATGTATAACAGCGCATCTTTGAAATCATTTAACCAGAGTCACTTGTCCCTTCTAAGAAAGAAAATTATAATCTCAGATGCTTCGATTTTAGATTTTTCCACGATGAAATATGTAACAATGACCGGTAAATTCATCTAGAACCTTTTGAAATAGATGGTTGACAAAAATGGTCAGAAAGTTTGAGTGCAAATTTTTTCTAAACATTGCACAATGAAATAAAACTATAAATGGATTAATAAGAGAACATATACAACGGGAGTAACTAGAAAAAGCAAAAAAAAAAATCCAATACTCAATTACTAATTACTACAAAATGACCATGAGCAATACCAATATATATCATGCAATCTATACTATGCAATCTATGTTATAATGCTCTCTGGTATTTTTAAAGGGTATAAGATAAAAATTTTTAGAGAGAAGATAATGAGGAGAATGGTTCTTTTCTCTTTTTAAAGAAATAGTAACTTTTATAATAATAAATTTTATTTAATTGTTATCTAGAGGATGGTTATTTTCTCTCTTTAGAGAAATAGTAACTTTTATAATAATAAACTTTATTTAATTATTATCTATTTATATAAAAGTATTTTAATAATAAAATAATCGAAAGTATGTTATAAATTTTCTATCTCATTTGAAAAGGTTTTTTTAGGGTCTTACATATAATTTTGACTATTAATCTTTTCTTTTATACATTTTGAGATCAATCCATTTAAATGGTATATTTGAATGAAAATTATAATTATGTTAGAATGTTCAAAATTATAAAAATTTTACTACATATAATTAACATTAATATAGTTATATATTTTAAGGACTCCAAAATACGAGGAAAAACTATTTATAAAATGAATAAAAATGATCTATAACTAAATTATAAAAATTATTTATATATGTACGGTTTTTCACTAATATATCTAAAGAAAATTGAAAAATTATATATTATGTACCATATAACTATCCGACCAACGTACTTTCCTAATTATAGAATGGTTAAGTATCTCAAAATCTAAAAACCCCATAACAATATCGTCTGATCGATTACCATTTCAGATATGGACCGATTGGTAATACATGTTAAAACCTCACCACAAATCCAACATGTTTAACAAGATAAAATAATATTTATAAACTCTTATATCGTAATTGGGCCAACTTTAATTAAAAATCCACTTTGAAACCTATAAATACAAAAGTAAGGTAATGAGGCAGGTGATTGCATTTATTTTGAAACTTTATTATAACAATCGATCAAATTCATTACTGACTTGAGTGTCGGAGTCGGAGTGTCTTTAACAAATACACCAATGCTCAGCTTTAAGATTAAAGGAAGAAGACTAATAACAATTGAAATGAAAATAAAAGACAACGTTGAAAGATTTGTGAAAGAGTAATTTTTAACCTCACATACGAAACATATTAAAATATGAATAAGTTGTCAAATCTTTATGTATTCATATAGGTACATGTTTCGGGTGTTGTATTACCCTACACAATTTGTCAATCAAATTATATTTTGAAAGAGTAAACTCTAATCTATAGTTATTTTTTATATTTTTAATTTAAATTTAATTATAATTTGAAAATATTTTAAAACAAAAGTAAGTGATAACGAAAATAAAAGTAATATAATGATAATTAATTAGAATTATAAAAGGTAATAATAAAATATTTTATTACCAATTAAATTTTCAGAAAAAGACATTTCGTATTAATGAGAAATAAATAAAAACATTTTACGCTCTAATATACTCTAACAGTAAATCAGCATTCCTTTTACTATAATATCAATACTATTTACTACTCCTTTTATTTTATTTTTTAATGTTAGATAGGGTTTTCTTGAAATTAAAAAAACAATACCAAATTTTATGATAATAAATATTTATATATTTTTTATGTTACCATTATTTTTATATCACAAGAAATACATACAACATATACATATATAGAATGTAATATCCTAATTTTAGTAGTTTAAAACAGATATAATAAGACATTATAAAATTGATAAAACAAAAAACAGTATCTAAATAAAATATAGTCATAATAATAAATATATCTAAAACAACTATGAATAACTACTAGATGACCAAGAAGAAAACTCCATTGTATCATGGTCTTCACCATAAATTTTTCAACAGCTATCTCTCATCTACTCACACCAATAAGGTGATCATCGCAAAAGAAACAAACATAAATACAAGAAACACCAAAAGAAAGAACATGGTAAGCTAATGTGCAAAAGAGATATACTATCATATATCACTCATTCATAAAAACATTCATATCACATATATGAAGACTCATACTAGACTCGATTATTCAAATACATGTATTGATATCAAACTCTTGTGAGTTATGCACTTGTGGTGGCCCACCCAAGCTACAATACACAAGTTTAGTCCATTAACATCTTTGGACAAAGTAAAACTCTTAGACTAGAACATTTTGCACCTCTTACTACATACCTCACCCTTCTTCACTTGAGATTGATGATTATTGGAATGACAATATAACTCCTAATACTAAATTCATATATCAATACACACTAAAAAAAAATGCCAAAAATACTCTTAAATATACATAAAGTCCATTGTGTATTCATTTTAAACAGTCAAAGAAGAAGATAAATATAAATACTGGCACTCAGAAGTGGGCTTAACGTTGGACCTCTTGCAAAAGGTGGTGCTTAACGATAGTCATGACGCTCAATGACAGACATGATACTCATCACTATTCTTCCCGTAAAAGATGTGTTCAACGACACTTTCTAGCGCTTAGCGACACTTTTTGACACTCAACGACACTTTTTGACGTTTAATGACAAATTTTATAATCGAGAAAAACACGGAAACACTTTTCGCCGTAAGGATCAATCCTATGATTTTTGTTCTTCAAATATACCAACAAAGATGAATAATTCTTAGAAAGAAATAAGAAAATTCTAGAAAAATGTTTTACAAAGGATATTGTGTTTTAAAATAATGAAATAACAAAACTATTTATATTAAAATATTTTAACATTAAAATAATCAAGTCTCAATATTTCTAAATTATTATCACTTTTAAAATTGGTTTAAACCCTTCCTTGCACCTAATTTTTGTATGGAAATCTCAGTTCGATCCTCATTTTTTCAATTGTCTCAATTGAGTCTATATATTTGTAAAATATCTCAATTGAGTCCAAATATTTGTAAAATTGAACCAATTTCGCCCTAACCGTTAAGTTGCCACAAGCGACGTTAAAATGTGTTG
The DNA here is from genome assembly GCF_016808095.1 of Vigna angularis. Taxonomy (NCBI): domain Eukaryota; kingdom Viridiplantae; phylum Streptophyta; class Magnoliopsida; order Fabales; family Fabaceae; genus Vigna; species Vigna angularis. Next base: position 20,291,093 of record NC_068970.1, read on the forward strand.
AGGTGGATATGCTGAGATGGATATTTTATTAAAAATAATATGCTGTCGGTGACAAGGATTTTAATAAATTAAAAAAATTAGAAAAATTATACCATTTGGAAGCTCTTTGTTTCTTGTGGGTGGATGAAGGCAAACCTTGCTCTCTTTCTCGAGAAACAACCTGTTGTCTCCATCACCACTAACATCCACACTGCGTTCCTCTTATTTTTATCCATAGCCATATTGAAAGCATATTTTCATTTTTTTTTTCTGTTTTATCCTGTTTTATCCTTCGACGTTAACCACTCCTTCACTCTGAAGAAATATTGAAAGCATATTTTCATTTAATTTATTTTTTTTCTCGTAATTATTATTTTCTTGAAGAAAAGTGTACAATCTGTTTCCATGGAGTCTGCCACAGGGAAGCCGGCCTTACTCAGAAATGTTTTGACACAATTACTCATCATCGGTCTTCTCATCGTCACCGTAAGGTTTGCTTACGTCATCACCCTCGCTGGAGAGTCTTGCACCCTCGACGACTTCTGCTTCTTCTCCTCGGAGGTTCGCTCCGCCTCCGTCGCCCCGACGGCACCCTAGCGATACGCCAGCAAGGATTGGATCAACAACGTTCAGTTTTACTCGTCTATGTTCCAGGAAATCTGCCAGTCCATCCCAAGCCTGAGAACTCCACGGTCATCCATCACCGCAACCTCTATGGCTCTCCGTTTGCAGCAACCACCCACAGCCACTCCAAACCAGGACTTTAAAACGCATAAAAACCCAAAATTTCTCAAAATATAACCCTCAATTCCAGAGACGAATCTCGTATCGCACCCATCAACCTTAATCGAACCACAAGAACGTGGGAAACCCAATTTCAAATGGAATGAAACCCTACATCTAAAGTTGCAGAAGAAATCAGATGATCGAACAGAAAAACCCTCAAATCTTCAGAACAACTGAAACCCTAATCGCAATCTTAGAAGAGGAAGAGGATTACGCCCTGAATCAAAACCTGCAGAACAGGAAATCAAAATCATCTACCCAAAACGTGTCGCCGCACCACGAGAAAGGAGGAACTCTACCAGGCCCAGAGAAAGAAAGGACGCCTCCCTGAGTCGCGTCATCGCCTCCCTTAGTAGCACCATCTCCTCCCTACAACTTTTAAACATAACCAGCAAATAAAGAGGGAAAGAAGAAGAACGTTCAACACGTAATAAAATATTTTGACGTATTAATTTTTTTTTAATTTATGAAATTTCATGTCATCACTGCCAGTATATTTATTTTAATAAAATATCCATCTCAGCATATCCACCTCAGCACATTTTAACGCCGTTTGTGACAACTTAACGGTTAGGACAAAATTGGCTCAATTTTACAAATATTTGGACTCAATTAATATATTTTACAAATATATAGACTCAATTGAGACAGTTAAAAAAATGAAGACCGAACTGAGATTTCCATACAAAAAATAGGACCAAGGGAGGGTTTAAGCCTTTAAAATTTATTTTTTTAGGTCTTTACATGTAAATTAATAAAAAAAATTAGTTCTAAAAGAAGATTATAAATTACAAAAACTCAACTATTGTTGCCTTTAATTTAAAAAAAAAATATAGTTAAAGAAATATAAGAATATTTCAAAAATATAAAACATAAAAAGAAAAGGAGGGACGGAGAGAGTAAATCAATTAGAAATTATACATTATCATGAATTTTATTTAAAAATTGTTATATAATAATAATAGTATGAATTTTAGTTATTAAATTTAATAAGTACAATCGTCAATATTAAATAATTTATTTATTTATATATTTATAAAAGTACCAACTTAATAATATTAAGTGCTCTATTAATCCTTAAGAAATAAACATTTTTTATTTGAAATATTTCCTTTTCTATGAACATAATTAAGTTTATTAAATTATTAGATTCAACGGTTATATGAAACTTAGATTTTAAAACTTTTCATATATACGGGTACAGAACTTTTAGAAACAGAAAATCATCAAAACATTGTATATAATACGTTTTTATTGAAAAATTACAAGACTTCGATTTTATCAATGAAAATGTTTCATTTAAGTTTTTTTTATGTTTTCCACACAAATTAAAACTTAAAAAACTTATAAAATTATATATATATATATATATATATATATATATATATATATATATATATATATATATATAGTATTTTAAAAAAAGTAGAATACTTAAAATAACTCATTTTTACACTAGGAAAACTAGCATCGAAGCATTCGAAGGAAGTTTGGATTGTGTAAATTGTGTCAGATAAGCATGAAACTAGGCTTTTTCAGCAACAAAAATTAAAAACATGAAACGAGGCTATATTATCATTATTTTATGAGTTAAGTTATTGATACAATATATTTATAGCGATTTTGTCAAATGTCTATTGAATTTTTTTAATCAACATTTTTTTTCTTAAATGTTACCAAATAAATAGCAGCATTTTTGTGATACAAAATTATTAAATGCGGAGTCAATTTTTCTCATTATTTGATATGATTACGCAGAGTTACTGTGTCTGATTTGTTCTGAAATTACTACACAACATAACTGAAAAGGCAATAAGATTCGGTACATTTTTCAGTCAATGGCTTGCTATGTAATTTGGTAAGGCTTCTCTTGCTATATATAAAACCACCCTCTTCAAGCCCTCTCCCTGGCTTTGTTAAAACCACCACAGAGAAGCGAAAAGAAGAAAGAAAGTTAAACAGCTAGAAAGAGAGAGAGAATGGCAGCTTCTTTCTGCGTTAATGAGAGAAAGGTATGTGTGAGATGGGTGGAGAAATATTTCAAAGATTGCCTCTGCAATATGAAGGATGAAATCTCGTTCGGTTTGGGTCTCACAAGTCTAGTATTCTGGGGAGTAGCTGAAATTCCTCAAATAATAACCATTTTTCGTACTAAGAAAAGCCATGGAGTATCCCTCATCTTTCTCCTCACTTGGGTCGCTGGGTTAGCCAACAATTTTCATTCTTTTTTTATTTTCCTTTCATTCACTTTCTGTAACTAACTTTTTCACTTTGTATTTTCTAACCAAATCAACATGACTAATTATATGTGATTCAGGGATATATGCAATTTGACTGGTTGCCTTCTCGAACCAGCTACTGTGAGTGATTCTTAACCATGTATATGCACTCTTAAAATTTGTTTGAGCATGATGGTGGTCCTACAAAAGATAGACACAAAACCCTGACTTACAACTGGCTGGCATTAGTCTCTCTTTAATAATCAATTTCGTGTTTTCTTACTTTAATTTCATGTTATTGTTGGCTAACGTTCTTCTTCTTTTTCTTCTGGAACGATTGATGGGGGCAGCTGCCAACACAGTATTACACAGCTCTGGTAAATTAATTGCTAGCTGTCAATTTTTTGCTGCATCTTCTTTACTTTGTTGTTCGTGTTGAATTAATCGTTTTCTGTCGTTAGTTGATCTTAGAATCCTTTTATTAAAACTGCATGGTGATGAATATCATCTTTAGTATCTATTTTTTGAAACCATGATAATAATTTAGGAAGAATGTGTGAAAGGATTTGAAGGTCTGTTTAGTGCTGGACACGTGTCAGCTGTTTGGCCCCAAACCAATATCGCTGGCTTCACTTGATTGGTGCTGTGATCTGGCGCAGCCTATTAATACTGCCAAATCGGCCTTCAATAGCTTCATTTTATTTTGAAATCATTTATTATTTCTCTTTCTTTTCTTATGACAGGATTTCACATTTTACCATGTATTTGCAAAAGCAGTTTTTTCATTTGAAAATAACTATAAAATGAAAGTTTAAATAAAGTAGAAGTTCGTCGATTGTATAAACAAGGAAGATGATATTTTGACATTAGAAAGCATTTGTGTGACATTATCTTTTACTATTTTCTATTTTCTTTTTATTTTTAACAAATATAAAGGCTTATTCCTTTATTAATGTTTAACTCTACAGTGAAATGTAAGATAGCTATTTTTCGAAAAAAGTGGTCTTTTACAACCCCTATAAGAATTTAGTCAGTATTTTCTTTTGTAAAGTTGCTTTTTGATTATAAAAATTCTTTTACTAATTCTTTTTTACTTTAAAGAAAATAATTTTGGTTTAACTTCTACTGTAGCTATGTAGCGTGCCCGTAGTTAAATCTCATTATGATAATTCTTCGTTTTAACCAACGAAAACTGCAATTTTGATCTTATTAATGAGCAGTGAAAGTTGTGTTTCACAGCTTTACACAATCACTACGATCGTATTACTTCTGCTAATCATATATTACGACTACATAAGCAATTGGTACAAACGTCCTCAGAAGCTCAACCACAAAAGGGTACAATTACAAATTCTCAGATTCCTTCTCGTCGATTAATGAAATGAGCAATTCACAAAACTTTGTTCTGTGGCTCGTTGAAGGGGTAATTATCAACATACCTTGTTATTTTGTAGGATGAAGAAGATGAGAGAAAACCATTGAAGGCACCGAAGCCAGCCTACGACTCTGGAATTCCAATACCAAACGGCACACGCAAAGCAGTACCTAGACAGGAGCACTATTATATGTACGCATATAGTTTCTTCCCAGTATTATGCATAGTGTGCACTGTAAACGCTATTCCTTTTATCTCGGTTACAAAAATCTTCATGGGGACGTAATCAACTGAAGTGTAATTTTTCGAATTGAATTGGATTAATTAATTGTGCAGGTCAGCAAGATCATTGGCTGGAAGTGGCACTCCACCCTGGGGAACTTACATGAGAGCTGCTAAAAGTGGTCCTTCAACCATGGAATCCATAGATGCCTCTTCTTCCGAGGATGATGAAGCTTATCCTCCAATCAAGGCAAGGCCAATCCAACGTCCTGCAGTTGTGAGTTCTTCAACTGTTTAACATGAAGCCAGCTTTATTATATTTGCATAATCAGATAACGACACACAAATAAAAGCACTTTTGCTCCGAAAGTTACCTCTTTATATTCCTTAAATTTGTCTTTCACGCTTATTGTGGTCGAAATGGCACACTGATTGTTACTAATAATACCGTTGACATTTCAACTTTACCCTTAACCCATTATTCCCATACAGTTAGTCTTCCATATTTTGTTGTCATCGTATACTAATACACATACTATAATACTATAGTTGTTAATTAAACAGTGTACGTTTCAGGGAAGTTATGGTACATTTCTAGCAGCTGCTGTTAGTTTGCCTCTCAAGGCTAATGCTTTGAGGGAAGGGTACATGAGATTTGCTGGAAGAAAACTTTTGCAGGTGCGACTCTGGTGCCTTAATAATTCACAGTCACCATTTTGTTTGGTGTTATTTTTGCTTTACATAACTAATGTTCATAGGAATACGAGACACATAGTACATTGGGTCAATGCTTGGGATGGCTCATGGCTGGTATCTATATAAGTGGTCGGCTTCCTCAAATATGGTTGAATGTAAGTATCAAAATAAACCATGCATTTTTTCTTTCTTGGGTTTCATCTATATTCATTTTCAGTTTGATTACACTGTTTATACACGCTTTGTTGTTACTGATGTTGTTGTCTTAAATTGATGATTATTCAGATTAAAAGAGGCAGTGTGGAGGTACTAATAATACTCAGAATCTTCATCTCTTGCTATCATATTAAAATTGTATTTCAATATTTTTATGTATACTTTCCCTTTTCTTTCATACCAACAGGGCTTAAATCCTTTCATGTTCGTCTTTGCATTGGTAGCTAACGTCACTTACGTGGGAAGGTTCCAAACTCCATACCCTGCTGCCCATAGATTTGCGTCCAATTATTTATATTCTTCAAATTAAGCGAAATAAAATGATAACTCTAATAACACTTTTTGATGCAGTATTCTTGTGAGAACTACAGAAATGCAAAGCATCAAAGCTAACATGCCATGGTTATTGGATGCAGTATTGTGCGTGGCATTGGACCTTTTCGTATCCTATACACGTAGTTCTCCATGCAGATTGTTATTTCTATTGGATTGATATATATAACTGTAATTTATTTACTTTTAAAGAAAGTGAGATTATAATAAAAACCTTAACAATATGACAGATAATAATGCAGTACATCTACTATAGATACTTTCGAAGGAGAGAAGGAAAAGGAGACAACTACGAAGAAGAAAGAGCTGCATCAGCTTGAGTTTTGTGGCTAGTTGTGCGGTGGCTGTTTGATGTTGAATTGAAAAACTAATGGGACGTTAAAAAGATTGATCTACAATTACACTTACTACTGTGCAACACTTTCAAGAGAGAAATATTTGTCATATATATGTATGGTATATGGGAAATTAGTAGCTTGTTTACTTTTTGAAGACATGACAAGGGTTACTTTGAAATTATGTTCTTATCCAATGACTAACAAAGCTAGTGAAATTATGGGAAATTAAGACTATGGCAGTTCTTAAAGAAAAGAAAATATTTTAATACAAATTTTTAGATAATATTTTGATACAATACGCATTATTTATTTTATTGGATTATTATTTAATTGTTATTGTACTGATGTATTCTAAATTAAATGATAAAATAACACGTATACAATATTAAAATATTGTAAAAAATATCTGTATTAACATAGATCACAAGTTGTTCACACTTAACTCTTTCTTTACAACTCTCGTATACGTCTAATAAAATATGCTTGAAGTGTTTTGTTTATCCAATGACAAATGATTATTCAATTCATTTATTCCATGTATTTTTGTTTTTATAACCGAATAAGTAAGTTGTTGTACACTATCAACTGAATAATCAGGAGGTATTTACAAAGATTAGATTGTTTCAATACCAGCATTTATAAACAAATAGTTATATTTTTATAATTGATTATAATCGAAATTAGTTTTCATTTGAATAAATTTTGATGAAAAAATTGATTTTAAAACAATTAATTTTGCTTGGATATAACAAAAAAATCGATTTATCCTAAAATTTATGAAAACATTTTCATATTCAAGAAAATAATTTCATTCAACAGACTTCTCTCGGTGAGCGAACTCATTATTATCATTTTGAAGGGATGTAGAGTCAATGAATTGATCACTATAACTATGCAAAGAAAAAAATAACCTTATCCCACAGAACCTGAATATATTTCAATAATAATGCACAGTTACCGTATTGAAAGCCAAAAAGAAATGTAGCTTCAGTTTCATTCAGCACCAGATTAAACATAAAATACAATATATATATATATATATATATATATATATATATATATATATATATATATATATATATATATATATATATATATATATATATATATATTATTACCCTGATTACAAAGAAATCTTGAAACTTACAAAATCCGAGAAAAACATTTTCATTTAGAAAACTGTGTCGTTTTTTAATCCCTTTTCCAATCCTTTCTGTTTCTGGGTTTGTGCTTTCGCATACATTGGGTGATCAACGCGCATGAATAGAGGAATTCAATAAAGCATAATTTACACGTTAAAACCATATTTTTAGGAGATGTGGAAGTAGGTAGTGTTCTTGTAGGGTTTAAAGATATACTAACACTTTTCGTTCTTCTTGTTGCTTAATTTTCTTTTTTCTGTGATTCTTTTCTCTTTGGTCTATCGGATTGATATATGTGAAAGACACTTTAAATTTAAATTTAAGTTAGTGTTCGATTAAAATAAAACTCAATAAATTTAAAAATATTTAATGTTTTACTTACACATTGTATTTATAAATATTTGAATGTGTTAGATTCCATTAAAAACACACTCAAATTAGTGGGATCCATATGTCAAGGAGGGAGTGAGCGTTTCAGTTAGTGGAAAACAAGTGGCTGTGAAAAACAGGTGGCTGCATGTCTTCCTTCTTCTCCAAACTGCTGAAACCATTTTATCCTCCTTCTCTCTAAAATCCCCATCTTCTCTCTAAGAAAATCCCACTTTTTCTTCTTCTGATCACCTCTCAGGCACCGTTTGAACACTTCCGGCATCAAGAGCTTTCATTTAAATCGATCGGTTTGTGATTCTTAGTCGGTGAGTTTCTTTCTCTTTAGCACGTTCGTTTAGTCTCGCATGCAACCCTCTATTTCTGGTCGCCTGAGTGAATTGTATAATTCTGAGTGTTTCTGGTTTTCTGTTTGGTTCAGTACTCCCAAAACGTGATTGTCGAACGTTAAGTCTTTGGTAGTGGGAGCTCTATTCTGCCTCGTTGAGCGTTCGGTTACGTATAGAGGTAAGGGGAGCTTATATAATTTGATTAAATTCTTGTTTTGAACGTTGGTATGTTTGCATGATAAGTTGTTTGATTATTTGATGAGTATGAAATATACGTGTACTGCTTCTTTGGATGTGTGGAATGGATGACTCATACATGTTGTGAACTGAGTTGAGATAGTGCTTGATATTCAAACTATAGAATTCTGAGTAAAGGTGATAGTATGGTCGAGCGTCATTAGCGAGCGTTCGGTTCTTCTTAGGAGGGCATGGTCTTAACTGATTTCTCATGCTTTAGGGATAGTGTCTAAGAGTCTTTCTGTAATACTATATAGGATTAGGTAAACTGTGACCGAGAGTTCGTATTAACCGTTCTGTTTTCCTTTTAGCGTCCGTCTATACTAAGCTTTTTGTCTAGAAAGAATTTCATTAATGAAGATCGTTTTATAATATTAGATATATGTAAATGAGTGTTCGGCCTAAGTGTAGTCCTTCTTTAGTTTTCCTAAACAGTTTAGTTAACGTATTTTATACTACTTAAAGTCGTAGACGTTATCGTATTTTTCATTAAAAATAAGCGTGGGGCAATTGTATATACATATATATATATATATATATATATAGTCATTCGTTTTATGTGCTCGGTCTTGGACCAAGCGTTCGATCTCAGTAGTGCTCATTCCTGATAAGTACTTGGTCTTGGACCAGCGCTCGTTCAATAGTGTTCGGTTTCTACAGGGCTCAGTCTTAAACCAAGCGCAGGGTCTTATTTTCTGTAATCTATTATTACAATTTTAGAATAAGAGTCTTCAGCCAAAATCGATGACGTTCGTTATTTCATAATTTCTCATTAGTATTAGTATTAGGTGTCAAAGAGTGTTGGTTTTTAAAAGGTGTTCGGCCTAGAGTCTTAGTACTCGGCCTAAGCTTCGTGGCGTCCGGTTTGAACTCTTAGAGGTCTGTTTATTGAAGTGGATAAGTAGCGCTCAGTTATGTTAATTTTTAAGAAATGTTATTCCAGTCGTACTTACGCTATGATGAGAGAATGTGGTCGTATTTTAGTTGAATGTATTAATGATGAAGTATGAGAAAATTTGAAATGCGATGTGAATGAAATAGTTTGATTATGAACGAGTATTCCAGGGAGGAATATCTCAGAAAGTGGTTATTGGTTGGTAAAGTATGAATGTGGGCAAAGCTTAGCGGGCGTTCATCCTGATATTCCATGATTACTCGTTCTCATGTAGAGAGGAGTAAGTCATGTGTGGGAATGGCAGGAGGTCCTAGTCCATAAGGTTAACTTGGACGGAACGGATCAACCTCGGGTGGCAGCTGTTGAGGGTATCCCAATTACTACATCACCCGGGTGCACGAACGTAGTAGCTACACAAGATTCATACAGTCCAGACAGTTAGAGTCTAGTGGTCGTTCTTTGCATGTTATGGTGTATGAATTATGATGTGGTTGTTGTTGATTGAATCATGAACGTTGTATGTTGTTATCACATTAATCAAATTACATAAGCTTACCGTGTTTATCATTTAGTTTGTGTTGTGCGTCCTGTCGTTACCCTGTTGCAATGATCATCCGTGTGGATGTAAGCAGAAGGAGAAGAGGTGTTGGAAGAAGTATTGGAAGATGTGGCGGAAGTGAAGGCCGAACCTTAGGAACGTTCAGTCTGTTGTTAGCTTTACCTTTTGGAAAGACCGTTCGGTATAAGTTATTTTTGTACACCATTCGGTCTAGTGGTAGCTAGCGTACGGTTTTAAATTTCCTGCTGATTGTAAGGTCGTTCGGCCGTAATTGTATCTCGCTAAGTGTTAAACTGATCTGTAGTATTGTTAATATGTGATTATTCTCGTATATGGTTTTACACTATATTTTTGGGCTGTTACAGAATCAATCTTTTATCTTAATAATAAGCAGCCCAATTACCTTTTAATTTTATTAAACATAATAATCTTATAAATAATTACTAAATTTGTTTTTCTTTTAATATCAATTGACTTGGAACAGTCTGATCTCTTTATTCGTCGTTCGATCTCTCATTTCTCATTTCATGTGATATGTATAGATAATAAAATAGAAATATGTGAAATTAATTAGTATACCTAAGTATGATCATTATTAAACAAACAAATATTATTTATATAAAAACTCTGATTTGATTCTTATCGGTGAAATTAGAAGTCTTTATTAATGACAACATCAAAGTAGTGATCAACTTCACAAACCTACATTTAAATTTATAAAAAAAGTTAAAAGCTTATTTATAATAGATAAAAAGTAAAAAATGAATAAATTATTATTATAACAACCTTTATACTTAATATGTTATTCAATTTTGTTGTAAATATTGTTAAATGTTTATTTGTGAATCACATTTCTAGTTATAGTGAATATATTTCTAGTTGTAGAGGGAATATATTTCCATCTTCATTTAAAATGAAAATCTTCAATATTTATGTTCTAATTCTAGAAATTGCAATAACACTTTACATACTGATATATGCATCTAAAAAAATTGGCACACGTTTGTTAAAAAATAATCTATTTGGAAGGATGTTTACAAGAAAAATATCTCAATGCTACATGTCACCAGTAATGTACTTCTCTTTGACTTAGTTTCATCCTATTATATTATATAACTTGTTATATTTTACATTTATTTAAAAATATGTATATGTTTAATAAATGACCCATCACTTTATATTAATCCTCTCAATTAAAAAAGAAACTTGAAATCTTTGGTCGTTATTAACTTTATTAATGAAATTATATATATAGACTTATTTTCTCACGTCCACACCGTCTAAACATGTTCACCTCAATCTAAAAAAAGAAACTGCATTCATTATTTTTAAATAAAATTAAGATTAAATATTTCAAAATACTATAACTAAATTGAAAACAATTATTAGATAAAATATTAAACAATTGTTTACTTTTCATTTTTAAATTTGAATACAAAATTTTATAACGAGTTATCAAAAATAAATAAAGAAACGAATACTTAACCCACCACAAGAAAAAGCATATTTACCTTCAAACAAAATTTATTAGTAAGAAAAAAATCGTTAATAAAGCAAAATTATTGAATTATATGCAATTACATTTTTTTTTCTTTTTCTTTCTCTTATTTCTCTTTGAATGTCATTCGTTGCCGCCACTTCTTTTTATGAGATATAAAAATTGAAATAAATATAGCAGGACATTTAAAATGTCCTAACCTTTTACAAGATCAACCTTTTTATAAGATTACAGAAACATTACATAATTAAATACTATTACGTTGTTTTGAGCATTTCATATAAGCTTCCCAACCTTACTTAAGTGTATGTTTAATCTTGATCTTCTTGACTTTTATTCCTTTTTCATAAGTTTCACTAATTGCATGCTCATTATCGTTGTTGCTTATTGTTATTGTCATTTATTTTATTTATAACACATTTCTGTAAAATTTTGTGAAATATTTGGAGCCCCTTTTGATGAATTCACTGTCGAGTTCTATCCTGCCAAGGTCCATGCTAACAAATTGGGTTATTGTATCGAGCTCCATACTGCTGAGGTTCCATGCTGCTGGGCATCTATGTTGTTAGGCTGATATACTGTCAAATTAACAACGAATTTATTGATGAATTTTTCAAAAAATCAATTACTAATTGATTAATAATAAAATTTCATAGAGTTAAATTATTAATAGACTAAGTGATGGATCTTACAAAAATTATTATCTGCAAATTTGCAAAAAATTTACCATGACATGATCAAAGCTTATTAAATAGAAACTTTGATACTCATTTTATCGACGAAAATATTCTTCATTAATAAAAAAATTTTATTACCAAATAATTTTACCAATGAATTCAATAATAAAAATATTTGTAAGTAAATAAAATCCTAAAATCTATCAATAAATTCTGATAATAATTTTTATTTTCTCATTAAATTATTTTATTGGTAATATGGTAATTATTTTTATAGTGACACTACATAGGCTTCATTATTACCCTAATAGTAATAAATCAGTTTTTATATGTTTTTTGTAAGCACATTAAACTTTGGTTTTTGAACAATATATTTACTAAATTTCAAAAATCATATTTATATTACAACTAAATAATAACATAATATATTTTTAACCATAAACGTGAAATTAAGTTTGATTACATATTTTATCACTCTAACTGTTATCGTTTTATAAAATTTTATTTTATCTTTCTTCATATTTTAACATTAATATTTTCAATTATCACAAACTTATGAATCCGTCAAAATTATAATAAAGTTATAAAATGCTATAAAGATAACTAAAACTACGTTTTTTTTTCTTATTTTGTATAAAATATAATTATTTTAATCTCATTTTATTTTTATTAATATTTTAGAACACTTCATTACTCAATTACATGTAATTAGCTTTAGAAAGTATTTTAATTTTAAAAAAAAAGATATGAGAAGACAAATAAAAAAATATTTTAAAGGTTAAATTTAAATCTTACCTTATTTGAATGATAAAAAAAATCATCCTAATAACTCTGTCTCTTTTTTCTCTTAATTAACACGGACTGTAAAGTTCTTCGTCATCAAGATACAAAGATAACAAATTCATCTCAAAAAAATTTCGGCCCAGTTCATATACACGGTAATTCTTAGACTCCCTCAACCAAGGCATGAAAAACCAAGAGAGAATAAAAAACATATGAATATTAGGTTACATTTTTTTATATACAAAATAAAAAGAGTATGAAACTTAGGAGGCTAAAAATAGAATTAATAAAAAAAAACAAAATATTTAACTCCATTAAACAGTTTGTTTGAATTTTAAATTTTATCGAATGTTTACTATATTTTAATATATTATATGTTTAGAGTTTAAGCATAGAAAATATATTATTTAACAATTTGATTATAGATTTTAGGTTTAATGGTTCTGTAAGTCCTTATTTTAGTCCGGAATCTCAATTAAGTTCCCTTTCTTTTTGGTGTCTCAATTGTATCCTTGTTTTTGTAAATTGGAGCAATTAGAGACTTGTCGTCAAATTCAACAAACGACTGTTTAATTGTGCATTACGTGGTACAGAGAGTGTTTTTGCTAATCACACGTGGAATTAAAAAAAAAAATTGTATTAAAAAATATGAAAGCTATAAAATATTATTATTCCAACATTTTTCTACTCCAACCTAGTACCCTACCCTTCTAAAACCTAAATTACTTTATCTTATACACGGGGCCACCCAATACTAGATAACCATTTCCTATTTCTCTTTTCAACAAAGAATTTTAGCATTCTAGTACACTTACGTCCCTCCACCTCTCTCCAACTCTCCTTCTTTCTAATTAAATTTCTTTTTCTCTCCGAAAGCCAAACCTATTCCCAGTACTTCTCTCACGTCTTGCTCCATTTAAACATGAACCCCTCCACACATCAATCCAATTTTGTTTCTTCCCTAGGCAGACCGAATTGATCAATGTTTCTACTTCTCCTCCTCCAACCTTTTTCTACTTCCCCAGACAGTATAATTGGTTTTGTTGATTTGTTGTATTATGGTGGGTGTTTTCTTCCTCATACCTCTCTTCTCCGTTTTGGAATTGTGAAAATGCTGAAGGTGCGGGAGCACCAGGTGGCGGGTCACATGGCAAAGAACGACGTTCTGGGTCCGCTGGTGGACGATTCTGGAAAGTTCTACACGCCACTGCAGGAACATGACAGGGGCTCCGCCGAGCTCTCCTTCTACACCTCCCTCGCCGTCCCACCCTCCATCTGCCCCTTCTTCCTAGCATTCCACGGCACCGCCGTCGTCCCCGCCTCCGACGGCTCCGGCCCCCACACCCACCTTCTCCTCTAGGACCTTATCGCCCCCTACACCAAACCCTCCGTCATGGACGTCAAAATCGGCTCCCGAACCTGGCACCTTGGTCACTTTGAAGACTACATCGCCAAATGCCTCAGCAAAGACAGAACCACCTCAACCATCCCCCTCAGCTTCCGACTCACCGGCTTCAAGGACTCCCTCTCCTATTTGGAACCTTCCAGAACCTTCCTCCAGACTCTCTTCGCCGAGGGTGTCGCCCTGGTCCTCCGCAAATTCGTCTCCTCCTCCAACTTTGACGATTCCCGTTCCAACCCCGATTGCGACTTTGCGGCAGAGGTTTTCGACGCCGTCTTGGAGCGGTTGGTGGAGCTGAAGGCGTGGTTTGAGGTTCAAACTCTATCATTTCTATTCATGTTCTGTTCTGGTGGTGTATGAGAAGGAGAAGGGGAACATGGATGATTGAAGTGGGAATCGTAATAAGTTCCCCCCTGTGCACTTTCCCAAAAGCTCATTTAACATATGTGCTTTCATATTGAGATTACCGACGATCATAAGTCGTCGGTAATGTATAAAATCTGTCGATAATTAGCATTTACTGACGGCTTACCGACGGCCAACATATCATCGGTAAAAACGTTGTCAGTAAACTTTACTGACGGATCTTTCGTCCGTCGGTAATTACCGAAGGCTTTTGGCCGTCAGTAAAGCCTTCGGTAAATCCGTCGGTAAATGTCGCGACCTGATTCATCTTCTTCCTCTTACTTCGTCGCTGTGTCAATTTGTTTTTTCATTTACACGAACTCCGCCACCAAAACGGCATCACGCGAGTAACAAACTAGTTTCCAAAGTATCAAACAACCAATTTATTTTCAATAGTTAAAATCATAGGGAATCATGGAGAGTTTTTCTGCAATTATCAGATTTGTAAGAGAAATGTTCCTAATCGTAAAAATGTGGTGGAGAGAACGGTGGTAGAGGGCAGCGATGGTGGAGAGAACGGTGGTAGAGGACAGCGGTGGTGGAGGACAGCGGTGGTGGAGGGCAGCGACAGTGGAGAGCAGCGGTGGTGGAGAGCAGCGGTGGTGGAGGGCAGCGGTGGTGGAGGGCAGCGGCGGTGGAGGGCAGCGGCGGTGGAGAGTAGTGACGGTGGAGAGCAACGATAGGAAGAAGTATTAGACTGAGATAAAGAGAAATGAGAGGAGAAATGAGTGTTTGCCACATATATTGGCACTGGATGCGAAGCTGGTCTCGAAAAATTCCGCTTTTTTACCGACGGTCAGAGGCCTTCGGTAAATCAGTCGGTAATGTCGTCCAGCGAAATAATGGGCGGGAAAATTCCCGCTCTTTTTACCGACGGCCAAAAGCCTTCGGTAAATCCGTCGGTAATGTGCATGTCACTTACCGACGGCCAAAAGCTTTCGGTAAATCCGTCGGTAATGTGCATGTCACTTACCAATGACCTTACTTAAGGGTTTTGACCGTCGGTAAAAAAGATAAAAAAACACCGTCGGTAATTCCGTCGGAAATTAAGATATATCGACGGATATTGATCCGTCGGTAATATTAATATTTTTTGTAGTTTTAATACAAAATTCTTTTTTAATTCCACGTGTTATTAGTGAAAACATTGTCCATGCCACGTAACACACAATGTTCACTACCCATGCCACGTAACGCACAATTAAACTGTTGTTAGTTGAATTTGACGACAGGCCTTTAATTGCTCCAATTTTACAAAAACAAGGATCCAATTGAGACGCCAAAAAAACAGGGAACTTAATTGAGATTCCGAACCAAAATAAGGACCTACAGAAACATTAAACCTAGATTTTAACATAATTTATAAATATGAGAGAAAACTAAAGTTATTAACATTAACAATTTTTTGTATTAAAAATATAATATTTAATAATTTTACAATGGCAAAAAAATTTTGAAAATTCTGTTGAATCAAATTTAAATTTTATGTTTGATTGTAATAAATTTTTAATAACAAAATAAAAAATTTTAGAACTAGGGAGTTTGGAGCAGATCGTACGGCGCCCACAGAACGTCCAAAGGGCAAGGCATCTTTGCATCGAGCCTGACCCAAGGCTTCCCCTTCCCACTCCAATGCAGCAGACTCACGGGCCCGGGATGCAGTTCCCGGCAAAGCCCACGAAAATTGTCCCCGCCGAGTCCGTGCTGATTCCAACGGCGATCCACCGCCGCAATCCTTCCGGCGAAGACGAGCAGGAATGGCGGAAGCGACCCGAGCTCGTAGATCCGCATCCTCTTCTGCAACTCCATCCACTCTTCGATGACTGTTGTGTAGTCCCCGGCCCGCCACCGCTGTAGGTCGATCACCATAACGCCGGTGTTGAAGTAGCACGGCCGCTTCCTGTTCGAGAAGGAGAGCGATAGCGAGGGGTTGGCCCAGAATGAGGGCGTGAAGTAGGTCGAGAAGTTGGCGGAACAATACTCCGGCGCGGCTAGGACCTCCGTGTCGCTGAGCGGCGTGGAGGCGAGTTTGGCGATGTCGTCAACAAGGATTAAGTCGGAATCAAGGTATACGACTCTGACGACGCAGTGAGGGAGGAGGTCTGCAAGGTAACTTCGCGCATAATTGAGGGGCGTGTCCAGCGCGGAGCGTATGGAGGTGGAGATGAGGCGCGAAACCGCGATGTCGTCGAAGGGATAAATTTGGAAATTCAAATAAGGAAAGGAATTAGTTAGTGTTTGGTTTAGGGTAGTGAAGGAGGAAGGTTTGGAAGCTGCGGAGAGGAAGTGGAAGATCACGTTTTCTGGGCATGAGCTGTGTTGGAGCACGGAGAGGATTGCCGCCATGGATCCTCGGATGTATGCCACGTCCAGGGTCATTGCCACGTGGACTGCATTCCTGGGGCACGTGTCATTCGGGTGGTGCTGCAGGGTGTTGCATGTGGGGGAGTTATAGAACTTTGGAGCTTCTTTAAAACGTTGTTGGGTGGTATTCTGGGAGAAGACGACGGTGGTATATTGAGATTTAAAGATGAAGAAGAAGAAGAAGGAGAATGTGAAGCTACGTGCCATTTGACAACAAAATGGAATTCGTTCTTAACATGACAGAAAGATATTGCTTCCCTATAAAAATGTTTGGACTTGTGTGGGATTGTTCCACTTTCAGCTCCGCTTTTGACAAAGAATGAGCTGTCTTAAAATTATTTTTTCTCTTTCATCTTATTTAAGATTACACTACTCTAATATTTATTTACTTTTTCCATATTGGAAAACAAAAGTAAATTCAAGCTTTATTTAGATTGTTATCTTATATTGTTTTCCTTTCTCATTAATTTGGCAGACAAAGCTACAGTTAGTTAAATTATAAAGCCAAAGTTAGATTTGTTAAAGTCAATTATTGTGGTAATGAAAGGGAATATTCATATAATTTTATGAAATTCCATTATTAAAATTTCTAAAAATAAATAAAATAATTTATTTTGTTAATGAAAATCACTTTCCCATGAACTAAACAAAGTTAAAGTATGATGGGAGGAGACTTAATGTAGGGAAACAACTCTCTGTATATATTATAGAAAACCGAAAAAGACAATTTTAATATTAGTTTACAGCTGAAACATTTTAAGTTGAAGAAAACAACATATTAAAGATAAAAACACGACACATTATATTTTATTTTATTTTATTCAAATCAACATTATCAAAGTAATCAAACAATTGTTGATAGAAAAATAAGTTTTCATGCATAAAGCAAGAGCCAAAATATAAATAAAAATGTAAAACAAAATTAATGTAAATTTGCACCTCAAGTCTACGTCATACATACTCAACAAATACGGAATTTTTGTTTGGTAAAAATTAAAAACCTTCAAACAATCTTTTTTAGATAAACTACAAACTATTTTCGAACATCTTTTTACGGACAAAATTATAAATCTCTCTTGAACCATTTTTTCTTGACAAAACTATACATTCTTCTTATAAAAACAGTAACATTTTCATACAATTTTTTGTAGACAAATCTGTAAATCTTTTCACACAAACTTTTATGGACAAAACTATAAATCTTTTCCTACAATTTTTTTGTGAAATTAGATCCAACTCTCCAATAACCATCAAAGTTTTATATTAAAGTTTTATATTAGTTAATGGAGTGTAGTTTGGTTCAAGTCAAGTTAATTTTAGTTTAATTAAATTTTTAATTAATTTTATATCTCTGTTCTTTTTATTTATATATATATATATATATATATATATATATATATATATTTATATTTATATCTCTGTTCTTTATATACATATATATATATATATATATATATATATATATATATATTTATATTTATGTGACCAATATAGTTTTTCGTACTCTTAAAATATATTTTTATGAAAAGTTTACTTTTGATTTTCTCTTTTGTCAATACTAGAATTAAAGAAAAACATTTCTTGTTTCTTGGGTCCAAGTCAAGATTAAACTTCCTTCGGTTCTTTATCAATATGATGGATGATAATGTTAATTTTTACTATTATTTTAGTCATATCTTATTAACAAAATTAATATTCTCTAGTTTGTAACCTTCTTAATTCTCAATTTTATATTATTTTTGTAAATAATTACATTTAGGGTTACATTAATCCAATTATATTACTAATCCTCATTTTTTGTGTCTAGTTTAGTGATAAGAAGCTTTGCATCCAAAAAAGTTGGCAACTCATAAAAGTAAAAAGAACAACATAAATAAAAGATCATGAAGTCATCTGGCACTAAGCGCCACCTCCTTATCGTTGAGTGCCAGCATCATAGAGACAACCTGGTCATATTCATCCACCATTAAGCGACAGAAAAACAGTGTTGAGCGCAATTTTGTTCACAAAAGTAGTCGTTAAGCGCAATTATGCAGATGACACAGTTTTAACATAAAACAACACTACTTTGATGCTTGATAATTCTTTCAGAATTCAAAATTTGGAAGATTTAACTTTTTTTCTTAGTCTCGAGGTGGTAAAGAGTGCAAAAGAAATACATCTATGTCAATGTGAGTACACTTTAGATTTGCTGCATGAAGCTGGAATACTTGCTTCTGCGCTTGTTCCCACTCCCATGAGCTTCTCCAAACTCCCCTTTACCAATCCTGCATATAGCTTCTTCACAATCCCATGTTCTATAAAGGACTTATTAGCAAACTTATATATTTAACCAATACACGTCTAGATATAACATGTGTTGTACATAATCTCAACCAACATGTTTCTACCCCTACCATTGTTCAGCATCAAGCTTCTTTTCAAATCCTCATATACTTAAACAAAGTCTTAGTGATGGTATCATTTTAAGTGTTGATAATGAAATCAATATTAATGGTTTTAGTGTCACTAATTGGACTGGTTGCCTTGAAACTAGGAAATCATTAACATAATATATTGTCTAAATTGGTCACTCTCCCATAGCTTGGAGATCAAAGAAACAAAACACTTTTAGCAAAAGTTCCTCTAAATCCCAATATAGAGCCTTAGCATCCACAACATGTAAACTACAGTGATTCATTACTTTATCGATGATCTTCACATCAGTCATCCTTAACTAGTGAATCTTTATGTGATAACTTATCTGTCATTCAAAATTGTTTTAGACCTTGTGTTCCACAAGCAGACAAAACATATTGAGATAAATTGTCATATAGTAAGAGAAAATCTCCAACAAGATATCATGAAATACATACACACTAATACTCTCACAAAAACATTGTCTTCTTCCATCTTTCATCTTCTTCATTCCAAACTGGAAATGCTTTTTTTTATAGAAAAATAAAACTCATATAAAAAAAATGACATTATTAAGTATTTAATGTCTATGCATTTTTTTTCAATATTAAAGATTGAGAAAGAAATTATAATTATGTAAATGTCAAATAAAAATAAAAAATTATAAAAAAACATAAAAATTATTGAATGTGTGTATTATAAGTAATTATAAAAGAACATACCAAATAAAATTTAATATAAATTTGTTAAATTAGCTAAATAAATCAAAAGGGTTTTAATAATTTAAATGTAAGATGACATATATGAATGTGAAAATTTTCTATTAAAATAAAAAATATTTCAAACAATTAAAAAAAACATGTGCATTTCACGTTCCTAGTTGCCGATACTATTTTGTTATTGTCTATCATAAAAATAAGGAATAAAGTATAAAGAAAAACGTTGGATAATAATTTATTTCCCTTTTTTTCTATATCAACTGCTGTAACTCACACATAACAAGACATGGCGGAAAAGAAAAAAAAATTGAAAAGAAAATGACATATTTGAATTAATAAACTTCAACAGCTCATATTTAAATATGTTGTCATTTGACATCATTTTCTCAAAGACTGAAAAAATATATAATTTTCAACGATTAAATTCATCCCATCTAGCACAGCTGGTGATGGATCTCTTGGACTTGGACTTTGGACTCGTTGATTGGTATTGGGTGAGGGACACTCCCATTTCCCACCCCTTCCAAAAACACATTCCCTCAAGGTTTAAATATTTTACAAAATATAAAATAAATTAAAAAAATAAAAATAATGTTACCCAAGTAAATCTCACGTGCCCTTTCGAAAGGTTACTTCATGTTTCGTGGAAGCAATTTTGTACAATATGTCAACACGTGCTACATATGGCAAAGCTGATCGATTGGAAATTACCAGAAATGACTTAAGTGGGAACTTGATGCATACCAAACAAGGATTATCCTATATTTGACTAATAGAATTAAGAAGGAAAATTGAATTGTTAAATTACATACAATTAAAAACCGATATTGTTTCATGACCGGCTCTGGCCGCCAAGACGGCCGGAAAAGTCACCTCTACTCAAAAGTGCTTATTTCACCGTCTCAATTTTCTTTCCTTCTATTCATTTTAAAATAAATAACACTTCGAAATATAATTATTATCTAACACTCAAACGCGTATTTTGGGTATGGCATTTGGAGAAAGCAACATTTTTTTACATATATTAAATATTTTGGACCGACACCTTTCATAATGGCATCATTTTCAATTTCTCCTTCTGTTTTCTTTATTGACTTCTTAGAGAGCAGTAGGATTTGTTTGGTATCGTGAGACATAAAGTTAACAAACTTCTTAGTAAAAAATTATTAATTCTACTCGTTCTATTAGTTGATTCGTACCTGAGCTCTACATTTTTGTTTCCTCTTGAGATACTAAGCGGAAGTTTAAAATACGAAAGTCAAAATATGGAAGTTAAAATAGCATGGACTAATGGTCTCAATGAACAAATACCAAACTTGCCTCATGCTAAGTATTATGTATATATGTAGGAAACTTGCCTAATAGTACCATTTTATCACAATTTTAATAACATGTATATTTATTTATATTTAAATAGTTTTTTTTTTTCATATTTTTACTTTTTAATATTTTTATTTATAATTTATTTTTTATTCATATGAAACTATTTGATTTTTAATTTCAAATATTCAATTGCATAACTTTCATTTACTAGCTGATACAAAAAAAAATTATCTTTTTTACTATTTTTTTTCTTTAAATTTTTGTTCTACTTGGAAAAAAATTTGTTAATTTTCTTTCGTTATCTATTAAAGATTCCATTACTTTGATATTTGGAAAGTTCTTTCATATATTTTAGGTACTTTCCTAAACATATGATCACTTTTATTTTTTTAATATTTTAATTTGTTATTTATTTTTATAATGTAAAATATTATTTTTTATGATTGTTTACATGATTATTTTCATTTTTAACTCATTTTCATAGTATAATTTTATAACTACGTGTAAAGAAATTTTATTTACTCTAATATAATAATTTAATGTTATTATTATGAATCTTATTTATTATCATCTAACACATAACTTCAAAAAAAGAAGTATATATGTCTAAATTTAAATTGTTATTAGTTTAATTACTTTTGTGATTTTGTTCAAGTTGTATATTATAATTTTTATTAGTATAATAAAATAGATTTCACTAGAATTTGGAGAAAGAAAGTATACTTTTTTAAGCTTGAATATTTTGTTTTATTTTTAAAACAAATTCAAAAATATTTTTAACTTTATCAACTTTGTTTCATTACATTTTTTATTAAATTAATAAATATTTTGATTGTCATAAAATTTTATTTATATATAATTATGTAATATTTTATATAATTCTTTCACTTATATCTAATTATTATTTGATAATCTGATTTAAAGTGTATAAAATTATAATTTCTTTATAAATATTTAATATTGAGTGAAAAGAATACATAATTTTATTGTTGAATATTTCATAATAATATGTTTAATATGTCGTGATTTTTTTAAAATTAATTAATTAATATTAAAAATATAAAAGAAAAAAATATAAGATATGAGTATAATATATCAATATAAAAATACAGATGATATAAAAATTTTACTTTAAAAGTTAAAATGCAATAATGAAATTTATTTCCACTCCACTCTTATCCTAATTTATAAGCATTTAACGTGTGTACATTTTATAGTTGGCTTAATTACTTGTTTCTTTCCATTTGATTGCAAAGTTTCAAGTTGGTGTTTAACTTTTTTCAATTGCTTAACTTATGATAAATGATATCAATTATCTTCTTTTCAAAAACAAAATTACAAATAATATGTTCTTTTTTTAATTTTTTTAATTCATTGTTTTTTTTTTGTGATTTTTCTTTTTGGAAGATTTTTATTGTCCACGTGTGACATCCATTAATAATGTCACATGGCAGGATAATGTCACATGGCAGGATAATGTCATGTACTAGTGTTAGTGTCAAGTGTCATTATCTTATCCTAATTTTTTTTAAAATGAAACAATATTGCTCCTCTTCAAATAGACCAAATTTATAATAATATTTTTATTAAAAATGACATTTTAATATATTATATTATTGTATATTTTTAATTCATGTTTTCTTAATCTATATTTTTTATAAGATTAAAACTAACTAAGTATAAATGTTATTACTTAATTGATTGTTCT
Organism: Vigna angularis; assembly: GCF_016808095.1. Classification (NCBI taxonomy): domain Eukaryota; kingdom Viridiplantae; phylum Streptophyta; class Magnoliopsida; order Fabales; family Fabaceae; genus Vigna; species Vigna angularis. Next base: position 20,314,082 of record NC_068970.1, read on the forward strand.
ACACCAAGAGCATACTTCATCTTCATGTTCACTGCATTCACTACTATCCTGACAATATAGTTGAAATTCAATGTCCCCATAAATATTGAACAATCTCCTAAGATAAATTGTCTCAAACCTTTTCCAGTCATACATATCTACCTCCTATTCTTGATATGGTGACTAAAAATGAGAGATATTTGATACAACTTTTGCTTCTCAGTTGAGGTTTCTCGTGCTTTCTTGAAAAGTCTCTTTCTTATATTGTTACTTTGTCAAATTATTCATTCAATTTTAAGATCATAAAATAATTTATTAATCAAAGTATTGCCTCTGGGTTAATAGATAAACGTTTATTTATATAAAAAAATTAAACTATATATGGAGTTTGATATATTTTTTTGTTATTATTGATAAAGCTCTCAATCAGTCCTTATGTGTTAGTTACATCTCTCTTGATGATCAAATTGATGACCTCAAACCACTCTCTCAAAGATGCTTTTGTCTTTCCCGTGATCAACTCAATGTTATTGAATCTTTTTAATAACCTTGAGTTTAAGGGGTATTGTTAGAGAATATTAGAGGAATATATTTGTTTAGTCTTTTCTGTTTCTCTCTCCATTCTGTTTAATTTACGTGTTATATTTCTATTAAGATGATAAGCATTTTGTTAGTGATAGACTGACTCATGTTGTATGTCACTTAGCTAAGTATATTTATAAATACAAGTCTGAATTATGACAACAATAAAGCTTTCCTCGTATTCTTGGTTAAATTTTTTAACAATTTCAAGTTTCGGATTTAGTTAAAGTAAGTTAATTCACATAAAACGAGTTAATAAGTTTGATCATTCTTGCACAATCGAGTGTTTGCAAATTTAAAAGTTTACCTGTTAGTCCGCATAATTTTAAGAAAAATATTAATAATTTGTTTTATAATTTATTAATTTTAAATTTGAGCCTTTATAAAAACAAGAATTTACCATAAATACAAGAATTATAAAAAGAATAAAAGATTAATGATTTATTATTTACTTAAGGATAGTATAAAAATATATATTAAGTGAACCACGAAATAAAATATAAATGTGTATTTATAAATATGTGATGTTGAAAACTAATATGTTAAAATATTTAATTATATTTAACACACAAACAATATTAAAAGATTAAAATAGAAAAAAAATCCAATAGACATATTGTTCTATGTTTCATGCATGTGATTCGAAACAACTCAAGATGAATATCTATTTGTTTATGATAATGAGGATTTATTATGATTTTTGACAAAATTTTTTGTATATAGTTAGAACATCTTATGAGAATTAGAGCTATAAAAATAACTTTGGATTTTTACTCCAACTAAGAGAAACCAGTTTTGATTTAAAAAAGTATTGTTATATGATGAGATTGAATTGCGAGATGATTGAAATATAATGTTGAAATCTAATTTACAATGATGTTTATCTACAATTTAACATGTAATGTTGTTTAGTATATATTTTATGCTTCTCTCTTTGCACTAATGGTGATTCTAATTAGTTATGTGACTAACTAGATTTGTGCGAGACAATGACAAAATTATAATGTATGTGTTTTTATCTAAAATATAAGTGAAATACTTAGATAGATAAGTTAGAAACCTCACCATTAAAACTTGTGCTACAAAATTATACATATTCTTTAAATGATAATGTAACTCGTTGAGCAATTATACATAATTTTCATTTTAGATGACTCACTTTTTTTTCTATCATTATTTTAGTCTCATGTAAGGTTAAAGATGAAGAGGGAAAAAAAGATGAGTTATTTTAAAGGTGTATTTAATTAATAAATTAATTACTTGAACTTTAAAGAGTAAATATCGTATTATGATCTTTTATCATGTTGAATGATTAATGACTTGAATTTTATTGTGATTTATGTTTTAATTGAGATATTTTGGATTATACTTTACTATGGGCCTTGGGTTGGATTTTAACTATAGAATATTGAAAGGGAGTGAGAAGAACGTGTAGGTGGTGTTAAAAGTAAGTGGTTGGACATACCATGTAACTGGTAGCAATGAAAATTGTTGAGCAACAACCTAAATAATCGCACATCAACTCAACAATCAAATCATTGTTACTGTTTCCAACTACACAATAAACCCCACATAACTGCTTAAATGCTTCTTTCAGATTCTTTACATAATGGAAATAGATAACCTAATTTTGGCGTTTCCACAACATAACTATTTACGCAGCCTCTTAGATCAATTCAAGTGCACAAATAAATGGGACAAATTCCTAAGAAGGTGATAATTCATAACATATGTTTCTTAATAGCGAAGGACATAGATAAATGACCCACGTCGATACACGTCCACAGGTAGGTACAGATTTTTATACCAACACATGTGATATATAGGGCTAAGATTCATAAAAAAATTTAATGTAACACTAGGTTAAATAATTTTAACAAGAGCTTTTAAACTTTCAAATATATTTTTAACCTTTTCTAGTTCTAACTTTTTTTACAATTAGTTGTAGTCGTAGAATACCGACTCTGTTAATGATCAATTACACTTACATGATAAAATTCCATTTAATATCGCTCATTTTCTTAAGTTTGTATAATTGCTTATCTCTAGTTATATGTGAAGGCGAAATCTTGTTTTTTAAGTTTAAAAATATTTTACCACATATAAATACCTGACAAATATATTCATCATAAAAAAATATATTCAATTACTCTTTAAATTCCTAACAAATTTGTAATTTTTTTGAGAGATAAAAAAAAATTAATATTAATCAGAATCATACTTAATTTTGAAAACTTATGATTCTCTAAATCATAATGTCTACATCAAAATACGGGTAAGACATAGAATAAGAATTAATTTTAAAATTAATCTCTGATTTTATTATTTCATTTGTATAATTATAATATGATAAATTTATTAATGCTAAAAACTATGTTTCTTAAATTTAAAATAGATTTTTTCTCATCAAATGTATCCTTAATCAAATACTTAGAAATATCATGACCTAAAACCTTATCAACCACTTGCTTCTTGATAGGAGAGAAACTTCTGTAAAGTAAGTTCTTGTAATAATAGAAGCTTATGTCAAAATTTTCACATCATTGTCTTTATCAGGTAAACGAAAAGTAGTTTTCAATTTATTAACTTTCCATCAAACTTAACCAAGGTTTAAAATGCAATAAATTACTAAATATAGTTTTGAAGCCTAAAATAACAATACAGACATTTACTCATTCTTTTTTCCAATAATTTGATTTCGAAAGTTAAATTGGTTATAAAGTAGTCATTGAACTTTTTTTAAGATAACTTAATTATTAAATGTGTTAAATAAATAAAAGGTATTTCTAAAGCTTGATTTCAATTCAGTATTTTAAAATACAGTTTAGAGTTAAATTCTTTAACATTATAAATTTAAATAATATTTTTAATTGAGCTTCTGTTAAAAATATAATTTTCATTGGATATTCAAAACAGTTTTTTTTTTATCACAGTACCATATTATTTGATTTTAATATAATGTTGTCATTATTTCAGTCTTTTTATTTTTAACTCATCATTAAACATGTATTTTTTCATTTTAATATTTTTAGCACATTGATCAATTTATTTTTAAAGAAAAAAAAATAGTTAATCGATAAGTTGGAAATGATTGAAGAAAAAAATGGAATGAGGTCAAATAAAAAAATAAAAAAAACAAAATAATAATTGTATTATTTATTGTTAACAAAACTTCAATATAAAATTTACCTTTTTGTCATGTTCTATTAATTAAAAAAAGGTTTGAACATGAAATAAGTATTGCTTCTAAGATACACGAGTGAATGAATAATGAGAAGTGTACTGCCTTATAATGTTACGTCAATACAATAGTTTTCTGAAAGTCGAATATGTAGTTCTTGATATATAAAATAGACAATTTGATTGTATTATTTGTGGTCTTGTGTGTGAGTGCAAATTTAATGTTTAATGTGAAGTCATATACTAATTTTCATAATTTACAATATAAATTTGTTTCTATTTAAAAGTGATATGTCTTATCCTTTTTTTTAAAATAATTTATTTTGGAAACTGTATATGAAAGATAGTAAAATATATACTTTTGTATCTATTCTTAACTATGAACTCTATTTTCAAATGGGTAATAATGTAGTTGATAACACTTAATTGCTAAAAACTGGGTTATTATAGTTATACTTATTACATTAAAATCAATAGTTTTTTTATTGACAACTACACTTAAAAGATCTTATACGAAGAATATATAATAAATTAACACATCATCCATGTTTAAGGATGCAAATTAAAGAATTTCGTTAAAACTAAACAAAACTTGAATTGATGTATTAAGATTAATATTTTCTTTTATTATTTGCCAAATACATGTACTCCAGCATACAGATATTCATATTTTTATTATATTAAAATAATAAAGTTTAAAAATTATATTTTAAGAGACACATACCCTTTTTAAATGAAGAAATTGTTTTATTTATTACGAGATAAATTATTTAATTAAAAAATGATATGAAAATAGTTAATAAGAGGGGATTGCGATATTAAAATGAGAGAAAAATTATTATAATTGTTTGAAAAGGCATATCTTAAATTTTAAAAAAATATATAGTTGTGGTTGTTGTGAGGAGCTACCAATTAAAAACTACACAAAAAAAACGCGAGGTGAAGTGGAAAATATTATAAAAAGCAGAGTGGACCCAGAGGAGTTCGATACACATGAGAAATTGCGTAAGCGGAAAATAATTTCAATCGCACGTGGCAATGGTTGTCCGTGACCTCCACACTTGAATCCAATGAGAAGGTGCCACGTCATTGCTTAACACTTTCCATCACATTTTAATGTCCGCCAAGTCCCTACTCTTGAATTGATTTTTCACTCTTCAGTTTCAGAGTCTAACCTTTTCCAAGTTCCAACCAGACAGAAAGACGAAATGTGAAAGCACTCTTCACGATGCCCAAGGCGCCACCGCCACTAATCTACTATCTCTCGGAGCACCCCTCCATCGTGGGGTTCCGGTGGAGCCATGCCCAATCATGGGGCGCCACGTGGTCCTTCCTCTTCTATTCCATCGCCACCTACCTCATCCTCTCGCTCTTCCTCCACCTCTCGCTTGTTCTTTTCCGCCGCCACCGTCCCATCCCCATCGGCCCCCTCGCGGCACTTCACAGCCTCTCCATGTCCCTCGCCTCCGTCACCATCTTCGCCGGAATCCTAATATCTACCGCCGCCGAGATCCGCGACACCCGGTGGTTCTGGCAGCGGTCCAAAACCCCACTGGAGTGGCTCCTCTGCTTTCCTCTGGGAACCCGCCCCTCCGGCCGCGTCTTCTTCTGGTCCTACGTCTATTACCTCTCCCGCTTCCTCCACATGTTCCGAACCCCTCTCACCATCCTACGACGCCGCAGGTTGTCGTTTTTCCACCTCCTGAACCACTCCATCTCCGCTTTCGCTTCCTTTCTCTGGCTGGAATTCTCGCAGTCCTTTCAGGTCCTGGCCATCCTCTTCGCCACCCTTGTCTACGCCCTCGTTTACGCCTACCGCTTCTGGACCGCCATAGGTCTGCGCGGCGCGTGCTTCCCCTTCGTCCTCAACTGCCAGATCGCGCTCCTCGCTTGCAATGTGGCGTGTCACGTCGGCGTCTTCTTCCTCCACTTCTTCTTCAAAGGCGGCTGCAACGGGATTGGCGCGTGGCTCTTCAACTGCGTCCTGAACCTCGCTCTTCTCACGCTCTTTCTCAACTTCTACGTGAGGATGTACGTCGGAAAAAGAAGAATGCTGAGGAGCGTTGCTCCTTCGCTTGCGGAAGCGCGTGACTTCAAATAAGTTGAACTGTAAAATGAAAATTAAAAATAAGACACAGGTGGTTGCAGTTTGGGTCCCAAAGTGTTTTGTCCTTTGGTAATGTTGATGATCACTTTTAGTACATAATAGATGAACGAAGATGTTATTACACAATAGAAGTAAATTGTAACTTTTTCTTTTAAATTTTGAGTACTAATTATGATTTTTTACATAATATATATTTTTTGTGTATTATGACTCAAATGTTTTTTCATTTGTTATTAGTCAGTTCATTTTAATGCTATAGGCGGGTAAGTCACAATCACATTAGAGTAGTGTCCGTAACAATCACATTCGTTAGTTCATTTTTATGATAAAATAAAAATGTCTCTCCGATGGTATATAGTGACCATAAAACTAATAACAATATAGAATATAACGAGCATAAAACTAATAACAGTATAAATTATAAAAAGAAAAGTATATACATATTAGAGGAATAAGTATTATAAGGTCTCATTCACTCCTTTATGTTATCTTGAAGAATGAACCTAATTATGAGAAAGGTTGGAGAAACAATGAAGAGATAATGAAAGATCAGACTTAATTTATGTAGTAGAAAATGCTGATAAAATTTAGAATAGTATTTTTTGAGGTGTGTAATTTTATTGATTTTAATGATTTATTCGTGATGTATGGTGCAAATTTCCTTCAAAACTAATAAGGATTGTAAAATGAGTAGAAAATAAATCTTGAATATTTTTAGAAAAGAAAAGAAGAAAGGATGAAACTAAGAGGAAGGAGAATGAGAAAAAATGTTGTGTTTAAGAATGTAAGAAATATTCTATTTATAAGAGGGTAAGACATCTCCTAGGTGAGAAACTTGGTCAAAGACTTTTGCCAACAATAATGAATAATAAATCAATAAATAAAAACTGAACTTTGCACCAAAGAACATTTTGTTTACAATAATGAATAATAAAAAACTGACCATTTGTACTTTTAAACGTCGGTCACGTTCAAAACCAACATTTTTTTTGTAATAAATTATTATTTTACAGCAATCCCCCCATATTGCAAAAGAAAGAAAATAGAAAACTTGGAAAATAATTATATATAAAGCAATGGTGCAAACCTGTGTTCAGATGGTTAAACAAAGATTAAAAGAAAGATAAGAAACTTTTATTCTGGGTTTCATAGGTTGTAATGCATCAAAGCTAGTATAGCAGCTATATGAACTAGTCTTAAATCAAGAAACTTAACACACAGTGTAGTTGACATAGCAAACCATATGAACCAAAGACACTTGACGTGTGTTATAAAGGTTTATCAATTACAACACACCCCCACAATCCTTGTTGTTATCGTTGTATTGTGCTTATTATGTCATATGTGAGTTCGGTATTCATGAGTGCTCTAGAGATTATGCCAAAATCTCATGGAAGTAGTCTCACTTGACACTCATAAGTGCTCATCAGGTGCAGTAAACTCCCAATTATCTAGGTATACTGAGGCTGAGAAATAGATTCTCTTTTATTTTTCATTAATTTAGAATTAACATCATAAGAGATACTCACTGGTTTAAAGTTATAAAACTCAAATTTCTTAAAAAGTTATTCTATTGAGATAGGAATATACTATCTCTCTTCCTTATGATTCTATCTTTTAAAATCACACTAACTTCACCTAGAACCAACTTATATTTTACAATAAAATTTTAGAAATCTTAGTTCTAGAGACTATCTTATTGCATGTATCAATCATTAACTTATCATTCACATATAAATATAATGACATATTCTCTACTTTTAGATTTAGAGTACTATCAATATCATTAGGTAAAAAAATTTATTTGTTCGAGTAATTAAGTAAAATTAACATACACCCATCCTGTTTTTAAATCAAAACTGTCATTGTACTAATACTGAAATAAAATGTACCAACTAGGTTAAATAAAAATAATATATGCCAAAAGCACTAAATGATATATTAGCTTTTCATCCAATACCATGTCTCAATCTTTAAAAAAAAATTGTAGAAGCTTAAAATTATAGCAAATCATAAGATTGCGCTGATTTCAAGCCTAAGCATTATACCAATCCATTATATGCCATGCACTAAACCCATTATGTCCCACAACATTGAATCCAAATTTTTATGCACCAAAACCAAAATATATATGTATGAGGATATGTTCCACATTACTGTACAATTGTTTATCCAAACTAAACTCAATCAATCTGTTGAAGGAAAAGCTAACATCACTTAATGGCAAAAATAATTGAGTTGACCATTAAAATAGTTATGCCTCAACACATTTCACATATAAAGTCACGACCATATACCCTTTTTATATTTAACAAAACTTTCATACCTTTTCCCATATCAAACACCTAAGGCATCTAATAAAAACAATCATAGTAGTAGTAAATAAATTCTAGAAGCTTAACATGTATCAATGTTCATAATTTTCTTTTTCTTTTGTCCAGTACAAAAGAAGGAACTAATATATTTGATTCAGCATCAATTAAAAAAACATGCTTTGCCTTTTTAAAATAATATTCTAATAATATAATCCATGTAAATAATTATCACATAAAACAAACAGAAGAATGGCAATAACACCACATAGACTAAATAAAGGTATGACAACAATTTGAGTAAAGCCACTAGAGTATGCAAAACAACATTCAACCCACTAAGAAATGTTCACAGCAATTACAACACCTATAGAAAATTTTAAAACCCAATTCATTCTTACCATTCAGTCATCTATGAATTAAATTCTAAACGAACTTAAGTAAACACTGGAAATTCTTTCATACAAATAACCTTAGAGCATATTATTTACAACATCGAGATACAAGACTTCCAACTATTCATCAATTAGAAGTATCACTCTTAATTAATCTACTCCTTACGAACACCACAATCATAGCAATATAACATTACAATCAGCCTTGCACCTTAAAAGATAATAACAATAGTGTACAAAGCATATATTTTCATGCATTCTAATGAACATTCAACATTGGAATACATGTATCCACATAAGTCCTGTTATGAGATACCATTCAAGTTACTCTAATATATTTTTTCTATTTGAAAAAACATATCACAGAAATTGGTTCATGTATAAGTAAATAGTTTTCAAGATTTTATTGAAACAGAGCAATCTCAAAGAATTAGAACCAATGCAATCAAACTCAAAGCACCGAATAGATAAATACCATTTTCTGACTCACACCATTTATACCACATACCACATTTATCCAAAAACCATTCGAACATTACCATTCATAAATGCGGACAAAATAACGAATAGTATTTCTTGATGCGTATAATTTCACTATCCTTAAGGACTTATTCACAGTGTATTGTGCAAGCTCCTAGAATACAACAGGAACTTCTAAAATTTTTTTGAGATCATAAAACTAGCAAGGTACTCTAAGAGGATCCCAAAACTAGCAAGACACTCTAAAAGGAGATAGGATAAAACTAAGAGAAGGAGAATGAAAGAAAATGTTGTGTGTTTAATAATGCAGGAAATGCTCTTTTTACAGAGTATGAGACCACTCTCTAGGTAAGAAACTTGGTCAAAGATCATTACCAACAATAATAAATAATAAATAAATAAATAAAAGTTGAACGTTGCACCAAAAAACATTTTGCCTACAATAATGAATAATAAAAAAACTGGTTGTTTAGATTTTTGAACTTGCTTACGTTTAAATCCAACGTTTCTTTTGCATTAAATTATTATTTTACAACAATTTATTGTTGATTTAATTTATCGTTCAAATCTTTTGATGATACAAGAAAAATGTCTCTAATGATATATATTATGACCAAATAACTAATAGAAATATAATAATAAAAGAAAAGTATACACATACTAAGAGAATAAATATTGTACCGTCATAAAATGACTCATATATTCTCTTGTTGATTATGGATAGAACTGATCTCCAAGAATGGATCTAACGACATAATGTTTGTGGACTAAGATATGAGTAAGGTTAGAAAAACAACGAAAAGATAATGAAATACAATTTGTGGGCTTAATTACTCATCGCCAGTGGGTCAAACATACGCGGAGTCCAAGTTTGTGAACATGTTTTTTTATTATTACTTCTCGATCTTTAATTATTCTTGTATATCTTATAGTTTATCTTCACAATTTTTTAATATCTTTATATTTTCAAAATTCAAATGGTAAAATTGATAGATATGGAAGTTGAACCATAAAATTCGCAAAATTACATGTTAGTAGTAAAATTCACATGATTGTAAAAAGTCAAATAGTAATATAAGTAAACTAAAATGTATTTCATATTCCACTCTATATTACAAGTCACTCTACATTAGTCACACTATTACATTACTGGTAATTCGATAATGATTTGGAAAAGAAAATGTTAAATTCCTAAAATTAGAATTCGCAAAATATATAAAATAAAAATGATAAAAATATTTGTGTTCACCAATATTTATTAATAAAATTCGAACAGATAATTGATATTTATGAGTATTATTGTATGCAATAGTGAATAACGGGTCAGATGAGATATAACATTATCTATGTCCACAAATATTTATTATCTAAAAAATTAAAATTAAAATTTAATTTATATTTTATTATGTTAAAGTTAATTTATATTTTATTAACTTAAATTTAATTAAAATTAAAATTAAGTTTTATATTTATTTTATTTTATATTATTTTTTAATTTTATTTATATTTTATTTTAAAAAATTATAAAAGTTTAATAATTGAAAATATTGTATATAAAAAGAAAGTTTATCTTCCGCGGAAGCGTGTATACCGAACACGCTTCAATGGGTGGTGTAAATTTTAGTACCTTTTAAAGTGCTTGTTATGATTGATTGATGACGAAGGAAATTGAAAGAGAATATCGTCCACGTAAATGCGACTTCAATTTTGGATGCTACAATATCGTTTTCGTAGAGTTATCTTTTGGAGCTGTACCATTCACCTGAATCAATTACGCCAACCAAGCTTTGTTTTATTTGGGAAATTTTTTCTAGTCTTCTCGTGTGCTCAAAAAGCCTTCCACCCCTATTTAGGAGAGAATGTTAGTTTAGTTTAGCCATAAGTCTTCCTAAAGATGTTTTCATTTGGTAACACCACCACATCCTTCTCACCCACCAATCTCTCCCCACTTTCTTTTCCTTACCATACTTTCTTAATTTCATTGCCTTAATATCTCACCAAATTGAACGCGAATATGCCTTTGCAATAATCATAGTAAGGGGAATCATATATGGAATATTATGGAATCATACTAAATGTCACAATTATAGACAAGAAATTTGACCGAGGTCGTTGAATTTGTAGAAAATGTCTCTTGGTAGTTGAGAAATACATAAGGGTAATTCTTTTCATAAAATTAGATTAAACTATAGAGTAAATTTTATTTTACCAAACTTTTATATGATTCAGTTAAGTTTAAAAAATATGATATTAGAATTATTCAAAATTGATCTTAGATTTATCGTACAATTATTATCATATCATTATCAGATTTTATTAATAGTTAGTAGTAAATTTAAGATTTATTTATCTTGATGTAAAAAAATATATTAAAAATCTTATCTGACTTAAATATAAAGACTAAATTATAATATATAAATCTTATTTTATAAAAGACGTATTACGCGTGAAAGCACGCAAAGACGCAGGTTGTTAATTGCACGCCGTGGACTTCACGTAATTTGAATACAAATATGTCATCGTAATAATAATTTAATAAACCAAATCTAAGTGACAGGCTTATAGGGGAATGAAAGATGGAATCTTATCCAATGGATTCTGGGAATCTTCACCTCTTATTCTTATTTTTTGGATGATCATATACGTTTGTCAGGTACAATTAGAACATAGGAAGTAAAAACGTATAGGTATAGTATGCAATAATATCATAAAGGAAAAACAAACAGATGACAAAATATAAATGAAATAGGCGAACACAAATTATTTGCTTATAATTTTTATTTTATTTTAAGTAAAATATTAAATGCTCATTTCCTTTTGGAGTTCATTTGGATAAAACAAGAAAAATATTATAAAGATAACCATATAAATGTGATGAGAAAAACAAAATCAACCTTATCTTGTTTTTTGGAAATGAAACTGATAACCTCATTGAATGTATTTGAAAATAAGATAATAATGTAAATAACATGAGAGTGATAATGAGATGAAGTTATATTTTTTAATGGAGGTGTTAATTTTATTAAAAGTATAAAAGAATATAGTTAAGGTAGGGATATTATTTATTATATTGTTACAAATTCATATGTTAATAAAAGTTAAATGTATAAGATATGTTATTTATATTTTAAGTTTATTTGACTCACAATTTGAATAAAATACGTGTTTAAGCATGTGGATGATTTTTATTACATTTGAGATTGTACTTTTATTTTTATTTTTATGAAGATCAGTGAGTTTTATTAAGTTTATTAAGGTATAACTTGGTGCAAGAGTTGTAATTACGTTTAGGAGCTTATTAAATATAGCTTAATTTGAAGCTCAACGTTTTAAAAAGATGCTTAAATATCATACTAGTTAAGATATGTGTAAGGAGGAAGATTTTTGTAGTAATATTTTTAGTAAAACCATCACTAGTGTAGAAAAGGTTTTAGACGTCTGTTATTTTGGGCTTTTAACGTCAGATCCCGATCCGACGTCTTTATGGGTGACGTTAATGGGACGTCGGACTCCACAGACGTCCGACATGCATTAACCGACGTCTAAGGGCACTATAGACGTCGGACATGGCATTAACCGATGTCTAATGCAGCTTGTTTCATTGGGTAGCGTAGTAACACCTTCTTCCTTTGCTAGTTTCGTCATAGAAAATGTTGCGTCTTTTGGACCTCTTATGACATTTCAACCGAAAACTAAATCTGGGTCCTTGCCTAGTTCCATTCCAACTGGCAATGAAAACGAATATGGTGACATGAGAACTAGGCAAGGACCCAGGTTCGGTTTTGGGTTGAAACGCTATAAGACATCTAAAAGACGCAAGCTTTTCTTACAAGGAAACTAGCAAAGGGAGAATGTGCTACTACACTACCCAAAGACACGAGAAAAATTGCATCAAAACACAACGAAAACTCATTTTAATTGGTTCAAATGGAAGATAATCCATCAAAGACTAATTTAATTGGAATAAAAGTAAGTTTAAACGGTTCAAAAGAGACAAAAACGCACCTGAAAATGCAATGCCGTGGAGAGAAAAGGCGAAAAGGAAGACGATGAAGTGCGCGTAACCGCGAGTTCGATTTTTGATTTAACAGCAAACAAGACGTCGGACACAGAGGGCACCAACGTCTATTCTCGCCTAGACGTCGGAGCCCTCACTAATATGACGTCCAAAACAACTTTTCACCTACCCTGTCAGGCCATTTAGACGTCGGATGGCGGGATCAGACGTCTATATATGGCGAAAAAAAAGAACTTTTCATCTACCTGTCAGACATATACACGTCTGTTAGGAGGGGCACCGACGTCTATAATCATATATCAACGTCGGAGTGGCGGGATCGGACGTCTATATGGCGAAAAAAAATAATTTTTTATCTACCTATCAGACTCATAAACGTCACGTCTATGTGTCTAATTTATTTACAAAATGTCACCTGTCAATAATTTACATTGATTATTTTGTGATCCGACTTGGTGATGTTAAAAACTAATTCTCCACTAGTGCGTTGAATGATAACCTAACATATTGTTATTAATAACTGATAATTTGAAATACATCATTTAAAGCATGAGTCTATTATTAAGTATTAATGAGAATATGAGAAAGATTTCATTGTCTTGGAATTTTAAATCAGAGGTATAGTGTTAATATCTGATTTGGATTTGACTTATATGTCTTTTTCTTGTTGAATTATTTATGATGAAAGATCTATCAAGTCTGTCATCTAGAAAGAGATTGAATTTTGTATTATTTAAAAGTATGAGAATTAAATTTATTCAACAGACAGTATAACAATCTGCATCATATTTAATTAAAAGCAAATTTTTCACTTTTGTTTTATGATTTTCACTCTATTTATTTAATTTGACTTTATACAACGTATGAGTCAATAAATTTAGTTACTACTCAAGCTTGTTGTTGGACAAGGTTATGGTACTACATCCACCTTTGCTAAATTTTTCTCTGTTTTATTTTTAAAATTTTTAAAATGGTGTTTCTTCCTTCACCCATCAAATTTCTTCCTGCAACCCATCAAGCTAAATTTTACATTCCGGAACATATTAGATTAATTCTGGAAATATCTTTCCTAAGAAATTCATCTCACTTTTATTCTGGATTAAAATTTCCAAAAACCTGTGATGGAGTGTAGAAAGAAATTTGATAGATGCAGAAAAAACACCCGTTTTGAAATTGGTCAAGCCCTTCCAAGCCCAATAGCCCAAGCCGAACAACCAATCCCAATGTACAAGAGCTTTTGTATTTTTCACCCTATTTTGCTAAGTTCACCCCAATTATTGTATTTAATCTATTTCTCTTTGACAAAAAGGCGCCAGACAGAAACACGTATACATAATTTACACAGTACATGGTGGAAACATGCTTGTTTTGTTGCAAGTGTTTGTTAAAACAATACATATTTTTGCGTTTTTAATTGGTTTGCAGCAAAAATCGCAAACCTGTTTTAAACGTGTATTTTAATAAAACATATACAGAAAAATTATTTTTTTAATATAACTGTTTAGATTTAACCAAACAAATAATGCTATATTTGATTTTTTTAAGTTTTGAAAGGGGACTATCACCTTTGACAATTCAACTATTGTGGTGGTTGTCAAAATCAACCAAGTCGCTCTTAACGTGCACGAGAAATTGACCTTTCTAATTATGTATCAAAGTAGAAAAGTTGGTGTAAATAACATGAGTTAGCAAACACGAATGAGTATTATAATTATATAATAGAAAGTTGAATTGAATAGGATAAAACTTGTTGGAGGTGAATATCTTTTTAAGGATTTCAACTGTGGAAATAGTTGGTAAATTTTAGTTAAAATCTTAAAAAAGAAAGTTAGAACGTAATTTTCGTTGAAAAATGTAAAACATTACACTAATTGAATATAAAGATACGTGATAGGTAAAATTAAAGGTTTAATTTACTTGTACATGAAGTTGTTGGAACCTCTGTGGTTGTTTGCAAGGACCATATGGCTAAGGATGCTAATCAAAGATGGTTTAAGTGTCTTCTCCTAGGACTTTTGGGTGAGATTCTTTGGAGTTTAAATCTTTTTTTCTTTAAAAACCTTAAATCTATTTTCCCTTTCTTCCTTCTTTAGTAGCGACATTAAACTGCACTCTTGTTCTTCGTTGCTTGTTGTACGGTCTCTTCTTTTCTAAAACTCTTCGTAGGCACAGTTCTATTGATGACCCATTCAAAACGACTACGACTGCGATTCCAAACACCACGTGATCAAGCTCGGTTTTTATAGTCGCAGGAAAGCTCTGGGAGGCGGTTGAGGAGAATGGATAGAGAGGAGTTGAGTTTTTTTACATATTTAGACAAATTTGATACAGTAATTATGTAAATATGTAGTTTAAAAAAAATTCAAGAATAAACAAGTTATGTAGTTACTTTAAATAAAGAAGTTGTGTACTCTCATGACTTTTACTTTGATTGTCACATCACATTGAAATTGTTGGGCACTTAACAACTTTCAATCTTATAAAAAGTCGTTTTGAGATAAGATGATTTTCAATTTCAATCTCATGAGTCAACTTGACAATTTAGCTTCAATAAAAAAAATTTGAACTCAGGTCATAACATTTTATATTAACATAGCCACATAGTCCAATCAAGGTTTGATATAACTCGATTAAGACCTTTGTAACCCGAGTCAACCCGTTGTTGGGTTGGTTTGTTTTTTTTTTTTGTCATTAAAAGTCTAAAATCACATGAAAACGAGCTTATGACAGGTTGTCGGGTTTATTCTAGGCTAAAACAAGTTGTTGTCTAGGCTATTTCAAATCTTGGCCGAACTGTATTAGACCTTAGCCAAGTTGTATCAAATCTTATATGAGCTGTTAGGCTCTCTTAATATGAAATGTTGTGGTACAAATTCAATTTTTTTTTAATGAAGTCTAGTTGACCTAAATGTCGTTGAACTCCTTCCTAACATAATAGGAGAAGTTGTCGTTAATAGTTTCGATTATTAAGGTCACTAACGAAGAAGGAAGAAGGAGGGTGATATATAAGTTTTTGTTTTGCATAATTGTATGTTAGTATTTAAAAGTTATTTATTAAAACATATTTTAGATAACAACAATATATTTATAGTAAAATTATTAATTTGAAATATTTACTTTAAAATATAATATAAATTTCATATTTTTTAACATTTATATATTATATTATAAAATTAAAATGAATGATATTCATCCATTTATAATCTCACACATTTGAATTAGTTATCTTTTTTTTTCTTTTATGTAATTATACAAATTTTATTTTAAATTGCGTCATCTTCTTATCTTTGTTTTGTTGCATATAACTCTATTTTATCGTGATATATCATGAAAAATTGATCAACTTGTTCTGGTGAAATAATATAATTTTATAATTTATATAATTTAAGAGAAATTTCTATTAGAAAAAATAGAACTAGATAACAAGATATCCTAAAGTTCAATTAATCAATTTGTATTTGTAAACGAGTTATTTTATTGCTATGAAAAGATTTTATTTGATTTAATTTATTTGAAATAAAACTAAATAAATAAAAGTAATATTGAATTGACATTTATTAAAATTTAAAAATTAAAAAAATTCACAAACAACATTTTTAAGTAAGGCAGAATAAATTATTCTTATCTGATTTAAAATGTTATCTTTCTGTATCTGATTAAGTTTGATATTTTGTGATAACTTCTATAATTTTAAGTATACATCCAAAATAACATAATTTAACACATGCATTAAAATAAAATAAAACATTCGTAGATTTATTTGTTTAGAAAAGAAAATTATTATGAGTTACAGTACTTAACAGAGTTTTGAATTGTTTTGTGGTTTAGGTTTTAACATTGATTCATATGGCAATCCTGAAACTCAAACTAATTAGTTGATGGTATAATTGTTGATTAAGATATTGTAATGGAATATAAGTTACTTTTTATCATCTTAACATCCAAATTACAAGAGCTTTTCTTTTAACTTACAAAAAGTTCTCTGATCTAAGAGATAAAGGCTAAAAGGGACCTATAATACTTTTTTTATTCAAAAATCAATATCAATATTTTTATATTAAATTTATTAAAATAATATCTTTAAAGGAACCATCATTCATTTTAAAACTTTATATTTTTGTTGTCTTTAAAAATATTTCAATAACTTTATGATGTTTAAACAAAGTATAATAGTAATGATATTTAATTAAAAAATTAATGAATAATTAAATTAATCTCTCAAATATTAAATATGAGGAAGAAGAAGAAAAAACAATAATAATTTTGTATTGAAAGGGATGGAAGAACGCAAAGAGTTATTAAAGTTGTCGAGAGAGACACGTATGCTCTGAAGATGGACCGCTTATTTTGTCTTACAATAAAAAGGCCTTGGGAAAGTTCGAGAAGTCAATTAAGGTCCGTTGAGAAAATACCTTCCCCAGTTACGCAATTTCTGTAAAAACCTTCCATATGCGTGTGAAAATCATCAATAACAAGGTGCACATCAAATGTTCAACCGTTTAGTGTGTTTGTATTCCATGCATGAATTATGACCATAGAAAAACTTATTACAAAATGGTGTGCAAAAATATATAAATATGGCATTGCGAATATCATCTTGCAATTTACATTTCATTTTTGGACTTCTACTATTATCACTAGGCATACATTGAATAGATAAATGTAAAAAAACATAGCTTTTATAACCCGCACACATAGCAAACTTTTTCTATAAGTGTAACATTTATTTATTTCTGATGTGACTAATACATTGCTGGGTCTGTTCATAAGTTTACTTTATATTTATATTTAAAATTTAAATAAGTTTCTAGGATTAAAAAATTATATTAAAATAAATAAATAAAATGTAAGTAATAAATGTAAATAAATAACTTCATGTTCAAAAGGCATACATTATACATGATAATCATTTAATAAAATTATCTTTCAAAATATATAGATAAAGAAAATTCTTGAACAAATGTCTTTTTTTCACCCATATCAAACATTATATCATTATCCTATTTATTATTTTTTTTGTATTATATTATATCATGTTTCGAAAAAGAGAAAATGTGCATTTATTTAGATACTTTTTGTTTAAAAATTCATATATCAGGTTATATTTTCCTTAAAAAAAAAGTGAGCTATGCATAACTTAGTGAATTCAGTATAATATGACTAAGTTTACTTTAATATTTTTAAAGAAAATAATAAATAGTATTTTGAACTCAACAACTTATGAATTATATAGATATGGAAGGTTGTGATTATACATTTAAATGAATTTGTTAATGTATGATTGCACAATTTGAAAAAGTAATTTCATTTTCATTTAATCAATCACATGATTTACAATAATCATTTATCAGACTTTAATTTTCTTAATAAAATAATTATAAAATTTAACTATAGATTTCTCTCTGCCAAGACATGGGTTTTCCCTTTTTTTAATGTGTGACACATTATATTGTAACATTTATTATATTATTATATAAGAGAGAAAAGAAGGAAAACACGTATATAATATATAAAAAAAAAGAAAAAGGAAAAAAATCACTCTGCATATATTGTACACCAAGCCGCACCTAATGCTAAGTCATCTTGATCATAAAACATTTTTTATCTTTTATCTTTTTTTTTTTGTCTCTGGTTTTGGGAAGGACTGATATGGAGAAGAAAAGGTGGAGAATGATTCCCCTTAATTTGGTGGAGAGAGGGAAAGGGATGATTATTATAGTAGTCACTACAAGTTTTTGTGAAATTGCTGAAATGGTTGAATAGCAAATGATGTATCAATCTGGAAAGAGGGTGGCGATGGTGGTGCAGCAGCAGCCTTGAGTTCCTTATACCTGTCAATGTCAAAATTGTGAAGTTTCATTAGACGCTTCTGCTTGCTGGTGAAACGGCTTTGGTAGAAGCCTTCAAAGCAAGGCTCTATGGAGGTTCTGACGAAGAAGGTGTAGCCAGCCATGAAGTACATGGAAGTAACATAGAAGCATATTGGTTCCATCACATCCCAAGATAGTTCCCAAAATGTGAGTCTCATGAATCCTAATGTCTGTGCCACTAGGAACCCCAACCCAGCCCACAGTTCCCGTCGAACCAACGTGTTCGCTCTCTCGTCAATTGCTGCTTTTACTTTCTCCATTTCTTCCAACTCTTTTCTTTCTGACTCAATAGTCCTTGCTCCTGCTAGAGGTAGGATAGACTGAATGGTTTTTGCTACCTGTAACAAATTTTACTGAATTTGGGTAACATGGCTCTATTTTCACTTCTTTTTAATCTTACACTACTTGGATGGGATCGAATAAATATTTTACTTCAATAAAATCACATCAAAATAAATAGATATATAAAATAGTCAAAAATAGTAAATGTATAGAAAACAGCTTTTGACCTAAAATTATACAATTAGAAGTAAGGTTTAGAAGAATTACTTAGTCGAGTCACTATTCACGGAAGTGATCCTGAACATATTCAATTCAAAACCTTAACTACAAGTTAAGATGGCATATTCCTTGCACCCAAAAGATTACATCCACTACCAAAGTTTAATGTTTTATATTCAATCATATAGCATTTTTATTCTTATCCGATTTTTTTTACCATAAGAATATTACATGTTGATTAATGATATCTTAAAAAATAAAATTTCAGCTAGAGTTGTCATTAAATTTAATCTTCACTTGTGTCAAACTATTAGGTACATTGCCAAATTTATGATATATAAAGTCTTAATTATCCAAAACAATCAATGCATTAATACCATCAAATCATTCTTCATAGAAACATAATAATAAAAATTTCAAAAAGTTTCGTTTTACCTGTTAACACATGATTATCTGATAACATTTAATAGAAGTTTTATTTATGATTTTAAAATGTTATCTTTTATATTATCTTACTATTTTCCTGATGACATAAGTTTCATATTAACATCTCATATTTCTATAAAATGCTGCCTACCCACTTGCACCGGAAAGTAACTCCTTTTGCACAATTCACCGTTCATAAAAGACAAAGCACTATGCTAGCACAAAGCATATTCTAACACAAAGCATATGCTTAATAGCCTAATGCACATTATTTCTATCCTCAAGTTAATTTTTATGTTATAGTACTATTTTCTTGATGCATAAATTCGTTTTGTAAACATCCCAATTCCTAGAAACTATGAAAATAGCTGCCCCACCACTTGCCCCGGGAATAAAGGGCTCATTTCCCATAAATGCACCGCCCCTAAATGTCAATATAACACTAAAAAGCATGATGATAAGTTTTTTCATCCTACTGTAAGATTATTTGATTAATAAAATCTGATAAGTTTAATTTAATCTTCTCTAAGGTACAAACTTATTAAAGAAAGATTTTATAATTAAAATTAAAAGTTAAATCAAAGGTTTTAAATCACACTTTCAAAGTAATTGTATAACACTTTCAAAACATTTCTTTTTCAAATAAAGAAATAAAGTTTAAACTAAGGCTAATAACATGAAACACGTCTCAGTACAAAACAGCAGACTGTTTAAAAGAAATTGTATTAGTATTTATCTTTTCATGTATGAAAATAATTTATAATTACCATTTTTAGGAGATATATAAGAAATAATTACAGAACCTACCAAATATTGTATTTTTCTGGCAAGCAATTATTATAGTTTTGTGCTGCCCTGCAATTATTATTGTAGTTTAATTCCTACCATTTTTCAATACATATATAGGAAAGACAAACTTTTTAATTACTTAAATAATGAAATTATTGCACTCTGCATAATAACCTGCCAGTCTGTCACTGTCATCTCTTCCAAAAAATAGTGAACTTCATAAAAATAAAAAAGTAAATCTCGAGAAACGTTTTCTATAATAGATGATGCCGGAATCTATGATCCGGCCATCTACAAGATAGGTTAAAAAACGATTTAAAATAAATTTAAGGCAAACTAAAGTATAAATTTAATAATAATAATAATAATAAATAATAATAATAATAGATATTGCATCATTTTATATATTGTTATTCACTCATATACTAATACTAATAATAATAAAAAAAAAAATCTTTTCAGTAAAATTGATTTTTGTTGAGCAATCAATCAAAAAGTTGTTTATCAAAACATCACTTTCCATGGGATTGGATCCCAATAAATAAACAGGCAAATCTCGCTTTCAGTCACGGTGCTAGATTGGTTATGCATTTGAAAATCTTCAAATCATAGTTTAGATACAAATTCTAATAATTTGGAATTTGTATCCAAATCATAAATTTAGAATTTTTCAAATAGAAAACCAAAAGCCCTGTCCTATGTATCAGTAAAAAAAATTGAAAAATTCTCCCAAAAGAATGAGGAAGAAGGGTATGAAAGCAGAAGGGCTTTTCGCGGGTCCGTTAAAAAGCCCCCAAATTTACCATCTCAAAGGTAGAATCCCTTTACACGTTTGATTACAACAAACTTTCAATTTCCTGTGGAAAAACACAAATCACCACAAAACCTTATCAGTTCTCGGTCGTTTTCAAAACAAACTCTCCCTAACATTGAATCAGAAAAAAAAAAAACTATACGCGGATAGATAGAAAGCCAGAAACCTATCTGGGATCTTAATTTCATAATCTCCACCACCAATCTCTCTGTGTCAGCCCACACATCAAAACACAACCCAACAGAGCAAAACAAACAAACAAACAAAAAATAAATTAAAGCATAAATTAAAATATAAAGACGGAGAAGAAATTAACCTGTTCAGGTCGGAGGAAAACGACATCGCCTAAGATGATAACAGAGGCTGAATCGTCCAGCATCTGCGCGATGCTCCTCGCTTGCTCCGGATCGGAGCAACCCTCCACGCACATTCGCATGAAATCCGAGTAAGGTATGCAACTCTCCGGAATTTTCCGTAACTTGGATTTCACTGTTTCTATTTGAATGGCTCTGAGCACCTTCCTCACATCTTTGGCCCCCACTTCTTGTTTTTCCGGTGGAGTGAGTCCGTCCAACCGGATCCGGCTCCGTGCAATGTCCATCTCCCGGAGGCGGTGGAGGATGGATCCGGAAGCCGGCTGTCGAAGCTCCGAGGAGAAGACTGGCCTCTTGTGGAGGAAGCGGCGGAAGATTCCGCTATCTCCGGGATCCGGGGCAATGTCAGGTTTGGCCGGATTGGGAGAACGAACGGAGGAGGAAATGCGGTAATTGGAGATTTTGGTGATGTTGAGGAGGCGCTGGGCTAGGGTTTTCTTAAAAGCCATGGTTGAATAGAGAGAAAAAAAGGAATGGTGTCGTTTAGATGGGTTGAAGTGAAAGAGGTGTGGGGGAAGTTTATTTATAGGTGCCCTATAAGAGCGGAAGTGCTCGATTTATGCGTTTTTGCGTAATATGGCATGTTGTAAATGACTTATTGAGATAACGTTAGTGAGATATGTCGTGAGAAATTGGAAGCGATCTCGTGGCGATATTTTGAATTGTTAGAACGTGGATATGTATTTTTGCGCGATGGTGATGTCAATGTGGTTGAATGGGGAGAAAGGTGGAAAAATATTCGGCAGGCCAAGCAGAGACCCGATAAATTGAAAATGAAAATGAAAATGAAAGATGAGTGGTGTACACGTGTTTGGATGAGGTGTGAAGACTAGGTCGATTGCGATTATGAGCCGTGTGATTTTGTAAATAATAGATTTTATTTATGTTAGGATCATAGCGAGAGCGGGTTTCGCTTGTGGGGGTTGGTTCGTGGTGGCTATGTGGGGATGCTGACTCAGTGTGAGCCTGGACAGGCTGGGCGTGCAAATTAAGATGTAGTTTATTATTTTATTTTTGGAATTAAAATAATACAAATAAAGATAATTGATATTACTTGAATGCTAAAATAGGCATGCTTTGCATGAGAGGGGTCAAAACCACAAACCCAGGATCAATTAGCTGGAGTCACTGTTACGCAAACATTGAAATGAATCAAGTGTTGCGTTCACGCAAATCTCTTTCATCTCCCCCACTTTGTTCATTCAATCTGTCCATCTATTTAGCTTTGCTTCTTAAGCCATTTTAATTAGCTTTAATGTGTATTATTCATCCCTGTCCAGGATTATTATTAATTAATCACATTGCACAATTATTATGATTTTCATATATTTTAGTTGTAGAGTTGCATAAGCTTTAAAATCTTCTTTTATATGCTGAATATTAATATCTTTTCGAGTATGGTCGTGTTCGTTCGCTCTCATATTGAAGGATTGTGTATCTTTTCAATTTGAAATCTTATCGTGTGTTTGTCACATTATTATGTGCCTTTCAACTTTGGTATCTAATTATGTTCTTTCAAATTCGACAAACTCCATTCATAATTATATTTTATGTATTCTATCTATTAACTGATAAAGGAAATAAACTTTTTCTTTCTTTTATAAATGTTTTTTAATACTATTTTTTAATTAGGTTTTTTTTTTAGTTTTACAAAAGAAGAAAATTTCATTATGTATGTTTTTCTTATGGAAGATCGAGGTCCACGTTTAATTTCTTTGTGATAGTTTAAATGATCTAAATATTATTCTTTCCTTCTAATCTATAGTGATTGTTTGTCCTATATTATTTGGATAACATTTGTAGAAGATGCTCCAATTAAGATAGGTCAAATATTATTTTAGTTATAATTTAGGTATTATTATAATTTGTGCATATGTCATTCTTTTAATAAATGAGGAATAATAGAATCCAAGTATGATAAACTAATATCTGAAATAATACATCAGAATTATTCTTTTTTTCATTGAATATTTCTCATGGCTTCTTTCGATAAAAATCAATTGGAGAAACATCATTCTAAAACTTTTGCGGCTTCCATTGTTGTCAGATTTGTGACTAAGTCAGGTATATCTAACTATGTCCTTAATCTTTTTTTTGTTACCAGGGGTAATGATTGGATAATTGATTCAGGTGCTACTGACCAAATGATTGAAGGTGTAGGTATTATATCCCTCTCACCCTCTTTATTGATTCTTGATGTTTTATTTGTTCCTACATTGAACTGTAATCTTATCTCCGTCAGCAAGTTAACCAAATCACATTCTTGTGTTACCTTGTTTTATCCAACCCATTGTCTTTTTCAGAACATCCATTCCAAAGAGAATATTGTTAGTGGTAGAGAGAGTGAATGACTATATTATCTTGAAAATGTCGCACAACAAACCCATAAAAGAGCGTTGGTGTGTCATGCGAATGATCGCATACAAGATAAAAACAAAAAGTACATTTAGTTATGGCATAGACGGTTGAGACATCCTCTTTTGGTTATTTTAAAAAAATTATTTTCATCATTATTTCATAAATGCAATATTTCTAATTTTCTTTGTGAAACTTGTGTTATGGCAAAAAATCATCATGTTGTGTTTCCTTTAAGCAATAAAAAAATTGATTTTCCTTTTTCATTAATTCACAAATATGTTTGGGGTCCTGCCCCACAATTTACACATAACGGAAAAAAATGATTTATCAATTTTGTTGATGATTGTACTAGGATAACTTGAGTGTTTTTTTCTTAAACATAAAAGTGATGTGTGTGATGTGGTTCGTACCTTCCATCATATGATCGTTTCATAATTTAACACATCTATTAAGATCATTCGATCAGACAATGGAGGATAATATTTTAAGATTGAATTAATAGAGTTCATGACCTCTAAAGGCATCTTGCATCAAACTACATGTCCTTATTCACCACAACAAAATGGAGTGGTTAATAGGAAAAATAGAATTATATTAGAGGTGATAATATCTCTTTTGATAGATGGTAATATCCCATCTCATTTGTGGGGTGAGGTTGTGAGCTCTACAATTTATTTAATTAATCGAACCTCTTCTAGTGTGCTTAACTTTCGAAGACCTTTAAATATATTGTCTGATCATTGTCCTTCCTTCCATAGTTTATTCACCCCTTTATGTTTTTGGATGTGTTATATATGTTCACTTACACCCACATCAACGTACAAAGCTTGAAGAACCAACTATCTGTTGTAATAATGTTAGATTATTGCAAAAGAAAAACGTTGGATTGCAACCTTCAAAACTTTAATTGTCAATAACGTTTAAATTCATTTTATTAAGTGCTCCAATGGTAAAATATTTAATGGCTTTTATTGTCTTTTATTGATTTTATTCTTTCCTAGCTCTATAAATAGAGAGCTTTTCCCCCATTCCAAAAACACACCAAAAGCAGTCTTCTCTCCTTCTCCTTTCTTCTTTTCCTCTTCTAAAATTATTCTGGGTTTATTTTATACTCTTTTTAGAGATCCTTGCTAGTTTTGAGATCCTCAGAAATTCTGAGAAGTTCCTGTTGTATCCTGGGGGACTTGTGTAATACACCGCGGATAAGTCCTTAAGGATAGTGACTCTACACGCCTCAGGAAATACTGCTCGTGATTTTGTCAGCATTTTTTACAACACTATCAAATGTGTTTTTGTTGGGTATGGATCAACTCACAAAGGTTATCGTGTTTATCATCCATCATGAAAGAAATTTTATATCTGTGACATTTAATTAGCATAAATTTTTGTGTGTTGATTTTACGCTTCAAACAGACAATGAAAGTGAAGTGCATAATCATGATGTTAGTATGTTTGATATCTCAGATATAAAATTATATTGTGAAGATAAATTATCATGTGAGGATCATTCTGCAGGAAGTGAGCCAATCCTAAATATGGACACTTCTCTTTTGGATAATACAGTGTCTTCTGATCATAACCAATTGGCTCAATCTTATCCACAGGTTCGACTTGACTCTTCAGAGGTACCTTCTAATATTATCTTTGATAATACTAATGTAGATGAAACTAATCATGAACTTGTTTCTCTTGATCCTACCCTTGATAATACTAATTTAGATGAAACTGATCATGAAATTGATTCGTGTCTGCGTGAAACTACCAACGCACCAAACACTGAGTCTACTACTATTCAATATAATCTTCCACCCTGTTCTAACCATGGTCAACCTCCTGCTAAATATGAAAACCTCCAAGTATGTGTCATCTCACAGGTTATCTCAATCATATGCATAATTTGTATCTCAATTATCTTCATTTTTTTATTTCTAGTATATATAAGAAACTTTGGCAGATCCTAGATGGACCAAAACAATGGTTGATGAGATGGCAACTTTAGAAAGAAACAACACTTGAGACCTTATGTCCTTACCAAAAGGAAAGAAAATTGTGAGCTGCAAATGGGTATTTACAATTAAGCATAAAGATGATGGAACTATTGAGAGGTATAAAGCACGACTCGTGGCTAAAGGTTACACTCAGTCTTATGGTGTAGATTACCAAGAGACGTTCGCACCGATAGCCTAGCTCAACATTGAGAATACTTTTGTCGCTAGCAGCAGACCAAGATTGACCTCTTCTACAATTTGATGTGAAAAATGTTTTCTTACATGGAGAAATTTTAGAAGAAATTTATATGGATTCTCCACCATGCTTGACAAATTCAATTGGAATGAAGGTTTGTAAATTAAAGAATGCCCTATATGAATTAAAACAATCACCAAGAGAATGGTTTGAAAGGTTTACCAAGTCTATAAAGACTTTTTATTATAGAGCAAGCAACTTTGATCACACCTTATTTTTGAAGAGATGAAAAGGAAAAAATACATATTTTATTATATATGTAAATGACATGATTGTTACAGAAATTACCAAGATGAGATTTCTAGTTTACAATAATACCTTGTATCTAAATTTGAGATGAAACAACTTGAAAACCTCAAATATTTTTTGGGCATTAAAGTAGCTAGATCAAAACATGGTATTTTTTTGTGCCAAAGAAAATATACTATTGACTTACTATTGGAAACTGGGCTGCTTGGGAGTAAACCAGTTGATACACCAATTGAACAAAATCATAAATCTTTAAATGCTCAAATTCAGCAAGCATAGACAAAGGGAGATGCCAAAGGCAGGTACGAAAATTAATATATTCATCCCATACACGTCCAGATATTACCTATGCAGTGAATGTTGTTAGTCAATTTATGCATGACCCACAAAAGCTTCATATGGATGTTGTTGAGAGGATTTTGAGATATTTGAAGTCCACCCTTGGAAAAGGAATTTTGCTATCAAATAATAGAAAGTTAAAGGTAGAAGGGTATACTGATACAGATTGGGTAGGTTCAAAAGATGATAAAAGATCTATCTCTGGATACTTTACTTTTGTAGGAGAGAATCTTGTATAGAGGAGTAAAAAACAACCTATAATAGCAAGATCTAGTGCTGAAGCAGAATTCAGAGGCATGACACTAGGTGTATGTGAACTGTTGTGGATTAAAAATGTGTTATTAGATTTGGGCTTTAAACCAAATGAAACTATGAGTTTGTATTGTAACAATACGTCGGCTATAACAATTGCTCACAATCTTGTGCAACATGATAGAATAAAGCATGTGGAGATTGATAGACATTTCATTAAAGAGAAGCTTGAAGCTGAAATAATTTCCTTTCCCTTTATAAGATCAAAAATTACAATTTGTTGATGTTCTCACTAAAGGAGTGTCAAGCAGAGTGTTTAATAAGTCTCTATTCAAGTTGGAAATGTGTGATGTCCATGCACCAACTTAAGTGAGGGTGTTAAGATATGTCAAATATTTTGTTAGCTATAATTTAGACATTATTATAATTTGTGCAAATGTCATTCCTTTAATAGATGAGGAATCATAAGACCCTTGTTTGTATATATATAAGGTACACTAATTTTTGAAATAATATATCAGATTTATTCTTTAAATATTTTAATAGCTTTGATACCAAAGTGAGCTCAAGTTTGATAATTCAGATATTAAATACGTAATAAATACAATCACTTATCTCTTTTTGGACGGACTGTTCTCTTGATCGCACGATCACAAAGATTGTCCATGAAAATATTTGATCAATGATTAACCGTCTGATGTGTGACTGACCAAACAGTACATATATAATACATAAAAGAAATACTAGTTTGTAACAACTTATTGTTATTTTTAATTAGATTATTTTATTGAATAAAATAATTTCATTAGAGTAAAAATATAAATTGCTAATTATATAAACCCTCACACGATGTCTCCACAAATTGCATTATCTCTTTGCTCCAAATAACCGTCGTATAATAATTTATAAATGATATAGGTATTTGACATCATTAAATCTTGGATTAAGAAAAAGATAATAAATAAATAAAATGAGAAAAAAACTTGTAAAAATTATTGAAGAATGTAATTAGTTTTACATATTAAAATATATTTTAATTAATAAAATTATATGAATAACATTTTATTTTTATCATAAAAGAAATTTAAAATAAAATACAATGTGAGTTAAAATAAAATATGAGTTATTATTTAGAATGAAAATAAAGTCAAAAAAATAAAACTATATTAAAATAAAATGAGATTGGATAGAAATTAAATTGAAATAACTTCTTGGTAAAATATTAGTTTAAATAAAATTATTATTATTTTTATTTAATGTATACATTATTATTTATAGTTATTATGGTTTTATTATAGTATATTATATTATATTAGTTACTGTATGTATAAATTATTATTATTTTATTATATATCTTGATAGCAAAATAAGAGTGAAAGAGTGAAATGAAAAATTAATGGAATTAACATTAAACTAAAGTTGACACTTTTTTTTAAACGGAGATAAGTAAACATACAAGTAGGAATTATCCGAACAATTATATCTATTTTAAATTGATAAAACTTGTGAATAAATAAAAATAAAATAGTTGAAATTTATTTATAATATTGTTCAAAGAGACATATTCATTTTAATTGAAATTATATTTCCTAAATTTAGAAAATAAATTTTGCAACTATCAATACATACAATACATACGTATACTAACACACTCAAATAAGTATTTCCTTTCTATATATTTTTATATATTGTTTCTTTTTTTTACTACACCTATTAATTTATTATCTAAAAACAATACACTATTTGCCAAGAATTACAGGCAACATTTCAAAACAAAACTATTTTGTTTCATTTTTCCTTAATAATATTATTGCACTTATCATATAAAATGGAAAATGAGAGACCAAACGACGAATAAAGAGACCAGACGACTAAGTTTTATGTCCAATCGACCATAAAAGAAAGACGAATCAAATAATTAATTATAAAATTATCATATTAAACCGAATTAAAAAATAACCATTATGAAATTGTTATTAAAGTAAAAGACTCATCTAAAGGTTTATAAATATAAAGTGTATATAAGACATTAAATATTTTTTAATTTTATATTTATTAAACTCTCTCTTAATTAAATACTAATTTGAACGGCGTCTTTTACATATAATTTTGAACTAATCAAATAAAAGAGAAAAGAATCAGAAAAAAATATATTAAATAATGAACCATATAAAAACAAAATAAACAAATGTTAATGTATCCTTAAGACCTATTACTGAATAATATATATTCATTATGCTATAAAATCTGTAAGTTGTGAGAAGCAAAAGAAGAGAGATTTGGATGGCCAATCCTATTGTCATGTGTTTGAACAGATAAAATTATTGGATGGACATTCATGTTGGTTATGATTATAGCCATAAAATAAATAGACAACTTCCGTAGGATAGGGAATTTATGTGAATCCCTTTGGTTAATTGGATATATCTCCTTCCTTCATGATTTTTTTTTTCAATTATTAAAATCACGTATCAAGCATGAAAATGACTTCATTAATTATGCATAAAAAGAAATAACCTACCAAATTCCATCCATGATAGTTGTTACATAAAACAATAATCTAATTTGGAAACCTACAAAAGGAATAACATACTAATCCGTTTAACACAAATTAGGTCTAATTTTTATTCTTTTGCTACTAAAAAAGTACATAGATCACGTTTTTTTTATATTAGGTCTAATTTTTATTCTTTTGCTACTAAAAAAATACATAGATCACGTTTTTTTTTTCATAGACCGTGCTTTTTAAGCATTGTTTATTAATACACAATACTTTTAAAAAAAGCGCTATATATTGGCAAACACTAATAGACAACATTTATTTGAAAAATATTGTCTATTGGTGTCTATCAATAAACAACGCTTATTTTAAAAAGCGTTGTCTATTGACAACACCAATAGTCATTATTTTTTCAAATAAGCATAGTCTATGATTCAACTTTTTTGAAAAAAAGTTATTTTAATTTCTCAATAGACAACGTTTTTCCATATAAGCGTTGTCTATTGTCAAACTTTTTTAAAAAATAATTTATTTAATTTTTCAATAAGCATAATTTTTTCAAACCTATATATATATATATATATATATATATATATATATATATATATATTGGTTCGATACATACAACCACATAATCCAATTCTCAACCTTTAACATATCAAATAATACAATATCTAATATCAACACTGAATACTCTATTACATCAAGCAACTTAAATTGAAACCATAAAATTGCACCAAATAACATAGTGAGAAACAAACAGAAATGCATTAATAATACACAATTTTCTAAAAAATGATTCCTCATTATTTTAGTGTATGACTATGTAATCGCTTAGAGTACTAACCTATAAGCATATATACAATAATAACATACTAGCCTATAAGCATTTACTAATGACATAAAAACATTAATCTTCCCTAATTTCAATTATTTGATTGTTAGAATATTGTTGACATTTACAACTAAGAAAATACTACAACAAAGGAAAATTACATAAAATTAGCCAATGACAATTCTACTACAATTAATTATGTATAGAATCAAGATAAGTTATATTTGTTGGGATTTTTCCTCCTTCACAATATGTGATAATTTTCTTCATATAACGACAAATGTAATACCCACAATCATTGTCCTTAAGTTATTTTGGACACTAGAAAACCAAAAGTAGAAAACGTTAGTATAATTGGTATGAATATATTTATGTATGCATGAATGTGAGGCATAGATTGAACAAAAAATACAAATCCAAAAATAGACATTACAACAAGTAGAAACCATACAAAACTCACATTTAAACACAAACTGGTAAAAAAGGCTACTTTATTGGTGAATCGGTTTATGACTTATTTTATATTATCATAATAATTTAAAAGCACTAATCATATGAAATAAACAATTGTAATGTATCTTTATTGGTGTCCACTCGATATTGTTTAACTTAGACTTTGAAATCATGTATTCTCTTTGAGCTCGATAAGTTTGTATAATCCTAATTAATACATAAGTTTAAAGCATATCTATAAGTAAAAACAATACAACTAAAAATATACATATATGTGAATCACACTATTCTTACATGTCAAACAACTTTTTCAAACCTTGTCTCATATTGATGTCTACACTCAATGGCTCAAGATAATGAATTATCTCTAGTTTAAGATTAATTTCGAACGAGATCCAATCTTGCCTAAAATATGAAATAATCTAACAAAATTAGAATTCGTGCATTTAACTTTAAAAATAATACATTAATAAAGTTGGGAAGTAAAGTATTACCATGTATTGAGAGGTATAATAACAAACTTATCAATCACCCATTATAAAAAAAAGAGAAACTATCTTTTGGATTCTCTTTCATTGATAGTTTGTGTGTTGTGATTTAGGGTAATAAAAAAATATCTTATCATTTGACTTAATAAGATTTTCATATAGGAAATTTTTTAAAGGAAGTTTCTTTTAATTTTTAAAATAAAAGTAAATCATAAATAATACTTATTTAAATAAACGTTATCTATTGATATTGATGTTATATTGTCACAATACGTAACACTTTTTTTAAAAAATCTATTAAAATCTCAATAGACAACGCTTTTTCGAAAAAGCATTGTTTATAGGTCCATTTTAAATTATTAAATAATAAAATAGTAAAAATTAATAATAGACAACACATTAATACCACAATAGTATTTATTTTTTCGTGTTTTCATTTATAGTGTTTATATAAATCAGTGTTGTCTATTTGCAAGTTTATAATAGTATTTTTATTTATTACATGTTTTTTCTACTATTGATTAAAAACTAAAAATGATTATACATAACGTAAATTACCTCAACAGGAGAAATAAAAAAACTGAAAAATTAAATATTAAATTTAATTACACCAAAAAATTATTTATCACTTAAAATTTATAGTATTTAATGGCTTTTTTTTTCTAGCATTGTCAATTTTCGTGGGTGAATTTAGTGGAAACAAGTTTTATGTTGAAAATAAAAAAGGTTCAAAATGTTGTCTAAGAAAAAGCTCTGTATTTAATAATGACAACATTAATTTACATTTGAGAATTGTGCTATTATTATTATTATTAATAATAATAATAAAAGAAGGAGAAACTAACAATATATTGCAGATAAACGAGGAACACGTTGCTATTTTATAACTTCAACCTATGCCTAGAAAAGTCTTTATCATCATTAAGTACATCTAAAAATAGTGTATAGTTTACAAATATACATACATATATGAAATATAAATTTAAATACAAAATGTAAATGCTTAAAACTTTTAGTTTCGAAAAAGTAATTTAGTAATATTGACTGAAATAATGGGCGTAGTTAAAAATACTAATACCATATTTCTAAATGTTTTAAGTATATTTTTTATCTATTAAATTTAATATAAAATTAAACATTCTTATGTATGTTGTTAAAAGATAATTTTTTGAAATACTTTTTTTTTCAGTTGGGTTGAGATCTCTAACCCAAAGCATTTAAAGTTGTCAATTCCATCATCCAGTTGCTTTATTCTTTCTTTCTCTTCTCCTTGTCCTAGCCGTGGGGGAGAGTGCATGCAAAAGACACTCTGACACTTAAGTCAGTGACCTTGCATAATAATCTTGTAATAAATATTAGTAGTTAGAGTCTCATACTTGTGTTTTTTGTCAGATATATTTATAAATATTATAAAAAGCTTACCATTAGGTCTAACTTATTTACTACCAATAAATGATATTATTAATATTATTTGTCAATCAATTACTATTATTCTCGTTAACTGTCCATTGACAACTATTATTGCTTAGATTAATGGTCATTATTGACTATTCCAGATCGATCGGTCATTTTCTTGTTAGAGGGTTGACCGCCTGATCTTTGATTGACCGGTAGTCATACAATACACTTTTATATTAATAAACTAACCTTAAGTTTTAAATTCTAAAAAATCAATTATTAATTTTAATTAGTAGTTAACTTTTCAGCTTGTGAGTTATATAACTTTTTCAACCAATTATTATTTTTAATTAGTAGTTAACTTTTCAGCTCGTGAGTTATATAACTTTTTCAACCATAGAGTATATGTATTGCTCAGAAGCGTCCACGTCTCTGTATAGATTCAGTTAGTTGCATGAAGGAATATATCGAAAACATTAACGTGTGGTATACACGATATATCAAAAAGCAAACTCACATATTACACATGTGGTATAAATTTCTATCAAAAGAAAAAGACATATCATAAGACAACTCTCTTCAATAAGTTTTTTCTTAAATATTTTAGAAAATCACTAAAAAATATTTTTAAAGTTATATAGAAATAAATTTTATAAAATAGTTTATACATAGATTAATTTTCAGCTTATAAAAACTGTTTGCTTCTTATTTATTTGTCATATAAAAATTATATAAGAAATTTCTCCAAATAAACTTATTAAAAAGATAATGTCATTAAAATGGCAGAAGAATTACCATCGGAAGTTCTTGATTCCTATGATTTAACAACTCTTAATTCCTCCTCCGTATATTTATTGACTCTTAATATGCTAATCAGGTAATGTGTGGTAAAAGATTAAGTAGTCATCTATGTAGACATGAGGTAAGAAGTTATGTGTTGTGCATGCGTAATAAATTTTAATTATTTTCTACAAATAAATTAATGCATTAGTTTTTTAACAAACCACAAACAATTAATTTTTAGTATTCTTAGTATTAATGTGTTTCGGTTGTGTTCTAGAAAAAAATACAAGAGTCCGATTAATCAGAAGTATTTTATCATCTTCCTCCTTCAAGGTTTTTTTTATGTTTATTTTTCTTATAGTTTGAATTATTTTTTCTTTGAATGCTCATTAAATTTCTCAGTTTAATTTATGTATCTTGTTATGTCTTGAACCGTATGAGTTATTAACTTTAAACTCCTTATTTATTATTTTATATTTTCATCATAACAATTCTATTCACATTAGATTAAAGACAAAATCAATACTAAGCCTAACAAACTAATCCATCTTGGATAGTTAAAAACTAGATCGATCTTTGACCTAACAATTAATTGGTCTTCAAGAGTAAAAGACTATATTGATCTTGGGTCTAACACTACATAGCCCTTTAGCCTTCGGTATAAAAGACTACAAAGACTATAAAGACTATACAATGTAAAGAAACACTCCTTTATCATTTGGTATTAGACCTAATGATGTTATAAGCTTTTGTCCTACCATCACATCTACAATCAACGATAAAAATTTTGACTCTTAGTCATGTTTTACAAAATATCGGTAAAGAAACACTCCTTTATCAATTAGTATTGGATTTAATGATGTGATCAACATTTTTCCTGCCACCACATCTACAAGCAATGATAGAAAATTTGACTCTTAGTCACGTTTTACAAAATATCGGTAAAGAAACACTCCTTTATCAATCAATATTGGGTCTAATGATGTGATCGACATTTTTCTTACCACCACATCTACAAGTAACAATAAAAAAAAATTGACTCTTAGTCGCGTTTTAAAAAATATTGGTAAAATTGCTTACTTGGGTCTTACAAATGAGTGATCACATTTTTTTCCTTACTCATTTTACAAGTAAGAGATCAACATTCGGCTTATTGACCCAACCGACATTGGACCTAACACCAACTAGCCCTTATTCCCTTTTTTGAATAGACACCTCGATCAATTAGCGATCAATGTAAATTATAATCAGATGTTGAACACTTACGTTAATGTTTATAAATCAAAAATTTTCTAAGATACCTGAAATTCACATTAATGTTGTTTGACCAAATGATATGCAAGTAGCTTAATCAAATGATACATTATCATCTTAAATCGATTAGATGATACTTAATGGATGATACCTTGATAGGATGATACTTGTTCATCATATTACAAATTAGATGGTACTTGATCATTTTTATACTTTAGAATGATACTTGATCATTTTGTTATTGATCTGATTATACTTGATCATCTTAGGATGATGCATAATAATCTTTTTTTCCGATTACATGAATCTTTCTCCTTTAAGATGATACATGACCTTTTTCCTTTAAGATCATACTTAATCATCTTTTCACCGACTAGATGATACTTGATCATCATTTAACTGATCGGATGATTCTTGATCATCACTTTTGGGATAATATTTGATAATCTTTCTTCTTTAGGATGATACACTATCATCATTCTATTGATCGAATGATTCTTCATTACTATTTTACCGATTGGATTCTTGATCATCATTTGGGATAATATTTTATCATCTTTCTTCTTTTACTATCATAGGGTTCCTTTTACCTTTGTTTAATAGTGCAAATCATCTTACGTCTCCTTTTTTTCTTTATGGGCACCTTAATTAATGTCTGAAAAGTAACCTTTCAATTTTGATTTTGCAGTTTCTGACAGAGGATTTGACGTCTGGTCTGAGGGGCTGACGTCTATGTCGTAAAAAAAATTAGTATTGACACTTAAAATAAGGTATTTTTTGACCTTTTTGATGTCCGTGGAAGAGGGAGCCGACATTAAATTTGAGTTAGACGTTGTGGATTGTAGCCGACATGTAAAGGCAATAAAATAATGACTTTTCAGTTCTGTATGCAGGCCATTTGACGTCTGAACCTAGAGGAGCTACGTTGTACCTTATTTGATTTCGGAAACTTCTCTAACCGACTTCTATAATGACATTTTATTTACAAAACTGTCACCGATAATTTTTTACGGTATATTTTTTTTCGTTAGACGTTAAACATGTAACGTTAAACACTATTTCTATACTAGTGTTACATCGTGACTTTTATCATTTTCTTCCACGAAATGTAAAATATTAACGACCTTTAAAAATCAATAAAAAAGAGATTAAACTATCATAAAAAAAGTAAACAAAAACAAAATGTTTATGGAATTTTCCTGTTAGTCATCTCCCGTCATTCCGGTTTTTTGACCGTTTCATAAAATTAATTATTAAAATTTTATATACTTCCATATTTCCTCTTTCTTTTTTTTACTATTTGGATTTTAAATGGTTTTAAATTTTTAATTATTGTTTTAACATTTTAATGCAACATTAATTATTTTTACTATTATTTAATACTAAATTAATGAAATATTTATTTATTATTTTTTATTGTAAACATGATACAAACTCCTCATGATATTGTTATTAAAAAAATACTCAAATTAATTAAGATACTTATCTTTTTATCACATCCAATTGTCTTACATGATTTAAAAGTTAATGTTTAAAATAATTTAAATATTTATTTATTGTTCCATCATTTCAAACATCTTTTATAAACAAAACTATAATTTCAAAATAGACAATATCTTTAAAACGAAGTCGACTTAGAATAAGAACAGTGTATTTATAGACTTTTTCAAAATATATATATATATATATATATATATATATATATATATATATATATATATATATATATATATATTGAAAATATGGAATATAATTATTTATTGTTATTTTCCATCTTTGTAATATAAATTTTTGGATGCAAATTTCAGTATATATGTTACTTGAAGGGAAAGAGATAAAAAAATTCATATTAACATATTGAGATAGAAGGAGAGTATAAATTTTTAGTTCAAACATTTTAAAAATTGCAATCAAATCCATAACTGCCTCGTTTCTATTCCAATAAACAATATATAAATATAAATGAAAAAGTAAAAAAAAAAACTAAAAACTATTCCATTGAGATTAATATAATATCTCTTGATTTAATTTTATTAAAATTATTTTTTTAATAAAATAATTACATATTATAATTTTTAACACGTTTGAGTCAATTTGCTTAAAAAAATAGAATTTATGCTTTTTCTTTAAGAAACATTTAGAAGTAGTAGAATAAAGAGAATATATTTTAAGAAACATGGAGATGAATACTGAATTAGCTTCTGTTTATGTCAAAATTATTTAAAAGTAAATAATTTTTTAACACAAAAAGCATATCTATAATTGGTATGTTTCTTTCTAAAACAATAATATACGACACAAAAGAAAGAGAAGTATTATTTAATTATTACTTTTAAAACAATAATTTGACTAAATTATACTTTTCGTCTTATATGATGATTATAAAGTGTAAATGTCATAATATCATATCATATATAAACGTCTTCTCCACTTATAATTATAAAATAGACTTCATTAAGTTTTCATGAGATAAATTTGGAAATTTTTTTATTTATTTTTTTATTAAATTTTTGTGATTAATTGAGTTATTAACATTTTAAAAAATTTCAATTGAGTCACTGATATTATATATATTTTTTTGTAATTTATACTATGTAATTAGAATGGTTAACTAATTCATAATTTTTAGGTCAGGTTTAATCCTATTTTAAAAAAGTTTTTTTAGGAGGTCTTTTTAAGTAGAGACAAAAAAAAAATCATAATTCCTAAAAGTCTTTCTTAAATAGGTTAGGATTAAAATTAAAATAAGTTTCATTTTATTACAAAATTTTAATTAATTTTTAAAAGGAATATAATTTATGTACACATATAATATTAAAAATTTTAATTGATAATCTAATATGTTATAATTTTATTATATTTAAATTAATATTTTTATATCATACTTATTATTATATTATATTAAATAAAAGATATAATATATAATTTAATATAATTATTAACTATAATTTATTTATTAATTTTTTTAATTTTATAATGAATAAAACATATAGCATTTCATAATAAAGTCTCATCATGACAAAAGAAATATGAGAATATTTTATTAATTATGATAAAATTTACATATCTTGCATAGTCACATTATTAAAATATCATCACATTTTCATATTCCTTTTACAAGAGATTATAATAACGAGATGTCTCTTAAGGATTATATTTAACTAATATTATTCTTAATTTCATAATTTTATAATATTATAATTTTAATTAGCTTTAAGAATAATTCTTGTTAAATATAACAAATTCTTGAAAAAAATTCTCATCATTATCTTGTAACAAAATATTATATGATGATATTTAAGCGAGATAATGTTGCAAAACAACTATCATGTTATATAGGTAATGGGAAAATCTAATTATAGAAACTCAATTGATAAATTTTAAAACTTTTTGTAGTCAATATGAAAATTTAATAAGAACTCAATTGTAAATTTTTAAATTTCACAAAACTTAATTAAACCTATAAAATATTATTAACTTTGTGTGAAAATTGAAATGTAATGCATAATATATAATAAGTTTCAGAGGATTCAAGCAAATAAAATAAGTATTATAATTTTTTTTGTCATATTTAAACTGTATTATTTTCTGAAAACTCTCTTCAACCATAGTTGGGTTTGAGAGCAGGGCGGTGCTAAACATAGTTTTCAGTTTTCTATTTTATACACCTCAACCGTGTAACATGCGAGGCCAGAGTCAAAACTTGGACGGTAAGAGAAGGAAATCAAAATTCCACTCAAATTATTGTTGAGGTTGATAGCTTCTGCATTCTATGCAAAGAAGCTTGGTTTTTCTTAGAGCTGTCAAGATAGATTACAATTTGCGAGTCAATTTGGTCCACCACAGATTCGAGTCGGGTTGGGTTTGAAAAAATTGTATTTATTTTAAGTGGGTTAGATTTCAACCCGACTCATGTGGGTTGAACTCGTGGTGGGTCGGGTTGACTCACCAACCCACATAACTAATTTTATTTTATTAAAATTTAATTTTAATTTTATAAAAAAATATTTATTATTATTTTTTCTTGAAAAAATGATTTAAGTTCTTTATTTTCAAAATTAATTAAACACCCATGTTTAGTAAAATTTGGGAGTGAAATTTGTTTAGATTTG
Organism: Vigna angularis; assembly: GCF_016808095.1. Lineage (NCBI taxonomy): Eukaryota > Viridiplantae > Streptophyta > Magnoliopsida > Fabales > Fabaceae > Vigna > Vigna angularis. The sequence continues at coordinate 20,353,174 of NC_068970.1, forward strand.
AATTATAGAAAGTTTGTAATTTTCTTTTATTTAAAAAAAATGTAATTAAGTGAGCTAGTGAGCCAACCCGTTTACCCAACAACCCGTGGTGGGTCGAGCCGAGTTAAAATTTTTCTGGCTCGCTAATAAATGAGTCGGGTTGGGTTAGCTCACTAAGTGACCAACCCGTGGTGGACCGGACCGAGTCGGGTCGGGTAGCCCATTTTGACAGCTCTAATTTTTCTTTATTCAAATCTTATTAATCATATATTTAATAGGAATTCTTAACTTAATTTTATGCCAAAGCGGTATTATATTACTTTTTTATATCTAGAAATATTACTCATTTAACTTGTAAATTCCTAATTTAAAATGGTTTTTACAGTTAAGAATTAAATTAAAAATACACGGATTGCATTACATAAAAAATAGTCTAGATTAAGAATATGTAATATTTGTATATATAAAGATTAAATTATATGTTTAACTTTAATTTTTTTTTATAATCAAAGAGAAGGAAAAAGAATTAATAAAAAAGCAAGGAATGAAATTAATTTATTAATAACAGGGATAAAATATATTAGTTAGGCTAACATAGCCAGTTAATTTATGATCTTTATCTATCTTTACAGAACACCGTAAGTACTTAAACATTATTTGTAAAAATAATGAAAGATTCCATTATGAGGGTGTGTTTCTTTTAAAGTAAATAAGCTATATATTAACTTATTTCACTAATTTATAAATTAATCTGTTCTACATAAGATTATAGCAGCTTATCTTTTTTTTTAACTTACAAACTACAAAGTTATATTAAATTTCAAACTTATTTATTTTTCTTTTATTAATATTTCTTATATTTTAAAATTTTTTATTTTTTTAACCTGTTGTAATATATTTCAATCATATACAAATAAATAGACATTATATTAATTATAGTATTTATATAGTTACTTTCTTATGTTGTTTAAATCAAAAGAATTAATCTTGTAAATTGAAATAATCAATGTTTCATCACATGATGGCATGTAAAAAGTCTTACATACAATAAAAGTTGTAAGAAAAATTAATATAACAAAATTTAAATTGAAAAATAAAGAATTATAAAAAATATATAAAAGATAAATTTAATTAATACTTACTAGATCAACCACTTAAACAAACAATTAAAATTGTAATCACATAATATTTTTTTATACTAAAAAATATTAATTTCATTTAAAAGAAAAACGTATATGTTATATTATTTTAATTATATTTAGAATCAGTTTATCAACCAGTCTTAGGAAATGCTTTCAATCCAACCAGTCAATTTATCTGTATGAAATTTATCAGGTTGTAATTTAGTTTTATGATACAATGACATTGAAGAGAAAGTAATGACTGCCACATTATCACAGTGAGAAATGAAAATTTGTACGAAGTTGACCTGGTGAATTGTTTCGGTTGATTATAGGCAGAAAGAAGAAAAATCAGTACTGACCCAGCTGAATGAAATTCAAATTGTTTGGTTAAGTGTTCTGTCAAAATAATGAAGCAGATGAAAAGTTGAAAGGGATTGCTTTATGTCTATCACATGGAATCGAAACCTTTCTTAGATTACATGATCTATGGGACCATGCAACTTAACACCAAAATCTCTAAAAGGAGTAAAAGCCCATATTGGAATGTAGGAACAACTTCCAGAGGATGTAAAAATGCATCAATATTTCTGACCTTACATTTCTGAAGATGGAACTATTGTGAATCTAAAATGTTCTAAGCATATATTCTGTAGCATTATCGTCCTCTCGTCTCACCATGCTGGAATATTAGTTTTATCATCTCTGCGGTTTTTTGTGGGATTTAAATTTCAGCTGTCACTCAACATTTATTTGTAATATTCTCAAATATATTGCATTATTGACTGTCCAAAACTCCTGGTTGTCCTGTTTTATTACTTCTGCTGAAGATTATGGCTCAAAACATCGAACAATGTATTATTTTGATAACATTCATGTAACATGCAACACAGTGAAACAAGAGAATGACGAGTGTTGGCAATAATAAATGTTCTTTGTACATGTAATATTAGATGCTGTGCAAGAGACCAACCAGTTGGCATTCAATTAGTAGGGCGTTGACATTGATGGAGGAATTTATCATATTAACAATTCATCTTCATCTTCCTCATCATCATCATGTGTCTTGTTCTTAAAATAAGAGGCATTCAGAGACTATTGGAACCATTATTGGAACCATGACGCTTGCAGATGTTGGAATAAAATATCTTTTGTCTTTTAATATAATCATCCCCCTTAAAACATATACTTAAATTACATTATCATTAAGCTCCTAAGGATTAGATTGCTAATCAATATATATAAGAGTCAGATAATAATAACATAAAATAAAAAAGTATCTTCTTAGATATACTATTCAATATTTCTTAAGCACTAACAAATAATCTTAGGTTTCTTAAGCACTAACAAATAATAACAACTAATCTTCTGAAAATATTATTATTTTATTATAATCTCAAATCATTTTCTGAAATTATAATAAAATTATCTTTAATATTTGTTTTCAATTTTGTACATTATTTCATTTTTTATAAAATGTAAAAGGCATATAAATATGAGCTAAAATATCAAAGAATTAATTGTATTAAATGTTTTTGACAAACTATAATATTACTATAACATGACTTAAATAATTAATACTTTTTAAATGATATATTTATGAAATGGTTCATCTTTAACATATTTTATGTAACATCCCAAATTCTCACATTAATGTAACAACCCAACTTTTTACATTAATGTAACATCCCAAATTTTCACACTTGATAATTAACATTACATTTACGGTAACATTCCGTAATCTCACCCTTTAAAATTTCCTAGTTACTATAAGTCTATACATGTAAAAAGATTCTAATTATAGTTCTTCTACTCCTCCCTTTCCTTGGCACTATGTGAGGCGACATTCCTTCATCTGCTCCCGTATAACGAATTATACGATCATCGCACATACCCAAACACAAAACAAACACAAACAAGTAGGGTGAGCTAACATGCAACAAATCATTTAAAACATGTATAATTACCTTGATATAAACATCATATAATAATTATGTTCGACACCCTCATACCACAATCCCTATTAGACACTCGTCTCACAATACCCAATAGACACCACAATACCCAATAGACACTCATCCGGATGATACGTTGATGAGCGGTCACGGGAGGTTATGCACTTGGAATGACTTCTACTTCTTCTTACAAATACACTTCCAAAATACTTCATACCATTCACAAGGTTAGTCCCCTCACTATGTCCAAAACCGGCACATAGACCAGGACCTCCTGCTCCTCTCACCACATAATTCATCCCTCTCTACTTGAGACTAGATGATTATTAGAGTATCAGGATAACCTCCAACTACGGGACCCTCAACATCAACATATACACAAATACTATAATATTACTGAATCTCTCCACGAGACTCATGCCATACTCATATTCCTCAACTCATATTATACCATTACGAAATCTACCCCTAATCCTCATACACATACCCTGACATTACAGAATCTCTCTGCGAAACTCATACCATACTCACATTCCTCGACTCATATTATACCCTTACGACATTTCCCCGTAATACTCATACATGTGTAGATGCATAAATTCAAATCAAATAAACTTCAATCATTTTAGAAATCATACAAACTGAATATATTCCAACAAGATATATTACATGATAATTTAACAGTACATAATCTGTACACAAGATTTAAGTTAAAAACCTGTCGAGTAGACTTCCAGGAAAGAGAGGTGCGTCACAATGGACAACTTAAGTACCAAGTCTTTCCTTAGCCAAAGTGTTCCTCAACTAGTTTTTAACAAATTTCTTATTAACAGATTCAAAACAACAGCATATAATATTTATACCGAATATCAATATAGATAAACATACAGTAAGCATTAACAATATTCATACATAATTTCAAGACATGAATAGTAATAAAACAGTACTAAATCATAATATAAAAGCTTAGAAAAGTTAGCTCCCCTACCTCTATTCCAGACTTAATCTCCTGCTCCGAATTTGTTTTCCCCGAAACCCTTCAGAACCTCTACTCTTCTTGCAACTAAAAATTTCTCCCTAACTCTTTCTTCTCTATTTCTCAAGCTCTCACTTGATTCCTCTTTTCTTGGTGCAAAATACCCTTCCCTCCTATGGCTATTTATAGTAAAAAAAAAATTTACTATTCATTAATATTTTAATATTATTTATTATTTTAATATTATTTAAAAATAATATTTCAATCATTTTCTCACCAAATCTGATCCTAATTTCTACCTACTACTTACTTCCATGCTAAGGAATCCAAATGCCTCACCAAATTTCATCCTAATTTTTACTAAATAAGTTATCAAAAATTTTAACTTCTCCTTATAAAATTACTATAATTTTATATCCAAAATTTATATTTTTCTATCCATTAAAATTATTATTACTAATAAAATGCTAAAATTTACTATTATAAATTTTTTCATGGGTTTTACATTTTACAATTTTTAAAATATTTGAATAGTGCTTACTTTTTTTTTTCAAATTAATAATATATGTTCAATTTATATGTAATATATATATATATATATATATATATATATATATATATATAACAAACAGTTTTTAATATTATAAGTATATATAGAGGTATTTTCTTATTGATGTTGTTTATTAATTTCTTTCACTACAAGAAAATCTCTAAATAATAACTAATTTTTAATGACAAAACATAATTAATTACTATAATAAATAATTTAAATACCATTTTGTAAATTAAAAATTATGAATAATTAAAATAGTTTTTAAATTGGTGGTTTTAATGAATTGATCTCTAAATTAATCATTAACATTAGTTATTAAGATTTTGAGTGTCAAAAGAATTAGTCTCTAATAATAATTAATTTACAGATCAATTTATTTGATAATCAAAATTTTGATAACTAATATTGGTGACCAATTTAGAAAATAATTTATTATAGTAATTAATTTAAAATCTATTTTAATTACTAATAATTTTTAATTTATAAATTAGTATTTAAATTGTGATTAATTATATTTATCATCAAAATTGATCATTGTTTAAGAATTCTTTTATATATTTTCTGTTTCTTCAGTATATTGAAACAACTTAATAAGATAATTTAATCACAATAAGAAAAAAATATCTAAACATACATCTCCAATAAAAGATATTTAAATGTGGCAAATTTTATCTATGAGAAAAAAACATTTTATAATATGCAGGCATGAAATAGAATTGTTAGTTAAGTATGAAGATATAGTGAAATAAAATTGGTTCCACTCATTTATTTTTCAAATATATTAGGTCTCCTAACCAAGAAGTTTTACTAATTTTGTTTTATAATCTATAGTCTGACTTCCTGATATTTGGCCAGATGTTCGGTAGTTGGCGTGAGTACATGCATTTATTATAGACGGAAAATATTGAAAATAAGGTATATAGCACACACTATATGGCTCATATTCGAACCTGATAATCCAAAACAAGAAGCTTTTTGAAAACTTAGTTGATTTAAGCAATGTTCTTACGCTATTGATTGATTGATGCAGCCGATCACATATTTTTAATTAGCAGAAAACACGTTTCCAGGCTATGCTTAATCTTCAACAACACGTACACAAATTTAAAACTAAATAAAATTTTCCTCACATTGACAATGAAAAAAATTATAATAAGAAATGTGTGCAAGTGTGTGTTAATTTTTTCTTCATACTAACTATATTTTATTTAAGAATTATTTTAATTATTTACCTAATACACATATTCAAATAAGTACTGTAAATGAATCTGTTTAGGATTTAGAGTTTAAACAAGAGATAAAATTTGGAATATAGATGTGTTGCATCAGGTTAGGTTATGACGTATATATACTTGTAAGGAGAAATTGCATTTGGCTTAATTTAAAAAAGAAATAATACAAAAAAGATAGTGAGCAATGTTATATATGAATAATGTAATTCATTTGTGATGATCTTCCAGACATTCACGATTTCATCCATTAAATGCACATTTATTGTTAGGCCAAGTAAAAATTAATTAATATGATTACTTATGTTAATTTGATTATAAAGGAAAACAAAATATGAAATATATTTTTACAATTGAAAAGCAAAATCTATTCAATATTTTAGAAAGAATGAAGAGTCAAATAATTCATAGTTTTTTTTCTCTCTCTCATAGTTTAGAGCCCTTTTAAACATTCATTTTTCACGTGTACTGGAATACAATATGGTGGTAATGGAGTTGAAAAAACTTGCTAAAATGTTAATTTAGTTCATTTATTTATTTCTTAATTTCTTATGTTTGTTAGCAAGTGTTTTTTTCGTTTTTCTCACAGCAAATAAAATTCCACACTTATTCAAACAAATGCAATTGATGGAGAACGTGTCCCTTACCCCTAACTTTTCAAACATTACACAGTATTCTTATCTATAACATTAATTAATAGGTTTAATACCCAGCATTACACAGTATAACATTAATATAGTAGAAGAGAGAAAAAAAACTACTGCGTTGCACAGAAAAAATAAAAAAAGTAGAAAAAGTATAAAAGAAAGAAAAATAATTAACGCTATTTGTACGAATTTATCGAAAGGGATTTTATTTATATAAATTTTATTAAGTAAAGACGTAATTGACGCACTTTTTAAAAGATGAACTAATTTGATATTTTCGAACGAAACTTGGGACAAAATAGAGTATTAAACTTAATTAATAAAAGAGAATGTTTTATACACAAATTTTTACTAGTTTTACTTTTTTTAAGCAACAATATTTTTAAACTTGAGAATTTTTTAATTTGATTATTCCTTATAATTTAACCATTTTTTAAAGTAAAGTATCTATTTATAATAAAAACAAATACCTACATAATAAATAAATAAATATTATTTATATTTATTTATTATTATTATAATATTATTATTTTTATTATCATAAAAAATAATAAAAATGTGTGTTTCCAATAGTTATAACATTAGTACTATGAACTTGTCAATAATCAAATGATTTCATTCAGTTTTAGATTGATTTTGAACAAATTGAATTGATCATTAAACAAAACGATCTCTTTTAATACATATTTTACTTATGTGTTGTGTATGTCTTATGCAAATTGTCATTGGCTGTCATCAACAAGTACAAATTAGTACCTTCAGTTCAATTATTCCAATTTTTTTGTTGAAATTGGATTTTCCTTGAAATTGGTGTCTTGTTTTTGACAGATTCAAGGAAAATTAGGTTTGATTACGAAAAAAAGAACATTTTCAGTGAGAAAAACTAAATTATGTCCCGACGTGTACTATTAAATTGTTTTAGATGTTAAAAAAAATTGTTAGTTTCACTATAATATGTCGATACAAATAAAATAATTTAAATATATCTAAGTCATAATTTAGAAAGATAATATACTATTTGAATTTTTAGATGATTTTTCTCAAAGTCTATTTATCTAATATACGAATATTCCAACTATCTTGTAGGGAATTAATTTGATTGTTTAAGCTTTTATTTATTCATTTTCATAATTTTTAAAAAAAAAATTGTATAGACTGATATAAAACATAATTCTTTCATGTTTATTATTAAAAGTTATATATATCCCATAAAACTATTGACGTATAATATATATTCCTCTCATTTTGAATCTTTACGTTTAATTTTTTAGGTATCATTCTTTAATTTTGATTATCGAAATTAGATAATAAGAGTATATATGTAAAGATATTTCAGTACTTGATTGAATATTTAATTAAAAAATTGTTCTAAAATTATTCTTAAAACAATAAATTTTGTTTATAAATTTTTTATCTTTCTATCTTAATCTTTAGGGTTAAATATGTTTTTGGTCCCTTAACTTTCAGCAAAAATTGGAATTAGTTTCTCTTCAAAACTTTGGACTAATTTAGTCTCAAATTTTAGAAATATGTGAATTTACTCATTTTAACTAAATTTTGTTAACTTTATTTAATGTTTGAAACGCATTTCTTAGTGAACATTGAAGCAAAAATGTGTCAAACGGTTTAAACAATTCAAATGCTATCATGAAACGCACTTGAAACATCAAATAAACCTAACAAAATTTTGTTAAAAGGACTAAATTCATACATTTCGAAAGTTTGGAGGCTAAATTAAGCCAAAGTTTTGAAAAGGGACTAATTCCCACTGAAAGTTAAGGAACCAAAAACATATTTAACCCTAATCTTTACTTATTTATTTATACAATTTCTTGTTAGGTCTTCATTATTATACGATTTAGTAAAATTGAAGTATGACATGGTTATTTAGATTGTATTTTTTGTTTAATCCTTATTTTATAATGCTATTAATTTTGTAATAGTTAAATAGTTATAATGGATGCGGTGTAAATTATATAAATTCTTTTAGTAACTATTATTAGCCAAAAACATATATTCAAATTCTAATTCAATCTTTGGAATTAGCACAACAAAATTTATCATGGTCTCCAACTCTTGAAGTCTGTAATCTGTTTGTTAATATTTTAGTTTGCATACTTAAATCTATTTATCAAACATTTACTATTTTTTATAAAAAAAAAGGGTACCCTAAAGAAATAAAGAACAGCCCAAACGAGAAGATGGATGCAGGATTCTTTCAGAAGCTAAAAATCATTATGTAGGAATTTCTTTACATTATTACTTTGATATTTATAGATTTATCAAATTGAGTTTTGACAAATTTGAAAAAATGTTTTATGCTAACAGTAGCTTGGTTTTATTATTTTAATAAAAAAAAATCGTGTGAATTTAGCGTGATAATCAATTATGATAAAAAAATAAAATCTGTGATTGTTATAAGTAGTAAAACGAAAAAGTATTGGAATATAAGATTAAATTTTAAGATTTTAAATCTAATTCAATCTTATAAAATGTTGACCTTATTTTTAATTGATTACGCTAAAACATATTCATCTATATCTAGTAGTGTTGACCCGGCTAATGATGATCTAAGACAACAACTACAAGCTTGTGATTAGGCTAATGATTTTGAATCTCCAAAATCTGGTCATGAGATTCTTGCTTCCAGAAGTATAATATGTACAAAATCCTTAGTCTACACCAACACCGACCTAACAATGATACTCTCCAGTCTAATCCACTCAGTCTAGTAATCTCCTTGACAATAGTAGGATAGAGAAAAACAAAATAAATCTAATAACTATGCTGAATATTAAGACTTTTGTTAGTTTATGTATATTTACTTTAAGACTTCTATGTTTGTATTAATGACATTATAACTATGTTTTTAGTGGTATGAATTTAATTGTAACTATATTGTTTGAATTGTCTGCATTTGATTGTTACATCTAATTATGTCTAGGTTTATTATGGTGGATAAAAAATGTTATTTACTACATTTAAATCTATTATTCCATTTATCGACAGACTTATCAATAGATTATTCTGTTGATAATGTACCTTGTTGGGTTACATAATTATTATTATTAATAATTGTCAATAATTACTAATAAATAATTATCTTAAGTAATTATCCATTACTATTATTTATTGATAGTTATTTTTGACAATATGAATTTTGATATTATGTCGATAAATCCATATTTTTTTAGTGTGCTTATGGATATGAGAATTTTTTGTCGGAAATGAAAAATGAGCTCCACATATTTGTACCGTTGTACACGGATGACAAGGGGATATGTACAAGTAAAATTTGGGGTGGATATATTTAGTGATGACAGCGGCAATACATGTATTTAATTATTTTTATTGATGGAACATATGCGAATATGATGTATTTCATATGCTAATATTTACTAATAATTTTTTTAGATTTTTATTTGAGTTTTTATTTTTTAAATTTAAATTATTAAAACAAAATTATTAGTAAAAAATATTAATATTTATTTTTATATATTTCTATTTCTAAAAAGACTAAATATATTTACATTAATATTTTATTAAATAATTTGATTTAAAAGAAACTTACAGTATTTTGTTCAAGAATACCCAACAAATAATGAGACAAATACAAAAATCGATTTTCAAAATACCAGATTTCAATATTTTAATATATATATATATATATATATATATATATATATATATATATATATATATATATATATATATATATATATTAAAATTAATGAATTTTAAACGTATAAAAAAGTGTTTTAAAAAAAATGAAGGTATATTATCTGATTAAATGCATTTGAGCCTTATTTCAAATTGATTTTCAAACAAAATTATAAAACGTTGCATGTTTCATTGATAGAGTTGGAATTAAAATAGAATTATTGATATAAGGCATTGAACTTATTTCCAAGTGTGAATCTAAAATGTCAAATATTTGAAGTGGTAATTGGGATAGTGGTGAGATTACTCACAAGCAGAGTCTTGGTATATGTTGATAAAGTGTTTCTTTTAATTTACCAAACTAACGTGTTACATGGTATTTGTGAAAATTTAATGGAGAAAGTGAATGTATAAAATAGAGTAAAGATGGTTTTATAAATGAGAATAAGATAAAGATTGGATTAAGGACATAAAAACCATCGTGAATGATGAAAGTTGGTGAAAATTGGACTGTACCTAAGTTGATTATTTAGGATTTTGGGTTTAACAAGACTTTAGGAGTACAATCCAAAGAATCGCTGTCCAAATTTTTGAATCGAATAATAAAATCTGATTAGTAAAATAATCTGTCACTGAGTGTGAGTGGTCACAATTTCAACACATTTGTTTTAAGTTATAATATTGTATTTTGATAATTATACATTTAAAATTTTATAATTAATTGTTATTTTTGTAATATATTTAAGAAGATATTTGTTTCTAAAATATTACTTAGAATTCTCAACTTTCTTAAAAAATGTTATATTCTCATATAAGATAAAATTTCCTAAAATGGTATTTTCAGGAATGAGTAATTTCCAAAAATACTCCTTCTTTCAAATTCGCATTATAAGAGGAAAGATATTTTCTAGATTAACTACTCCTTCCTATTTCATTATTTTACATGTTACACTTTTATATTTATAAAATTACTATATACCAACGATATATATATATATATATATATATATATATATATATATATATATATATATATATATATATATATATATATATATATATATATATATATATATATGTGTGTGTGTGTGTGTGAGGATAATATTCTTAGACATTAGATTATAATTTCCAAAAAGGCCACATTTTACCTTGAAATAAAGACATCTTAAAAAACTCAGTTACATTTAGATACTTTTTAGAATATGTTTTTAAATTTAAAATAATTAAAGAAAAAAATATTACAAAATAACTTCTCAAATTCTTATTAGAATATGCCACCACCACCCTATACTTTCTTCACCTCTCCACATTATTTTAAATATAATTATATCCTTAAGTTAAAAAGATTTTTACTTTTATCCTATTTTAAATAATTTGAAACCTTAATTTTACTTTCCCAACACCCACCTACGGAACTCTCTTCCCCTTTTCCCATTTCCGTTTCACCTCTCCACCTCCATTCTTTTTTCCTCCAAGTTTTTTTTTTGGTTTGAAAGCTTCCATTGCCGCCGTGGTGTGAAGGAGCGTCGCCGCCGTGGTATGGAGAAACATCAAGGAGCGTCCAGAGTATCAACCAGCGTGAGGAAGTATACATCAACAGAGGTGACATCCTTCAACGGATGTCCCCTAATAAAACAAACCCTAAAATAAAAAACTAACCTTTAAACATAGGTGACATCTTCAACGGATGTCACCTCCGTTTAAAGGTTACGTTTTTTATTTTAGGGTTTTATTTCAAGGTTTATTCGAATACGCTCCTGAAGGAAGCACGACACGCACTGCACCACTCCATGCACTGCATCACGAGAGCGACACTGCACCACGATAGGGAGACTGCACCACGATAGGGAGACTGCTTGATAATTCTTTCCACCACCACCAACCTTTGCAACTTGTAGTATCTCATAACGACAACATTTGCAACTTGTAGTATCTCACAACGACGAAAGAAAGAGAAGAAGAAATATAATGTTAAAATAAAAGAAAAGTATTTTACTCATGTATGGACTAGAATAAGTTATTATTAGTGAAATAGATTGTGAATGGGTAAAATTAAAAAATAATAACTCTAAATATAAAATTTTACTGAGGGACAAAATAGTAAAGAAAAGGTAGAGAGAGAAAGGTCTGGTGGTGAAAACAGCCTTTGAATATAGCTTTCTCTCTTCTTAAAATGGGTATGGAGATTTTACCCTTTTTTATAAAATAAGGAACTAAGATATGTGATAGGGCCGATGGAGAAGACGTGTGAACATATTCTTGAGTATTTAAAATGGGCTGCTACTTCCTGCAGCCCTTTTATTCTTCCTGCACCACCATAGTTTCTGTCCTTGTGAATTTATAATATATTATCACTTTCTTGCAATGTTGTTGTGTTTCCTCCTTCCTCCACTGTCTCATCTACAAAGCATCTTAAATACATTTCGGTTGTTTTGTTCAAATTTTCAGTTTCACCATTACTTTGAGGGTGATAAGAAGAACTCATTGCTAATGTTGTACCTTGAACTTTGAAAAGGTGTTGCCAAAAGGAGCTCATAAATACCCTATCTCTGTCGGAGACAATGGTCTTAGGAAAGCCATGAATTTTGACCACTGAATTAATGAATGCTTCTGCTACCATTTTACTACTTAATTTATGTGTCAGAGGGATAAAATGAGCAAATTTGGACGGTCTATCCACAACCACCAAGATATTGTAATAACCATGCGAATTGGGTAGATTAGATATGAAATCCATGGCAATATCCTCCTATATTTGTTGAGGAACCAACAATGGTTGGAGCAATCCTGAAGGCAAAACCTGGTCCACTTTTGCTTGCTTGCAAATGGAACAATTTCTCACAAAGTGTTGGATATCCTGGTGCATTTTGGGCCAATAAAACTGAGTAGAAATTCAAGCCAGAGTTTTTGTGACACCACCATGGCCACCGACCTTGGAAGCATGAAATTCCTTTAAAATTTGAAGTCAGAATGACAATCATGCAAATTGTCTTGCCAATCTGTCTTTCCAGAACAATAACCCTTCCTTGCAAGTATAATGCCAATCATGCAAATTGTCTTGCAAGCACTGATTAAAAATTACTGCTAAGTGTGTATCTTCCTGACTGCTATCTGCCACTGCTTTTAACCACTCATTATTAGATTCAGACCAAGCCATCATACAACTGCGCGATAATGCATCTGCATGTATATTCTTAGTCGGGTTTATATTGGATAGTGAAATCATAGCCAAGAAACTTCGGCAACCATTGTTGTCGTTTTCGGGTATGTAAATTCTGCTCAAGCAATGATTTCAAACTCTTTTGATCTATCCGAATGATGAATTTGTGGCCAAAAAGATAATGCGAAATTTAGCTAAAGCTTCCGTGATTGCATAAAACTCCCCGAATGTAGGCAATAGGGTGCTGGCCCTTACATAGAACAACTCCTATTCCCACACCAAATGCATCCGTTTCTAGAATGAATGCACTAATATCTCAATTTCTTCCTTTTGACTATGAGAATATCGATACGCCTTTAACTTTGACAGGATCATATCCTTCAACCAATTGAATATTATGGTCACGAGTTCTTGGCGGTAGGGGGTATTAAAAACATAGGTATAAGCCTGAAGTAATGATGCCTGAAGTAATGATGCTAACTCAGGGTCCATGGTAGGAGGAAGAGCCAACAAGGGGCTTGTAAGAGAGTTAGAGTCCACCACTTGCATACTAAAAATTTCTGCTATTGCATCAGTGTGCATCATGCTTCGAGGGTGGGGCAATCAAAGACAGAAGGTCCAAATTGAGATTCTAAGGCTGTGTTAAGCTCATTCCAAGTTCAAATGGAGTTCAAGCATTGCAACATCTTAAACCAAGGAACCACGTCGTGCTCAAAATGGATTCTTGCAAATCCACTTTCTCCGCATCCGGCGTTTTGTGATAACTAAAAAACTTTTCCGCTATGAAAATCCATTCCAACACCGGTGTAGTGCCATCAAAATGGGGAAACCCTAACGAAATGTCTTTGACGTGGAATGCGGAATCCTTGTTTGAGTTCACGCCACCAAAGGGTTGAGAATGACCGCCAAGCAATAAATCAATTTCTTTCTGCATTTGGTCCAAGCGCGCATTCATGGTGGTCTGCAACTGAGTTGCCATCTTTTGGCGTGTATTATCACGGTCCTGTTGTGCTTGGTCCCGTAGGTTCCATCAGACTCATTAACCGCTGAAGTTCTTCACTATGATGATTAATAAGAGAAAGTAAGAATGGAATTCCAGAGAGCAGAAGAAGAAGAGCATAGAGAAGTTTATCAGCAAGAAAGTTCATACTAACATTCATCCTTCCGTCATTCCACAAAATCTTGTAAATAAGTGTTTTTCTTTCCAATTCCTTTTGTTCTCTTCAATCCCTTGAGAAAAGGATCAGCTGCCACGTGCTCTTCTGTTGTAACAAACTCTGATTGCACGTTTCTATTTTCCACGTCATCGCCCTGATGTTACACATATCCAATGCAGTTAAGGTCTTTCACTTTAGTTTTTGTCAATGTCATACTCCAATTTATCACCGAAGTATATCCTATCCAGATAAAGTGAAAAAAGTGAGGGTTAAGGTTTTGAACTAAAGCCTATATTATCATAATAGAGTTCAATTGTTAAGCCAACTAAAACTCAAAATAATTTAAAAATATTTAAAATTAGAAAAAAAAAAATAGGTACCGGTTCTTCCCAACAAATAATATTTAAAATAATTATAGAATTTTTAAGGTCAGAAAACAAGGGTACAAGTTTCGATTTTTCATATAACCGAAACCTATTGGTGTTATATGTTTCAGTTCTTCTAAATAAGTATAGTTTATCAGTGTCTAAAATAATTCAAAAATATATAAAGTTAGAAATCAAAGGGAATAGGCACCAGTTTTGTAGATTACTCAAATCTAACTTTTTTAATATATTTCGATTTTGATAATAAACAAAAACTTATTGGTAGTATATGCTTTGGTTTTGATAATAATTGAAATTTATTATTAATTTGTTTTAATATATTTTTTGTTTTGTTTTTTTTTTACATAATAACAAATTTAGACAGTTTGAAACCACAATAGAATACAGGCAGAAAATACAACAAAATATTGACAGCACTTTAAAGTATATTTTAGAATACACACAATACTTTAAATAATGTATAAAATATATTTTATATCTAATAATGATTACAAAGTAGATTCAATTAAATCAATGTACATTTTTAATATATATTTGGCTCAATATTGCCTTAGATACGTTATTCATTTTCTCTGTATTAGCGTGTGAGATGGTGTAATCTTAGCACACAAAAAAAATAATAATTTCAATTAATACATAAAAAAGACAAATTATAACATACTTTGAATCAATTAAATTATGATCTATTTCTAATCCTTATAACATGAGTATGGTTGTTATTCAATGTATAATATAGTAATTATACTCAAATGAACGGTTTAAGGTTTAAGAGAGGGTTAGGGTTAGAGTTTAGGTTTACGATAGGGTTAGGATTATAGTTTAGGGTTAAGATTAGTGTTTAGGGTTAGGGTTTAGAGTTAAGGTTAGTGTTTATGGTTTATAGTTTAGGGTTAGGGTTAGGGTTTAGGGTAGAGTTTAAGGTTATAGTTTAGATTTATGGTTTAAGGTTTATGATTGAGATTTAGGGTTAGGGTGAGCGTTAAGGTTAGTGTTTAATGTTAGTGTTAGGATTTAGGGTAGGATTATGGTTAGGGTTTAGGCTTAGGGTTTAGGCTTAGGGTTAGGATTTATGGTTATGGTTAGGGGTTATAGTTCGTGTTAGGGTTAGGGTTTGGGTTAGAGTTCAGGTTAGGGTTAGGTTTAGGGTTAAGATTAGGCTTTAGGGTTTAGAGTTAGGGTTAAGATTTAGAGTTTATGGTTTATGGTTAGGGTTTAAGGTTTATGGTAAGGTTAAGGTTAGGATTTAGGGTTATAGTTTAAGGTTAGGGTTATGGTATAGGGTTTAGGGTAATGTTAGGGTTATGGTTTAGGATTATGGTTACTGTTAGGATTAGTGTTTAGCGTTTAGGATTTAGGGTTAGGGTTAGGGTTTAGGGTTTATGGTTTAAGGTTTAGAGTTAGAGTTAGGGTTTGAGGTTAGAGTTCGGGTTTAAGGTTCGTGGTTTAAAGTTTAGGGTTATGGTTTAGGGATAGGGTTTAGGGTTTGGGATTAGGGTTTAAGTGTTTAGGGTTAGGGTTTATGATTTTAATGTAAATGGTTGCAATTAGAGTTTAGGGATTTTAGGGTTATGGTTTAGGGTTTTATGGGTTAGGGTTATGGTTTATGGTTAGGGTTAGAGTTTAGGGTTTAGAGTTAGGGTTAGGGTTAAGGTTTACGGTTTACGATTTTAGGTTAGGGTTTAGAATTTAGGGTTATGGTTAGGGTTTAGGGTTAAGGTTTAAGGTTAGAGTTTAGGGTTAGGGTCTAGGTTTAGGGCTTAGTTTTTCGGTTTGGGTTTGGGGTTAGGGTTTATAGTTTAAGGTTTAGGTCATGGTTAGGGTTATGGTTAGGGTTTATGGTTAGTGTTTAAGGTTAGAGTTTAGGGTTAAGGTTTAGTGTTAGGGTTAGGGTTGAGGGATAAGATTTAGGGTTTAGGGTTGGGGTTTAAGGTTTAGGGTTAAGGTTTGGGGTTAGGGTTAAGGTTTATGGTTAGGGTTATAGTTTAGGTTTAGGGTTAGAGTTAAGGATTAGGGTTAAGGTTTAGGGTTTTTATGGTTAGGGTTTAGGGTTTTTAGGCTTATGGTTATGGTTTATGGTTAGGGTTTAGGGTTTAGTTGTTTGGTTTAGGTTTAGGGTAAGGGTTTAAGGTTAGGGTTTCGGATTTTAAGGTAGGGTTACAGTTAGGGTTTATGGTTTTCAGGGTTAGGGTTATGGTTTAGGTTTTATGGTTTAGCGTTTAGGGTTAAATGTTTAGGGTTATTGTTATGGTTAGGATTTAAGGTTTAGGGTTTAAAGGTTTAGAGTTTAGGGTTTTGGGCTTAGGGTTAAGGTATGAGGTTAGGGTTAGGGTATGGTTTATGGTTAGGGTTTAGGGTTAAGGTTTAGGGATAGGGATTAGGGTTAAGGTTAGGTGTTAGGATTTAGGGTTAGGGTTTACGGTTAAGGTTTAGAGTTAGGGTTAGAGTTAATATTAGGATTAAAGTTATGATTATGGTTAGGGTTAAGGTTATGGTAGGGGATTAGGATTAGGGTTAAGGTTAAGGTTAAAGTTAGAGTTTGTGTTTAGGGTTAGGGTTAGGGTAAGGGTTAGGATTTAGGGTTATGGTTTAAAGTTAGACTTTAGGGTTTGGGATTAGAGTTTAGGGTTTAGGATTTAGGGTTAGCTTTAAAGGTTGGGTTTTGGATTTTAAGTAAGGGTTACGATTAGGGTTTTGGAATTTAAGGTAAGGGTTATAGTTATGGTTTAGGGTTATGGGTTAGGATTTTTAGGGTTAGTGTTTAAGGTGTTCGGGGTTAGGGTTATTATTTATGGTTAGGGGTCAGAAGTTAGGGGTTATGACTTAGGGTTTTTTTTAGGGGTTTGAGGGTTTGGAATTTTGGGGGGTTAGGGGGCTTTACGGCTTTAGGGATTTTGGGCTTTGGGCTTAGGGCTTTTATTTTTGGTTTAGGTTTAAGGTTTAGGATTTTAAGGTAATGGTTACAGTTAGGGTTTAGGGTTTTCAGGGTTAGGGTTATGGTTTATGATTAGGGTTTAGGTTTTATGGTTTAGCGTTTAGGTTTAAATGTTTAGGGTTATGGTTAGGGTTAGGATTTAAGGTTTAGGGTTATGGTTAGTGTTTAAGGTTTAAAGTTATGGTTAGGGTTATAGTTAGGATTAGGGTTTAGGGTTATGGTTAAGGTTTAAGGTTTAGGGTTCGGGTTTAAGATTTAGGATTAGGGTTAAGATTTATGGTTTAGGGTTAGGTGTAGGGTTAGAGTTAACGGTATGGTAGGGTTTAGGTTTTGGGGTTTAGAGTTTAGGGTTAAGGTTTAGTGTTAGAGTTGAGTTGGGGGTCAGTTGGGGTTTAAGGTTGTGGTTTAGGGTTAGGGTCTAGGGTTTAGAGTAAATATTGAGGGTTATTCTTTAGGGCTAGGGTTTAGGGTTTAAGGTTTAGAGTTTATGGTTAGGGGCTAGGGTTTAGGGCTTAGGGATAAGAATTAGGGTTTAATGTTACAGTTTATAGATTAGAGTTAGGGTTTAGGGTTAGAAATTATGGTTAGGGTTAAGGGTTAGAAATTATGGTTAGAGGTTATGGTTAGGGTTTAGGGTTAGGGCTTAGGGTTTACGGTTAAGGTATGAGGTTAGGGTTAGGGTTATGGTTAGGATTTATGGTTAGGGTTAAGGTTTAGGGATAGGGATTAGGGTTAAGGTTAGGTTTTAGGATTTAGGGTTAAGGTTAGGGTTTACGATTAGTGTTTAGGATTTAGGGTTAGGGTTTACGATTAAGGTTTAGAGTTAGGGTTTAGGGTCAGGGTTAATATTAGGATTAAAGTTATGGTTATGGTTAGGGTTAGGGTTAAGGTTATGGTAAGGGATTAAGATTAGGGTTAAGGTTAAAGTTAGAGTTTGTGTTTAGGGTTTAGGGTTAGTTTTAAAGGTTGGGTTTTGGATTTTAAGTAAGTGTTACGATTAGGGTTTTGGAATTTAAGGTAAGGGTTATAGTTAGGGTTTAGGGTTATGGGTTAGGATTTTTAGGGTTAAGGTTTAAGGTTTGCGGGGTTAGGGTTATTGTTTGTGGTTAGGGGTTAGGGCTAAAAGGTTAGGGGTTAGGACTTAGGGTTTTGTTTAGGAGTTTGAGGGTTTGGAGGTTTGGTGGGTTAGAGGGCTTTAGGGAGCTTTACGGCTTTAGGGATTTTGGGCTTTGGGCTTAGGGCTTAGAGTAAAGATTTAGGGTCAAGGTTAATGTTAGGGTTTAGGGTTATGGTTTAGGATTTAAGGTTTATGGTTAGGGTTTAGGACTTAGGGTTTATGATTTAGGGTATAAGGTTAGGGTTAAGGTTTAGGGTTAGGGTTTAGGATTAGGGTTAAGGTTAGAATTTTGGTTAGTGTTTAGGGTTAGGGTTATGGCTAGGGTTAGGGTTAAGGATATGGTTTAGGGTTAAGGTTATGGTTTAGGGTTAGAGTTTAGGGTTTGGGGTTAGGCTTTAGGGTTTATGGTTTATGGTTAGGGTTTAGGATTTTTAGGTAAGGGTTGTGGTTAGGGTTTAGCGTTTACGGTTTAATGTTTAGGGTTAGGGTTAGGATTTAAGGTTTAAAGTTATGGTTAGAGTTTAGGGTTTAAAGTTATGGTTAGGGTTATAGTTAGGATTAGGGTTTAGGGTTATGGTTAAGGTTTAAGGTTTAGGGTTCGAGTTTATGGTTTTGGATTAAGGTTAAGATTTATGGTTTAGGGTTAGGTTTAGGGTTAAGGTTAGCGTTAGGGTAAGATTTAGCGTTGGGATTTAGCTTTTGGGGTTTAAAGTTTAGGGCTAGGGTTTAGCGTTAGAGTTGGGTGTTGGGTTAGTTGGGGTTATGGTTGTGGTTTAAGGTTAGTGATGGCAACCCCTTTAGGGACTTGTCATCCAAAGAAGTATCAACTTAATATTAAGACTAAGAAAGAGAAGTTGAATAAAGTCTTTTAAACAAAAGGATCTTTCCTTTCTAAGTCTTAGAATGTTCTCTTCATTAAACACATTTACATTGTTTTGTAGGACAATAATAAAAGATTGGAAACCATAGTCAATCAGCCAAAGAAGCAAAGGAGGCAAAGAAAGGAAGCCAGCTAACACCCACTGCCACTCACCAGCGTTCCAACTTTTAAAGCACGTTTTTAATGTTTTTCTTGAATGGAACGTGCAACTCAAGCTTGATAGCATTTCCAACACATTTATCTTGTCATTTTCGTAGCTTGCTAGGCACTTCAGAGTCATCTTTTCCTTTATAAAAGAGAGACTCTCGTCTTTGTAAATTCAACTTGAATGCCATAAAGAATTGTTGCTGAAATTAGCCTAGCATCTTTGCTTCGAGTTCATTGCTTCGTGTCACTTTAGGACCATCCTCCTCTAGCTTCCTTCCCTCTTGGAAGGCCTCTTGAGCTTGAGAAACTTCACGCACACCTCCATACTTCGCAAAACATTTCACCGAACACCTTGAGTGTACCAGATCATCCATCAACTTCTCCCAATCCACTACATCCTTTTAAGTCGAGGAGAGCTCTACTGTCCAGTGGAGCTGCTTCCATCATTTGACATCAAGAGTCAGCACGTCCACGCATTGCTTCAAGAGCTAAGCCACTTTTTCTATTCATTTTTTCTTACGTACGTGTTGTGCAGTGCTCATGTTCACTGTTTTTGCAAAAAAATTTCACTTCTGTTTGATTCAATTCGTGTTTGTGATCACTGTTCTTGTGTTTCCAATTTTCCATAGTGATTGTTGCTCATTTTAATCGGTGAATTTCGTTTGTTTAGCTCAATTCCAGCTTGCAAATTCATTTTCCATTTTTGTCTAAAGTCATGTGCCTTATGTGCAGTGTTATTTCTGTCATAAAGTGTTGATTTTGTTCCAGCCTTTATTTTATGTGTTTTTCTTTGCAAATCTGTGTTTAGATACATGTGTAGCAATATATCAATCCATAAAAAGCAATGAGGCAATGTCTAGCCTGGATGATATAAGTTAACGCATCCAAAAAAGTGATTCCGTTTTTCAAAGTTTGCACAGAATTTTCAAATTTGGTGCAATATCCAAAACCTGTTCCAATGCACATTTTGTTGTTCTCAAGCTTTGAACAAGTTCATTTCATGTTATTACACATGTCTCAAGTACTGGCAACTTGTATTAATCCATAAAATGCAAAAAGCATATCTAAGTTGCTTAAAATCCATTGTCAAGGCGCTGTCACAGTTTTTAATCAATCTTTTCACCGTGATTGATATCATTGCATGTGTTTTGGATCACTCAAATTCTGCTAGCTCATATTCTACAGCTAGATCTAGTCAATTAGGACTTTCTTAAACATTTGATTGAGCCATCCAACTTTGATTCCATTGAATTTTCAACTCTGGTCCAGTTTTGCTTCAAATTTCTGCATAATTAGCAACTCCACTTGTGATTTGGAGCATCTGGCTGTTTCTGTGCATTGTGAATGTTTGTGCAAGTTTATTTTGTCATTTGAAACTTATGTGCACTGTTCATTTGGTCAAATTTGAGCTTATATGCAAAATCACTTCGTAAAGCATAAATTTTTCCTAAATTTGAAAGTGGACTAGTGATTTTCTTGTGCTGTGTGTTTCTTTGATGTTTCAGTGTCTAAACACCTTCAAATGATGATATAAAGTTGGTTGAACCATCACTTCAGCTTTAGAAACACTGCCATTCACTTTTGGGTTTGAAAGCACACTTTTAAAGCCACTTTTCTGGTGCAGTATGCAAATTGTGTTGTTTGATTTTGTCCAACCTTTACATCTCATTTCTGGATTGGCAAAAGCTGGTTTTATGTTCCAAATACAATTACATGATCAAACAAGTGTAATACAATCATAAAAAGCAATTTAAACCTTGCAATTCAGTTTTGAAAGGTCAAAAACCAGAAAACAAAAAATCTGCATCTCTTTGAGACATTTTGTCAAACAATTTTTTTTTCCATCAAACACTTTCCCTGCACACGTTTTTGCTCACTGTTTTTATTTTTTTTCTTGCTTGCTTAATATGTTCTAGACCCTATCTTAGGTTCCTTTTGTGTTCCCTCTTTTATTCTAGCCCAAATTCATTAGAATTCACCAATTTTTAGCTTCCAATTGTGCTGTAAAATCTGGTTTACAATACAAAAATCTGGTGTAGTGACATTTTGGTGCCGATTGTTTTGGGTTGATGTGAATAGTTGTGTGAAGTATTGATGCAGTTTCTATAGTTCAGATACCTTGCTCCAAGGCGGTAGCATCTTAGGAAGTGGAAGATGTGTTAAATTGGATACAAGCTTGCAACTCAAAGTGCAAAGTTTTCTTGCTGGTCCAACATCATTTCTACAGCAAATCCAACACATTTTTCTCAAATTTTGGACCTGCCCAAACCTGAAACAGCAGCCTACTTTTACTTGTTCTTTTGTAAACACATTTTCTTGTAATTTTGCCATATGGTATCACGGAACATTTGAGTTTCCTTGCTTTTACATTTCAAACTTAAGTGGCTTGGAAAAATGCTTCTTCAGCAATTCCAAGTCCACCATTAAACATTGTAATAGTCTAGTCTACGCATCTTAGTGTGAAAGTGTGTCAAGAGGCTCTAAGTGTCACTTGAACTTTCACTTAGGACCGTGTCTCATTCTCCCTTCCATTTGCATTCTTTCTTTAATTTTGCTTGACCGTTTATTTATGTTTTACGTCTCCGTGATACATAGGAGCGCGTTTCATTTAGCTAAACCTTCATTTGGTTTCTAGGTGCATTTCCATCTTGCATTCAAAAAGTTTTTGAAAGATTTTTACCTAGAAACTAAGGTAAGAAACAACCAAAGACATTTTGGCTAGGAAGGACAAGGTTCTTAAACTTATCCATTTGTGACTCACCTCTCCTTCCTAGGAGCTATTTGGTTTATTTTACCTTTAGAATCTTTCTAGAAATCATTCACCAAAAAAATCTAAAAAACAATTTGTGAAATTTTTAGACTCTCTACTTGTGCAAGTTTTTCAAACTTTTGTGAAAATCTTTTCTCACTTCACAAGTATGAGTCATTCAAGTGTGCAAGGCAGTATAAGAAATGATTGTGACGATGTGCAATTAAGTGAGGAGCTTCACAAAACTCAAGCTCAACTTAATATGACTGAAGCCGAGCTTAATCGAACTCAATCTGAGTTCCAATTAGCTTGACAAGAGATAAATGAGCTTAGGCAAATGGTTACTAGCCTCACTCTCAATCAAAGAGGTCAAAATCATGTTGAGACTTCTCATAAGCCAAACCATGATCGTGGTGATCATTCCCATCATAGTGATCAAAATAGTGGTCATCATAATAACTACTATCAACATCAACCTAGAAGACACCACCATCATATAGATCATTATGTGGAACCAAAACTTGACATTCCCCTTTCTATGGCCGAGATAATGTAGAAGAATACTTTGAGTGGGAGATGAAGGTCGAACAAATTTTTGAGTGTTACCACATTGATGATAGGAGGAGAGTTACCTTAGCAACTTTGACCTTCCAAGGTGCAGTTCTACAGTGGTGGACATCAGTAATTAGAGAACAAAGGATGCAAGGTGACTACATCATACAATACTGGAATGAACTAAAGGCAGGCTTGCATCGAAGACATGTCCCATCCTACTATGTCAGGGAGATCATGGACAAGGTCCATCGACTCCAATAGTGAAACATGAGTGTAGAGGAATATCGACAAAAGATGGAATTACTCATGTTAAGAGCTAGTATTAAAGAGGGAGAAAGATTCACCATAACTAGGTTTCAAAGTGGCCTTAACTATGAAATCCGTAATAAGGTAGAGTTGTTACCTTACCTAGATCTCAATGATTTTGTTCAACTATGTGTGAGAATGGAAGAGCAAAATAGAAGAAAAGCTTCCACTAGAAGGACTTCCCCTAACACCTCCATGTATAGGAAAGATCCTAAGAGGAAGGGTAGTCCAGCAAGGTATGAAGAACCTCGAGAAAAAGAGAAAGAGAGAGTGAGAGGAAAATAAAGAGAGAAAGAAAGAGAGCGAGAAAGAAATACCTCTCATAAAGAATCTTCAAAGGAAAAAACAGGTAGAGAGACCCGATGTTTTAAGTGTGGAGAACGAGGACATTATTCTTCTGACTGTCTTCACAAAAGGTCTACTTATCTCTTAGACCATCATAGTGAAAATGAGGATTCTTCTAGTGAATCAGATACTTCCATATATGAGGAAGAAGCCTTACCTTGTGAAGGTGAGTTATTATTGGTTAGACGACTTCTTGGAAGTCAATCTAAAGAACTAGAACAATCTCAAAGGGATAACCTATTCCAAACAAGATGCAACGTTTTTGAAAATACTTGTTCATTATTTGTGGATAGTGGTTCCTCTTGCAATTGTAGCAGTTCTAGAGTGGTGGATAAATTGGCCTTACCTACTATTCCTAATCCCAAGCCTTACAAGCTTCAGTGGATAAAAGAGGATGAAGAAATAGTAGTGAAAACACAAGTAAACATACCAATATCCATTGACAACTATGAAGAAACAATTTTATGTGACGTTGTTCCAATAGATGTTGGGCATGTATTACTTGGTAGGCCATGGCAATGTGATCATAACTCCACTCATGATGGCTATACCAATAAAATAACTTTCCTCCATCGAGGCAATAAAATTACATTGATTCCTTTTACACTTGAACAAGTGAAAGAGGATGAAATAAAAATAAAAATGAAAATTGAAAAGGAAAGAAAAAAAGAAGATAGGTTGGAAAAGCAACCTTCTCAAGAAAAGAAAAAGGTATGCATGTTGTTAAATTCTTCATTCATAGGTAAATACCTTAACTCTTCTTCTCAAAAACATCACTTTGTTTCTACATTTCAACAAGGGGAATGTTCAAAACAAAGTGAAACTTGTCGGTATCAATACAACCGATATTGTAGAGTCGCGCAGTGGAATAAAATAACGGAAAGCGTGTTACGGTCACAAATTAAGTTAAAATAGTCGATTTCAAAAATTTATTTTCTTAGAGAACTTTTATCAAACAGTTGATGTGCTAAGAGTTAAAGAGTGTAGAGTTCAAGAAAATCAACACAGAAATTTTATCCTGGTTCGAATCAAAAGATTCTATATCCAGTCGTTAATCACTATGAATAATGATTAACCTTTTTCACTAAAATAATGTTTGTACAGATTACAAGATATGAAGTAAAGATTAAGAAACGAGAACACCTTTCGTTCGATAAACAAACGGAAGAACCTTCCTTCAACAAACGAATCGGAAGAACCTGCTCAGCCAACTTGAAGAGAATTGTTTCGACCTTAGACACACTAAGCGCGAGCTTCTCCTATTCACAAGACTTGACTTAAGCAACTCTATCACTTGAGAACTTCCTTAGAAAAACTATATTCTCAAATGACATAGATCCCTTTTCACTCTCAGAGAGCTTCCCTTAGGCACAAAGCTCTAATGCTCTCAAAATGAAAAGTTAACCCTCTAAGGGTTTTAAAACAACTATATATAGACAATTGGTCTGAAATTGAAAAGACACATTACAACTGCTAGTGATAATCGATTATTGTTAGTGATAATCGATTAATCAAGTCTGTTATAGAGTTTTTCAAAAAGTGATAATCGATTATCCTGAGGAACAATCGATTAGGGACATGGGCAATTCTCATCAGGACCAGTGATAATCGATTATTTGAAGTAACAATCGATTATTCCAAAGCGAAATGGTTTTTCAGGAAAGCTCATGATAATTGATTATTCCACCACATAATCGATTATATACATAACTATCTTAAAGATACGAGATTTCTAAGTTTTACATGTTTGAAATCTTTCCTAATACATTTGTAAAGTACAAAAGTGCTTTTAAAATAATTATAACTTGTAGCATCATCAAAATCATTTATCTTCAAAGTACCAATGCTTCTCATTGGAAACAAAACCAAAAATAAATTAAAGGCCAAAACTTCTTCTAATAAAATTTGTCAAAAGGCCTTCATTTTATCTTCTTATCTTTTCAAACATCCTTTCAATCATACTAATTTTTGTTGTTTTTTGTAGATATACATTTGATCCCGGAGGAAAGCAATAACAAAAGTTGTACTTCTTTCTTCCCGATTTGAGGACAAATCGTTTTTAAAGAGGGAGGGAATGATGACAACCCCTTTAGGGACTTCCCATCCAAACAAGTATCAACTTAACACTAAGACTAAGAAAGGGAAGTTGAATAAAGTCTTTTAAACAAAAGGATCTTTTCCTTCTAAGTCTTAGAATATTCTCTTCATTAAACACATTTACATTGTTTTGTAGGACAATAATAAAAGCTTGGAAACCATAACCAATCAGCCAATCAGCCAAAGAAGCAAAGGAGGCAAAGAAAGGAAGCCAGCCAACACCCGCTGCCACTCACCAGCGTTCCAACTTTTAAAGCACGTTTTTAATGTTTTTCTTGTATGGAACGTGCAACTCAAGCATGGTAACATTTCTAGCACATTTATCTTGTCAGTTTCGTAGCTTGCTAGGCACTTCAGAGTCATCTCTTCCTCTATAAAAGAGAGACTCCCCTCTTTGTAAATTCAACTTGAATGCCATAAAGAATTGTTGTTGAAATTAGCCTAGCATCTTTGCTTCGAGTTCATTGCTTCGTGCCACTTTAGCACCATCCTCCTCTAGCTTCCTTTCCTCTTGGAAGGCCTCCTGAGCTGGAGAAACTTCACGCACACCTCCATACTTCGCAAAACATTTCACCGAACACCTTGAGTGCACCAGATCATCCATCAACTTCTCCTAATCTATTGCATCCTTCTGAGTCGAGGAGAGCTCTATTGTGTCCAGTTTAGGGTTTTGTTTTAGGGTTATGGTTAGGATTTAAGGTTTAGGGTTATGGTTAGAGTTTAGGGTTTAAAGTTATGGTTAGGGTTATAGTTAGGGTTATGGTTTAGGGTTAAGGTTAAGGTTTAAGGTTTGAGTTTATGGTTTAGGATTAAGGTTAAGATTTATGGTTTAGGGTTAGGTGTAGGGTTAAGGTTCACGTTAGGGTGGGGTTTAGCGTTGGGATTTAGCTTTTGGGGTTTAAAGTTTAGGGCTAGGGTTTAGCGTTAGAGTTGGGTTTTGGGTCAGTTGGGGTTTAAGGTTGTGGTTTAGGGTTAGGGTCTAGGGTTTAGAGTTTAGAGTAAAGGTTTATGGTTAAGGTTAGTGTTTAAGGCTAGGGTTTAGGGTTTAAGGTTTAGAGTTAATGGTTAAGGTTTAGGGTTAGGGTTTAGGGATAGGAATTATGGGTTAATGTTAGGGTTTATAGTTTAAGGTTAGGGTTTATAGTTAGATTTTAGGGTTAGAAATTAGGGTTAGAGTTTAGGGTTATGGGTTAGGGTTAGGGCTAGGACTAAGGTTAGGGTTTAGGGTTATGGTTAAAGTTATGGTTTAGGGTTATGGTTTAGAGTTAGGGTTTAGGGTTTAAGGGTTTAGAGTTAGCTTTAAAGGTTAGGGTTTTGGATTTTATGAAAGGATTACGGTTAGGGTTTTGGAATTTAAGGTAAGGGTTACGATTAGGATTTAGGGTTAGGGTTTGGGATTTTTAGTGTTAGGGTTTAGGGTTAGGGTTTATAGTTAGAGTTTAGGGTTAGGGTTAATGTTTAGGTTTAGCGTTTAGGATTTGATTTTAGGATTTAGGGTTTAAGGTTTAAATTGTAGGATATAGTGTTTAGGGTTGAGGATTTAGGGTTAGGGTTAAGGTTTATGGTTTAATGTTATTGTTAGAGTTTAGGGTTTAAAGTTATGGTTAGGATTTTGGTTATGTTTTAGGATTAGGGTTATGATTTATGGATTAGGTTTAGGGTTAGGGTGAAGGTTAGGGTTTAGGGTTAGGTTTAGCGTTATAGTTAGTTTTGGCTCAGCGTTGGAGTGTAAGGTTATGGTTTAGTGTTCGGGTTTAGGGTGTAGGGATTAGGGTTAGAATTTAGTGTTTAGAGTAAAGGTTTAGGGTTAGGGTTAAGGTTAATGTTTAGGGTTAGAATTTAGGGTTTAGGGTTTAGCGTTAAGGTTGTGGTTAGGAGTAGGGTTAGGGTTAGGGTTTAGGGCTTAGGGATAGGAATTATGGGTTAATGTTAGGGTTTATAGTTTAAGGTTAGGGTTTATAGTTAGATTTTAGGGTTAGAAATTAGGGTTAGAGTTTAGGGTTATGGGTTAGGGTTAGGGCTAGGACTAAGGTTAAGGTTTAGGGTTATGGTTAAAGTTATGGTTTAGGGTTATGGTTTAGAGTTAGGGTTTAGGGTTTAAGGGTTTAGAGTTAGCTTTAAAGGTTAGGGTTTTGGATTTTATGAAAGGATTACGGTTAGGGTTTTGGAATTTAAGGTAAGGGTTACGATTAGGATTTAGGGTTAGGGTTTGGGATTTTTAGTGTTAGGGTTTAGGGTTAGGGTTTAGAGTTAGAGTTTAGGGTTAGGGTTAAGGTTTAGCGTTTAGGATTTGATTTTAGGGTTTAGGGTTTAAGGTTTAAATTGTAGGATATAATGTTTAGGGTTGAGGATTTAGGGTTAGGGTTAAGGTTTATGGTTTAATGTTATTGTTAGAGTTTAGGGTTTAAAGTTATGGTTAGGATTTTGGTTATGTTTTAGGATTAGGGTTATGATTTATGGATTAGGTTTAGGGTTAGGGTTTAGGGTTAGGTTTAGCGTTATAGTTAGTTTTGGCGCAGCGTTGGAGTGTAAGGTTATGGTTTAGGGTGTAGGGATTAGGGTTAGAATTTAGTGTTTAGAGTAAAGGTTTAGGGTTAGGGTTAAGGTTAATGTTTAGGGTTAGAATTTAGGGTTTAGGGTTTAGCGTTAAGGTTGTGGTTAGGAGTAGGGTTAGGGTTTAGGGCTTAGGGTTAGGAAGTAGGGTTTAATGTTTGGTTTTATAGTTTAGGGTTTGGGTTATGGTTACAATTTAGTTTTTGTGTTTAGGTTTAGGGTTTGGGTTATGGTTACGTATTAGTTTTTGTGTTTAGGTTTAGGGTTAGGGTATGGAGTTTAGGGTTTATGGTGTAGGGATTATGGTTTAGGATTTAGGATTTAGGGTTTAGAGTTAGGGTTTAAGGTTTAAAGTGTTGGTTAGAGTTTATAGTTTAAAGCTATGGTTAGGGTTGATGGTTTATGGTTTAGGAATTAGGGTTTAGGGTTAGGGGTTAGGGGTTAGGGTTTATGGTTTAGGATTTAGGTTTAGGGTTTCAAGTATATAGTTAAGGTATAGGGTTCAGGGTTCAGGGTTCAGGGTTCAGTGCTTAGGGTTAGGAAGTAGTTTACGATTTAGGGTTACCCTTTAGGGTTAGGGCTAGCCTTTAGGGTTAGGGCTAGCCTTTAGGATTAGTTGACTAGGGTTGAGGGTCCAAGGTCCAGGGTCTAGGGTCCAGGGTCCAAGGTTCAGGGTTTAAGGGTTAGGGTTAAGGTTTAGTGTTTAGGGTTAAGGTTGAGGGTTAGGGTTTAGAAGTAGGGTTTAGGATTAGGGTTAGGGTTAGAGTTTAGGGTTAGGGTTTAGTTTTTGGGTTTAGGGTTAGGGTTTGGGGTGAGGGTTTGGGGTTTAGGGTGTAGGGTGTGATGTTTAATTTTTAGGGTTTAGAGTTTAGGGTGTAAGGTGTAGGGTGTAGAGTATAGGGTGTATGGTTTAGAGTTTAGGGTTTAGGTCTAGGTTCCAGTGTCCAGGCTCTAGGGTCTAGGGTCCATGGTCCAGGTTCATGGTCGACGGTCCAGGTTCTGGGTCCAAGGGTCTAGGGTAAAAGGTTAGGGTTAGAGTTAGGGTTTAGTGTTAGGATTTTGGGTTTAGGGTTTTCAAGATTAGAATTATGATTTATGGTCAGGGTTTATGGTTTAGGGTTAAGGTTTAGAGTTAGGGTTTATGGCTAGGGTTTAAGGTTAGGGTTAGGATTTAGGGTCCAAGATCTAGGGTCCAGGGTCTAGGGTCCAGAGTCCAGGATCTAGGGTCTAGGGTCTAAGTTCCAAGGTCCAGGATCCACGGTCCAGGGTCAAAGGTCAAGGGTCCAAGGTTTCGGGTTTAAGGGTTAGGGTTAGTGTTTAGGGTTAAGGTTAAGGGTTAGGGTTTAGAAGTAGGGTTTTGGGTTTGGGTTTAGGGTTAGGGTTAGAGTTTATTGTTAGGATTTAGGGTTAGGGTTTAGTTTTTGGGTTTAGGGTTAGGGTTTGGGGTGTGCGTTTGGGGTTTGGGGTGTAGGGTGTAGGGTTTAGGACGTAGGGTGTAGGGTTTAAGGTGTAGGGTGTGGGGTTTAAGGTTTATGGTGTAAGGTGTAAGGTGTAAGGTGTAGGGTTTAGAGTATAGGGTGTATGGTTTAGAGTTTATGGTCTAGGTCTAGGTTTTAAGTTTTTGGGGTCTAGGGTTAAGGTTAGGGCTAGGGTTTCATGTTAGTTGACTAGGGTGAGTTGACTAGGGTTTAGGGTTAGGGTCTGGGTTTAGGGTTTTCAAGATTAGCAATATGGTTAATGGTTAGGGTTTAGGGTTTTGAGTTTTGGGTTCAGGGTCCAGGCTCCAAGGTCCAGGGTCCAGGCTCCAAGGTCCAGGCTCCTGGGTCTAGGGTCCATGGTCCAGGGTCCAAGGTCCAGGACTGAGGGTCCAGGGTCAGGGTCCAGGGTCAGGGTCCAGGGTTCATGGTCGACAGTCTAGGTTCCGGGTCTAGGGTCCAGGGTCCAAGGTCTAGGGTCTAAGGTCTAGGGTTCCGGGTCTAGGGTTTAGGGTCCAGGGTCCAGGGTCCAGGGTCTAGGGTCTAGGGTCTAGGGTCTAGGGTCTGGGGTCCATGGTTTTAGGGTTTAGGTTTAGGGTTTAGGATTTCAGGTATATAGTTAAGGTATTGGGTTTAAGGTTCAGTGCTTAGGGTTAGGAAGTAGTTCACGGTTTAGGGTTAGGGCTAGCCTTTAGGATTAGTTAACTAGGGTTGAGGGTCCAAGGTCCACGATCCAAGGTCTAGGGTCCAGGGTCCAAGGTTCAGTGTTTAAGGATTAGGGTTAGGGTTTAGTGTTTAGGGTTAAGGTTGAGGGTTAGGGTTTAGGTTTAAAGTTTAGAGTTAGGCTAAAGTTTAGAGTTAGGGTTAGGGTTTAGTTTTTGGGTTTAGGGTTAGGGTTTGGGGTGTGGGTTTGGGGTGTGGGTTTGAGGTTTAGAGTATAGGGTGTGTGGTTTAGAGTTTAGGTCTAGGTTTTAAGGTTTTGAAGTCTAGGGTTAGGGTTAGGGTTTCATGTTAGTTGACTAGGGTTTAGGGTCTAGGTTTAGGGTTTTCAAGATTAGCAATATGGGTTATGGTTAGGGTTTAGAGTTATGGTTAGGGTTTACGGTTAGGGTTAGGGTTTAGAGTTAGGGTTAGGGTTTACGGTTAGGGTTAGGGTTTTGAGTTTTGGGTCCAGGGTCCAGGGTCCAGGGTCCAGGGTCCATGGTTCATGGTCGACGGTCCAGGTTCCAGGTCCAGGGTCCAGTGTCTAAGGTTTAAGGTACAGGGTTTAAGGATTAGGGTTAGAGTTAGGGTTTAGTGTTAGGATTTTGGGTTTAGGGTTTTCAAGATTAGAATTATGGTTTACGGTCAGGGTTTAGGGTTAAGGTATAGTGTTAGGGTTTATGGTTGGGGTTACGATTTAGGTCCAGGGTCAGGATCTAGGGTCTTGGGTCCAGGGTCTAGGGTTCGGGGTCCATGGTCCAGAGTCAAGGGTCCAGTATCAAGGATCCATGATCCAGGGTCCAGGGTTTAATGGTTTAGGTTAGGGTTAAGGTTTTGGGTTTATGGTTTTCAACATTAGCATTAGGGTTCAGAGTTAGGGTTTAGAGTTAGGGTTTAGAGTTATGGTTAGAGCTAGGGTTAAGGTTAGGGTTTAGAGTGAGGGTTTAGAGTTAGGGTTAGGGTTTAGGTTTAGGGTTAAAGGTTTAGAGTTACGGTTTAAGGCTAGGGTTTAGGGTTTAGGGTTTCGGGTTTAAGGTCCAGGGTGAACGGTCCAAGGTCTAGGGTCCAGCGTCCAGTGTCCCGGGTCCAGAGTCCAGAGTCCAGAGTTCATTGTTCAGGGTCCATGGTCTAAGGTTCAGGGTCCAAGGTCGACGGTCTAGGGTTTATGGCCTAGGGTCCTGGCTCTAGGGTCCATATCTAGGGTCCAGGGTCTAGGGTTCAGGTTCAAGGTTCCATTGGCCAATGATAATGCTAAATTTTACCATTATTTAAGCATCATTTTAGTAGCAAAATCAACTCCTTTCTAACTTATAACTTGCTTAATCCTCTTCTTTTGTCTTGTTTTCTAAATAATTGTGTTTTTGGCTACTTTGATGTACTTTCATCAATAATCCCTTATTTTGTAGCTAAAAATGAGCTTGGAAAAGTCTCCAACAAATTATAAAGCTGAACCAACCACAAGGCACGCAGAAACGCTCGTCCAGCCAGGGAGAGAGGACGCTCGTCCAACAGTGGAGGACGCTCGTTCAGCCAGGCAGAGGACGCTCGTTCGGCCAAGCCAGAAGAGGACGCTCGTCCAGCGAAGAGAGTAGTGGACGTTCGTCCAGCTAGCAGAAGTGGACGTTCGTCCAGCTAGCAGAAGTAGACGTCCAGCGAGACTCGCAGTGGACGCTCGTCCAGCGAAGACGCGCATTGGCGCTCGCACAACTAAAAGTGGACGCTCGTTCTGGACACATGAGAGGACGCTCGCCCATATCCAGATGGTCTGCGCCCGTGCGCGAAAGTGGCACCGGGCGCGATTTTTCCAGTAAGTTTCACGCCCGGGCGTGAGAAATGGGGCGCCCGGGCGTGACTTTCCAAAGAGTCTCGCGCCTGGGCGCGAGACAGAGAGGGCGCCGGGCGCGATTTTTGCTGATGTGTCTGACAGAGCTTATTTAACCCTAAAACGCGAAGGGGTTTGGGTCTTTGGTTCTTTGGAGGCGCAATTCACTCAGAGGAGAGCTTGGAGGGCTGCTAGGGTTCGTGGGAACACTCCCTCCTTCCTCTTGGGTTCTTCATCTTCTTCCATGGCCATTTTGTAAGCTTAAAGGCTCTCCATGGAAATGGAGAGCCAAACCCATCTTGTTGGGATTAGTTGTAGCCTTTGAATTCTTGTGTAATTGTTGAATGATTTGATTATATATATGCCTTTTCTATCAATTGCTAGTATTCTTGTTTCCAATCTTAAAGCTTGCATGTAATGGGGACGTTCATGACTTGATTTTGGGGTTTTATGGATTATGGGGACGTAAGATGAAACCCAGAACTGAAATAGGAGTCCTTGTGGTTCATTGATTCTAGGGATGGAAGATGATTCACATGTTGTCTTAGATCCCAGCTCTTTAATGCGGGTTTTGCTTGTTAGATTGTCCAAGGGATTGGAGTTTGATAAGGAAAACCTAGGCTCTTTCACCTAAGGGATTAGGGCTAGAGTGTTTTAATGGATTGACTTTAGTAAATTGATAGAGAGGAGATGAAATTGGTTTTACACAAGAGTGCATTGGTGAAAACTAACCTTAGCAATGTCATTTCATATCATTTCTAGTCTTTTCCATTTCTAAGTGTCTTCAATACCAAAGTCCAAACCTTGTAATTATGTATGAATTTATGTTTCTGCACTTGTTCTGTAAATTGATGTTATGTTCTTGAGTCTATATGAGTTGTTAATCGCACAATTCTCTAGTATTACGAGTCTCTTGGGAAAACGATACCCGGTCTTACCGGTTTATTACTTGAACGATTCGGTACGCTTGCCGAAATCGAGCCCAACAAGTTTTTGGACTAACAGCCATGGTCCAGGGTCAAGGTTCCAGGGTCCAAGGTCCAAGTTCCAGGGTCTAAGGTTCAGGGACCAAGGACCAACGACAACAGACCAGGGTCCAGGGTGCAGGGTCCGGGTTCCAGGTTCCATTGTCCATGGTCCAGGGTCAAGGTTCCAGGGTCCAAGGTCCAGGGACCAAGGACCAGTGTCCAGGGTCTAGGTTCCATGGTCCAGGGTCCATGGTCTAGGGTCAACGGTCCAGGGTCAACGGTCCAAGATCAAGGATCCAAGGTCCAGGGTTTAATGGTTTATGTTAGGATTAGGGTTTTGGGTTGTCAAGATTAGCATTATGGTTTATGGTTAGGGTTTAGGGTTTATAATTACGATTTAGTCTTAGGGTATAGGGTTAAGGGTAGGGTTTGGGGTTTAGGCTTTAGGCTTTAGAGTTTTGGGTTTTGGGCTTAGAGTTTTGGGTACGGAATCCATGGTCCAGGGTCCGGATCTAGGATCTAGTGTCCAGGGTACAAGGTTTAAGGGTTAGGGTTTAGGGCTTAAGGTTTTCAAGATTAGCATTATCGTTTATAGTTAGGGTTTAGGATTAGGGTTAGGATTTTGGGTTTTGGGTCTAGGGTCTAGGGTCTAGGGTCCAGGGTCCACGGTCTACGGTCCATGGTCCATGGTCCAAAAGGCCACGGTTCAGGATCCAGGATTCAGGGTCTAGGGTCAGGGTCAAAAGATCCAGGGTCAGGATGCAAAGATCTAGGGTCCAGGCCCAAAGATAGGATTGGAGGAAGAAAAAAATAAAAGGTCCAAACTTCAAGTAGCCATCGGAACGCTAAATTTGCCCTTGATGAGTATAATATGTTGCCTCGTAAGATCAGGTTTCACGGGTTAATTCAATGCTCCATGAGGCACAACACTCCTTCCCGCAGCTATATAAATGAGTGTGCCCAGGGGAACTTCACTAACTAGGAAAATTGGAATCAAATGCAGCCAAGAATCAAGTAGATATGATTATAAAATAAAAGTACTAAATCAAACAAGAAGCACTACAATAAAAGAGAGACATTAATAGCATGCTCTTTTCAACACACATATGTTCATGGGAGTGTGACCTACCAAATAAAGCGAGGGACCTACATCATTTAATGATGACATGCCTGTGAATTTTTCTAAATAAAAGAAAGCGTTTAGAAAAGACTGGTAGTAGCATTCCTTCACAAAATAACATGAATTCATAGCTAAATGTCTTCAACTACAGTCAACATATTACAACGTGTTAAGTTTCTTCGTTTTTCTCTCTTCCATATACCATTGCTTTAAAGTTAACTCTAACTACTTAGTTCATGTAGGGGTGGGGTTTGTCTTCGGTAATATATGATGGTAGTGAACAAGAACATGTACGCACCTCAGAATTCTTGGGTGCGCTTATTCCCTGCACTCATAGCATATCTTATGTTATCAATGCTACTGTTTTATTTAAAATTTCTCTTTGCCTATGGAAAAAACTTTAACTGGTCAGTCTAGAGGCCAAAAGAGTTAGCAGCCTGTGAAAGCTATCTTTCACTATCTCAGTCCCTGGATCCACCAGGTGACCCATAAAAATCAAGAAAAAAAAAAAAGAGGAATGAGAAGAAATATCAATTAAAGGAATTTAGAATGTTTATAGCAAGTATATTTATACTACAATTATATTATACTTATTTCTTCTATTTTGATGTTCAAACAATAATTTATACAGGCAAGTTAAGTCATTAATATCAAATGTTAAGATTGTACAAGCACCGAATGATAGACAAATATTCATATTGAGAACATATTTTTGACTTCTCAAGTCATATTCTTCATTTCAGAATTCCCCAAATATGACTTGGATGGCTTTTAGGTTTCATAAAATACTCAGGTTACATCAACTGAAAATGAAACTGCCAATACATGACAATCCCTCAACTATTTTTCATTAATATTGTGCAATTGGTACCAAAACATTGGGGACAAAGTTGGTTTCCTCCTATTAAAGTGTCAGTTTTAAAATTGAGTGACTCAAAGTAAATAAACATTGATTTCTAGAACTTCCAATGTCATGTCATTCTTCAAAAATGAATTATGCAAAGGACTGACAGAAAAATGCCGAAATATTATTAGTTAGATCGACGTCTTACAGGAATATAAGATGGCAAAGATGAGCCAGTAGCAGAATCCCTTCTACTTGGCATTGGTAGCTTAATTTAACTACAATAAACAATCAATGAAAGTAATACGAGTACAACAAATAGAACAGTAGGAGAAGACGTGACCTTGACATTCTTTAAAGTTGAAATAATAGCATGGGCTTCGTAGCTTATACTGTTTAACCACAAAAATTTCCCTTCAATTAATGCAGCTCCTAAAGTCCACGAAATGTCACCTGGGCCAAATACCACTTCAACATCACCAAGACAGAGACCATAATCAATCAATGATGCCATATAAGCCACCTGGAAACAAAATTGTCCAGCATAATTTGGATTTTCAGAAACACTGCTCAAACCAGACCATAAATTTGAACATATTTGTTTGCCTGACTCCCAAACCATTGTTAAGTTGGTTCTTGGGCTCAAATTTAGCTTGTTGTGGACAAAAAAGAAACCAGACAACGCATGAAACTTGGCTGGTTGTGCAACAGCTGTTAAATTAAGTATATCAGTGCCTGCAAGGTAAGTAATGAAACACAGTAAGTTCCTAGCAGCACATAATAGAAACAAAACTTTTAACCACCCTTTCTTCCATGTTATCAGGGAGCTAGGACTGTGCAATGTCAACACTTACATAGAGAAAAGGTGGACTGTATGACAACCTTAGTCATCAAAAGTGATATAGTTTCACACAATCAACAAGTGAATTTTTTGGTATGATCATAGAGAGGATGCAATAATGTTTCTTTATTGTTTGATCTACTTTTCATTTTTACGATTTTACAAAGTAGCGTTTTGGAGAACGGGTGAGAGGTTGAGAAAATGAAAGTAACTACATATAGCCACCGGGTACAAACCAAACCAACTGCTAAAAATTTGCCATGCTGAAATTATTATAAGTTTCCATTAACATGTATATTCAACAGACTTCAAGAAGACCAAGAGAAAATTTCATAAAAATTGTAAGGCGTGAATTAATAAAATAAGAAAACTACAATGCAAACAAATGATTATACCCTTACCAGTACCAGAAACTAAACTAGCTTGGCAATTTCTGCTAACTGTCAGATGTGACACTTTGGAACTCGGGTTCATAGCAGCACCAATAGCTAGTTCTTTGCATTGCTCCCAATTAGGTTCTCCAGTAAGACGTAAAGAATAAAGTTCACTTTCCTGGTCTTGGCTGTGATTTTTCTCATAAATGGAAGCCAATGCAGAGCAAGAATGGCATGTATAGTTTTGTACATAAGTTGATAACAGACAAGGATGTCTGAGGTCAGAGATACTGGCAGTTCTTTCCTCACCTTGATTGTTTCTGAGCATAAGAACTGTCCTATCAAACGCTTCATTTAGGCCAAACGCAGGAAATGAATATACCATAATCCGATGCTCCATTCATCCGAGCCTTGATTTCATCACATGCACATCATCACCAGCAACATCTATCTCTGCCACAATCTGCAACGACGAGCCCCCAATATCAACAAGTCCCAAAGTGGGAGACTTGGGATAGTTCTCATCAAAGGTGCCCATTCTGTAGTTCAAAGCCACCCAGCCATAATAAGCTTCCTCCTTCCCACTCAAAACCCTTATCCAGCTCTTGCTCATCATAAAGCTATGGCCTTTCACAACAGCCTCAATATCTCCCAATACCCTATCAGCGTCCTCCAAGGCGAGCCCCCTCAACCCAGCAGTAGCCAAGACAAAAGCAGGAGTATTGCCGCGCATTTCTCGCGGCACCACTTGCTCCGCCCACACAATGAAGGGCTCCAAAGCCTGTCTCACTCCTAAAGAATCATTAATAAAGTTGTGTAACCCGGGTTCAGTTTGCATACAGTGATATTGACAAGAACCTTTCCAAAGTGAACTCCTCTTCGTTGTATTATCAGGATAGGAGTGCAGCAACACTGGCAAGTTCCCTTTGATTGCTCCTTTCACCCCTACCATCCACTCATACACATTCACCCGTGTCCCAGTGCTTCCACAATCCACAACCACAGTGTAATACGACGACGCATTGAGTTTTCCGGTTTCTGACTCGAGATAAAAACCCAGAAACAATAGCAGCATCACCAAAATTACTAAACCGAATTTTATAAGCCATTTGTGTTTGGCGATTCGCTTGTATTTGGAAGGGGATTTGGGGACTTCCATCAGAAAAATGATGTAATAGTCATATGAAAACCCCTTTTAATCGAGTTTCAAAATCGGGTTGAGGAAAACGCGTACTTGGTTGAGATGAGATCTACTTCACTAGTTGTAGCAGCTACTACTGAGTGCATAATAGAAGATGAATTTACCAGAGCTGTGGCTGTAGAGTTGCTGTAGTTTGATCCGAAATTATCTGATGGAATTTGGAAAACTCAAAAACTGCTACTGAAGTGGCTATGATCACGATACTCCGCAACTTTCAAATCTCTTTTCTTTTGAGATTGCTTCGTGACTCGATCCTGGGAAGGTTTTGGTTTTTAACGAGATTTTGTTAGTGTTAAAATAACAAAATTCTAAACCGTAAATCACATTTTTAACAAGATCTCATATTACCGAAAAGCGAATATTATACATACACATATTTATAATTTTATAGTCCACGAAAAAAACTAATAATTTTTAAACATACAAACA
This sequence comes from Vigna angularis, assembly GCF_016808095.1. Classification (NCBI taxonomy): domain Eukaryota; kingdom Viridiplantae; phylum Streptophyta; class Magnoliopsida; order Fabales; family Fabaceae; genus Vigna; species Vigna angularis. The sequence goes on from NC_068970.1 coordinate 20,391,454, forward strand.
CAATAAAACTTACCCCTTTTTTTCTTTATTTTTCTCTTTTTGGAAAAAATCACTGTTTCGTTATTTTTAGTGAAAAAAAAATGTATTTCTCATGACAGATAATTTTTTTAAAAATAATTTATATTTTGTAATTATTTATTGATGACATAACATACACATAGATTTACTATTTCAAAATAATTGTCATATGGTTACTATGCAAATACATAATAAGAAACTATAGTAACATGTACAATCGACTATTAAAATAATTTATGAGAATATTACTGATTGACATTTTTTTGTTAGTGTTCATTATATACTCAATTGTGGTTTTCCTTTTTCTTAAAAAAAGTTACAGTTCAATCATTCAAATACAATTCAGGTCATTTATATATTTTTCTTTTCATTTTCATTACATTCAACCTTAACCCTTCCCACATTGTCTACACTTTTAACTTTCCATCTTTATGCATCTTAACCCTTTGTGCAAATTATATATTTATTCATCCTATTAGTTTCCTTTAACGATTTTAGTTGGTAATTGGTTTACAAATGATGAATTTCACGTTTGGATGTGATCATGATTTTATATTTAACTTAATGTGAAATCAAATGTAAACATTTTCTTTACAATTGCTTTATTAGATTATTAATTGTTTATTACAAAGTCATACTTCTTTATATGATAAGTTTAAGATTAATTATATATATATATATATATATATATATATATATATATCTTTACTTTTTAAATAAAAATTTATTGACATCCTTATTTTTATATTTGTTTCATTTTTGTTTTTAAGAGTATAAATTTTTGTCTCATCTTTATTAGTATATATCAAATAATAGGTATAGAAAATTTGATATTATCAAGGATTTAATTTATACAATTGAATATTTAAAATTTAAATTTAAATAATCTCGTGTAAAAAAAATTAAATAAAAAAAATTAAATATATATTTCAACAACTGTTTGATTTAATGAAAATATTTTTTTCCTAATATATATTACATCATTTAGGGTTCACTTTAAAGGATTGATTTGAAAAAGAGTAAGTGGATGGATTTGAGAGGATTTCAGAATGAATTGATTGTTGTTTATTTGAAGAGATTTAGAGATGAGTGAGAGTGGATTTAGAAGTAAAGTTTGTGAAAATTAGTATAAAATTTGACCATGTGACAAATTAAAAAAATTGTTTAATTGATAAAAATTGAAGATTACCAAAATACTCGTAATAGTAAAGTAATATAAAATTGTAATTGTTAATATTATATATAATTGTAAAAATTATTATAAGAAGAAAATAAAAATAAAAATTAATTTTTAAAATGAAAAAAAATTATATTATTATTATTATTATTAAAACCATAGGGGTAATATAATAAAAGTACAACACTTCCCTTCAAATCTCTGCTAATACGAGAGATGTGAGTTGATGAATGATCTCGTTTTTCCATCCGCAGCATCACCTTCATTTCCTCTAAAGTGAACATAAAAAATCTTGTTTTTTCATCTTCTTAAATCTCATCTACACTACAATACGTTCAAGTGAACAGAACATTAAACCTGTTAGATAACGTAAATAAATACATAGTAGATATTTCTCTTGTAAATAATTATTAAAAATCACTCATCTAAATAGGATCCACAATCATAATGATTCACAATCATAAGATCTATAATCATAGGATATGATTCCTCTTGTTTTAATGTATATATTGATACTATCATATCAATTAAAAGCACGAGATAATTTCTAACAAAACCAAACCAAATAAAAAAAATGTAATCAAATTTGTGGTGGAAGAAATAATATATTTAACATAATCTTTGTGAATATTGAACAAATTAAACAACAAAAAGAAAATGAGAAAGTTATATGATAACAAATAATATGGGTCTTTCAAATTAAACAAAATTAAGAACAGGAGAACATAATAAAGATAAGTTTATTAGGTTACTTTTATAAATGTTTTAATAATTTAAAACGGACACAAATATTAGGTGTGAGACAAGAAGCATAACAACGAATACGAGAAGTCAGACACATGTACTATAAGTATGAGTATGAAGAGTTGGGATGAATTTATGTTCTGTGTTCCTGCTTAGTTATCAAATAAGATTTTAGGTTTACTAATTATAAATTAATATAGGATAATAATTTAATGATTCATTTTTATTTGGATAACATGTTTGTGATTCCCGTTTTAAATAGGATAAAAGTGATGATAAATGTATATAAATAAAATAAATTGTATACACCAACTTGATATTACTTATTTAGACTTTATTTAAAAGATAATGATTTCTAACTTTCATTTTTGACAATTTTTTAACTTCTACGTGTTAGACGAATATTTGTTTTAGGATTCCACACAAAATTTTATTAAAAATGTCATGATCATTATAATAAAAAAATGTATTTAATTTTTAATCATTATGATTTTAAGTGAGATTATGGTAATTAAAAACATATCACATGAATATTAAAGTGTAAATGGAGTCCACAGTATATTTCAAAAGATAAATACAAATATGCTTAGTGAAATCATCAATAATTGAAAATAAATTATCAATACAAATAAGAAAATAATTGAAAAGATATTACAACAAAAAGGTTTCAAGGATTTCTATGAACTAATTTAGAAGCATGTCAAGTCTTACCATTACTGTTATTAAAGAGAAGTTAAACTTGCTTGACCAAATGGCGTGAGTCAGAAACTAAATTTTATTTTATTTAAGGGAAATAGTTACATATTTAACTATTAAAGGTGAAGGTTGACTAAGCTCACGGTGCAAAACATTAAAGGTATTGGAAACAATATTAGTGTGGGCCTGTTCAGTAAAATAAATAGAAAAAAATATATAAAAATACTAAGAAACATATTGACGAGGAAAATATATAAGTCCAATTTAGCTTCTCTGGATTTTTTTTTTCTCTTTTATATGCATTTAAAATATAATAATTCACACTAATTTTGATATTTTATTTATTGTTTGGAATTGGGACCATCGGATTCATAGTTGGAACAGTCATGTGAACTGAGAACATGTTAGATTTAGGTTGTAAGTATCATTTCAATTTTTCCAAGATAATAATACTTCAATCTATTATATTTATTATTGAATCTAAACATTTCTAAAATAAAATTACATTCCTAATATAAAAACAGATAATCAACTAGGTAAGAACCTAAATAATAAGGTATACCTCCCGGGAAAGATATATATTCAATTATCAACCATATATTGTTGAGTTACTTTAGTACTGTCAAAATGGGTTGTAACTCGCAAGTCAATCCGGTTCATCACGAGTTTGAGCCAGATTGGGTTGAAAAAAAATATAATTTTTTTATGTGGGTTAGTTTTCAACCCGACTCACTTAGAACCTGGGTTGAATCCGTGGTGAGCCAGGTGGCTCACCAATCCACCTAATTTAATTTAATTATTTATTATTTTTGTGTTTCAATATTATTAGTTAACATTTTTTATTATATTAAATGAGGATAAGAAAAATATGTTTCTAAGAGAGAAAAATATTATAAATTTATCTATTTAAGACTCTAATATTATAAATGGATAAGTGATAGAAAAGTTATTAATATTCAAAACTTATTTGTTTGTCTTTTGCTTAAAAAACTTATAATTAAGTGAGTCAACCCGTTTAACCCACCAACCCGTGGTGGGTCGAACCGGATTCGAATTTTTTGAGCTCACTAATAAGTGAGCCGAGTTGGGTTGACTCACTAAATGACCAACCCGTGATGAACCGGACCGAATTGAGTTGGGTTATCCGTTTTGACAGCTCTAGTTACCTTAATCACATAGTTAACTAGAGCATTTTCAGCACATGCAATAATTTCAATAAATTTTTTATTTAATTTGAGTTTTATATTTAGCTTTATAATTTACTTTATTTTAAATATATATTTTTCATTCGATTGAATCTCAAAATTTTGATAAATAGAGTTAATTTGGTTAATTTCATTAAATTGGTGTTAAACTATTTAGAAGTGTAACTTGTCAAAATATACACTTCTATATATGAAACCTTTCTAATTTTTCTTTTGTTTTTTTTTTTCTTTCTCCATTCACCTTCTTCTACCTTCCTCCACATTGTCCCACCTCCCTCTACCTCTCATTACGTTTTATGTTGAAAAGTTTTTTTTTTTTTTTTTTTTCTCAAGTTAATTATTACATGGGGTGAAATATTTCGAGTGAGGAATATTTAGGATTTTGAATTGGAAAAAAAGTACCCTTTGATGTCACGATGTTTTATTTATTTCTTGTATTTTTTTATTCAATTGAATCTCAATATTGGATACATAAAGCCACTTTGGTTTGTTCCATTAAATTAGGGTTAACATTATTTGAAAGTGTTACATGTTAAAATATGGATAATCTTGTATCTTGGAACCCATATGATTGTTTTGTTTGCTTTTCTATTCCTCTTCCTTTCTCCACCTTCCTTCACGTTTCCCACCTTCCTCCACATGTTACGTTGCAAGTTTGTTTCTTTTTATTTTATGGAGTTAATTATAACATAGGGTGAAAGATTTCGAGTGAGGAATATTTAGGACTTTGAATTGAAAAAAAAAATACTCTTGTGATACAATGATGTTGTATTTTGTTCTTATATTTTTTTTATTCAACTAGGTCTCAATATTTGATAAATAGAGTCAATTTGTTTTGTTTTATTGAATTGATGTAATTGGAAGTGTTACATGTTAAAATCTAGATCATTTTCTTGAAACTCTTATGATTTTTTTTTTTAATTTTTCTCTCTCTCTACCTCATTTTATTTTGAATTGTTTTTTCTGGAGTTAATTCTTATATGGGGTGAGAGATTTCGTGAGAGGATTATTTAGGACTTCTAATTGGAAAAAGTGTCCTTTGGTAGATGATGTTCTATTATCTAGAAATGGTGCAAAACGAATATACAATGAAAAACACAGTAAAGTGTGGAGGGAGATGAATAAAGGTGAAGGGAGAAAAAAAACAAAAATAATAAAATTAGAGGAGTTTCAAAGTAAAAAAAAAAAATCTAGATTTTAACATATGATACTTTCAAACCGTTAGTCTTAATTTAAAAGAAAATACTAAATAATCCTATTTAATAAATATTGAAATTTAATTATGTAAAAAAGATAATATAACACCAACCTTTGGAAACAAATTATTAATTAAACTATTTTCTTTTTCTAGTGGACGTCTTGAATTAACAAAGAATTTTTTTTAAATATAAATAGTATGAAATATTACGGCAAGAGTTTAAAATAAATTCAAATTGTGTTACTAGGGAATTCATTTTAAGTGTAATCCAATCGTTAAGAGAAAAAAATATGTATAAAGTAAATCAATCTATTTAATAACGTATGAATCCATTATAGGTGAAATAGATTATAAACTTTTTCTTAACAAAATAAAATAAAATAAAATTGAGTTGACTTGACTTGTTTAAGCTTAAGTCTATGGTGAGCCTTTAAGGTAGCTTAGCTTGATATTCTTAATTACAAGAATTCACAGTTTTGTTTGATTTATTTTTCATTAAATACTCATTTTAATCAAATATACAATTTGAATTTAAATTTAACAAAAAATTTGAATCAAACCAACCAATGTTTTGTGAACTATTTTTGTAATTTTTGTCTTGTTAAACATTTTCTAAAAAAAACATATTAAACATTTTGTAATAAAAAAATTAACAAAACAAAGAAAAAAGAAGAGATAAACATGTCATGATTTATTTTTGTATGATTGTTGTTATATTTATGATTTCAATTTTTTTCCACATTTATACATAAATTACATAATCTTATAGTTAACAAATTACAACACAAATTTGCTATTTTATTTTAGAAAGCATAAATATATTGAAAGTAAAATACAATCAAATTAACAAACTGAGAAATTGGAAAATTAGTGATCCGTTTCGTCTTGTCTAATTGCCTCAGTAAACCATCTTTTTGAAGAATTAATGGTACATTGATTGGAAGACATGCCCCCTCGTATACGCCACTTATCTTAGTTGCCCACTAGCATCTTATTATTTAACATATATTCTATGATTGATTAAAATATATAAAAAATCATAAAATAAAAAAGTCAATAGATAAAAATTTAAGTTTCATAAAAAATTAAAATTTATAATAAATTTAATTCAATAATCATACAATTTAAAAAGTTGGTGACATTTCTATTTCTACCAATAGTTTTGGTCAACGAGTCTTTTTAAATTGTAAGTGATAGTTTACATTCTATTCTTAATTGTTTTCAACGTGCATGTTGTGAACTTTATCATTTTTTTACAAATAGGAGTGCTGGTCTAGTTAAAATGCATCACATGAAAAATTAGAGGGTTCTCCTTCCTTTTTTTTATTTACAACTCTACCCTTATCAGAAAGAATATTTTACTTTAAAAAAACTGATCCATTTAATGATTAAATTGAAGCACCAGCCCTGCACTCCTTTCTAACTGAGTTCAGCCTTATCGCATTTAAGATTATTTTGTAGATCCTACACCTCTTCCTCCTCCTTGCCTCTCCTTGCCTCTCCTTGTCGCATTTCATTTCAAGTTCACATTTTTTTGTCCTCCCTCACTCCTCTCCTCGTCCATCATAATCAATTTTATTTGTTTTTAAGTTTTTTTGGTGCAACAATGTAATTTTCTTCTTAAGGGCAGATTTCCTTAAGATCATGATTTGAGTGTGATAAAATATGTGTTTGTTTCGTTTCTGATCTCTGGACCTTAATCGCACTTGGAATTGCAGATCAGGCGCCGTCGCACATGGAACTGCGGACGCCGCACATGGAAGTGCGGTTGGGAGGGATGAGAACCGCACTTGGAGCTGCGGTTGACGGGTCGCCGCATTTGGACCTGCGGTTGGCGTGCACTTGGAACTGCGGATGAGGCTAGCCGTACTTCGACCTGCGGTTTATGGTGGCCCCACTTGGAGCTGCACCACTTGCTTTTTTAGGGTTTCTTTAATTACTTTATTTTCTTTTATTATATTTAATTAAATTTGTTTAAAATTTATAAATTGTATTTCTTTATATTATTTATTATTTTTTATATTTATTTATAGTATTAAATTTGTTTTAAAAATATATGTATGAAATATTATGTTAGTATATTTAATTTATTTTGGTTAATAGTTTATATAGTTTTTTTGTTAACATTTTATATTTATATATTTTGTAAATTTTATTTTTATGTTATATTTTATGATTAAATAATATTGAATATGTTTTTGGAATATTTTTCATTTTTTGATTTGTTTGTTATTTTATTTTAAAGTCAAAAAATAAGAAGAGAGAAGGGGGTGCATGTAGGATAACAAAAGGAGATTTAGGGTTGTTGGTAGTTACGAAATCATTAACTCATCATTAATTTTTATTTGATTTTAATAAATAAAAGACAAATGTGTAAAATGAAAGGTGCAGGAAGAAATGGGTGAAGTGAAGGGAGGATTGTTTCAATAAATTATGCATCATCCAATCAACATTAACGTAAAAGCTCCCTCGATTCATGTCTAGATTTTGACAAGGTATCAAAATACATAAAATCCAAGAATAAGGTTGTTACATATGGGGTCTTGACGAGACATTATTGGCAACACAAAACTGGTGAAAAATGCGGACATCAAAATTTCTCGTGGCGTGTCATGCCAATCACGAATCAGTGCTGCATTAAAACGCTCTTGTGTCTACTCAATGAAGAAGTTGTCCATGCTGTGTAAGGTGCTAATTGGTCCATGATGGATGTATTAGCTTGTACTTTATCTTCATGCAAATCAAGCTCCTTTGCAAATGAATCAGACTATCATATAGACAAGACAGACCCAAATTATATATATTAATGAACAATGACAAAATTAAATGCTTAAATGCACGGACCGAAAGGTTAACATTAGTATAAAGTTCAATCAATGGCATATAGTGCACCATTAATCTTAACATTCAAGATAAAAGACACTTTTTAAATTAATAGCTTCCAAGTGCCAGGGATGGATTGGAGAATAAATTAATAGCTTCCAAAAGCACAAGGTTCCACCACTACTCGAGAGTCAAAAGGACTCGCGAATCAGCTTCTTTCTCTCAGAAGATACAATCAGTTCTCCAAAGCAATTTTGTCCAAGACACCTCAGAAACTACGTTTTCATAACCACTTTCAACACAAACTCAAATTTTTGTTTGTCATATAATAAGAGACTAACCAATAACTTATTTTGTTGCATACCTAAACTCCATTGGTTGCCTGACAATACATTCCAGTAACATCCAGTGAGAATACAACTTCAAAGTCAGCCACAATTAACAGATGATCTTGATTTAGAAATCGTGCTCTGTTTACTAATTTGTAAAAGACAAATTTAAACTAATAAGTTTAAAATTCCATTCTTTGCAGCATCTGAATAACTTGCACAATTGTGGAGCATCTGATACGGGTTTATGTTGTAAAAGCAGTAAGAACAAACTTGTCTTCAGGATAGCAAATTTCATGTGGTCATTTTGCTTAAAAGAATCTAAAAAATTAAGGAGTCAACAAGATAGAAGTGTTTCATTTGATGACACTTAATTGCATACCTACGATAATATATTATATAATAGATGAACCAAAGTTAAATATAAAACTGATTGCTTCATCATCCTCCACTGACATGATTGACTATTCCTTCTCTGCTGAAAACTGATTGCTTCAATTATCCCAACACAGCATCCGCAAATCAAATTCTTTTCAGACTCAAACTCAACACGGCAACCAAAGACAACAGCAAATGGAAAAAATAAAATAAGCTCCATTTTATTCCATATCAGTTAAACACTCAAAAGCCATCAGAGAAACATTTACATGATCAGGCAAAACTCATCTCACTAGTTTAACTCCTGAGACAAAATATTCAACATCCAAAACTAATCTTCACAAGCAGTAAAAATGAAAAACAGACTGAGTCTAATCTACATACAGAACCTAAGTGAAACGTTTACAACCAGATTGACTTTGAAACAAATCAATGTGAAAGTCACAGACTTCGCAATGTGTGATTAGTATAAAAATCCTTTACACTTATATACGAAAAAGGATATAATACTTAATTACAAATTACAGGTATATAATACTTATTCATCATTCAAAATTGACGAGTAAGGCAGAAAGAGGAAGGGCAAGGGGATTATTATAATCCATAGCTGCAGTGCAGTAAGCATATAGAATGGCTTCATAAATCTAAATTTTGTAAACAATTGTTAATTTGTGACACAGTTCAACAATCTAGTTCTGCCTATAAGCAATGTAATTGGCTAAAGCAACTAAAGGAGCAGCCTTGACAGGGTCAAAGCCAGAAAGCTGATCCTGAGCATCTTTGTTCAATTTGGCAGCAAACTCCTTAGACTTCTCAATCCCCAAAAGCTTGGGATAAGTAACCTTATCAGCCGCAAGATCCTTCCCCGCAGTTTTCCCCAATTCCTGAGAAGACTTCGTAACATCCAGAATGTCATCAACCACCTGAAACAACAATCCTATATACCGGGCAAACTTCCTCAATTTCTCAATCTCCTCGTCCGTTCCACCGCCCAGGATGGCGCCAAGGACCACCGCGCCTTCCAGCAGGGCCGCCGTCTTGTGGAGATGGATGAACTCCAAGCGTTCGAGGCCAACGTCGTCAAGCCCCTCGGACTTGATGTCGACCACCTGCCCGGCGACGAGTCCCTCGGCGCCGATGGCTCGTGCGAGCTCTCCGAGGGCGCGGACGATGCGAGGGGGGGAGGCACCGACGGTGGCCCCGGCGATGTGCTCGAAGGCAAATGCGAGGAGCGCGTCGCCGGCGAGGACAGCGACGTCCTCCCCGAAGACCTTGTGGTTGGTAGGCTTACCGCGGCGGAGGTCGTCGTTGTCCATGCAGGGGAGGTCATCGTGGATGAGGGACATGGTGTGGATCATCTCGACGGCGCAGGCAGCGGGCATCGCGGTGGAGGCGGCCCCTCCGACGAGCTCACAGGCGGCGACGCAGAGGACGGGGCGCACGCGCTTCCCACCGGCGAGGAGGGAGTAGCGCATGGCCTCGTGGATCCGCAGCGGCTCGCGGAGCGGAACGGCGTCGTCAAGCGCCTGGTTGACGGCGTCGGCTTTCTGGACCATGTAGGACTTGAAGTTAAACGCCGGCTTCTCTTCCGTCTCAACAGTCTCCTCTTTGGTGAGCACTGCGGAGACTGTGAAAGGCGAGGAGGAATAAAGCTTATCTCTTGGGCGTTTGGTAACGATGAAGGAGGGAATGGGGGAGTTGGTGAGGCCGTGAAATAGAAAAGTTGGGGATCTGGATCTGGTGAAGCTGGGGTGTAGCCATGCGTTAAAATTAACGGCACTCATGGTGGGGGTTGTGAGAATCTGTTTGGTTAGGGGAGTTAGATTGAAAGGTTTGGGCTTTGGTAAGAACTATGAGAGTTTATGCATTGCATTGGGGTGGCTTAACGAGTGTTGGAGGGAGGAGAGTGGGCGAAGGAAAAAGAATAGAAGGGGTGGTGAATGGCGAGTGGTGAGTGGTGAGTGGTGAGTGGATAAGCAAAGGGTTCCACTTGCACCAATTACTCAATTACTTTAGATTGGTTATTCGGATCTTAGGATATGAGATGAGATTCAACTACAACAGCAGAGAGCATAAACTATCATCTATCTATATATCTATCTATTGCCTACCTCCATTTCACTCCCTTTATGTTCTGTCACCTCCTTTCACTGCCTCGTGTCAATTCCATCAACTTTTTCTCCATTTCTTTTAAACCAATTTATTTCCTTTTATTTGACGTGTGATTCCACTTATCCTATACTTGCAAGAAACCACAGCAAAGGGGAATGAATATCACTCATTCATCTTCTTTTCAAATACCAGTTCATTAAATATCCCTATATTTCCTCATTCATCAATACGTATAAAATGCTTTATATTATTAATTATGAAACCTTCCACTCTTAATTATAAACGAAAATAATCAAATAATATGCTATCTTTCTATTTAATTTTCTTCTTTTTATATGGTTTGGTGTAGATGTCAATGTTATTCCCTGTTGTCCACAAGTTGAAACATTGTTTTCATCCTAATAACGTCACCTTATCCACCACTGGCAGTCTCTTTGTCAATGGCATTGGCTACAAAAAGAGACAGTGCTCATTCATCTTTTTGCCCAGCATTGTGAACTTCTCCAAAAACATTTATATTGAAACGCATCCAAACACAAATTAATATGTATCCCAAAGTAACATGTCATGAAACAAAAATCAAGTAAATAAAGTCACCCAACTCTATAAACTACTAGCTTCTCCAATTAATTATTTAAAATTACTTTATGTGATAACACACACAAATATATATATATATATATATATATATATATATATATATATATAATTTAAAAAATTGGGACCATGAAACATAGTATTAGGTTCAAATCAACCGACCTAACATTTTCTTAATTTGTTTTTAATATCGAAAGATGTTGATATTCACCTAAGTATATTCATTATAGGCTTGAAGGTGTCCAATATAATGTGGTCATAAAAAAATGTATAAAAAACAAATACTAAAAACATTACAACAACTTAAGCATGAATGAAAACAATTAAATTAAGAGTATGTTATTTCTCTCGTACCTTGTGCCTAAGTTTTAAAGAAAAAATGTGTTGAAACTTTCTTGTTAGAAGAAATATAATATGAAGAAATATAATCTTAAAGCTTTGAGTAAAGAACCTCTAAAGCTTCTTGAACTCAAAGAACACCTGACTTTTTTTAATTATTCTTTTAAAGATTTTATATGAATAATTTTGTATTATTTATGAGAAAATTTTAGTATAGATTTGCGAGATGCAACATGTTCGTTTGAATAGATTTTCAAAGATGAATTTAAATGAATTTGGATATATCTACTTTTCTGGTCACCTAGTAATAATCTAAGATTTGGAGTGATTTCGTTTGAAATGTCATATTTGTCCTACATACTTTGTAAAATACCATGTTGAAGATGAAGAACAAAGTTTGAAGAAGGAGTTGAAGAAGAGTTGTATTCGGTTTTGAGGGCGCTGTATTCAGTTCCCATTTTCGGGTAATTGGTTCTAGTTGAAAGAACAAATGCATCTGATGCTTGTATTCGGTTCCCGTAAGCTTGTATTTGGTTTCCATGGTGATTTATTCGGTTCCACAAGCCTGCACACCTTTCCTTCATGCTTCCCTCTATGCGCTGATGCGTTTCCAAGGTTGGTGGTAAATTGTATTGTGTAACCAACATACAATGCTTACTATCTTTGAATTTGTTATTATACTATGGTATTAGAGCATCTTTGCTTGAGGTACAAAAAACATGATGCTTGTGTCTTATAAATTATCATCTATTACCTCAGGAAGCTTCCTTACTACTTATTCACGAGGGTATTAGAAGTAACTTCCTGTGTTGAGGAATAATGACGGCTAAGCATCCAAAATACTATGTTAGGGACTCGTTAAATTATATTTTAAAAATAATTATTTTAATTTACTAAATTACCACTTTTTTATATTTTTGAATTAATTTTTATTTTTTAAAACTTAATTTTTATTTTTTTCTCCTTATAAACATTTTTACAATTAAATATAACGTTAACAATTATTATTTTATATTACTTTTATAATTAGGGACATTTTGGTAATCTTCAATTCTACCAATTAATTTTTTTTAATCTATCACATCGGTTAAATCCTATACTAATTTTCACAAACTTTACTTCTAAATCCACTCTCACTAACCTTCAAATTCTCTCAAAAAAACAATAATCAATTCATTCTCAAATTCATCCACTCATTCTCCCCAAAATCAATCTTGTAAAGTGAACGCACCCTAATAGATTGACGAATATGAAAATGGATGATAGGGCATCATAATGAGTGCACTTTTTGTTCTTTGTTAATGTCTATCGTTTTTTTTACTTACTACTTTGGAGATAATTGTAGTCTTCTTAAGTATATGTAATAATTTCTATCATGATCACAAGTAGTCAAAGTTTCACAAAAAGCCTTTGTCCCTTTTTCTCCCAAAGAAGTGCACATTCACATACCATGGTTTATGTAAAGAGAGAAAAAAATTCTCTCTATTTTCTATTATATCTACATCGACTAGTTTAAAACCCACTTAATTTAGAGTATATATTTGGGTGTAGACATCACCTTACAAGCCAATTTTGTGGGGTTGAGTTAGGCTTAAAGTTCACTTCTTAACATGATATTAAAGCTATGGTTAGAGCCTATCCTAGCGATATTTGTTGTTTGTTAGACATGTTATTCCACCTGCTATCGGGCCATTATCGGACCACCCATTAATTTTTAATCTCACGCTCGAGATTATGTTTATACCTCGACATGAGGGGGGTGTTGAAAGTCTCACATCGACTAGATATAAGGTCAATTTATATATATAAGTGGGTGCAAACCTCATCTTACAAGCCAATTTTGTGGGATTGAGTTAGACTTAAAGTCCACTTCTTAACAATATACATTTCCTCCATTATCAAACTTTTATACCCAATAAATCTACCTTTTCATATTTATATTTGATTTGTTTTCTTAAGAAATTGAAGAGAAGAGAATTAGGTTTCCGATGAGAAAATATCATTTAGGAAGATAAATTATGTATCAATAGTTACTACTTATCTTACTTGCAATCCCTTTATTCCTATTATTTTCACCTCGCTAAAATATTGATTACACCTATTTCCTGCTTTTATTTACAACATTTCTTATTCACAGTCTTAAAATTGACAACTTTTACATATTTGATCAATAAATCTAATTCAATGTTTTTATGTATGTAGCATGAAAATGTATGATATTAAAATCAAAACCTTGATACAATAATGAAAATGATGAACCTTGGATGTGTGATAAGGCAAAGTAGAAAAATGAGACAAAAGAGAAAGCAACGAGGAAAAGTAAAATCATGGACAAAAAGAAATTTTATTAAGAAGTAATGATACATGTATAAATTTTTTTACATTTATAAGTGAATAAAACTATTTGGGTTTAGGAGGTCGAGGTCAACTCTTATTCTTGGTCCATTCTTCCAACTCCAAGCATAGGTCAAGATTCTTCTTTCGCTTCATGCTTACATGTTCGATCAAACTAGGGAGTTACTTCCAAAAGACACTCCAATGCTAAAGTCAGTAAGAATCCTGTAGTATTAGCAATAAATACGTAATGAATGTAAAGAACCAACCACAATACCTCAAACATGTATTTATAGATTTTGGAATGAGTTTCAAATTAGCATCGGCCTAATTACAACCCAACTAGTAATAATCTTGCTTAGCTTTAACGTAATTGTCCTTAACATTAATCTTTGTTTAAATCGACCACTCGATTAATCGGTCGACTCTTTTGGGGTTTCAAGCTAATAGTTTGTTTCAATGAGCACATGAATCCCGAAAAATTGCGTGTCCCACTTTCATCGATTATAACTTCCTGCAACTGCCACAATTACGAAGTAACTGCCCACGTAGTTAACCATTTCAAATTGAGCAACTACATAGAAATCCTATTATCCTACTCAAAACGTGCGAAACCTTCTCGCACTCAAAAACCCCTTTGCATATCAAGGTGCAAGGATATGTTCAGGCTTGGGGGGCCTGTGTATAGTATGACTACTCAGTCAGTAGAAGACTGGACAATTCTATCAACCTGAAACCCCAAAAGAGTCGATTGGTTAACCGAGCGATCTCGTTAAACAAAGATTAATGTTGAGGATGATTACGTTAAAGCTAAACAAGACTATTACTAGTTGGGTCGTAATTAGGCCGATGTTAATCTGAAACCCATTCCAAAATCTATAAATACAAATTTGAGGTATTGTGGTAGGTTGTTTACTTTCATTATGCATTTATTACTAATATTGTCTGATTCTTATTGACTTTAATATTGGGTGCCTTTTATAGGTAACTCTCTAGTTTGATCGAATGGTGTAAGCATGAAGCAAAGGAAGAATCTTGACCTGTGCTTGGAGTTGGAAGAGTAGACCAAGGAGAAGAGTTGACCTCGACCCCATAAACTAAAACATTACTAGACAAATAAAAATAACACAAAAAAACAACATAAAAGCTAATAGCCTTTCAAACTGGATGTACAAATCAAACATTCCTAGCTTGGAGAAAATATTTTTTTAACATAATAAGAGATAAAGATTTGGTCAGAATATCTACTAGTTATATGTTGATGGAAATTGAAAAAAGTTTAAGAACACTGATATTTTCTCTAATAATGTGACAATCAATTTCAATGTACTTAGTTCTTTCATGCATAACTTGATAACTTGATTTAATGCAATTTGAAGCATAACTTTATTTAATGTAATTTGAATGACAGATTGGTTATCACAAAAAAGTAGAACATGTTCTTTGTAGATGACTCTCAAAACACTTAACAAAAAAATAAATCATTGTCTTTCACAAATGGTAGTAACTGTATATTCAATTTTGGATTAACTTCTCAAAATAGTCGATTGTTTCTTAGAATACTAAGATATAGAAAAGTTTTCAAGATATATAATGCATCACGTGAGTGACTTTCTTATATCATGTTTATAATTTTGAAAATATGAGAGTTTTCATAAATATTATTTATAAATATATTTATGACTTCTTACCATATTATATATATATATATATATATATATATATATATAATTTAGTAAAATATTTTGAATATTTGTAACAAAATGCAAAGATGAAAAATTTAGTCGCTAATTAAAGATGTTGAAAGTTATCTTTAGTATGAAAGGTGTAAATTTATGGAAGGTATTTTGATGCTAATAAAAAATGAAAGTTCTAGATATATCTTATTGATATGATATATGTGTCTTGAAAAGATATATAATAATGATTTGATAGATGATATTAGAAAAATATATATTAAAATATACTTGTTATAATTGTGAATTGTTACATGAAGTACATTAAAGGAGTACAAAATGTAGATAAATATGAGTCCACGTATAATCTTATATGAAAAGTCGCAAGTTGATGAATGAGAGATGGACACAAACTAATAAGGGTTTTAATGGTAAGGTGTTGAATGATTGTTAAATAAACTAAGGATAATTTTTCATATCAAAGTCTAAATCTAACCAAACTTGTGTACTATGAAAGCTACGAAACATTTTATGATTGATGTGAGAGTATATCCTTTTTAGGAATATTATCCATTCATGTTAATGTGATTCAAATTTGAAGGATAAAATCATTGTCGTGATATGAATCACTTTACAAAGGAAAAATATGAATTATACAAAAGTTAAAAATTGATTCAAATTATGATCATAATTTCATATAAATTAACATGTGAAAAATATTTTATAAATTTTCCACATATATAGTCATAAAGTGTATTTTGAGATGTTTAAAACTCGTGTCCGAACTAAAGATTTATTTTCACAAAACTACAATTTTAGGAATAAGAATTGAGGTCCACGTATTACAATGTTTTGCATAACTCTTACATTGTTTTATTACTAGTGTACCTTTTGTATATATAGGCTTACCTTTGGGGAAAAGCCAACAAAGTTAAGTTTTTGTAATAATATGGTCAATAAGATTAAGAAAAAACTAGTTAGATGGAAAGGTAGGTTCTTATGGCAGAATATGTCTAATTAAGTATGTTTTTAAAACCATCCCGTTATTTTACTATTCCTTCTTTAAAGTTTCATCTAGTGTATGCAATGCTATTATAAGGTTACAAAGAGACTTATTATAGTAGTATGAAGCAATGGATAGAAAAATAACATGGGTAAAGTGAAAGAATATTTGCAAATCTAAGGAACAAGGAAGGTTGGGTATCAACAACATTAGGTTATTTATTTTATTGGCCTAGTGAAAATGGAGGTTGGTTATGGAAGATGATGGACAATGGAGTTGAGTTAGTGGAATGTTAATAAATGGAAATAGTGTGAGTGATGAGGGAGAACATGGTTTGAGTGTGAAAAACCACATATATCAACATTGATGGTAAAGTTAGAACTAAGATTTCCAAATTTGAAAAGGGAAGATGAATGGAAATGATGTGATGTAGTGGGAAATGCCCACTGTCAAAATCAGCTTATGAAAACTTGTCGAGTAGCAAAATAAAGGGACGATATTGATTTCTTTAGACTATTTTGGATAATTAATGATTTGTCATCGGTCAAATATTTAACTTGAAGGGTAATTATGAAGAGATTAATAACTAAGCAAAATTTGAAACATAGGAAAATCTTACTAGACAACGATGCACATGTGATGTGTACTAAGGTGAATAAAATAGTGTGTCATATCTACTTTTTTCTTGTAAGATTGCAACTATAGTGTAAAACATGGATAATAGATGAATAGAGACAATTTTAGAACAACATAGACAAGTAGTAAATCACTTCAAACAATTTAGTAATTTAGAGCTCAAAAAAAATATATGGATAATAATCATTTGTGATATTTAGCATATGACCTAAATCCTTTTTCTTGTCAAAAGTCACACTAAGGATAAGTAGTACAAAGTTGATAATTATTATACTAAACTTACAGAAGAAGAGTAAAAGTGTTTGAGTATTATTAGGAAAATACAGGTAGTAAGACTAGAGAAAATATGAAATGAAAATGCATATGCATTTAGAAAAAATCTACTTTTATTTAAAGATAAGGGATTAATACACTGAAACAATGTGATGATACATAAAATAATATAAAGTATCTACAAGATTAAATGAGGTGTATCTTAAGTAGATATTGTAGGCAGGGAATTTTTTTATTCATTTGAAAGTTATTGTAATCTATACCATCCCAGTGCACTTTGATAGAAATTTGGATTTGTGACTACTTTCTACTAGTATCTAATGGTGTATGATAACTATTTATAAAGACTAAGACACCCCCAAATATCCTACTTTTCTTTTTGGCAATAAATAAAAAAATATCGAAGTACTTATTCATTTGATTCTCACAGCACTCTTATATCCACATTATAATATCAACATTTTTAATATCCTATTATGTTGATACTTAGATGAGTTAACAAAATTTTTCTTTGAAAATCCTTCATAATAACAACAAAAATCCTGTATTTTTATTTTTCCATTTTTTTAAGTAAATCATTCTTTTAAAATTCAAAACTCATTTGTTTTTGCTAATTTTCATAAAACTTATAAGCTTCTTCCTTATTCAGAAAATATTGACTGACAAAATATTCTAAAAATATATTTGATAACATTTTTATTTCAACTTCACTAAAATCTAATATATCTTTTCTCAATTTGAGTACAAACTTTATTCTTTAATAATTTAATGAGAATTTTTGTCAGACATTTTTACTCAAAACCAAATGCTTTGTTTTCAAAATGATCACAAAATTCGTTATCAGGAATAGGGTCAAAGCAATGGCATTTTTTACTGTCAATCCAAGTTAAAATATTAGAAGTTAACAAATTTATAAAAAAAATGTTTAAAACTTAGAGAATATATACAATGCAATAAAGATTAGACATATAAATAGAAAGAACAAAAACTAAAGAAAGAAGACACTGTTAACACAAATTATTAAGTTCTTAATTGTGCAAATTTTTGGTAGAAGATAATGCTCAACCTTATTAATTGAGTTAGTGTGGTTGATGTGGAATTCTTGTAAGTACTTTATATTAACCATTGATGAGCACAACTTCTATTTATGGTCATGGTGCACTGGTATGTTAGAAATGGAAATGATCAGTTCACTTTTCATTACACTTTCATCTTGCACAACAAAAGATAAACAGATTCAAGTTTTAATGTGTTACAAACTATGTATATATATAGTGGGAATAGTTGGAAAAGAAAAAAAACTAGTTACTTTTAAATAGAGAAGAGGAGAAAAGTTTAAGAAAAAATAAAAAAGAATACAGGCCAACAAAAATGTACTTAAAAAGTTCACTACATCAAAGTAAACTTGAATTATAAGGAAAACTCACTTTTCCCTCTTTCTCCCTCCCTCCCCCTCTCTCTCTATATATATATTTTGTTTTAAAGATTTTGATTCAGGTATTTAAGTGTTATAATCCTCTTTAGGTCATGTATTGATTAATAAAACCAATTTAAATATAATTTTATATGATATTTTTCACACATAAAACGCAGATGGTAAGTAGTCTACTACCAAATATAATCACTACTCCAAAACTTTGTAAGTCTAGAAATTTGGAAACGATTTTAATAGATTTCCTAAATCTATATTAAATGTATAAGATGGGTTGATGTTGATTTATAACTTTTTTCGTAAATGGTATTATGTTGATTTCCTAAATCTATATATTAAATGGTATTATTTTCCAGTTACCAGATATTAATGACACCATTGCTATGAATCCTAAAAAAAGAAAGGTATTTGCATCTTCTAAAAAAAGTAAAGTGTTTTAAAGGAGAGTTGAATAGAAAAAGAACAATAAAAGTTATTAGATGTCATAAATAACATCACATTTTATAGTCTAATTTACATTTTATAATTACAATACATTAACGGTCAAAACATAAATCCCATCCACTTAACCAAGTTTGATGATTAAGTATTGTCATTATTTATTTGAAAAGAGATTTTAGACAGAATGTAAAATTAGAATGCATCATGTTGGTGACGTCACCAAAAAATTATCCAAAGAATGAAAGGCTTTTTATGGGAAAATTGAGCTAAAAAAAGGCTAGCAGTTGCGGCGTGCGAGTGCAGTGTGTGCGGTACCTGCCAACTGCGAAACCCCTCTCAAATCTCTTCCGTCTTCCTCTTTTCCTCCTCTCAATAATCTCTGCACTTTTCTCAATACAGGTTATTCTCAATTCAAACTCCCTTTCCTTTCTTCCTCATCGCATAGCTTTTCATTTGTATTCCAACTTCCTCACCCTTCATCTCCCTCAGATTTCCCTCTCCGTTCCTTCGTTTCTTAGGGTTTCACGCTTTCCTAATTCCTTTTTATTGGAAACCAGACATGTAGGTTTATCATCTTTGGGATAACTAAATATTGGGCTTAGGCCAAAATTTCGATCTGCCTCCTCCCCCCTTTTAATTGTGTCCTTGTTAAATATTCTGATCTGCTTGCTTTTTGGCTTTGGATTGAAGTTGTGGTTTTTAATTTGCCGGGCAATGATGAATTAAATGTTGTGCATGATTGAGTTGATGTCACCTTTGCAGAACGATGATTAAACTGTTTAAAGTCAAGGAGAAGCAGAGAGAGCAAGCAGAAAATGCAAGCGGAGGACCACCTGCTAAGAAGCAATCAGCTGGGGAGTTGCGTCTTCACAAAGGTTAAGCTCTATGATTTCTGTTTTGTAAATGGCTAAAACTTGTGTGCTGGGCTCAAAGCTTTATGTGCACAAGTCAATTCGATCATGCATGTGCTACCCAAAATTGATGCGTCAAAAGAGTTTATGTAGCTTTTAATTACCAGAGTAGGGACTTCTGTGGGCTTTAGACATGCACGAAGAAGGATGTGTTAAAAGGAGTTTGTCGATTCACTTAGTCTGAACTGATGTATTTGGTTGTAGGAATAGAATGTTTGAATTTTCTGATCTATGATTTTCATCACAAGAGATAGAAATAATAAACAATATGTAAGTCTTTTTGTTTTGTTTTGTTTGAGTGACTTTGGACTGAAGAAGAAAGGTTGTTACTTTTTTAAGGGAACATGTTGAATATCTACCACACAATTTGCATTTTATGATGTCTGAAGCTTGTTTCCGAAGATGAGTTGCTTGCCACTTTGTTTGTGCTTTTGGCTTAGTGATTTACATTATTGGTTAATTTACTTTCTTTATGTAAGTGGTTTTATTTTTGTTTTTAGTCATTATGTTGTGTAAAAACTATAGTTTTTGTTCTAATAGTCTAATTCATGCATTTGACAGGATTGCATAATTTTATTTTGTTTTTTGGCATCACGCTGTGTAATAATTCAAGTTTTTGTGTGAGAATATCTTTGTGCATTTGTCAGTATTAGATATTGCTTTAATTCTGAAGTAAGAATTGCACAAACTTTGAGGGAAATGACAATTAGAAGCTTTTAAGGGATCTAACTATAAGGATCCTTTTTTATTTGTTAAGATCCTTTTTTATTTGTTAAAAACTGTGGTACTTGAAAGTACAACTGCAATAGTTTCTCAGATCAATTGTATTTTGGATTTTATGTGAATTGACAGGGGAAAAATCATCTGGTGATTGTTTG
This sequence comes from Vigna angularis, assembly GCF_016808095.1. NCBI lineage: Eukaryota > Viridiplantae > Streptophyta > Magnoliopsida > Fabales > Fabaceae > Vigna > Vigna angularis. The sequence continues at coordinate 20,412,654 of NC_068970.1, forward strand.
TGCTCTTGTTCGGTGCTTATATCACTTCCATCTGTATTCATGGAAGCTGTTTTAGTTTTGAATTTATTATTGATTTTTCTGGGAAGATTATTTCTTTTCTGCATGTGGTAAGCTGGAATTTAATCTGGCTATTTGCTGTTTTAACATACTCTGATTTTTGTGTACTCTCCCATGGTGTTGGTAAAGTTGTAAACTGATATATCTCTTAAAATGAGTATCTGTTCTTAGTACATAAATGAGTATCTGTTCTTAGTACAAAAAAGACCTTTGGAAGTTCAGGTAGCACGAGTTGATTGTATGGTTTTTATTCCTATGAAAAGGGGGAGAGGGACACCAAGAAAGACATTGGGGGAAATTGTTGATAGAAATTTCATGGTAAAGATTCTATGAGATCTGGTCTATAACCAGACTATATGTCATTCATGTAGCTAATGGTGCTAACCTTACCAAGTGGGATAAAGCTTTTGTTGTTATTATTGATCTTGTTTTGAGATTACTTGAGGCTGTGGTTTCTGCCATCTTATTCTGTTATATGAGCTTTCGGGTTACATTGGTGTGCACTTCTTGCAGACATAAGTGAATTGAATCTGCCAACATCGTGTATCATACGATTTCCCAATGGCAAAGATGACCTGATGAACTTTGAAGTTTCAATCCAACCTGATGATGGCTATTACATGTATGGAACTTCCCAAACTATCTGCCCATCTCTTTTGTATTTAACTTGGAAAATTGGATGTACCTATCTCATTGGATTTACATCCCCGTTCTCCACCCCATAAGTAAAAGGAAAATGAACTGAGAACTTCCTTTTCTCCTCTATTTTTGTTTGTTCGTTACAGGGGTGGCACATTTTTGTTTACTTTCCAAGTGTCTCCCATCTATCCACACGAGGCTCCAAAGGTTAAGTGCAAGACAAAGGTAGGAATTGGGAAACCATGATTATCTTTGGTATTATATAGTCATACTTTATTTATGTAGAAACTTACGTGTTAATCTTGCTAGTGACATTTTTCATTTTCCTTGTCTGTTTACAACTCATAATTTAATTTGTCATGCCATACACGTAGGTCTACCATCCAAATATCGACTTGGAAGGAAATGTTTGCCTTAACATCCTGCGAGAAGATTGGAAACCTGTTCTCAATATAAACACAGTCATCTACGGATTGTATCATCTCTTCACGGTATGACTCTGGTTTTAGCCAATTTTGGTTACTATCCTTGGAACTTTTACATTATAATCTCTGAATTATCGTGGCAGGAACCAAATTATGAGGATCCCCTGAATCATGAAGCTGCTGCGGTCTTGAGAGAGAACCCGAAGTTGTTTGAGTCTAATGTGAGGAGGGCTATGGCTGGTGGGTATGTGGGACAAACCTATTTCACTCGTTGTATGTAATCTTTGCTCCATAACTTAAATTCCGCAGTTGGAATATTATATCATTGCTTAAAAGGTCCATGGTTTGTAAAATTTACTTGCGAAAATTTCATTTTCTTTCAAAACGGTTGCTGCTATTTGTCCTGGAGGAGCACGATGATAAGCCCAAACAAAACCAAGCATAAGAAAGCCAAGCAATTCGTTACTGTAACTTTTTTGTGCTTGCTTTTGTAATGTGACTTGATATTTAAAGTGGACCAAACAAAATGGATTCCGTGGTCAAATATATATATAATATATATATACTTTCTGCTTGCTCCCATTGCAGTTGCATGACTATTGTTCTTTGATTGATCGTTTTAGTTACCTTGCTGCGTTTCCATCAAATGCAACCATTGATTAAACGTCATACTGTAGTGGCGTCAGTAATTTGAGGAATTTGAATATTTCTAGTTGGTTTGTGGGCTCAGTCTGAGATCACTACCATGTTATTACAAGGGTCACCAATTGTTGGGAAAAAAAAGGCATACAAATTTTCTTAAAAAAATATAGGTCAAGAAAATAAGAAGCTGAAATGAACCATGCACATTTTGTGAGTTACAATTAGCTTTTTCAATTGATTTATATAGTAATATTTTCATCTAATATCCCCGAAATATAAGAAATATGAGTAACCACACTGCTCGTTTCAGCATTGTGGTTCATTATCACGACTCTATTCGAGGTTTGAATGATGGGATCACACGTATGTTGCTCTACTCCCCAAACTATTTTGTTACCACAGCCCTTTTTTTCACCTTTCTCCATCTGGGATCGATCTCTCACTCTTCCATGTTTTTCTTAGTAGATATAGATGTGCGCTTTGCTCTCCTTCACATATGCAGTCAAAACTTTGAAGATGAAGGAGACCATACTCAGCCATTAGTAGGGATGAACAAAATTAACCTAATTATACTAAACTATAATTAACTGTATTATATTAAACTACATAAAACTAAACTATTTATAATAAAAATGAAACAGTACTCTTTTATAGTTTCTATATGCTCATTAATTGAATCATATCTTTTATTGTTTTTCTTTCTCTTTAATTGCGTTCTATCTTAAACATTATGCAAACTTCATTTTTATTCATTCCCCATAGTCGAAACAGAGAATAAGAGCTTCTCATCAAAGGCCCTGTCACCCCTTTCTCCTTGTCCTCTTTGTCATTGTCTTTCTTGCATCATGTTGGACGTGAGGTGATATTTTTATCTCTTTGGGTTTTCAATTTTTAAATATTACTATTCATTTTCGCTTTTATTTTCTCCAATTCGGTCAATCTAGTCTTTTGAGAATGTATTGGGTTTTTACTGGGATGAACTGTTATGGATTAGGGAATCAAGAATTATATTAAAAGGGTGACGGACAATTTTTGTTTTCGTCTTACACTTTCATTTAATCTAATCTCAAATGAAAAAAAGTAATGATTATCACCCTAGTGCATGGGTCCTTACTTCCTTGCACATAAATATTTGAAGAAAATGACTTTTCAGCTTATTCAAGTGTAAAAAAGCTTTTCAATTTTCAAGGAAGAAAGCAATATATACTAAAGGATATTCTGAAGTGAAGTTGGTGACATTTGACCATACCAATGAAAATAAACTTTTAAGGGAAGAAATCAAAATCTACCATAGAAAATATTTCATATCCTCCTTTGACTATATTATGAGATTAGTGATGTGAGTATGAAATCATTTTTTTTACGAGGACTTGTATTATGAATGAAGTGAGTATATATTATTTTTTTTAGTATTTTAATTGAGATGTAATGCTAGTTGAATAATTTAGTTAAAAAATTAAAAATAGTTTGGTTCAAAAATATTGTAATTTGATTAAAAAATAACACAATTCGGAAATAAGTTAAGGTATATAGCAGTTCAGTTCATATAACAATTCAGTGCAATTTAGGACAATACAATTTGATATAACAAAAACTAGTTCAGTTTACTCCGTCTTAACTAATTTTTAGTTCGGTTTTAGGTGAACTATTTTTGGTTCACTACAGTTTTTAACAATGCAGTTTAGTTAATTTTATCCATAGTTAGTCATTTGGGTTCAAACAAAATTTAGAAATGTTTGTAAAAAAGTGGATATAAGTTTAATTCACCGTTACAAGTTATCTTTAAAAAGGAAATTTATATCTATTTATATATTATGATTTGGTCATATTTCTAATCAATGTAAGATTTTAACATATTTTATATCCAAATCTCAACCTCACAATTATGAGATTAAGGAAGAACTTAATAGCTAACAACAATATATGTTTAATAAACTTGACTAATATAAACCTTGATACTATCTAAAAAGAGTGAAATTTAAAGGTACTCAATCCTACAAAATCAACTTTAAAATGGATATACATGTGTTTTGGTGGGGAGAGTTGAAAACATTGCAAAGAAAGATAAAAGAAAATTTTGAATGGAAAAAATAATTTATAAGGGAACTTAAAAAATTTAAACTTATAATTTTTTTTATTGAGGTAGAATTTAATTTTTTGGAATTTAAAAAAAGCAAGTAGCTAAAAATATGGAGTTTTTTTTCCCAAAAGGAGAAAATTTGATTATTTTGTTTTCTTTTCAATCATTCATATTTTGGTTGGTTAAAGTTTTGTTATCATGGTAGAAGACAATTTTCACTTTTATTGACTTTTTAAAATCACATTCGCATGCCTATAATGTGATACATAAATTATTGGATCTAAAAACAGATTTTCTTAAAAATTAGACTTAACAACAACAAAATAAGAAATTTAAACCAAATTGCTAAACTAATGTGGTTAGAGTCTTAGCATACAATATACATTGGACAAAAACTAAGAGGAGTGAATTGGTTTAAAATTTTCCTTAAAATTTGTCATTCAATTAAAACATTTTCTCTTGTTTTAATAACTTCAATAAAATAGAGTAAAGAATACAAAATTAGTACACAAATGTTTTATACTAGTTCAAATCAAAAAATCATACATCCAGTTGTTAGTATCTTTAAAAGATGGATTAATTCAAGCATTAAAAATGAACCAAACTTACAATCATAGAAGAAAAAGTTTAAGGTTTAAAAATACCTTTCTTTGCATACACAAAAGATTGATGGCACATTCCTTGAATAGCACAAGGAATGAAACACTTCATTTGAGTCACGTAAATTTGAGCCACGTAAATGAGGAACAACTTCCCTTAGCAATAAAAACAATACTCAATAACACTAGAACTCACTTGGTGAAAGTTATCGCTCTACCCACAATAGATTTTTAAAGCCCATTTTCACAAAAACAAAGAGTTTCTTTAGTCGTCACAACCCTAAACCTCTAAATAGAAAAATTATTTTTGAAATAGGTCTCCCAAAAAATATATTGACTGCTTATTTAAAAATTAGGTCAAGAATATGAAGAGTCAAGTCACAATTGCCACTAATAATCAATTATTGAAAGAGATAATCAATTATCACATAAATTTTTCTGAAAACATTTTTTCGTTATGATAATCAATTAATAACAATGATAATCGATCATTACAAAAATTCTTTTGAAAAGCTTGATTTTAATTAGATAATGGATTATCATTAGTCATAATAAATTATTAGAGTTTTTTCGGATAAATAAAATCTGAGTGATCTTTGTGCATGTTGCTTTATAACTTTCTAAGCTAAGTCCTACAAACACTTTATTCACTAATATATGACTTATTACAAAGGCTCAATCAAAGACATAAATAAATATAAGTCTTCCAATATCTTTTGTCATCACTTTAAATTCTTGGACTTGCTTTTATCATCATCAAAATTTACTCTTTGAAAAATGATCTCCATGATCTCCTTCTTTTACCAAAAATCTCTCCTTTTTTTATGGTGATCAAAATTTGTTTTAAAGTCTTTTGTAATTACCTCCAAATAACCAACTACATAAGAGAAGAACATTAAATAGTCTTAAGGTAATCATGCTTTAAACTTTTCTCCTCTTTTTTTTTTATCATAATAAACAAAATGAACTCTTCATGTAGCTCCTCCTAAATTAGATAACTTAATAAAATTGAACTTCTCCTTAATTAGAAAACCCGTACAACAAGAAAAACAAAAGTAGAAAATATTTTATTAAATTAAAATTTCAAATTCATCACATATCATCGTTATCATCAACAAAATAATTATTAAATTGCTCTTATGACTGAGAAACTCTAGCATCTAAATATCTAATTAGATTACACACTTCTTCATGCCTAGAACCTTTAAGAATGTACATTTCTTCCATCCTCCTACATCTATTTTCAATATTTTCTTCCATGGACGAAGAAAACCCAACAAAAAAAGAATAATCAACGACAGGAGTAGCCTTTGGCATGTCTTGATTCGTGCTGTCAAAATGGGTTAGAACCCGCGGACCAACCCGGTCCACCACGAGTTCAGGTTGGGTTGGATTTGAAAGAAATGAAATTTTTTATATGGGCCAATTTTCAACCCGGTTCATCCGGGTTGAACCCGTGGTGAGTCGGATTGGCTCACAAATCCACCTAATTCAATTTAATTATTTATTATTGTGTTTCAATATTATTACTTAAATTTTTTATAGTATTATAAATGAGAATAAAGAAAAAAATGTTTCAAGAAAGCAAAATATTATAAATTTATTCATTCAATACTTTAATTTTATAAATGGATAAATGACACAAAAATTATTAATATATGGTACATAATTATAATCATATTTTAAATACATAATTTCATTATTTTGAAAATTTGAAAATATAATATATGTTAAGTTTATTTAAGCTTAAAAATAAGATAATTTTGAAAAAAAAATGTTCAAAATAAGTTATTTTTTATAAGTATAGATATTACTTATATTTGAAAATAATTGTAAAAACACATTTTAATTATTTCTTGTTTTGAAAATTTTTATAAATTTATTTTGAAAAATTATTTGAAAAATATTATATATAAATAAAATTTTAACTTATATTTATTTTTAACATCTAAAATATAATAAGCACATTTCAATTTAAAAGGAAATGTCTTTTCTAAAAACAAACAATCATAAAAAAATCAAATAATTATTATTATTATAAAATAATATTAATATAACCTAAACATTTTCGTACATTAAAATTGAATAAAAAGACACACAATTTTATTAAATTAAAAAAAATAAAAAAATATGCTAAAAATTATAAAAAAATGAGAGAATTGAGTAAATATTTTTTTTTTATAGAAATCATATATATATAAACTTTTAGACATAGATAAAAATATCTAAAACATAAATAAAATAAATAAGAGATGAAATTACTAACTAAATATTTATCATTTAATTATATATATATATATATATATATATATATATATATATATATATAATTAGATTAGTTAATTCAAGTTACTATTAAATATATTTTTGATATTGGAAATGGTTACGAAAAACGGAGAATATTACCAAGAAACATGAGAACAAAGTAAGTTTTCTCATTATGTAAAATAAAATTTTTAAAAATAAGTATAAGATTTTTCTCTATAACGAGTTAACTAATTAGTAAACATGATCTTAGAGTTGTTTTCATGTTTTTAAGGAATGATACACGACGATATTATTTTCCTTTTGTTTTTATCATAAAATATACTATATGAAACACTTTAATTTTTTGAATTAGGATTAAAATAAATATTGTGATTAAATATAAAAAGAAAAAAATAATATAATAAAATCACATGTATTATCTAGATATTTAAAATTGTAGAGTTCCTATATAGTTATTTATTATATTTGTTTTAGGTTGAAAACACTTTTTTTGTTAATTATTTATTTGTAACAATTGATTCAATGATTTTTTATTTATTTATTGTTTTGTGTGATTTTTATATTTTTAACTTTTTTTGTTAAATTAATATTAATGATGTTAATATATTTATATTTGATAATTTTAAAAAGGAAAGCCCATGGGTTGGTCATAAGTCCTAACCCATAAGGCTTTGGGGATATTTGACTCCATGGACTTTTTTGATAAAAATATTTCGGGAGTTGCTTCCTCCACCACCGCACATCACTCCCTCCACCTCCCCATTCCCTTTTTGCCCTCATTAATATTTAATTTATGTTTTTACTTTTTTACCCAACAACCATTCACTTTCATTAATGTCCCTGTATCAATGCACCTCCACAACATTCCACTGATTCCGTTGAATGAAATTCCTTTGGATCTGTTTTTCCCTCTAATTTTTGTTTGCTAAAAATGTGGTGGTGTAGCATGGGATATTGTGGTGTGTTTGGTTGGAGATAGCATTGATTGTGCAAGAAGGTTCTCCAGTGATTAGAGGAAGTAGCAAAAAAGCTTTGGAGTGGTGCAAGAAAAAAGAAGGTGCAAGAAGGTTTTTGTAGTTGAATGTGGTCTGCGTATATGGGTATTCGCTGGAGAAGGATGTAGATATTCGCTGGAGTCTTAAACGGATGTCAACATCCGTAAACGGATACCAACATTTGTTCAAGGCCAAACGCACAACTACCAAACATAGAAAACGCACAGGCAACGACCAAACATCCAACACACAACATATTCCAATACATTAAAATTAAAATCAAATGTCTATCATGATCAACCTCTCTAGTAGACCAAAGAAAAAATGTGCACAGTAGACGTACACACGAAGCACCACCACACTAACATCGCAACACCACCGCAGCACCACCGCACAACCAGGAGATCGAAACGGAGAAGAAAAACGAATGAAATGAAAACTGCTATGGAGAAAAAGGGTTGGGAAAAAATGGAACTATAAGAGAAAAGAAATTTGGAAGAATCGAATCTTGGGAGGAGAAAAGTTTGAAAGTGAGAGTTTGTGGAGGAGGGTGGAGAGGGGTAGGGTTGCGCCACTGAGTGAAAATGAAGTTGGGATTTAGGGTTTTGATAAAAAGGTAAAAAAGTAAAAAATTAAAGTAAAATGGATAGTTTTGTAATTAAATTTTTTTTTGGAAGAGGTGCAGGAGCTGTTGGGTGGTGGAGGAAGCAACTCTCAAAGATTTCTTGGCTACGTGGGCTTTTTTGGGTTAGGACCAAATCTCATTATATGGGCTTGTTTGACAGGTCTAATCCTACATCAATTAAAAATTAGATAAACTCATAATATTTTTGTGAATCCAAAATTTATTTTTATTAGTTTGTTTTGTAAGATTAGGTTAGACTTAAAATTTACTTTTTAACTCTCAACAATTCTAAAATGATAAAAATTAGAGATTAAATACGGCAGTTGCTCCCTCCACCACCACCGAATGCTCCCTGCACCACCTCATACCAATTTTGCCCTTCTTTAAAACGGATGTCAACATCCGTTTCACCTTCAACGAATGTTGACATCCGTCCGTTCACATATTTTATATTTTAATTTATTGTTTTTATTTAAAAAAAAAAGTCTTCAACGGATGTGGCGACATCCGTTAACGGATTGCCACATCCGTTTTAATAAAATTTTTAAAACTATTTTGATTATTATTTAAATAATAATATATAAATTAAAATAATAATAATTATTTTATTAAAAAAAAATAAAATTACTTTATAAATAATTAAGTAATAATTTTAAATTAATTAAATAATATTTATATATTAATTTAAAATATAATAAATTAAAAACTAAATTTAAAAAAAAAACTTGATGGATGTTGCCACATCGTTTTAATAAATTTTTAAAAACTATTTTATTATTTAAATAATAATACATAAATGAAATTAATAATAATTATTTTATTAAATAAAATAAAATTAATTTATAATTAATTAAATAATAATTTTAAAAAAATTAAATAATATTTACATATTAATTTAAAATATAATAAAATAAAAAACTAAAAACTTTAAAAAGAAAAAAATTTCCCGGATGTGTAACATCCGTATCCGTTTTAATAAATTTTTAAAAAATATTTTAATTATTATTTAAAATAATAATACATAAATTAAATTAATTATAATTATTTTATTAAATAAAATAAAATTAATTTATAAATAATTAAGTAATAATTTTAAAAAAATTAAATAATATTTATATATTAATTTAAAAACTTAAAAAAACTAAAAACTTAAAAAAAACTAAACTAAACAGATGTGGGACATCCGTTGAAGAATTTTTTCTTCAACAGATGTCGACATTCGTTCAAGAGAAAAGGAGGAGGTGTAGGATATTTTAAAATATAAAGGATATTTTTGGAATTTAAAAAAAGTGTAGTGATGCAGGAAGCAATGTGTGGTCGTATAGGGAGTAACCCTCGTTAAATACCGAACAAATTTACAATAGCTAATTGCAACTGAAATTGTACAATTTTTTTTTATAATGGATCACATGTATCTACAATCATATTCATGGAATATAACTTATTGGAATGTATAAAAATGTGCTTAATAAAAAGAACCTATAGATTTTCTATGTTAAATATGATGCAATATAATGGGTTCCGAAGACTTTTGATAATTATAAACAATTTACTCTGCACAATCATTCGTTAATTGCAATGCAAGTGACCTTAGAAAATAATGTCAATTTATTTTGATGGGAATGACTTAATCATTTTGAGCGTTTGACTTTAAATCTCCGTTAGTTGGTGATTGAATCTAATTCTGAACTTGAAGAAATAGTTATTCGAAAAGTTAAAAGAGAGTTTTTTTCTTGCAATAGAAATATTAACCTTTTCCGGTAAATATACTTGTCTAATTTACCACTACTGTGTACAACCCTAATTAGTACACTTCTCTTATATAGCTTATTAGCATTTGACTTCCTCACATATTCCCTAATTGAGAAAGATACAACAATTAAAATACTATATTGAATGATAAGATGAGGTTCGTTTAGTTAGATAATATATAAATTGCTTTGCAATTTTATTAATTCAAACGGTTGAATATAAAATGAATATTGTTTTGTATAATATGAGTAAAGAATTTTTACCTGAGATTCTTTATATAAAAAATCTTCCTTATAGTAATTTCAGGTAAGTGCTGGGAGAGTGAAGTAATGTGGGAAGGATTTAATCTTAAGAAAAATATTGTTGGTTAGAATAAGTATAAGTTTAAATTTTATATTGGATGAAAATGATAAGTTTGAACATTTTATAAGATAAAAAATTTATAAATATACTGTTTTAATGTTTTGAGTTAAAGGTGATATGAATTGAATTTAAGTCTCACTGATTTTGATATTATGTTTCTTTAATAAATGTTTTTCAAAAGACCTATCACACATTTTATGTAAATATGGTATCGAGAGATAAACATTACAATTTTTTTAATTCGTTTGCTTGATTGATTAGTTTACTCAAAGTTTTAAGATTACACTAAAAACAACTAAAATAAAAAAGCATATGACACAAGGAATCTCATTTCTGCCACGCGCATCTTCTTTGGTATACCCTTTCCATTCTAAGAAATTTAAAATAAACACGAAAGAACCTCCGTTGTCTTATTCTCCTTCTTCACCCTGCTTCTATTGTCTTTCTCTTCATCCTTAATTTGTCAACACATTGTGCCACTAATTATATCTTTACTTTAATACATTCAACTCTGCTAAACTATAAGAGGTATGCATATCTTGGCTCCTCAACTATCACCTTATCTTATTTCCCTTAAATTAACCATGTCTATGTGTACTATACCAATTAATAATAATCCTAGCTTTCCCTCTTAAATTGAAAAATTGCCAAAGCATTTACTTTCAACTTGAAAATGACATGTGTGATGTATCACTAGTCAACTATTACTTATGATATACTTCTTTTATCTCTTTCCAAACTTAATGAAATCACTAGTGTAAAAAGGTTTTTAAAATGATTTAATATGTTTCGTTCTTTTTTAAAAAAAAAAAGTCATTTCCATCATTTTTGAAATTTTTATATAACTATAAATTTTAGTTTTAAAATAATTGAAGTTTATATTAGTACATGCTTCGATTTTTTTAAAGAATCGAGACCTATTCATCTACTGGGTTAAAATTGCAATTTTACTAAAGTTTTTTCATTTGCATCGCTACATCAGTTCTCTACTACAAGAGCCATTTTATTCCATTCTTAGTCACCAAACACAAACTACATTGTTTCTTTTGTTGTTATTTATCCACTCTTCTTCTTTCCCTTCCTCGTGGCCAATGCGAAGTATGTCGCCACGTTGTCACTACTCCATCCCTTTTCTTCTCATTTCGAAAATGGTTAGAAGTTTGTTATTTCATCTTATTTTCTTTTGTTTCATATTTCTTTTTTTCTAATGCAATATTTTATTTAATTTCTTTTATTTAATGTGGAGGAGAAAAATGTAATAGTGACTTTGTTGATCGAGAATATGATGGTTCTATAATAAAAAAATACATAAAAATGTGAAAAAAATAATTTTATTTTTTAAAAAAATATAAAAATAGACTTCGGTTAAAAAAAACCCAAACATAAAATAAATAATAGACTTTAAATAAACCGAACTTAAAATTATATAGGTTAAAAAGTCGATTTTTTTTAAAAATAACAGCAAGTGAATATACATACCATTAGAAATGAAAAAAAAAGGGAAAACAGTTGCTTTTGGCTTGATAATGATATGTACATTGTGTGTCAGGAAAATGTATACTGAAATCTATCCTAATCAGTGTTCCTTTTGACAGCTTTGACATATTCTCCTCTCAGTTTCTGGTTTTCTTCATGTGGTGCATTGAACCCGGTCAGTGTAGAACAGAGAAAGAAATTTTCAGCATAACAGGAAAATTTTCGTACGTATTGTATAACCCCTCTTCAAAAAACTGCAAGTTCGTTTATACACGAATCCAGATTTTGCTTTCCATTTCAACTTCGTTCATTCATGTTAGAATATCTCAGATTTCAAGAAATTGTCCAAGAGAAGAAGGCTTATAGACACCAGGTAGAGTGCTGATACCCATTATCGATAACCAAGTAAGTAGATATGTCTGCCTAAAACTTTCAAACCCTAAAACTTTCAAACCAGGGATTAAGAAATAAATTAATATCTTTAATTTCTAAACATCAATTAAAAACATTTGTTCTTACCCAAAAAACTCTAAATTAGTTACCTCAAATCTTATAAAAGATAATGGTTTAATACACCATTTTGTCCCTACTTTTTGGGATTTGGTTCAAAGTGATCCTACTTTTTAAAAAAGTTCAATAAAATCCCATATTTCGTTAAAAGATGTTCAATCAGGTCCTTTTCGCTGACACCGTTAAAAACCTAACGGTGCAAATACCACCGTGGCCAAATCTAAGTGAGCTGTGAAGTTCTATGAATACGTGGCACGTTGTACTGTGTAAATATTTTAGAAAAATTAAGATGACGTAAGGTAGGTGATAGGTTTAAGGCTGGGTTAAAGAAAATTATCCTTTTTCTAAGACCGATTTCGCCATTTCTGGGTTCAACATTGTGCTGAAAGTGGTGTTGTAATTAGGGTTGGTTGTTGATTCCTTGAAGGAGGTGAAATTGGAATAGCGTATGTGAGGTAAGTGGTCGTAATCTAAGCCTAATTACTTGATATTATTATTGTTGTATTTGGGGGTTAGGGTTTAATTATATTTTGTGCCTTAAATATTGTATGTTGAATTGTTTTGTAATATGTTGTTTATTGTGTTTTAAATATGATTATAGTTATCGATTCTTGGATGATTGAAGATAGTGAGTAAGATTGTCGGCTTTTGGGGTTGATAGTGTGTCGATCATGTTGTGGAAATAATTTACTAGTGATGATGGCGGTGAGGCAGGGGAGATCGACGTGGTTTTCCGTGACTTGTTCGGCGGTGGATTTGGAGCCGAAGCCGCTTGGACCGGCGGAGCCGAGAAGGTATCTAAGTGTGTCGATCATGTTTAGTATTGAGAAATGAAATATATGAAGGGTTGGAGTGAATGTTTGAGTGGATGTTACTCTTGTCTTGACTGAGCGACCGAAGAGTTTTGAGAGTGATATGAGAGTATAATATTGGGGAAATTAAATAAAATTCTTGTTGTGATTCTTCTTATTATTCTGGTTGTGATTGTTTTTCTGATGATATAGAAAAAGGAGGGGTTGAGGACTTGACTTGGGTTGTACTGTAAAAAATGGTGTTACTTTTTTTCACTGTCAAGTTTTGCAGATGCTACAACTGCAATATACATCTCTGCATTAATTTCAATGAAAGGCTCTGAGAGAGAAAGAGGGAAACGAAAGAGGAAATGATGACCTTACGTCATCTTAATTTTTTTAAAATATTTACACATTGCAATGACACATATTTATAAAACTTCACAACTCATTTAGGTTTGGCCATGGTGGCATTTGTACCATTAGTTTTTTAACAGCGTGAGCGAAAAGGACCATAATGAACATTTTTTAACGAAATATAGGACTTTACTGAACTTTTTTAAAAGGTATGATCATTTTGAACCAAACCCATAAAAGTAGGGACCAAATGATGTATTAAACCAAAGATAATTGTACCGTGTAGCCCGGACGGCCACACAAACACATCGACATCAAGTCAGACCAGACGTCTTCAAAAAATAGGAACATAAAGTTATTGAACACAACAGAATCAACGAGTACGACCAGACGACGTGCGATACCGGTCAAACAATCAAATTTCCATACAAAGATTAAGATAATCGGTGATTAGAGGTATTGGACGGAGATTGAGTTGTGATTAAGATCTCACTAATCTCAAGTTCATGCCGAAAACTATAAATACAGTTCAAAGGTAAGACGTGGGTGTTCGCATTTACTGTACATTTATTAGTTACATTGAAATTTCGTATGGACAGTCAACTGACTTAAGCATCAGAGAATCTTTGGCAGGTACACCTCCAGACAGTGGAGCGGAGGAGACTAGAAAAACAGTTACTGAACGACGTTCTACGAGAAATTGTGTAAATGTTAACAACTCGACCCTGCACCCCGAAATAATAATTAATAATCATACAATATGTTTGAGTTGTTCACTAAAAAAACAAAATATAAAATATCTTTAATAACGTATTTAGATTTAAAATTCTCTGACCGACCCAAATAAGATCCCATAAATACAACATATTAGTTCATCATTACAATCCAAACCCAAAAGGAAAAGTATAAATACAAGATTAACCTGTAACACATGTATTAGTTCTTCTATATACATTTAGTTTACTTGTAACTTTTACCTTTTAATTACTTACTTAGTCTTGAACATAATATTTTAAACCTCATGCTAACTTACTCTCATCACAATACTTAAGAAAGCACGAATACCTAAAACTTTTAAATAAAAAATTAAGAAAAAGAAAATGTCATTAACATGTAAACATAAGTTAGAACATTATTAATCATCATCGCACTTCAAGTCTAAAAGAAAATGTACAATGCAATAAGGTTAACACATAACACGAGTATTAATTCATTAATACAAATTTAATAATTGCAATTACAATCCTCACTATCTTTCCATACAATCCTAAACAATAAGATGACAAAATGTTGAGAAAGTACAATGAATTAGAATACAATAATGTCTTCTAATTATATATACATAATATTTGTTAATTGTGTTGGAAATAGAAAAGTAATTTCTTCCTATGAAAGATCTAATAATAAGTAGTTAATAAAAATATCATTATTCAATGTGTAATTTTTTTAATAAAACTTGCAGTTTTTATATAATTTGTTTTACAAAAACTATAATGTAATATGATTAATTAAAAATCCAATGTGGAATAATTTATAATTAGTTAATTGTCTAAAGATTTACACTAACCATGAGAATTAAACTGAGACTTAAGAGTTTGGATTAAACGTTTACCAAAGAAAGTTGGGACATAGGTTCAAGCATTATTGGATATTACAAAAAGCAAATACGATAATTGTAAAACATTGTTCTTTGTGCATCATATTTGTGTGCTTTATTTTGGATGATATAAAAATTGCAGTATCCTTTTTATTTGTCGCCAGGCATGGTGGTTGGAAGAAGTTACAGGGTTGAAAAGGCTTCACAAATTTGAACACGCAATAGGGTGTGAATCAATTAGAAGCTTACGCGTGCGAATTTTGGATAAAATAAGTGGTCAATGCAAGTCCACAGGAGACAAAGATAATGACAAACATTTTGTCTTTAGATTACATCTACATGAATACCACACTCTCAATTCCCTGTCCTAATTTTTTTTCTCTTTAATAAAACACTATTTTTATTTGTTCGTTAAATTTTTTTTGTAACGTTTTTATTATTGGGTTAAATTTGTTTAAAATGTTAAATTTATTACTTCACAACTCTTTTCTTACTTCCTAGTTTTTATTATATTTTAATCAATAAACTCCCCAATTTGAAAATTTACTATTAATTATCCTATAAGTAAGACTTTTTAACTGTCTTAAGGATACTAGTTAATCTTTCAAAATAAACAGCGAGTCTTTTATGAAAAAAAATCAAATTTAAGCATATATCAAAATTTAAGACTATAAGATTGTATATGCTTTTATTAATAAAAAAAAATAGTTTTTACAAAACTTATTAATTTTTCAGTAAAAAAAGTTGTTTTGACCTTAATATTTTGAGGTCCGTTAATTGCTAACGTGCTAATCAAATAAGTTAAGAAAGTAACATATGCTAGTCTCTTTAGGATAATGCCAAAGTATACATACCAAAATTCTTATTTAAATCCTTAAAATAAATATTATGGATTATTTTAAAATAAATTTTAAGGATGAAAATATTTATTTCATGTTTTAGAAATGTTATCATCCTAAGTTTATTGATTAACATTGTTACGGTCAATCACTGTAGATATGAGATATTATACGTTTTTAAGTGTAAAATTCTATTATAATTTTATTTTTTAGAGATATCTTATAAGAATGAAAGAAAAAAATATATTTAAATTATTTTAAGTTTCGATTTTTAAACCATGTAAAACTACTTAGTAAGATAGGAACAAGAAAGATTAAATATTTTTAGAAAAACAAGAAAAGAAAGTGATGAATAGAGGTAGTACTAACAAGCCTCCAAACCACAAAGTAGGGAACTTGAAATATATGAGTTAGTTTGGATGGTAGCATAGAAGAAATTATATAAGAACTTAATTAGAACATCAAAGAATGGAAGATGAAAAAAAGTTATGAATATTGAAAAAGAAGAGAATATGATAACTTTCCACATTCCTCGCAAGTTCAGTTCAATTCCACTATCTAGGTATAGCTTTAAGCTAGTAAGTAGTTCACCCACATCACAACGTGTTGTTAGGATAGTGATGGAGAAAACTTACACAAGGAAGGACAGACAAAGAACACATGCTTTCATTTCTTGTCTTGCATTCAGAATTTCAAATATTCTATATAAAAGGTCGACTACATTGTGGCCACACCTTATTCATTTTTTTTTTCTTTTTATAACTATTCATGAAAAAAATACTCAAGTATTTATATTTTTCTTAAGACACTAAAGTGAGTCAGAGAAAATTTGAAGATTTGTTGCCCATTGGTGTCTTTGGACCATGAAGGAGTTGTGATGATAAATTTTAGGTTTAAATACCCTCTTTTCTTATATAGTTTCTTCTAAAAAGTATATTATAAATATAGTCTTTTTAGTTTTAAAACTAAATTATTTTGATCTATTACTAATTTGTTATCAAATTGCTAGCTTAAAATGTCAGGTGTTCCCAAATAACATCATATTACATAATATATCAATAATAAAGTTTAACAAATCACTTGTTATCTTAACAAATGATTATATAAAATATTATTATTATTATTATTATTATTATTATTATATATATATATATATATATATATATATATAAATAATAATGAACAAAAAATAATAATTTTAAAAATTGGGAAGATTAAATGTTAAGAAAAAGTAAAGCAGAATTTTTTAGAAAGTATGACTTGAACTATATTTAAATATAATATTATCAGAGGTTAGATTTGAAGAAAGTATTGAATTAAAATAAATTAGTTGTAATTGTGACCTAATTATATTGCTTTGACTTATTCATATTAATTTAAGAATCTCAATTTGTTTTTTTTAAATGGTCTCAATTGGATCCTAAATTTTGTAAATGAATAATAATTAAGCTCTTTTATCATTCTTGATTAATTTTAGTGGTTGATGTGTTTTATGATGATAATTTAAACGTGGAGTGAATTATGATATGCAATTCTCCACCTAAATCAGAATTCTGATGCATAGGGAATTCTTGTGCCGCGAGGATGTGGAGAAGGTTTTCTAGTGGCTCCTGGTTCTATCACGATGACGCATTGCATACTGGGTTTTGTGGTTTTTCCTTTTTGCATGTTGAAGAAGCTAATGAAGGCAGTGTGCGAGGTTTCCTAGAGAAGATGAGGTTCAGGTGAAGCTCACGAGAACACGATTTCTTGCTGGTTTTGATTTACAGATGATTCGCTATTGTGGCATGATGAAGAAGACATGGTGGCACGATTAAGCTCCCTATGAAGGACGATTGCGCAAGGATTTCAGACTAGGGTTTCATTTTCTTTGCAGTTGGAGCGCGATTTGGGTTTTGTCGGTGATTAACTACGAGGTTGATGGTTTTGAGGTGAGGAGCTTGCGGATTCGAGATTTTAAGGTTTCAATTTGTGTTTTTTTGGGTTTTTCTAGTTTTGGGTTATCTATGATTGCAGGTGCGTGATGGAACTAGATGCTCCATAACCGCTGTGGTTGTGCGATTTGGGTGGCGCCATTCTCGCGATTTGGTTTTTGCAGGTTCGCAAAGAAGATGATTCACGATGGAAGAGGAACGAAGACACGAGACCGTAGTGGTGCTTCTCTGGTTCACGTCTTGGTTGTGATTTGGGGCTTTTCACAATCTGAGTTCTCTGGTTTTCGGTCTTCCTGGAGGTGCGATCATGGTGTAGTGTCGCGAGTTCTGCTATTAGGGTTTCGTCATGACGGCTGAACAACAACCTGTTGTGTGTGATGAAGTTGATGGATGTGCGACGCGTGAAAGATGTTGCTCGCGGTGGTGATTGGAACAAACATGGTGGAGTCGTGGTGGTCCAATGGAGATGACGACATCGTGAGATTTGCAATGGTGCAATGAAAAAGATGAGTGCTTGTAGTGTTATTAATTGCACATCATAATTTAAATTTTATTTTTATGTAATAAAATAATTCGGATCTGTATGTCTAATATACAGTAGATTAACAAGTTTTGATATTGATTTTTACCACATAATGAAAATATCTTGATTGTTAATAATTTACAAATTTAAAAATCAATTAAAATCGAATTGAGATTTCTAAACAGTTTAAACCATATTTTTATCATAAATAATTTATATAAATTTGATTTGGTGGAGTTGGGTAATAATGTTAGATTTGATTCTAGTTCATTGAATTCAATCCGGAAAGAAAACGTCTTTAAACGTGTAAAAAGCTCAGAGAAAGTATCACTGTAGTGTAGATATTATAAAAGCGTCGTTAAAAATTCAAGTGAAATCAGCATAAGAACCTTTTGGAATAAATTTTGAAGTTAAGTAATTAATATTGAATTTAAGAATGTTTATAAAATTTTTAGAAATCCAAAAATGATAAGAATAGTAAAGAATTTGTGTAATCCGTGTCTATTGAGTTTTTTCTTTTACTTATATAGTCATGATTTCTTCTATTTCTTTCTAGGTCATCAATATTTTTTGAGATATATTACTTTTATTTGTTAATTCGATGGAAATCATATTGGATATTTTGATAGTTTATTATCTTTATAATAACACAATCATTTTCTTGTATCTTTGGTTACAAATATTGGAAAGTTAAGTGCGCAAGGTCCATTATTGTAATATTGATGAAGTTTTAATTAATACGTGAAACTTTATGCATATTATCACTAAATCCTGTATAATATACTACCATATTATAACTTTTAATTTAATTTCTTTTCAACTCGAGTTGTAATCTGACGTCTCTTCCCAGCTGAAGGAATACGTAATAGTTGCCCACGTCAAAAATAATAATGTTTCACCAAAAGATTAGGTTCAAGACAGTAGAAAAGTGTATATATAAACTTTCCTTGAAAATTCAGAAAATTTCAAATTACCCGATATAAAAGAAAATGGAAAAGAGAATGCTATCTTTCCGGATAAAAATAAAAACTGAATAAATTAAGTAAACAATTATATCGCTTAAAAGAACACGAAATTAAGAATGATTATAGGTCAACAACTTTTTCTTTTTGATAATAAATTATATATCATTATTGGTCTGTATATTTGGACAAACTAATAACAAGCTATTACATAAACAGTTAACAAAAAATTGTTAAAAAAATGTTTGCATTAAAAATATGATGTTATTGCTATTATTATATCTTAAGATAATAATACTTTGATAATATCTTTTTCTATAATATTTTAATATTATCTACGTATCATTTTGTGATTGATCTAAAATTATTTTACAATCAATAACAATAATTATAAACATTAACATGAATTAATAATCGAATAACATATAAATAATATTAAAATATTATAAAAAAATATTATCAAAATATCATTATCGTACTTATTATCTAAACAATAGAAAAGACAACCTTACCTTTTATCACGTGTTTGGCACTTGTCTAGTAGTACTGTAGCACATGTTGTCCATGTTGCCCTTCCTGCAATAAAGATCCTTTTGGGAAACACAAAAGAACAAAGCTCTCTGTTCTCTCTTTTGCTTTCTTTCCAAATGCCTTGGGAAAATATATATGTGTTGGATCTATCCTTTTTCAGTTGGTTTAATTAATTTTCTTTATTATTTTTAGAAATGGTAAGTGGATCTTTTATTATTTTAGTTTTAATTTGGTTTTATTTATGAAAAATTATACAATTAATTTTTTCATTATAAATAATTTTAATAAAAGTTTTACGTATTAATTGGTATTTTTTTTAATTTGTAAATTTTATTTTAATGTTTTAATGTTTTTTAAAGTGATGTTACGTAGTATTGTCACTGTGTCAAAGACTTGATTTAGTTCTTATATTTATTTTTTTAATTAATTTATTTTCATATTTTTTTGTTAAAATGAAATAATGTTTGACTTTAGAATCTTAATTTAGTATTTATATTTATTTTTTAAAATTATTTAATAAAATGGAGAATGTTGTTTCTTTTTAAATTAAAACAAATTTATATTCTTTTACAAATGTTAAGTTGATATTTTTATTAAATTTATATTTATATTAAATATTTATAGAATTATATTTAAACTAATCTAACATTTTTATAAATATTTTTATTAATTAAAAAAATTATTTATCTATATTTATTTAATTAATAATTATATATGTAAATTCTTATATGTAATTTTTATCTATATTAATAAATTTGATAATTTTAACCTACTTAATCTATTTTAGCCAAAATTGGAATAAAACCTTAATAAAAACTTGTTTAAAAGTAATTTATTAAATAAAATCCATTAATATAATTAAAGATAGTTTAAAAGTATTTTTTTGAGATATTTAATAAAAATGTCAATTTTAACAAAAATAACTTCATAAAATTTATAAAACAAAAATAAATTTGATTCAATTTAAAAAGAAAACATTATTTCATTTATAAAAATAGGACTAAATAAAATATTAAAAATATAAATATAATGATTAAATTGAGACCCTATCACATTATACTCTCCCATCACACTAATAAATATCACGTGACAAAAAAGGTAAAAAAAATTTAAAAATCATAAATTAAAACGTAATTTTTCTTTAAAACAATTTTTATAACATTAGCACAAATAACCTAATTTATAAATCAAAACTAAATTGAAACTAAAAGAATTTGTAGACGAAAACTAAAATAAAAAAGTAATTAAACCTTTTTATTTTCTTCAATCTCTCAAAATTTTCTTATATTTTTTGGTATAATATACATAATATACATTTGAAAACACATATTTTTCATATCGCAGCAATATTACTGCAAAGTCGTTTTTTTAAATCTTTTTCCAATTTTCTTTGTTGTTTAAAGAAATTATATGCATAAAAAATCTCAAATATAAAAACCCAAGGCTAATTGCACATCATTCTTTATGAAGGAAATATGCTTATGGGCTGATGGTTTTGATGCATCATATATGATAATCTTTTTCTTTATGAATTGCTTATTTGAGAAAGGTTTTATAACTGTTACCACTTATATGCAAACATGTCCAACATTATCAATTAGTTTATCTTGCAATATTAATCCATTTTGTATTCATTATGGTTACCCCTTCCCCTTCTGCAAATTATTGAATAAGAAGGAAAAAAGTTGCGTGAGATTCATGATTATTTATTGGACACACAAACATACATAAATGGGATGAAAGTGTAAACAATAAAATAAAATTAATAGTACGAAGAATATTTATTGTTAATTTTTTTCATATTTTGTAGCGAATATTTATAAAAAAAATACAATGAATAATCATTTTAACAATAATTTAATATGTAAGTAAATAATAATAATAATAATATTATGTATAATATAATTAATCATATCAAATTTATAATTAATTTTTTTTAAATACTTGTTATTCTTTATAGTCATTAATTAAAGAGATGGTTTTTTTAATAATTATAATGTAAATATTTTATTTATATATACTTTTATGTTATAATAAAATAAATAATAAAAATAATAAATAAAAAAGAAATAATCAAATATTTTTCTTAATATATGTTTATATATTATAAAAAAGAAAAAATATGTTTCTGGTCCAAGTACTACGTAAAATTGAAAATGGTTCTTAGTTGAAATTTTGACACCGTTTGGTCTGTGTAATTTCAAGTATTGATTTTGATCTTATTTTTCAATGTCGTTAAAGTTTATCATATGTAATATCCTAAAAATATAGCTTAAACTATATAAAGGAGTTAACATACAATAATATGATATGACAGTTTAAGGATTTACAAAAATGAGTTCTAGATAATCTAAAATACTAAAATATTTAATACTTTACATTAAAACACAAAGTCTAATGCAAAATAAGATAACAGACCAAACGGTTTCAAAACTATAAACTCAAACCGAACAGCTCTACAGAATAATACTAATCCTCCTTACTGAACGATCCTACGCTTCAGCTTCAAGATTCTCTCCTTCCAGAGCTTCTTCTAATGAACTCGCGTCCCCTTCTGCTTACATCCACAGGATGATTATTGCAAAAGGAAGTATGACCGAACGGACAAACAAAGACAAGACAGGAGAGTAGGGTAAGCTTGAGTAATTTAATTAATCATATTAATATAAACTAATTCATTCACAACCAAAACATACCATCATCATACATATACATCCAAGCAAATACCGAACACATAAAATACAATAACCAACCACTTTTACTCTGACTGTCGGGTCTGTATGAATTATGTAGCTACGACGTTTTAGCACCCGGATGGTGTAGTAGCTGGGATGCCCTCAACAGCTGCCACCCAAGGTTAGTCCGTTATACCTCGCCCAAGTTCACCTTATGGACTAGGACCTCCTGCCATTCTCACGCATGAGTTACTATTCTCTACTTGAGAATGAGTAATCACAGAATATCAAGATAAACGCCAACTAAGTATAACCACATTCATACTTTACCATTTCAATAACCAATTACGAGATATTCTTCCCTAGAATACTCCTTCATATCCATACTATTCAATTCATGCCACACTTTAAATGCCATCATACTTAGCCATCAATGCAATAAAACCGAACAATAAAATATGATCCCATCCTTGAACAAAACCTAAAGAGATAACATCATTCATAAAAACAAAACCTATACTCAGGCTAAACACTTTAGTTGAACCGAATATTTATTGTGAGACTGCACGTTTTCTCGCTACTTAAAAGCTATGACCGAACAGTCTTTACTAGACAGAACCCAAAGAATTGACTGAATACTATATAATACTTTATAATTAAGCATGACCGAACACTAAAAGCTTTTAACTAAAACCTAAGAGCTTAGACCGAACTTTACGAGCTTAGGCCAAACACTATTGAAGTATGCCGAACACTCTTAGTTTCAAATACAATCACATAATTAGGTAATGTGACGAGACCGAGTGTTAGTACAAGACTGAGCACTACTGAGACTGAGCGCTAGTACAAGATTGAGCACTACTGAACTTATACAAAATGAATAAAATAGATTCTACCGTACAACTAAGAAACACTTATTTACAACTGAGGATAAATATAGTATCTAACACTTAAGTTATATTGGGTACCTTAACTAGGTTGATTACTAAGTAGAAATTGGAAACTATCCTTAGACCGAACGCTTATTTACAAGTATACTAATAGAAAACCGATTGGTCATTAACTGAAATTCTCTACAGAAGAAGAATCCAGTCCAGACCGAATGCCCAATGGAAAATCGAACGGTCACGAATGACTCTCGACGACAATTACAGAATTACACAGAATGTTGCAGATTCAAGATCAAACCTTATTCCTACCCAGTTCACATCATTTATAAATCATCAAAAAATACAACAATTCAATATTCACTATCAACCAAATAACCAAACATAACATCATTCAAACATGCAACCATTCAAAATCAGAGAATCATAATTAAATTACAAGCTTCCCTTACCTCGAACCCAAAAGACTTCTATGCTTCTACAATATTGCCTATACCACCAGTAACCTTTATAACCTCCTACAACTTCTGATCTGTGAACATGAACCAATCGTAAAACCAAAGACAGAAGATAGATTCAGAGAGGGAGTTTAATGAATACATGTAAGCTAAATAGTGCTTGCATGTAACATAAAATACATAAATCCTAAAAGGACGAAGGGGTTTAACTTACCAACTCCAAACAACAACTTGACCGGTTTAAAAGAGAGAGCTTGGCACCAAGAATATTTAGATGTTGCCTAGATGATGATGGGAGAAAAGAAAAGGTAAGAATTTGTAGAAAGAAGAAGAAGATTGTAGAGAGAAGGAGGAGAAAATGAAGAACTCAGAAGTTTTGGAGGAGAAGGTGCATGTAGAAAAAGTGGCACGAAAATCTGAAAATTTGATTTATATACCACCGTCAAAAACTGATCGGTCATTCTGCTGCCCACACCTGTCTTCCACTTTCTTTATTTCAAAACCCTTGCACCTACACCTGGCTTCCACTAACACAGAAATTTAAGGATTCTAACAGCATACGTGACAAATAATGTTTCAATTCAACATTAGATATGTGGACACGTATCTAACACATGTTCTTTCATTTCTTTTCTTTTCTTTTTTTAAAAAAACAACCTTTACACAAAACAAGGCATATAGTGTTAGGAGATTTGACACAAAACGACATTATGAAATTGAAGGGAAATGATGAACATTGTGAATCAATTTTATTGATGAACACCATCTTTGGAATCCTTTGACAAAGAGTTTTAAGGAATGTGTGGTGAAATCCAAGGATTCTATTGAAATGTGATTTGTTTGTTAAATGAAAAGATTGAGGTCTAGGGTGTACATCACGAATAGAGGTGGAAAGGAATTTTGGAGATTAGGGATTTATGTTGTTGTACCTTTTGAAATATAAAAAAGAGTTGTGGATCCAAGTGTTCGACGTCGTCATCCTCATCTTCGTAATTGGGATGTTCACAATTAGATTGAGTTGTGGATCCAAGTGTTCGAAAAGATTATTGTTTTTGAAAGCCACTAAATTGTCATCCTACAATACACTAAGAAACCATCTTAGCTCTTTGTACATTCATTTTCCATCACAACAAACACAAGAGGAAAATATTGGTTATTTGGTGTCTTGTAACCACCACTAACAATTGGCCTCCATAACTGTTTTTGATGTGGCATCCATCAACACATGAAAAGTCTACAACCATTTTTAGACCTTGCTTTCACCCATCGAGACATATATAAGATGCCTCAAAACTTGGCTATATTGTGGGTTGTGGTTGATTAACTTTAATCTTGCATGTTGTTCCAGCACACACTCTTCTCTACTCTGCTAGATAGTCTTAATGCAATGTATATTGTCTCTCTTATCCCCTTTAGAATGTTGATGGCCATTTGTTTTACTTTCAACACCCTCCTTTTTGTGATTCCAAACCTATATGACTTATTTATGTCATCAATTATCTTATTTGCAGTCATGTTTCCAACATTTCTAAAGTTTTCCACTACAACTTTTGAGACCCAATCCTTGTTTACATTTTGATTCCTAAAAACCCTACCACAATTATGTATATCAACTAAGGTTTTCATCCCAAAATTTACGACTTCCTTCAACTTTACTACATAAAATAAAAAATCCACAGTTCCTCTTACAAACAACCCTGACTCTAATGTCATCATTCTTAATTAACATAATCTCTATGTCATTTATTACTGAATAATCCTTAAGAGTTTTTTAAACTCCTTCAACGAACAAAACTCCATCCCCAATTTGAATTTGAAGTTTATTCTCATATCTTCATATTTAAACATTGGATACATGTTCACACCCTCCCCTTCATAGTCCACATCACTGTCTAATTCATCAGCATTGTATATGGCATCGATTTCATGATTGTCACCATTTTGTTATGTGTTAAAAGATCAACATCTGCATTGGCTGAAGCCTTCATTTTTCTCCCTCTTTTACCTATCTTTTTCCACCTTTCAAGCACATCTCTTTTGTCCTTGCATGATTTACCATCCTTTCCAAAAGCATCATTATCATCTCTATGTCATTTTTATTCACTTTCATCCAACCCTTCCTCTTCAAATTCAACATCATTATCCACATCCACACCAGAAACCCCCTTCTCAGCATCCCCTAGCTTCAGCCTCCACCGCCTTATCATTCACATCAACAACCTCTACCACCTCATTCATTAACATCAGCCGCCTTAACCTCAGCCTCATTACCTTCAACCTGTATACCTTCATCATTAACATGAGCAACCCCCTCTCCACCGTCAACTCCACTTTGCAACCATTCAATAAAATCAATTGTACTAACCACATGTTTAACATAAATCTCCACCTCCTTTTTCTTATATATTTTCGACATATTCAGACAATTGTAGTGCTAAAGAAAATTATTTCATTAAGAAAAGGAAACAACACATGTCAACATCTCTCATGTTGAATTGGAACGCCGCTTGTCATGTAGGATAAACTTTAACATCGTTAAAAAATAGGGACCAAAACCAATAATTTTGAATGTACAAGGACTAAACGGTGTCAAAATTTCGACAAAGGACCATTTCCAATTTTACGTGTAATACTTCAGGGACGAAAAATATATTTTTTCCTATAAAAAATGATAATTAGCATAAAAAATTAAAATAATAAATAACATAAAATAAATTATTTATGTTTATCCAATAGTTAAATATTTAAATTAAAAAAAATAAGAATTCTTTCATAAGAAAATAATATTAAGAAAAAATAATCAAAATTTAAGTCAATCATATGTCAAAACAATAAGTTATTTTTAGCTTAGATTCCCTCTTATCTTAACATTTAACACATTTCAAGTAGAAGATGACACAAACTTGACATGTCACTAACCTAAAATTTGATATGTGACTCTTCCCAATGGTATTAGTGCTAATTTAACCTAAGGTCCATATTGAGTTTTTTTTATACAAAAATAGGAATTGAAATGAGTTTTTTTCTTTAAAAAAACAAAGACTAAAATATAGGAGCAAAACGAATGAAAGATGTAAATATAGGAATCAAATTACTAATTAAACATTTTTTTTCTTTCTTCACATTTCATTATTAATAAGTACAGACAAATATTAAAAATTTATCGCTTTGTCTACTTAGTCAACACACATAATGAAACGAAATATTAAAGTCAGGGTGTGAAATTGAGTTAATCTAGTTTACACAATTTAGTTCACCATGAGTTGAACTAAAAATGAGTTAGTTCAATTTGGTTCACTTTTTAGCCAACAATTTTAACCACCATGGGTTAGTGAGTTAGTAAGTTGACTCACTTCAGGATATTTTATTCTTTTAATTTATACATTGATTGTTAAAAATCCTTCAACAACTATATGAGTCCAATTTATAATATATAAATGGATTAAAACTTTAACTTATAATTTAGTTCAGTTTTACACTAAAATATTTTTATGTTTTATGTGTCATGTATTTTTATCATATTTAATTTTCATCTTAACTTTTTTATATTTTTTATTTAAATTTAATAGTAAATATAATTAATTACTTTAAACAACCCATTAAATAAAAAAAGTAGTTTTATAATTTATTTAATTTAATCTTTTTAAATAATTAAATCTAATACCAACTTTTCACTTTTTCTATTAAATTTTTTCTTTCATTTTCTGAATTTAAACAATTTTATTCTTGAGGTACGTGTTTTCTTCGTTTCTTTAGTTTCTCATTCTCACACTAAAGTCCAAACAAACCAACTACATGTGAACGTATTGTCTTTAACACTTGAAGTTAAAGAATGATAATGTTGATAAAATATTTCTGTTGATATTTAATTTGACTCTTTCACATTTTCCCCCTTATTTATTTCTAGATTTATTTTAGTTATACAATTTTAGAATTTAATATAAAGAAAAAAATGCCTACAATGGCACCTGCTTGCAATTTTAACTCAGCCTGGGAGCAATTTGGAAGTCGTCTTCAACATCTTCACAAACTAAACAGATATTTCCACCATTTTGCTTATAAATAGAAGGTAATCTTGAACTGTTTGTTGTGTCTCAGTAGACATTGAACTCTTTCAAGAAGAACATCTTACTCCTCTTTGAGAGAACAAAAGAGTTATATATCTACTACTACACTTGACCATGAATAATCGACTTGAAAGCCAAATGATGCTCTTCTCTCACCAATATCCTGGTGCATTCACTGAAGTAACTCCTCCTCAACAAGGTCTCTATTCATATTACAACGCTCAACATTTTTCTACTATATATTGATTCTGTATCTTCAATATGACATATTCGACACTCTTTTAATTTAAATTAATCTTTACACGTCTTTGCACAGGCAAAGAAGCCAAGCCAAGACGCAAGAGAAATAAAAATGGTGCTGCGGCCACCCCCAAGAAGAGAAAGCTCACTGCCGAGCAAGTTAGTCTTCTCGAGAAAAATTTCTGCAGTGAACAGAAACTTGAATCTGAAAGGAAGGACCAACTCGCATTTGAGCTTGGTATGGACCCTCGACAAGTTGCGGTATGGTTTCAAAATCGACGTTTTCGTTGGAAGACCAAAAAGTTGGAGGAAGAGTACTCCAATCTTAAAAATGTTCACGAAACCACCATGCTTCAGAAGTGCCACCTTGAGACTCGGGTACTTATACCTAATTCATTTCTTTTCTACATAGCTTTTCATTACTATAGATCATTGCTCTACACTATTCTTGTACTTGAAGCAATTTGTTGAAAACAATGAAATGAGCTTTAGTAAGACCCCGTTTTGCATCTTATTGCCTTGGTAGCAGAAAACGGTCTCATCTATGTTACCTTCTTTCTCACAACAATAACTTCAATTTTTGGGCAAGTTTAGGAATGTTTCTGCTATATTTATACTTATATCTATATATCATTGTCTTTTGTTACTTTAGTTCTTAAAGTCTGCTTTATGTATTTTATTTTAAATAGTTCCCCTCCCCCACTACTAGTTTAATCACGTACTTATAACCAGTACTTTGATTTAAATCTCAAGAACAAAATATTCGAAGTTGTTGGCCACTTCATAAGTTAAAGAGTTCAAATATTTGGATAGAAAACATACTTATAACTAGTAGTATATATAATCATCTTCATTTATCAAATATTTTTAAGTGAAGACGTTTTAAAATTACCCCAGATAATAAAATAAAAATCTTGTCTAAAACTATTTAGAAAAACATTAAGGAAATTTAGTGGAGAGTTTTTTTGGAACAAGACATTGACAAATGATTTGACATGAAACACCAAAAGGCATCCTTGGTGTACAATAAAAGCCACTGTCTTTCGGCCGTGGATGAAGTACGTACAATGTTTTGTGCACTGGCATTGGGCAATGGTTAATGCGCACTTATCAGAACCCACGTGACGTGTTCAAATACATTGCATCTTGCTGGAAAAAGCAAAAACTAACAAGACGATAGATCCTTTATTTCTCAGGTTCATATTACGACATCACAGTTCACAAAAAAAAAAATAGAAATATAATGGCATTGTTCAAATATAGGTATTAAAGCTGGAGGAGCAGCTTTTGGAAGCAAAGAAGGAGATTCAGCAGTTACAAGAGCGTGATGAAAGAGCCGCAAGCAAAGATTTACTGGAAGCTGTGAACCCACCATTTCCTGAAGAGTTTAGGGTGGAAGAATATGATTATGGTGATGTTTTCTACATTCCGGAGACTCATTACATCAATGGAATGGAGTGGATTAATCTCTACATGTGAACCTCAACAACCTTAATTAGCATTTTGTCAATAGTTTGAATAATCATTTTGTATAAATATTTCAGTTATCTAATGTAAATTGTTTCATCTGCTAGCTTGCAAGATATTGTGTACAAGTCTGCCTATGATTTGGAAAGAGCATATCATTATATAAATTTTGACTTCACTTAACTAGTTGCATCTTTAGTTGTTGCATGATGACTACAAAACATTTAAACCTTTTCTTTTTTCTTTTTTTAATATACAGTGTATCAATACTATTTGAACTTAAATCATAGTCTTATTCTAGAAAATTGAAGGATTAAGAGTAGGATATAACTTACTGGCAGTCTTATTGCTGAAAGGTTAAAAGATTATACGGATATGATGAGATTTGTTTTATATGAATAATAATATAGCAAAAAGCATGAAGTACTATCAGGGTATACTGATCGAAAAGGGGGGAGAATGACTAATCTAGAAAGTTTTATACTTATCAAGACCAATGAAGAAATATAAGAACTCAGACCGAATCACATTCAAATTTGACGAAATATTCCTCCCTAGACCAATGAAAAACTTCCCTAATAATCAAGAATGAAAAAATATACTCATATAATAATTTAGGAACAAATCCAGAGAGATTAAGACCATAATTTTAGTAATTACGATTGAGAACAACCAAAAATAAGATAATAGTTAATAACATTCACAAAATAATACATAAAAAACAGGAGTAATTACTCTTAATTCAAGGGATGTAATTATGAACGCAATGAGAATCATCAATTATAAATAGTTTAAAAATCAAGAAAAGAAAAGAAACAAAAAGAAAAAAACTAGTTGTAGCTAAAAGGGTCCTCATATCGTTTGGTTAGAACAATTTGTGTGGACTGTGAGGCAGGTAAAATAAATCACGCGTCACTTTATCTAATGATGAGGGGAACACAATGTGCGCTCTTGCATAACCAAAATATATGCAAACAAAATGAGGAAATTGCATTCAAAGAAACCAAAATGCACGAGCATATCTTTAGTCAAAACTTGTTAGTACCAAATGCTCAGGAAATCGCTTAGCTATCAAAATAGAAAGCGTAGATATGGCATGAATTAATGTGACCCCATTGAATGTTGTCCTAGCCATACAACACAATATATAAGTTTTTGGTTGATGCGTACAAACGTCAATTAGCTGATAATATGGTTGCAGTCTCACGAAATATTATGCTAATATATGTTATTGCATAACCACTTATTTGTATAGGATTTTCAACACCTTTGTTGAGGCGTGTTAAGAAGAATAATGTTTCAAACATAGATGTGGTTCATAAGAGGATATGCATAAGTCACATCAAGCAAGGCGGTGACTATAATAAGGTGCTATAGGCAGGAAGACCTTGAGTCAGCATTGGCTGAATAGTTGTATTTCATAGTTAGTCCTTGGCCTTTTCACAAATAATGGGAATGGACGTTTTGGGACCATTCCCCCAATCACGAGGCCAACTACGATTTTTAGTTGTAGTTTCTTTTTATTTCACTGAATAGATCGAGGTTGAATAACTAGTAAAAATATTATGTGACATAATTCACAAGCAAGCAACTGCAACAATACATGCGCAGAACTAGAGATACAATGCGTCTTTTCATTAGTAGAGAACCCACATATAAATCAACAAACAAAAGTTAAAAAAAAAATTATTTTGTGATAAGACTAATTTAGAGTATATAAGTGGATATAAATAAGTTGATTTTGTAGGATGAGATTAGGTTCAAAGTTTATATTTATTAACATAATATCAGAGTCATGAGTTAGAGTCTATTTTAGTGAGATTTCTTGTTTGTCCGATCTATTATGTTATCCGTTATAAGGATATTTGTTGTTTGTTGGACATATTGTTTCACCCACTATTAGAAACATATCCCAGTGAGATTTCTTGTTTGTTTGGCTTATTGTGTCATTCACTATTGTGATATTTATTGTTTGTTAAGCATATTGTTTCATCCGCTATCAGCTCATTATCAGATCACCCATTAATACTTAGTTTTATGCTTGAGATATATATTTCTCGGCGTAAGGAAAATGTGATAGAAATTTCACATCGACAGATATAAAACTAATTTAGAATATATAAGTGGATGCAAACATCACCTTACAAACTAGTTTTGTGGAGTTGAATTAAACTTAAAATTTACTTCTTAATACTAAGCAAGAATATTGGGTCAATGAATTGTCTCACGCATTGTGGTCCTATCACACCAAACTACACTTAACAACCCTAAAATTTTCATATCAAAGGTTGGAGGAGTTCTTGACAAAAGCATTAAAGAAGGAAAAAGTGTGAATTTGGACATGATGTTCGAAGTATGAAAATCCCAATTGAAGGATAGGGGTGACAGAGAATAATAGAACTTAAATACTTCACAAAGGTTATCCAATGGAACTTTTATATTGTGTTTGTTTCGGATGAAATTTTGTTCATACAAACGGATTAGCAAGTGTTGAGCGTGATTACTTTTAAAGAAGTGCAACAAAATGGGAGTGCGGATTTGCAATTAACTCTTCTCCCATTACATTCTAAAAAATGAAAAGATTGCAAGAAAAAGTCATGTCATACAACGATATAACTAAATTTACTTATATAATCTCAAGCAAAGTATATTGATAGAAGTGTGACTCTTTTAATTAAGGACATTGGCTCATTCATTACGTCTCTCTCTTAAATGGAGTGACTTAACGCTTTTATATGTCAGATAAACGAAGCCTTCTTTTGTGGAATCATAAATGCTAGTTTATCTAAGGAAATCGAGTTTGACCTAATTCATAGTAAGAAGGGTAGACATTCATGGATAAAGAAAGTGGACGAAACTCAAGGTATGAAACAAAAATCATGAATGGAAAAGAAAAAGGAGAAACTAGGAGAAAGAAAAAAAAAATGAAGATGAAAGATAGCATACTTGGATAGAAAGGAATATGACATTCATCTGATCCAACCTCTACTAACATTCTTATCACTTAAAGATTGAAGATTGTGTATCAATTATGAAAAATATTTTATACATAATATAATGCAAAAAGAGAAAGGTTATTGAAGTATTTATTAGAAAAAGTGAAAGAATGATTAATATAAAAAGTTAAATTCTTACCATACTAATAAAAAAATTTAATATTTAATACTGAATCAAATCCAAACTTAAATATCCTTTTGCAAAGCCATACAAAACTCCCTCATAACGAAACAAAATTAAATACATTGATATAATAATTTAAAAATATATGGATAGATTATAAAATCTTTTTCAAGTAGTTAGCGTTAAGAACCACCAAATAAAATTAATAGGTCATAAAATTTAAAAATATACTTAAAAATAAGCAGCCATAAACTCTTAAGATATAATTACAAATTCAAAAAAAATATCCATGGTGAATAGAACCTTCAAAATTAAGAAAAGACAAAAAAAAATGTTCAATTAAAGGATCGAATATTTATCGGCGAGAACATCAAACATAACATTTTTTTATTATATGAAATAATTAGTAAAAGTAATACATTTAACTACCGAAACAACTATATATGTTTTGTGTTTAGTTTTTCAATAATGTTTTGTGAAAATTAAACATTTAGTGAAAATTAGGGATTGTTATAAAAATACTATAGGGATTTGTTTTTCAATAATGTTTTGTGTTTTGTCACACCTAGTAATCCTAGTATGATGGGACCCCTCCTTTTAGGGGAAAAGAGAAGCATAAAGTCAAAGAAAAAAAAAATCGTTTCATAGATATGCTATTGACCTACTCAGGTAGCTCTTCAGTTCATTGAATTCGAACTTCAACTTGTCACCTTATCTCTTCAATTTTTCCTCCCGGAATGAAATAATAAAGCAATTCCTTATGTGGAATGTGTTCTTTTTCAGAGTTTTCTTTTCTTGAAAAAGATGATCCTTATTGCCAAATGAAATAAATTTTTAGTTTTTGATTAAA
The DNA here is from genome assembly GCF_016808095.1 of Vigna angularis. NCBI lineage: Eukaryota > Viridiplantae > Streptophyta > Magnoliopsida > Fabales > Fabaceae > Vigna > Vigna angularis. The sequence continues at coordinate 20,446,383 of NC_068970.1, forward strand.
TTAAGTTACTTATTTTAACAGGTTCTCTATTTTAACAGGATTAAATTATTTATTTATTTGTAAAAGTTAAATCATAATTTTATAAGATTCACATGAATTTTGTTGATTTTCATCGATTCATACACCACATTGTATATTATGTCAAAAACCTTTTTATATCAGTTAAAAAATGTTTTTTACTGATTCTATAATTAGTATAAAAGTAGGGACATAAAACAATTTCAATTTTTACATGTTTTATAATATAAAAAATCACTTTTTATACTAGTTAAACACACAATCGATATAAAAAAAATAATTGAAATAGTGAAATCTTTCTTCTCCGATCTTTCAATCAGCTTTCACGTATTGACATATTCACTTGATTATTTGGTTCATCTTGTATGCATAATAAATTCAAACACTTGGTATGCCTCCTTCAACCCTTTCCTTTTAAGCCACTCCTCCACCATTCCATTATGAAAAAACATCAAATTTGTGCCACCATCAATAACTCATAACAACATTCTCCATGACAAAATCATAATAAAAAGGACTCATATTTCCATCTAGAATGTGGTGTAGATTGAAGCATGAACTTAAGATAATTGTTCCTTATACACACATAATTGGGCATTCAAAACCAAGCGGCACAGACTCCCCTCGACGAACAAGGAGGTCTTTGACGATGTCCATGTCTTGCAAAGCCATTCCCACTCTTTCAGTGTTGACAATTTTGGTAGGAGGAGCGGTGACGGTGGTGACAACAACGACCATGGCATAAAGTTTAAATCTGGATGTCGTTATGGTTGTGGGAGAAATACAAAAGGAGAGTGAAGTGGCCATGAAGGAGTGTAGTGGTGACCATTGTAGTTTTATTGGTGGAGCTATGTTACAATGTTTGCGAATGGAGCTAAGTTCTATCATATGATTTCCTTTTTATTATAAAATACACTTTTTATACGAATTATAATTAGAATTGGTATAAAAAGTCTTCTTATTTATTATAAAATTGTCATTGTGTCTACTTTCTATATAAGTTTTAATTAGAACTGGTATAAAAAGTTTTCTTATTTATTACGAAAAATTTCACCGTATCTACTTTCTATACTAGATATAAGGTTTAATAGTCAATTTTGTTCCTACTTTCGTTGACAAATCTCAAATTAGTCCCTCGTTTAAAATGGATTCTCACTTTTAAAATTTTGAGTCAAATTAGTCATTTCCGTTAAATAGAAACAAATGGCGTTAAGGGTTTGATGATTTGGCATAAGACATGTTATTTTATAGATATATTTATGCTGACGTGTTAGTAAATGGGTGCAGAGATGAAATTTAGAGGTGCACTTGATATTTTCTAGGCGAGGCCCAAGCCCTCTAGGGTTTTTTTTTTTTCAGAAATGAAGGTCTCTTCTTCACCTTCATTAGCAGCAGCTCTGCCCTCCGCGCGCGGTCGTGCCTTCTTCTGGATGACCAAAATTGTCGTCGCCGGCATCGGTCGTTGCCAGAGACACCACCAGCCACTACAGCGTTCCTCCCTCCGTGCACACTTGATGACGCCGTTGCCGCTACCATTAGGTTCCGGCGTAAAGGTAAGGGATTTCGCCACCTCTATCCCCCATTTTCTGCGTCATCCACCACAGCTTGAACCGGAAGCACGCCATGAACCTCACATCCCTCAAGGTTCCCAACGAAACCACGTGTCTACTATCTTCCTTTTTCATATCCACTCCCAGAAACATTCCTTCTACCGTGGATGTCTCCACCACGTTCTCCTGTATTCCTGTCAGAATCGTTTGCTCCTTCACCACCAACTTTCCCTCCGAAACGCGAACAACAGGTTTTATCGTCATCTCTTCAGCTCCCTCTACGCTCCTCTGCAATTAAATCAAACCAATTTTTCATATGTCCAATGGAACTGAAATGAAATTTTGAATTTAGGGGTTTTATTAATCAATACCTTGAATGACACCACTGGAAACACTCGATTAAAAAAATGTCTGCGAATTCGAAAACATGGAGATGAAAACCATTGCCGTTAGCAACATAAAAATAATGACTAGATAAATAAAATGGAACAAAAAAGACAATATTAAGATGATGATGAGGGGTTTTTACTCTTTCACAGTCAACTTCTAATTCACTAACATGGTAGCATAAATATATTTATAAAATAAGGTTTAATACCCAATTTTGTCCCCACTTTGGTTCAGAAATCTCAAGTTAGTCCCTTTTTAGAAATGTAAGTGCAATGGATCCTTACTTGTAATTATTTGAGTCTAATGAGTCCCTTCCGTTAAATAGAAGGAAACGGAGTTAGTGGGCTGATGATGTGGCAATTGTCTTTGGTGAGGTGTCAAGACGCAATTGTTTGCGTGCTTACGTGGTGTTAGGGTTCAAGAACGACCGCTTCGACTGCGTCGCCATCTCAATCCAAAACGGATTCGCAAAAGTTGGCACCATCGACGACGGGTTCGGGTTCGTGTTCGTGGCTCCAGAAACCAGTTTCCCTCGCGAAATGCTCTCGCTTATTGCTTCCTTCAACGATAACCCGTTCCGTTCCGCCTCAGTTGTCGTTTGATGGTGCTTCGTCATGCTCTGCCACGATTTGTTGAACTCGACCAAGCTCTTCGTTCCGCCGGGGGAGCCTTCCAGTTCGCGAATCAGGTCCAACGCGAATTCCGTTTTGTTGTCGGTTTCCGGAATCGGATGACCGAACTCGGAGAAGAAAACCGGTAACTGCGACGGTGAACCGCTGTAAACGGTTTGGCCCCATGATAAGAAGATCATGCGGTCCAGAAGCCCTAGGATTCGGTAACTCGGTTGGTGAATGGACATGATCACGATGCTTCTGCTCTGTGCGATTCTCTGCAAAACCTTCACCACCAAGAACGCGCTGGTGGAGTCAAGTCTCGAGGTTGGCTCGTCCAGGAACAGCAGGATAGGGTCGTGGATAATGTCGATGCCGATGGAAACTCTCTGACGCTCTCCGCCTGATACTCCGCGGTGACCTTCGTCGTCGATAACTGTTTTCGCGGCGTTCCGAAGACCTAGCTGCTCGATGAGAGCCTGGACGCGGGCGTTTTTCTTCGACTTGGAGAGCGTGCGCGGAAGTCTGAATTCCGCTGCGAACATCAAAGTCTCTTCCACGGTGAGCATCGGGAAGAGCAGGTCGTCTTGCATCACGTACGCAGAGATCACCTTCAGTAGACGCGATTCCAGCGTTTCGCCGTTCAGCGCCACCGTGCCTTTTAGACTTCCCTTGGCGATTCGGTTCGCCAGCGCGTCGATCAGTGTTGACTTTCCAGAACCGCTGGCGCCGAGTACCGCCATGATCTCGCCGTCGCCCCCAAATCCTTTTATCCTCAATTTTTAATAAAACCCAATTTCAAATTGGGGAACCCTAACACCACGTAAGCACGCAAACAATTGCGTCTTGACACCTCACCAAAGACAACTGCCACATCATCAGTCCACTAACTCCGTTTCCTTCTATTTAACGGAAGGGACTCATTAGACTCAAATAATTATAACTAAGGATCCATTGCACTTATATTTCTAAAAAGGGATTAACTTGAGATTTCCGAACCAAAGTGGGGACAAAATTGGGTATTAAACCATAAAATAACATGTTAGCACTGTTTTCTGCCAAATCATCACATCTTTAACGCCGTTTGTTTATATTTAACAGAAGGAACTAATTTGACTCAAAATTTTAAAAGTGAGAATCTATTTCAAACACTTTTAAAACGAAGGACTAAATTGAGATTTGTCAACGAAACTAGAGACAAAATTGGTTATTAAACCTAGATATAATTAGAACCTTTATAGCAAATTTTCTTCTTTATTACAAATATGTCACTGTGTCCACCTTCTATATTTGTTATAATTATATTTAGTATAAAATGTTTTACAATATAGATTACAACCCTACTTTTTATAACAGATAAATTACAAACCATATAAAAAATATTTTTAACATTAGTGAATACATCTATTAAAAATTTAACATGATGTAAACTCAATTTTCAAAATAATATATATATATATATATATATATATATATATATATATATATATATATATATATATATATATATATATATATATATATATATATATATATATGCTAATAGCACCTATCACAAACTATATTATAGTAAAACACAAACCTCGTTACATATACTTTATAAAACGTCATGTAAGAAATCCTATTAATTTCTCATCACCTAATGTTTTCATTTACTTGATCTCCGTTATTAATGAAATTTGTATATGTCATTCATGTAATGATTTTATAACCTAATACATATATTATAGTCGAACTAAATTATACTACCACCCAAGTAATTACCGTTCATATAATAAATCCCGATTTCAATTCATTCAATAAATAAAAACTAAATATTTTCCTAAAAACAAGAAAATTGTTGGAGAAGATGTTTTATGTCGTTCATAAAATACACGAACAAAATATTTTATAATTTAGTTTAGAATAAAACACAATATTTTATAACAGTTTGGAGATACAAAAAATTATATTTAATCTATTAAAAACCGAGAAAAATAAATATATCTAATTAAAATCACTATAAAGATGACTATTTATTATAAAATTAAAGGGTATAATAAATATCATTTAATAATACCTCACAAATGGCTAATACAATTTCACTTTAACTATCCAAAGTATTAAATAAAATTTATATCTTCATTAAATGATGTAGTTATTAATACCATCAATATCTCCTAAATTTCTTATTAAATTATGGAAGCGTTACAATATTGATAATTTACGAATGTATTAATCCACCACTTAATATTTACAGAAATGAAACCCATACTTAAAATTTACATGATTAAAATTGATACTTAAGAATATTTTACTTACAATATTTTCAGTATTTAAACTGAATTTAATTTTTTTCCATGTCATATTGTATTTAAGGAATTGTGTTTTTATATACCATAAATAAATGTGGTAAATTAGTTAACAAGTTCGGCGGCTTTACTTTAATGTTTTGAATGAGGTTACACGTGAAAGTTAAAAGAAAAAGGATGAAAGTGAGTAAATTAGTAAGCAAGGAATTCACTAGAATTTTGTTAATTCTTCTTATCATTTTATTCTCTATAAATCTATTTTATTTTTCTTATTAACAATTTTGGAGGATCAAAATAATATACTCAACATTTATATATTTAATTATTTCAAATATAAGGTTTGACATTACAATCAAAACACTTTATGTCATACTTTTCTTCAAATTTTTTAACATTACTTTCACCGTATAAGATTTTCATAAGTCCATAATGTTTCTTTTTCAAGTCGTACAGAGGTATATAACAAAGGTAATTCGACGTTCAAGTCAGTAATATAATTTTTTTAGCATAGTAAAATTTTAAATTCGCAATAAATGTATCATTTACATTCTTACTTCTTACTTGAGACTCATATTTATAGTTTCTAGATGAACTTATAATTAGCATAGGCTTAATCATGGCTTAATAGTCGATAAATGCACTTTACTTATAAATTTGATTATTAGAGATGTTTAAGCATTCAGATGATCGATCGGTCAGTCTCTTGATCAACCGATTGCTAAAGTAGCAAAGTTAATGTACGTTTTGACGTCTTTCAACTGTAACACATCGTTTGACTGTTTGGGTAAGCGTTGACCAAATGGTCATACGGTGCAATCATCATAACTAATAAAAAAAAATGTTAATTAATGTTATTTATCTTCATTTTTCTACGTAAATCTTAAATCAATCTTTATTTTATGCGTCTCAATTCAGTTTCTATTTTGAAAGAATTGATTCAATAAGAACTTTTTATGTTATTTTAATTCAATCCTAATTTTTTTTTAAATTAAACAAAATTCTCTTAATTTTAACGAAATTTAATTTTTATATAAATCTTTTACAAATATTTTTATTAAATATTATATTTTTAAAATACTTTTAACAATATTAATTTTATTTACATTTATATTTTGCATTGAATTTTATTTAAAATTATTTTAAAGTATTTAATAGAAAACAATTCATAATTAATTTTAACTAACAAATATGCTAAATTTGTTTATATATTGCATTTCATAAACTAAAAAAAAGTTATGAATTTTTTCAATTTGTTTAAATAATTGTATATATTAAAAATGTGTAAAATTCAATAATTTTTATACAAATATTTAAGTTGGTTTAAAAAAAATTACAAATTCAAATATAAAGTTTGAAAATAATTTTAAAAAATTAAAAAAAAAATTAAAATTTGAAAACAATTTTAGATTAAGTTCAATAAAAAATATAAATGTAAATAAACTTAATCTTATCAAAATTATTAAATAAAAATATTTGTGTAACTTTTATACAAAAATTAAATTTAATTTCAATTTGGAGAATGACACAATTACTTCATTTTAAAAAAATTGAAACCAGAAAAAAATAAAAATACAAAAATTAAATTAAGACTAAGACAATGACACCTAGCATGACGGTAGCACATGACACTACCACTACTGCACCACACTATCACTATCACATGACATAATAGCTTGACACATGACATTTTTTTTAATTAAAATAATTAAAAAAAATAAAAAATTAAAAAAAAATCATGAAGTGATATGTGTCATCTGTTCAACATTGTTACTACAATACTAACATAAATGATCTTATTGCATCAAATTTTCCAAAATATGGACAAAATTGAGACGTAGAAAAAAAAAACAACCGATTTTTTATTTTCCTACAAAAATGAGAATGAGTTATATGATTTAACCTACAACAAAATTACATAGTTTATTATTAAAATCTCTTTGGATATTTCTTAGAAAAACAACAGTTTTTGAAGTTGTATTTGTACGGATTCCATTTTAAATAAGTTATTTTAATTTATTTTCGTTGACTTATTGGATATTATCACATTTGAAGACGTTTTTCTGAATCATGTATCAGAAAAATTAATATGAAACTACTTACTTTTTATTCTTTGAATTTTAAGAAGAGGCTTCTCCAATTGAACAATAAGATCAATGCTATAATGTTTCAAACTATATGAAAAAAATTGAATTTGTGTTGTTTTCATCTTCACATATATCTTTATTACTTTTTAAAAAATAATTTTTTTTTATTCTTCGTCGATATACTTATTTAAACAAAGTTTAAAATTTAAAAAATAAACTAGTAGAATTAAAAATGGTTAATAAAAAAAGACATAGTAGTTACATTTTTTTCTTATGTTCATAAAAAAATTTATAATACAAAAAATACTTTATCAAGTAATATTTCATTCTCGAATAAGACAAGAAAGAGATTTTTTTAAGAATGAAATAAACATATGAGAAATGAAAACTAAATAATAAGTTTGTATTTAATTTTTTTTCATCAAAAACAAAAAGAAAGCATATAAGAAAATGGGAGACCACCACAAAAATAAGCAACTCATAAGACAAGGAGAAAAATAATAAAAATAATATCTTAATAATTTTATTCTTTATTATATTTAATTATTTGTTTTATTAAAGCTTTATAAAAGAAATAAAAGTCTATCTAATTTAACTCTCATAAATGAATAGGTTAATTATTAAACACCATGGCTTTATAGTTGTGTGAATGTAAAAATACCTCTTTTAACATACTATTTCGTTTCTAAACATGATATTGTTAATGTGATTCCAACTGACCCACACTACTGGCATCTGCAGACACCTCCAAACATTGTTTTATTTTCTATCTCATCGACTGCCACTGATATTATCCTATAGTCTTTTCTCTTCTACTTCAAATTTCACTTCCAGTTTCTTATCTCATCGACTACCTCTTATTCATTCAAGGATTGAATTTTGAGTGCCTTTAGGAATTTAATATTTTAATAAAGCATATTATAATTTACATTAATTATTTGCCATATCCTTAAATTCTTTGGTTGTGACCTAGTTACATCGTATGACTTTAAATGTAATGGTATCGTGTTTGACTTCTTAGATAACATAATTCCACTTTAGTGTGAGTTTTAATTGCTTAAACACTAGTGCAGCGAGGGGCTTTTACCGCGGTTGATTTTCACTATACGTCGCGGTTCATGAACCGCGGCATATTCAACCGCGATAGTAAGTCAGACACTTTATGCCGCGGTTCTAACCGCGGTATATAGGCTGAGGAATATGCCGCGGTTGTCTAGGGAACCGCTGCCTAAATTCATTTTTTTTAAAAAAAAAATTAAAAAAAAAATTAAAAAATGCACTATATGCCGCGGTTCAACCGCGGCATATAGGCCGACGAGTATGCCGCGGTTAGTGTCAAAACCGCGGCCATATGTCTCGTTTTTAAAAAAAAAAAAGAAGCACTATATGCCGCGGTTGTGGTTAGAACCGCGGCATATTCCCCTTATATGCCGCGGTTGTGGTTAGAACCGCGGCATATTCCCCTGCAGTTTTTTAAAATAGCAGGTCTGTTTTTGTGATATCCACTACCACAAAAACAGACCTGCATATAAAAACATTTACAGAAATTCAATTTCAACATAAAATAAAGTAGAGAGTCTAAGAAAATTCTATCTAATCAAATGCATTGTTTAAATCTAAATCTAAGAGCTATTGTATAATCTAACTATATACTTCGCAGCAGCGTTCCTAATGAATAGTAGTAACTTCTCAGGAACTGGTGTAGTAGTCTTGAATCTCTGCAAAAGACAATTCATTTTAATTAGTGTATATGAATTCAACATTTGTTAAAAAATCAAAATTTGTTAAAGTTAAATATTACCGTTTCCCAGCTTCTTGTGATGTGAGAACGAACAATATGGGTCATCCAATACATTACATAGTATCCACACTCATATGACCCATTTTGTCTGTTACACTACAATATATCATCACAGTTGATAATAGTTAGTGAATAACATTTGTTATAAAACAATTATAACAAAGTATGACTTTAGCATATGTCAAACCTTGAGAGAAATCCAAGCAATCTTTCTACTCTTAACAATTGATCTCCCGTCCATCATCATACTTGCTGGAATAGAACTGTATATAAAAAAATGTTTTAGCATTCAGTTATATAACAAAGAAAGTCCAAACATTGAGGTTCTTACCAATCAATTGCTTGTCTGAGTTGTGTGGGAGGAGGCCTGTGCAATGAGCAGAACCACAAAGCATAGTTGTCTTGCACAGACATAACAAGAAGTTGCCAATGGCGCCTGAAATTCATAATAACGTAACTATTAAATATTAAAATCACATATGGAACATTATTATGTTAACAAAGTTCACTTACCCGGATATATAAGGCAAAAAGTATATTTTCTTGCCCCTTCGAAAACTGCTTATCATTCTCGTGTTGATATGATCAAAATCATTTGATTCATGAATGTCTTGGGGATCAATGAATCCATAATCATCAGAACGCCCCAACTTATTAGTGACCCCAGACATATACCTGAAATCAAAAATTAACTTTGATATAAGGATACTTGATATATAAATCAATTTTATATATAAATAATTGGTCATAGACTTACATCGTCCATAGTTGAATAATTGAAATATTCAACTCTTGTGTTCCCGACGCAAGCTCACGGACATCTTGGCTATTAAGGTATATACCCCCTGTAACTTCTGAAATTCTCTGACCCAGTCAGCACCTGCAATAAATTGGCAGGGTATATGCCGCGGTTGTGTAGAGAACCGCGGCATATACTCTGTTATTAAATTTTTTATTCATACGTGGCGTCAAAGGCAATGGTTGACTGGGGTATATGCCGCGGTTCCCAGTAGAACCGCGGCATATAGGTTCGTTTTATTTACAACACTGCCACCGCGCACCATTATGCTGCGGTTTTCGTTGAACCGCGGCATAATGTGCGCTGTAAAAACCCGATTTTTTACTAGTGAAATAAGTTAGGCTACCAATTTCAAGTAGTAAATTTTTGTGTCAATGGTATTATGGATAAAAAGAGTTAATGTATGATTTTTAGTTTGAATAAATATGTTTTTCTTCTTTAATTTTCACAAAAAAATTAAAATCATCTCTTCTTTGAAATTATAAACCAAATAATTCATCAACTTTAGAAATAGATTTATTTTTTGAAATGAAACGACATTAAAATTTTGTTGAGTTATCTAGCGATGTTTCACCATGGAGTATGATGTTTGAATAAGTTCTTATTCACGTGTCCCTTGATTTTTTTTAAGTGAATTAAATTAAGAAAAATTGAAAATAGGGCACCAGTCAATGTAACATCCTATTTTAATAGCATAAGACCACTAAAATAAGAAATATAAAGATAACAACTTATTAAAGAAAAACTACAAATTTCTAAAGAAGGAAATTCTATATCTAGAGAACAAAAACCTATTTATGTTGTTGTTTCACCCTCATCTACACGCTGAAACAACTAGAAAGATTTTCCCTCTCGTTGTTCACACCATTTAAGGTGATCATTACAAAAGAGAAAACACACACAGACAAACAAAGATAAAAACAATGATAAACTAATATTAAAAGGAAACTAAGATATATTAATATTTTATCATACACTACATTTTACACATAATAAAACAACCATCCTAATCATTTCATACACCTAAACTTGACCATTCAGATATAATATAAATGTCGAACTATAGTGGTTCATGCACTCGTAGTGGTAATACTGCTGGCCCATCACAAGCTACCACACAAGGTTAGTCTGTGAACAAAAGTCTTTGACCAAGGTAAAGCTCTTTGACTAAGACCTCCTACTCGCACCACATGCCTCACCCCTCTCTACTTGAGAATGGATGACAATTAGAGTGCTAGGATAAACCACCAGTACTTAACTCCATATACATTCATACAAATAACACATTGATAACCATCATTAAGAATTCTCCTTAGAACTCTTATAAACCTCATATCCATTTAACCACATGTTCCAAACCATATCATTGAGTATCATGTAACACATCACAACATATAAATCTAAGCACAGATGAGAAATGAAAAACAAAACAACCAAACAACCTTAACCCGTTTGCCCAACAAACAACCTTTGCTCGCCTTGCGAGCAAAAAAACAAGTCTCCCAAGCCCAGCAAGATGGCTCGCTTAGCCTTTACCACCCTCTTCCAAAAATCCCAAATACTCCCTTAGTGAGCTCCTCCACTCGCCTAATGAAGTCCAAAACAGCAAGCTCCCTAAGTTGAGCGAGCTGGCTCGCCTAGCCCTTGGAACCCACCGCAAAAACTTTCCTAAACTCTCCCAACGAGCCCATTTTTCTAACCCAACCCCACTGTATAGTTTTGAAGCATAAAAATTATAGAATTAGCCTAAACCACTCATGATCTCTTCTAACCACTTTTATCAACTTCTAACACTTCCATTTTGTATTTTAAGCGGCAAATGACCTATCTAAACATATATGATTCAACCAAAAACCAAAACTAAACTCATTTTGTAATGAAATTCTAACTTAAATAAACTACAACTCCACGTATAGATCATAACTCCAATCTACCATTTTTAACCCATAACTTAGGCATTTAGGGGTTTCACCAAGTCTTAAATGACCCAATAATAAACCCCAAACACTCCATTTAACCTCAGTCCATTGACTTGAAAACTCACCGTTCAAAACCTCTAAAATAGACCAAAAACGACTTGAACTCAATCACTTTGCAGATTTACCAACTCAACATCAGATTTTTTGCCAACTAAAAGTCTAAACAAGTTTATCAAACCTTCATTTTTATCCAAAATGACCTATAACTCTACTAGCTTCTTCATTTTCAAAATTTTAACCAGAATTAACACCAATACAAGCATTCTAACAAATTCACAAGAGTTCCACAAGCCAACACAAAATTTATACAAAGCGCCAAACTACATACAATTAATTATTGTCCTTCAAACACAATTTTCAACCAAATAATCATCTTAATTTACAATTTACAAATCATATCACAATATCAATCATCAATCATATTTCATAAATTCTAAGTTAAAAACAAACGCCAGTTTCCTTTACCTTTAATTTCGATTGTTTAACAGAAGACATCCAGAGTTTGAGTTAAGAAGCAGTTCCTCTTATTTTACGTGTAAGTTGAAGCATAATCATTAAAAGGGAGGGCAGTTATATGTTACCTCGACGATGTTTTACCGCCTATTCACTTATTGGAAATAAATGATTACGCTGAGTCTGCAGATGCTTCCAAAAGCATTATATGCTACACTCACGTTTTTCTTTATAGTCTCAGCGTCATCTATAAATCAGAAGTTTGTGTTGCTGCTGTTACTTCTTCAATTCTGTAACTCAACATAACAGGGGCTTCAATAATGGCGCAAGAGCGTCGATTCGTCTCTCTCTGCGACCCTGCTCTCATCCTCCATCTCTCACTATCAATGCTTGGTTCCGCTTACACTGAAAGTGACGATGATGCTATCCAAGAAGATGATGATGATTTTGTCTTCGACATAGATCCTACCGTGTTAGTGGATACTCGTAAACTTATAATTGATGAACCGATCGCAGAAGGGTTGCATTCAATTGTCTACAAAGGATGGTGGGTATTCCAATTGCAAAATCTAAGATATATATATCAGTTTGTGCTTCTGTCTCTGTTTTTTGTTGTGTTTGCACCTTGTTTGGTTGACTTTCTTGATCTACATATTTTCTCTACCATGTGATTCAAGCGTCATGTGTTTCATAAATTTTTTCCTTCAAAAATGCTTTTCATTTATTGATCTGAGACACCTGTTTTTTTAGCTTTAATGCTACTGATTTTGACTTCCTACCTGAATCTCTCTGGGGCTAAGTCAGTGTTTTTATTTATGCTGTAAATAATGGAAAATTAGAAATATACATTTCATTATTTCAAGGCATTTGTATGTAAACATGTCAATATATAATTGTTTTAATTTTTCTCTAATATTTTTAGAAATCTTTTTATATACCTTTTCAATGATGATAAGTATATTTTGTCATAAATCAAACTAGTTATTAAATTAATATAAATCTTAATTTAAAATTCATCAATTTCGAAATGAATAAATTGGGGTTTAACTAATAATGAGTATGCATAACACATAATACATATTTTTAAGAGTTGTTCTATTTTGTGGTGAAATGTTATTAGCAATTAAACAGTTGCCTTAATAGCTCTTGCTGCACAGCATTATTTTTCATTCCTAGAAATATCATTACCTTTTTTTCTATTTTATAACAAAATATTGTTGAAAAATAAATGAATTTAATATTTTACAAATATAAATCATATTAAAAACTTGCCATGTACGGAAGTAGAAAACAATAATAGAGCAGGGAAGTGGGTAATATCTAGCAAAGTCAATTTGGTCTATTGCGAAGTAAGCATGCAAGTTAGAGACTTCACTTAAAAAAATCACTTTATTATTTCAAAAAATATATAAACTACAAGTCTTATGAATCTCATCCTTGATAACTTCTTATAATTACCTTACACAATTGCATATGCCAAAACATTAATTTAAAACTTTATATTTAAATTTTTAATTATTTTAATATTTGTTAAAAAATAAAATAGATTTAACTTGTATTTTCAGATGAATAAACTATTTAAATCACTATCTCGTAATGAGTTAAACAAAATTAATTTTTTTTAGTTTACAAAGAAGTGAATCGTTTGTGTTTTAATTCGTTTTGTTTTTTAAATAATCCATATGGTAAGGTAACTCGGATGAATTGGATTGTTCCCTTTGAAGATTATAGTTAATAGAAAGATGTTGAAAGAAAATTAGAATTAAAAGAATAATATATATCTTTGTAAAAAGAGGTTGCAATTATAATTAATGACAGTTACATTTACTGTTGTATAAAGAAATTTAATGCTCATTATACTAGACACAAATAATTAATGTTTTTAAGTAAAATGTATTTAATGCTAAAATAATATAATTGCTTTTGAAAATTGTTCCTTTTAATTATTCATTAAAATTATTCAATTATTTAGTTTAAGTCAATAGAATCCTGGGTGAGTCATACTTTCTTTTCCATTTTTGTAAAATATTTTTTAAACAGGTTCTTTATTATTAACATTCCAAATTCTGGCAATATATTTTATTAACATATTCCAAATAGTTAAACATTCCAAATGCTATACCTCCCACATGATAGTATTTTGTGATATTATTTAAAACATATTTTTTATTATTATATAAAATTAAATAAAAGAAACTATGAATTTAGTAATTTTTAGTTTTTATTTAATGAGTTTTGTAATTTTCAATATATTTAAAAATGTTAAAATAGCTTAGAAAAGATTGTTTTCATAGCACTCACCCCTCTCAAAACCAGTTCAATAAGAAAGAGTGAAGGAAAAATTGCTTCCTTCATGTGCGATGACTTGAAATTGAAGGGTGTACGCATCTGCAGAAGCATGACTAAACACCATGGCTACTGAAGATGTCAATAAGTTTCATCATCACTTGATGAAGGTGCGTGAAAGAGCAATGGATAATTATCGGTAACCATGCTTACCAAGTAAGACAGAACCATCAATGAAAACCATATGATATATATATATATATATATATATATATATATATATATATATATATATATATATATATTAACCCATTTTAACTGGTTTAATTGGTTTTTACTTTCTTTTATGGTTTGGTTTTGCTAAGTTTATCACTTTTGCTCCAACTCCTTAAACTAAAATTAAATATAAGAAAAATATATTGCAATTTTATTTAACATTGTAGCCTGCAGAATTCATAAATTTTCCTTCAACTGAGATTTTCCTTCCTTCATAACCCTATTGCCCAGGAAGTCCTTCTGAATTTTCGTAACTATTTTCCCCATATGCTTATAGACATTCTAAATAGTATATATAGAGGGATGATGGAGATTACATATTTTATAAAGGAAATCCTACTGGCAAAGGATATATGCTTTTCTTTTTATATATATTTTCAAGATCACATCTTTTCAAAATTCTTTCATTCTATGATTTGTTCCCACCAAATATTTGCAAGGTACTTTTTTGTGATACCACAATTCAAAATGACTGAGTATCTTTTAACCGACCTATACTAAACACCAGTGCTTCTTAGGTTACTTTCATGGGAATTAAGCTTAAAACCAGATGCAATTCAAGACATCTAAACACATTCTTTATAAATACTATGTTTTGTATTTCCGTTGTGCATACAATATAATATCATTTATAAACTGCAATGTACTATGTTTTTTATTGTCTCTATTAATAACGCACTCTATCAGCACAAAGTCAATTATAAATATATAATTTGTTTTACTTTTTCATCATCAATATTTTTATTAGGTGGTAAATTCTAATGCAGATTAGAATTCAGCAAGTTAGCACTAAATTTACATCTAATGTGTAGTGAGAATGAGATGAGATGGATACTTTCTATGATAATTGATTGTTACTTGGATTAAATCGTTTAAGCACATGTGATAGCACACTCATTAGAAGTTATAAAATTTACTTGATTGTTTATAATGTATTGATTGGCTTCATTTAAACTTCAATTAATCTATTCCTCAAAATCAAGAAAACTATGCAATGTTATATCCTTATATATATATATATATATATATATATATATATATATATATATATATATATATATATATATTCAATGAGTGACGAGAAAATCCCTTTTATGGATAATCTTTCTTTCTTTATATATATATATATATATATATATATATATATATATATATATATATATATATATATATAATATTCAAAAGACAATATTCCTATAGCATAGTATTTTTTTTAATGTATGACATTTAGGATAGAATGAACTTTGGAAGAGTTATAGGAAAAGATATAGAGTTCTTAAGTTGTATTAAAAACAAGTTGTAGTAAGAACGGTTGAAGGATAAAGGCGAAGTCAAATTAATAACTCTCAAACATGTATGCACAAAAATCCTAAGTGTGACAAAGGAGGGTAAAAGGAAGCTTTTAGAAAGCTGTGTTTATTATGTTTGTTGCACATAGTCTTTATGCCATTGATTTTTGTGTTTGTTTAATACTGCAGAAACAAGTAACCCTTGTATTCTTTCTATTATGTTGCAATAAAGTGACAAGTTGCAGAATTTTAAGTATTTTGGCCTTCTATATTCTTTTCCAATATTATTTTGTAGCTAAATCATTGTGACAATTCATATACCTAAAATTATTTAGGCCAGCAAAATATTAAGGCAAATTGTTATCTTGTTAACCAAATTGATTAGTTGTAATTAACGTGAAATCATATTTATTTTTTCAAAATACCCTGTATTTTTAATTAGACTTTGTTGTTTGCTTGTGGTTTAGGTATGAACTGAATCCTGTATCTATAAAGGTTATGCTTCCAATGCAAACATCAAATGTTCCTTCTTCTTGTAAAGCAAAATTTCAGCGGGAGGTTAACTTGATATCCAAAATTAAACATAAAAATATAATAAAGGTACTTAATTTCTTTTCTTACTTAAGTGCTTCATGATTTGTCTTCTTCTCTGCACTCTTTGTCCTAATTATTCTTCTAATGGTTATAAAACAAATTTAATTACCAAAGAATTGGGTAGTTGTTGGGAAATACATAATAGATAGAACACGTGATGTGGTTGCTTTTGTCTATTATGAAGAAATTCGTTGTTTTTAAAAGTGTTTTACATCAACCATGATTAGAAGAATTTTAATCCAATTTGAATTATGTATTACTAATTAAACTTAAAGACCACTTAGGAGTTACGAGAAATGATAAAAACACTTGTTAGAGGAGATTTACTCACTAGTGTTCACACGCTCATTTCAATTTGCTTTCTTCTCTTACACATTCATTTAGAATTATTATCTTAACATGCTCTTTATATAGGAATAAATTCAGATTCCATCTTAAATGAAAAATATGGATACTGATGGTCTTACATTTTTCACAAATATTCATTAATTATAATAGTGGATTCTCCATAAATTAAGAAACATGTACCTTTAAACTTTCCACTTAATTTTATTTATTTAAATATTTTTCAACATTTTTCTGTCAATTTAAGTTTTCATGTAAACCACATGAGAGAATTTTACCTATTTTTCAATTTTACTCTCACCACTGTGTGGATCCAATAAAATCTTAATTCATCAGTCACTGCATATATAAAAGACATCATATTTTACTCAAAATCTGTAATAGATTTATAGTTTTTCTTTTATATATAGTTCATTCACTATTTTTATTCTATATGAGAGTTCTAACTATACATTTAAATTCCTCACACATATATATTGTTCCACTGTACTGCAGACCTTCATAACAATTTGCTTCTTAAGATTTACTGTGGTTAGTCTTAAAGGATGTTAGAATGATCGAACTCTAAAGACTTTTTTGGTTAACTGGATGATTGATTAGTGAGAAGTAATTAAGCTAAGTATTACGTAATTTAAACTCATTTTGCAGTTTATTGGCGCTTCTGTGGAGCCAAAAATGATGATAATTACGGAACTTTTGGAAGGTTGTTCGCTACATAAATACCTAGAGAGCATTTATCCAAATGCTCTTAGTTTAGAGCAATCCATAAGTTTTGCTTTGGATATTTCTCAAGCCATGGAGTATCTGCATGCAAATGGCATAATTCACCGCGATCTAAAACCTGGTAATTATTTGGTTATAATGATAAGTATCTATACAATTTGCTATTTGAATGACTTTTTACGTTTTGTTGTATATTTTGTCTTCTCTAAAATTTAGTATGTCTTTTAAATTAACTCTTTTTGTTAACTTATGGAATGTCTAATGTAGATACAGACCAATTAAAGGGATCCAATAAATATAAGTATTTTTATTTCTTTACCTTTACAATAACTAGTTCATTCACAGTAGTCAAGGAAACTCATTAACACTGATTGATTTTCATATACATATTTTTTCTGAGCACAAGAGGTGCAGTCCTTTCAGTTACAAGTTATCCATGACTTATTTAGGTAATTTGGTTCTTCCCAAAGACAAAATGCAAATATTACTTACAAACTTTGAGACAGCTAGAGAGGAGATATCTGGTGAGATGACTTCTGAGGCTGGTACATATCGATACATGGCTCCTGAGGTACATGCTATGCTAGATTTGTCTCTGCATATAAGTATCTACCATCACTATATCTATATATGTTTATGTATCCATTTACTAGAATTTTCTTCGTGTGTTTTGATGTATAATCCTTACATTATCTGCATCAGTTATTCAGCAAGGATCCACTTTCTAAAGGAGCCAAGAAATTCTATGACCATAAAGTAGACGTCCATAGCTTTGCTATGGTTCTATGGGCAATAGTTAAAAACCAGATTCCATTTAAAGGAAGGAGTGACTTGCTGGCAGCATATGCTACTGCAAAAGTAAGTCATACCAGTTACTCTTAGTTCTAATTTTAGTAATAAGAGTGTCATTTTTCTTCCTAAATTAGTCCTTTCTTTCCCTTTTTAATATATTTTGCTTTAGAATAATGTTTGTTTTCATGATCTTGTGTTACCAAATTAGTCCTTCAACAATTAATGTAATTTATTTGCTCTTTAAATCAAAACTATATATTATCCTTCTAAGGATTGGTTGTGGTATGTTTATGTTGTTATTGGTGGTTGCAGAAGATGAGGCCTAGTTTGGAGGGTTTTCCAGAAGTTCTACTTCCATTGCTGCAGTCTTGTTGGGCAGAAGACCCAAAGCTACGACCTGAATTCTCAGAGATCTCGCAAATCCTTGAAAAACTTCTCCATAACTATCACTCAACAGGTATATCAGCTAAGGAAAAAGCATGTCCAACTACAAGTGTGCAGGAACTTTTCCCCAATTATGTTGAAGACAACTCAGAACATGAACATGAGACTCAGAATCTGAATACCAGTGTCTGCTTGGAGGGACAATCTGAGGTCATAACACAAAACTCTAGTCCAGTCTTAGCCCAAACCAAGCACAAAAGGACTCTTAAGAAGTGCAAGGGTTTATGGTTATGCTTTCGAAAATGCTTTCACATTGGTTAAAAAAAAAACTACATTAAGCAAGATCATAGGTGAGTCATTTTTATATATAGTTGCATACATTTGGGGAAAGGCTTCCCAACTTTGCATACTCTACTTGCTGGTATGTGTAATTAAACCAAGTATTCCCTTGTGTGATGTTTAGTTTTGTCAGAATTGTCTCGATCGGCTTTAAAAAGAGGATTTTCACAATTACATATATTAAATTTGAATTGATTAATTTTAGATTATTTTATTTTTAAAACATTTTGTTTAAATATAACAATTCAAATTTATTAATTTTTAATTTTTTTTGTTTAGATAAAGTGTTTAAATTACTAATAAGTTCAAAATTTTATTTAAATATAAAATATTTATTAAAAATTCAAAAACTATCATTATTATTTTTTATTGATGTAATTTTTCGGTCAAAGGTTATTGATAGTTTTTCATTTCATATTTGTAAAACTTTTTCTTATTTCACTTCAACTTCATTTATTTATGCTGATATAGATTAAGTTTACTTTTAGTGTTGACAGTTAGAAATTTTTTGTCGACCTTTTGTTATCAATATCGATTAACAAAATTCTCAAATAGAATTTGTAAAAAAAAGACAATCCTAATAAATGTTGGCTCAGTTTTTTTTTTTTTTCAGTTAAGAATGTATAAGAAATCCTAGCAAATTATTTACCAAAAAAATAGCATATTTGCTAATGATGAAAGATCATTGTAGACAGAAAAAACAAATCATGACAGATATCAATTGAGAAAATCTAATTCATATGTGCAACAAAAAATTGTCTCCCTAGGGCGAAAACTTGAAGTAATATTGAGTAAGGTATTTATAACAACATAAATTCTAACAACTTAAATAAAATAATCACTCCTATGAAAGGGAACTTAGCTTGGAAGAGTATGTGTTTATATGTGTGTGGTGATTTTCAGAAATGAAAAGCCAGATGCTGAGGATATGTTTGCGGTATGGAAAAAAAAGAAAAGAAAAGGTGACTTTAGTTTGGAAAACAATACGCATAATTAAATATAGTTGTTAAAAAAACATTTTTTTTAAAATATTTTTCTTAAAACGTTGTAAAAAAGTTGTTAAAGAAAAAATTGTTTAGAAAACATTTTTCTTTCATTTATGAGCAGACAGAAGTGAAACAGATGTTATCATACACAAAAACTAAAAGTCTAGGGTATATTAATTGTTATTATTTCATTCATTTTATTTCTTTTATTATTTCGAATCATTTATATTTTAATGTAAAATTAACTTTTATCATAGGAAAAGTTGTATTTTTATTTTTTATATAAAACAGCACTTTAAATTATATTATCATTTATATTTGTTCGTTCGCTTTTAGTTTCTTTAAACATGTCTACAAGGTAAAATTGAAAATCATAAAATAAAAAGCACTTTAAGTATTTTTATTACGATTAAGAAAATCAATGAAAGTTATTTATTTATCTAAAAAATATTTATGCTAGTAAACTTATAAATAACTTCTTATAATTACTTATGTATTTACCTAGCACAATAGATGTATTAAATAATGTTCTCCAACAATAGATGTATTAAATAATGTTGTCCAACCATGTCTAATATGTCTCATCATTTTACAACCATCTAAAATACAATTGAAAGAAATATTCACATATTATCGATAATGGTGACTAATATCACCAATTTGATATTATTATTGTTATTTACTATAAAATGTCATGTTATTATTTTAATTATTATTTGTTTGAGATAACTTATTATAGTAATATTATTTGATATCACAGTACCAAATTTATAACATGGACTTAAGACCCAAAAAAATTCTATAAAGATATCTAGTATTTTTCAGGAAATACACACTCACATTTATACTTATTTTCTTTTACTCATAAATATTCAAACTTTCTTACTGATATAATTGTTAGAGAGTCTTTTGTACGTGAATCTCTCATTTGCTTCCACCCTCAAGGAATACACATAAGATTCCTTAGTCCACTCATATCCTACCACCTATTGTTAGGACTACACTCAAATTCCAATGAGAACAATTTATTTATAAAAATGAATATTTTAATAAATGTGAAAATATTTTTTATGACTTCTTTGATGGATATATGTAATTATTATTTTTAATTAATTCTAAATATTTAAATGACTTGATTAACATAATGATTATGTTTATATAATAACATCATACTCTTATGACTCTTGAATGATTTAAAAAAGGGATCGCGATATTCTAACAACGCAATTTTGACAAAAAATTGACAATGTTACGTGTTAAAAAGCTATTGGATCATTTAAAATATTTTTTTTTTCGTTAAAATTGACAATGAATTTGGCTTCCGAAAATGTCCCTCTCAGTTTTGTTTTCATTCTCCTCCACTGTTGCATTTTGGTTTTCATTTTGTGTGTGTTTTCTCTCCTTTCTCTCTTTCTCTCTCACGAAGCAAGCTTCATCTTCTTTGGCGAGACTCCGGTGAAGCAATGGAAAGCTCCGGTAACAAGGTATTTTCTTTTCCCTTTCCATTTTCCGTTTCCTATTTTCCATTTCTCATTTTCCCTTTCCCCTTTTTTCCTTTTCCCTTATTCCATTTTCATCCTCTCTCTAACCTCTTTCATCATTCCCTCTCCTTTCTCTCTTCAAGCTTTCTCCTTTCTCTCTTCAAGCTCACTCCTTTCTCTCTTCAAGCCTTCTCCTTTCTCTCTTCAAGCTCTCTCCTTTCTCCCTTCAAGCTTTCTTTTTTCTCTCTCGTTTCTCTTTATTTTAGCTTCATCTTCTTCGGCGAAGCAACCCAGTGAGAAACATGTTCTCCTTTATATTGATTTTGTTGTGGGAAATGGAAAACTCCGGTGACTTCGATGATGAGAGCAAGATATCTCCAATATTCCTTTTCCCCTTTCGCGTTTTCCCTTTCCCATTTTCCACTTCCTCTTTCCCATTTTCCATTTAGCCTTTCCCCTTTCCTCTTTGCCAATTTGTGTTTCTTGTTTTGTTATTTATTTTTTGGATTGTTCTAAAATGAACTTTTTTTATGCAGTTGTGTGTGCAACATTCTTTCAAAACCAAGTTTGTTGATGTTTTGAATGGAAGATTGACTCATGAGGAGAGGAATGTCTACTTGATAAAATTATGGAATGTCCACTTTCCAATCATGCTGATGTTAATATTTTAAAAAATTATTGTAATGAATTGTATCGAACATTTCCAATTCACAACATGTTTTTTCAATGTTAATATTCATGGATTGAACCAAAATATGTTCTCATCATGGAATGTTAATGGATTTGATACACATGACCATTAAACTCACTCAACCATCTCAAAAATTGGAAAAAGTCACCAAAAACACAGACAAAACCATCATGGGGAGTCCAGTTGAACTACCTTGGTTTAAACACCTATAAAAGCCCCTGGCAATCAATTACAGAGACAAAAATAGAAAAAAATCACCCATACGGACAGAAAAATGACCCTGGGAGTGCTGTTCATCCAGCTGGGGAGTACAGTTGAAGTTTCTGTACAAATGACAATTTTTTCTCTAGTAATCGATTACATGGGTCTTGTAATCGATTACCAGAGAAAAAATTGTCATTTGTACAGAAACTTCAATTGTACTCCCCACCTGGATGAACAGTACTCCCCATGCTCTATTTATGTTAAATTTTTCATTTTTTGAGATGGGTGAGTGAGTTAAATGTTATTGGGTGTGCTCCCTGCACCAATAATGAGGTTAGGTCATTGATTTCTTCAAAATAAAAATGTCCATTTAGGTGGTTTTCTCCAATTGAGGTGAGGTGCATAACCCATGCTGTCAACTTTGACCTTTGCTGACTATTTTAATCATAACTTTTTCCACAGACCTCCAAATGATGTGATTATTTTTTTATTAGAAAGTAGACTAAAAACTCTTTCCAATGACTACTAATTTATAATTTTTGGACATCTGAGTAGGTGCAGTTAATTCCTTAAAGTTAACGTTTTATATATTTCTACCACCTCTGACCTTTGCTGGTTGTTTTGCTCATAACTTTCTCCACCGAACTCCAAATGCGTTGAATCTTGTTTTGTTGGAAAACTATTTGAGTCGAGATTTTCACAAAACAAGAATCAAGTCATTTGGAGTTCGGTGGAGAAATTAATAACAAAACAAGTAGCAAAGTTCAGAAAAACAGAGTTGGGGAGCAGTGTTCATCTAGATGGGGAGTACAGTTGAAGTTTTTGTACAAATTACCCTTTTTCCTCTGGTAATCGATTACAAGACCCCTGTAATCGATTACCAGAGGAAAAAGGGTAATTTGTACAGAAACTTCAACTGTACTCCCCAGCTAGATGAACACTGCTCCCCATTCTCTATTTTTGTTGAATTTTTCCTTTTTTGAGATGGGTGAGTGAGTTCAATGTTATTCGGTGAGCTCTCTACACCAATAATGAGGTTAGGTCATTGATTTCTTCAAAATAAAAATGTCCATTTAGGTGGTTTTCTCCAATTGAGGTGATGTGCATAACTCATGTTGTCAACTTTGACCTTTGCTGACTATTTTAATCATAACTTTTTTCACAGACCTCCAAATGATGTGATTCTTTTTTTATTAGAAATTAGACTCAAAAATCTTTCCAATTACTACTAATTTATAATTTTTGGATATCTGAGTAGGTGCAGTTAATTCCTTAAAGTTAATGTTTTATATATTTCTATCACCTCTAACTTTTGCTGGTTGTTTTCCTCAAAACTTTCTCCACCGAACTCCAAATGAGTTGATTATTGTTTTTTTGGAAAGCTCTTTGAGTCTAGATTCCAACAAAACAAGAATCAAGTCATTTCGAGTTCGGTGGACAAATTTAAGAACAAAACAAGTAGCAAAGGTCAGAAAAACAAAGTTGGGGAGCAGTGTTCATCTAGCTCGGGAGTACAGTTGAAGTTTCTGTACAAATTACTCTTTTTCCTCTGTTAATCGATTACAAGACCCCTCTAATCGATTACCAAAGGAAAATGGGTAATTTGTACAGAAACTTCAGTTGTACTCCCTAGCTAGATGAACACTACTCCCCAGGAATATTTTGGGTTCGTTATGACTGTCTTTTGAAGGTTTTGTCGATGGATCATTAATGGAACACTTCAAGTTGGAATACTTCAATATTAAACAAATATAAACGAAATAATGAAGGGTATTGAGTAATGAAAAACGACTTTGGGGACACAAAAACGACTTTGGGGAGCAATGTTCATCTAGCTGGGGAGTACATTTGAAGTTTCTGTACAAATTACCCTTTTTCCTGTAGTAATCGATTACAAGACCCCTGTAATCGATTACCAGAGGAAAAAGGGTAATTTGTACAGAATCTTCAACTGTACTCCCGAACTAGATGAACAATGCTCCCCATTCTCTATTTTTTGTTGAATTTTTCCTTTTTTGAGATGGGTGAGTGAGTTCAATGTTATTGGGTGTGCTCCCTGCACCAATAATGAGGTTAGGTCATTGATTTCTTCAAAATAAAAATGTCCATTTAGGAGGTTTTCTCCAATTGAGGTGAGGTGCATAACCCATGCTGTCAACTTAGACCTTTGCTGACTATTTTAATCATAACTTTTTTCACAGACCTCCAAATGATGTGATTCTTTTTTTATTAGAAAGTAGACTCAAAAATATTTCCAATGACTACTAATTTATAATTTTTGGACATCTGAGCAGGTGCAGTTAATTCCTTAAAGTTAACGTTTTATATATTTCTACCACCTCTCATCTTTGCTGGTTGTTTTGCTCATAACTTTCTCCACCGAACTCCAAATGAGTTGATTCTTATTTTGTTGGAAAGCTCTTTGAGTCTAGATTCCAACAAAACAAGAATCAAGTCATTTGAAGTTTGGTGGAGAAAGTTAAGAACAAAACAAGTAGAAAAGGTCAGAAAAACAGAGTTGGGGTGCAGTGTTCATCTAGCTGGGGAGTACTGTTGAAGTTTCTGTACAAATTACCAGAGGAAAAAGGGTAATTTGTACAGAAACTTCAACGGTACTCCCCAGCTAGATGAACACTGCTCCCCAAAAAAAGGTTTCAATATATATGGTCGAACAACACTAGAAGAAACGTATGGTACTCTATCAAAATTGAAATTTTATTTATATAATATATTATCAGTACATATTACCCAACATTTATAATCATAATCTTTTGTTTACAAAAAACATGTACAAGGCTCATACAATGTAAATATCTAGGCAACTAATCAACATATAATTGAAAACCTATAAAATCCTAAATGTTGCAGCACTTGTTCTCTTCACACGTTGTCATTGTCTAGAATCCAGTCCATATATATTTTTGTCTAAATACTTGCAACTGCTCTTGAAATCAACACAAGTCACTTTAAAAAATTAACACAATACCAAAATCATCTAGTCTTTTAACAAAGTTACTGATACTTACATTGTTGTAATCAAGCATACTTTTCTCATTGTAATTGAGAACATCATCCCACAGTTCAATTTTTTAACAACATACCAAAAAATAA
This sequence comes from Vigna angularis, assembly GCF_016808095.1. Classification (NCBI taxonomy): domain Eukaryota; kingdom Viridiplantae; phylum Streptophyta; class Magnoliopsida; order Fabales; family Fabaceae; genus Vigna; species Vigna angularis. The sequence continues at coordinate 20,471,860 of NC_068970.1, forward strand.
CTCAAGGTTTTGTGCCTGGGAAATGCAAAAAAACAAAAAAAAGTATAACACACCTACTAGTTAATCACATCAACAAATTATATTTGAAACATCTATTATCAAACATCAACAAATCATATGTTTGATGAGCATAATACCTAATGTTCTCAATCACCAAGGCTCCTAATAAATTAGTTATTACAAAAGTCTATAAAAAAGATTACATACTTTACCTTGCTCTGGCGAAACAAATATCTCAAATCAAGAACCAAAAAATTGGGCTGCAAAAATTCCAAATATGTAAATATAGAGAAATAATTAAAAAAATAATATAATTTTCCAAAAGCAGAAAGAACTAACAGATATAAAGATTACTAACACATTTGATAATTTCAATACCCCAACCAAGAAGCCAATAGACAACAACTTATCCCAAGAAAAGGCCATGTTAAGAGAAACTTTATTCCAACCGACGAAGGAAGAATAGCACGAGCGAGAAAACGAAAGCTTTGGAGAAATGACGCCAACGGTGGACCCAAGCGATACAAAGACAACACTTCAATGGCGGACAGAGAGAGACGAATTCCTCCGGAGACAACGGTGGACCCAAGCAACGAACAAACAACAGTGGATAAACACAGCACTTCGGTGGCGGAGATTCGAATGAGGAATGTCGAAGGCGGTGAAAGAGTTTCGAAGAGAGGAATAGGTTTTTCTTCTGAATATTATTTCAGAAAGTGAAAGGTACCAAAATGTTTCTAAACATTCTTTCCAAAGATGCCCTCGAAGACAAAATGAAACTTTTAAAAAAATCTGATAAAAACAACCAATGATAATGTGACACGTATCGTTGTCAAATTATTGTCAAAAATTTGTTGTCGAAGAAACCTTTTCCTTAAAAAAGAGCCACCCTTATTTTGCATTAATTATTTTTATAGATTTTTGTTCTTCTTATGTAGGCACAATGTTATTGTATGAGCACCAAATTTAATAAAACACATTGTTATACATGACTTTGTCATTCTTCAATTTCCAAAACATTATGTATAGTGTGAATTTGCTAGCCTAAGCGATTAGTACGTGGTGCCGAACTTATCAACACCATCTTTATGGTCGATCGATAAATGTCACAAGTTAGCACTCGAGCTTTAAAAAGCATTAACATAGATTAGCTGACTAATCATGTATAAGTATGATTGAGCTATAACACCCCAGTTCAGGAAATATCCTTCTAGAAAGAAGATCTAGTATGGAGAATGTTGGGCAACACCTACAAAACTAGAGGCAAGCTCGCCCCAATTAAGAGGGACCCTAAGTTCTTTCTTACCTAATCTCTATTCCAAGTCCTTTACTCCCAACCCACGCTCTTCCTTAGTTCTTCATATACCCTCCCATCTAACCCATGCAATCTTCCTACCTTCGTGACCTTATCCCATTGGAACTTCCTATGTAATTTCCTAATAATTTTCCACATACAAACATGCATTTTGGAGATAGATAAGTAATACAAGGGAATGGTAGAAATAAAGGTTAAATGTCTTCCTTTCCATTTAGACAACCTCTTTCTTATATTTATAATCAAATCATTCCAACAACTTTCTTCCTATGATTTTCCCCTACCTTTATGCTCAGGTATAAAAAAGGTATATTCACAATCTTACAATTCAACATTATAGAAAATTTTTCAATCCTTTTATTTTGCATACTAATACTTCCTAGCTTAGTCTTATGAAAATTGGCTTTTACTCTAGAAGCTAATTCAAAACATTTAAGAATATTATTCATTACCATTATGTTTTGTGTTTCAGGTGAGCAAACAAATGTTGTATTGTTCGCATTTATTGAGGGTATTTTTTGAAATTGGAGGCAAGAAGAAAGCTTTGGAGGTGTAAGGAGAAGCACTTATGTAGAGCATGCAACGGTGGGGAAAATAGGCTGAACAATGGTCAGTGTGGGTCAAGGATTGAATCTTTTGTCAATGACTCACAACGACTATATAAAAATTGGGCTCAGGAGTGGACACAACTTAAGCCCATAACTTAGCAGAATGATTAAATGGGCCTAATCATAAGAGTCCATTTTAATTTTAACCTTATATAAAATTGTTCAAGAGCCTGAATATCCTAAGAGATAACTCTTAGTGCAACATAAGGGAGACAAATCTAAGCCACGAGAATGAAAACAGAATGGAAGAAGAGGATCCATCTTATCAAAAGGTGCAAACGAAACCAGAGTTGACAGGGGTAGAACACGACAATATCGAAGACTTGGAAGAATATAGAAAAATTGGAAGCTCTCGCAAGAGTAATGCAAATTAGATCCAAGAAGAAGATGATATACACGATAAGATGAAACTGTAACACCCTAATATTTTAAAGGGTATTACTGATAGTTAGAGACTAAATTAATTTGATATCTCATATAAACAATCAAACTTTATTTCAATTACTCCAAAGTACAATACCAAACTTACAAACTTTAAACAATATAGTCTTCACCATTGACATTTCAACTTATAAGTTTTACACAACATAATCTTCCCAATACAAATTTATTCTTTTTACAAAAATCCCTAAAAGTTTTTCCCCGCATCTCTCTCATCTCTAAGCTTTTTCAACCGCATCTGCAACATTATCTAATCACATATAACATGAGTTATATGATCATAGTATAAACAAATAAGGGTAAGCCAACCATATCATAAAATCATTAAACTTGTAATAAAAATATTATAATCATGTGTTTCTGCAATTGATAAAATATCATTATTCCGATGTCATTAATTCATCATTATCAAAATCATCTTTCTCCTTTCCATAAATCTTACAAGTGTACCATGCTTACTCATGAAGCCTTATGGTCAGACCGCTCTCTGCCTGCTTCCTTAAGCCTCACTTATATACTATGTCTTACTTTCTGAAGTCTTATGGTCAGACCCCTCTCTGCCTGCTTTTATAAAACTTACGAATCATATGTTCATGTCAAAGCCTTATGGTCAGACCACTTTCTGCCTGCTTTCATAAACCTCATGTGTTACTTTGCTCATACCAAACTCTCATGGTATAACTCGAACATACTACTCCCGGTAGTAACATCATTTCATAAGTAATGATTTCTCATATCCACCCCAACATTTCATAAAACCAACAATTCATACCCTCTTATCCATCTAACTCAATCATGTTCATTCTTTAATCATGAATTCATAATAACCCGTTTTGGTATCAATAAATTAAACATATTTCCAGATATCATGCTTCATATTATAAACTCATTTTGCCCATAACGAGTATAACTCAACGTATTTTCACCAAACAAAGATCATGGATCAACCAAAATATATCAACATATCTTAGGAAATACATATTAAAGTCTGGGCTCAATGTAATAAAATATATATGAAATTTTTACCATGATAATATTATGTATCTACAATCAACTTGTTTTATTTTATTTTCATCCTAGTTTGGATTTTTCTTTATTCCAATTGGTCACCGGAGAGGACCCAGATGTCTGAACGCATCAAACTCACCTTCGACGCCAGCACATATGACTAGTCACAACTGACTGGACCAGGCCAGGGCTGCTCTATGATCAGGGACGTGCCAACTCAGGTTTTTAAGGTTCCTCTATCCTACCAACAAAGAAAGGCCCTCAATAATTAATAATTGATTTATTTAAATTATCTATCATGTTCTCTTATGCTCTAAATTTGAAATGTCAAATTCTAATGTGTTCACTTCCTCTCATAGCAACCTCAAACAATATCTGTACATCTATTTAATACCCATATATAAGCTATTTCAGAACCCTTACTTCAGACCTTCCAACAAGATCAATTCCAGCCAACAAACTCATTCAGAACAGATTAAATTCATCATGTCACAACATGTACAATTTCACAGTTTCAGTTATCATGCCCAATATAATAAAAGTCATAAAATAGTTTCACAAGAGCACACCAGTTCAACATTCATATGCAAATATTTTATAAAATAAATTCATACAAAAAGAATTAGCTCCCATTACCATCAAAATAATATTAATATAAAAATTTAGGGGAATCAAGAAGTTGAATCTGGCAGAGCCGGTTAGACAACTTCTCATCATACCAGAAAAATGCAATAAAAAAAATAGATAAAACAATAAAATTTCTGAGGAAACAAGAAGTTGAATCTGGCAGAGCCGGTTAGACAACTTCTAATCCATCCAAAAATACAATATAATTAAATAACACGAACATTAACATGTCTAGGGAAACAAGAAGTTGAATCTGGCAGAGTCGGTTAGACAACTTCTAATCCTTCCAAAAATGCAATAAAATAAATAAGTAAAGAAATAAAAAGTCTGGGGAAACAAGAAATTTAATCTGGCAGAGCCAGTTAGACAATTTCTAATCCTTCCAAAATACAATAAAAATAAATAAGGAAAACAGTAAAATGTTTGGGGAAACAAGAAATTGAATCTGGCAGAGCCGGTTAGACAATTTCTAATCCTTCCAAAATACAAAAATAAACAACTAATAACATACAAATGGCATAACATAATCAACATCACATTTTACAACTATCACACTTGGATATCAACACAAAAGCATACTTTTATTTAAAATTCAAGATCATACAGAAACAAAATACTCCATATTCAAGATTTAAGATCAGACAAAAGCAAAATATAGCATATTCAAGACTCAAGATAATATAAAAGGAATACTCAAAGTTAGCTCCCCTTACCTCTATTCCAGACTTAGTTTCTTCTTCTCAAACCGTTCTCCGGAAACTTCCAGAATTTCCCCTCTTCAACTAGAATTTACTCCAACTCTCTTCTCTCACAATTTCTCTAGAATTTTGATGTAAATTTCCAGCCTCCCCCCCTTGGCTATTTCTAGTAAAAAAATTTACTATTCATTTTTACTATTCATTTTTTTATTCATTTTACTATTACAAAAATAATTTTATATTTGCAAATTGGTGAATTCTGATCTCAAAGCTACGTGTAACACTTATCCTTTCCAAAAATAATTTTTTTTTTATTATTCACTTTTTACTATTCACAATTTACTATTCACTAATTTTTTTTTTCTAGTATCTAACAAATATTTTCAAGGATCTTACAATCTCCCCAACAACAATTATTTTCGTCCTCGAAAATTATTTATTTAAACAAAGACTATTTAACAAAAGATTACTTACAAAAGAGATATGGATTTTCGAAAACCATTGCTCTGATACCCAATAGTGTAATACCCCGATTTAGGCGTTACAATTTATTTTTCCACAAAAATACATATATAACTTTTCTTTAACAATTTTCAACACCAACAAAATATTAAGTGTTTTATTACAACACAAGTCTTCTAAAATAAAATTTCACACAGTTCATAAACTTCTGAAATTTAAAATTCCACACATTTTGAAATTTCAAAACATATTTATTTAGAAATCCCCGATGTCTGTTTTTTTTTTTTCCACAGATCTCTTATCTTCTAAGCAAGTCCAGAACCATATGCTAATTCATCTGAAATAGTTTCTGCTCCCGTATAATATCACACATTATACGATCATTGCATTCACATACACAAACACAAACAATAGGGTGAGCTAACTGAAACAAACATACAATCCATTCACAATTTGTTAATAATACATCCACAGTATTCAATACAGTTAAGCACACCCACTCAACATATTATCACAATATCATTGCTCAACAATTTTACTATTCCACTTATCAAAGTGTTACAACTTCACCTCATCTGACTTACTTACCAAAGTAGTACAAACCAAGTTATTCTCTCTACTTATCAAAGTAGCACTGCAAGACATTATTGTCTACTTACCAAAGCAGTACGGTATAATTAATTTGCCTACTTACCAAAGTAGCATAAAACAAGATCTTCTGCCTACTTACCAAAGTAGCGCAACAAGACAATACTCTCTACTTACAAAGTAGCACAGTATAGTTAATCTGCCTACTTATCAAAGTAGCCCGATTTATATCATTCTCTTTATCTCTTCCTTCATCATCTCATCCTGCCTACTTATCAAAGTAGCACAAATTAACCAAATTACCTTTTTCAACATATTATTTATCGACAATCTGAACCAATCAAACTAATCAACAATATGTTTAGATTATATGGTAAGCTTTTCAGTCCAATCCAACGGTTAATGAGGCAGAAATCATCAATTTTGTATAAATGATCCAAAAACATAAATTAAGCAATATTGAGATCCCTGAGAAGTTACGAAATTAATATCTCTAAATCGGTACCTCCGATCTACAATCGGAACGGTCGAAGTATGTCTCTATCTGTTACGCGCTTCATACTAAAGTTTCAGGTTAATCTAACGGTTTACTAAGTAGATATGAAGGTTTTACCGAGGTAACTCAGAGACAGAAATTTAAGTGGTTCTCGGTTAAACTCCAAATACGGAATGAATTCCTCTAAGCACAGAGATCTAATTCCAAATCTGAACGGTCAAGATCACCTAATATGTCTTATTAACTCCATACTAAAGTTTGGGCTCAATCTAACGGTAAATGGAATATACATGAAATTGTTACCAATATAACGTAAGAACAGAATTATAGTGTTCATCAAATATTTCAAACGTTCGAAATTTCTTTCTCTAAGCATAGACCTTTAATTACAAATCCAATCGGTCAAAATGTATTAATATGTCTTAGGGATTCTATATCAAATTTTGAGGTTGATCTAACGGTCAAATAGGTCAGAATTCTATATTTTACTGAGACAACTTAGTAACAGAACTACAGGGGTAACTAATTTACTCAAACTTACAGGATTTATTTCTCCAAGTACAGACTTCTATTTTCAAATCCGAACAGTCAAAGTTTAGTAATATGTCTTAGGATTCACATATTAAAATTTTAGCTAAATCCAACGGTAAAAACAATTAATAGAAATTTATCACCACAGTAACTCAAAAATAAGAAATTATAATCATGAAAACCAAATTTTACACAAGTCAATATATAACTACCATTACCAAATTTTTTTTTTTTTTAACATATTCATATTCATGATCAAAACAATAAAGGATTAGCTCCCCTTCATCAAAGTCAAGCAATTGGAACCATATTTCTAACTACAAAATTCTAGAAATTAAGTTGAGTTAGCTCCCCATACCTCATGAAGGCTCAAACACCTTAAACTCTTCTTCAAAGAGAGCAACTCCTCTCCTCCTTGCTAGACCAAGTCAGCCTCCACACTTAGGACACTTAGGATTTCGTTCACCCCCCACCAAGGACCTCTCTACTCTCCTCCAAAACTCCAAATCGGATTTCGAATTAAAAGAAGAAGCCTTAGACAACTAAGGACCCATGCACTTGCCACTTAACAATAATAAACAACCAATGGACCATCCTAAACCATTTTCCAGCCCTAAAACATGGTAGGAAAGTCTCCAAAGGGTCCCAAAATGTTCCCCTAGTGCAGAACACAACCTACCCACTCTAAAAAGTTGCAACTTGTAAAAATACACCTAAAATTAAGGTTGGACGCTAGCCCCTGGACAGCAAAACTGTCACGTTTTCCCCAGCTCGGTTAGACCCCTTCCCGAAGTCCAAAATATGCGTATGAGTAGTCAAATTGAAGCTCTTTGAGTCTAGTTTCCAATAAAATAAGAATCAACTCAATTGATATTTTACTAAGAATAATAATTTCACTCCCTAGAGTCCCAAAATATTTTCGAAAACCATTGCTCTGATACCAAAATGTAACACCCTAATATTTTAAAGGGTATTACTGATAGTTAGAGACTAAATTAATTTGATATCTCATATAAACAATCAAACTTTATTTCAATTACTCCAAAGTACAATACCAAACTTACAAACTTTAAACAATATAGTCTTCACCATTGACATTTCAACTTATAAGTTTTACACAACATAATCTTCCCAATACAAATTTATTCTTTTTACAAAAATCCCTAAAAGTTTTTCCCCGCATCTCTCTCATCTCTAAGCTTTTTCAACCGCATCTGCAACATTATCTAATCACATATAACATATATGATCATAGTATAAACAAATAAGGGTAAGCCAACCATATCATAAAATCATTAAACTTGTAATAAAAATATTATAATCATGTGTTTCTGCAATTGATAAAATATCATTATTCCGATGTCATTAATTCATCATTATCAAAATCATCTTTCTCCTTTCCATAAATCTTACAAGTGTACCATGCTTACTCATGAAGCCTTATGGTCAGACCGCTCTCTGCCTGCTTCCTTAAGCCTCACTTATATACTATGTCTTACTTTCTGAAGCCTTATGGTCAGACCCCTCTCTGCCTGCTTTTATAAAACTTACGAATCATATGTTCATGTCAAAGCCTTATGGTCAGACCACTTTTTGCCTGCTTTCATAAACCTCATGTGTTACTTTGCTCATACCAAACTCTCATGGTATAACTCGAACATACTACTCCCGGTAGTAACATCATTTCATAAGTAATGATTTCTCATATCCACCCCAACATTTCATAAAACCAACAATTCATACCCTCTTATCCATCTAACTCAATCATGTTCATTCTTTAATCATGAATTCATAATAACCCGTTTTGGTATCAATAAATTAAACATATTGCCAGATATCATGCTTCATATTATAAACTCATTTTGCCCATAACGAGTATAACTCAACGTATTTTCACCAAACAAAGATCATGGATCAACCAAAATATATCAACATATCTTAGGAAATACATATTAAAGTCTGGGCTCAATGTAATAAAATATATATGAAATTTTTACCATGATAATATTATGTATCTACAATCAACTTGTTTTATTTTATTTTCATCCTAGTTTGAATTTTTCTTTATTCCAATTGGTCACCGGAGAGGACCCAGATGTCTGAACGCAACAAACTCACCTTCGACGCCAGCACATATGACTAGTCACAACTGACTGGACCAGGCCAGGGCTGCTCTATGATCAGGGACGTGCCAACTCAGGTTTTTAAGGTTCCTCTATCCTACCAACAAAGAAAGGCCCTCAATAATTAATAATTGATTTATTTAAATTATCTATCATGTTCTCTTATGCTCTAAATTTGAAATGTCAAATTCTAATGTGTTCACTTTCTCTCATAGCAACCTTAAACAATATCTGTACATCTATTTGATACCCATATATAAGCTATTTCAGAACCCTTACTTCAGACCTTCCAACAAGATCAATTCCAGCCAACAAACTCATTCAGAACAGATTAAATTCATCATGTCACAACATGTACAATTTCATAGTTTCAGTTATCATGCCCAATATAATAAAAGTCATAAAATAGTTTCACAAGAGCACACCAGTTCAACATTCATATGCAAATATTTTATAAAATAAATTCATACAAAAATAATTAGCTCCCATTACCATCAAAATAATATTAATATAAAAATTTAGGGGAATCAAGAAGTTGAATCTGGCAGAGCCGGTTAGACAACTTCTCATCATACCAGAAAGATGCAATAAAAAAAATAGATAAAACAATAAAATTTCTGAGGAAACAAGAAGTTGAATCTGGCAGAGCCGGTTAGACAACTTCTAATCCATCCAAAAATACAATATAATTAAATAACACGAACATTAACATGTCTGGGGAAACAAGAAGTTGAATCTGGCAGAGCCGGTTAGACAACTTCTAATCCTTCCAAAAATGCAATAAAATAAATAAGTAAAGAAATAAAAAGTCCGGGGAAACAAGAAATTGAATCTGGCAGAGCCGGTTAGACAATTTCTAATCCTTCCAAAATACAATAAAAATAAATAAGGAAAACAGTAAAATGTTTGGGGAAACAAGAAATTGAATCTGGCAGAGCCGGTTAGACAATTTCTAATCCTTCCAAAATACAAAAATAAACAACTAATAACATACAAATGGAATAACATAATCAACATCACATTTTACAACTATCACACTTGGATATCAACACAAAAACATACTTTTATTTAAAATTCAAGATCATACAGAAACAAAATACTCCATATTCAAGATTTAAGATCAGACAAAAGCAAAATATAGCATATTCAAGACTCAAGATAATATAAAAGGAATACTCAAAGTTAGCTCCCCTTACCTCTATTCCAGACTTAGTTTCTTCTTCTCAAACCGTTCTCCGGAAACTTCCAGAATTTCCCCTCTTCAACTAGAATTTACTCCAACTCTCTTCTCTCACAATTTCTCTAGAATTTTGGTGTAAATTTCCAGCCTCCCCCCCTTGGCTATTTATAGTAAAAAAATTTACTATTCATTTTTACTATTAATTTTTTTTATTCATTTTACTATTACAAAAATAATTTTATATTTGCAAATTGGTGAATTCTGATCTCAAAGCTACGTGTAACACTTATCCTTTCCAAAAATAATTTTTTTTTTACTATTCACTTTTTACTATTCACAATTTACTATTCACAATTTACTATTCACTAATTTTTTTTTTCTAGTATCTAACAAATATTTTGAAGGATCCTACAGAAACTCATAAAGAAGATGCCAATCAAACTGGAGACCATGCTCTAGTGGTGGAATCTAATGGTCAATGAAACAAGTCGTGGGAGGAAAAGATAATTATCAGATATTAATATGTTATCCTTGTCAAGTGAACCTCACAAAGAAAAAAAAAGTCAATATTAACTAAATACAAAGATAAAGTCAACTCTAACTCGTCTTCTAGAATACGAAATTTATTTCTAATTGATTAGTTATTATAAAAATTATACAAAAAGATTAATAAAATAAAATAAAATTAATAAGAAGAAAAAGATAAACAAAATAAGTAAAAAAAATTAATTAACAAAAGTAAATGAAAGTAAGAAATAAAATTAAAAAAAGATAAAAAAATTGTTGATTTTATTACCCATTCAAAATAGGATTCATCATTTATTATTTAAAAATTATTGTTTAATTAATTATTGTCTTATATATTTCAAATTAATCAATGTATATTTTCAATTAATTTGTTGTCGTTATCACTATTAACCAAAATACATTCTCAATTAAAAGTCAAAACTTTGTAGATTAGTTATAATAAATTTAACTAAAGTACATTCTAAATTAAATATTATTATGTCTAATCATGTTTGTTCTTTTACCTCTTATATAAAATAAAAAGCTAATTAACCAAAGTATATTTTTGATTAATTCTTATTAAAGTTTTTACCTTTAATTAAAGTACATTATCATTTATTCACAAAAACTGAATCACATGAAAGTTTCTAAATTTAATTAAAGCAGATTTTCAATTAAAACTAAAAACCATTAGATTTATATGATTGATATGTTATGTAAATTTAATATCATGTTAACTTTGTTACAATGTAAAAATCATTACTTTTACTTGATTAATCTGCAAAAAAAATATTGATTAAAATAAACCACAACAATAATCAAAAGAATAAACCATTTATTACATTTTAACATCAAAATTAATTAATAACTTATAATAATCAATCCCAAAAACTTAGAACTCCATTAAATACATAAATAAAAAAAAATATAGAGAACATGAAAGGTGAGAGAGATGACGAAATTAGGTTTCTTCAAAAAGTTCCTAATCTTCCTTAACGTGTTTCCCTATTCCTCTTCATATATAAATTGGATTGAGTTTTGTTTTGGGTTTTTCTCTTGTTATAGTCTTTTTTCTGATAATGTAATATTCTCTTATTATATTCTAAATAATCCAATATTTTCAAGATATATTTGATTGTTGTGAAAATTTAAAAATATTTAAATTTTTTGACAAATATTATCTTTTTATATTTACTAATATATTTAAATAAGGTAATTATTTAAAAATATCAAATAAAATATTTAAAGATATATTTTTCATAAAATACCTTTTATCATAAACATTTATTAATTATTGAAGCCATTATAGAAAAAATCAAGGTCCAATTTTTGTTTTCGTTCATTTTTTTCCTAGCTTAGTCAAATTTTTTAATTCTTTTATGTTTTATTTTCCCTCTTCATGTCATGCTTTGCTTAGATTTTTATGGTTTTAATTATTTTTTGTTTTTGGATTGATCTTTAATGGATCATTAAACTTTAATAATTTATTTTCATATTTTTTATGGGCTCAATTTAACTGTAATTACACTAATTCATCTCAAACTATTTAAAGAATAAATATACAATTAAACAATTATTTTTAACATATTTTTGTATTTCATGCTTAATAAATTTAATTATAACAAATCTAATTAAAAAGAAATTAAAAATCTAATATTAAAAATTAAATAAGAATATAAAGGTTTAGCTATTCATTCCCCTGATAACCCTGTCTCTGTTATTGACATAAATAGTTGTAATAGGCTATTCTGATTAGAAATAATTCAATAGAAGCTCTCCAATTATGGAACATAGGAAAAGTCCTAGGGTTTACATGCACCCTTCCATGTACAGGTTTGCATTTTACATTCCCAATTTGTTGATTCATCTCTATGAAAACCAATTATATTTAAGAAAAATGTTTTTTTAACAATTTTTTTATAACATTTATGTGATAGTTTGATCTATTTTAGATATATATGATCAATTGTTAAAAAATTGTTAAAAAAAATTGTTAAAAAAAATTGTTAACGTAATCTTAAATAAAAACTAGGGTTACCAAAAACGTTTCATTGAATTCCATGGAATAAGTTGTAATAAAAAATATATGAGAACAGCAAGTAATTAATTTATTATTTATATTTATCAGTAAATGTGATAAATATCAAAAAGATATTATCAAATATCGGTACTCGGAGAACCATTTAAATCTACTATAATCCCAACAGATAAGAAAAGAGTAAATTACCATTGAGTCCCCGTCTCGAGCATAGGTTTAGAGATGGGCGAATCCGTGGAAGAAGGTTGTTTTTTTTAATTGAATTTAAAATTCGAACGATACACTCTGACGTTTAACAGCAGTGTTAAAGATTTGTGGTTATTTTTTAATTGAATTTAAAATTAAATAATAGACTACGAAGAGCACTGTTACGGATATGTGCGTTTTGAAATTAGGTAGAAAAGAAGGAATGGAAAGGACGGAGAGGGGAAGAATTAAAATGGAAAAAAGAAATTGATATAGTAATAATAAGTCGTATGGAATAAAAAATATTAAAAAAAGTTATCCACAAAAGCACTTAGTTGTCAGATGAGTCATCGCGAAAGTTGCAATGTCTCAAACCTAATCCAGTGAGACGCGGACACCCCACAGCTGTAACCCTATTCTCCGCACGTGTCACGCCAGAAGCCCTAAACCCAATCCAACTCACTCCTCCTCTCTGGTTGGTTTCAGTTTCAATCTAAATTTCAATTTTCAATTTTCAATTTATGTTTTCACATTCCAATTAGTGTCCGCTGGTAGAACCCACGTGCCCACTCCACACCTTCCTCCTTTTCTCTTTCGAGTTTCCAACGCAACAACAGCCACAGGAGTTGTTGAAAATAACAAACATTTACTGTTGTTACCCTTCTACCTTCTCAGACGCACGCCACAACAAACACCTTCTCAGACACAACACAACACTAACAAACGTTTGCAACACCTCAGTTTCGGTTTTCCCATAATACAACTGTAACTACATCAAACCAAAAGCCTAGTGTGAAATTATTGACTTCAAATTTCAAATCCACTTTGTCCCATCCCACCTGGACTTCCACCTCATCGCTCCTCTCAACGCCATGAAAATAGGTCAGGTTCTTTCTCTTCTCTCTAGCCCTTTCTCTAATTTATTATCAATACCAATTGCTCCAAGATCCGTGCTCAAACTTTCTGCTTTTCTTAACTAGTATTCTTCTATTTATGTGTCCCACAGTCTTTGCCTTTTTACCGGGTTTGATTTTTCCATTACACAATGCTCTCTTTCTTTATTTTCTTTTTTGTTATTGTTATTTCGGGTTGCTTTGCCGTGTGACCTTTCATAGAATTCCAATTTTCTGTTACGTCTTTTCCTGCTTGTTTCTTGATTCTCATACTTTGTTTCTTTAGTTTGTTTTTTCCTTAGTTCTTTAAATATCCTGACGAACCTGAATTGTTTTTGTTTGATGTTATTGCTAGCTAAGGAAAGTAATTTTTGGTGTGTCCGTGTCTGTGGCATTCTCTTAAACAGCAACACGATTGCTGAAAGGAGTTGCTTGGTGGTAATGCTTATGCTTGCTTAGATTTTCAACCAAATCTCTGATTTCAGAAAGATTTAATTTGATATATGGGGTTAAGTTTTGGTTTGGTTTGCGGATCTAGAAAAGAGAGGGAATTATCATGTAGTGTAAAAATATAGCACCATCTCATGAATTAGAGGGAGGGTAGAAAGGGAAATTTTACCTTTGTTTGATTAGGTTTAGTGAAGATAAAAAAAAGGACTTGCAAAATAAATAAATTGTATAGTTGAGAAGGATATTTCATATTTTTTTGTGTTGAGCTGTATTGCTTCCATTTCATCTCTTGTTTGAAAGTAATAGATTGGTTCAGAAAACTAAGGGCATTGTCAAAGCAGATAGATGGAAAATATAGTATAATAAAATTCCCTTTTTAATCTGTGGCATCTGACAAAGTACTCAAGAATTGCAATTGCATATATTTGATTTGAATGAACCTCTTTAAATGACCTAAAACGCAATTGATACACTAAATGACCTAAAACACAATCGTCACTTTGGTAAACCTGACATAATACTCAATAGCATGCAATAGCATAGAAGTGGAGAGGCCTTGAACTGATCTGAGATTCAAGTATCGGCGATTGCAGCTGTACTAGTGGCCGAAACAGTGACTTTTTGTGTGCTATAGAGGGGCTTCCATGATATATAGCCTTCAAATTCCCATTTTGACCCCTTGAATACTGTTGCGCTTTAGAAGTGTTTTTTTTTTTTTTCATGTGCCGCGTTAGTTTTTCTTCCTTTATATATATCAGTTCATATTGTAACAGTTTTTATGTAATTTGTTATGTTCTTTTTCTAAATTTAACTGTTATCTTTCATTACTATGTTGTTATTGCTTGTAGATTGGTGGTGGCTTTGTGTGTAAACTGACAGTGGGACTTGATATGTGTGACACATACCATTTATAGTTTGTATTATAACATTAAAAATAAAGGTCATCACACATCCTGCTATAGAATTTTCAAAGTTGGCTGCATCATTGTCTGAGATTGATTACCAGGATTCTAAATTCACATAACTGAAATTGCACTTATGAATATACAAACACACATCAATTTTTGCATGACATAATTATGTTATCCTTGTGTCTCTACTGCTTTATGCCCACTCAAGGTTTTTTTTTAGTATTTATTCATTGTACTAAGTTTCTGATAGTTAATGGTTACAAGAGCATTAGTTTATCCAAGTTATAAGTGGCTGCTTGGGGTTTGACTACGGGAGAGAATTGGTGAATTGGTAGAGCCAAACTTCATCAATTGAAAAGTGGGAGTCTGGTTACCCCGTAATGATGATGTAAATTCCATTTGTAAAAGAAATGTGTAATTAAATATTTCTTTGGTGAATGAAGCACACGAAATAATATTTTAAACTCATTTACACTATAATTTTGCAGTAGATTTGATAGTTTCTGCTATTTAGTGTCAGTGGTTTTGCCATCTAATTTATATTTGTTGTATTCAGTGTGTGTTTTCTGACATAGGAATCTATTCAACTTGATCTTATGACCTCCACAGATATCAGCATTTGATCATAGGTCCTTTTTTGTTTTTGTGGCTGAGAGGAACTGATTCCAAACTATTCTATATGGGGGCTGGGGAAGAGAGCACAACTAAACCTTCAAAGTCATCTTCATCAGTTCAGGTCTTTCCCCAACTCTCTTCCTGCTCTCTTTTTATTTTGCGTCTCCTTCCTCTTGTGTCTCCTTATCTTCTCTGTTTACACTAGCAGGAGACACCAACAGTGCCTGCATATCCTGATTGGTCAAGCTCCATGCAGGTAGGAATATATGTTAAATAGGTTCATCAGCCTTTACTTATGCATGCTGAAGCACTTCAGCAGATAAATTACGTTGATATCTAATGCATTTGCTTTTCACTAGGCCTATTATTCTCCTGGAGCCACTCCACCCCCCTTTTTTGCCTCAACTGTTGCTTCACCAACTCCCCATCCCTTTTTATGGGGAAGCCAGGTAAATCTAGTAAATCATTTGGGATATATTCAATTATACTTTATGGAAGAGAATCTTCATTTACAATTTTGTTATTTTTCCAGCATCCCTTGATGCCGCCATATGGGACTCCAGTTCCATATCCAGCTTTATATCCTCCTGGGAGTATCTATCCTCATCCAAGCATGGCAGTGGTAAACCACTTTTTCACACTCTAATCCCTGGAATGCCTCTATGCCTGACCAGAAAAGGATGAATTTTTATCTGTTTGTAGGCAACTATTTTCACTACTTTACTATAGATGGGCATTTTGATTCATAATCTATCTTTTTTTTTGTTGGTTTTAATCATATTGCTAGACTCCGAGTGTTATCCAGCAAAGTACGGAGATTGAAGGGAAGGGAGCTGATGGAAAGGATCGAGACTCGTCCAAAAAATTGAAAGGAACTTCTGCAAATACAGGTTCCAAAGCAGGAGAGAGTGGAAAGGCAGGCTCAGGTTCAGGCAATGATGGCATGTCGCAAAGGTTTGGCAAACAACTGAATGAACTAATTAATTGAGATCTTTTCTACTTCTTTCTCTTCAATATACATTTTTAAAATGAATTTCTATTAAAAAAATATGAAACAGTGGTGAAAGTGGTTCGGAGGGTTCATCAAATGCCTGTGATGAGAATACTAACCAACAGGTAAATAACAGATTACCATTAGTAAATGTGCTTTCACTTGTTTTTGTAAATAATAACCGTGCTGAAATATAAACAAGCCCTGTTTTTCTTTTGCAATCACTTGGCTTTGTTATTTTGATGTTCACAGCAAAAGTCTGAATGGTTTAGTTAACACCCTGATTTTTCTCTAAACTGTTTTTGGCTTCTTTTTTCTGATGTTTCTCCACAGGAATCAGCTACAAACAAGAAGGGAAGCTTTGACTTGATGCTTGTCGATGGTATTCATCACCTCCATTCATGATTATCTTTTTTTCCTTCTCAATTGCTGAGATGAGTTATCGTTTCCATTAACTTTTCAGGAGCCAATGCCCAGAACAATTCTGCGGGTGCCATTTCTCAATCTTCTGTGCCTGGAAAGCCTGTTGTCTCAATGCCAGCTACTAATCTTAATATTGGAATGGACTTATGGAACCCCTCATCTGGTGGTGCAGAAGCTGCAAAAATGAGACATAATCAATCGGGTGCCCCAGGAGTTGTTGCCCTTGGTGAACAATGGATACAAGTATGAGTCGTACAGTTGTTTTGCTAATCATGTTTTGCTTTTAGTGGTGAACAAATAAACATTCCTTTACGTATAATAATTTTGAAAAGCAATTTTTTGTTGATACTGTACATCATGTTCGTAGGTATCGTCACTCAATACTATGAGGATTTTGAAGGAAGGAAAAAAGTCCTTAAAGTTAATAGATTGTGTTGCCTAGATTATCTTTTGTTTGAACTTGATTAGTTGGTTTTAGGCTTAACAACACTTTGAGTCCTTCTACTGTTGCCAAAATTTGATTTTGGTCATTTTTTATCATGTGCAAATTTGGCCACCTATTAATATAGTGCAATTCTGGTTCATCTAATTATTCAATATCCAATGTTTGTGTTGAAGTTGTACTCTCCTGGGCTACCATGTTAGCACTTTCATGCTGATGTGGTGGCACTCCTGCGTTGTTATGTCAACATCTCTATGAAATATTAGACATCAAGTTGGTAGATGGCCCAAAATTGTAAAATAGTATAGGGATCAAATCTGTGCAAAAAAAATAGGAGGACCAAACCCCAACACTACAGTGATAAAAAAGAGTAATTAACTCTTGCTTTTATTAGTCTAACTACTGTAAAGAGTATATCCTCAAAACGAAAAGAAAAACTAAAGTAAGAGTATAATAGTAAAATATTTTTAATGGCTATGCTTGATTTTGGTAGGATGAACGTGAGCTGAAAAGACAGAAGAGGAAACAGTCGAACAGAGAGTCAGCTAGGAGGTCAAGGTTACGCAAGCAGGTAACTTTCGTCTAATATCTATTTCATGCACCCTTGTTACTGGGGAAGATTAGAAGTATTTTCAATTGCTTCATATTTTGAGGCTAGAAGCTATATTATTTGACTATGCAGGTTCTTTCATACTACCATTTTACAATTTAACAGAGAATAACGACGTGTTATGCATTTATTTGTACTAACCAGGCTGAGTGCGAAGACTTACAAAAGAGGGTGGAGACACTGGGAAGTGAGAATCGAAAACTCAGAGAAGAGCTTCAGAGACTTTCTGAAGAATGCGAGAAGCTTACATCTGAAAATAATTCAATCAAGGTACCATTCTTCCTTCTCGAGTCCTTTACCTTTTGCAATTTATAGATTTGACATGTCTGAACTCACGACATCAAATTTATCTTTTGAACATAATTGCTTTAAACAGGAAGAGTTGGAACGGATGTGTGGGCCAGAAGCAGTTGCTGACCTTGGATGAACCATCGACACGTTCCTCGGTGTAGTGTTTGATGGTAACGACAAAATTTGATAGTTTCTTAATTAAGACGAATCTGCAGCTGGAATTTTCTTATGAATGGCCCGGTCTCTTAATTGAGAATAGGATATAATGTTTTTCCTTGTTATACTAATTTATATCATTAACCCTCAATTGTAATTGCCCTTATGATTTTACATGTCATTTGTTTGTAATATTTACCAACCAGTACCGTAGAATAGACAAATGTAGGCTACTTGAGCTCTTCTGTTCAGAACATAGTTTTGCAACTGGTGTTGAGAGTCTTGCTTCAACTTTTGAAATCTTCATTACTTCACTTTAGACTCATTTTTTGTTCTATACTATTCATGTTCTTGTGTTAAGCTGATCGAAGAATGTTATAACCCTAACGCACGTTGTTATTACCTGCCAAAACTACATCCCTTCTCGCCGAAATTTTGCTTCCTGAGGGATTTTGATTTTCGTATTTTAGTTAAGAAGGCATCTTTGTCAAACATAATTCTTCTTACCTTCTAACTCAAGTTCTTATGGTTGTTTCATTTGGTTTCCTCAAGATTTTCATGTAGGAATATTGTTTTGACATCCATATGCTCTAACTCAAGATTAAGCTCAACAACAGTGTCTGTTAGAATCTTTATGGATTTGTGTATTTCAGTATTTAACTCATGCCAAATAGTCTACAATAGCTGACCTTAAAAAGTTAAATGGTCTGTTTATCAATCTCCGCCATAATGCTTCTTTCTCAGCTTCACTACTCATCTTTTATAACTTTTGTCTTATAAGCCATTTCAGCTTCATTGAAGTCAACATTATTATTGATAATATACTTCTTAATAAAATGTGAGCATAGACAATATAATCAAATATTCTCAAATTCTTTTGATTAAAGGAAGGACCTAAATTCCTCAAGGGTCTTCATATTTAGAGTAATTAAGGACATATGCTAATAAGGTCAATAATGATGATAATAACTTCGGTCCAAAACACCTTTAAAAATTTCAGTATTGAATAACACGTCTTATTCTTTCTAAAATAATCTTATTGAAAATTTTTATCAAGTCATTCTTTTGAGAATTTGTTATTGTATATTTTTTATTTCTAAAACTCCACAATCCCTAACCGTAAAGATTAAACATGTATGTCAAACTTAACAATACTTTAAATATAATGGAAATGTAGCGAGAGAAATTAATTTGTTCTTTAAGATTTTTCTCTGCTAAAGTATTCAACTTATCAAATTGTAAAACATAATTTTAAAACATTAAAACTGAGATAAAAGTTTAATATAATCAAAATACAATATTTTTTATATTGTTCTATCTCTAATTGTTATTGTTTACTATTCTAATAAGATTACTAACCATAAAATAGTTATACGTAACATATTTACCTAACCTTTATAGCATCTTAGTTGAGTATATTAGTATTTTTACCTGTGCAACGCACAATTCTTTTTCTTAAAGTGGAATTTATTTTTTATTATTAAAAATGTTTTTTATTACATAAAAAAATATAAGATTGATGTGATATTTTTTGTATAATAATTGATTTGATTTAAAAAATTAATGAGTGCTTATTTAAATTCAAATGTATTGTAAATATTTTATTACAATTTAATAAAAAAGTATCATATCTATGAATTAAATTATATATATATATATATATATATATATATATATAGAGAGAGAGAGAGAGAGAGCATATGCATTATATTATAAAAAAAATTGAATTAATATTATTGTAAGATAATATTTTAAATATAGTAATTTAAGTTGTTGAGTAAAGTGAAACTATTTATGAAATTAATATTTCTTGAATATTCATGTAAGATATAGACCAAACCCAAAATACAAATAAAAAATAAAAACAAACAAACTGAACATAAAAGATAAAAACAAGGCAAAAGATAATATATCTAACACTCTCACTCAAGCTGACACGTCTAGTATCCTCTTAGGCAACGATTTAGAGCGATGTTACTCTTTTCCTCTCTCAGATTCGTCGTGCGTGATCACACGTCCTGTCTCCTCTCAGACAGTTATTCAGAGCATCGATGTTACTTTTTTTCCTTTTTCAAGTGCCTTGATTGAAGAATCTTGAATTTTTAAGGTTTTTCTTTCATGTTCATCCATGACTTCTTTCATTGGGGTTTCTTCTGACTTTCCTTTTGTCACAATTGCGTCTGACCCATCCATATATGTTTTTTTTTCATGGCAAAGATGAATTTTGTTAGTTTATTTATAGTTGTGGTGACTCTTCAACAATGACCTCTTTATCCATTGGAAGTCAATAATGCATTTCTGAACGACGATTTGCAAAAAGAGATTTACATGGAGCAACCTCCCAGATTTGTTGCTCAGGGGAGTCTTTTGGGTTGATATTTCGTCTTCTATGTCATCTTCATAAGTCATTAAGAATTTGGCGTCACTCGTGATAGCGTCCTCCTCGAGCTAGGTTGGGCCAAAGCACGAAGATGAAGCTATGGAGGTGGAATTTGTGCGGAAGCGATGAATATGGTGGTGGGCTCACAATTTTGGTGAGTATTTGTGGTAGGATGGAGGTGTTTGATGGATCTCCGGAGAGGTTGGGCCAACTCTAGAGAAGGGTGGTTAGAGGGACCTCATGGGATGCTCTAGCCTTGACTTGAGACAAGATATGTTTGCACACATTTTGGCATAATAACATTCAAATTCATCAAGTGATTTTACAAGGAAGGAGACCCTTCTATTTATAGAGAAAGGTGTCTCCAAAGTAGACAAGAAACCCTAAAAACTATCCACTCTTAAAGAGACATGTGGCAATCCTCTTTTACAAAGTTTCTCCACTCTTAGAGTGCCATGTGGCAATCCACTTTTGTAAAGTCTTCTCCACTCATGTGGTAATCCACTTTTGCAAAGTTCCTCCACTCTTAAAGTGCCATGTGACAATCCACTTTTGCAAGAGCTTTCCACTCTTAGAGTGACATGTGGCAATCCACTTTAGGAAGAGTTTCTCCACTTGGAAAGTGACACATGGCCACTTCCTTTTTAAGAAGTGTCTTCACTAAGAGCTTGCCATGTGGCCATCATGTCCCATGGTGGGACACACTCTTTAAAAATAAGATTACAAACCATACAATACTTAGCCCTTAATACAAGGCCTAAAATTAAATACTATACTATTTGACCCTTAATACAAGGTCTAAAATACACACAATTTTACCATGGCTAGGGCATATGCCATCATACCCTCCCTCTTAAAAAGGATTTGTCCTCAAATCTTTAAGTTTCTTCAAAAACTCTCTTCTTCATATTGATCAACTTATGTATCAACAAAACCCTCCGGGGTCAAATAACTTTCTGCAAAAAACAAGAGATAAAGTAAGTGTTATTAGAATAATCAACCCAATTATGTATTTTCCCTTTAAGTCCCGGCTTATCTTGTGTTGAATGCATATGCATTTGGAGTGACTTCCTTTTTTACCACCAAGTCTCATTTGGTCTTGTCTTTCCAATCTACTAAAGGAAGATGGAAAGAATACCCCTTTTGAATCTTCACACAAGCTTGTGGCCCTTAACATGAAGGCTCTTTTGTTGGGACACTCATTGGACATGTGTGTATTGCTTTGACACTCTGAACATTTGATTTTGTATATGTTAATGTCATCTCTTTCCTTTTCTCTCTTATTTTTCATTTGTACTTGGTCTATTTCAACTTGAGATGGTGTGAGAGGATGAAGTACAAACTTTCTATCTTTATGGTTGAAGGTTATCTCATTGGTACGACCATGATGTATGGTTTCCTTTTCAAAAAGCCAAGGCCTTCCTAACAAGATGTGACAAACTTCCATAGGTACTATGTCACATAGCACACTATCTTCATAATTCCCTATGGAAAACTTAACCTTCACTTGTTGATTAACTATCATGTCTTCACCATCATTAAGCCATTGAAGTTTGTAAGGTTGGGGGTGAGGCAATATAGTTAAGGCTAACTTTTCAACCAACCTAGTGCTACAACAATTGCAACATGAGCCACTATCCACAATAAGAGAACACGTGTTTTCTAAAACTTGACATCTTGTATGAAAGATGTTCTCTCTTTGGGTTTGGACTTGGGGACTAGGTTGATTCTTCAAAACTCTTCTCATCATGAGGAGATCTCCCTCGCATGGGTAGGAATCTTCTCCTTCACTCTCATCCTTACTTGTGTCTTTCTCCTCCTCCTCTTCACTACTATATGAGTCAACATCCCTCAAGATTATGGTCCTTTTAGTGGGGCATTGTGATGCCATATGACCTCTACCTTGACATTTAAAACATTTAATTTCACTAGTACGAGTGTGTAATGATGTTCCCTCCCTTGATCTATCTTTTTCTTTCTCCTTCCATAGATTCCTAGAGGGTTCCTCTTCCATCACTTGCTTACCTTCCCTCTTATAGTCTTTCTTAACACTAGAGTTAAAGTGGTTAATTTTCAAACCTTTTCTCAAATGTTGTTGCTCAACTTTTATGCAAATTTGTACCAAATCATTGAGATCTTGATAGGGCAACAATTCCACTCTATCTCTAATATCAAGATTAAGACCACTTAGAAATCTAGAAATTGTGGTTCCTTCTTCTTCCCTAATTCCCGCCCTCATCATGTAGAGTTCCATCTTTTGCCTATACTCTTCCACACTCATGGTTCTTTGTTGGAGCCTTTGGAGTTTATCCATAAGCTCTCTATGGTAGTAGGAAGGTATGTGTCTTCTTCTTAGAGCACTCTTCAAGTCATTCCAATATTGGACTTGAGGGGAATTGGAGAGTCTTCTTTCTCTCACTAGGGCAGTCCACCAATACATGGCATTCCCTTGAAAGCTTAAGGTGGCTAGGGAAACTTTCCTTTCCTCTATTATTTGATGACACTCAAAAAGTTGTTCTACTTTCATTTCCCAATCTAGGTATGCCTCAACATCTTCTTTCCCATGGAAATGAGGAAGGTCTATCCTAATCTCTCTTGGTGGTTGTTCACTCTCCCTTCTATACCTTCTAGGTGGAGGATGTTGGTAGAATTATGCAGCAGTCCTACTATCTTGTTCAGGGTATGTGTTTTCTGTGGGAGTTTTTGAACTTCTCCTTGAGTGACTCCTACTCCTACTTTTCTTTATCTCTTCTTGGACCTTTTCTTGTTTTTGGGCTAGAACTCTAAGTTCTTCTTCTAAGGTTTCAAGATATTGTTCTCTTTCAACTCTTTCTTTTTCTCTCAAAATGGATTCTTGCTTTTGCCAAAGTTTTAGTGATTTTAGTTCCTTGGCCATTTGTTCTAAATTTGGTTGGGCCTCTTCACTATAATCACTATCAATTTGGTAAGAAGGTTCCTTAGACATTCTTAAAAAAAAATTCAAAATATGTAATGCACACACAAACTTGTATTTCAAAAGTAAATTCCTTTAGAGATTTAAGGAGGCAAAATAATCTCAAGTTCACTTCCAGGAAAGAGAGGAGAATCACTAAGGATCACTTAAAATCCAAGCCTTTCCTAGCCAAAGTTTACCTCAAGTTCTCTTGCACCAAACTTCTCAAATGGAATTAGGTTTGATACACAAGTAGACACACAATAAATTATAAGCAGTTAAAGACAACAATTAAACTAGACTATGCGGCCTAATGGTAAAGTTAGAAGGCACTTTGGAACCTTCAAACTTTAACCAACTAAAAACGTTTTCAATATGGTTTACAAGTCTTTGTTAGGATATGGGATTGAGTATCACAGACTACCCCAAGATACCTAACAAGGTTATGAGTTACAAATCCAAAAGCAATACAATTTTACAACTCAAAAATGCGTAATACAAATAAATAATGTGTGTTCCTCTCTAAAGTGTTTCACTCCTTTTCTTCTTGTCTCTTCCTCAAGGTTTCAAGGTCCATAGAGGTCTCCGATCACCCAATATACTATGTCCAATTTCGTTTTTCCTCCAAAGAATATCCTACAGCAAATATCAAACCAAATCCGAAAGGTAGGAATCCAAAGAGAATGCAAATCAAGGGCCAATTTGAACAATAGCTCTTCAAAAGGAGTTATGTTGAGACAAAACAGAGAGTAATGAACAAGACAATCAAGAAAATAAAGCTTAAAAAAACGAAGGCTAGGCACTCAAAAGAATTACCTAAAGAAAGGCACTAGAATAGATGAACAAAACAAAAAAACAATTAGAATAGAGAATTATTACTTCTTATCTTTACAAACACTGAGCTAATGGTGCACTATAAGCAGAGACAATATTTTGTCAAAAGTGTCATGTCCAAGTCTCATATCCAAGGGTCATGTCCAAGTGTCATGTCAAGGTATTATGTCCAAGTATCATCTCCAAGTGTCATGGTAAAGTCTCATGTCAAAGTCTCAAGTCAAAGTAACTTTTTTTTTTTCACTTTTGCTTTTGCTTGTACTTTTACTTTTTTTTTTTTTTTACTTTGGCTTTTTACTTTTGTCTACACTTTTGTTTTTCAACACAAATTAGATCTGGACAATTTGTTTGGGTAGCTCAAAGTTCATGACTCAAAGAAAAAAAATGGAAGAAATCTTACTAGAATCAAAAATAGAGCATGAAACTCAAAGAAACACAAGAGAAACTTAACTCTAAGAACTTGACAATGATCTAATGACAAGCATGAACTCAAATATGAAATAAAAAAGCACTCAAATGGATGTATATACTGTAATTTCGAAATCCCAATGGGACATATTTTTTTATGATTTTTGCAAAGCCCGAACTAAGAGAAAATGACATAAAAATGACTACACATGACTCTAAACAACATGGATGGAATTAAAAATAAAAAATAACCCAAAAATGACATTAAAACAGAACCAAATATATGAAGAAAGACTCAAAAAAAATATAAAAGCACGCCACAACACATGTATATGGAAACTTAGTGGTAAAAACCGAATGGTTCCGCAAAAGAACAAACTAGAACCATAAAAATAACATATATGGATGTAAACAATGGAAGACAATAAAGAACAACACAATAACAACAAGAAATACAAAAAGATAGGTAAAGGACCAAGATACTTAGCTCTTGTAGACCCAAAGCTCTTGATACCAAATGATAGCGTCCTCCTCGAGCTAGGTTGGGCCAAAGCACGAAGATGAAGCTATGGAGGTGGAATTTGTGTGGAAGCGATGAATATGGTGGTGGGCTCACAATTTTGGTGAGTATTTGTGGTAGGATGGAGGTGTTTGATGGATCTCCGGAGAGGTTGGGCCAACTCTAGAGAAGGGTGGTTAGAGGGACCTCATGGGATGCTCTAGCCTTGACTTGAGACAAGATATGTTTGCACACATTTTGGCATAATAACATTCAAATTCATCAAGTGATTTTACAAGGAAGGAGACCCTTCTATTTATAGAGAAAGGTGTCTCCAAAGTAGACAAGAAACCCTAAAAACTATCCACTCTTAAAGAGACATGTGGCAATCCTCTTTTACAAAGTTTCTCCACTCTTAGAGTGCCATGTGGCAATCCACTTTTGTAAAGTCTTCTCCACTCATGTGGTAATCCACTTTTGCAAAGTTCCTCCACTCTTAAAGTGCCATATGACAATCCACTTTTGCAAGAGCTTTCCACTCTTAGAGTGACATGTGGCAATCCACTTTAGGAAGAGTTTCTCCACTTGGAAAGTGACACATGGCCACTTCCTTTTTAAGAAGTGTCTTCACTAAGAGCTTGCCATGTGGCCATCATGTCCCATGGTGGGACACACTCTTTAAAAATAAGATTACAAACCATACAATACTTAGCCCTTAATACAAGGCCTAAAATTAAATACTATACTATTTGACCCTTAATACAAGGTCTAAAATACACACAATTTTACCATGGCTAGGGCATATGCCATCAACTCGAGTGCAAAAGCAAATATTTTCATTAAGTTTATTAATTATATTAGTAGCAAGTTTGTGCATATAAATCGTATGTACCAAGCTTGCTTCTAATATAATCAATAGACTTAGTGAAAATATCTACTTTTGCACTCGAGTGACACCAAATTGTTAATGATTTGCAAAGATGACATAAAAGACGAAAAATCAACCCAGAGGACTCCTCTTGAGTAGCAAATCTGGAAGATTGCTCCATATAAATATCTTCTTACAAATCGTCATTAAGGAATGGATTGTTGACATCCAATGGATAAAGAGGTCATTGTTGAAGAGTCACCACAACTAAAAATAAATTAACAAAAATCATCTTTGTCAAGGGAGAAAAAACATATATGAACGTGTCAAACGCAAAAGTGACAGAAGGGAGATCAGAAGAGTCAATAGCGAAAGAAGTCATGGATGAACACGATAGAGAAACCTTAAAAATCAAAGATTCTCCAATCAAGCCACCTAAAAAAAGGAAAAAGAGCAATTTCAATTCTCTAAATAACTACCTGAGAGGAGATGGGACGTGTGACTATGTACAACAAACCTGAAAGAGGAAAAAGAGCAATCTCGACGCTCTAAATCACTGTCTAAGAGGAGACGAGACATGTCACACGCACGACGAAAAATGAAGTAGATCCATAACTTCAAAAGGCGTTGAAAGTGCATAGGAGCTCTGATGAAGGCGTCATTGACGGCACGGTGGTCACCTAAACAAGACGATCAAAACCGTGTGATCATTGGTCGAAACCGGAACTCTGATAATGACAGCGATTGATGATGACAGTAGTCAATGGAGCCGCCGACAACGATAGGTGTAGTGGCAAAGGCAACAAAAAAATTTCCTCAAAAGAACCGAACTCTAGATACTATATTGAATATAGCAAAAAGTTATGTATGAGATTAGTCTCCCTTTTGTTAAATATACACATAAGATCATCTATTTATGATAGGAAAAATATGAAATAAACTCAAAATACAAATAAGAAATAGTAACAAACTAAAGATAGATAAAGAAAAGATATGAATGATATATATAATATAAGTCAAATATAACCTTATAAATTAAATAAAAATGTTATACATTACATAAATCTATTTTTATATATTTTACATAAAAATAATATAAAATAACACTAAGAAATATAGCATTAAAATAATTTTAAAAAATGAAGTACAATAAGAAATAATTAAAATAAAATAAATTTGGATCATATATAATAATGATGACTAAAATTCGACACAGATTATTAAAATTTAAATATTAAATAAAATTAATTCAGTAAAATAAATTATCATACATAATTATTAAGAAAAGGAATAATAAAATTAACAATACCTAATAGAATCAAATTATTGAAAAAAACAGTTAGACGCCTTTATAACACATTATTATAACGACGTGTCCAATACATAGCTCCAAGCACAAGCTCTTACATCGTATCTTGTTAAGCAACTCTTGGATAGTTTTTGTGCTTCCCACAGAAGACACAAACATATGTAGACTAAACCACAAATCAGATACTGTCCACTTGTTTTGGATTAAAAGAAAAGAAAAAGAACTTGGTACTTTTTCATTTTTGTTTCATTTATATATTCAGTTTAGAGAAGAGATGGAGGGATAAAAACATTATTAGGTAATTTAAGATATCGATAAGTATACTAACTCTATCATTGATAAGCCGTAATTTTTTAGAAACAAGTTTAAACCTTACTAAATAAAAACTCTAATCCTTTAGATAATTTTATCAAAAGTTCACATTAAATTTATATGTTTAAATTGATTAATTGATAAAGATTCTAAATTTATTACCCAATATTAAATACCAACAAAGAAATCAATAACTATGCAATTAAGAACAAAAACATAACACCACAATAATGAAAAAGAAGTATATTAAATATCACAAATTAAAAAGAGTGAAGATACATTTGGTCCAATCCTAATATATAAGGGAGTTAGTTATTCTTAGACATTCTCATCATTAAAAAAAAGGGATAGATGATGAGTGTCTCTAACCTGTGCTTTTGTCGTCTCTCCTATAGGGCTAGTTCCAAATTCCCAAAAGATATTTAATTCTATGACGTATTCTATTTAATGATTTTCGTAACACAAAAATCGTTAGGCGAATTGGAATTGTTGGACGACTTGACTTCTTTCCTTAGATGGCGTAGTCTTGCTTGCTAGGGAAAATGGACCGAACTAACTTGGCCTGTAAATTGCACTAAAATGAATTTTACTTGAATGATAATCCTTGGTTATTCTTCAATCTTCTTTAAGCCTTATTATGAACACTAACGTTTTAAAAGATAATTTATTATAAAATTGAAAATACTTTTATAAGAGTTGTTCTGTTTATTGTGTATTTTTTTTTATATGAATAAGTTGTATTCATACACTAATGCAAAAAAAACTTATGATATCATCAGTACCACGTTGACCCAAAATTCGACGTTAAGAATATGTCGCAACATTTTTTAAATATTTCATCCAAATTGACATCAGATCCTTCACAACAGCCAACAATTAACAATCTGACGTTCATCCCA
The DNA here is from genome assembly GCF_016808095.1 of Vigna angularis. NCBI lineage: Eukaryota > Viridiplantae > Streptophyta > Magnoliopsida > Fabales > Fabaceae > Vigna > Vigna angularis. The sequence continues at coordinate 20,500,891 of NC_068970.1, forward strand.
AGACCAATAAGCGTTAAATAATGTCGGACTACCTCAGGTCCAACTTCATTTAACCTTTGTTGGCCTTAGGGTCGAAGTCAAGTTAGTAATTAACGTCTGTTGTGAGGGATCCAATCTTAATTTGACTTTTAAAATTTCAAAGTGCTCTCACTTTTCTCTTGTTTGCGAAAACCCCCCGTCAAATTGCAACAACAACATTAAACTTGCAGGAGCAAGTTCTTCAATCATTTGTAGTGATGCTCGTTTTGGCTCAAACTTTTACGTTCTGTTATTGTATTTTACATTAAGGTTGGTGTTTCATTTCACATTTTCTGTTATTTGTCACAAATTCAGAATTCTAAAGATTTGGTGATGAAAAACTTCAAATGGTCATAACTTTTGTTACAGACCTCGGATTGAAATACTTAAAAATAAAAGTTATTGAAAATGGCATGATGAATGCACAGACCAATATTAAAAGGATTGGGTCTCTGGAATTTTCAAAAATCAATCATTTAAGGGATAATTTTATTTTCTTAGCATTTTTTACCCATTTTTTTATATTGTATACTTTTATTTTAAATACCCACATTATTTATAAAATTCTAAAAATTTTATTGATGTATTCTTGTATTATATTGACTTTTTTTTTAAAAAAAACTCACTTGATGTTTGTTATTTCTACAACATACATTAACAAACATAAATGTATAAATATAACATATGTAAATTGACGTAGGTTTAAAAATCACATACATCAATTTACCTACCTCCGTTACAATATCAGACCTTCAACAAACATCAAAATCTAAAATAACATATTAAAAATCCTTTTTTGTTAGTAATAGATAAAAGAGAATAAATAATATTAAGTAATAACAAATCTTGTTAAAATAAAATAAATGTAATAACGTTCAAAAAGTTCGCTAATAAACACATTTATAAAATTAACAATACATAAAAGTATCAATAGGACTAATTTTTTTAAAGTATACTAATATTTTTAACAACTTGAGAGTCAAATTATTTGTTAAAGTACCTTCACTTACGAGATCAAGATCTTGAGATTAAGATCGTGATCTCGAGACCCCGTAAACGATAATGAATTAAAGACTTTCAGATTATAAGATTAATTAAAAAGATAATGATACTTTGACAACATTTTAACACTATCTACATGTCATTCTGTGATTGGTCTATATTGATGTTTATGATTATTATTATTGATTGTGGAATAATTTTGAACCAATCACATAATGACACGTAGATGCTATTAAAATATTGTCAAAGTATCATTATCCTAATTAAAAAAACACATAATTTTATAAACATTATCTCACCATGTGAGAACATTGTGATTTACAATTAAAGTACAATATGAAGAAAAAAAATCATTTACCCTATCAATGTACCAAAGACAAAAATCAAATTATTTGTAACACAGATGCATCTACTAAGAAAAGCATGATTAGCTAATAATGTCACAATGCATATCTTAGTTTAGCAAGTTAATCCGATAACATTAATGGTTGCACTAGTTATATAAAAATGGAAATGATCGTGGTTGTGTATAGTCCTTGTGATTTCTCATTTTTGTAGTTATCTACAATTAGAATTTATTTTGTGTCAAATGGAAAGACACCTATATATCGATCACTGAATCTTAGTTAGGAAGATACCTGCCATTGTATATTAACGTAATCAATTCCACTAAAAACAATATAAGCTAAATTAGCCATTTACAATCATACCACAAATGAGGAGACGTTTGAACCCAAATTTTCAATTATATTATTATTACTATATCAATATAATTATAATAACATTCATAACAAAAATATTAATAATATTATCGACTAAAATATCTCCATCTTCTTCTCATTTCCAACTACGTAATGCTCCATCATCATTAGACTATGATAATGTCATTTATCAATTCAACCATTCATTTATCATCCATACCTATATGTCACTCTTTATTGTCCACCAATGCCATAATTTGAGAAATATGGTCGAGTATGTCAACCATTTAAGTCGGTGACTTCTTTGAGGCATTTCAATTTACTTACGTGTGAGCTTAAAGTTTCATAATATATAAGATTGTACTTCATCAATATGTTGTGAAATTTTAAGTAAAAGTGGTGTTTCACTTTTATGCCCATAGTCCTTACTCGGCTCAATCACGTAGATATTTTTTTTTGTTTTTTTTTATTTAGTTCTTCTTGATCTTAACACTACACATGTCAAGAAAAAGCTTTGGATTTGATTTTTGACTAGAGGAAAGAGTAATGAATCAATAATTATTTTTTTATATAAATAAACGGAAACTGAAATTCTATATTAAACTCTTTTTCAATACATTGTTTTGTTTGGTTAAATTTATGGGTATTTTACTATCTCGATTCCTAATATTTAATGACTAAAAGGACTGATGTTGACAAGACTAAAATAAAATGAAGACTTTAGTGTACGTGAGTTTAAGGCTAAGTATAACATGATGGTTTTCTTCTTCTTTGTGACTAAGATGATTTAGGGTGTGTTTGTTTTTTAAGTTGGATTTGGAAAAGTGGATTTAAGGGGAAAAAGAGATGAGAGTGAGATTGTTTGGATTAAGAGAAAAAATAGTGAGAAATAAAAAGATTTGAAATAAAAAGATTTTAATAGAACTAAATAATATATATGATTAAAGAAAGGAAACTTAAAAATTAAAGAGTGCAAACAAAATAAGAGTTTAATAAACATCACTAATGCCTAAGTGTAATAAAAAGAGTTGTTTTTTGCGAAAGCATTTGTTACATAACGGTTAATAGAGAATTATCTTGATAATGGAAAGAATATATTTATATAGTAACAGTTATATATAAATATTCTGTTTATATTCTATAGTAAGGATTGGAATTTTTAGTAAGCATGATGAGATGTCTACATGTTACATCTTCAAATATTTATGGAACTATATTTCTTTTTATAGAGAAACTTTGATAAAGAAAAAAACAATTAACCTCCTTAAAGCGTTGTGTTATAAGAGTAGTGGTAATAATAATAGAAAATAACACTTTTTCTAAGTTTCTTTTCATTCTAATTTGAAAATGAGAGACACTGATTAATAGGGTCCATTTCAATTTTAACTATTCAATAAAAAAAAGCCTATAATAAAGAGTGAGCATGAAACAAATATGGCTAAGTTCCTAGCGCCATGTTGCTATTTTTCTCTATCTCTTAAAGCAATGTGTGGGTCCCACTCGAGAGTTGTCCTGAAGAAACATGGCAACAACAGGGATTAATAATGGAGGGAGACAAGGGATTACAATGGTTTAAAGAAAATACACATTAGAGTGTCGACAACAATATTATAGAATAATTAGTGGCAATGCAATTATTCAATTGTATTTTTTTTTTTATTTTACACTCATGAAAATATGTTTTCTTGGCTGTTGTTGCAACCATATTTGAATCATTATTCCATCTTCTTTTATTTCCACATTTTTTATTGGATCGGGCATTCAAATAATCCTTAAGACGCGTCTCTAGAATATTTGTAATTAAGGGTCAAAAGCTTCAAATAGTTATAATTGTATGTAAATTATATTGAATAACGAAAACAACAATGATTGAAACTTACTTACAATATTCAATATTCATATGTTGGTTAAAAAAACATTGATATTGTCATATTTAAATACTTTTTTTCTAAGCTACTTATATGTTGTACTTAGAAATTATTGGTGTATGTGTTTAAGATACTCATATTTGAAGGTAAATACAGAAAGAATATAATTTTTAGGAATACAAAGGCTAATGTTTTTTTCTTCTACTCAACTAAAGATCTGGCTGTTGTAGAAAGGTAGTTTGCAGGTTAGGAAATATTGATAGATCACATGAAATTGTGGAACGAAACAAAGAACAATACTGTTGCTCAGTAAATCTTGGGACGATAAAAGATCATTTACACTGAATACACTGAGAAAGTTTTTACTCTTTTTCTGTAATTATGTGAGATTGAAACTATGACAAGTCTATAAAGTGCAATTACATTTTGAAAACATAAAAAGTAAGATTGTCTGCCTTTATAATATTATTGTGTGTGCATTTAAAGATTAATAAATACAGAAATGAACTTTGCAGCATTAATGGATGAGTGCAACTAATAGTTGTTAGTTTTGCCTGGCTCAGCTCAAGTAATTTGTAGTTATTTAAGTAAGCATTGCTTAGAAAAGAAAGTGTTTCAAATTTTCTTAATTTAAAGATTAGTCTCCTAAAAATAAGAGATAAGGATAATAAAAATATCCTCACTTGCGTATATCTGCGGATAAAATTTGCGACAAATAGTTGGTACTAATAGATATTTATTACTCACGAATGCAGTTAGCAGATATTTTAATATTTTTTTTTAAACGAGTCGAAGACTGGTATTATACTATATTTACCTATGATATCCGTTTCCCACAAAATATAAAAATAAAATTTAATTATATTTTATTAAATTTAATTTAATTAAAATTAAAATTAATTTATATTTTATAAGGTTAAATTTAATTAAAATTAAATTTTAATTTATATTTATTTAATTTATATTATGTTTTATATATTTTTTATGATTTTATTTAAATTTTATTTTAATAATTCATAAAATATATTTTTTAAATATTTGCGACGCCAAATATCATTACCAGTCGAATTTAATTGCAAGTATTTTTTAAATAAATAGCAAACGGATAATAAGTAAATTCATTTTTTCGAATCAGATGAAGAATAAACATTACTCATACCCGACTTGTTTTTATCCAATAATATATAAAAGAAATAGAGTAAAAGAAATAGAGTAAAAGAAATAGAGTAAAAGAAATAGAGTATGTAACAATATGATTTTGGGATTAAACTTAAATTAGATGGATCACTTGCTTCTGACTCAAGAAAATACGGCATTTAAGACGCATCTTTGTCCAAATGTTGAAAACCTACTTTAACCACCCTTTAACTCAACAAAAAGTTTTAAAAAGGTACAATAGTTGACAAGTTTATTGGATGGAAAAGAGAGAAATCTCAAAGCATAAGGACCATAAGGTACGATTAGTGTATGTTTTGTTAATTTAACATGATCAAAAGTCGTCACTAGTATAAATGGAAAATAATTAAATTAAAATATAACTTTTTTAATTTTATTTTGCCGGTAGAAAGTTGAATTTAAACTAATATCTCATAAATAATAGATTAAATTACTTTTTACAAATCAAATACTACATAAATACTATTTGATCTGATCCGACAAATTATTATACTTATATTTCAGTGTAAGTTATTTAAAAGTAAAAGAAGAATAATAGACTCATACACTTTAAGTTTCACATCGATTAAGAATAACGTCAATTTATAATATATAAATAGATAGTAAATCTTATTTTACAAGTTAATTTTGTGGAGTTGAGTTATACTTAAAGTCAATTTCTTAACATGGTATTAGAGTTATGATTATAACTTATCCTAACGATATTTATTATTTGTTGAACATATTGTTCACTATCATATAATTATCTATATTAGCGATATTTGTTGTTTGTTAGACATATTATTTCACCTGCTATCGGACCGTTATCGGACTATCCATTAATGTTAGTCTGACACTCGATATGACTGAATTTTTATATTTAAAAAAAAATAGAAAAAAATAATATTAAATAAATGTGAAAATTTATATATGTAAAAATATATATTTTTTATTTAAAATATTTTTAAGAATGCTTCTTAAAGACACTAAACACTTAATTTAAAGAATAGAAAGATATTATGCATTCATTATGAAAATTTCTGGAGTTATACAGAGACTGTTTTGAAGAAACTGCATCCATGACTCCCTATAAAAAGGACCATAGAATACAAGTGAAATACTCAAAACCAGAGTGTTAGTCACAGTCCTCTTGTGTTCATCTCCCGCATTTTACCCTCAAAACTCATGGGTGCCAAAGCTACCTTCTTTCTTTTCTTCACCTTCTTTGCTTTATGCTCATCCTTCCCAGTGGAGAGGAACTATGTACCCTGCAAACACCTGGTCCTCTTCTTCCACGACATCATCTACAACGGAAGGAACGCTCTGAATGCAACCTCCGTAATAGTAGCAGCGCCACAAGGTGCCAACCTAACCAAACTGGCAAACCTCTTCCACTTCGGAAATCTAGTAGTTTTCGATGACCCCGTCACCTTGGACAACAACCTTCAGTCCGAACCTGTTGGTCGGGCACAGGGCTTCTACATTTACGACTCCAAGAACACTTTCTCTGCGTGCCTCGGATTCACCTTTGTTCTCAATAGCACACATCATGAGGGAACCATCACCCTCGCTGGAGCTGACCCCACCTTGAAGAAGACCAGAGACATCTCAGTCACCGGTGGAACTGGAGATTTCTTCATGCATAGAGGAATCGCCACCATTATGACCGATGCTTTTGAAGGTGAGGTTTATTTCCGCCTTCGTGTTGAAATCAAGTTTTATGAGTGTTGGTGATACATATATACACACACAAAGTTACATTACGGTAAATAAATGTGGCTGTTTCTGTCAACAGCCTCCTCTACTTACTGTTATTATTATATTAAATAAATATGGCTGTTTGTGTCTACAGCTTATTCTGATACTATGTGGTTTGCTTGTTGTAATAACGTTATTGGTTCTCAGTTCGAGACAATGCGTACTATATATGAAAAATCCTTTCAGCGTGTTTATCCTCCTCAAAAGTCAATACCATCCATTTCTTCACTCTCAAATCTTGTATAATGGAGAATCCTGAGCTCAGAAGCATGTTGGCCGGAGAAAAATTTGATGTTTAGAATTTGTTTTATGACATAAATATTTATGTGGATGTTGCGAGAATTCGTGAAAGATAATTTGTAATATATCAGCAAACTATTTTCAATAAATTCTTCAAAATGAAAACAACATTCAACTCACATTTAAACAATTTTATTATATAAATAACTTATATATATAGTCTTAACCGATAAACACCTGACTAAACTATAATGAATTAAAAAGTTATTTTTGTCGTACGAACCCATATCGATTACTTTAAGTTGTAAAAAAAATATATGCATGGAGATGTACGCTAATACTATTTAGTGAATATGTGTTACCATGTGACTCTTTACTAATACACTCACCTTAAATTCTTTCTCAAAAAAATATTGTTCCGAAAATTCATCTTCATAGGTGATTTTACACTGAACATGAAATCTTTTATTAGTGTACACAAATTCAATTCTCCTTCAAGTGTAATTTTGTAAGTTTATATAAATTTTATACATTCTTAATTCAATGCAGAAAAGTATTACATGATCTTAAAATCTATGACTTTTATGTATATTTCCTAATAGAAATTGTAAAAACCCAAAAAATATTAGTCTTCTTTTGTTCTAATTGTACCATCCCATTTTAATAGTAAAATACTGCTAAAATGAATATTACATATATGATAAATTAATTAATACAAGAAACAAACCTAAGAAAAACAATATCTACACCTGTAGATTTGTTCGGCTTCTTTACTGAATCTCCTCGATCACCTATCGCTGAAGTAACTAAAACAGATGTCTCCCTAACTCACACCAATCAAGTGATCATCGCAAAAGAGAAAACATACAAGGACAAACAACAGAAAAGCAAGGGTAAGCTAGATATAAAAGAGTTCATACAATTGTATCACATAACACATTCACATAATTATTCAAACAAGATAAATTAGTTCAGACATCCTAACATGTTATGACCTAGACTTGACCGTCCAGACTTAGAATGATTGCCGAGCTATGGCGGGTCATGCACTCGTGGTGGCCTCTACTGCTTTGCAAAACCATTGCCAATGAGTTTCACCCTACCACACTCACGAGGTTAGTCTGTTCCGGGCCTTGAGGCATACTGGAAGCCCCCAAGACTAAGACCTTCTGCTACTCCTCACGACATGGTTCAATCCTCTCTACTTGAGAATGAAAGACCATTGGAGTTTCAGGATAACCCCCAAGACTGAGCTCCCTGCAAATCATTCTAAACTTACACAGGGCACCACCATGAAACTTCTCCGTGAGGATCATGGAATTACGTCCATCAACCATACTTTAAAACCACATACTTTCATTCGCTTTAAATCACCATTCATACCTTTGAATCACATACTTTTATGTGTAGTTAACATTCATGTTTATGCTCTTTTATATAATACAAAACACTCTCAAACATACTTCAAAAACCAAACAACACCCAACATAGTACAACACAAGATGATAAAAAAAGATAATAAACTCAGAACTTTGGCACAGCACACTTCATTCGCAGAGCGAGACTAGGAGTTTCTCACACAGCGACACAACTCGTTGTGCGAATTAACTCACAAAGGTACCAGACTTCGAGCCCCTCGCATAGCGCACCCAGGTCACTATGCGAAAGCCCAAACAGAGACCAAAACCCTCACTCATTCGTTATGCGAATCATCAGACAGAGAACAACCATCTCCAGTCACTCGCACAGCGCACCAATTCGCTGTGCGAATGACTGAACAAAGAACACCTCACTGTAAGGACTCGCTGTGCAAAACTATCCGCACATCGAGTCTGCATAATCTGCAGAACGAAATTCTGCAGAATAATGCAACTCATACACCACTCACCAATTCTAAATATTTTGCCCAACTTCTAACACCCCTAGATTTTGTTATATACCTAATTAGACTTGTGTAAGTGATTATAAACCTTACTACCTGATAATGCTAATTCTTACCATTATCTAAGCATCATTTTAGTAGCAAAATCAACTCTTCTTTAGCTTATTACTTGCTTAAATCCTCTCTTTTATTTAGTTATAGTATTTATCTATATTTTGGGCTACATTACGTAAATAATACTCTAATCCCTTGTTTTCTTTGATCTATTTTGATGTTAGGAAGATCCTCCATTACATTGAAGAGCCTCGATGATCCAGGAAGTCATTGATTTAACAGTCATTTTCGCTTAAGCGAGAATAATTTAGCTTAAGCGAGAATGACTATCTTCTCCAAGAAGAATTCTCACTTAAGCGAGAATAATTTAGCTTAAGCGAGAATTCGGGCAGTATATATACTCACGAGGCAGAAAGAAAAATGGTCTTTGGTTCTTTGGAGGCGCGATTTCACGTCTAGAGCTCATGGAGGGCGCGAGGAGCTTGTGGGAACATCTCCTCCTCTTCCTTTGGGTCTCCTTCTTCTTCCATCTTCCATGTTTGTAAGCTTTAGGGTTCTCCATGGAAATGGAGAACCAGATTCATCTTGTTAGGGTTAGATGTAGCCTATGAACTCTTGTGTAATGAATGATTGTTTCGTATTTATAAATGCCTTTTCTATCTATTACTAGTATTCTTGTTTCCGATCTTAAAGCTTGCGTGTAATGGGAACGTTCATGACTTGATTTTAGGGTTTCATTGAGCCAGGGATGGGATATGAAATCTTGAACTGAAACAAGAGTCCTTGTGGGTCATTGAGCCAGGGATGGGATATGATTCACATGTTGTCTTAGATCCTAGTTCTTAATGCGGGTTTGCTTGTTAGATTGTCCAAGGGATTGGAGTTTGATAAGGAAAACCTAGGCTCTTTCACCTAAGGGATTAGGGCTAGAGTGTTTTAGTGGATTGACTTTAGTAAATTGATAGAGAGGAGATGAAATTGGTTATACACAAGAGTGCATTGGTGAAAACTAACCTTAACAATGTCATTTCATATCATTTCTAGTCTTTTCCATTTCCAAGTGCCTTCAATACCAAAGTCCAACCTTGTAATTACTTGTGAATTTATCTTTTTGCACATATTCTTAAATGATGAGTTGTTCTTGCGTCTAGATGAGTTGTTAATCGCACAATTTTCTAGTATTACGAGTCTCTTGGGAAAACGATACCTGGTCTTACCACGGTTTATTACTTGAACGATTCGGTACGCTTGCCGAAATCGCCTAACACTACCACCAATCTAAAGTGATTATGAACCAAATCCTATTCTAGAACATCAAATTTCTCAACTTAAAGACCCAAAATTCATTCTACCACTTTGTACATATTTTTGACCATTTTGATGACTCAACCATGTCAAATCTGACTTACCTAAATTATCCCAACAGATCAATTGAGCCCTTAACCTTCAATTCTCATTTCCACTACCTCACTTTCTCTAAAATGACTCTAAACAAGCACAATTCACTTCACTTTCTATCTAATCACTACTATAACAGATTACTCATATTTAATATGTTCAATTACAACTGCATACACCATCCAACTTAGTTCACAACCCTCATTTCACAGTTTCATGATTTGGCATTCAAAGAACAGATAATTTAATCTACTCAAAACTTAAGATTCAACTCAAATAGCACCATAACACAAAATTTATCACACACACATGTCATACTACTAATTAAAACAAAAATCTAGCTTCCCTTACCTTAGAGAAACGCAGCACAACTCACAGAAACCCCCAACAGAAGCTTGCATCGCAAGGAAATTCTACAAAAACTTACAACTCACCGATTTGTGATAGGAAACCAACCTTAGAACCCAAATTGAGCTAGAAATTGAAGAGAAACAACCAAATACATGCAAGTAGGAATCGTTGCATGATCACAGTCCAAGAACATACGAAAAAAGAGAGGGAATAACTTACCGGCTCAAAACAGGAAATTAATCGATAGGAGTTGTAGCCCTCAACACCACGATCGCCTAGACACTTCCTGATCGTCGAACAGACGACTTGAGATCAAGAACTCTTAGAGAACTAGAAAAGTGGTTTCTAGAGAGATGATACGTTTTAAAATAATGAAACTCGCTTATAACAAAACTATTTATAATAAAATCGTTTAAAATTAAAATAATCGAGTCTCACTATTTTTAGACTACCACCACTTCTAAAATATCATTTTCTGGAGTTTCACACTAATTTAATCTCATTTGATTAATATAAATATAACGTAGATCAATAATTTAAGAAGTGTATATTTCATTTTTAAGAAGAAAACATATAAATATTATATTAATAAGATAATGGGTCCGGCCAAGCATATATAAATAGTGTTTACCATTTATAAAATCCGCGTCTTATTATCATATTGGATATCTATTTAAAAATATTCGCATATATTTAAAGATATATGTCTGTATAAATACTTACGGATACTTAAAAAAGAAATTTTTTAATTTTTTAAAATACATCTAAATAAAATTACAATAAAATATATAAAATATAAAATAAATTATATTAGTGTTTTACTGTGTTTACTTTGTGCTCTTTTTTAAATATTAGTGTTGAGTAGCCTTATAATTATATTTGAAATCATTTGTGGAACACGTAACAAAATCAAGTTATTTATTATTCCCTCAAATTACCTGTTTAGGAGTTTTGATTTCTGGTAAGACAAAATATGTCACTCAAAATATAAAAAAAAATTAGTTAACAGGTCTCAAAATTCCTATATTAATATTAATAAGTTCAATTATTATGAGAGGTTATTGAAAATTTGTCTTAATAAATCTGATTTATTATGACTGGTATTTGTTTATCTATTATATTAAGTCCAACTTATGATAAACTTTTAGGCCATGACGGATTTTTAAAAATTTATCATAATAAATTTAACTTTGATGCTCGTTTATGTGTTATAATAAATTTAATTTATTATGATAGATTTTTATTATATTATAGAAAATTCAAACTTTTTATGATTATGCAAGTATGATGTGAAAATATGGATTATAAAAGGTCACATGTTATAAAAAATTTTATATGCATTAGTGTTAATTTTTTTAAACCATTTTATACATTGGAGGTAATGTGATCATTATTATAAGAAAAATAATAATTTACATTGGTAAAAAAATAAAAGAAATCTATTTTTGTAAATAATTTTATATTTAGGAGTGTGAACCGAGTTAGAATATACATCTTTTTTATTATCAGTAGATATGAAAATTATATAATGATGCATATAATGAAATCTTTTATAAAAACAAGATAAAAGTAGTGTCAAGATATCAGTACTCTAACTAAACTGGTGCAGTGATCCAATTATGGAGTAATTCAAGACTAAAATTAAATTTTGATAAAACTTTAACCAAACGTTAATCCTCTCCTTTTACGTCATTGACCAAACGTTAATCCTCTCCTTTTCCTAAGTCCATGCTGCTATTTGATTGTAGAAAGGTCCATCTAGGTATCAATTCAAATTCAAGCCAATTCTGAAAATAAAAGTTAGGACATTGCTATTAGTACCCCGAAATTAGCTATGTAAACCAACATCTTTGCACAAATGTGTTTGACTTTTAACATATCACAAGACAGTGGAAATAAGTTTTCGTGTTTGATTTCGCCAACATATACTAATGCAAACATTTGTTGAGATACAAATTTTTATTGCATTTATGTTGACTAATTACTAATATATAAACCGTTACTTATCTTTTGTCGACATATATAAAATAAAAAATATTATATATATATATATATATATATATATATATATATATATATATATATATATATATATATATATATATCTGAATCATATTTTACACATTATAAAAAAAATATGTTTTAGTTGTGAAGTGGAGTGTCAAATGTTAAACAAAAACATATTTTGGAAAGGTAGGAATTTTTCTACAAAATTTCATACACCTCAAATCAATTAACAAAATAGTTAATAAAGTTATCTTAATGCAGGCGTGTTATTGTGACATGAGATAAGCTTCTTCACCAAGAGTTTTCTCGCTAGAGGAAGAAATCAATTTAGGAGGAAAAAAGTTCTAACATTTTTCTAAAAGTGGAAATCTATATTTTCAAAAAAAAAATATTTTTACCTACTTTGTTAAAAATAAACATCCAAATGCATATATACACATGCATATTTTTCTTTAGAGATACTTTAAGCATCAATGCATGTTTTATTTATGACATTTAAATATTTGTATTAATGATTGATTAATATTCACTCCACAACAATCAGGTATGGTATACAAATCACCAGTAGTGCCATTTGGGTAATGAACCATGAAAGGTGTGAATTATAGACTCACTACACCCTCCGTTTTGAGATCAAATTTTAGAAAAATGATACCTTTGTACATGTTCTTTATTTCACCTTTCTAGAAATTAAATCCCAAAAGAATCTGAACTGAGTAAAAGAATTGACTCCATAATTTAATTTCTGCAAATTATTTTTCATAGTTCTGTAATTTAAATTAAGAAAACTCAACTTTTTACATTCTGGAACACACTTTTTGAAGAACGAGAAATACATTTTTGAAATTTTATATTAACTCAAAATTCCATGGTCTGAAGACAATAAAATAAGTAGGACTTACACACTTCCCGTCCCTCTAAAATAGGCAGTCTTATTACCCATCGAATATGAAAAAAATAACAAATATTTTTTACTTTTAATTTTAACTTTTATACAATTATTTAAAAATAAAATTTTTAAAATATAAACTTGAATAAAAAATAATTTTAATAAAATTCTGTAATAAAGTATTGGTGTAAATAATTTGGTCCTTCTAAAACTACAAATTTAAATAAATTACACAATACAATATAGGTTTTCTTAAAAAATTATCATTTTAAAAATAAGTTCAATTAATAAGCATAAACAAAAAATATAAACATGCAAAATTAAACTTTAAACACGACTTTAATGATTCATGTTCCTCACGCCAATAATATTATTTTGATTTCTTGATTTGTTTTAAAAAATTTGTAAATAATTTTTTTCTAAAAGTGGTAGAGTGTTATCTAACACTTGGATATCCGTACATGTTGCGTTAATTAATTAAAATATGTGTACCTGATACCTACAGACATATGTTGATTAAAAATATTTGTTCATTAAAAAATCTCCCAAATATGATTTCAGATTGTTTTTGTCTTTGATATTTAAAATAAAATTTTCTAGTTCCTAAAAAAAAAGTTTGTTTTATTCTCGGCATAGGGTAGATCCGCAAGAATCGTTTTCCCAATAGTCGTGCTTTCTGAAGTTGTATCATGTATTGGAATAGTTGTGGTTAGGTTTGAAAAGCTTCATCTGTAAGTGATGGAACTCACCTTATCAGAAAACACAGTACAACGGGGCTACTCCCACTCTATCATAAATCGTTGGTGCTTGTTTTTCTTCCTTTTGCATTGATGTGCCATAGAATCTTCTCATCCACAAACATATACATTACATCTCCATGTGATCATGTCGCCTCCAACAACCGTCGCAGTTTGCTTTTCAGAACATATCACATACATACCATTCATAACAAAATCAGAAATTCAGCAGCTGCTCAAATTCATCAACAAGCCTAAACTATAGTATTCTTCACTGAATATGCCTATTATCACCATGCACGTGTGCTGCAATTTATGTCTGACTTTTCTACCAAAATATTCCACACCATAAGCCATAAATATGTAACTATTCATTTCCATATACTTTGAATCAAAAGCCAGATGTATTACATGGTAACTCTTCTCAAACAAATTGAATAGACACCCCCACAATTTATCTACATTACATAAAGCAAAAAAGTCTGGAAAAAATACAAGTTTATGTACCTTCCAGGGTTTTTTTCTTACATTTTTAACTTTTCATAATAAACTAAATTACAGTTAAACTAGAATCTTTGTCAAAGTGAACTTGATAATAAAGTTCACATCCTAAAACAGGTAAAATAAGGTTTTGGTGTCGTTGGATTATTTTTACTTCTTCTCTTGTATACTGTGTTATTATTCTAGCACCGCCAAGCTGACGTGGAAACCATCGCTCGTTCATGCCAGCAGAGCACCAATTCAGCATGTCGTTTTTCCACGTGGAACCCTCTGATTTGCACCTTCGCCAGCAAACACTCCGCTTGATAATCGGCGAATTGGCTCAGCTGCACTGGCCTCATTCCGGCGCCGTAAAATGCCTCCCTCCACGCTGGTGACCTCCTCCTTGCGCTTTCCACCGCTGCGAAGATCTTCGGCCGCAGAAGAAGCATCTCGATCCTCCTCACCCACTCGCCGCCTCCCCCGGCCGCCACAGACGCATCCAGCGAGTCCAGCATCATGGAGTAAAATTCCAAGCTGTTCACCACGCCTCGCCGAAAAGAGGCCGCAGCGGTAGCCTCCGTCCACCCCTCGCCGTCCACGAACACCACCACTCCGGGCGCCATCCTTCTCACGTCGGCGAGGAACGCGCCGACGGATCCGAGGCGGCAAAAGATCGCCGGCGACAGCAGCACCGCGATCTTCTCGCCGTCGACGAACCTTACCGCCTTGAATGACACCGCCTCGAAGGTCCGAAGCGGGACGAAGTCCACCTGAACGCGGATTCCGAGGTCATGCGCAAATTGGTTGAGATTCTCGCGGACGAGGCGGCTCTCCACGGCGTACTCCTCTGGCACGACTGCCGTGATGCGGAGGAGCAGCGAAGCGCCGGCGGCCTTCTCCGCGATCTCTTTCATGAGGGAGGCGTATTGGATCCCGAGCCCGATTTCGAAATCGATGACGTGCACAAAGGAGGATCCGTTTAGGGTTTCTAGCAAGGCCTGGTTGGTGGTGAAGATAGAGAACATTGGGATGGGAGAGATTCCCGAGAAGGCCTTGAAAGTTTTGATGGTTTGAACAATCTCGGCCATGGAGGAGAGGCGGTTGGAAGCGGCACGGTTGGAACCGGAGAGAATGGAATGGAGAGCATCTTTGAAGTGAAACGCGGCTCGGTGGAGCGGTTTGGCCATGGGTGAGCGAATGAGGCGGCTGTTGAGGCGTTCGAGTATGGCTTGAGCCAGTTGGAAGTGACTGTTGTCGAAGCAATCGGCGGCGCGGATAAGCTCTTCGATGAAGTCCCAGTTGTTAACGTTGATGGTGGGGTTGTGGTGGTGGTGGTTGAGGTCGTGAAAGGAATGGTCCAAAGGGTTGGTGGTGGTGTAGTTGTAGGGGAGGTTTTGGTTGTAAATTTCTGAAAGAGAGGTGAAGTCGGGAGGGTGATCAAAGGGTGGGTCATGAGAAGGTGGAAAATCAGGGATGCATGGATTGATGTTGTTAGGCTTGGAGAGGGTTGTGGGAGAATCTTCGGGTAAGGCTAGGTCCTTCATGATGGACTCCCACCAATCGGAATTTGGCAAGACATGATCGTCCAGGTCTAGGCTGTTGTTGGTATTGGTAGTGGTAGTGGTAGTGGTGGTGAGGTTGTGTTGGGGTTCTGGTTTGGGGACAGTTGGTTTCTTTTCGGGACTGGGGCTGCGGCAGAGGTCGAGGACGGAGGTGGGTTCGTAGGTGAAGGTGGTGTTGGTGGTGGTGGTGGTGTGGAGGAGGAGGTTTGGGTTGGGAGAATGGGTATTGGGCTGTTGGGATGAGGGAACTCTCATCTCTAAGCGAAGGAAAAGCTGTGTTGATGATATGATGATGATGATGCCTTTGTGGCTTTCCCAACAGAGTTGTTCTATTCTTGTTTGTTCGATGGCTACTTTCCTTGGGAAACGTGGAAGAGTTTAGGAGACTGAGAGAAGCCTTTTTATCTTTGCGTGTCCTGTGGTCTCTATGTGTGTGTGCGTGTGTCTAAACCAGCCTCTTGTGGGTTACACTTAATATCTCTATCGCTCTCTCTCGAATGCCATCTATCAATACATCCATGCATACATACCATGCATCTTCTACCACCATCTCAAGCTTCTACGTCAAGCTGCCCTAAACCTCCTTCTTGCCTTTTCATTTTACTTTTTTCCCTCCACACCTATACACTTACCTAAAACTCCTTGCCTGTTCTTTATATATTAGTGTTTTGAATAATAATATATTAGAATCTGTTCTATATAATAATAATGCATGAATCACCACTATTATTGATATTATTATTATTATTATTAATAAGCTTCAAACAAATCTAAAATTATTGGAATCGGTTTCAAATGACAAGAGAACCAATTTCTACACAAGCTTCACAAAATCGATTCCATCATATTCCGGAACCAATTTTTCTTTCAACACAGCTCTTTATATGTACTCACTAATCTATCTCACCAAATCTCATTCTTGATTTAATCGCTGGGCGTGAACTTCGCATTAAAAGGGTAAAATAGTGACAGCACTAAAGCTCCAAGTTAAACAGTTGAAATTGGTCCCGCAAAAGCTGTGTATAATGGACCCTCCAAGACAAGTACTACCACCATCTTTTTTATACATATAAAGAGAAGTTAAGGGAAAAGGTTCATCATTAGCTACTTTCCATGGAGGGTTTAGTTGCTTTATCTTTCACTGCATCAAAAAAATTTCCATTTCAACGTACAACTTCTAAATGAAATACTAATTTGAAAAGTTTAGGAAATTTCAATTTTTAAGAAACTAAAATTATCATTTACTTTTTTAAAATAATTTTATGTTTTTGTTAATAATGCACAAGTCACACTACCTTAAATTTTCTTTTTCTTGTCGGAAATAAATTTAGTTTTTGTTACAATAAAAAAATATCTATCAGTTTCAATATGACCGATAATTTAACAAGAGAAAATTATGATAAACCGTCATTCGAATACATTTAATTATTATGAGCCTTGAACGAAAATCAAATAGAATATCTTAGTGCAGAGAAGTAAGTATCGATGTTAAATGTGAAAATGGTTCAAGTTAAGAAAACAGCGTTGATGAAAAGGAATAAAGTGCTTTTGACTTACTCGGTTTTATTAAAGTTGAGCAGTAAAAAATGTTGGGAATTAATGATGATGTTTAAGCAGCATGCATGGATAGTACATCCAATCACATCGACTAAATAGTCCGTACAAAGAAAGAAAGTACTTTAGCTTTATTCTTTTGCTGAGATAGATGCATGACTCATGTGCCAGGTTTTCATATCCCAATTCATTGTCACTATTACTATTATTATTACTAAGCTTCACTTGTTTATGGCCTTGTTTGACATTCTAATTCAATCATCTTTTTCGGCTAAAAAGCATAATCACTTGCATCTTTTGCTTCTAGTTTCATAACAGTACTTCATCTCTTTTATATATATATATATATATATATATATAAATTAAAACAAATTTAAGTATTAACTTATTACATAATTAACTAATTTTCATCAACTTTCATCTCAAAATTTTTGATCTTTTTATCATATTTTTCGAAACAACACTACATTCACCTCATTTCTCCCTCAAATTCACTTAAAACCACTTTTACAAATTTATCTTCAAATTCAAAAACAGCAAGTTAAATTTGATTGCACACAAAAGAAGAAAATATCCATCATATAAAATAAGGGTTTTTTTTTTTAAATATCTTTGAAGAAATAAGTTTACCCCAATTATATATATATATATATATATATATATATATATATATATATATATTCATATAATTTGTTTATTTTTATGTAATTCTCTTTAAATTTTACATATTATTTTATAAGGTTAAATTTTACATATTATTTTATAAGGTTAAATTTAACATCAAATAGTTAACTACTTAGAGAAATGGAATACGTGAAAAAAAAAAGAGAACTTCAAAGTCAAAAAAGGAAATATAAATAGTGTTGTAATACGTGGAAGATAAGATAAAATAATATCTAATAAATTATTATAAGTAGAGAAGTATATCTGTTAAATATATAATAGTCTTCGTGTATCTACGTTATGGGATAATTGTGCAATTCAGAACAATATTTTCTTGTATAATTATTTATTAGAAATCAAATTCATAATAATTGTTGGATTGAGCCTTTTTAACTTGATCAAAAGGTACAGTTGATAGATATGATGTAACTTTTCCATTTAAGATCAAATAAGTTCAAACGTCAATATTTAATTGTGACTTGGTTCACTTGATATCTGTTAAGAGATAATTGATACAACATATAACAATTTAATTATTATTTATCCACATGATAATAATCTAAAATATTTAAAATTAAATTACCCACAATTTTAAATATGTGGTATAAGTTATCCACACTTTTTAATATATGATCTAAACTACCCAAAAAAATATTTAAAATGTGGTATAAACTATCCATGTTTTAATAACGGTTGTTTATAACTATCCACATTTTCTAATGTGTTGCTTAAAGTATATAAACAACGTTTTTGTTATACATTTTAAATTAAAGAAAAGTAACTCAGTATATAACCAATAATAAAAAAATCATGCTTTATTCCTATTTTGGGCAATAGTCTTTTAACCTTTGTCATATAAGTGTTGTCTCATCTATAAAATGGTGTAGTGGGATAAGATTTGAAGTAAAATTATATGGAAGAAGTTGATTATCGTAAACCATTATTTTTGCAAAGACTCAACCAATCTTTATGTTATAGATAATAATTTGCTTTATGTACATTTCCAGCATTTTTAATTTTCTACTATGTTGTAGATAATAATTTGCCTAGTGTACACTTCCAACATGTTTATTTATCTACCTTAAAAGAAAAAAAAAACTTAATCTAGAAGGTATTATGAGTAGTAATAGTATGGGGAATTTGGAATCATATAAATAAGACATTAATATTTACACAAGGAAAGGTGGATGTTGAGAAAATCTTTAGCTTAGCAGAGTTAAACGTGAAACATATAATTTCAAATGTGACATTCTTTTTTTAGGATTGGAACTAATGTCCTATTGAATGCTTAAAAACATTGTGAGCTCAAGGTACCTAGAAACAGGCCAAATCAAAGGATAAGCCATTTAGATCTAATGGAATACAGAAAATATAATGTAATGTATAATTTAGAATGGAATACGAAACCAATACTATTGACAACAATGAAATACAAAAGTGCATATATATATGTTTTTTTTGTGCCTTGCATGTATTCAAATACAAGGGGTAAAAGTGCAACTTAACACAAATTGCAACATCCTAAAATGTGAACCATTGAAGCAAATCAACAACAAAACAGAAACTGCTGAAAGCTTAGAATTGCATGGATGCTACTACAAAGGAATTTTATCATATACAAATGACATATTACTGAACTAATATACGTTGAAATGACCTCAAGACCTGTTTGTTGCATTTGCTAAATTTAAAACATATTCATATATATTCAGGTTCTATTTAAAAAAAAAACAATGAGGATTCTTGATGAACAAGCGTTTGGATAATAATTTGAGAATTATGGCATGTTTATTTGCTAAATAGACAGGTATTCAAAATGTTTGGTCTAATTGTAATATCCATATAATCAACTGTCTTTTGTAGAAGGGTTGAGACACTCTAAATGTCTCTTTGTATATATTATAATATATCTATATATAATATATATACTTTGGTGAGAAAAAAAATATTATAGATAATAAAATATTGCGAGTTATAAAATAAAAAATAAAATATGTATCACTTGAATATTAATCAGAACTTTTTAACCTGGCGAATTCTGAAACTGATTTGGTAATTTTTTACATAACGTTTATAATATAATTATGAGGGTGTTCACTTCTTGCAATTTTACTGCATCTGATATAGGATATCGGTTGTAGTGTAAAAGCTAGTCTTGGATGAGATTCATGTATTTTTATTTTTCTTTTTTAGAAATTATGCATGGGTTGGAACAACTCAACTCTACTTATTTAATATTTTTTCACGATGTATCTTAGAGTTTAGTTTAGTTCTCTGTTACATATTAAAAATAAATAAATTTTTCATGTGTAGGTAAAAAAGGAGTCTTTAAATCAATACTCAAAAGTGAGATTCATGTCTTATCTCTTCATTTCATAAAACATGACACATTTTCTTTGTCAATTATACAAAGTTATACTTATGTACAGAGTGAAGGAAAAAAATGCTTGAAGTTTATAAAAAGGGCCTTATATAATGAGCCAAAAATATTTATGTAGGAACAATGATAAGTTTGTAGCCACCTATATTGTTGATAGTTAATCTAGTTTGAGTGATATAAATCAAGAAAACACCACAATGTTGTCTTGTTTATGTCAAATATTAAATAGAATAAAACTATGTTTTTAACTAATCATGTTTTCGTCTACCATCACTACCTCCGTTTATGATTATCGAATTCGTTCCAAATGCAAGACATGATATTGTATTAATGTTATCTTATACGAATACTAAATAGAATTAAAATTTATGTACCTTTTATCCTATTACACATGTTCTTAATTTACATTTATATCTCGTCATATTTAAACAAGAAACATGTCCTCCTAGTATATACATTAAAACTTATGCGAATAAAACTTGTATGGTATATAGTATAGATCGAACGGTTAACACTCAGGACCATTCGGTCCATCCACTACATCAACAATGTTGGGCCATAATTGAGTCAGCGTTTAAGTTATTATTGGACCAATAGTCCAGCAGACGATAAAATAATCAAAGATATCTGATTAAAGATATTGATAAGCCGTTTATGAGTAACTAATCGAATATAAAGGTAAGTTTGTTTTTATTTTATTGGATCTGTGCTAGTTTAGGATGCATGAAATGACTTATAAAAATTTAAGGTCAAGGCCAAAAATCAGGTATATTCGACTAGATCCAAAATACTCAATTTTATTAAACAATTCACTAAACCGCTCCTAACTTAAACGTCAGAGTGTCTTTTGCAGGTATCTCCCGTTAAGAATACAAGCGAGGCAGACAACTCAAACATTAAAAAGTAGGAAAGTCACGTTAGAAAGATACATCTCTCAGTCCAACACATATCCATACAGAAACAAAACTATATTATTATTTATTTAAAATTGTATTTTTTTCATACTAATTATTTAAACTAATTATTTACTGAAATGGAAAATAAGTCAGCCTTATTTTTTAACAAATAATATATTGTTTTAAGTCTGTTTGTATATTTATATGAGGTAAAATGTATTCTTTTATATACTTTTTTAATTTATATAAAAATGTGTGAAACTTTTTAAAATATTTGAATTATTTATTAATATAATTTTTAGAATATTTATTTAATTACTCTAAATTTATGTTTTAAATTAACTATTTATTTTTTTTACTTTTTATTTATATTTAAACTTAATTCTCATATATATATATATATATATATATATATATATATATATATATATATATATATATATATATATATATATATTTTGGAGACGTGAGACTAGCAAGTGACGTTTTATGGTGATGTATGAGAAGTGTGGAGCCAGTGAGTGGTATAGTTGATTGCTAAACAAATCAAGCAGAAGGACCTTGTTTAAATTTATAAAGATGCTTAGGACATGTATCATACATGCTTAGTAATTTTACTATGGAACAAAACTAATGTCATTAAAATTTCTCAAAAATAACTCGTTGCTTATGGAAGTAATTATTGTTTAAATTTAAAATTTACTATTTGTTTTGTAAGATGACAACCACTATCATGATTTACACATATGCCATTGAGATCATATATCATTCACACATAAAGATTTTGACTAAAGATCAAAACCGAAAATGTAATAGTTATATAGTTTCATTTAATTTTCGTTGTTACACATTTATTTAAATCTTATGCAGTAGATATTATTTTAAATTAATATGTTGTTATTCATTATCGATTAATTAATTTCAATGAAAAAATTAATTATTTTTCTCCAAAAAATTAATTTGAAAAATAAAGACTATCAAATACTATAATTAATTCTAAATACAAATATAAAAAAGTTCCCTTTAAAAAAATAATATAAAACCATACAACGGTTTTATACATGAATGAAATTTTAGAATATTTTATATGAAAAATTAAAAAGCTTCTGTAACGAAAAGGATAGTTTTTTAATATTTTTAAATAATAGTAGTAGTTATAATTAAATCTGATGGCTTATTTTAAATTATTTTAGCATAATCATTTTAATTTTTTTTTAAAAGACACATTAATTTAAATTTTGTTTCTAAAATTAACGTGAAAATGAATAAAACTTATTTTTTTTATAACAGGCTTTTACCCTAAACAAAGGGAACACAACTAAACGAGTAAAAGGAAATCATAAAAGGGATGTCACAAAATAAATAAAATGTGAAAAAAAAAAGATATATACATATTGATAATTGTATCATTATGAAGGAAATATACATATATTTATTATTATAGAGGTACTTTATATATATAAATATATATTTGATATGATTGTAGAAAAGTTGTGTAAAAGTATGTTATAAAAAGAATTTGTGGGATGGAATATATTCGTAAGTATGAGGATACATATAATATGTTACGTGACAGATAGAGCATAAAGATTTTTGTTAGATAGAAATATGTCCCTTCGTTTACATAGCGAAGACACACCGCACATATCTTTATCTACCACACCTCCATTATTGTAAATTATGTTGCACTTTTTTTTTTTGTTAATGGAATTACCACTTTAACAGAAAGTTTGGCCACCTAAAAAATAAAGTCTCTTTATGCCCATTTTCTATTCCAAACGTAACACCATCTCTCTACTCTTCTACCACACTTGTCATTACATGCATTACCTCTTTCATTACCACCTTTTCACAATTCTCTTTTCCATATTCTAATCACTTATTTTAATCACTTATTATTCTAATCACTTATTAGAATCATCCCTTACACAACTTATTACATATAGGATCCAATGCTAGCTCTCTATTGCAAATTTTGTTTACACTTTCTTGTATATTCTTTAAACAACCAAAGAAAACAAATCCATTCATTGTTTGGATAAAGTGTTTGATAATCAACTTTTCATAATCATATATTTGTTTACTCAGTCCTTCTACAATGTAATTACTTGCATATTCTATTAACTAAGATTATATGGTGTATCCGAAAACTAATTAAGATGACATCATGTAATACTCTGGCTAATAATACATGTATAAAAGGTTGTGAATATATTGTAATTAGTTCTTTTTTAGTGAAATTTTTTTTAACAAAGTAAGATTAAAAATAAAAATCCTCTTTCTTTCTAATTTAACCAACTAAAAGCTGTTTGTATAGGGAAAATCATTTGGAATATAAATTTTTTGCTTCTTAAAAAAGTTGTTCCGTATTTAGATAAAAGGCTTTATCTAGAAAAATCTGCTGAAGGGAGTTCCTAAAAAACTTAATTCAATTATTTAGTCTTATAATTCAAATAAATGTATTTTACAAAGCTTTAAACAGTTTAACATTTATACGAATGTGTTAATGAATGTTATAATATATGATTTTGGATGGTATTTATTGATAATGATAATGCAATACATTTATATGATATTTGTGTGTAAATATTGAGTTATATATAGAATATATTAATGTGATATCATATTTTGTATGGTGAAGTTTGAATCTAGTTATATATTCCAAATATAAGTTTTAACTCATAATTTAGATACTGTGTATATTCTAAATATAAGTTTTAAATTATGATTTTTATATCATATTAAGAGGTAAATTTTAAATTTAATTCTATCTATAAAACAAGTTTATAAGGTGAGATTCATATCACCTATATATTTTCAATTGATTTTATCTTTAATTTTTGTAAAACTTTTAACATATATGAATGAGTTAAACGGTGAAGAATCAGTATAAATTCATGTTTGTTAGCTTTTTAAGGGTCATCAATAATATTATGTCATTACGTTACATTCGAAATACTAAATGGAATTTGGAATAATTTAATGGTAAGATATATTTTGAGACATGTTGCAAAATTTAATGTAGTCTTCTGAAATTCCTTAGTCTTTAAGTGTGCATTTGGATTTAAATTAGAAATTAAGTTGAGTATTAAGTTAAGTGGAGGTTTAGCTAAATATGAAAATAAAGTGTCAAGCATGTTGGTACAACGTTAATGGAAGTGAAAATTCGTTAGTGTTCCAACTGAAATCCAAGTGCTCTCTAAGTTTTAATTCATAATTTTTTTTGTATACTTTCGAATTTGTAGTTTATATCTTCTTTTTTATTGATATCCCTTATATTTTAATATATTTTTTAATATCCTTTTTATTTATTTTAATTTTATATATACAATTAATTATTATATCATTTTCAATATTTCTTGAGTTGCTTTTAATTTTAATTTGCTTATACAGTTGAAATTAAAAAACAAATTACAAATTGTCGTAAGAATATTTGATTACATGGTAAAAATTACAAACAATAAAAATTATAGAAAAAAAATATAGTCAATGCAGCAATAGTTTAAATTAAGAAATAAAAAAAAATCAATTTAAAATATAAAAAATATAGTTTAATTAATGCTTATTTATTCGACTTGTCTAAATAAAATGACTTATTCAAATAAGACTTATATAAGTATATCTTTTTATGCTATTTTATATTTTCAACTATTTATTAGTTAGTTTATTAAATATTTTTAATCCAGTACATTAATTTATTATTTTAAAATTCATAAACTAGAAAAGATTATCAATATCGACTAGTTTCTCGAAAGACTCACTAAAACATAATGTAATAATTATATATTCACAAGTGAACATATAACAACATGGGTTAATTAAGTCTTAGGGGGCATCAATCAATAAGTATAAAAAATAGTTTAAATTTTGTTTATTTTATTTTGTAAAAATATAATCACAAAATATAAGATTAAGGTAGTGTAAATGAGGAAATTAAAATGATAAAAAATGATAGTAAAATAAAAGAAATAGTAGATGATTTACATGGATCCTTGGAAGCATATATTAATAGAAAAAATAGAAGAAAAGCGAAGATGTTTAATACTGAGAATGAGAAGATTGAAAGGAAAGGTAATAATAGAAGTGTGATATAATATAGTAATTGGAGTATGTGTGTATTTACATATACTTAAGCATTAAGATAGTGAGAAAGGAAGGAAGGACACGGGAATGACGCGTTAGGGAAAACGAGAAAGGAAGCTTGAAGAGTACAAAAGGAGATTAGATGAGAGTGTTATGATATGAGAGAGTAAGAGATTCTGCTTTCTATCATGACTCATTTAAAGAAAAAGCCTAAAAGAGGATGTCATTTTTCATTTCTCCGAATAATACTCTATAGTATCTTCTATCTTCTCCATCCTCTCATTCCACATTCATACCTCAAATATATATATCTTCTCATTTTCTCAAATATATATTAAATATTTTCCTTCAAATGTTTTAACAACATGTTTCAAACAATTAAAATATTATTGTTTCAATACATTCATCCAAGATTAAAAATAATTTAAATATATATTTTTCTTCTTTAATCTTTGATCTTTTCACATATTTTTCATAAGCAAAAAATTATGGTAAAAGTTTTAAGTTTCATAATATATAATAATTCAAATGTCGTAACCAATCCTGCAGTGATATTTCAACGAATTCAAAATCATCAAAATATTGATACAGTACGTAAGAACAAAAATTCTTTTAAATTTCAACTAATATGTTAAAAATTTTATATTGATAAAAGATAAAGTTAATTTATAATAAATACGTACCTCATTTTATAATACGATTTTGTAAAGTTGATTTAGATTTAAAGTTTACTTTTTAATATAGTATCATAATCATTGTTAGAATCTATCATAACAAGATTTGTTGTTTATTAGACATATTGTCGGTTTTGTATGTTGAGAATCCAAGTGTGAATCTAAGTCTCACATTAAATAAAAATGAGAAACCAACATAAAAAGGTAAAGATCTATTAATTCATTGTCTAAAAATTTTGGATAGAGAGTGATATCAATCTTGATTAGACTCAAATTTCACTAATATTATATCTCTTTAGTGAACATTCTCCTAAATATAAATGAGTTAATAATTTGTATTAATTTTCATTAGTTTTTCATGTTACATTGGAATTTTAGTTTTTCTTAATTTAACATTAAACCTAACATATTTGTTTAATTGAAATTATATATAAAATGAGAGAAGAGGGTTATGGTGATAGTATTAAAATTCCGTGCATGTTACTCAAACTCCCAGTGAAGCGAATCTGGTGGGTTTCAACGTTAGTTAGCTTATATCATGTCATATTGCATTAAAGTTGAAGATGTTGAATATAGTGTGTAGTTTTTATTGCCTGGTTTTGTATTTCCGGCATGTGATTCCTTCCCATATATATGTTCATAATCTTCTTCTTCTTTAGCTTGACATTAGTTGAAGTGAGATATTATGACACAACTTTGTAGTCTATGGAAAAAAGTCACAAAGATTTGTGGTACTTATACTATTTTCTGCCACTTCAATGCATCAATGACGTTATCAATTCCAATGGCTTCACTTCAAAAAGGAAATTGTCTTCCATATCAAAAATAGATGTCTTTTATTGGATAATTATTTTCTTTTCTCTCTTTTTATCTAATCAAATACGTGTCTAATATCTCATTAATGAAATTATATATTTTCATAGTTCAAAAATACGGAAATTCTAAATTTAAAAAAAAAAAGCTCTGTACAATGAAATAATACAACTTGCCGATAGAATACAATGGTGTATAATTATTTCCAAGACTTCTATGCAAATATTTTTTTTCTTCATAATTAACATTCTTAACATATTTGTCACATTGAATTTCGAGTCATTCAAATCGATATGGACATACTTGTTTTAAAACTGTATTTAAATTATATTATATTATATGAATTCTTAGTTTATAATTTATTGAATTGGTTATTGTTTAATAATTATTAATGTCGTTATTTTTTAAACAGTGACCTAATTTCGTTTTATTTGATTGTAAAAATGTGATACAAATTAATTTTATTGCACTTGTTGCTGAAGAACTACTTTTGTACACAATTAGTTTGATATCTTTAATTTATTAACCTGATTTAAGTATAAACTTCGGTTTTGGTTATTATAATATAAGTCTAGCAGTCTTATTGGACTTCTTTCTATCTATATAGAGGTTACTCCCTACACCAACTCACATTATTCCCTGCACCATCATATTTTCTTAAAATTTTAAAACTATCTTTTATATTTTAAAATATCTTACATTCTCACCTTTTTTCTTCAACGGATGTCAGCATCCGTTAAAATAAAAAATTTCAACGAATATGTCATATTTGTTAACGGATGTGGCCACATCTATAGAGGTTTTCTTTTTTTCTAGTTTATTAATTTATTGTATTTTAAATTAATATATAAATATTATTTAATTTTTTTAAAATTTATTACGTAATTGTATAAATTAATTTTATTTTATTCAATAAAATAATTATTATTTAAATATTATTTAAATATTTTTTATAAATCTACTTAAACGGATGTATCATATCATTTAACAGATGTGGCGACGTCTATTGAGGTTTTTTTTTTTAGTTTTTAGTTTATTAATTTATTGTATTTTAAATTAATATATAAATATTATTTAATTCTTTTTTAAATTTATTACGTAATTATATATAAATTAATTTTATTTTATTTAATAAAATAATTTTTATTAATTTAATTTATGTATTATTATTTAAATAATTATTTAAATATTTTTTATAAATCTACTTAAACGGATGTGCCATCCGTTCAGTTTTTTTTTTCAGTTTTTAATTTATTAATTTATTATATTTTAAATTAATATATAAATATTATTAATTTTTTAAAATTTATTATGTAATTATATATAAATTAATTTTATTTTATTTTATAAAATAATTATTATTAATTTAATTTATGTATTATTATTTAATAAATTATTTAAATGTTTTTTATAAAATTACTTAAATGGATATAACCACATCCGCTAAGGTTTTATTTTTTCTTTTAATTAAAAATAATAAACTAAAATATAAAATATGTTCACGGATGGCAATCTCCGTCCACCAAACGGATGTTGACATCTGTTTTATAACAATGACAAATTAGGTATGAGATAATGCATTTGGTGGTGGTGAAAGAAGCAACGTCCCTATCTTTAATAATTATGTAAATGTTAATCACTGTCCTGATTAAGAAATTAAACAAATTACTAATCAATTATTAAAAATATTATTAATTAAAAAATTAGGAATTCCTTAAACCCTGATTAGCGAGACCCGTGTTTGATAGGAAAATCAGTCAGCATTATTTCAATTACGAGATTCTGTCAACAGTTAATTTCTTGGAGGTTTTAAATTTTGTCCCTCTCCTGAATAGTGAAATTGAATTATAGGCACATAATTTTAGTGGTTAACTTGAAATAATTGCAAGTACCGATACTCTTCATTAAATATAAAAAATACAAAATACAAAAAATGTGATTAGCATTTGTTTTTTAGAAATATTGATTATAGTATTCGATATATTTATATATGTGAAACCGACACCTCTTTTTCTACATCTATCCGAATACATATCCAAATAACAAAAATAAAACATTTTCATTATATATCTCATTCCTTTAAAACAAAATTACAAACAAAAAAAAAACAATTCGATGATATCATATAGCTAAAACAAATTGCAATTTAGGGACAAGAAATTGAGGAAAGAAAAAAAAGTATAAGTGGGAGCTTAAAGCTTGTAATTTGGGCCTTTCATATAAGATGCCAACCTTGTCTGGTGGCTTTAAAATGTGTTGTGTGATGGGTCCAATGGTTGTATCCCACAATAAATTTGAGGATAGGACAAAAAATAAAAAGACACGTTTGATAGATGGCAATGACTAAACAAAAACTTTAATTTATGCCGTCTTTTTCACCTAGCACCAAAGATGCACTTTTTAATGTCCAATCCAATACTTAGCATGAGTTTCAAGAAACTACCGACCATAAAAATAATTTCATTTCTTTTCCTTCTCATTTAACCTAATATTGTTTACTTTTTTAAGATTTTTTAAAAACAAAATATACAAGACAATGCCTAAACATGCAGACACGTGATTCATGCAACAAGAATATTTTACAGAACTCTGTAGTTATGATTTTAGGATGTTCACCCCATCGCTGCTCTATGTTATACGATGAAACAGGAAACTCTGAATTTGAGAAGAAAATGAAATATATTTTTCTGTTCTTTTCAAAGCACAGTACAACAATTAAAATAGTTACTCCAAAGATTTTTTTAGGACAGGTGGCACACAGGTCAAATAACACAATAACAAAAACTCTAACTAACTTCTTATAGAACATCTGGCATCAACAGAAACAATTAAAAATAGGATATATTAGTGATGAATGAAATCAGACCACCCAGCTGGTCTTTTCACCACTCTTTTGGGTCTAGCACCCTCATCCAAAGGACCTTGCATAACAATACCATCCCCTTCAACAAGGACCTTGTCCTCAAGGTATACAATGATTTGACTTCCTGCCATTTTTCCCACGACGTGTCATCCGGGGACAACCCGTTCCATTGAACCAAGGCAAAATGAGTGGGAACACCATCCACAGGAGCTGTCTTAAAATCCAAAACAGCCAATGGAGTGACAAGAGGGTTGTTCTCCACAAACTTAGGAGGAAGATGATCAATACTTGGAGGAACGGGTCATTCATGACGCTTCAACATAGAACAGTGAAATACATTGTGTATCTTGGACTGTGACGGAAGATCAATCTTATATGCGAATGGTCCAATACGTTCAAGCACTTTATAAGGGCCATAGAAGCGCTTGGCTAGTTTATGATACCTGTGTCCAGAAACTGAAACTTGTCTGTATGGCTGAAGTTTCAAATACACCCATGTCCCAACCTCAAATTTCAAATCCCTACGCTTCGAATCTGCAAGCTTCTTCATTCTGATTTGTGCCTTCAACAAATTGGCTTTGAGGAGTGAAAAAATCTCCTCACGGGATGTAAGCACCGAGTCACAACCTGCATTAGAAGAAGTGCCTTCAATGTACGCTGGTATAGAGGGAGGTGGCTTGCCATAAACCACTTCAAATGGAGTCAATCCAGACCCAGAATGGATTGAAGTATTGTAGTGGTATTCTGTCCAAGGAAGGTATTTGAACCAATGATTAGGTTTGTTGTGGACGAAAGCTCTTAGGTATTGCTCAATTGTATAATTCATGACTTCGGTTTGTCCATCCATTTGAGGATGGTAAGAGGAGCTCATTCGGAGAAGGGTGCCACTGAACTTGAACAAATCAGACCAAAAACGGCTAATGAAAATCGGATCTCTATCTAAAACGATACTCTTTGGCAACCCGTGGTGTTTGCAAACCAAATTGACAAACAACTCTGTTACTTTATAAGCTGTGAAGCCTGAATGTAGAGTGCCCAAATGGACAACTTTTGAGAAGCGATCCACTACCACTAATAACACAGTGTAACCATTAGAAGGAGGAAGGCCAGTTACAAAATCTAGACAAGTGTCTTCCCAAACACCCGTCGGGAGGGGTAACGGATGTAGAAGACCTCCGGGACGCTTAGTACTATACTTAGTTTGCTGACAAACATTGCACTGAGATACAAATGCCTTAACGTCCTTAGCCATAGACTCTGAATAAAAATTTGCACTTAGCCGTTTCAGAGTTTTGTTTACCCCAGCATGGCCTCCAATAGGTGTTTCATGGAACTCTCTTAACAACAAAGAAATGAATTTGGACTTGTCATTGAGCCAAATTTTGCCACGGTAAAGAAGCAACTCACCATTCCAATTGAATTGAGGATACGAAGAAGGATCCGAGAGATATTTATCCCTCATGAGGATGAAATCTGGGTCAAGTAACTGTGATTCTTTTAAATCACGCAAAAACACAAATTGAGGGATAGTGAGCATGTGCATCTCACCCTGAGTAAGGCAATCAGATCGTGAAAGGGCATCTGCCACTATGTTCAGCTTCCCTGGTTTGTACTGAATTTCATAATTATAACCGAGTAACTTAACAAGATAATGTTGTTGTTCTGGGGTCTAAATAACCTGAGTCAATAGCTCTTTCAAGCTCCTCTGATCAGTCTGGATGATAAAGAAATGGCTCAGCAAGTATTGACGCCACCGTTTCACTGCACTCATAATGGCATGAAGCTCCCGATCATAAGCAGAGGACTTGGATAAACGAGAGCAGAACACTTTACTAAAATAGGCGATCGGATGATTGTCTTGAGTTAATACTGCACCCATCGCCAATCCAGAGGCATCAGTTTGCACATAGAATGTTTTAGAGAAATCAGGCAATGACAAAACAGTAGTACTAGTCATAGCAGATTTCAATGTATCAAATGCTTGTTGAGCTGTGGAAGACCAGGTGAAGTTCCCTTTCTTGAGAAGGTCTGTCAACGGTTGGGCAATTGCCGCATAACCACGTACGAATTTGCGATAAAACCCTGTTAATCCCAAGAATCCACACAATTCCTTAATGCAAGAGGGAGTTGGCCATTGAATCATAACTTGGATTTTTGCAGGGTCTGGAGACACACCCCCTTCAGCTACAATGTGCCCCAAATAGGCAATCTCTGATTGGAAAAAGGAACACTTCTGAGGTTGCAAATAGAATTGATTGGGTTCAAGTATCTCAAATACTTGATGAAGATGTGACAAATGTTGGGCAAAATCAGTGCTGAAGACCAAGATATCGTCAAAAAATACAATAACGGGCTTGTGTAACAAGGGCCGGAAGATGTCGTTCATAATAGATTGGAATGTTGCTGGAGCGTTGCACAAACCGAAGGGCATTACACAATACTCATAATGACCTTCGTGTGTTCGAAAAGCCATTTTGTGGACATCAGTGGGTTGGAGTCGAATTTGATGGAACTTGGAGGTGAGATCTAATTTCGAAAAACAGCATGCAGATCCCAGCTCATCCAACAACTCATCGACAGTGGGAAGTGGGAATCGGTCCTTGACGGTGATGGTATTCAAGGCGCGATAATCCACGCACATCCGCCACGAGCCGTCCTTCTTTTTCAAGAGTAGAACTGAGGAAGAGAACGGACTTGAACTTTGTTGTATCCACCCTGATGCAAGCATTTTGGAAACCTGCTTTTCTATCTCCAATTTCTGAGAGTGAGGATACTTGTAAGGTCGTACATTGACAGGATGAGAATTAGGGAAAAGGGGAATGGCATGATCAGTTCCACGTGATGGGGGCAGAGATGTTGGCTCAAAAAATAAGGAGGAGAATGAAGTGAGTAATTGCTGTACCCTGGGATCAGAATGTGCAGGAAGAGAGCAGTGTGTAGAAGCTGGCCGAACGGCTAAAGAGAAAAGTTGGGCCGTTGGATCTGAACGAGCAACACGTCTAAGCTGATGCAAGGAAATGGAAGTGGGTTGTGGCCCAGAATCTCCTCTGAGTTCTATGATAGATTGATTAAAAACAAATTTCATAGTGAGTGCTTGATAATCCATTAATATGGGCCCTAATTGCTTTAACTATTGGGCCCCAAGGACTACATCAGATCCCCCTATATCCAGCACATACAAATCTATGTGAAAAGAATGCCCCTGTATTAACAACTCTACTGTAGAACACACTATAGTACAGGCCAACTCTTCGCCACTCCCAACCAGTACTTTGAGAAATGTGGTGGGGGATTGGGCCAAGCCCAAACGAATTGCCACTTCCTTTTGAATGAAATTATGGGTGCTACCCTCATCTACCAACACACGAATCGAGTTCTAGCCAATATGACCCGTGAGACGGAGGGTTTCTTGGACCCCAGCGCTAGACAAAGCATGTAAACTAATTTGAGCCGGTAAGTCCAATAAATCCATGGGTTGTATTGGTTGTTCATCCATTCGCGGTTTAGGATTCAAACTCGTTGGATCTGAGGCCAACCCACCCGCGGAATCATCCTCTTCAGCGATAAGAAGAAGGAATCGAGCTGGGCACCGATGAGAGCGTGAGTATTTCTGATCACAATTAAAGCAAAGCCCCTTCTCACGGCGCTCCGCCATCTCTGTCTCCGTTAACTGACGATAACGAGTTTTTGGAGATGGAGAAGGCAAAATGGGAGGAAGAGGTTTCGGTGGTGGTTGCTGTATAGGAGTGGGAACAGTGCGCGTAGGAGATGAAGATGGCCAGGATGAGAGTGGTTTAACACGCTGAACCCTAGAAAGATCCCATAATTTCTCTTCCTGCAACCAAGCCAAACCCACTGTTACCGACAACGTCTGTGGTTGTTGAGCCACCACCTCACGGTGGATTTCCGACTTGAGGCCGGAGAGGAAACAACTCAATAAGAAAGGCGGTGACAACCTAGTCACGCGATTTGTCGTGGCCTCAAATTCATTGAGGTAAGCAGAAACAGAGGATGTCTGAGAAAGCTTATAGAGCTTACCCCTTGGATCTTCAAATGCGGTGGAAGCAAATCTAACCTCGAGAGCTTGCAGCAAATGAGACTAGGAAAGAATTTGGCCGTTACGGTACATCCATTGAAACCATGCCAAAGTCGCCCCATCAAGATAGAAAGATGCAACAGTGATACATTCCTCTTCAGGTGTATTATGATAGTCAAAAAAATTGGGTAATCTCAAAAATTCAGCCAACAGGATCAGTACCGTCAAAACAGGATACATCCAGTTTCAAGAAATGACGTTGTGAAGGTGAGTTTTCAATGGAATGGAATGGTGGAGGGGTTGAAGGAGATTCCAAGTGAGAAAGACGATTGTGCATATCAGTCATTTGGGTGGAAAAGATTGACATATGTGAAAACATTTTATCAAGCTTATCATAAAGGGTTTTAAGGCGCGTGTTGTCTGCCATGGAAGAGAACACAACGAAAGCACCAAATGTTATATGATGAAACATGGAACCCTGAATTCGAGGTCAGGTACCTCCGAAGAAATTAAGAGAAGAGAATGAAATATATTTTTCTACCCTTTCCAAAGCATAGTACAGCAATTAAAATAGTTACTCCAAAGATTCCTCTAAGTCAGGTGACACACAGACCAAATAACACAATAACAAAAACTCTAACTAACTTCTTCTAGAACATCTGACACCAACAGAAACAATTAAAAATAGAATATATTAGTGATGAATGAAATCAGACAACTCAGCTGGTCTTTTCACCACTCTTTTGGGTCTAACACCCTCATCCAAAGGACCTTGCATAACACTCTCAACGACATGACATAAAAACGCCATGCACCCTACTACGTTAAGGAGATTCTAACAAATCCTCAAAAGTGTTTTTATTTTCTAAGATATGATTCATTCATTCAATTAAATTCTGATATGCTATTTGTAAGCGAAAAACTATTGAATAAATTGTTGATAAAATTGTAATAAACGCAAGTAAATAAATCGTTTATTTAATTTAACAAAATAACAATTCAAGTAAAGGATGTTGTATCCTCTATTAAAACAATACTCATTAGGCTCAAATGCCCACAAAAGTATTCCGGTAAATGTTTTTACAGTGATACTGTTGCAGGGGGGAGGCGTCAGATGTATATCAAAAGCATATCGTAAATTAATGCATTCTTTTTTTTACAAAATAAACTGACTTTTAAGTTTACAAAAACTAAATCTCAAATTATAGGAATCACTAGCATAAATTCACAGACAAATTTCCAGACACTGCTACGTAGAGACAGGAAAACAAAAGTAATTGATGGATCTAGAGACAAAATGGACTTAAATCTAACTTAAGAAATTGACACAACTTCTATCCCAGACTTTAAGACATTAGATTTATGGTCTATTAAGAAAAGAATTTTCCAAAAAGTCATAACAACAATGAGACATGAATTTAACGTACATAAAATATTAACACCACTTTTAACTACTCAAAATATTAACCATAAAATATTAACGCCACTTTTAACTACTCAAAATATTAACCTTAGATTTACGAATATTAATTCTTATATGATTTTTAACTTTCTTAATTTTATCAAATGCAAAACTTAAATTCACATTTGAATTCATAAGAATAATAACTATAACAATAACAGAAAATGTTTGCATTAACCAAGCAACAACAGCTTAACACATAATTCCATTCTGACCCAAAATTTGCACTCCAAACTATTACCAAAATATTCCCAACGACGTATTCTTGGTGCTATACGAATTAGTTTCTTCATAAATATTTATATAAAAACGTAAGATGAAATAATTTCTCTCTTAAGTTAAAATCAGCTTTTTAGAAAAACTGGTCATTTAACTTCTCTTAAAAAATTAAGTTTAACTTGGCCTAAATTAATTATAGTTTATGGAAAAAGGTTTTTCTATTTTTCTTTCTTATTTACTTATATAAATGTCTATGGAAATATATTTTTAAACAAAACTTTTCAACCATGATAATCCTAGAACATAAATAAAAGTAAAGGACCATTGGGGCATTTGCTACCGGTTTCTGGGGGAGGGGGATCATTCCTCCTTTCCGTGTACTCATTTTGTATTTGCTTGAGTTTCGGGGTTATGCTTGCATTTAGTAGTGGTTGCAGATGACAATTTTCCCCTGCA
This sequence comes from Vigna angularis, assembly GCF_016808095.1. Lineage (NCBI taxonomy): Eukaryota > Viridiplantae > Streptophyta > Magnoliopsida > Fabales > Fabaceae > Vigna > Vigna angularis. The sequence goes on from NC_068970.1 coordinate 20,537,095, forward strand.
ATATCTCTACCAACATTCCCTTGTTTATTACCATGAAACCTTCTCAGCATACGCTCCAATCCCCTGGTTTTGACCCCTCACTGAAACAGAACAAGAAAATGAACACAACTCCTCAGCCAAGAGCACACTAAAACAGAGCCAACATACTCACCAGAGCTACATCCCCGTATTGCACCAGTAATTAAACCCCTGATCAAACAGCATCACATGCAAGCTCCATAAAAGAAGCTACATATCAAAACACATGAACTATGCAAAACCCCATCCTACCTGTTTAACACACAACATCTGTCCCATCTTAAACAGATATCGGAACCAAATAAAATTATCTGAATAAAACCTAAACCTCAAATAGCAGAAACTCAACTAAAATATAGACCGCTGCTGTGTCTATTTACACACTATCAAGTCCTCCCGTTGTGAGCCACAATCAACCTCACCAACCATCTTAAATGCAATTATTTTCAGGAAACAAACCATTTTTCAATCAAACTAATCAGAAAAGAACACCATCAACCTCTACAAAAGACAACCCTCAGAAATCAACCTCCATTGTGACATTGTCACCATTCCTAACTGTAACAACACAGACATAAACCACAACCATGAAGGACTATCCTGCCGAAATCAAAAACCAGCCCCAGTCCTAGTCAAACCCCTAGCAGATCCATTATGACACTGTATCCACACTCATGCTTGTGAGTACCCAACAAAAAAACTAATGGCATGCATTCAGTAGAATAGAGCGCATTTTTTGTGTAAGAATGGGATAAAATTTCAATTGACCATACCGAAGGGTAATTTGTGTCATTTCCAAAAAATAAATATTGACACGACTCATTAACTTCTATCTGGTTCAAAGGTCCAAGCTTGGCCCAAGGGTTGGCGTGTAACTACAATAATATGGTCCCACAAGAAAGAATTGAATATGGTTTTGCAGCTGCTGTTTGGCAGGGGATAGTTGACTTTAAGGATGATCATTGATCGTTATACTAAAGCTATTCACATTCGTGAAAAAAAAAATTCAGATGGCCAAAATAATTGGTGGCGTATAAAATGCAAAGCAAGAAGATGAAGGCGTCATTGGGAAGAAATTTATATATGGTAAATCACTATAGCATGTAAGCAACTCAAGTTTTACAGAAGATTTTGAAAAAGTAGCACATTCAGGACAAAAATGACAGACAAGGCTACAAACCCAGCCCTTGTAAATAAACAGGAATATATATAATGCAACAAAGCTAAGATGGTGAAAAACTCACATATGTTGAGCCAGTTATGTATGACACTATAACTGTTATGTCATCAAGCTTCCCACCATAATAACGGAACCCAGCCTCTTGGGCGGCAGTAGCAAATGGTGTCTGTCTATTCCTGTCCAGTGCTCGCTGACGAGCCAGTGCTGCTATCTTCTGAGCAGTTACTTGGGGTTCTAGTCCAGCTCTAACTGCCTTCAAAACAACTTCAGCAACCTCATCATTGTACAGATTGTCAAACAATCCATCTGTTCCAGCAACGACAACATCTCCTGGCACAACAGATATTTTGAATACCTGGATATGTGATTGTGATGGGTTTGTTAGTCTGTTTGCTTTCCAGAGATATTATATGAACTTGTTTTGAAATACAGAAACTTAATATTCTACGAGGCTTCCTATGAAAAAAATTCTAGGATGTTAACTATGCCAAGACCCAAATAATACTCGGCAGGATAATTTCAGATTAATATTTAAAAGCAAAGAGGAAACTCATGCAAATAAAAATTGCATCGGCAAAGCTGATAGGAGCCTAGCAACCATGGACCCAACTGCATCATCAAATGATTTTCCTACGATGTATGTTTAAGACAAGGGCCAAACGTAGTACCAATAGTCCCTTTGGATGGAAGGACTTCATGCACTAAAGATTTCAGAATCTATCAAAGATCCTTAGCAATGAACTGCCAAACTGCTATAGGATAACTATTAAAGTATGTTATTTCCTTTATGATTCTGTTTTGCTTTTTCGTACCTTTATGAATAGACAAGAAGCATTATTCAGAAATCATTCTTCCTTAAATTCCTTGGGAGGTGACATTCTGAGCCTCCAATTCAGGAACATTTTCTGTTCTCATATAAATTGGTCCTTTCATTGCATCCATCATGGCTGACCCTAACCAGATCCGTGCTCAAACATGGGTTGAGGCACTGGCTCGTATAGGAGGCGCTGTTGCAAAACTTACCCAGAACCAAATTATCCTCACAACTGATCAGAGCCCCCTCCACGCCAAAATTGATGAGACCATCAGTCAAGTTTCCAACACAGAAACCTACTCTAAACCGTTTACTTATAGCACTAGTTCTCACCCTCAGCCCATGTTTCCCATTTTGATGGATCCGACGATATGCCTAGGATATTTAAAATATCCCAATTCTTTGATTACCATGCTACCTCTATTGGTGAACGCTTCCCAAATAGCAGCCTTCTACCTTAACAACCCTGCACTTAGTTGGTATTATTGGATGTATAGCAATAATAACAAAATCTTGTCTTGGGCAGATTTTCTCTAAGCATTGAATTGCGTTTTGCGCCTTCTTTATTTAAACTAAACTCAACCAACATAGTTTTGTTAACCACTGCCTCTCTAAATTCGAGAGTCTTGCTAATCACACTGTCGGCTTCCCAGCCTTTTTCCTTGAGTTGTTTAATCTCCAACCTCTTTGTCAGCATCCACCATGAGGTTCAAGCACTCTAGCCCTTAACCCTCATCCAAGTTAAAAGGATAATTTACTTGAAGCCAAAAAGTTTCACCACCCTTGATCCCCATCTTCCCATCACACCACCTTGACCCCCTTATCCTCTCTACTTCAGCCGTATCGTTACCCTTCCTACCCCTACCATAACACCCCTCAAACACTTCACCCCAACTGAATTATCATATTGTCGCAATCGTGGTCTTTGTTACAATTGTGAAACCTTCCCACAAATGCAAATTTAAATTCCTCCTATTTGTGGCTAACAAAGATATCCCACATGGCCCTGTCTCTCATCCTTCTCTTCTTGATACCAACCCATCCCATGACTTAAGCAATTCTGCTACTTTCTATCTGTGCAAAGCATTGTCAATATTTTTAATGCTCACCAACTTATTGTGTTGTCAGTGGCGATAGCACTCATAACTTTATCCAATCTCACATGGTTCATTCTCTCAACCTCACACCTCAAGCTACCACACCAATGAGTGTCACGACCAGTGATGGAAATAAACTTAATTGTTCCTATTGAATATAGTAAAAATTATATATTAGATTAATCTCCCTTGTGTTAAATACACACATAGGGTTCTCTATTTATAATAGAAGAAATATGGGCTAAGCCCAAAATACAAATGAGAAATAATAACAAACTAACTAAAAGATAAAAGATATAATATATCTAACACTCCCCCTCAAGCTGGAGCATACAAATTGTATGAACTAAGCTTGGAATAGATGAACTCAGTGTTGAACTAGATGATTTGCCTTCAAGAGTGTGAGGCAAACATAGATGGACTAACAACAGCTTGTGAAACTTCAACTTCAAGAGTGGATGAAGGAGAGCAGTGGTGGACAATGACAAACTGCAAGGACTGATTCCCAATCAATGATGGAAGAGTGACGGGATCAACAGTGGTAGCTGAAAGCTAAGAGCTACAAAACTGCAGGGACTACACTAAATCCTCATCAATGATGGATGGGTGACGGGATCAACAGTAGTAGCTGAAATCTACAAAACTGCAGGGACTACACCCATATATATGTGACTTGCAATGTCTTGGAAACGTACTCCCCCTTAGTGTGAAGGGTGGAAATGTGGAATATCACAGTTGCTGGACCACTAAAACAAAACCAAATATTAAGCTACAATGTTGAAACAAAGGCATCAAAGATCCAAAGATATGTTGGAGGTCCAAGATTCTTTGCTGGACAACTCCAAAGTGGTGATACTTAGCCGTGTATCACAAGAAGATCGGGCTAAACTCTAGCCCAAGAAGAACTGACGCAGTTGCGTCTGTCTGAGGCGGTAGCGACTGCAGCAGCGGTTGACTACTATAAAACTGTAGGGACTAAATTGCCATCACTGACTGATGGGGCCTGTAGTGGCTGGAAGCGACAAAGCTACAGGGACTGCCATCACTAACTGACGAGGTGATGGGGGCCTACAGTGGTTGGAAGCATACGGTGCTTGGACAGCGGCAAACGGCGCCTGGACAGCGGCAAACAGCGCGGGACAGCGGCAAACGGCGCGGAACAGCGGCAAACGGCGTCGGACAGCGGCAAACGGCGCCGGACAGTGGCAAACGGCGCCGGACAGCGGCAAACGGCGCGGAGAGCGGCAAAACAATGGCTGGACAGCGGCAAACAGTGCCTGTACAGCGGAAAACGGTGCCTAGACAATCAACGGCGGAGACGAAGACAGACGAAGATGGCAGCAATGGCTGCTCTGGAAGGTCTGAACAGAGAGAGGGAGGTCCGGCGAGAGCTATGGAGGTGTCGCGGTGAAACTTTGACACTGGGAAGGCGGCACGTGCAGAACACGCGCCCGAGATCTGAAGAGAAGAAGGCAGCGCGTGGAGGCGCGTTGAGCGGAGTTTGTGCTTGTCTCCGGCGGGGCTGGTCACCGGTCGAAACTGTGACGGCGGCCGGCGGCCGGCGACGGACTGGCCGGAAAGAAGCGCTGCGTGGCGGCGCGTGACTGAGAACTGGCTCTCGAAACCGGCGTGGTTGGCCGTCGCTCGAAGAGACGGTCCAGATCCGCAGGTCACCGGCTAAAACTGCGGTGGTGGCCAGCGGTGGCCGGCGGCGGCGGCGGCGGCGGCGACAGCGATAGCAGCGACGGCAGCAGAAAGCGGCGATGGTCAACGAGAGAGGCGAATGGCTGCACTAAGAATAAGAGATAATGGACTGCCGACTGAAACTGTAGGGGCTGCCGGCGGCCGACCGCCGACAGACAGCAGAGGCCACAAGAAGAGATCAGAGAACCTGCTCTGATACCATATTGAATATAGTAAAAATTATATATTAGATTAATCTCCCTTGTGTTAAATACACACATAGGGTTCTCTATTTATAATAGAAGAAATATGGGCTAAGCCCAAAATACAAATGAGAAATAATAACAAACTAACTAAAAGATAAAAGATATAATATATCTATCAGTTCCACTATTTGCAAGGGCATTTTTGCATTTCTCGTCAAAGTTTTTAGGTTTAGCTTATCATCATTGACCTTGCAAGAGCTGATTTTTATTTTTTTTTGTAGTAAATTGGCTTAAGGCCCTCAACACAATTATTATGGACTACTCTCGTCTTACGATGCATTTTATGCAGAATGCCACATGAGCTGACTTACATGGTCGTTCTGTCCCAACTAAGATTACTCATAATTAAATTAAACGTCTTTTAAACACTTACCAACCTACTTTCATATCCAACTTCAGCCCAACTCTAATTTCCTTACTCCTAACCCTTCCTTCTTAAACATTGATCAAGCCACGACCAACTTGATTCTCTGCAAACTCTGATCACACAGTTTGCACCCATTTTTAGCCCTTCACTCCTTACCCCCACCAAGAACTAGTAACCACCACATATACCTCTTTCTCAGTGTTGCACCAGTAAATGTTTCACCATACTGTTATGTACATTTTTAGAAGCAAGAAATCAAGCATCAAATTGGCTTGATTCAACCAGTCAAAGTTCATTCTCCTTTACAGTGTTACTAATCATAAAAAGAATCAGACATGGCGAGTATGCAAGGATTTTTGTTCTCTAGATGTGCTTATGATCAAGGACCAATTTCCAGTTCCCACCTTAGACAAGTTCCTTGGAGACTTGTATTTTGCTTCAAGGTTCACAAAAGTTGACCTTGTTGAAGGGTTTCACCAAATTCACATGGCCCCTTGATGACATTCCAAAAATCGTATTTCATACTCACAAAAGTCAAGGAAAAAGCTAGGCATCACAAGTGTGAAGAAAGCATGCGAAGTGTGACACAAGTATAGGAAACATGGACAAATGTAAGCCATTTATCTAGATCTAAATTTTGAATCTTAATTTAAATTTTCCCACCTTGTCTAGTTCAAATTTCGTCCACACTTAAAGTATCTAGATTCTACATTTACATTCCAAGTTATGCATATTATACTTTCATTTAGGAGATGATCTTAGGCTACAAATAATCGTCTCTTCTCTTTATAAGTAACTTTTAAATATATGAGAATTGAGAGAGATTTTGCAGAGCACTTCTTTCTTGAGTCTTATCTTGGATCATAAGATCAAGTGACAATTCAATTTAACACTTATCTTGAAGATCTTTCAAGTGTTGTGGCTTCCTCCATCAACCCGTAAGTTTCTCTCTTACATTCTTTTCTTATTCATCTTCTTCGACAAATTGAAAGTGTTTTATCTTCATGTTTTGTTCTCCTTCTATCTCCATTCAATTAAAGCAAGGTAAGCACAATGTCATTGTCAATGCTCTTTCTCATATGCATGACTGTAAAATGGACTCTAGTTAGTTGGATTCTCTCCATTCTACAATTTCAATTCCTAGAAAATTTGAAGCAATAACTACCTCCTTCAAACGCATATTGTTCCATCAAACAATAGGTCTCTCTTTCACCCTCTTATCACTCTAATTATAAAATCATTGATGGCTTGTTACTTTACAAAGGTAGTATTTGGCTTCCTAATAATTGTTCTTTCATTCCCTTGCTATTGACTGAATTTCACGCTTCTACCTTGGGTGGCCATATGGGAATTGCAAAGGTTCTTAGCTAACTTACCAATATCTCTTGGCATGCAATGAAGTACGACATCACCCAAATCATCACTAACTATTCAGTTTTCCCTAAGCAAAGTACAACACCAAGACCCCTAGTTTATTGCAACCTATACCTCCTCTTACTGCTCCATGGGAGGTTTGTCTTTTAGATTTCATAATCGGACTTCCACCATCTTCCGGTTTCACAATTATATTAGTTGTTGTTGATCATTTTTCAAAAGGTGCACATTTTTGTCCTCTCCCTACACATTTCAATGACTACAACAAAGTTGTTCTTAGCTTTATTGATATGGTTTGCAAACTTCATGGGTTCCCAAGAAGTCTTATCTTTTGATCAAGACCCTTTCTTTATCAACACTAGGTAAAAGCTTTTGAGGTTGAGTTGTACCGCTTCACATGAGTACAGCCTATCACGTTCAAAGTGATGGAAAGACCGGGATCCTTGATAGGGAGCTTGAGCTACATCTTTGTGCTTATGTCAATAGTTAACCTTCTAAATGGCTCAAATTTCTCAGCCTTGCAGAATGGTGATACAATAACACCTCCATTTTGCTACAAGAATCACACCTTTCAACGCCACTTTTGGGAAATGTCCTCCCATCATTTCCATCTACTTTCCTAGCTCCTCCACATTGAAATTGTTGACTGCCTTCTTTCTTCATAGGAAGATTTACTTGCCTCTCTTACTTACAAATTGCATAAGGCTTAACAAACTATGAAGGTCTGTGTTGATATAAGTAAAATTGTACCCTTACCATCAAGTTTCTATTTTGGGATCCCCTTATAAAAAAGTTGAGCAAATGCTTTTATGACCCTTTTGAGATCATGAAAGTTGTTAGTCATGTTGCTTGTTGTTTGGCTTTGCTTGAATTTGCCTAGATTCATCCAGTTTTCCACTATTCCTTACTCAAATTACCTCATAGACCCTTTCCCACTACTAAGGACCTTCCTGCTATCTTTTCTAGTCCCAAGTTAATTATCCAACCACTTTCCATTTTGGATTCCAAATGGGAAATACTAGTGACCTTCCCCGTGGTCCAATGGGCAATACTCCCTCCTAAAGACACCACTTGGGAGGATTAGGCTGACTTGACTGCCACTTACTACATTGAGAACAAGGTAGTTTTCCAAGAGCCAGGGAGTGATAGGAGTCCAGCAACCATAGACCCAACTGCAGCATTAACGAATGGGCCTACAATGGATGTTAATAAAAGGCCCAAGCGTAGTACCAAACCTCCCTCTGCTTGGGAGGACTTCGTGCACTAAAGATTTTACAATCTATCAAAGATTCTTCGTAATGAGCTGTCAAATTGCAATAGGATTATTTCCTTTACCATTCTGTTATGATTCTGTTTTACTTTCCCTATATATGGATGTATAATGCACCAGGAAACATTATTCAGAAATCATTCTTCTCTAAATTCCTTGGGAGGTGACATTCCCGACCCCTCCAATTCAGTAACATTTTCTGATCTCACATCCAAGTCATCTTAAATGTGCTTAATATACAAAAGGGAATATTGAAAATGAGATACACCTTTCATTTTCACTCCCCTCTCCCTGTATTTTTTTTTCATTTAAAAGTAAATAAAAACCCTCTTTATTATTACCTTTAAAAATCAAACCTCATGTTTTACGAAATCAACCAGAAAATATAATTAGGATATGAAAGAAATTTCAAATGCCAATCTTTCAGTTTGTTCACATTAATCACAAGAGATTGGAGGAAAGTTCTGCAAACTCTGTTTCGTGGCACCAGAGCCATCCTGTCAGAAACAGTAAGAGTTGGACTATACTGTCTCAACAAATAGTCCCCGGCATGCATGCTATCAGAAACGGGTAAGAGGGTACAGCCTCAACAAATAAGAGCCCCATGTTGGAAATTTCCATATTGCCAATGTAATGTCCTTAGAAGTAAATCATGTGTGAAATTAGTGACAACATACCTCACCAGAGCTGGGTAGATCACATCCATTGCCACTCTCCAGTTGATACGTAAAATTGAAGTCATGCTGTTGAACAGGGGACCTGAAAATGGTGCATCCATCTCTAATCACAATGAACCCACTGTCACCTAAATTAATGGCATGCAGTCCCTGGACCAAGAAACCAAACATAGTAAGCAAATCAATCATTTGATTTACTCTTTCACTTCCTTTCATATTAAAAAAACTAGCTACCCAGATTTTATTGGTTGTGAACTGATGGGCTTCAGTCAATCATGATGCACACTAAAACATCAATATCTTAAGGCTTAGTAGCAGGTTAGACAAGAGTTAAAGATATGTGTGTATGTGTTCATGCATGAACTGTATATTAAAATGAGTATAGTGGAGAACAATGGCACCAAATTCATGAAAAACAAGATGGAAAATATTGAGCAAGCTTTAATTTTATTTCCCCTGTGCCATTTAGATATTGATTTCAAAGGAACCTAACAGTAGATACATGCTAAACTCATCACTAACACGTAACAGTAAGTAAGTCCGATCCTGGACGTAGACAAGAATCTAGTTTTATGGTACAAGATTTTACATTAGACATCATATGACGTAAAAATACAGATGCTACGGAGATGATAATCTAATGTTAATGTAATGTTGATAAAGTCAACAACGTGAAAAGAACAACTATTTAATATATAGCATTAAAAATGCTAACGAAATCCAGACACCTCTAGTAATGTCCAACAGGAAAGGAAGAAAACCATTCATGTGACAAAATGCAGATGTTGGGGAGGGAGATGCATGATCTAATGTAATGATGACAAAGTCAACCGAGTGAAAAAGAAACAGACATTTAATTTATAGCAAAAAAATGCAATTAAAAAAGTCTGCACACATCCAGTGCTTCCAACAGGAAAGGAGGAAAACTATTTTAATAGTAACAAATTTAAATAAAAATAACACTATACCGTATCACTAAGGGAAATGATACAAGCTGTTGATGAACCCTTTGCCTTTGTAAATGAGTGAGCCTTCTCTAAAACACTCGCGGGATCAACAGAACCTTTTGGTTCCTCTTCAACTGCTCTAACAGAATGGGACATGAGTTCTTGAGCAAACAGTCCAGCATTAACACCAACATCTGCCCAGCCACCTACACCATCTGCAACACCAATTGTTTGTTCATCTACGCAAATAAAATGTGCATCCTCTCCACCATAGTCCTCCTTATCCGGATGTGGTAGGTAACATGACCCCGAAAACAACTTCAACTTCTCAGGACCAAAATTTGTTCTGGAAAAAAAAAATCATTATTTAACTTGTCTACCTTGTAATTGTGGGAAACATAAATTAAAAGAGGAAACCTCATCTTCAATCTTGATACTAAATATGTAGGTAGGCCATTGTAGCACCTAACTCTGGTAAAAAAATTACTTCACTTCTGTCTAGAGAAAACGTCACTCCCACTAATACCTTCTCATAAACTAACGCAAATAATGTTTTACCATCGCTGAACAAAGTCATAAATTAAAATAACTTCAATAAATTACTAAAATAAGAGTTGCCTCTAAAATAAAAACATCATACGTAACTCTCTTTCTAGTTCCTAGGTGTGCAACCATCAGCCACTTTAGTACAAGATGTTCATTTTCATCATTTATTCATGTTTACCGCCATTACACACACCAAAAACAGGGTAAAATATATTTGAAGTCTCTCAGGTTTCGGTCTAAAGTTGTTTTTAATCTCCATACGTTAAAAATAACGATTATGATCCTCGCTGAACTCCATAGAGAGGGACAAAATGATACGGGAACCAAACTACTTCTAATCTTTTTAAGCGTGCGTTTGATTCCCATTCTACGCCACCAGACTCACGTCAAGTTCGAAGCTACGGAGAGAGTAGCTTTCACGTTTTGTTTTTTCCATTTTAAAGTGAAGATGCAAGTGTACTGAAACAATGACTAAAACCAAAGACGAAGAATCTACAACACGTCTCACCCTAAAAGTATTCTAAAGCAAACGACACACTTAAATTCAGAGAAGAAAACAAGGGTTTACAGAGAAAAGACGTACTGGTCGAGTGAAAATGTGGAGGAGGAAAGGTGTTGAACATGAGGCGCTGTATCGGCGGAGCAGCAAGGAAAGGAGGGGCGCTTGGTTCCAACAAGGAGCGAGCTCGGATTCCAACTCCTCCAAGTTGAATTGGAGGTGGAGCACCCGAAGTTCAAAAGACTGTTCAAGGGTTGCAATCTTGTGAGATTGACGGTAGCTCGCAAAGCGGCGCGGCGCGTCCTGTCCCGGAAGCGAACGCCGGAGGGCTTGGCGGTGACTTCGTCAAAGTAGACATCTCCGAGAAGAACGGCATTGGAAGTGGAAGCTGCCATGGAATGCTGAGAAATGAGGAGTGAGAAATGAGAAACGTGAAGCTGAGATGGGAGAAGAAGAAGCCCCGAAGATAGAGGAGAAGGTCTCGGTTCCTCTGGAGCCTCAAAATCTTGAGGTGGGAGATTGAAAGAGACAAAACTCCGATTTCTTCTCCAATGTTTGGCCTCTTTATTATTACATCTCTATCTCTGTTTTTTTTTTTTCAATTCAAATTTGAATATTTTATTTTCATTTATTTGTTACATTAAAATTCTAAGTCCCGCTAAAACAACGAACACAGCTGGAACACACCAAATAAAAATTAAGACAGTGCGATAGAATTAAGGTTTAATAAGTTGTTGGTCTTGATTTATTTGAGAATATTTTATTATTTCATTCAGTTAAGTCTTTGATTTATACGAGTTTCATATTTGAGTCCCTTTATTAATTTATAACGGTTAAAATAATAATTAGTGATAATTTTATTAAGACAGTGCGATAGAATTAAGGTTTAATAAGTTGTTGGTCTTGATTTATTTGAGAATATTTTATTATTTCATTCAGCTAAGTCTTTGATTTATACAAGTTTCATATTTGAGTCCCTTTATTAATTTATAACGGTTAAAATAATAATTAGTGATCATTTTACTAAGTCTAGAAAATCAAGATATTCATGAGTGTTCTAGAGATCATGTTAAGATCTCATGCAAGTGGACACTTATATAGGTGATTTAATCAAGTGTATTATGCAAATCATACACCACCCATAAGAATATAAAAATCATTAAAAAAATTGTTTAAGCTAAAATTCTTTTACCACGTAGAATTTTAATGACAAAGTTTAACATTTCCATAATGCAGTCTCTAGCACTTTTACAAAGTTTAAACAAAGCTTCACTCATAAAATAACTAAGGAAATAAAAGAAACAGGTGTTGTTAGGCATTCAAAACCTTGTTTCTTCTGAGATAATCGATTGTCTTACTTGATAATCGATTATTCTAGAGAACTTTCAAATAAAGAATGAACTCTAACTGAAATAATCGATTATCAGATAAGATAATCGATTATTATTTAGAGATTTCAAACCAGAAAAGAACTTTGACTAAGATAATTGATTATTAGGTAGGATAATTAATTATCCTAAAGAGTCTTGAAGAAAAAACGAATTGTTGACTGAGATAATCGATTATTATCTAACCTGATAATTGATTATTTCTGTCAGTTTTTGACAACAACATAAAAATTTGATCTAAATGTAATTTAAACTCATTCAAATGATCAAATTGGTATCCTTAGCATTGTATTTGATTAATGAACCTATTTACAACTTAAATTTGGACACAATTTGCTCAATTGAATATGAATTTAATGCATTTAGGCCAAGTCAAGTACCCAAAAGCTCACACAACAATTCTTTCTCTATGAAAACCATATTTTAGCAAAGTAAGATGCCAATTAAGTCCTAAATGACCCAAAAACAGTTCTCAAAGCTATAGAATTTCCCCAAAACCATAACCTTAGAATTTGACCTGTCAAAACCCCATTGTATACCCCAAAACTCACATTTCTTCTAACTTAATCACAATCAAAGTTCTATAACAATTTATAAACTCATAATAACTCAATCTACCTTCTCAAATTTACCAAACACAATTGTCACAACAACAAAACAACCACACACCATTATTCATCAAATTTTCAATTCACCACTTTTACAAGTAACTCAATATACTAGAATTCTTAATTCAATCGAATTTCACAAGTCAAACACTACATCATCATACAAGCATCAATTACAACCTATCTACCAATCAAAATAAAATAAACTAGCTTTCCTTACCTGAATGACGTTATGACGGTTCTAACAACTGTAAAATTTCTCCTACAACTCCAGGATCTCTATTTGCTCCTACAATTCACAACAACTTGATCAGCGCATATCTTCAATCTCTATTTGCTCTTACAATTCACAACAACTTGATCAGCGAATATCTTCAGTGTCACTAATCAATAGAGAGACTTATAGATGATTCAGACCTCCAATAATAGAGACCTCCAATAATAGAGAAAACCTCTTACATGCACAGACATCTAATTTCAAGAAGAAAAAGAAAACAGAAATCAACTTATTCTTTAACTAAAATCAATCGAATAAGAAGGAATATCTCATCTCAAGATCCCTCGTACTATTTCTAATATTTAGATAGATGAGTAAAGTGTGAGAATATCCAAAGAGAAGGGAGAACATTCTTTTAAGAAAGGAGTTTTAGAGAAATAAAACTTTTAAATAATAAAACTCATTATTAGAAAATTCTATTTATACTTTTAATATTTTTGAAATAAAATAATTAAATATTACTATTTAAAACTCTCTACGTTATCAAATAATTGACTTTTGAGATTACTTGTAATTATTAAAGTGATTATATTTAACTTAAGAAAGTATTAATTAATTCTTTAAGAATGCCCCATGATAGTAAATCCATACTTAATGGTACTTGGCAATTAATTAATATTTACTCCTATTATATCTAAAGTTGCACTTTAATAATATATAATATACTCAATAAAAAATTAATTACCAAATTAAATCCCAAATTTAAAAGAACGGTACTTATAATAATCTTTAACTATACAAAGTATGCTACAACAATTTATGACATTTACATCAAAACATTAATTACTTACTAGTATTCTATCAAACATTAACTACAAAACAATGGGGCATGGATAAAAATCAACCTCGTTACAATAAATCGAAAGTAGAAGAAAACTATACTAATGAAAGTTTCCTGATTTATGCCAACAGCTACGGATCAAAGCATTCAACGGCAAAATTCAAATTGGATCAAAACTGTGGAGGCTCAAGAAGTCGTGACCAAGATGATAACTTCAATCGTGCACTGTCGCCGAAACCTACGACATCCATATCAAATTTGGAACACTTTGCAAACAACCCTAATTCACAACTAACCGTCCTCCAGAACAGAGCAAGAATATTGTAACTTGTGCCACTAATTGGAATTTGCCACCTTTCCGTTTTCAAAGACAGTAAATACAGTCATTTCCCTCACATCAAAAGGGGGCAACACAGTCCAAAAATTTCCCCATTGCGCATAATTTCTTGCATAGCTCCAATATGTGCATGCTCTATCATACTGCTAAATACTCCTAATCATTGCTGCTGCAACGAAACACTCTACACAAAGACGACATTTAATTCTACAGTCGTAGATAACTTTTTGCCCTGATAAAAGCAGTTATTGCAACCAAAATGTCAAGAGCTCCTCCTTGCAATATCTTTGCCAGAAAACTCCCCATTACCACCAAAGGTTCCTGCTGCAGCTGCAGCAGCAACATCCAAACCACCACCGATAGATGTGATGAGTGCAGATAAGCCTCCACCAGCAGCCATCCCCAGTCCTAGAAAATCAAGAGTCGTGTGTTTAGGACCAAACATGGAGGGTGTCCCCGTCATCAATTCCTTCAGTCCAGAATCACCATCACATGGAAGACTAAGTCCAAGCCCTGCAGGAACCGAAACACTCTCAGATTCTAACTGAGGCTGACCCCATTGCAGGCCATTTTGCTGCCCTGATGGAGTTGAAGCTGAAGATGATGACAGAATGCCCAACCCGCGAAGCAGAGAGGCATTTGTGGCTGCAGCACCCATTTGAGCAGCTTTCTGCAGCAATGCAGTGGCTGACATGGCAGGTTGCGGAGGCGAGGCATTTGTGTGCTCTTGCCCTCCTGTTGCGAATATTGGTGAGGCATTACTGGTGGAGAGGCAAAGGGATATGGCCTCAGCCGAAGAGGGAGCTGTGATATCTGCACGGTGATCTGGAGGCCCCATGCTTCTAATTAAGTTACCGAATGCTGGTGTTTGAGATTGTAGAGTCCCAGAAGATGTTGAAGAAGCAAACAAACTTGCAAACACACTACTACTATTACTATTATTAGTAGCACCGACATTGCTTGCCGAGCAATTGGTACTACTGTTATTGTTGCTGCCAGAGCTCCCACTTATAGCAGTAGTAGCTTGTGGCTCCTCAATGACTTGTGGGGGATTGCTTTCCGGTAACTCTGAAACGCCAGAAGAAAAAAGGTAAAGAAAAAGAGAACAACAACAGCATTATTATAATGAACTATTATTAATTAAATAACAGAAAACGCAGAGTCGGAAAGCTGATGCCTTTCTTTTTAATTTAGATTAAAAGCTCAGAAGAAAAGAACAAAACAATAGTTTTTCCTCTACTGAAACGCACTCCGCCCTCCTTTATCTCCACCCAAAAAACAAACAAATCTTTTCCTCTTTTTAGCTTTGTATCTTTGAACATCCCTTGATGTCAATTGCACAATTCAGATCCCAGTCCCAATGAACACCTTTTTAAGTTTATTTCCATTACTTAATTGGCCCATGGAGTCTCAGACTACTTCCCTCTTCCATCCTTTTCATCGCACACAAGTAAAACCAAAACACAATAACAGACAAAAAACTACTAACCTCCGAGCTCACATTCGCTAACAAAAACAAAAACATAACTTTGATTTTGTTGACTAGTTTTAATTTAACCACACACACGCGACAAAACAAAAAATAACGCATGTTTTTCCCTAGTAAGGTATTAATCGTCCAATCTACCTGGGTTCTGTGTCTGCACACCAGAAGATATGACACTGTTTGACTGCGCAGGGGTGGTGGCTGCAGCCGCCGCAACCTCCGGCAGCGGTGAGTCGGTTAAAACCATTGAATCATTCTCCTCATTAGCCTTGGTAACAACAGTGTGAGATCTCGCGCCGTCCTTGGCCAACGCATCGCAAAACGCTCTATGCGTAATGAAGCTATCCCTCCTTCAAATCGCAACAACCAAACAGAGCCTTTACAAAGAGAATCCAAAATCGAGAGAGACAGAGAGACAGAGAAGAAAAAAAAGAACCTGGAGAAAACGGTTCCACAATCGCACTTATACTCTCTATTGCCGCATACTTTGGAGTGCGCTTTCCAATCCGACTGAACGGCGTATTTCTTGGAGCATTTGTCGCATTTCCACTTCTTCTCACCGTGCTTCCTGCAGAAGTGCTTCTTAATCCCCGTCAAGTCCCCCAAGGCTCTAGAAGGGTCGTGGTGCACGCACGCGGGTTCGGGACACACGTACACTCTCTTCCTTACCTCCTTGGTGGACCTCTGCCTCAGCTTCCACGGCAAATTGTGACCTCTCCGATGAAGCTGCAGATTCTGGTCCCTCTGAAACCCTTTGCTGCATATCTCACACACGAACCGGTTCGTCGCCAACAGCGTCTTCGGTGACAGAGCAATCACCTCTGCCTCAGGATCTGACAAAACAAACAAAATAATAATTAAATTAAATAGTGTTGCTTTGTTTTGTTTGATCGATTTGATTGAGTTCAGTACCTGGCATGCCAGGGAGGTTTCGTTTTCTCTTGGGAGCAGGTTTTGTTTGATTGCCAGAGGAAGACATGCTTGCTTCCCCTGACACTGTGGAAACGTTGTCCAAATCAACCGACATGGAACCTCACTCTATTCACAAACTTCTGAGATGGATAATGTTTTGCTTTGGTTTCTCTTTAGGGTTTCTATTCTACTGCTTACTTACTACTCTAATATCCACCGGTCAACCTCCACAGTTTTTTATAATATTTATTTAACCTCGTTTCTCTCATTTACCCTCTTCACCTACCTACCACCTCCAATAATGTCACAAAATTAACCTTAAAACGGAACAAACAACGAGAATCCTTAAACCGAGTCTTCTTCACCAGTTCTCACGCTACTAGTTTCTCGAAAGACTGCTCAGTTTTCACACTATAATTCATTTTCCTTTCTTTTTTGTTTACTTCTCCTGAAGTTAACTCGTCAGTATTAGGGAGCAATGTAAATTGATTAGTTAGTAGTAATGGAAAGGGTTAAGGAAGAAAGGAGCAGAGAGAAGAATGTGCGCACACTGTTGAGAGAGTGAAGGAGAAGTGTTTTTGGCGCTCTGAGTTTTTGCTTAGTTTGAATCCGTATTCTGTATCAACAGACATGACAGTGAGACAGAGCATTGGCGAAACAATGAATATTGGTAACAAAAACAAAACAAAACAATTTCTCAAAGGAGTACAAAGTCAAAGAACACACGGTGGCTTTCCTTGTTTGCGCCGCTCTGGATTTGCCACGTTTCCGTTGCTTTTTATTATTAGATTTCTTTTATTATATTCCGTGTGAGTAAGGTGAACAAGAATATGTGGTCCACGTTGAGTTATCTCTTTTCACCCTTAGATATATATATTCATTAAAAGAAATTAATGATCTAGATTAGAAAATAAGAAATGATCTATAATTTGGATCCTACTATGCAATTTAATCATCGTTTAATAATTCGAATCAAGTTCTAAAATTTTATTTTACGTATTTGTTTTGTTAGAAAATAATTAGAGTGGAAGGAATTGAGAAAGGAGATTAATCGAAAGAAAATTTTAGTTGTTTTATTTTATTTTTATTTTTTTATTTAAATGTCTTGAAATAATTATAAGGAAAATATGTTTTAGAAAAAAAATGATAAATTTGTGTTTTAAAATATATTTGCTTCTATTTCTTCTTCATCACTATTATTATTATTTTTATCTTCTTGCCTTTTTTTTCTTATTCATCATGAATTAATTTATAAACATATTTTATTATTTCATAAAAAATTTAGCATTTATT
The DNA here is from genome assembly GCF_016808095.1 of Vigna angularis. NCBI lineage: Eukaryota > Viridiplantae > Streptophyta > Magnoliopsida > Fabales > Fabaceae > Vigna > Vigna angularis. Next base: position 20,554,915 of record NC_068970.1, read on the forward strand.
GACCAAAAAATGTTAAGAAAATTAATTATTTATACATTTTTTTAAAATATAAGTTATTGAAATATTTACAAATAAATTTAATTATTAATAAATTTATCGATTAATTTAAAAATTGAATAATTTATTGACAAATTTAACTACAAAGGTCAAAATTCAAAGTATAAACTTTTATATCTATTTTATCAATCAAATTTCCTGTGAAAGATTATTTATGATCAAAATTTTCTATGAATGATTAAAATTTAATTTTTTTTACTGAATTGTGTTTTATCGAGAAATTTATTTTGGTAGTAAAATTCTGTTTTAATTACATATTTATTTTCATTTGTTGGTAAAAAAATTAATAATTTATATTTTTAAAAAGAATTGATCAATAATTTGGATCTATTATGCAATTTAACCATCGTTTAATAATTCGAATCGAGTTCTAAAATGTTATTTAACGTATTCATATTGTTGGAAAATAATTAGAGTGGAAGAAATTGAAAAGAAGATTAACGGATAGAAAGTTTTCGTTCATTTATTTTATTTTAATTTTTTTTTATTTAAATGACTTGAAATGATTCAGCAAAGTATGTTTTATTAAATGCCTCTTCCCCCTTTTCGTTTTTCTTTTTTTCATCCATATCCAATTTATTTATAAATACATTATATTAGTTTTGAGAGAAAATTTAGTGTTTATTTACCAAAAAAATTTAAAAAATTCAATTATTAACAAATTTTAAAATATTTAAGTTATTGAGAAATTAAAAAAAAAATCAAAATATTAAGTTAACAACATATTTGTCGATTTAAAAAAATTCATCATCGAAGAATTTACTTATGAATTTAATCATAAAAACCAAAACTCTAAAACCAAAATTTTGACTCCCATTTTATCTATAAAATTTATTAATAAATATGTTATCAACAAAACTTTTTATTGGTAATTAAAATTTTAAAATGTATCAATAAATTTTATTTTATCAATGAATTTATTTTGTGAGTAAATTTTATTTTACTGATAATTTTAGCAAATTTTTGTAGTGATTTATGTTTTTTAAAATACCAAGATTAATTTTAAATTTTTAGATAAGTTTGAAAAATTTATACTTCTTTATACCAAAACAATTTCGCTTTAAAGAAAAATTGAAATGCAAAACTTAAACTTGAAAAGTTTAGTTCTCATTTTTCTCGTAAAATTTCCTATTGTGCTGATATTTATATATATATATATATATATATATATATATATATATATATATATATATATATATATATATATATATATATAATTCCAATGATAGATTAGTAGCTTTAAGTGATATATGACAACTATAATTATAATTAAATTATGTTATAATATTTTCGTTTTTAAATAATATAATATCATTCAAATCATACTAATATAAGTAACAGCTTGTTTAAATAAAGAAAAAAGTTATGTCAATAAGAACTTAAAAAATAAAATATTACTCAAAAAAATCTAAAATATTTTTATTATATTTTAGACGACTTACACAATACACACTATCAGAAAAAAAATTTATTCATGATTTTGTCAACACTTACAACACCTACTGTGAATGTCAATAAATTTCTAGAACATTGATATTTTTGCTGGAGATTTATCCGTCAATAAATCATAATTCTTAGAACTAACATTGTGACACATTTAGTCCTTTTTAATATAAAATAAAGTAATCAAGACGCCAAAGAAAACTTCAATAAGAACAAAAAAAAAATATCGATTCTTTTTTTAAAGAAAAAAAAAGATATCCCTATTCATTTCCTGTACTTTGGAAATCATTTGAAAATTTAAGTATGATTTTGAGTAACTTTTTATATGAAAACTAATTTGAACTTTTCAGTAAGAAAAATAAACAGATTAAAAAGTTTCGATTTAAAAAATAAATAAAAATTTGTTTAAAAACCAAAGATAATCTTGATTAAAAATTAATCGAAAGAATTTATTTTTTTTTTAAAATTGTTTCGTACTTTAAATAAACCAAAAAATGTTGAAAATTCAATTAAAAAACTAAAATTTTGATAAAAGCCCATTTCTGCATCAGTCCAATAATAAGCCTATAAAATAATATCCAAATGGCTAAAGCTTCTTACACCCCCATCAAATTTCACCTCCCAACCCTTTAACAGTTTCTGGAAAATGTTTTCAAAGGAGAGATGATTGATTTTCAGAACAGAAATTGTTAATTGCGTTTCGGAAAATAAATTTTGGAAGTGATAGAAGAAGTAGGAAGAAAATGATAGGGTGCACAAAATAATTGACTATTCAAATCCATTTGTATTACTATTCATCTTTTATAAATTGGCCTAAATACAAATATTTTGGGAGATAAGTGTCTTACATATATCATTTTCTACCATTCTTATAAAACTAACATTTACCTTGGAATGAAGGAAGGAAATAATATTTTCTTTTGTGATATATAGACAGATCGTCATCGATAGTTGAATGGTAAATCCTTCAAAAATGGAGTTTTAAGTTCTTAAAAAAAATAAAATTATCTTTTGTAATGTATAATTGTTTGGTCAAATTATTAGTAAGACACTCAAACAAATCACCATTAAGATTGAATGGTTGTATTGGTTTATTGTCAAAACAATTAACTTCAGTATTAACAATTTAAGATAAAGCGTTATTATCAACAATTAGGTTATAATTAGATCATTGTTAATTAAAATCACACTCTAAAATATATAAATATAGGTTTAAAATAAAGAAGTAAGTAGTTATATTCATTACTTTATTAACATTTAAATTGTTAAATTCAATAAATATCCTCCGAACGACTTGAACAACTGTTACAAAAAATTTAGAGAAAAAATAATTTTTGAACACTCTAAACAACTCTGGACATTCAATAAAATAATAATTTAAAGAAATTCAGAAAAAAGGTTGATTTCAGAAAAAAAAAAAAAGTGAACATTTTTACCGTAAAACAATAAATGAAACGTAACTGGAAGAAGAATTCAATTAAAAAAATGCAGTTTCGATTTCTTAAAAAAATAACACTGCCTTTAATTTTAAATTGCAAATGGACTTTGAATTTCTGAAAATTACAATAATAATGTTTTATACGAGTTAAAGATGTTTTCTTTTACAAATTTATAATTTCAATAAAAGAAAAGTGGGTGACCCACATAAAAAAGATGATATCTAATTTATAGTACTTGAACATTTGAAATTAAAATTTGTAATAATCTAGAAAATAGAGTATTAGAATTGATAGATGTTTAAAATAATAAATATTAAATATTTTAATATTAAAATAAATTAATAATATAAATAAAATTTTATAAATATGTTTCATTATCTAAAACACTCGTCATTTTTCAAAAACTCATTATTTGAATTCTTTCTCATTTTTCTCTAAGATTTTTAACTCCTAAGCTATTTATTTGACTATCAGGAAGTGCCTAGGAAATCCCAATAGCGAGTTCTCCATTATCTATCGATTAGTCTCTCCAAAAGAGTAAGTTAGTTTCTTCTCTTTTTTTCTTGATCTGTTTCTCTTGCTTTGCATATGTACTATTATGGTTGCATGTTTCATCTTAGTTGCATATGCGACTCTTTACGTAGTTTTAATAGTGTACCCTGATCAGTTAGTATTCTTTGATATGTGGGAGCTGTTTGAGGGTTCTATAAAGTCATTGGTCTTCAAACACGTAAGGGAATCTAATTTGTTTATCTTTAATTTCATAATAAAGCATATGAGTTATGTTAGTTAGATTGCGATGAATTATATTTAGATGTATATGTGGTGATAAAGATACCTTATGTGTGATGTTGATATGCTGATGAATGATTGTGGTTTTGATTGATTAATTGTACTTATATGAGTGTTCTAGTTGATGTATTATGGTCTCATTGTGTATAAAAGTTGTTGTAGGACTGAATGTAGTGAAGATAAGTTTTGAGGAGACTGTTTTGGTTGAAATTTGGGGGTTTTAGTAGGTAAGATTCTAGAGTAGTCACTTTGGTATGATAACTGCTATTCATAATCTATTTTTTTTATCATCTAGAACTTGTAACAATCCTTAGATAACCAAAAGATAATGGTGAATAGAGAATTTAAGAATTTGAAGAACTTGAAGACTAGTTTATTGTAGAAAAGAGAGTCATGATAGGTGAAATCTTGAAATAGATGTGGAAAGGAAAAACAATGAGGTTTACCGTAGAGCTGTCAAAACGGGTCACCCGGCCTAGCCCACCACGGGTTGGTCACTTAGTGAGTCAACCCAACCCGACTCATTTATTAGCGAGCCAGAAAAATTCGAACCCGGCCCGACCCACTACGGGTTGGTGGATAAACGGATTGGCTCACTAGCTCACTTAATTACAATTTTTTTTTAAAAAAAATTACAAACTTTGTATAATTCAAATCTAAACAAATTTCACTCCCAACATGGGTGTTTAATTAATTTTGAAAATAAGGAACTTAAATAATTTTTTTAAGCAAAAACAAAATAATAAATATTTTTTTATAAAATTAAAATTAAATTTTAATAAAATAAAATTAGGTAGGTGGGTTGGTGGGCCAACCCGGCCCACCACGGGTTCAACCCGCATGAGTCGAGTTTAAATGAGTTGAAATTTGACCCGCATAAAAAAAATACAATTTTTTCAAACCCAACCCGACTCAAACCTGTGGTGGGCCAGGTTGGCTCGCGCGTTGTGACTCATTTTGACAACTATAGTTTATAGTTTGTTTTGGACCATATGTGACTTGTTTAGATGATAAGTTTACCAAATTGTGGTAAGGAATGAGTGAGACTGAATTATGAACTATAGAGTGGAGTTTTAGTTAGAATAAGTGAGGAATTATGATACAATAAGTATATTGAGGTTTGATTTGGGTCATACTCATTGGGATAAGATTAATTAAGGTTTAGAGTATCAAATGGGAGTTAAGGATGTTGGTAAAGGTGTATAAGTTAGAACATGAGAGGTTTGAAGGGTAGAATCTGCAAAATTAGTGTTTTGCAAAATTCTGTAGAATGGCTGGGCGAGCAAATAACTCACTAGGCGAGTAAGTGAGAGTTTTGACAGTGAATTTCAAGAGTTGGGCGAGCTCTCTGTTAGACTAGGGAAGCTTTTTGTTTGAGCTCTTGCTGGCGACGAGAGCTGCTCACTGTGCGAGCTTGTGATCACTGGACACCAGGATTTAAGCATTGAACGACTAGGTTTAGGCCTTCTTGGTTGTTCTATTTTCAGTTATCTACTATGTTTGGATGTAAATGGTATGATGCTTTATTGCATGTTCCTTAATACAACTTGAACTACCTGGTGGTAATGAATGAATCTATTTAAGTATGGAAATTGTGGTTTATAAGAGTTCTAAGGATGAATTCGTAGTGGTTGTATCAAGTGTTGTTTGTATGAATGTAGGAAGCTCAATTTTGGGGGTTATTCTAATACTTTAATGGTCATTCATTCTCAATTAGAGATGAGTGATGCATGTGGTGAGAGTAGCAGGAAATCATAATCTAGGTGCTCCATTATGACCTAAGACGCAAAATAGACTAACCTTGAGTGTGTGGTATGGTGAAACCCATTGGTAATTACTTTATAGAACAATAGAGGTCACCACAAGTGCATGATGATGGAAGCATCCTTGCAATTCAATCACGAGTACTTCAAAAACCAGAGAAGGCAGCGGTTAGTTGGATGACGATGAGGCACGGTAAGTGTTTGATGAGTGTTTCAATGAAGGTGTATGAGTGGATCAAGGAATCTCAAGCTCCGAAAGCCTTCCAAGAGGGAAGGAAGCTAGAGGAGAATGTGCAGAATAGGCACAAAGTGTTTGAACTCTGAAAGAATGTCTGGAGAAATCTCAACAGCATTTCATTATCAATTCAAAGTTGAATTTACAAAGGATGAAGCCCCCTATTTATAGATGAAGGAGAACTTCTAAGACGTGTTATGCAAGCTATTCTAAAGGCACGTGATGCAATAAAAGGAAGCTTGGGAAGCAAGCTAAGTTTGCCAACTAAGCAGAACTGCAGAGGAAGATGGAGTTGCTGTCTGCGGTGCCGCTGGGCTATACCCTTTGCTTTTCCTTGCTTGGTTACTCCTCCAAGTGTTTGCCAAGCTTTATTTTAATGACCTACAAAACAATGTAAAGTTATTTAAAGAGGAGGAAGATTTTAGTAATTAATACTCCATAAGAGCAAAGTAGTGAGTGCTCCCTCTTCCTCTTTGATTCTCTTAGACATGGCTCTTGTTAAAGGTCCTATGTTGAGCTTGGATGGTCCTCCATCAGTCCCTCCCTCTTGAAAAAGATCTGTCCCCAGATCTTGGGAACCCTGTTGGGCATCTCCTATGAAAGGAATTAGATCACAAATGTTAAAAGTAGGACTGACGCCATAACTTTCAGGAAGGTCTAACTGATATGCATTATCATTTATCTTCTTGATCACTTTGAAAGGACCATCACCTCTAGGGCTTAATTTGGATTTGCGTTGAGAAGGAAATCTATCCTTTCTCAAGTGAAGCCAAACTAAGTCTCCTTCTTTTAAGAGTACTTGTTTTCTCCTTTTGTTGTTGTATTCAGAATACTTTTGAGTTTGTTTTTCAATATGTGTTTTAACCTTTTCATGCAACTTTTTGATGAACTCCGCTTTAGAAAGACCTTCTTTATGAAGAAAAGAAGATGTTTCTGGAAGGGGAAGTAGATCAAGAGGTGTGAGAGGGTTAAAACCATAAACAACCTCAAAAGGAGAAAGTTTAGTAGTTTTGTGAACTACTCTATTATAAGCAAACTCTATATGAGGTAGATGATCATCCCAATTTTTAATATTGCCCTTCAACATTACCCGTAATAGAGTAGATAGAGACCTATTTACTACTTCTGTTTGCCCATCAGTTTGTGGGTGACATGTAGTAGAAAATAGTAGTTTAGTTCCTAGCTTAGCCCAAAGTGTTTTCCAAAAGTAGCTAAGAAACTTAACATCTCTATCAGAAACTATAGTTTTGGGTAAACCATGCAATTTAACAACTTCTTTAAAGAAGAGTTTTGCTATATAGCTAGCATCATCTACTTTGTGGCAAGGTATAAAATGAGCCATTTTACTAAATCGATCAACCACCACAAAGATAGAATCAAAGCCCTTTTGAGTTCTTGGTAGACCTAAGACAAAATCCATACTAATGTCTTCCCAAGGGGTACTAGCTATGGGAAGAGGAAGATAGAGTCCATGAGGCATTACTTTAGACTTAGCTTGTAAACAAACTATGCAACTAGAACAATGCTTTTGGACATCTATTCTCATGTGTGGCCAATAAAATTTGCTTTTCAAAGTATGAAGAGTTTTATCAACTCCATGATGGCCCATGAGTCCTCCACCATGACTTTCTTTGATAAGAAGCTTTTGAATAGATCCTTGGGGTATGCATAGTTTTCCTTTATTAAAAAGATACCCCTCAGAAATATAAAATCCATCGAATGGCTTCTTAAGACAAGATGCATAAGTGGATGCAAAGGTAGGATCAGATTCATAAAGTTGTTTAATGTCATCAAAACCTAGTATTTGGGATCCTAGAGTAACTAGCAATGCATGTCGTCTAGATAAAGCATCCGCAACAACATTAGTACTCCCCTTTTTATGTTTGATGACGTATTGAAACTGTTCAAGGTACTCAATCCACTTTGCATGTCGCTTGTTCAACTTTCCTTGCCCTTTAAGATACTTGAGAGATTCATGATCAGTGTTTATTATAAACTCTTGAGACACTAAGTAATGCTCCCAAGTTTTCAATGCTCGAATGAGGGCATAAAGTTCTTTGTCATAGGTAGGATAGTTCAAAGTAGGTCCCCTAAGTTTTTCACTAAAATAAGCTATTGGATGACCTTCTTGTATAAGAACAGCGCCTATTCCTACCCCAGAAGCATCACATTCTACTTGAAAAGCTTTGGAAAAATTAGGTAAATGTAGAATGGGTGCATGTGTTAACTTATGCTTTAAGGTCTCAAAAGCTAGACTTTGTTTCTCATCCCATTTGAATGGCACATCCTTCTTCAAAAGTTCATTAAGGGGAGCAGCAATAGTAGAAAAATTTTCTACAAAGCGTCTATAGAAACCTGCTAGACCTAGAAAACTTCTTACTTCTCCCACTGTTTTGAGGATAGGCCATTCTTGGATAGCTTTGATTTTGCTAGGATCAACATGTACTCCTTCTTTCCCAACTTTGAAGCCTAGAAAAATAACACTCTCTTGACAAAAGGTACATTTGTCAAAGTTGGCAAATAAATGGTGTTGTCTAAGCAAAATCAATACTTTCCTCACATGATGAAGATGTTCTTTAAGACCTTTGCTATAAATTAAAATATCATCAAAGTAGACTACAACAAAGCTGCCTATGTATTCCTGAAGGACATGATTCATTAATCGCATGAAGGTACTAGGAGCATTGGTTAAGCCAAAAGGCATGACTAACCATTCATAAAGGCCAAATTTGGTCTTAAAAGCGGTTTTCCATTCATCTCCTTCTTTAATTCGGATTTGATGATACCCACTTTTAAGATCAATCTTGGTGAACATGTTTGCTCCATGTAATTCATCTAGCATGTCGTCCAATCTAGGAATAGGGTGCCTATACTTGACTGTAATGTTGTTAATAGCCCTGCAATCTGTACACATTCTCCAAGATCCATCTTTCTTAGGTACTAACAACACTGGCACCACACAAGGGCTAAGGCTTTTCTGTATCCACCCTTTTCCCAATAAATCATTAACCTGCTTCTCTATCTCTTTGGTTTCTATGGGGTTAGTCCTATAGGCTGGCCTATTAGGAAGACTGGCTTCTGGAATTAAATCAATTTGATGTTCAATTCCCCGAAGAGGTGGTAAACCACTTGGAACCTCTTTAGGAAATAAATCATCAAACTCTTTCAAAAGCTTTTGTAACCCCTTTGGATGAGAATCAAGTGGATGATTTATGGAAAGAAGTGCCTCCTTACAATAGAGAAGAAAGTGAGGTTGTCCAAGGAAAAGATTTTTGGAAGTGTGTAGTGGGACAACTTCATTGGTTGAGGCACTTTCAACCAAACTCAACTTCTTCTCTTTGGAAACTTTATTAGAGTAAAGTTTCTTCTCACCATCCAACTTCTTCTTAAGTATTATTTGATCCTCTCGCACTTGTGATGGTGTAAGAGGACTCAAGATAATCTTTTTGCCTTTATGTTGAATGGTGATCTTGTTGGTGACTCCATCATGCAAAGCCTGTTTGTCAAATTGCCAAGGCCGTCCAAGTAAAATGTGACCCGCTTCCATTGGAACAATATCACAAATGATTTGGTCTTCATACTTGCCTATGGAAATGGGAACACTTACTTGTTCCTTAACAACTATTCCTTCATCCTCTTTTATCCATTGAAGTTTGTAAGGGTTAGGATGAGGAGTAGGAGTTAAGCCTAGCTTTTCAACCATTCGAGTGCTACAACAATTACAACAAGAACCACTATCCACAATCATAGAACATGTTTTATCAAGAACTTTGTAGCGAGTGTGGAATAGGTTTTCTCGTTGAGTTTGTTCTAACTCAACATGCTTTGCCTCAAGGAGTCTCCTAACCATGAGAAGATCTCCATCGCAAGGTGGAGCTTCATGTTCCTCTTCAGATGAGGACAACTCAGACACACTAGAGGACGACTCCTCACTATTACTTTTATGTTCAAGGATATAGGTTGACTTTTTAAAGTGACACTCAGTTGAATAGTGTCCTCTGGCCCCACATTTGAAACATCTAGTCTCCCTACCCCTGGTATCTCTGGGTGGCTCTCTTGGAATTCTTTGTTCTTTTCCTTTAGAGCTTTCTTTTTCCCTTTTTAGCTCTCTATCTTTGCTTTTGAACTTATCTTGTGTCCTTTCTTGCTCTCTCTCCTTTGTTTCCTCATATCTTGGAAAGCTACCCTCCCTCTTAAGATCTCTCCTATATGATGATGTGGTAGGGTAGGTTCTTTTTGTGGAAGCTTTTCTCCTGTTTTGTTCTTCCACTCTCACACATAGCTGGACAAAATCATTTAGATCTAAGTAAGGTAAGAGTTCTACCTTATCTCTAATCTCATAGTTTAATCCACTCTGGAATCTAGCTATGGTGAATCTCTCCTCCTCTTTGATTCCCGCTCTCAACATGAGTAACTCTAATTTTTGCCTATATTCTTCAACACTCATGTTTCTTTGTTGAAGTCTATGGAGCTTTTCCATGACTTCTCTAGCATAATAGGCTGGGACATGTCGCCTGTGTAAGGCTGCTTTCAACTCATTCCAATATTGGATTTTGTAGTCGCCATTCATCCTTTGGTCCCTTATGATGGATGTCCACCAATAAAGGGCTGCACCTTGAAAGGTTAAGGTGGCTAGGGTCACTCTCCTCCTATCATCTATGTTGTAGCATTCAAAAATTTGTTCAACCTTCATCTCCCACTCAAAGTATTCTTCAACATTATCTCTACCATAGAAAGGAGGAAGGTCAAGCTTAGGTTCTACATGATGTTCTCTATGGTTGTGATGTCGCCTAGGAGGGTGTTGATAGTGATCATAAGGTTGGTAAGTATGGTGATCACTATGGTGGGAATGATCATCTTGATCATAATTTTGCCTATGAGAGTGAGTTCCCTGTGTGTGCCTGCTTTGATTGATAGTAAGAGTGGCGACTATTTGCCTTAGCTCATTCAACTCAGTCTTGGTTCTATTGAGCTCTTCTCGCAACTCTATGTTCTCTTGATCTTGAGTGACATTACCTTGAACACTAGAGTGACTCATGCTTGTGAAGTAGAGAAAGTGTTTTCACAATGATTTGAAAACCTTGCACAAGTATGAATCAAAACTTTTGAAAAGAGAATTTGAGGTGTTTTTGGTAAATGACTTCTATAGAGATTCTAAAGGTGATGAAACCGAATAGCTCCCAGGAAGGAGAGGTGAGTCACAATGGACAAGCTTAGAAACCTTGTCCTTCCTTAGCCAGAGTGTCTCCTGACGCTTCTCACCCAAGTTTCTAGATAGAAGTCTTTCAAAACCTTTTTGGAATGCAAAGATGTTATGCTCCTAGAAACCAAACGAAGGTTTAACTATGTGAAACGCGCTCCTAAGTATCACGGAGACTTAAAACATAAAAGACAATCAAGCAAGAAAATAAATGAATGGAAATGGAAGGCAATGATAACCGGCCCTATGTGAAAGTGCAAGTGACACTTGGAGCCCCTTGACACACTTTCACTCTAATAAGTGGAAACTAACTATTACAAAGTTGCTTAGTAGACTTGGAATTGCTTGGATAGCATTTTTCCAAGTTACTTTAAGTTTGAGAAATGTAAAGCAATTAAACTTCAAAGGTTCCGTGATACAAAGCTGAAAAAGGGAGAAAAAAATGAGCTATTCTATGTATACAAGGGAGGCTACCAAAGCTGAATGTAGTTTAGCTCCAAAAGTATGTGAAATTTTTGGTGTGAAGGTGGGGAAATGCTGCTGAAAACTGCACAAGAATGCAGCTTGGAGAACAACCTTTGTAGTCAATTCTACAAACTCTCCACTTCCTAGTATGCTACCCGCTTGGAGGAAGCTTAGAGGAGAATGTGCAGAATAGGCACAAAGTGTTTGAACTCTGAAAGAATGTCTGGAGAAATCTCAACAGCATTTCATTATCAATTCAAAGTTGAATTTACAAAGGATGAAGCCCCCTATTTATAGATGAAGGAGAACTTCTAAGACGTGTTATGCAAGCTATTCTAAAGGCACGTGATGCAATGAAAGGAAGCTTGGGAAGCAAGCTAAGTTTGCCAACTAAGCAGAACTGTAGAGGAAGATGGAGTTGCTGTCTGCGGTGCCGCTGGGCTGTACCCTTTGCTTTTCCTTGCTTGGTTACTCCTCCAAGTGTTTGCCAAGCTTTATTTTAATGACCTACAAAACAATGTAAAGTTATTTAAAGAGGAGGAATATTTTAGTAATTAATACTCCATAAGAGCAAAGTAGTGAGTGCTCCCTCTTCCTCTTGGATTCTCTTAGACATGGCTCTTGTTAAAGGTCCTATGTTGAGCTTGGATGGTCCTCCATCACATGACCTGTCATAACTCGATATTTATACTATATCTGGATGATCAGGTCTAAGTCCATGGTATGCTTAAGATGTTTGTTTGTTTAACTTTGTATGAAATGTGATGAATAAAGAATTATAATATTATGTTTTTTTCTTTAATATTAGCTTATTGTGTATTTTTTTTTTCTCGGTATGTATGTGTTTGTTTTCTTCTTTATTCATTTAATAATAAATTTGTACAATTACAAGTTTAGGGTGTACGAGGGTCAGCAAGGACGAGAGATTAAAGGTTTTAATTGTGAAACAGGTGAAAGAAAAGTGAAATTAAAGAAGAGAAGGAATAGATTTGGAAATGGAAGAGATAAATTGAAAAAAAGAAGGTAACTTTCAAAAATAAATATAAAAACCTAAAAAAAAATAACAATAAAATAATTTAAGATATTAATACATCGCATCCACCAAACTGTCTTTATGTCACATTAATTGAAATATCATCCTTTTAAACAAAACTAAAACTCAATTAATTAAAAAATAAATAAAAACAATTGAATATTTTTTTTTTCAAAATGTACATAGAACAAAATACTAATTAAAACTAAATGATTTTTATCATCAATTTTCAATAAACTATTAGAATTGGTTTTGATTGTCAATTAAAAAATTGTCGTCATCATCTTTGAATGGTTTTATTACAACAAAACACTTATTTGAGATTGTAATCAATTAGTCGAAGTTAAAAATTTATAGCGTTGCCTTCCATTGTGAAAAAAAAAATATTATCAAAATTAATTTCCCTCTTAAAATTTGAAAATCCAAATATTTTTTAAGTCATTGAAAAATATGAGATGAAAGAATCATTGAAAAATTTCTTCATCATCGAAATTCAGGTATTAAATTTTCACATTATTCTATATATAAAAAGTTAATTTTGCCATTTAAAATTGAAAATAATTTTGATTAAATGATTACAAAAAAGAAAAAAATATTTCCTTTTTTTGAAAGAAGTAATTGTTTAAAATTGAAATAAATTTAAAAATAATATCAATATTCAATATTTGTGCTGTGGAGTTAACTGAAAAAATTCCAATATTAAATTTTAATTTATGAGCAACAAATATATTTTAATAACTTTTTCATTACAGACATTGGGAAAATTTGTTAACTGTGATTTTATTTTAATAATGAAGTAATGTCCTTTAACATTAAATATTTTTTTTGCAAAAAATTATTAGAATGTTATAAAAAGAAAAGACTACCCATCATGAAGATTAAATGAAACTTATTAAGAAAATTATGGATACATAGAAATAGTGCTTTATAAATATTACATTTGTATTCTATCACTGGATGAATTAGTTATTACAATATTCTTTACTATTTTGCATTCAAATAATTTACACAAAAAAAATGTTTGTTTTAAGTTTATGCCATTTATTCACATAGAACTTTAAATCTTTACAATTTTATCTTCCTATTATAGTCTAATTTATGTATCTTCACAGATAATAAATGAACTTGCGTATGTAGTGTCTAAAATAATGTATTATTGAATATAAATATGAATAATATATATATATATATATATAATTTTTATTTTATTTTTTATAATTTAATTTTTATTTAATTACTGTTTGACATTTTTATTTGATATTTATATAATTATAATTTTTTGTTTATTATTTTATATATGAAGTTAAATATTAAATATTTGATAATATTATATTTTATTTATTGTAATTTCTTCTTATTATAAAAAAAATTAATTAATATTTAGAATAGTAAATGAGAAGGAATGAATTCCTAATAAAAATGAGAATGAGATAAAAAATATTTACGAATTAAATATAAAGATTAATTTTATTTCGAGCAATGAATAATCAAACTCGTATATCTTAAACATTATGTTGTAATCCCTAATTTTGTATATTTGTTTCCTATTTTATGTAAACTTACAATAAATCTTATTTTTTGAAATACATTTATTTGTAATAAAGATTAATATCTCTGGAAAGAAAAAGGTATTTGCCCTTTTACTTACAAACTTATTACATTATGTTTACTTTTATAACAAAACTTTTGAAAAAACGAAAGGTTGATTTAAGAAATTTTCTTTCCGTTTTCATATATTTTCATTATTGTATTCGGAAACAGTTAATATATGAATCAAACTTTAAACATAATTTAATTTAATAAAATTCATTTGTAAGATTAAGTTTACATCTATTTATATATATTATGAACTAATTTTATTTTTTGACAATATAAAACTTCAAAATATATTTTCTGGATTCAATATATACAATAAATTTTGCTAGATACTAATTCATGATTTTAGTATAATGATGAAAATGAATTTAAAGTCTAACTCAACTTCATAAAATTTACTTGTAAGATAAATTTTATATCTATTTATATTTTGAATTGACAATAAATTTAATATTAATCTGTCAAGACAAATACATATTATACGTACCAGATTAGATACTGATAAATAATATGATAGTAACTGTATATATTTGTCGTGTATAAAATTAAACATTAATAATTCGATAATAATTTAATATGAGACAAAAGAATAAATTCAACAAATAATAAATAAATTAACTTTAGTGTATCATGTTAAAGTTTAAATTTTAAATTTAACTTAACGTTATAAAATTGATTTAATAATATTTAAATTAATATATAACTGTAAAATGCCTTATTTATTACCATTGTGAAGAAAAAAAAAACAAAACCTATCTTCAAACATTATTACTTGCTTTTCGACAACGATATCATAAATCCACAAATCCATATTGCCACTTCAAACTCACAATGTCAAGGAAGGCAATTAGGTATGTAATCTTCTTTCCTTTTTTCATTGCTTTGCAATTAATGCACACGGGCCTATCCAAAGTGTTATTTCACAAACTAAAAATCTATCTAAAACAGCCCATCATCAAATGTGCAAAAAACAGCACAATCTACAACCAACACGACCGAACAGAAACACTGTCACTAATAAGATATTGTGTGTTTTTGTTTAAATTCTTATGAATTTGCTTTTAATATCATTTCAAAAGGTTTTTTAACCTCTTATTAAGAAATGTATCTTATATGTATATAAATTTATATCTATTTCTTATTTTATCCAACGTTAGACTTTATTTGTACCGAAAAATACTTTCAACCAATTTTACAACAACCACCACATTCCCTCATTCAGACTAACTCTATCGCAAGCACTTGTCAAAATAAATACAACCCATAAACTAAACAATTTGGCAGTCCAACTAGTGTTTGTGATTTTGATAACGCTCTTTTAATCAACCTTTCTTAAAAAAATAGTAAAACTAGTCAAAAGAAAGGTGCCAAATTTCATCATATATAACTAAAAGAAACAGGTGTTTATCGAGCAGGAGCTCCACCAAACCTGACGAAGTTGGGTTTTGTTTTTTCCTGCCAAATTGGGGATTGAGGTGTGGACTATAGAGGAAGAAAGCAAAATCAAAATTGTTGTCAGACACCAGCACAAAAGTCGTAAATCAAATTCAGTTGACTAAACAGATACGTCCACTTTGCCCTTTTTCTTATTCCTATCTTTTATACTTCATGTAAAACATGGTCCACGTAATCCTATTACTCATTATTCATAAATAAAATTTAAAACTATTATATTCAGGAAAATAAAAATAAAAAAATTAATCAAATTCTATTAGACTTTTTTGCGTTGCAATGATAAAGAAAGTTGGCCAAGGGAAATCACTAGCGTCTACAATTTATACTGGGAATATTAGTTTCATATCTTTTCACTATTCTCTGAAGTTAAGTCTATATAAAAAAAAAATCCCTTTAATAATCTCTACGTTTATAGTTGGTGAAAAGATTATATTTAATTAAAAAAATTTAAAATGTAAATGTTAGAATAAGATGATGATAATGTAAATGTTAGATTTGAAAGTATAATTATTGAAGTAGACGAAATATGCATGGTCTCTTTCGGTGACCATTCCTGGGTGTAGTACTAACTGCGCACAAACAAAGGTGTAGCCTGATTCCGTATGGCCTTTAAAATATTGCGGTAAGCTTCATCTGAGGTAGGTCTTTACAGTTCTCTCAAACACCATCATAAACTCAAGCTTTTATATTATATACAATGTTGTTCTAGAATGAGTTCATGAATGTGCTTCCAATCTTAAAAGAATCATTTCTAAAAGTCAGAGGATTACTGTTATAAGGTATGCCTCTAGGACAGAGCGACCATAATCACCAAGACGTGACACAAACTCTAGTAGCAACTTTTAATTCTACGGGTGATCATGGAGATAAACAAGATGAATTTTGGTGGATTTAAATACCAAGTTTAAGTTGTTGTTTTTTTAAAGAATTTAGATATGAAAGTAAAGTAGATTCAAGAGTAAAGTTTGTGAAATATTTAATTGATGTGATAGATTAAAAAAGATTATAATAGATTAAAGTAAGATTATATTAAATTGTTTTTAATGTTAAAAATAATATAAAATGATGTTTAGATAAGTTAAAATTATTTTAGAATTTTTTAAAATAAATAAAATTAAAAAAATATTAATTGAAATAAATAAATAATACAATATGTTTGGTATAAAAAATTAAATATTTTGATTTTAAAACTAAAAAAAATAAAGATTTTTTATCACACAATTAATAAAGTTAACTTAAAATATAACGTAATATAGGATAAATATGTACCTTAGAAGAAATAATATGATTTATGATTAATATTAGTGAAGTCTTTTCATTCACATAAGTTTATCATTTATTCCAATGATATTGTGTCGACATCTCCATATAAGTCTTGTATGGGATGTGTGTGTGTAAAGAAAGTCGTATCACTATTTGAATAAGTTGTTATTTGAAATATTCATGCTTATTAATAACTTAGAAATTTACACTTCAATATATTGAGATGAAAGGGTTTCAGGAATTAGGCTGTAGCTTTTATTAAGGATTACACTTTGATGTTCAATAGTTGTAACTTGGCAATCAACAATGGCATACATTCTTCTTTCAAGATCATTTGATTTCTCCTATAAGTCCATTATTTTTGAATCCATAAGAGTTGAAGACACATATATAACACAAAGTCAATATAAAAGTCGTTAAGACATCATACAACATGAAATTAAATTGAATTCATTCAATTATATTAAAAAGAAAAGAAGGATAGAAATATGTAGGAAAAGTCTTGATTATCGTTCAAGTTTTTAAGAATTTAGTTTACATTGAAATTGACTTCATCATAATGTTTGTTTATGTCGATGGTAATGTGATAAATTTTCTTCTATTTATTGGATTCTTTCATCCTTATGTTTTAATCCATACATTTTAATCTAAATATTTTGAACTCCTCTCATATTTAACAAAGAGTTTCAAGCATCTGAGTGAATATTCCAAATAAGAATTACACTAAAATAAGAATTACAAATTTTTCAAACAAAGGACAAAGTTTGATTAATGTTTTGTCACACTAACATTGATTTTGTTGTATTTTTATTTTTAACTTTACATAATATATATCAAAAGTTTTCATGGGATTTCGATTACAAATTTTCCTATTTCTTTAATTATATTTTAAAATTATAGTACAAAATTAACAATAAAGATGCCATATAAGAAAAAGAGTGAAGAAAAACAATAAATAATGAAAAGTGACTCATGTAAATTAAAAAACAAAAGTTATGTTAACATCAAGGCTTTGACAGTCATATAAAACACTTGTAATAACAAATTGAGTAAGTAATAAACTTCTAAAATGATTTATAAAAATAATATCAAGCTATTAATGGAAAAATATATTAAAATATTAATGTCCTGTATTCAAATTAATAAATTATTAACATGTATAGTACAAATTGTTTAAACTGTCAAGTTTTTTATGCACTCCCTTTTGAAAGAATGTATTCAAACAAAATCTAAATCTAAATAAAATTTAATGTAATAAAATTTTTATTGTTATTTGTATATGACGAACACTCACCTTCTTGAATTAATTTAAATCAAAATAAAATTCAATTAAAGCGGCTAAATGAGATTTTAGTTAAAAAAAAATTCAAATTTAATTAAAAGTAAAGAATGTTATTTTTGCTACATTAGCCACCCTCACTAAATTTTGATCAATTAAAATAAAACACTCTTTCTGGATTAGGATTTTAAATGATTCAAAGAGTGATTAATTTTATGATCAGGATTTTAAAGGATTCAAAAGTGAGTAATTTTATGATCAGGATTTTGAAGGATTCAAAGAGTGATTAATTTTGAAAACTTAAGTTTGATGAAATATTGATAGATGAATTGATTTTACTTTAATAACTTGTCATTTTTATTGTAAAACGTAAAATCTACTATTCTCGTTATACGATTTTATGAACTCCTTACCTACTAGAATGTAATAATAAAGACTATATTCCTTGACATTAAGTGAACACACCTTAAAATTTATTATAGGATAACACTATCATTAATGTTCATTCAAGGATTTAAACACTAAAAAGGAGTATTAAAGGATTTTATCCTCGTTCACCACCAAAATCAAGTGGTGTAGCTAATCCTTTCAATCAATTCTTCTTTAAAAACCAAATTTTGAAAAGAAAAAAAAAATATATCTAATTTCTATTTATCTAAAGCACAATTTTATTGCACACCACACCATATATCATTTCTTTCTCACCAGCTTCCGTTCCAAGTTATGTTGCCAAAAATTCCAAACTTTACATTATTTAAGGCATTCTACTTTATCTAGCCATACATTAAACCTTTACCACACCTCCTTCACCTTGTAGCAAGATAACATAACATGCTACATGATCTTATTCTCCATTTTGCAAAAGATGACATATCATATTCATTATCCTAGTACGTTTCTTTTACAACTATAGTGAGAATTATGTTTTTTATGCCGCTCAATATAGAAGTCATCACTTTTTTTAAGGTGTTTTAACATTCCATGAAGCCTCTTTCTATGTTTCTCTCTCTTCATCATATAGTAGTTCATACGTTGAAGCTCCAATATGTTGCTCATTATTGGAATTATTCATCTCCAACCATTTTTTCATCTTTAATGACATTTGAGGATTTCAATTTCTCCAAAACTTCTTTTTACCACCTCCTCTTGCTATACCATACCAACCATGATCTTCTCCATTTTAGATTCCATTCTCATTTATCATTCAGCCATAGTATTATGACTAAGTTAAGAATTTTTAGTTCAATATTTAATAAGAATCATAAAACACAAAAGCATATATATGAGAAGTTTACACATCCACACATTTTACCCCTGAAATGTGCATGAACATGTCATCACACAAACATGCATGCTATCTTATATATCCCTTCTCTTTTAGTTCCTAAAAGGATAATAAAATAAAAAAACTTGAATTTCTTTTATTATTTATCACTTGCCTCTAAATTATCTATCTTTGTTCAAAGCTTTATGCTATGAGTATCAAGGGAGAGAAAAAGAGAGAAAAAAAAAGAGAGGAGAGAGTCAAACAACGTGAGAGAAAAAGTGAGTGCTTGATTTTTTTTGAGAAAGATGATAAAGTTAGTCAATGGGATGAGCGTGCCACAATTGTCGGAAAATACCAATTATGACAATTGGTCTTTGCAGATGAAGGTTCTTCTTGGATCCCAAGATGTATGGGACATAGTGGAGGACGGGTACAATGAACCCGCGGATGATGAGCATCAGACAGTGAACCAAATTGTTGCATTGAAAAAGACACGAGTGAAAGACAGATCGACTTTGTACTTTCTATATAATGCAGTGGATGAATCTGGACTCGAGAAAATAGCTAATGCAAAGTCAGCAAAAGAAGCATGGAAAATTCTGAAGGTGGCATAAAAAAGGAGATACCCGCGTGAAGTAGGTCAGAGTACAAGCTCTTAGAAGAGATTTTGAACATATGGAGATGGATGAAAATGAGGGAGTTGCCGAGTTTATAACTCGAGTGCAGAAGATGGCTAACCAACTCGGAATGAACGAAGAAGAGGTTCCTCCTAACCGGGTTACGGAAAAGATCTTGAGAAATCTGACGAATGATTTTGAAAGTATCATGAACGCAATTGAAGAGACAAAGGATTTGTCAACTGTCACTATGGAGGAGTTAGTTGAGTCAATAAAAGCCCACGAAATGAGGAAGAAAAAGAAAAAGAGGGAACCCGATGATCAAGCACTATAGGTACAGTTTGACTCAAATAAATCTCGGATTACTCAGAGCCAAGGTCTTGACAGTAGATGGCGAGGAGCAAACCGGTCAGCAGAATTGGCGTGACCGAGGACAAGGAAAAGGCCAAGGAGATCGGTCATGAGTTGAGTGTTTTAAGTGTGGCAAGTATGACCACTATGCAAACAAGTGTAGATCAAGCAAGTGTTACAACTGTGGCAAGGTTGCAAGACTGAGACAAAGGGGGACACAAATCTCGTTACTGAAGATGTTGAAGAAGAGTGTGGAATCTTGTTGATGGCAAAGAGCTCGGATGCAATGCACATGGAGAGCCCAATCCCAACAATGGATGAAGTGATCTTAGTAAAGGATGCAACAATTGTGGAGAAGGAAAACCTGGAGAAAGAACTCAAACAAAAAGATGAAGAAATTCAGCGGATAGGGAGGCTTATAGATGAAGCTAATGAAATTATGAATAAACAGAGGGTTGAGTTTGAGGATCTGAAGAAGATGACTCTTGAAAAGGAAGAGGAAGTATCTAGTGTTCTTGAACCAGACAAAGAGGAAGATGAAGATGTTGAGAAGAACACAATGAAGATGTCGGTCAAGATTGTTGAGAAATTGCCTAAGGTTAGAAACGAGTTGGTCAAAGTTAGTGAGAAGTCGAACATAACAAAGTTAGTTAAAGCATTAAAGAGGTCAACCAAGGTAAAAGATAGGAGGGTCATAAGGAAAAAGAAGAAGTCAACTCAGATTGAAAGAAGCAAACCCGGAGTGGGATGATGCACATGAAAAGCCAAATGAAGAAAGGAAGAATTTAAGTTTATGAGGGAGTTTGTTGGGATAAACTTAAATTTTAGGGTTTTATTAATAATTTTGTTTAAATCTTATTTTATTAGTTTTTAGGTATAGTAATATTTAGTTTGATTTGATAGAGATAAAATAGGGATACGTAGTTATGATTTTCGGTTTATCCAAGTACAATATTATTTTATGATAGATGAAGCAGATTTTATTTTTAAGATAGTTGATATTTTATTTTTATTCTCCGTAATATTGTAAGTGTTATGGCTATTTAAGCCCTTCAATTATCAATGAATAGTAAGACTCAATTTCAGAAAAATATCAGAGTGCGTATATTGTGAGATTTTCTTATTAGTGGTATCAGAGCCGATGGTTTGTCTTGGTGACCGGCTCAGACGAGTATAATGATCCCTATACCGAAAGTCTTCCTGACAAAGGGTATCCAGGTAAGTAAGTTCCGTTAAGATACGACGGTTGGAAAGGGTTACTCGTGGTTGTGGTTGATTGAGAATGCTTTCGCTGGAAGGATAATGTACCTATGTGGAAGGGACTCACCCTTGAGGGGAAGATGTTGGGTATCCAAATCTTGAGTCCAAGTCTCACATTAGATAAAAATGAGAAAGTAGAGTAGTATATAAAGATGAAAGACCCATTAACCTATTTTCGTATGTTTTTTTTTTTTTAAATATGTAGATCCCTTATATATTTTTAACTTTGGTACGGTATATACAAAGACGAAGGATTAACTGCTTCTGTAGATTGGTACGTTGATTTGTTTGGAGCCACACTTAGTGGCGATTTTCTTTTTCTTTTAGGTGGCATGTGTCATCGCTTTCCACCCTCCACTGATCCACTTAGTCTTCATTCACCATCAACCATATTCTTTTCTTTCTTGCATTTCTATCACTTTAAGTTTATATATCTTCATCAGCACTATACCCACCAAACCCAATATCCCAAAACAAGAAAATTTTCAATTTTCAAGAAAAGGGCCAACTCGTAATTTTATAAAAAGAGATTTTGTTCATTTTAAGGGAAATTACTTTAGAAGTAAGAGGGGGGAAAAATGGAACATTGCCATTAAGGAACTGAAAAGGCTAAGGAGAGGTTCGGTCTAATATTCTGAATAGATGTTTCTAAAAACTAGCCAACTTAACTTATATATATATAATGTTTGAAAATAACCTTTATCAGAAATTTAATGACACAATCTTTAAAATAAATTGCACACCATAACAACTTAAATTTTAAAAAAATTCAGTTAAAATGATTAAATAATGTATACTTTATTTTACAACTATTATTTTAAACTTTAACTAAATAGAACAAATCAACTAAACATAACCTTAATTTATTATATGTCAGTTATTTAGCTCTATAGCATTTGTTTAGGACAGAGATGTTAATTTTGAATAAAATAATCATCAGGAAACATTCTCCTCAAACATAAGATAAACTGCTGTAATATTTAATAATTCAATTTTTTTATTATATATCTAATTCACTATAAAAAAACCTCACAAAAAAATGAGAACATTTTTAAAATATACTTCTGTTAAGCAAGTCACATGATTTCTAATGCATTAAATATTTGATTTTATTTTTTATTTATATTTTTGTTCAAATTGTACTACTTCTATTTTGTTTTCAATTTTAATCTGGTTTAGTTTTTACCAGTGGTTGTTTATATTAAGTCCAAAATATGTTTATCTTTTATATTTTATTTTAAAATGCCATATTGACTAAAACTTGAATAAAAAGTAGTAAATATTTGAAATTAAAGTTTTAAAATAAAAATATTTTTAGTATAAAAATTAATAGAAAATATATATGAATATGGATATCATTTTATTAAAAACATAAATTAAGTAATTACCATTTAGTAAAAATATGATGATACTAAATATTTATTAAACCATGGTATGTCCTTTTATTAAAAAAATACAAGAAAAATAGGTATTTATTTTAACACTACAAAAAAATTATTAAATAGCAACCAATTTTATATACAAAAAATAATTAATTATTATATTGACCAGGGTAGGTAATATTTTATAAATTAAAAATTATTGATATCTAAATTATGAATAGAAAATTATAATTATTTTTTGTAAATTAAAGTTTAAATCGGTTTCAAACTTTAAACCAAAGTTTTAGTTACTAATCAATAATAATAAATATAAATGAATTAATGTTTAAATTAGTTTCTAATTTAAAATTAGATACTCTAAGGGCCTTTAAATGAATAAGGGGACACTGGGCCTTATGTGGAGCAGCCAAGCCCATCAGCCTAAGGTCAGCTTAACCTTAGGAAAGGCTCCTCAGAGTTCTTTTTCACTTTCCTGAGCTCTTTCTCTTTCTCTCTCTAAGCAAAAACCATTTTTCCTAAATAATTCCTCTGCCTTCGCTCTAAAAGATCCAAACACTGAACCGTTTAAATTTTAATTTGAAGGTGCCTAAATGATCGCGGTGGCAAGAGCTTCATTTTGAACCGAACAATTTCCTGTTTCGACCGGTAAGTTCCCTTTTCCCCTTCTCTTTCACTGTTCTAGAACCTAGGGCATGCAACTTTGCTGGGTTCACGTGCCTTGTACGTTTTTCCTTCCATTCTCTGTTTATTCGAGCTCTAAGAGCTATGTTCTATCACCAATTTGGTGATCTGTAGGTTCTGTCAAGTTCCGCTCTGTATGGAGGGTACTCTTAGGGCATCTACTGTGAATTGTATTGAGCAACCCAAAAGAAAAAGGTAAGGGGAGCTAATTATTTTTGGGTGTGTATTGATGCAAGAGAAGAGAATGATCGCTTATGCCTCCAGACAACTCAAGGTGCATAAGAAGAATTATCCCACTCATGACTTAGAATTGGCCGTAGTTGTTTTTGCATTGAAGATTTGGAGGCATTACTTGTATGGGGCTCAATTTCAGGTGTTCAGCGACCATAAGAGTTTGAAGTATCTATTTGATCAGAAGGAGCTAAACATGAGGCAAAGGAGATGGATGAAGTTCCTCAAAGACTATGAATTTGAACTCTTATACCACCTTGGGAAAGCAAATGTAGTAGCAGACGCTTTGAGTAGGAAGTCGGTGCATGTTTCTTGCTTGATGATTAAAGAGTTGGAGTTGATGGAGAGCTTCAGAGACCTGAGATTTCAGGTGGAGTTAGAGCCTGACAGCATCAAGTGTAATAGATTGGTGGTGTCTAGTAGGTTATTGGAGCGGGTTAAAGAAGGGCAATTACTGGACCCCGAGCTTCAGAAGACAGTAGCCCTGATTGGTACTGAACAAGGAAAGTACTTCAATACAAGGACGGATGGACTATTACGATTCAATGGTAGGACGTGTGTTCCTAATGATGGAGAGCTAAAAAGATTGATACTAGAAGAAGGACACCGTAGTCGTTTCAGTATACATCCAGGCATGACCAAAATGTACCAAGATCTCAAGCAGTCTTTTTGGTGGTCTGGAATGAAGAGGGACGTGGCCCAATTTTTCGCTTCTTGCTTAACGTGTCAGAAAGCTAAGGTGGAGCACCAAAGACCTGGAGGTTTACTGCAGTCGTTGGATATCCCGGAGTGGAAATGGGATAGCAAATCCATGGATTTCGTCACCCATTTACCCCACAAAGTGCGAAGTCATGATGCTATATGGGTGATTGTAGACCGGTTGACCAAGAACGCTCATTTCTTGGCAATCAACCTGAGAATGTCTATGGCGAAGCTGGCGCAACTGTATGTTAAGGAGATAGTGAGGTTACATGGGGTGCCTTCGAGTATTGTATCAGATAGAGACCCGAGGTTCACATCCAGGTTTTGGAAAACCCTTCAGAGTGAGATGGGAAGCAGACTACAAATGAGTTTGGCTTATCATCCCAGACGGATGGACAGTCTGAGAGGACGATCCAATCGCTTGAAGATTTGTTGAGGAGTTGTATTTTGGATCACCTAGGGGTATGAGATGAGGTATTGCCACTGGTTGAGTTCACTTATAATAACAACTATCAGGCCAATATTGGTATGGCTCCATTTGAAGCTTTGTGTGGGAGGCGTTGTAGAACACCCCTTTGTTGGTTCCAGGATGGAGAGGCAGTGCTGACCGGGCCAGAACTTGTATAGCAAACTATGGATAAAGTGAAGTTGATTCAAGAAAGAATGAAGGCGTCTTAGAGCCGACAAAAATCATATGCTGATCAGAGGCGGAAACCGTTAGAGTTCGCAGTTGGGGATCAT
The DNA here is from genome assembly GCF_016808095.1 of Vigna angularis. NCBI lineage: Eukaryota > Viridiplantae > Streptophyta > Magnoliopsida > Fabales > Fabaceae > Vigna > Vigna angularis. The sequence continues at coordinate 20,580,167 of NC_068970.1, forward strand.
GAGTTCCTCCGAGTGACTCCTACTACTGGTGTAGGAAGAGCCATTCGTGCTAGGAAATTATCTCCTAAGTACCTTGGTCCTTATCAGATTCTGAGGCGTATAGGATCGGTCGCCTATGAGATAGCCATGGCGCCTCAACTTGCAAATCTCCATCCAGTATTTCACGTTTCTCAACTCAGAAAGTATGTGCCGGACCCTTCACACGTATTGGAGGCTGAAGATGTTCAAGTTAAGGAAGACTTGTTTGTGGAGGTGTAGCCAGTTAGAGTTGAGGAAAGCTAAACCAAACAACCCAGGGGGAAGACTGTCAGACTCGTCAAGGTAGTTTGGGATGCTAGAACAAGCGACTCTACTTGGGAGCTAGAGGACAAGATGAAGGAATCTTATCCCCACCTATTCTCTGGTAAGTCTAATTTTCGGGGACGAAAATTTCAAATTGTTGGGAAGAATGTAAGGGCCTGTAAATGTATAAGGGGCCACTGGGCCTTATGTGGGGCAGCCAAGCCCATCAGCCTAAGGCTAGCTTAACCTTAGGAAGGGTTCCTCAAAGTTCTTTTTCACTTTCCTGAGCTCTTTCCCTTTCTCTCTCTAAACAGAAACCCTTTTTCCTAAATAATTGCTTTGTCTTCTCTCTAAAAGATCCAAACACTGAACCGTTTAAATTTTAATTTGAAGGTGCCTAAACGATCGCGGTGGCAAGAGCTTCATTTTGAACCGAACAATTTCCTGTTCCGACCGGTAAGTTCCCTTTTCCCTTCTCTTTCACTGTTCTAGAACCTAGGACATGCAACTTTGCTGGGTTCACGTGCCTTGTACGTTTTTCCTTCCATTCTCTGTCTATTCGAGCTCTAAGAGCTATGTTCTATCACCAATTTGGTGATCTGTAGGTTCTGTCAAGAGTCGCTCTGTGTGGAGGGTACTCTTAGGGCATCTATTGTGAATTGTATTAAGCAACCCAAAAGAAGAAGGTAAGGGGAGCTAATTATTTTTAGGTTGAATCTGTTTTATGTATATGTATGCATGTTAATTTCGGAAATGATATGTTTCCTACAACGCGTTTCTATTTTATCAAAGATTTGTGCATCTAATATTTAAATTATGTGGTTACCAAATTTGAATGATTTGGGGTATAAGAATTAGGAAGTGTGAGCGGACTGTATGTGTGAAATATAATAATGAGGTACATTGGTTGAGGGGTTTTATTCCTGTAAGAGATACATGAACGTGTGGTCTATGGGTATATTAAAATATTATTTTTAATTGCATTGGAATTGGCATATGGGTATGTGAATAGAAAGGAACGTAAATTAAGCATTTCCATATAAAAAAAAGTGGGTTACGTAGGTTGAGTGGAGAGAAACTTGGAGGAATGTTGTTGTGTGCGTCAGGACAGAATAGAAAGGAAGAAGGGGTTTCTTTATAATAATATTATAGGTATGTTAGTGGTGGGGTCCATCCTTTTTGTTAGTAAAAGAAACTTTAAGAAATATTGGAAGCATGAAATTTTGCATGCATAGGAGGGGTGTGTGAGTAGAATGGAGCCATGCAACAGTGGTTAGTTTATGGAAGAAGTGGTGGAGTTAGAAAATATATAGTGTGATATATATTATATTAATATAATAGGAATATATATAAGATGCACGGGAGTAAGTTTGATATATATATATATATATAAAAGAAAGTATGAGATAGATTATATTAATATATTTTATACAAAATATGCAAGAGTAAGTATGATAATAAATTATAGGTTTAATGTCTCAATATGTTCCTATTTTCGTCCAGAATCTCAAATAAGACCCTTTCTTCTTTTGCGTCTCAATTAGGTCCTTATTTTTGTAAAATTGAATCAAATAGGGCCTTTTCGTCAAATTGATCAGACGGCGTTAAGGAAGGTGATATGTGACACGTTGACGGTATAGTTTTAATTGACGTGGCATTAAAAAGGTGTGTGAAGTGTATTTTTTTAATTTTTGAATTAAAAAATAAAGTGCACATTAGGAAAATAAAATTTAAGGGTAAAGTTGAGATAATAGATGAGTTTTAGGGTTCTGGGAAACTTCATTCCCTTTCTCTTTGTTTCAGCGAGCAAGTTGCTAAGGTAGCACCTTTCTTTTCTTGAACCAAAAACTCCTGCAATGGGAGTTTGGCGACGCACACAAGAAAATTCTTTCTCTTCCTCTTCTTGATTCTTCGTACCATGGTTGCAGCCTTGTGGGGAGAAGATCTGATTGTCGTTTTCAGCAGTGGCGCGTTTCGCTTTAGAGCTTGTTCCTCCTTTTGACCTTGTTCGAACTCGCGGAGTAGGAAGAGTAGACGTCTTCCTTCCTTCTCTTCTTCTTGGTTCTGCTAAGGGTTTTGTAGGTAAGGGATAAGCTTACCGATGGCTACGACGCGAACCCTTCCACGTGGCACGGTGAGGGTGCGACAGCGATGGCGTCCCGGCAATGCTCTAAGCGTGGGCGTTCTCTGGGCGATGGGGGTCGCGGAAGCTTTCCTCCTTCGAATCAACCCACAATGGTGGACGCGGGTTCAGTTCTGACCGAGCCTATGTGAGATCGGCGTTGCGGTGGTGAGAGAAGACGACGACAATGCATCAAGAGTGATCTTCGGCGACAACAGCGAGGGCGAGTGACTGCCTTATCCGGCGACGACAACGTCAATGACGAGTTGTGATTGGGAAATTCTTGACTCTGCGATTTAGGTTCCTTTTGTTATCTGATTTTGGAGATTAGGGTTTGTTGAAATTGGGAAATTAAGAATTCTTTGGTGTAATTGAAATTGCAATTTGAATTGGGATCTTGATTTCTGTTTTCGTTTCTGAGCTTCAAATTGATTTCTCAGTTGCTGGGTTGCACTTAATTTATTTTTTTTTGCCCACTTTACCCTTTAAGTAAATCTGATTTCCCCTGTCTAAATCTGATTTCCCCTGTTTGCAATCTTTTTAAATACAAAATACAATTCAAACACGTTTATAATGCCACATCTAATTAAACAATATATTGTCTATGCCACATAATTTAATATTAAACGGCCGTTTTCCCAATTTAACGGTAAGCCTGTAATTGATTCAATTCTACAAAAACAAGGATCCAATTGAGACGCCAAAAAAGAAAGGGTCCTATTTGAGATTCTGGACAAAAATAGGGACCTATTGAGACATTAAACCTAAATTATATTAATATAATATCATTATGTATATAAAATTAGTAACAGAGAGTACATATTCTATTAATATAATATAATTATATAAAAGAAAAATGGGTTAAATTTGTTTTTGATCCCTTAACTTTTAGCGAAAATTGGAATTAGTCCCTCTTCTAAACTTTGGCCTAATTTAGTCCCCAAACTTTAGAAATGTGTGAATTTAGTCCTTTTAACTAAATTTTGTGAGGTTTATTTGATGTTTCAAGTGTGTTTCATGATAGTATTTGAGTTGTTTACACCGTTTGACACATTTTTGCTTTAATGTTCACTGAGAAATGCGTTTAAAACATCAAATAAAGTTAACAAAATTTAGTTAAAAGGACTAAATTCACACATTTCTAAAATTTGGGGACTGAATTAGTCCAAAGTTTTGAAGAAGGACTAATTCCAATTTTCGCTGAAAGTTAAGGGATCAAAAACATATTTAACCCAAGAAAAATTAATAGGTACGTATGATATGTATAAAAGAAAATGGTGATAGTTGGTGATGTTGATAATAGTTTATAATATTATAATATGAATGAATGTTATTGTGTTGGTTTAATATGAAAATTAGGAATGCTTGGTACACTTACTGATTTAATATAAATATTATAATAGAATTATGGTTAATATAACTATTATAATAGTACTAAAGGAAACATGTTTTCAGTGTATATGAGTGTAGGCATTGAAAATAAATTATAAAGATTCTGATATTGATAAATTTAGATTAAATTTATGGAGTTGTTACTTTTATAACTTCTAACGAATGAGTTAAAGTATATTGTTGAGATTATGTATATGTTGATTGTGGCAAAAAGTATATGATTACAAAGTTATGAAAGTACAATCCAAGTGGTAAACCAAGTTCCACCTGTGTAGAATCTCTTGGTGAGATTCTTAGTGGTTTAGAATGAAAGTAGGAGCTCAGTCTTGGGGGTCTTCCTGACGCTCCAATGGTCTTTCTTCTCACGTAGGGAGGATTGAACCATGTGGTGAGGAGTAGCAGGAGGTCTTAGTCTCGGAGGCTTCCAATATGCTCCAAGGCGCGAAACGGACTAACCTCGTGATTGTGGCAGGGTGGGGAACCCAAGTTTCATAAGCCACCACGGGTGCATGACCCGCCATAGCTCGACTCTCATTCTAAAGTCCGGACGAGTCAAGTCTAGTGTTCAACATGTTAGGATACCTGTCTTAATCTATTTTGATTTGAGAATAACTCTTGTAGATTCTATGCTTCACATGATGCATGTTTTTTATATTTAATTAGCTCACCCTTGCTTGCTTGTGTTTGTGCATGTTGTATGTGTTTCCTTTTGCGATGATCATCCACTTGGGTGAGAGTAGATGGCGAGGAGGATACTTTGGAACTAGCTCTTGATGGGGACGGCAGTGCTGCAGCTTAGATTTGCTAACATGAACTCATATCATTTTTGAAGAACTTTAGTGCATTTAAAGTTTTAAATTCTCTGTAATTTTCAGGGAGGAACTCTAATACTGTAGTTTTCAGTTTCACACTATTCTAAGGATGAGTGTAATCCTAATTACTCTTGACTGCTTTCCTATATTATGCATGATAACGTTTTTATTATATGTATGTTTTTTCTATATGTTTTGGGACGTCACAGATACTATTTTAAAATTAATAATGATAATTGGTTAAGACTTTGATAATTAATATTAAAGATTAATTTAGATTGTAATTCAGAAATTAATTATATATTTTTTATTCATAATAAAGATATTAGAAATACTAATAGTTTTTATTTTAAAAAATGACATTTAATATAATTAATATAATAATTAATCATTTTGTTTTATAAAATTTATTGCAATTTAATATTTTTAATGTAAATTTAGAAGAGATATGACGTTAGTAAAAATGAAGAACGGGTGTGTGGTTTCTTATTGAAATTAAATGTTAAAATGAAGTCTTATTTAACTAGTATAAAACTATTATATATTAATAATAATTAAATAACAATTAAAACTATTTTTACCTTCATTTTATATAGAAAAATTTATTAAACTAAATATGTTTTTAATTATAAACTTTGAAACAGAATTAAAATTCGTTATATTTAAAATTTTAATATATTTTAATCTTAAACTTTAAAAATAATAAATATAGTTCTTTTAATTTAATTATTTATTTTAAATGTTATATTTAAGTTGTTTATACTATTTTACACAATTTTATCTAAATATCATCTAAGAAAATATGTTTAATATGTCAAATAAATTTAATATAACTGAATTAAGAAATTAAAATAATTATATTTATTTATTTTTATATTTAAAAAGATAAATATATCAAAATTTTATATATAAATAAATGTTAATTCTACATTAAAGTTTAAAACTAAAAATATATTTATCTTAAATTATTTAAAATTTGTAAAACATTCTTAAAATAAAATAAAATATTTTACTGTGCCATTTGCCATTTATGGGATCAATGGTGTGAGTGTGTTCCAACACTATCTATCTCTCTCTCTCGTGAATATAATTTTAGTATTGCAAGGGAAGGTACACTTCAACGCGGTCAGATAACACTTTAAACGAGCTTTTTATCCTTTCGCTTTCTGTATCATGCTTTAGATCATAAAAAACAACACGTTTATTATTTTTGTCTAAAAAATCTTACACAATTTGTCATGTCATGCACGTTTATTTAATCTCAACCTTCCACGCGGAGAGGATAAATAAAATAAATGGATGAAAACAAATAAAAGAATTAAAAAGAAAAACTGTTTTTTTAGAGAGATAAAAGAAATCAGTAAATAAATAAAGGACTTAAATACTTACTTCGTCTTCATGTTAAGAGGTAAATTTCTGTCAATTTTAAAAATGAAGACATTGCGTCTCTATGTTATGAAAAGTGTATGAATAAGGTCCTATCCGTTAAGTTGACAACAATGACGTTAAGTCCATGCTGATGTGGTCGTACTTTTTCTTTTTTCTTTTCTGCTGTCCAGCTTTTTTTCTTTTTTGTTGAACTTGTTCTCTCTTTGTGTATTTTATTCATATACTTTTCATAACATAAGTACCCAATATCTTTATTTTTAAAACCGGATACTAAACAAAAATTCAACTCTTAACGTAAGGACGAAATAACTATTTAAGCCATAAATAAAGTTTATAGTATAAAATAGGAATATAATCAATTATTTATTTATTTTCTACCTAATATGCTAATTCAAATTTATCATCTAATTTATTTTCGGAATCAAGGATTTGGCTGTAGGAGAGTTGCATCCATTTAAAGTAAACATTACAGTTCACTTCACCGTCAGTCTTAATTAATGCTAGATACAGATTTTACTGCCAAACTTAGTTACATAAATTTTCAGGAACCCTACAATTTATTTCAATGCAATGGTTGTTATCCAAATAGTCTACTCAGCACATATCGAACAGATTGTATCAATAATCTGGTTTTGTATCGTAATTTGTGTCTATCCTTATCCATTAATCATAACTACTCTTCAATGTGTATTTCAATTTTTAAAATTTGAGAAAATATTATTTAAATATGGTTTTTTCATTATTTTTTTACTAAACAATAATTTTGTTTTAATTTAGTTTCCTTATCCATTAATCATAACTACAATTTTCAATAATTTTTTTACTAAACATTTATTAAGATTACAAAAATATTTATTCCATCTTAAAGAATCATAAATAACAACTTAAGAAAAATGAAGAGACGTTTACAAAACAACTGGAGAATAGGGAGGAATTATAACCCAAATAACCTCATTGGTTATGGTTGATTAGCCAACCGCGTGCCACATGGCTTAACTAATTCAAACACAACTTTTTCTCTTGTTTATGTTTCCAATTTTTTTCTTCTCTTTTCCCTATTTTTATTTAATAATGATACTTTAACCATATTTTTTTTACAATTTATATGTTATCATGTTTATTATTATTATTATTATTATTATTATTATTATTATTATTATTATTATTGACAATTTATATGTTATCATGTTTATTATTATTATTGATTATAAAATAATTTTATTATTATTGATTGTAAAATAATTTATTAACATATAATAGAATAAGTATATAGATTATGTTAAAATATTGATAAGAAAATATTATTATCCTATTTTTATTGTACTTTTAGGTCATAATTTTCAGAAATAGTACCATAAGATACTTTTACATCCATTTAATACATGATACAAAGATAAAATAGTCTACAAAATATAAAGTTTTATATTTTTTTAAAAAAGAAAAAGAGTGAAAAGTAATATGAAATAAATGTTATGGATTTAAGTGTGTCAAAAGAACAATTTTTTCATAACTTTTTTATATTATATTTAGTATAAGAAAAATGATTCTTTTACGCTTCTAAATAACTTTTTACTCTTTTTTTTTTTAAAATACAAAATTTTATGTTTTTAGACCATTTTATATTTATATTATATGTAAATGAACGTAAAAGTTTCTCGTATATAACATCAACCACCGAGTATCTCAGACTACTTCACAGTTAGTGGGAACATATCCGACCAACGATCCCTTCTCCATTCTGTGTTTCCTATATAAACAAGTTTCGACTCAACTCAAATCACTTCACCACCCTTTTACTCTTCAGAAAATTTCTCACTACCGAGGAAGCCAAAGTGAGCTTAAATTTAGAATATTATAACTAAATTAATATTAATTACTGTTATCATGGTGGAGCAGGGTGGCAGCGAAGATCAGACCACGACGTTCAACAAATATGCCTTTGCTTGTGCTATAGTTGCTTCAATGGTTTCCATCATCTCTGGTTACGGTAATTTTGCATTCTCTCTCAACTTTTTTATTCTTTTTCTCTGCGATATTTCCCCCTTTTTTTAGTTTCCTTACTGCAAATTGAAGATGTATATATAAATGAAAGGAAAAGATAGAAAAAAAAAAGATGAATATAAAGAGAAGTTAGGTGTAAAATACATGTATAGTTTAAACTCTGTTTCATTGTTTCAGATACTGGTGTGATGAGTGGAGCAATGATATTCATCAAGGACGATATTGGAATCAGCGATACCCAGCAAGAGGTTCTTGCAGGAATCTTGAATCTATGCGCGTTGGCAGGATCATTAGCTGCAGGAAGAACCTCTGATTACATCGGTCGTCGATACACGATTTTGTTAGCCTCCGTTCTGTTCATGCTGGGTGCAATTCTGATGGGGTATGGCCCCAACTATGCAATATTAATGGTTGGAAGGTGCGTTGGTGGTGTGGGTGTGGGTTTTGCTCTTATGATAGGACCGGTTTACTCGGCAGAGATTTCCTCTGCATCATCCAGGGGTTTTCTAACCTCTTTGCCGGAGCTTTGTATCGGCATTGGCATCTTACTTGGCTACGTATCGAACTTCTTCTTGGGAAAATTGACCTTGAAGCTTGGATGGAGGTTGATGCTTGGTGTTGCTGCGCTTCCTTCACTTGCATTGGCTTTGGTTATTCTGGCAATGCCAGAGTCGCCAAGGTGGTTAGTGATGCAGGGTCGTTTGGAAGGTGCGAAGAAGGTGCTATTGAAAGTTTCAAACACCACACAAGAGGCGGAACTTCGGTTCAGCGAAATAAAAGTGGCTGTAGGGTTTGATGAGACGTGTGGCAAGGTCCCTGAGAAGTCACAGGGTGAAGGCGTTTGGAAAGAGTTGCTTGTGAGGCCCACACCGGAAGTTCGTTGGATGCTGATTGCAGCAGTAGGGATTCATTTTTTCGAGCATGCAACTGGGATTGAAGCTGTGATGTTGTATAGTCCGAGAATCTTCAAGAAAGCTGGTGTGAGAAGTAAGGATAAGCTCTTGCTTGCGACTGTTGGAATCGGCCTGACTAAGATAATTTTCTTGTTGATGGCTTTGTTTTTGCTTGACAAAGTTGGTAGAAGGCGGCTCTTGCAAATAAGCACTGGGGGGATGATTTGTGGGCTGACACTTTTGGGTTTTAGTTTGACCATGGTTGATGAATCCAGTAAAAAGGTATTGTGGGCATTGAGTCTTAGCATTGCGGCCACATATGCTTATGTTGCTTTCTTTAACATTGGGCTTGGGCCTGTGACTTGGGTCTACAGCACGGAGATATTTCCTTTGAAGTTGAGGGCGCAAGGGGCTAGTATAGGAGTTGCCGTGAATAGAACCATGAATGCTGTGGTTTCCATGAGCTTTCTTTCAGTCTCCAAAGCATTCACCATTGGTGGCAGCTTCTTCATGTTCGCTGGTGTATCTGTACTCGCTTGGTTCTTCTTTTACTTTTTTCTTCCTGAAACCAAAGGCGTGCCTTTGGAAGACATGGAAATGGTTTTTAGCAAAAAATCCTGCCCTAAAAATGTAGTAACAAAACCTGATCCCAGATAGAAACTATTGTGTTGTGGCAAGAGTTATAATATTCTTGAAGCCCAAAGGTGGGACAGTGTACCATTTTGAAGTAAATGTTGTTAAATTCAACAGACAGGGTTCTATATTTAAATCTCTTTTTAGCTTATTATTTTCTATCATCTTTAACAGTATAAAAAATACTTACAAAACCTAAGTGCCTAAATAGTTAAAATAAAAATTCTGCCACTCTGGCTCAAGTGGAATTAGCCATATTCAAATTTCAGGCAAAGTAGGGTTAAGTGAAATTCAAATTAAACCTCATCATTAGGTTTTAAGACAATAAATAGTGAGATGAATAACTTAACAATTCGGAATTGGTTAGGTCTTGCTTACTTAATAAGATTAATGGGACTTTGTATTGTTTTGCATGAGATAAAGAGTATATAAATTGATGAAGATGAAACTTGAAAGGCGATGATAGAATGAAACGATTTTTTAGATCATATTTTAGGCATTTTCTAAATAAGAAAATTTAATTTCATTCAATGTAATAAAGCTCAAACATGATCAAACTGAACAAGTCGAAATGATAAAATAAATTTCTATACAAAAATATAATATAAAATAAATGACCTACTATAAATTATAATAAAATTCCTAAAACAAAAAGTAATCTCAAATTAAAAGCATTGAATCAAGCTGCCTAATTAAGAACTGGTTTAATATCCAATTTTTAATTAAAAAAAAACAACTTAAAATCCAGGAGAAAAAAAAAAGTTCCAAAGCTTACGTATTTGATACAGTTTATGCTATCTGATTAAATTTTATTTGTCTCATCTTAAATGGGCTACATATTTCAAATATAAAATTCTAAATTTAATTGGAAAACAGTATCAACTATTTAAAATAGTTTTCTCCTTAGAAAAAACCGATCTGTTGAGTCTAAAATTAGTAAAGGAACGATATATTAAATTTATTTGAAATAGTTTTTTATTTTATATTTAAAAAAAATATATATTTATAAAATATAAAAATCAAGATAAATAAAGGTGGATGTAGAAAAGTTATTTGCTCAATTATTATTAATTTCTAACAATACATAACATGTACTTGTATTTGCTTTTTTTTTTCATAACACTTTATCATTTATATAAATTTTCAATTTTACGATTCTAATTTCTCAAAGTTTTAATTTTAATTATTATACTGATATTAAATATTGAATTGGTGTATTTAGTGAGGAAAAGTTTGTGTAGACTACATTAGACGAAAGAGGACTCGACTAAATTTGTAGTTTTAGCATTTAACTAATCGTTTTAAGCCCTAATTTAAATGTAAACTAATTTGAACTTTAAGCACGATGAAGCACTTGGCAAAGTGGAAATGGTTAATGGATAAGTGTGACGAAAACGGTGTCGTCTATGTGTCGGTTGCACGCGGTATCGATGTCGGTGGCTTAAGTCTAATCAACGGTCATCATTGATCCATCTAAAACAAAGGTCAATTTATCTTAACGAAACACATATTATTGCGGTATCCCACTCTCCAAACATACCACGATTTCAGAATTCTTTTCACTAACTAAAATAGTAATAATCACTGTTCAGTGTTCTTCTTCAGTTTAGATCGGCTTCATTTCCCCTTTGGACAAATCTGAGTCTGAACGATGAAGCGAATGCAAAAGCACCCACCACAATGTTAGAAGAAAGAAGAAAAACGTAGAGCTAAATTCCATACCCAAACAAAACCCGACCAGTTTTTTTCAATTGAAATCCAAGAAATGAAGGATGAAGAGACACTCCCAATTGCGAAAAAGGAAACCCTAACTTCAGATTCAGGTTTATTCGGAAGAGGAAGTTACAAATTTTGGGCACTGGCGGCCATTTTGCTCCTCGCACTGTGGTCCATGTTCACCGGCACCGTCTCGCTCCGGTGGTCGGGCACGCTCAACACCTTCTCCCATGACCTCCACGTGCCGCTCCACGACCACCTCGACGTCCTCGTAGGTTTCCCTTTTGCTCTTTCCGCATCTGGGTTTAACGGCATGTGTGACCTAATAATGGGTAAATGTGAGTGCAGGAAATGGAGGAGAGAGAGAAGGTGGTGAGGCACATGTGGGACGTGTACACGAATAACCGTAGGACCAGGTTGCCTCGGTTCTGGCAAGAGGCCTTCGAGGCTGCGTACGAGGATTTGAGCAGTGACGTGGCGGAGGTTAGAGACGCTGCCATCGCCGAGATCGCTAACATGTCTCTAAGCTCCTTTGATATTCAATTGCCTCCTGTCACACATTCTACGGTTTTTACTTCTCCTCCTTCCTATTAAAATTATTGAACTCGATTTATCTGTGCCACTGCTTTTTATTATTATTATTATTATTATTATTATTATTATTATTATTATTATTATTAAGTATTATATAACGAGTGATCTTATGAAGTAAAGATTGGTTTGAATTCCGATCAAAAGTCGTGTCAGATATAACTTTTCAGGCAGTTGTGGTTAAAACCCTATACACTAATGGTGCATTTATTGTTTCCTCTTTGAACCGTGTAAACATGTTTTACATTATCATTCACTTTCCTTAATTTTGTTGACTTTTATTTTAACTATTTTAATAACATAATTTCTTATTAGCAGTAAAAGCTTTTTTATACTAACAATGATGCTTATTGTCCACGTATCTTTTATCCTTATTAATTGAAATGAATCCTTTTGAGGAGGAACTTTTCTTCAAGTAGATGGTTTACAACGTGGCCCCCTGTCAGGGGAAGAAAGTTTTGTTTTGTTCATTTTGTTGGCTTGATTACATGTTTTGTTGCTTGTCTTGCAACAGTTCTTTGATCTCTGCTTTGATTCCATTTCGACTCTCTTGGTTGTGTTCAAATGTGCAAATTGAATTGCCTCTCGTGGCACTGCTGTTTTTTAACCAAGTCTGAGAATTTTAGCTTAGAGCTTAATTCCACCCCTCGGAAACTAACATATACGGTGAGGACTGTCCACGTTTTGTATACTTATTTACACTATATCTTAGTCGATGTGAAACTAAATAACCTTTCCAACATAGCAAATTAGGCAGCTCAAAGTAGCCACAAGGCAGGGGTGACCACAATTAAGGGGACTTTCCAATCACTGAGATATTGCTACGTAGGGAACATTTACTGCTACTGAAAAATTATCTGTTAATGGGGGATTTAATTCCCATCAACTTGAAAAGCTGGTGCATAGCATTGTTGAAATAGGAACTGGGCGTCCACAATAATTAAAGGAGACAGATACGTAGGCCTCCCCTTTCTGCCCTGTCCCGGTGCTCCTTGCCTTGCTTACTCGTGCAAGAATTGAATCCCATTCCGCGCATTAGTAAGAGACAAAATTGGACAGTATATGGATTGTTGAATTATTTGATACAATTAAGATAATGTGGAACTGGTGTGGTCAGGAGGAAGGACTGCTTGGAAAAGAAAATAAAATGAAAAGGAAAAGTATCTTGATAATTGTTGAGATTGAATTTCTTATTTAGTCTAGTTGTTATTGAATTTCTATTATTACTGGTTGAAAGAGATCCTTGGTGCGACCATTAGAGTTGCTGCCATGTGACTAGGAGGTCAAGGTTCTGAGTCGAGGAATTAATCTCTTGAAAATGCCAAGTAAGTCTGCCTGCGATATACTCTTAGTGGTGGGAGCCTTTAGCACTGTATTCTGTAGCCTCTTTTTCATATAATTATTAGTTAATTTAGGTAGATTGTTTGAGTATCGTGACTGGTGGTGACTCTCAAGGATGTAAGCGTTTACAGAAAACAGACAGCTGTCTGCAATTGTAATTTGTGATTTAGGTTAGCCGGCATAACATTGATATTTTAGTCTAAATTAAGTGTCCCTCCTTGTCTGAATATGTTGAGGACATTCAACATTAGAGTATTATTTCACATTTTTCTTCCACATAAAAGGGTAAGTTAATGGGTGAGTTTTACGAGTGAACTTGTTTGTATGAACAATGTGGGGATCATATATGATCAGAAGTGTTGGTAAGGCTTATAAATAAGACATAAATTCACTTGTGAGTTTTGATGTTGTTGGTAAGTTGGTTTGATGTTTTTCTCTTTGTTTACATTTTTTGGGTATTAAGGACGGGTAAATTAGCTTGTTTATGTTTATACTGAATTTTTTAAGGGAATGTTGAAAACAACATAAATTTATATTTTATACTTCTTTAACAAAATCAAGAAAGCAGGAAAAGAATGTAAAAGTTCATCAAGAAATGCCCCAACACCCTTGTCTTAACAGGTTTCTTTGACTTCTTAGAAGCTGGGGCGTGACAGAAATTGTATCTATTAATGCTTCAATCTAGATGTTTTTCGAATGCATGTCTCACTGCATTTATGTACCATTTCAGAAAGCACAGGAAGTTGATAAGAACCGCGAGCAATTGGAGAAAGGTAAAGGTGTAACCTCCAAACGTGCATAGATATTGGAATGTGAAGCAACCAAAGGGCCGTGTTACCTGAAGCTTATCTTGTGGTTCCCAGGCGGAGTCATACTCCGGTTTTCATGCATCCGTAACACGGAAAATTATGTACTTTATTTGGTTGTGATTCTTTCAAATTTTGCAGTCAACTTCATAATGTTCACTGTACTAGTAAATTGGAACGTGATAAATCAGATTAAAAGTATATTTCTGGTTTGATTTCATTTATATACTTGGTTTCTAATTTGAAAAAAATTGTACTAGGTTTCAAAAAATGAAGAAAACAAATACTCATTTCAATTTATGGTTATCCATGTGCAGTACTTCTGACCCATACTTGACACTCAGGGTTCCAAAATAGAAATAGATCAAAAATTATTTCCAAGTTCTTGCTTAGGAAATAATCATTTCAAATTGATTAAAAGATTCTGATGGTCTTCGTATAGAAATCTCAATTTGTTTTTTTTTTGTTCTAAGTTGTTTTAATTGGATTTTCAATTTAAAAAATGTGACGCAATTTAATCTTTTCTGTTAAACGATGTTAATGCAATTTGATTAATTTGATTCTTTCTATTAGATGACATTAATTCAATGTCATGTGTCAATGGTTTTTTATTTTTTTTAATTTTTAATTTTATTTTAATTCTTTTAGAAAAGAAAACTTTGTTACATATTGAATGAGATTCTGACCTGGCACAGATAGTATGACATTATGAAAAAATGTCAAGTATGGGAAAATGTCAGTGGAAAATCTTAGTATTTTTATTTGAATTTTGTCTTATTTTAATTCTAACTTTTTAAAATTAAAACAATTTTCTTTTTTTCTAAATTAAGATCAAATTTAACTTTTTTATATATGATAATTTTATTAAAATTGATGTTTTCACTAAATGTTTTCGATTATATTAAATTTATATTTTACATTAAACTTTATTTATATTTTGTTTTACATATTTAAATATTAATAAATTCTATGCAAATATTAGGGTTAGTTTAACTATTTATATAAATAAAGTTCGATGTAAAATATAAATTTAAATATTATTTAAATAGATTTAATATTGTTAAAATTTTATATTTAAATTTATGATATTGTTATTTTAAACAAATTCTAATATTTTTGAATAAAATTATTAATATATAATAAAATTCACTATAAAATATGAATTTAATATTATAAAAATATTTAATAAAAATATCAATTTTAATAATAATATACATTTATATAAAAGTTAAATTTAGTCTTAAAAATGATATAATTATTTTAATTTAAAAAGAATTAGGACGAGATTAAAACAAAATACAAATAAAAGGACTAAATTGAAATTTTTCATATGACATTTACTATGTGACCGTTTGATGGTAAATCTCCTAGCCATAGTCAAACACTTTCAAGAGAGTGGAAGCTATGTATGAAGATGATATCAACTTTAGCTTGTGGGTCACCTTTGGAGCCATCATAGAGCATGAATTGAAGAAGAATGTAGAACATCTAGGTCAATGTATTCGACCATGTAGTGTGGGTTTGTTTAAAGCTTCTATTAAGGTCTAAGTAGCGTATGATTTTTCCTAAGTTAGACATCTAAACCAAGTGAAAAGTGTGTGCCATGTGTCATGCTTTTTAAAAGTGGCCACATGACACCTAGGAATGAAGATGATTTCTTTTTGGTAGTGACCATATGTCTGTGTGTTTTTTCAAGGATTTAGTCTTAATTGATTCTCTATTGTATCAACTCGATGTGAGTTTTTCTTTCACATAGTCAACAAACACTCATTTTTCAATTTAACTAGAGTGTTTTCACGTCTAAGTATTAAGGAAAGGGATTAATTTCACGTAAATTTTACTAATTTCATGAACAAATTTCATCCAAACATTTAATGAATTTGATCTCCCTTATACTTCAATTTCAATGAGAATCTCGTGTATAAAGTTTGTTATTTTTTCTTTTGGGTTTCTTTTAATGTAAATGGAAATGAAAATGAAAATGAAAGAACATTGGATGAAGTGCAATATAAAGATGGTAAAATTCAAGTGGTAGTAGGTGAGATGATAGAAGAAGTAGAAGAAGTTATTGTAAAGTAACAAGAACACTTAAATAAATTGCAAAAAGTAAATTACAAACGAAAGTAAAGGAACTTGTAATAATAAATCAACAAAAGTAGTGACCACAAAAATTAATAGGTTTAATTGCTTACTTTGTCCTTAGTTTCGTTACAATGTGTCAAGTTGGTCCTCCCTTTAAAAAAATTTACAATTTCCTATATACCTGGTATAATTTGCCTGAATCAAGTCTCTTTTGTGAAATATAAAGAAACAGAGTTAATTGTTTCTTGATGTGGCAAAAAAGTACGGTAACATTTGATTTAGGGTTTCGATTTGAGATTTTTTTGTTGCGTTTTGATTTGGGCTTGGGGATAACCATTTCTTCCTCTTCTTTCTAGATTCAAATTGGATTCCTGCTTTTGGGGTTTTTGCATTTTGCTCGTATTTGAGACGTGGGTTTTCTGAAATTTGGAATTTAGGGTTTTTGATTATGCGAGTTAGGGTTTTAATTGTTCTCTAATTTTGGGCATTTCTGTTTTGTTATCTGAGTTTTGTGAATTGGGATGTAGGACTTTCATTTCAAATAGTATTTTTGGGATTTCTGTCAATGCAAGATGAACAACACTGATTCAATGATGTACATACTTGACTTAGGGCATCACATATACCTCCCCTTTGTAATCACTTTACATTACATTTAAACATCTGTAAACCTTAAAAAATTAGTTTTGCCATGTTATCATACTTTTTTACCACATCACAAAACAGTTAACTCCGTTTGTGCATATTCAACTGAAAGAATTTGATTGAGACAAATTATACTATGTGTGAATGAAATTGAAACTTTTTTAAAAGGAAGGATCAACTTGACACATTGCAGTAAGGCTAGGGACAAAGTAAGCAATTAAACCAAATTAATATTGGATTAGTCATTTTTCCTATTCGCGACATTTTAAAATGTATATTTTGTTCCACAATTTGTCACAATTGTAAAATACAAAATAAACCCTATTTATATTTTCTGACATTCCTCATACACTTACAATATTTAAATTCAAATTTGAACAATATTTACATATAGTTGTCCTAAAACTAACCTTACCAGTTTCAAAGTTCATGTAGCTTGGAAATTTGATATTCGCTAAGTTTTCTAGAGTAATCGTTGCTTTGTCCATTTCTTCGATTTTCTTCTTGGTTTCGATCAATAGTTGCTCCATGACTTTCATTTTCTCTCGATCAACTTTTAAACAAGAGGTTAGTAACTAGCTTTTAACGAGTTACTTACCTATTTTATGACATTCATCTCATTAAGAAGCACTTGATTAATTGTGTCTTCACTCACCCCATCTTTGTAGAATATAATCATTTCTGGTTCACAACTAGTGAAGTTCGGAAAGCACACAATTTTTTGATAACTCCTGAAGACTTTATTATCCTTCACCAAAAGTGTCTCTATAAAATTGGGAACTAACAGCAGAATAAGAATCTGATTAGCTTTGAGACCTACATTCACTAAGGGTGCAAATCCCAGACTTGTGTATAAGCAAGAATATCTCAATGGTATTGACTACACTTTGATAACATTATTAGTGTTTGGGAGATAATATACTTGAAAATGTTTGGCAGCACCCCTAACAATGTTTACCTGAAAGAGTCGAAAAAGAAAACAGTTATACTTAGATAAAGATTACGACTCAAGCTAAATGTAAAAAGAGGTGTATAACTTAATATACCAAAGCAAAAACAAAATCAGCAAAAAAATAAAAAATTCCATCTAACCCTGTAAAATACAAAAAAAAAAATAAGAGACAGCAAAGCAGCATTACCTTCACAATATCACGATCATTCCATGGCCTTTTACTAGATCTAAGACATCCATCTTCTCCAAGACATGTACACGACCCACCTAAAAGTTCTGGCAACTGGCAGTGTACATATTTACAAACCACAAATTATTAGACAACAATTTGATTAAAAATTACATGTAGACCCAGGTTCAAGAACCTGCAAATGGTTTTCGCATCAAGAAACTTCTGTGTAGCAGGCCAGAGCATCTTCTTAAAGCCCAGACCGGCATTGCTGAGATACATTCGGTTTAATGTCTGCAATGAATATTGATGATTCTAATGCACACATGAAGATGAGGGGAAAATAAATTGCTTTGGGAAAGGGAAGGATGAAAACCTCACGATAGTAATTGTATATATTTTTATGGCAGCTAAAAGACTTGCAGCAATAGGAGAGAAATTTTTTATTGCCTATATTACAAACATCATCAAGTTAAAATTGAAAAATGTACAAAAAACGATGAAGATACTGAAATTGTGAAATACCTTATTAAGTACAACAAACTATAAGGAATAAAAACACCTTAACCATGTTTCATTGATGGGTCACATAATTTCAGAATAAACTTGAGTGATACAATACGAGTTACCAAGCTCTGTACGTCCAATATTGTTGTGGTTGATGAAATCCTTCTTTTGGCTGCAATGGAACATGCTGAAAACTTTTCTTATAGAGCCCTCTCAAACTCTTGGACATCGCATTTCAAATATATATCTATTGTGGTGATACACATCAACCTACTTGGATGAGCTTTCCCAAGCCTTTCAATGTAAACTGGTCTACCTTCCTTATTAACTCTGTGATACCCGTGAGGGTAATGCTGCAACACTTCTTCCAACTCTTCAAATTCAAAATTTAGTGATTCAATTGGCCAAACATTGGTGACTCAGATAGCTACAAATATAAAACCAAACTAGTTAATTCATGTAACTAAATCCGCCAATTTCAGAAAAAAAATTCAAATAGGTCCAAGCAAGGATTATTGAAAACTGGACTAGGAAAGAGGAATTGGTTTGCAGATGCAGCTTTGGATTCTTGTCAAATAATTAATTTGGACTGTACTAGTTACAATGCAAATCTCACAGCTGCAGGGTGTATGTAATATGTTGATTTTCAATGTTTACTCAAACTGATATTGCAAAGGCAGCAAATCAGATTTGCTTGCTACAGTCCAGTTCTGTCTTCGTGCTGGTCGTTTATCATTTTCCTTACTTCCTAAAACTCTACCAGTGATAGATGAGGTCTCTGAACTGACTACGCCTCCAAAAAAGCTCACAAGAACACAATTACCACAATATTAACAACAACTAACACTACCGTAGCACCAAATAAAAACTAGAAGGACTGCACCAGCACTGACCTTTGATCAAACAGTTTTGGTGCTCGAGTTTCAAGAATTTGAAAATAAGCAATGAACAGGTTATGGAACAGGAAGGTACTTAAAATGATCTTAAGATAGACTTTAGAGTGGATTACAAAAGCAATAAAAGACAACAAGTTGCAGCTGAAACGAAAATTAAACTCACTTTTCAGATTTCCCAAACTGTTTGAGAAAATGCTTCAAAGACAAATCAGTTTAGGAGTAGAAATTCTGGTTCTTGTATGTCAGATTTCAAAAAAATGGGTTGCACTGGTCCAATTAGCTTCTTACTTGTATTCCATAATCTTTTGAATGTATTGTTTATGTTATTGGAACCAGGATTTTGCTACAACCCTTACTCAAAGATCAATGCACATATCAGCTTTAGGAAAATCTGTTGCAGCAACTTGTGTTTACCAAAATTTGCATAAAGTGGATGAGTTGAGTAGTGAAAATGCACAAGACAGTATAAACTCAAGTTAATTTTGTATGAACATGTTTATTTTATGAAAACAAAGTTGTTTGAGCAACTTTTGAGTTCAGATTCACCTTAAGTGACATTTTGACTTATCCAAGTCCTTATGAATTCAAAACAAGAAACATTACTATCCAAATTTAGGCACAGAAATTCAAATGCACTTTTTACAATTAATTTGACTGTAAAAAAGCAATTTAAAATTGCTCGATTCAGCAGAATGATACAATAGATGGTTAGCAATGATTTGAGTGCTAAAACCAGAATTGAACATAGCAATCAGATTTAACAAATATAAAGGAGATTGGCCAACTGTTATACCAACAACTTTGAGTGCTTTTCTCAAGGTGCAACCAAGCTCTTGCTTTAGCAACTCCTAGCTTAATTGGACTGCACCTATTAAGTACTCAGACCAAAAGAACAGAACCACTTCTGTAGTGATGCTACTGGTTTGAAATTTTTTTTTGAAAACATATTATAGAAATTATCCAGCAATTAAATCTGATGATACTAGTTAGGCATCCCTATATACGAATATATTAGAAATTTCTTCCATGGAGCAAAAGTATCTTTCTTCTAACATTCACACCCTAAAAATAATGTAAGTGGGTGTTAAAACATAAAAAAAGTGAAAATAGCCAATAATTCTTAATAACATCAAATAGACAGTGAAGATAATTTATATATACATAGGCAATCTTACTTATCAAATACCTCAACTGAATAGAATCATTCTATCACGTTAAATCACTTACATATTAGTCTACACCATCTAAAGGGGCACCTAATTTTGGCAACTAACAGCAGAATAACAATATGATTAGCTTTGAGACCTACATTCACTAAGGGTGCAAATCCGAGACTTGTCCAATAAATTCAAATTTTGACTCAGTGAGTCACTTAAGGAATACTTCACCTTATTATGCTTGAAACCACATAAAAAGCATAAGAGGTATGAAAAAAAGAGAGAAACAAAGCATGTAAGAAAAGACTAGGACACTCATATCCTAAACACACCATATGTGACTTTCACCTTCATTTCTTCTTCGTCCTTTTCTGTAGATTTTGCGATGTTAAATTTCATGAATAGCTATTTTTTTTTATTTTGAATTAAATGTAACTCACTATATTTATATATAATATTATATTACTCTTCTCATTTATGTTTATTTTTTATTATGTTCTGTTCAACCATAAATTAGTCCAAGTTATAAGAGGTTACAAAATTTTATGAACATCTAATACGAGACAATCAATAAATTATTTTTCTAAAAATGAATAATAACTTAAAACGTTTCTTTGTTTTTGAAAGAAATGGTTCACTTTATCTCAGGTTATATATTGGTTGGGGAACTTTTAAAAGCTATTATTTTTTTCAACTTTTTTTTTTCTGCATGTGGTAACTCCTCTTTACATTTTATAAAAAGGTATTCACAGAGTATAAATGTGTTTAATATCTTCAAATATATAAAAAATGAACACTTTTCTATTACTTGCTTTACTTCCGTTGTTGCAAAATGAACAGGTAGAGCTCTCTCTTCAACTGGGAGGAAGAAATTCAATTATGAGATCTGGTTTTGGCTGTTAGCAAATGTTCTGGTATGAATTTTTTGTTTTAAAATTAGACATTCCAATGAATTATAACTTTTACCATTTTTTTTTGAAAATATTTATTTACATTTCATCTTTACTGTTGTTTAGATTATTTTAATTAATATTTAAATATTTATATTTTTAAATTTCTCTTTTAGTATACTAACTCATTGTTTTTATGAAAATCAATGTGGCTTTAATACTTTTGTAATACATTGTCTCTCCAACAATTGAACGTATAGGAGCTGAAAGATTGGTATATGAAAAAATTAAGATCAGAATGAATAGTTAGATTGAGATTAAATAGTTTTATTTAATAGTTAGATTGTTTTGGAAATCACAATTTTTATTCTTTATCCATTTGTATTTATTTTCATTACTGTATTTATATCTATTATAAATAAAAGAAATTACATTATAAGTCTCATTTTTTTTACTAGTACATAATCAAACCAATTTTAATATTTAAAAAGATTTAAAAAATTACGTCTTACAATTATATTTTTTAATTATATGATAATTTATGATGATAGTAAAGTCCAAAACATTAGAAATAATTAATTCAATTTAATATAAATATATAATTTAAATTAAATTAATTGATTAAGTAAGAAAATAAAATAAAAAGATAATAATACATAAAGTTTTCTCCAAACGCTAAAATATTATAATATAAAATATACAATTTTTTTATACTATATAGGAGTAGTAAAATACTGATTTAGAAAAAGAATGAAAATAAAATAATATGAAATAGAAAAAAACTCTTAATTTTAAAATTCAGCAATAACATAAATATATAAATAATAAATAAAATAAAATAGTCACATGAGATGGGTTTTTAAAGTCTGTAATACTGCAAGCAGACACTCGAATTCGCCGTGAAAACTGTCCATTGCTTTTTATTGGAGAGCCAAAACCAAAGAGATGATAAGAGAGAAGAAATTTGATCCTTTTAAGGTACCCAATAGAAAAAAAAGAAAAGTAATATCTAAATATGAATTTTGTATATCTGATTCAGGCAGTTCACGCTCCGCGTGAGTGGTATTTTGGTAAATGTGGTGCCCAAAAGATCCAAATATGAAGCCTTTTTCCGATATTTACATAATCAATGACGTGTTTGAAAATTGCTAGTCCAACGCGCTACACCCTTCTCGAAAACAAACACAGAAACCCCCAATCTGAGCCGTTCAATGTTTCCACGTCATCGATCCCCGTCTCTCCGAATCCAACGGTGGGTATCGCTACAAGACAAAACGCCCCGAACCACAAAGGCTAAGCCCACCTGAACCCTAGGTCAGACCCAAACCGCGAGCCCGTTTGCCCAGACACAATGAGAAAGAGGTTTATCCCCCCAATTCGCCTCCTCTCTTACCAATGAGAGAGAAATTATAAAACACACCTAGAGAGAGAAACACATACAAACCTAAACTCTCCAAAAACACCAAAACCAAAACCATCACCGGGCTTCAATTTCCCACACTGCACAAACCATCCGGCGCTCTCTGCACTTCAATCCAATTTCATTCATCACCAATCTACGAGACAAACGCGCTTTTGGGGGTTCATAAAAGCACTCCAACTCTCACCCTTTTTCTTTTCTATTCTACCCATGCTTTGCCAAGGTTGTGCCTGAAACGCTTGCGGTGTCGTTTTGTATGAGACATAGGATTTCCTATTTGATGGACGAGATCTGGGAGCGGGCTGTGGAGACCGCCTTAGACGGCGAGAAGGACCATGCGTCCGCCCGGACGCTAACCCTAGACGGCGCCGTTAAGTGCGTGCAGGGACGCTTACCTCCTCCGACCCTACTTGAAAGGTTCCAGAACCTTCAGCACCTTTCCATCGCAAACGTTGGTGTTTCAACGTTGGAGCAGTTTCCGCGGCTCCGGAATCTGCAAAAGCTGAACCTCTCCGACAACCGGATCGCTGGAGGGTTGGAGTTTCTTGTCCAGGCTGGCCTCGATTCGCTGCGTGACCTTGATTTGTCGAACAATCGGATTCAGTACATTGAGGATCTCGCGCCGCTGGCGCAGGTCAAGCTGGTTTCGCTGGATCTGTACGAGTGTCCCGTGACGCGTGTGAAGGATTATCGATCTAGGGTTTTTGGGTTGATTAAGTCGCTCAAGTACTTGGATAAGATGGATGCGGAGGAGAACGAGAGGCCTGAAAGTGATGATGAAGAAGAGGAGGAAGAGGAAGAGGAGGAGGAAGATGACCCTGGGAGTGGCGAGATTGACGGAGAAGAAGATCGACCTCATGGTATTAACAATGGACACAGCGAGGGCGTTGATGGTGTTGTTGATGCTGATGAGGAGGAAGAGAGTGATGCGGATGAAGAGGAGACGGAGACGTCGAGGCGGGTTACCAATGGCGATAATCACCGGGAGAATGGATTCCGTGTTGTGCCTGTAGAAGGGGATGACGTGGAGGAGGACGATGACGAGGATGATTCTGGTGAGGAAATTGATGAGGAGGAGGGCGATGATGATGATGATGTGGTTGAGGTTCATGAGATTGAGGATAGCGACGATGAGGATGGAGTGGAATATGATGAGGACGATGACGATGATGACGACGATGAGGAGGAGGTGGATAATGATGAGGGTGATTTTGCGGAGCCGGAGAGTACTGGGAGGTTAACGAGTACCGAGGGCGAGATTGATGGACATGAACAGGGGGAGGAGGATGGAGATGAGGATGATAATGGGGAGACTGGGGAAGATGAGATGGGGGTTGAAGACGATGGCGATTTTGAAGATGACGATGAAGTGAGATATCCCTTCTGATTTACTTTGATTTTGTTTAGTGCATGCTATAATTTGGTTTTAAACTTTTATTTGTTTCATTGTTTGGAATTTTTCTGCGTTTTTTTATATTTTGCTGTTTATTTCTGCTTCTTTTGATGTGGTCAGATTACCAAGTTGGGGGTGGTCTCTATTTGCTGATGCTTGCTAACTGGATTCATTGTTGTCTGTTTGGTTTAATTTATTTACACTGTGATGTATATTTCCGTGCGTGGAATTTGGGTTGATGTTTGTCTTGCATGTTTTGTACTTTAAAAATTAGATATTTTTTTATATTATCCTTTATAATTCGATGATCTTGGATATTTGTTTTTTTACATTTATTGCTTATTTACATATGTGCTATGTTCAAGCATTTTGTCATTGCTGTATCTATTTTACAAAATGCATGTTACTGTTGCTTTGCTACAAACTTTATTGTTGATATTTGTCTGATTCCCACTGCCTTTTCCATGTTTATAGTTCACATCAAATGCAGGAATTGGAATGGAGTGGACTCTTGCAGATAAGGGAAACAGTGTAGTAGTATTAGTTGCAATTGAACTTTTGATTATTAATGACATTATTTTGATATTTTTAGATCTCTTGAAAGCTTCATAATTATTTATATATTTAAAATAACTTTCTGATATCTTAATACTTGAAATTCCTCTAAGTTATAGGTATATCTTTCTTATGTTTTAATTGATGTCATTGTCATAATAAAAAGCACGTATTTTACCGTCATTTTTAAGAATTTTTACCATTTTTATGTCTTTTTTTTTCCTCTAAAACATGAAAAGTGTGCTAATGCATCACTATAGGGTTTGACACCACTAGTCATACCAATCATTTACCACACCGGTGAATATTTTAAGCTTTTTTTTTTATTTGGGTTCTTTGCTCTTTTTCTTTTCATAAAATGCAACACTGGGTACGTGTTTTCCGTAAAGTAGTTTTTTTGCTGCCCATATAATTTTTTTGTGTGTTTAGGATTAGGATGTTCTATTGTTGGCACATGCTCAGCCTTTCCCAAGTCTGTGCTATGTCATACTGCTTCTGATCTGTTACTTGGTTTCTTTGGAAATTAAGATATTTAGATAATTTGGTTTGGGTGCATATTAGTATTACTCTGGATGGAAGTCTAGAGTTTTCATCTTTTTAGTTTTCTGATTTTACCATGTTTCATTTCTTCTTGTCTAACCCGCGTGATAATTCATGAATTTTATAAATAATGTTTGAATGGCGAGCTTGTAATGTAGTTATAAAACGTTCATTAAACATTGTAGTTATTTTGTTTGGCGGTGTTAATGTAAAATTTATGGACGTATGGGTAAGGGTGGTGAAAAATATTATTTGTTTTATTTACTGTATATTCCTGATTATTGATGGAAGTATCTCAGTTTTTTAACCAGACTTTTAATGTTGTTGGAATCACAGGAAGAAGACTATGGTGGTGGGTACCTTGTTCAGCCAGTTGGACAGTCTGATGCTCTGAATTCTGGAGTTGTTGCTGATGTGGATGGTGGAAATGATGAGGGTGAAGAGGAGGATGAAGTTGATGATGACGATGAAGATGTTCAGGTGTTACCTCCTGACTCATCACACCTGAAGAGGAAGAGGAATGATGAAGAGGAGGATGATGAGGAGAGTGACGATGAAGATGTGGTAGCATTCACTAAGTCATCGAAGAAACATCATTGAGCAACATCATTCTTAATATATAAAATGTTCTTGTTCTGTTGATGGCTTCCATGTGTGGGAAGCAGAGAAACCTCAGTTTTAGATAGAACAATGATTAGCTTTTAGGAGTTTAGCTGTGATGGACAGAGGACACATTAGGGAAAAGAATTGTATGATGGGTGGAAATATGTTTAGTTCAAAA
Organism: Vigna angularis; assembly: GCF_016808095.1. NCBI lineage: Eukaryota > Viridiplantae > Streptophyta > Magnoliopsida > Fabales > Fabaceae > Vigna > Vigna angularis. Next base: position 20,606,132 of record NC_068970.1, read on the forward strand.
AGTCGTTAGTGTTTTTTCCCTCTTGCCTTTCACATATAGCCGTTACTTTATTAAATATTCAAATGGCAGTTATAAGAGGTTTACCGCTCATGTGCTCGATGCTGGTATTGGCTTGTAAAGGAACTGGCTGGTGCCTGGGGGAAAGGGTGGGAACTTTTTAAAATTTTTTCAAATCTCTAGTTTATTGGAGTACTTTTTTGGTGAGAGAAAAGGGGAAAACTTGTAAAAACCTGTAGATAGTTCTTATGAAAATGATTCTTATCTATCAAATTTGGTGACTTACTATTGTGTAATGACGTGTCTTCTTCACAAATTATTGCTGTTACGTGGATTTATTCTAGTTTCTGTTTGCATTTATTTGGATTGCAATCACCAAATTTTGGTCCAGTTGGAGTAGTCAACTACCAGGTAATGGGTCCCTACTATTGGGTTTTTATCTAATTTGCCAATTTCATGTTTTTATCCATTCCTTCTATTGAAAATTACATCTTGCCACGTGTTCATAATCTTCATTTGGACGGTGAGATCAGTAGTGTTTATGCTATTGGATTTATTTTTCCCAATGGAACCCATCCAATAAGAATCTATTAACTTGTCGTTCATACCACTCCTCAACACGGCGTTTCCTAAGTTTTTATATTTTGGCGTTTTTATATTTTGGCATCGGACCATCTTGTATTATAAATAATGTGATTAATAAATATGATTCAAAATTATTTTAACTCACTCTTGTCAACTTGGAAATCATTAGTTAAATCATATTAACTAAAATAAAATATAAATATCTTAAATAAATAGATTGATATAGAAGTGGGTGACATGTTCTTAGCTTACATCTAATCAAAATGGTAATTGTTCAACTTTTTAAGCTGAATTTGTTATATGTGAGAAAAAAGCTTCACTTTGTTACTTGGTCAAAGATAGTAGGTTAATTGATTAAGTGAAAGATGAGATATTGGCTCAAAGAACAGTCTATTGGATAATCTTCTTATGCTGTCAAATATATCTTACAAAATCTTTCACAAACAATTCAAGTCTTTAAAGTATTTGATATTTTCAAAAGTACTTATTCTCTATCAGTGGGATAAAATAATTGTATATTTACAGAAGACAAAGTTAATTAATATTATAATAATAAACGTTATAAATATATCTGGTAAAATATATTATTATTCTTGAGTTTTTACTTGAAGAAATTTGGATCATATATCTAATTATATGCTAATTTTAAATTAATTTTGTCAGCTTAATTGTAACAGTTTGGTTGACATAATTTCATACTAATTTAATAAGTATAGACCAGATATATGTAGAGTTAATAAGTTGTATTCGGTCAGAAACAATAAGTCATATATTAAAGAAATACTTGGACATATCAAATACGGATAATAACATTTGTCACAAAGGCACTTTTGCAGCACTTCACACCTGATGATTCCATTTCTTTCTTTCTTACTCTCTGCCTCTTTTCTTTTTTAAGTATTGTCTTTATTTTATTTTTCCTCTCTTATTGTACTATGACCATAAGTAGAAACAAGTCTCACTATCTTGACCTATTTAGAATCTGGTCAATTTTATAGTTTTAAATAAATAGACCATGTTACATACTTTTAACAAAATCTACAAAGTTTGATGTTCAGTCCTCAATAGAAAATATTGTTTATAATTAAAATGAAAGAATTTAATATCTAATATTATATTACTAGTTTAACGACTAAAATACCATGTATCTAACTTGTGCCAAATTGATACAAAATGCAATGTTTTGATTGTTTTTAATGTACTATCTTAGTTATTCTTTAGTAAGTAGTTTCAAAATTAATCTGATAATTGAATAATTTAAAACATTGGTTATTTCAAATGGAATATTAATAATTTATAATTAAAAATGTACAAAATAATAGTGAAGATGCAGTGTCATAATTTTATGATTTTCAAAACTAAAATAAAACATAACTTTTTAAAGTTTAAAAATGCACAAAGGTGTAACGTAGTATCGTCTACTATTCCTCTTACATGTCTCCTTCTCTTCATATCCTACATTATCATATGTTCTCAAAAGTTCATGATCATAACAATATAAAAAAAAATACATAAAGTAAGCTAAAGACAATTTAAAATTTATAAGTTTTAAATAAAACAAAATTATATATCTACATATAATATATACGAAATAAAATCTATAGATAAAACAATTTTTATATATATGAATTTCACTTGAGGTCTTTGGCATTCAATTTGATGCATTGTCCGGTGTGGTTTATTATGCTTAATAATTGTTTAAGACATCATTAATTTTCGATTTAGTTTTGGTGTTGACATGGTTTTATTGTGGCTATGTTATTTGAAGGGAAGAGAGGCACATTCTGAGAAATTTTATTCTGCTTATTCTTTTGTTGGAATTCATTGTCTCTTTGACAAGTGCAAAACATATGGTAAGTCCAACCTAAATTTGTTGTTTGTTACCCTAGTACCAGTCTCTGTTTTACTTGGTTTTTATGGTGGAATAATTCTGAAAATCTGTCTAGTTTCGGTGTTGAAGTTTGGGCACATGAGTTTTGATTTACTTGCTTATGAGGTAGCTGATGGAACTTTGACTATCTGCAATGTTCCAGAGAATCTTTCTACTAATGAGATATAATGTAGAAAAGAACATAACTTAAATTTATTGTATTGCTGTCTAATTCAATTACTTATATTTTCTATTGTAGCCACATATGTTCGGAGTAGCATGCCTTGTCCAAATGATGTAATCGAATCAAGTGGTCGAATCAAAACATTTTAGAAGATAAAAGCTTTAGTTGTAGAATTGCAATGAACTAAGGTTAATTTTTTTAATACTCAAACATGGTATTTTGATGTAATTATTTTATCATGTTTAATGAGAGATACTGTTTGCTAATTTATTTTGTAGTATCATTACATTTTTTATATATTTTAAATTTTTATTATTATTTTTTTTGTATTATAAAAATATGTGGATAATAATAATAATAAAATATTTAAATTATGACTTTTGATAATAGTAAGGTATATTATTACATACAGATTTGGAAATAAAAATATATAGTTTTTGATTTGAAAAAGTATATTATCAGCTACAGATTTATATACAAAATAATTTGGATGAAATTAACTCAGCATTAGCTATGAAAATTTTGTATGTAACACATCTAACATTATTTATGTAATTTATATACTAATTATTCTATATGTAATATACTCAAATAATTTAGGTGAATAATGAAGTATTACAATGGATAAATATTTTAAAATAATGAGATCGAATATATTAAATGATTAAAATAATTTAATAATATAAATAAAATTCGTTAAACACGTCTTATTATCTAAAATATTCACCATCTCTCTAAAACTTATTTTCTGAGTTCTCTCTTCTCTCTAAGATTCTTAGCTCCTAAGACATCTGTTTAGGAGGTGCTTAAGAGATCACGATAGTAAGTTCTTCACTTTTAATCGACCAATCTTTCATATAAAGTAAGTCAATTTCTGCTCATTTTCTTTGGTTTTTAGTTTAATATACATGTATAGAGGATTACTTGCACATGTCATTTGATATCTGTATCTAGTTCCTTGTCAACTAGTGGTCATAATGACATACTTTGATCATAATTTCGTTGTTTGTAGGCATAATTAGTGTCCTTGGATTTGTTGAAGCTGTTTGAGGGTTCTATAGAGTTGTGTGTCTTCAAACAGATAAGGGAAGCTAATATTGTCCTTAATTTCGTGTTATGATGCATGAGTTTATGTTTGCTATGTTGTGAGGATGTATGCTGGTTGAATATGTTATGATTGAGATGATTCTTGTGTAATTTTTATATGCTGATGAATAATGTTGGTCATGTTTGAGAATTGGTATTGGTTTGAATGTTTCATGCTTTTGTTTTAGAGTGTAAATGGTATGGATTGATGTAGTATTGGGAAATAGAGCGTTGGCTGAGTTATAGGTTGGTTTTTGGTTTTAAAAAGAGGTTTTGATAGGTGAAAAGTTCAGATAATAGTCAAATGGGAAGACTGTGTTTTTGGGTCTCTTTTATAGTCATTTGAAACTTGTTTAAGCTTTGAGTTAAGTGAAATCTGATGTAGAACTAGTATGTAGTTGATAGGCTGAGTTTGTATGGTTTTTGTTTCATTTTTAGGGGTTTTGACTAGTGAAATTCTAAAATAGAGGGTTTGTGTTAAAGAAGAGGGTTTGAGGTATGTTGTTAGATCAATCTTGACTTGTTTAGACCCCTAGGTTTCCAAGTTTTGTGTTAGAAAGTATGGAATTAAGTTTAGGCACTTTTGAGTGTTTGAATTGGTTTAGTTCACCTAGTTTATGTTCTAATGAGCAAAGTGATATTTCATTTTAACCATAAAAATGTTTTAACATCAATTCTAGTGTTTACGGAACCTATTTGATATGTTGGATGAGTCACAGGTGCAACCAAACCAGAAAAATAATGTTAAATGTCAAAACTAACAGGGATAGTCGATTATCTTACTTAATCGATTATTTCAATCAAAATGTCATCTTTTCTTCAAAACTCTCTAAAATAATCGATTATCACACATGATAATCCATTATTTCATTTAGAAGGTCTCTTTTGCATGATTTTTCTTTGGAATAATCAAGTATCAAATGTGATAATCGATTATCTTTAAAAAAGAACTTAAAAATTTAAATTTGTTGGGCATTTTGTTTCTAAGTTCTTATATGTTTCCTTTGCTTTAGAATCCTTATTTGGGTGAATTAGTTTATAAATTTGTTATAGTTAATTGATTTGAATAAATGAATATTTATGGTTTATGAACATTTTATGTATATGTTTATGATTGATGAATATGATATATGATATATGACGATGATGATTGTACATGGTAAATGGACGTATTTCCACGACTCTCATGGAGAGATTCCATGGTGGTGTCCTGTAATGTATGTATTATTGTTGGAGTTCAGTCTTGAGAGTTATCCTGACATTCTAATGATCATTTATTCTCAAGTAGTGAGGGATGTCATGTAGTGAGAATAAAAGGAGGTCTTAGTCTGGGTGTCGGTACCATTGGCAAAGGACGATTTAACGGACTAATCTTATGTGGTAGCTTTGGGAGGGGGGGGGGGGGGGGGGGGGGGGGGACATTTGTTCCACCACCACAAGTGTACAACTCGTCATAGTTCGACAATAATGCATGTATCCAGATTTTAAGTCTAGATGTATTACCTATTTAGGTGTTGGGTTTAGTTTGAACTAAAAATATAATGTTACTTTGTGAATGTTGTGTTAGCATTTTAATATTACCTTACCCTTTTATCTTTGTCTGTTTGTTTTCTCTTTTTCAATGATTACTTTAAATGGTGTGAGCTTGGAGAGAAGTCCTTCCAATTGATTCAACTAGGACTGCGGGTAAAACAATGACATAGTTAGGTTTTAGTTATTTAAATGTAAGTCTTTAACTTTAGAAATAAAAAGGTTTCTAGTTAGTTATATACCACTTATTTTAATAATTTTATATTAGTAAAATAAGATATTACATATTGTTTTGGAGGTATTTTTTTACGAATTTTATTATTTGTGAAAAATTTTGTATGTAATATTATTTACAGAATTTTTTTTTATGTAAGTTTAATTATGCCTGATTTAGTTTTTCCATATATAATCCGTAGATAATATATAATTACTTATAGATTTTATACTTACATCTAGATTTTGTTTCCGAAAAAAATCAATTTCTTTTGTAGTGTTAAATCCAGTTATAAAAACAAACAAAACTTTAAAGCAATTCTTCAACTATCAAGAACAATAAGAGATAGCTGCAGAATTTAAAAGCAATTAAAAAAACCACAAATTGGACAAGAAACATAAACGGTAATGCAGAAAGATAAAAGAAACAAGAATTAAAGGCAAACACAAATTAAATGGCAGTATTTAAAGACAAGAGAAATTAAAGACTATTAATTGGAAAAGAAATTTAAAAAAGAAAGTGCATTCTGTATTGAATTTGAATTTTACATAAAATTGGAATGTATACAAGTTTTATTGAACCTCATCTTTTTGATCTTCAACCTTAATTAGTTTAACATTTTCGTAACATACTTTACAAATGAAGAATAAAATGGAGAGAAATTGAAGTTAGTCAATTATAAAGCAGTTGAAATTGTTATAACCTTAATTCTGAAGCATGTTTAACACAAAATGATAGAAATAACAAAGATATACTTCCATAAATGTATGTTTAAGACTCGCACAGAGAAGGAAACCTATGCAATATATTGATGTGCATCATCATTTATGGTATCTAACATTCAATATACTAATGTATAGGAGTGTTTTTTTCTCTCTCTCTTTATTTAGCCACTCATATATTTTGTAAATTTAATAATTAACGTTGGCACTTACGTGTATAACAGGTAAAACTGTTTTCCATGAGTATTTTTGAAGCCATATAAGTTACAAGATATGCAAAAGAAGCAGAGAAGAAAAATATAATGAAAAAGTTTATTTGGAATTGAAAATTTGGGGGATGGGAGGTTGAGAAATCTATTTGTGGTTAAAATTTGTAAGGTAAGATGGATGATAGAAGGAAATGATGGGTGTCGATGATAAAATAAAGACCAGTCAGAAAATGGTAAATCTATAAATGACATGAACTAAATAAGAGGTGCTAAGGGCCCTCCTTTGTAGGGAAGGAATTGTGATTGATTCCTTTTGTATTACCATGCAATAGTTTCTTCCATTTCGTTCTTTCGATAATCCTTCCAGGTATTACCATTTCTCTTCCCAAACCATTTTCTCATTTCTTTCTTTTAATACTCTTTTCTTGTTCACAGGGCTCAAGCTTCGTGAAAAAAAGGAGGGGAAATCCTGGTGTTCCGGCATTTCGTGGTTTTCAACGTATAAACCATTTCGCCGGAACCCAAGGAATAATGTCTTCCCCTAATAAGAAATCTGAACCCCATAACAACACACCCGATGACGCCACCCCCGACGACTCCACCCCCGACAACTCCACTCCCGATGACTCCACACCGGACAATGCCACGCCCGACAATGCCACGCCCGATAAATCAAATGGGTCACATAAAGGTTCCTCATCGTCCTCCACTCATTCACCACCGACCAAAGAGGCACATAAATCGCTGTCGCATGAAAAGCTGACAGAGTCAAAGAACGAGGATGGCACCAATAAAGCAGCATTGGGAGCGGGGATCGGAGTTGGGTTTGTCATTCTGGTGTTGCTCGTTGTGTGTTTGGTTTGGTGTTGCAGGAGGAAGAAGCGAAAGCAGAATAAAAACTACTATTACGCATCTCCTTCTAAAGGAAAAGCAGGTAATATTTGAATTTAGATGTTGTATTCACATTCTCACTGATTATTACATTGTCTGAAATAACATTGGGTTTAAGTTAGTGATTGATGAGTAATAAGGTATAAAATGATTTGTGCAGCTAACAATTACTACAACACTGGACAACAATCTCTTCCTCATTGGCAACCAGGAGCTGGTCCTCATATGGGGGAGCATGTTGTGAGGGTTCAACAACAGCAACAACAACAACAGGGGATGGGGATGGGGATGCAGATGGGAATGGGAATGGGAATGGGTCCTCCTAGTGGTGGCTGGGGAACATCACATCCTCAAATGAGCAGTGGTGATATGAGCTCTAATTATTCAGCGGGTATGGGTTCCTCATCGCCAGGCCTTCCTCTCACGCTCAAGAGTGGTACCTTCACTTATGAGGAGCTAGCAGCTGCCACCAAAGGTTTTGCCAATGACCAGATTATTGGACAAGGTGGCTTTGGTTATGTCCATAAGGGAGTTTTGCCTAATGGAAAGGAAGTGGCTGTTAAGAGTCTAAAAGCAGGTAGTGGACAAGGAGAACGCGAGTTCCAAGCTGAGATTGAAATCATCAGTCGAGTTCATCATCGTCATCTTGTGTCACTTGTTGGATATTGCATTTGTGGAGGCCAAAGAATGCTGGTCTATGAATTTGTTCCCAACTCAACTTTGGAACATCACCTTCATGGTATCAACATAATTTATTGTTTTAACTCTTGTACTGAAAACACTTCTTGTTATGATTATTTATGATGAATAATAACAGAGCTTATGATTTGATGGCCACAGGTAAAGGTATGCCTACCATGGATTGGCCTACTAGAATGCGAATTGCGATTGGATCTGCCAAAGGGCTTGCCTACCTTCACGAAGATTGTAAGCATTACATTTCAATTTCTTCTGCTTATCATATTTTTTGTTTTGCTTCATTGTCTTTCTCATATTTGCAACATTTATAAATGAACTCAGGTAGCCCTCGAATTATCCATCGCGACATTAAAGCTTCTAATGTCCTTCTTGATCTAAGCTTTGAAGCCAAGGTTGAACAACATACATTTACTATTTTTTAACTACTTTAGTCGTATATATCGCACATATTATACAAGTAAGTTTACACTCCAATGTGCATCTTGGTCAGGTGTCTGATTTTGGACTTGCAAAGTTGACCTCTGATACTAATACACATGTCTCAACTCGTGTCATGGGAACATTCGGGTAATTCTCCCTTCGCGCTCTAATATTTGTCGAACCATAAAGCAAGTAGAAAAGAAGAATATTAATACTTTTTCTTATATAAATACAAAGTGCTTTTCTATAAATAGACATAATTTGTCAAAGCAGCCCTTAAAAGTGATAACGTCATTAAATATTTGTACAATGTCTGACCGAATACACGATATATCGTGTGTGGTTATCCTTAACACTCAATAACTTCATTAACTAGTGTCTTTGAACATTATACACTTACAAGCTTTTGCATAAGATAATTTGCATGAACACTGTTGTTTAAATAACTACAGATGTTGTTGATTTCACAATGTCAAATCATTCAGCATGCAGAACATATAGAAAAGAAAATAAATTCTTTTCCAATGCATGGTCTGTAAAAAAAACAAGTGGCATAAAATCATATTCATTAATTAGTCCAACTGAATAGTTTAATTTTGTATATTAAAATAGGTACTTGGCACCAGAATACGCATCAAGTGGAAAATTGACAGAGAAGTCTGATGTTTTCTCATTTGGGGTCATGCTTTTGGAACTCATAACAGGGAAACGACCTGTAGATCCAACAAATGCCATGGAAGACAGTTTAGTGGATTGGGTTAGTACTATATATTACATTTCTATCTACAATAGTTTGAACTATAAATATATACATTTCTATCCTTTTATCATTTGGAAGAGATTTCAAATATACAGTCCATTAATCTCCCAAAAGTATAAAAGTATATACATGATGGTTCTTTTTAAAAAGGTTTATTAAGAGAAGATTAATATATATCACATAAGTTTTTAATATAAAATTGATATATTAGATTTATGAGTTTTTTTTCTTTTACAGTATTTAATTTTGTTATTTTTATCTATTGTATGATTTAGATTCACATTTAAATATTTCCAAGTTCGTCCATATTGTCCTGCAACTTTTTTTTTTTTCAATCCAAATGTGAATAAAAAACTATATGTACCGAGCAGGCTCGACCACTCCTGAATAAAGGATTGGAGGATGGCAACTTTGGAATGTTGGTGGATCCATTTTTGGAAGGTAACTACAATGCCCAGGAAATGACAAGAATGGCAGCTTGTGCAGCTGCAAGCATTCGTCATTCTGCTAAGAAGCGTTCAAAAATGAGCCAGGTATATATATACACCTAGATCTGTTGATTATTGTTTTATACCATTGTAATTACCAAGTATATATTGTCCTCATGGATAGTACCAGAACAAGAATATGTATTAATTTAACGTATGTATGACTTAACTATGGGCAGATTGTGAGAGCACTGGAAGGAGATGTCTCATTGGAAGACTTAAAAGATGGAATGAAACTTACAACAGGGAATGGGAATAGTGGTGCCTACCCTTCTTCGTCTGGAAGCTCAGAATATGATACCATGCAATACAATGCTGATATGGCAAAGTTCAGACAGGCAATAATGTCGAGCCAAGAATTTAATGACAGTGGTGAGCTTTCCAGTAAGGAGATCGGTTATCATTAGAAACCTAAACCTAAGTTTGGAATGCTGAATCAAATGAACCAATTCTCAGCTAAATTTGGGTCACCCTTCGCTTACTTAACGTTTTGCTAATCTCAAGTCACAATACCAAAAAAAGTTCTCAACCATATAGGAAAGTAAAAAATACATCAACAATTTTATCACTGGGGATGTTATTTTTTTTTTATCTATTTCGTTGGTGTATATGTGAAGTGAGATCTCATACTATATAGGAAATGGGGGAATGAATGATTTGGTTTTGTGGCCCTATTAGTATGTTTGAGATGCACGTTACAACGCGCTATTATAATGTAACATTCTTTTAATTGTTGATTTATCTTCTGATTTGGCATTATGTTCAATTTTTTAGAGATTGGTAAAAGTGTAAAGTCCATTTAGGTATAACTAGCAAGATTTGTCTAACCCACGTTATTGTTGGTGGTTATACATGTAATTAATTGGTGCTTTAAAAATGATAAGAGTTAGTCTATAATACTTATTATGTTATTCATAATTTTCTGTTGCAGCTACAAATTTTGTTACTTACGAAATCAACTGTTACACTTTAGGATATATAAAATAAATCATGTTTATTTCAAACTTTTTTTAAGAAAAAAATAGTTTATTTTTCAACCTATTTTAAGATCCGATTTACTTTGATTTAAACTATTCAGGCTCATACAGTCAAAATCTACAATTATAGTAAATATTATAAACGCACTTTCAAACTATAATTAAATGTGCAAGTAATTAGTTGATAATTACATAATAGATATATAATTACATAAAGAGAAACAAATGCAATAAAAATTCATATGTTTGGTCGTTTTTCCATTATATGATATTTTTATACATATACATAAGGGCTACAAATCCTAATGTGAAACACAAATATTGTATACTGTACTTTAAGAGTTGCTCTGAAAAAGTGAAAGTTTTATATCTGAAAGAAACAAGCATAACATAAAAGAAGAAAAGAAAATCTTACTGTAAACTATACATAAGTCTAAAACGTATCTTGTCAAACTATCATGTGGAAAAAGACATTTATTATTGCAGAAGACCTTTCATCTCTACAATGGAATATCCCGAAGCTCCATTCACCACTTTGTTTATGTCTGGCAAGAGGTAAAAAAATCTTCAATTTGAGATTGAATCAAATAATCTAATTACATCTATTCGGTACGCTAATTAAAAGAAAAATGTTAACACACCCAAATCTAGAAATGTTGAGAACTTTTAAGAAGTATCAAAATCAAGCAAAGTAAGAATAAAAATATACATTAAGAAACAAAATTTCACAAAATATTGTTCTTATTATCATTTACCAAATCATTCTATAAATATAAATAAGTGTCTCAAATCTCCTCATACATAAGCACAATTAACTTCCCTCCTTCATAAACTTCCCCAAAAATTCTTATTTTTCTTCTATAAATATATTTACAGCATATATCAATTTTTATAAAAAAAAATTACATTAATAATAAAAATGAATTATCACATTTTTATATTAATTATTATTATTTTTAATCTAATAGTTTATGAGTTTATATACACCACTAAAATTGTTATTAATAAATCGAATTATGAAATTAAACTTAATATAAATTTATATTCGCATACAGTTTAATTACTAATATTAATGATTAATATCAATAAAATATAAGTATGATTTTAGTCAATAATAATTTTCAATTCAATTCACTGTATATAAAATCAGAGGAAGCAAAACGATCAAATAATTGGCGAATTAACGAATTGAAAATACCCAGATTTTGCCTTATAGTTCCTCGGAGTGGGGACTCATACTGTATATAATAATTGCAAAAGAAAGTTCCTTAGGAGCTTGACTATGGTTATTTCATCTTGCAACTTGTTTTCAGGATTTATGGAAAGAGAAAGCAATGTTATTTGTTTTCTCCTTCTGTTGTTGCTTTGCTATGTAAGTCAATAAACGATAAACGAAAACTGAGAGAAAATGAAATTACCATGAAGCTTCATAATTTTCCGGTGTTTATCTGTTGGGTTTGAGAGCTACGTTGCTTTAATGAAGCTTCCTATATTGTGATTTTGATTATCTCGTGATTATATTCCAATGTCTATTTCGTCACATTCACTTTTCTTCAATTTGCTTCAGATGAAAAGAAAATGTTGGACCAAAACGGAGCAGCCATAGCCGCTGCACTGTGTATCACCATCTTTGCTTTATTCTTTGACCAGATAAGATTCATGTTAAATCCAAACTAACACGAATTGACTATTTCTTTGTCTTCAAACTTTTTACGTCCAACGGTATTTATATGCATTCAACCTATAAAAATTCATTTCCGTAGGTAATAATGTGTCAGCCATCAACTAGATTAAAATAGTTATGATAAAAAATTAATAAATTGTTACGTGCAATAATTTTTAATTCAATAATAATGTTTATATCACAGAAAAGGTCGAAAAAAGGAAAGTGTGTGAAAGGCAAAATGTTACTAGTGGCTTTCATAAGACATGGGTGCATACAAAGTAGTACTGTGAAGAGAATCTTTTAGAATTGATGCCATTACAGAACAGAGGAAGGAGCTAGGCAAGGATAAATAGTGACATTGAGTTGGCCTAAAAGAGGGAGAGAGAACGATGCTATTCATCAATGTACTCCTTAGTCCTTAGCTTTCGTAGTTTCCTCCATCAACCATACTTGTAGAACCTCCATAAAAAAATAACCACAGAAAAAAGAAAAACACGTTGAGAGAGAGAGAGAGAGAGAGAAGTGTAGCATTGGTCTTTCTACATACCCATCTACCATGGCCATTGAAATGAAAAAGAAGACTTCAAGAGCAGCAGCAACCGCAATATGGCTGGTGTCGTGGAGCATTATCATGGCCTACAATGTGAGTTATGCAGAAAGAGTTTTGAAAAACCAAACCCACCAGAGTTTTTCTGCAAAACAAAGACATGGAGCTTTGAATAGTATAATTGATTTCTTTTGGAACGATGGAGGAGATTCTTCCAATGACCGTGTTTGGCCTGTGAGTTTATCAAACACATTTTCACACATTATGGAGTATGTTTGTAGTTACTTATTCCTTTGATGTTGGTCTGAATGCAGGAGATGAAGTTTGGTTGGAGAATATTGGTAGGGTCAATCGTTGGATTCTTTGGAGCTGCGTTGGGAAGCGTAGGAGGGGTTGGAGGTGGAGGAATTTTCATCCCAATGCTCACTTTGATCATTGGTTTTGACGCTAAGTCTTCCACTGCCATTTCTAAGTGTTAGTATATTGCTCTATTCTTTTTAGTTTTCCACAAGTAAAACACGGCCACGCTTGAAGGGGTCTTAAACATCCTCTTATTGATCTACAAAACTTAATATACGTTGGCTCCAAACTCAATTTGGAGACTAACTTCATGTGTGTGTGTGTGTATATTGTTTGGGTGTTTAACTGTTATTATTTGGCAATTGCAGGTATGATTATGGGAGCAGCGGTATCAACTGTATATTATAACCTGAGGTTTAGACACCCAACACTAGATTTGCCAGTTATAGATTATGATCTGGCTTTGCTATTCCAGCCTATGCTAATGCTAGGAATAAGCATTGGTGTTGCATTTAATGTCATGTTTGCTGATTGGATGGTGACGGTTTTGCTTATCATCTTATTTATTGGTAACATTTACTTGCCATAACCTTTTAAACTATTAAATTGTCCTGGAGCAGTCTCAAAAATCTGTGTGGGTGCGTTCTTTCTTCTGAAACTGCTACGCTGTGTCTGTGTTTTTATTTGGATTCCTTCATTTAAGATCCTATTTTCATGGATCTTAAAAAATGTTAATCTATCTTTTGTAGCCAACATGTTACTAGTTTTTTAAGATTATTAACTAGCTTATGGTACATAGTACACATGACATGATTTACTTACTGTTCTATTCTGAATATCTTACAATAATTTGTCTGATTTCTAATGAAACTAATCGGTTGTAGCTACCTCCACAAAAGCTTTGTTCAAAGGCATAGATACATGGAAAAAGGAAACAACTATGAAAAAGGTAAACTTGCCTATGCACTGTAAAGCTTCTGAAGCACTGTTGTTTTTAACTTGATATCAAGATGATTACGCTACCGAAATTTCAGGAGGCAGCTAAGATGTTGGAATCAGATTCTTTTCCTGGTTGTAAGTCCCTGCAAACCTTCTTAGAAAATAGAGAGAAAATCTCAGCAACTACCTAAAAGATTACTGCAAAATCTGAACTACAAGAAGCAAAAAAAGAAAAGAAAAGCACAATGCTGAAAAAATACAGAGAAAATAAGATTTATCAGATAAGAATGTATGAACATATTAATTTCTCCTACTAGGGTCTATTTTAGGCATTAAATCAGGGTTTCAAATTTGTAATAGGGGAGAAATTTGGCTTCTTTTCTTTTTGGTTTTACTTGCAGGATTTAAATGGATAGAGAATACATATTTCACAGAGCAGGGACTCCCAAATTTTTTCACTATTTTGCCATCACATGTAGAACTTGATTTGAGTTTCTTCACAACAAGTTTTTGTGATTCGTACAACTCAAGGAAATATAAGGAAAATGATTCTGTACAACTTCATTTCGGAGAACAAGTGACTGAAAACTCTTGACAAATTGATGTTCATTACACACAAGGATTATGAAACCTATTTAGTTCATAATTATCATTTGAAAAATCTAGTGAAAAATCTGTCTAATATATCATTGAAACATTATTGCCCCTACCCTTAATGCAGATGATTCTGAAGAAGACTATAAGCCACTACCAGCTGGTTTGACTGATCCACGAGATGAGAAGGTGATTCCAACGGCCATCCAAGGCATTCCTCACAGGAACCTTATTGAAGTTTTATTTAGCCTTATAAGTTGCATTAAATTCTGGTGTGCAGGTCCCTTTACTAAAGAACATCTACTGGAAAGAATTATTAGTCCTTGTCTACGTTTGGGTGGCTTTTCTCATCGTTCAGATCATTAAGGTAGTTAAGTTTTTACATTTTGTTGGCTTTTCTAATTCAGTAACTGGCATGCACTTCTGGGTTTTGAAGCAAGACCAAGAGAAAGGAGTTTCTCCTTGACGATTTGATGCAAAAATGAGCCCCTTAAGCTTGATTCAGTTCCTAGAAACTTTTTGAAAATAAAGTTACACCCATACTTCAACTAAAGTCTTTTAGCTTAGTGATAGGAAACTAGATCCAGCAATTAACGCTATATGTATATTGAATATGCACCTCTTTGTTTCAATGCAGACATACAGCAAAACTTGCTCCACACTGTACTGGATTCTTAATTTACTACAGGTAAACATTCTACTTTGATAAATATTCCAGCAATTAACTGTATCTGTGTACATGAGAATCTGAATGAAGATATATATATGAAGTTATCTCTTAGCTTTTTTAGCAACCAATTATGAAATATAGTATGCAAAGGCTGATTTATAAAAATTGAATTATAGAATTTCTCCATATGGTCTGAATGAACTTTGGGTTGCCTATTTGTCACTTAAAGGTGCCTATTGCAGTCTCTGTTACGCTTTATGAAGCCATATGCTTGTGCAATGGAAGTAGAGTGATTGCATCAAAGGAAAAGGAAATAACAGATTGGAAGAAGCTTCACAAGATCTGCCTTTACTGTTCCTGTGGTATAATAGCTGGTATAGTTAGTGGACTGCTTGGTCTTGGTGGTGGCTTCATTTTGGGGCCACTCTTTCTGGAGTTGGGAATTCCTCCTCAGGTACACCTTTTACTACTCTTGAGATTTTCCACAACAATCACACATGCTTTCATAATTTCTCCTCTTTTGCAGGTTGCCAGTGCTACATCAACTTTTGCTATGGTTTTCTCTTCCTCCATGTCAGTCGTACAATACTATCTTCTAGAACGCTTCCCAGTTCCCTATGGTAAGAACCAAAAAACTATAACTAAATAAAACCATTCCTGAATGGTCAATGTGTAGCAGATTTCATGAAAGATACTAATGCCTTTCTTCTTATGGGATGACGCAGCTTCTTACTTTATTTTGATTGCAACCATAGCTGCGTTAACTGGGCAGCATGTGGTGAGAAAGATAATAGCTATCTTGGGACGAGCATCCATCATCATCTTTGTTCTAGCTTTCACCATTTTTTTGAGTGCAATAAGTTTAGGTACTTTCCATGATTTTCATTGCAAGTTTTGGCCTTCTATTCCGTTAATTTTTTCCTTTCCCTGATTAGTTTATCATTCAAACACACTTATTTTCTCTTTTTGGGTATCTCAGGTGGAGTGGGAATTGGGAACATGGTTGAGAAGATGGAAAATAACGAGCATATGGGATTTAGAAATATCTGCCATCAATCTTAGCTGTGTTTTGCTTCTATAGATCACTGATGTGGCCACCTTTTTATGCCTATCAGAGGAACACACTTCCTCCTAAATTTTTTTATTAGTAGTTCAAATTTAATGAAAGTCAATATGGATTTTATTCTTGAATTTATCTGTTTTTTTTTCAGTTTTAATAAGTTTTAACGAAAAATGTATTAGAAGAAAGTGTGTAGCTCTGTTGTCTCTTTCCATTCCAGTAAATAAATTATTTTCCCTCAAAGTTGTATTCAATCTGAAGGTATTAATACTTCTCATATTAGATGCACTAAATATTTTATCATTTTTTACCAAACTTTTTTAAACATTGGGGGTAGTGAGAATACACAAAAGATTAATCATTAGCTCAAATAATTATTTATCATTATCCTTAGTGACTAAATGACATGTACAAAATCGAATACTCCATTAAAAGAATTATGGTGCTGGATAATATACTCTATCTCAAACATGCATGAAGTATGACAGATTCAATGGTTTCATGGATAAACATTCTACAAAATAAAGCTAAAAATCAAGATGACCCTATCAAAGATATGATAACTCTTGAAGAATACTTAAACAGTAATTTGACGAGAATCCATTGACATAATTAAATACTATACATAACATTGTGAAAAAAAAAACTTAAAGTCCTAATAATAATGAATTACGTTAAGAATGAAAAATGATGCAATCAAAATGAAGTCAATATTGACAATTATTAGCTAAAATTGGAAAATGTATTTTAGGTAGAAACATGATTTCAAGGGTGAATATTTGTGGACTTACCATCCTTTATATCTGAAGTGTAAAGCAATAGTTTATTGAAATCAAATAATAGATATGAAACTATAATATATATGAACCACAATTTGTTGCTCGAGGGTTTTCTTACAAAGAATTGACTTTGATGGTCAATTAATCATACATTGTTTGGTACAATAATACCCATGAAGAGATGTAAACTTATTAGAACCATGCAAGACAAATTATTTAAATTCAACGTGTCTTGATAACAATATATTGTATGTTTTAAAGATTAAGTTTATATTAAATATAATCAATAGAAGTATTTGTATGTAATAAAATGCGCATGAAATGTTTTGGTTAGTCCTCCAATATATATGAACATAAAGATCTTTTTATTTATTTTATTTTTTTGTCAAAGCAGATAGTTTACAAGCTTATATTTTTTTATTTATTCGATTAACATTTTTTTTCCTATTCATAATATTTTTTTAAAAATGAATTTTAAATTCCTAGAAAGAGAAAAAACACCAAAAATAAACCAGACAGACTTATTCAGACTTTTCAACTGGTAATGGGCTATTTATGGTCCATACACGAATGGGCCTATTTGTTACTATTGGGACATTATTGGATAATAGATGAATCCATTGGTCAAATTTAAAAAAATGCTAAAAATTTCCATTGCCGGGAATCGAACCCGGGTCTCCTGGGTGAAAGCCAGATATCCTAACCGCTGGACGACAATGGACTTTTGTTTATAATTCTCTTCTTTTCTTATTTGTTTGTTGATTCCTATATTAATTTTCCTTTCATAAACTAAACTAACCCGAAGAAAATACGTGTAAGATATAAAAGAATAGAGGATAACATTAGGTGAGACTTTTATATAAAAGGGGCACAATCATTAGTTACAGAAAATTATAATTTTTATTTTGAATTTTGTTTAATTAAAAATTTAATTTCTTTTTCCGATAAATATGTATTTTGCTGATCTCATGAAAAATATCAGTTTTAATTTCTTTAAATTACTTATCAGTGTTAAATAGTGTGAATATATTTTTAACTTTTTTTGCATAACTTTTTAATTCCTTGAATAAACATTTATTATATCTTTTAATATGTAAGAAATATTACTTTTGAAATTTCTTCAAAAATATATTTATTTCGTTTTCTAATGTTTTTTCAATAATTTTACAATCATAAATAATATAGTGTCATTGTAATATATACAAAAGAAATTTAATTTATTATTATTGTTTAACATTATAGTGACATTTAATTTGAAAATTATCGGTTAAAATGGTTACAAATAATGATGGTTGAGATTGATACCATCATCATAATTGTGAGCTTAAATTAAAAAATTAATTTAAATGTGAATAAATAACGATTTAAACATTATTTGTTTTTTAAATCAAGAAATAATGACAAGTATAGTAAGAAACGTTGTGGTATGTAGATTTTTGTTTTGGTTGGAACCTTTGATTTCCAAAGAATTTAATACCAAACAGAATAATATTTATAAATACAGCTATTCACAACTTAAGGAATGATCAAACATAATTATAAATCAGTTCACAGATCACAAGATGACCTCTAACCTCGGTTGTCAAATCAATAAATTCTTCTTCATTTTGGTACTTACTTCTCAAATTTAATAATTTAGACGTTCGTCTTATATAATTTCTAAGAAATTCATAACACAAATACTTTTTATTTTAGAACGATACAATTTTTTCTTTTCAAACATTTAGTGAAGGATGTTTCATTTTTAATTTATTATTAATTATTACTAATATTATGTTGTGTAAATTATATAAATTAAATTATTTTTTCCTGTCGTAATGATTATTTATATATGTTGAATTAATTCAACTTTAACACACATATATATATATATATATATATATATATATATATATATATATATATATATATATATATATATATATATTTATTTATTTATTTAGTATGTATACTAATGAGACTATATTTTGTATAATACCAATAATTTGAATTGTTTTTCAAGTGACACAAAATTAAAGTGATAACATGACATCTTTACAACACAAAAATGTAATAAATCAGTGATATGAAATATAACTTACTAATGAACTAATAAAAAGTTATTGATTTTTTCTCACAACACAAAAATGTAATGAATCATAATATGAAATATAACTTACTAATGAACTAATAAAAAGTTATTGATTTTTTCGAATTATCAAATGAGAAAATTTAAAATTTAATACATTTATTTAGTATGAGGATAATCTCAATTTATTTTTAAATAAAACAAAACAAAATAAGAGCTCTTTAAATAGGTGTACTACATAAATTTTATATGAGTATAGAAGAGAAATATTATTGAAGTTGCAAAGCATGAGGGGGAAACAACACTACCATGCATGACGACAATGTGCATGAAGAAACAACAACGAAATTAAACAGTGTTACTAAAACTAGTGTCACTACAAAAATGTGAGATTCTACCATAGGTTTATTTTCGACGGTTTCGGAAACCTCTGGTATGTTTTGGCGGTTTTCTTCAAACCGCAGTTAAATTATTAATAATTTTTTTAAAAAAAACTATTTCCTTATTTTGGTTAACCTAATTTAAGAGCATGTTTTTATTTTCCTTCACTATCGTTTTGAGTTCATCTCTTCATCCCTACTTCGACCCTTCATCTTTCTCGGCCATCATCTCCTTCACGCTTTCAGTCACCGTGCCATGTTCAATCTCCATCTTCTTCATCTTTAGCCACCACCTCGTGCCTGTATCAATTTCTGTCACCCTCCCACCAGTTTCTGTCAACCACGTAGTCAGTCATCATAATCTACAACAATGTCATTTTTATTCCCTTATTGAATCAAAATGCAAAGCCCTAAATCACCACCACAATCTATGAACAAATCAACCACAAATCACAAATCATGACTTGCAAAACCCAAAAATCGTGCCACCATGTTTGTTCACAGCCTCACCATGAGCAGCATCGCGCCACACAAATTGTGAAAACGCAGTTCCGTCTTGAAGAAAAGAGGTTGGAAGGGTTTTCTTTTTCTTTTTTAAGGGTTTTTGCGACTCACCTTTTCTTGCTTCACTCAGTTTTTCATGGTTCTACCAACGAGTTTCATGACTTACCTTGAAACAGTGTCGTTGAAGTTGGAGGTGGAGGAACCGCTGTAAGAAGTGCATGCTCCTCTCAATAAGCATTTCAAACCTTCATCCACTTCACAAGAGGTTTCTCATCTTTTTCAATATCATTATACTTTTTCTAAAATAGATAGATAAGCTTGTGCCAACAATTTTAATCTTTGAATGAGCAGTGACAATAATATAAACCTGAGATCATAGAAGAACATGCATTTTTCATATCACAAAATGTTTTTAAAAAATTTGTATTATACTGTCATGTTAAATAAGTATTTAAGAATGCAATATCAAACATATTAGTTCAAAATTCAAAAGATTATATCCTAGGATTTCAACAATAGAAGTGTTAGCAGAACATTCTAACTCACTAATATTGGTTGAAAATTTATTAGAAACTATAAAACTATAAGTGAGGTTTCGTAAAATACAATGTGATATGCACACAATTTTGTGATTTTAATAAGTTTCAGTCAATTATATGTTTGTTGCTAGCATTCCTCTTTCAACAACATTTCATTGATTTTATACCTTTTCCAAAATAGTGGCACACTTCTAAAAGTACCAGCTTATTGAACTTCTAAAATGTTAGTGCAACCTAAATATTGAAGTTTCCCATGTGAACATTGTTGAAAGAGAGACATAGATGGAAGAGATGCTGAAAATTTTGTATTACTAAACAAAAAAAGTTCTATTTTCTATACTCAGACGACAATAAATATGATATACTTATAAATCATATTCTAATAAGGTATTCCTGTAACAATAAAGATCTAATTAAATAAGAAAGATATTAAAAATATAGTAAATTCTAAGATACATGTTAAAATAATTAGTACAAAAAAATTCAAGGAAGATGGGTACTTTTTGGTACCATGTTGAGAAGAGAGAAATCAAAGTTCCAAACAGAGGTAAAGTTTTCCTTTGAAATGTATTTGTTGTGTCAAGCATATATTCTGTCAAGCATTTGTTGTGAAGTAATGCATCATGTGCTGATAAAGTATAATCAAATGTTTACCTCTTTATTATATTCCAATGACTCAAATCTATCTAGCACAAGCCAGCTAATTAAACTACTAGTAAGCAACACCATATTCAAGAAAATGGAATGGTGGATTCGTTTAGTTTGAGTTTAGCAAATTAGGAATAATAATAGTATTGAAAGATACACAAAAGAAATAAGGACAAGAATAAGATGATAGTTAAATGATTCAAATGTGTTTATATTTTAAAAGATATGTATCATGTCACTTTTAATGTATAAACAGGGCATAAAATAATTTTACGTTAATCATAAATCTTGATGATGGATGTCTTGAACCGCATGAGTAAAAGACTAGTTCCCAGATGAACTTGTTGTATAGGTCCAATTTGTATATCTTATTGAAACAAATTTTCCTCAAAATGAATTGTGTTATGTTTTCAATTGTTCATTCAGTGGTCCATTTTGGAATTGGCTTCAAAGTCCATTATATCATTCTTTGCCTCCTCTACAGTCCAAGAATGTACAAGTATTAATTACATTTATCATTCTCTGCCTCCTTTGATTTGTTATAATTGCTTCTCAATTTATCTTGTGCATGAACTTGACTCACTCATGTTTCAGTTAAGTATATTTCAAATGTTTCAATATGTAAAAAAGATTTATAAATTAAAAAAATACACATAAAGTCATTTTGATTCATAAAACTCTTAATTTCTTTCTTTCATATATAAATATTTATATCTGATGTTGCATGTTCTTTAGTTGAGCTTGAGATGGCCCCTATTGTCATTTATGTTCAAATAGGATTTGATGTGATTTCTCTTCTTAAAATAAAAGAACAACTATAACTTTTCTACTATATTTATAATTTAGTTCTGTTGTAGTTCAAATATAGAAGATATCAAATTTAGTTTAGTATTGGAATCTTGGGTTTGGTTAATAATTATTTTATTGCAGTTTTCTCTGTCTAGATTTTTTATTATTTTAAAGTTTTTTATTTCAATAGTCTTTCTTCAAGATACTTGTCATTTGGCAAATAAATAGAAGGTATTTTCTTTATTGTTTTTATCTTAAACTATTATGCCAACTAAATCTTTGTTTATTTTAGGTTTAATCCTTTTCGATATCCTTATTTGTGCAGGATTGTCTCAGATAGGTCCTCGTTTTCTAAAGTGTGCCAAAATGGTCCTTAATTTTGAAAATTGAAATCAATTGAGACCTTCCCGTTAAGTTGGCTGGACGACGTTAAAATTGAGCGTGCGTGGCAGGATGACATTACTGACGTTGCAGTGTACGGTTTACTGAGTTGGATTTGTTTGATTTACAAATTAAATTTTATTGAAATAAAATGATTCAAAACACAATTATTAAATAAAAAACAATTAACAAATGATTAAACCTTTCCTAAATCAGAATCATTTTAGAACCCTAATTTAAAATTTGTAGAGAACCCTAAATTAGTTATCTTTGTATCGCATATGGTTTCTGCCATCATTCTTGGTTTTTATCATAATTATAATCCTTTTGAAACCCTAAATTTGAGAAATGGCACCTTTTTTTTTGAACCCTAAGAAAATTCTCAATTTTCTAGGGTTCCTTCTTCTATGCGTGGGAGACCCACATCAAGAAGCTTATACTTTTCCCAGGTTCAGCTCGTGCAGATGCAGGCAATGGCAAAACCCTTTCACTCGCAAATCTGGTATCGCGTTCACGCTACAAAAACCATTTGTACATGCGTCTGTCCCCTCACCAGCTTGCCAAATTAATTGTGATGGACAACAATAGGTTTCAAATTCAAATTCAACTAAACGTTTCAAATTCAAATTGTTATTTTCTATCAAACAATTCAAATTAAATATTTTGTTTCATTTTTTTTTTCTGACTAATATCTCTTCAAAATCAAGCACATCAGTCAAATTCAAACCGTCATTCTCTTTACCGTTTATAAGTGGTGTTCCATGAAATTCCTTTTTCTGGTTGCTTTCTTTCTTCTCCGGTGCTTCCATGGAGGAGCGACTTCCTTTCGTTCTCGCTGGTGGAGATGTGAAAGCTTCTTTCGTTCTTGCTCTCCTCAGGCATACGTTTCATTTTTGGGATTTCAGTCTTCCAATTTAGGGTTTTATTCAAATCCCTTTTAATTTTCCAAATTCCCCCAAATAATTAAAACGTTCTTCACTCAATTAAAACACAACGTTTTTATTTGTTAACTGTTTTTTACTTAAACGTTGCGTTTTGAATCATTTTATTTAGGGATTCCTTCATTTAAAACATTCATTTATTCTGTTAAGATTTAAAAATTTAACTTTTTTAAATATAAAAACTCACCATTAAGCCATGTCAACAACAGTACTATGCCACGTCAGTACCATTTGGTCATCTCAGCAACCCACGCATTAATTTCTTTAACGCCGTCCAGCCAACTTAACGGAAAGGTCTCAATTGATTTCAATTTTCAAAATTAAGGACCATTTTGGCACACTTTAGAAAACGATGACCTATATGAGACAATCCTGCACAAATAGGGATATCGAAAAGGATTAAACCTTTATTTTATGTCTCTTTAAAAAGTCTTTCATTAACATGATTATTGATGACCTACCAACATATAACTCTTAAAACAATCTCCTTACATGCAAGCTCTTGTTCAATGTGAGACTATGCTTACTGATTTAGGTGTTACCAACATTGCTGTAGATGACAGTGCTGCAGCTGCTAGGGTATTTTACAAATCTTCTCTACTCCACTTAAAACAAGCACTGATTAGGTTGTAGAGTTTTATGCCCTAATTAGGATTTGGACATTGTGAGCAGGTTGTGGCCTTAGACGGAAGAAGGAACATGGGAGCTATTGCAAGTTTAAGGGCAGCAGAACTGTATGGCCTCGACATTCTAGCTGAAGGAATCCAGGTAGGACTTCAGTTACATGTTTTGGAAGACTCAACTGCTACAACAGTTACAGTTACTCTTTGGCTTTCTATCTTGTCGCAACATGTTTTCATATTAACAATGAGATCATTGGAGTTTGGAGCTTATGCATATTCATTCATGATTAGCATCTTCCAAGATATTTCGTTTTCTTCAAATAGTTACGATTATGCTTATTTACTATTTCTCAATGTTTACGCCAATTTTTTTAAAATGGTATCATTACCCATCCAAATAAGGCTTTCCCTACCCTCATCAATAAAGTTTCTTAAATATCATTAATGATAATGCATTTGGCCTCAACATAGTATTTAGGGGAGCATAGTATTATAGAAGATATCAAACATAGTCCTAGTGTTGTATAGCATATCAATCATAGTCTTGTATTTCTGCCCCTGTCAATCTCAATATTTGCCACTCTGCTTTTAAACTCTTAATATTTGAATTTGCAGTGATACTGATATTTCTTTGAACCGTCAAGTTTCGTCTGATCCATCTGTTGAGGTGTTGGTTAAGGCTCTGCTTATGATGTCACCACTCTGAAACATGCTCCAGATTCATTTGTCAAAATATTACTTTGCTCACATCATCCACGTGTAGTTGGTAGTGCAAAAAGAGATGTGGTGTGGAAGGTAGCTTTTCTTCATACTTGTGTGTTGTCCTATATAATTTGCACTTAATTAGTTTATTTTTTGGCAATTGGTCTATCTGTCTTTCAAATTATTGTTAATCCATTGTTACTTGAATTTTGATAACCAAATAAAAGGGAAAAGTGCATGCATATGTATTATTGTTATAATTATAGAAAAAAGAAGTTGAACCTGTATATTATATTTAGAGCTGTCAAATGAGCACCTTTAATAAGATTTGGCCCTAGCCCATGTGGGTTGGAGCCAAAAAAGCCCACAAGGTCAAAAAAACTCTTTTTTAAAAAAGCCCACAGGGCTAAAAATCCCTAAAGCCCTATAGGCCAGGTCCAGCCCATGGGCTTTCCTTTTTACAAAATTTAACGTCCAGAAACATAATATCATCATACAAGTAATCACAAATCATGTGTATTTTTTATCCAGCTTTCATTTTATTTTTGTTAGTAATAACTTATAACCATAATTGATTCATGTGTAATTATATTTTTTTACCAATAAAATTAATTTTCTACTTCATAACTGTTTCTATATTAATTAGTTTAATAATAATGCTTTTATACAATTATTCCTTAATTTCCAAATTTTGTTTTGATAATTTTTTCATCTTAATTTTGGTTTGTAAATTTGACAGTTTAGAGATATCGACATAAAATAGGTTTAAAAGTTAAAAAATTTAATTTAATTTGTAAAATTTTGATGGACTAACGAATTTATTTATAGATGGTAATCTATTTTGTCACTAGTTTAAATCAATATCATTCGATTAAGATTTGTGATCAAAATTACATTATTTTTAATTAGTGTGAACATGTTAAAATTTTGACTTAATAACTTTTTAACTTTTTTAATTTTCCAAATTTAATAAAATTAATATTTATTATTTATAAAGTTATATAATTCTTTTAAAAAAAAATTATGAAACGTATAATTTAGTCATTTACATCAATTTATATATTTTTATGTCTTTTTCATATATTTTATATTATATTCATTTGTCTTTTTTATTAGTTTCTTATTAAGAGACATTGATGTAATTTATTTATTATAATAATTATTATAATTTTTATTTATTTTATATGTTAATAAATAAATACAATAATAATTTTAATTTTAGTATTATAAATTATAACATTATATTTATTTAAAAATATTGTATCTATTATTTAATTATTTTTTATTACAATCGGCTCAATTATGATAAATAATTCAATAAAATTGATCTTTGTTGGATAAAGATAAGTCTGATTTTAAAATATTAATTTAATCTAAAAGGTTAGAAAAAAAAAATTGATTTTATAACCACTAGGATTACATCTAGATCTTGTATACTAACATATATGATATTTATAACAATTTTGTCTAACAAGGATTTTCACTAAAAAGTTAGTTCTTTTATTACGTGAAATAAATTTTAAACTTTATAAATTTTGTGGTTTAATTTTTTAATGTATATATATCTATACAAAACATTCAACAAAAAATTTTATATGACAAACTATAAAAAATAAAAATTTTACACCGATATTAAA
This sequence comes from Vigna angularis, assembly GCF_016808095.1. Lineage (NCBI taxonomy): Eukaryota > Viridiplantae > Streptophyta > Magnoliopsida > Fabales > Fabaceae > Vigna > Vigna angularis. The sequence continues at coordinate 20,632,531 of NC_068970.1, forward strand.
AATTCATCTAATCAGTATATTTGAATTTAAAATCTATCCATAATTAATATTTCAAATATTTATATAAATATCAAAATTTGATTATTGAAAAATGAAATTTTTAAATGTGTTACTTTTATAATTTCTTTTTTGAAATTTTTTTCATTTTCTTTTAAATAAAAATAATAATAAAAATTTTCTTTTTTAACTTTCCAAAATAATAAAATTATATATTTAAAATATACTTATAATTAAAAAATTATTTTAAATAATTTTTATAAAATCAATATTTATACATTTATATTTAATTAAAAAGATATTAAATATCATGTAAATTTTGGAAATTATTGAACTTGTAAAGTAAATAAAAGAAATAACTAAAAAAACATTAAAAGTGAATTAATTTAGTTAGGGGCCTAGCCCCATCCTAACCCTACCCCAACCCACTTTATGTGGGGCTTTAGGGGTTGGGGCTTTTAAAAAACCCCCTATTAAGTGGGCTAGAAAATTGGGGCTTGATTTTAGAAGGGGTCAGGGTCAATCCATGGAGCAGGGGCTCAAATGAAACCTCTAATTATATTGGGAACATTTTTATTTATTCCCATAACATATCTTTGTCATTAGAGAATATGAAATCTCCTTTATTTATTTATTTTATTCATGTTCTGTTAATATAAATAAACCTGTGTTTTCTAAACTGCACACTCTTTTAACTTAATAACATGATATATAGACCCTCTTTTAAAACTGTGTTGGCTAGATGTTGGGAACATTTTTATCTAAATTCTATAATAAAGAAATCTATATTATATATGTATTATTAGAAACAATTTTATTTATTTCTATATCTTATCTTTTTGTTAGTATTGGATATAAAATCTCCTTTATACATTGTATTGATTCCATTGTCTTCATAGTTTGTTATGTTTCAACCATCACCGATAATAATTGTTAAATTTATTTGTATGATTCTTTTTAGGGTTAAATATGTTTTTAGTCCCTATACTATCATGCGATTTTGGTTTTAGTCCCTCTTTCAAACTAAGGTACATTTTAGTCCTCCTCCTTAAGGAAACTTTGATTTTAGTCCTCCAAAATTAACACCGTTAAAAACCAGCTGACGTGGCTAACGGTAGACTGACATGATTTTCTTTTTTTGCGCTGAGTCAGTGTTTCTCACCTTTTCTCCCTCGTCTCTTCCTTCCATCTTCTACCCACCCTCTCCATCCTTTCCAAAAAGGTCATTGACGCTGTGCAACTTGGGTGGTCTGCGGTGGAACAAACAAATTAGGCTGTTGAGGTTGCTGGGGTGGAGCAGGAGCACCATAACCGTATTGTCCATTAGTATGTCCCTGGTTTACTTTAGAACGAATAATCATATCCCAATTCTGAGTTTCTATGAAGTCTCTTGTCGATTTAGGTCTTCGCATATCCCAATTCACGAGTTACCGAATCCGAATATTATTGAAACTTCCTTTTATATGGGTTACTTGTAACTGATACTTTCAGATAAATAGTTTTCTTTGCAAATGGTTAAAGCTTAACTTTGTCCTCTGTTTTTTTCATCAAACATTTTCTTTAAAGTTCTTATCCACAATAAACTAAATTCACAAGAATCAGGTGGAATTGTGAGTATCTTTAAAATCTTATTCTTGACAAATAATATTTAATCAGACTTCCGATCAATCATATTCTGCAACTAATTTGATTTATTGAAGGTGTCCAATATTTTACTTATACCAAGTCATCATATAAACTTACATGTGAGAGTATCAATATAATAACAACCTAATCCTACACTTTCAGATAAGTCGCACTCTCATGAAGGAGATATTTTTGCTTGGAACGTAGTCAGCCCTATAATGAAATATATTCACTGGAATCCAAAACAATAAATCATATCAATTAAAAGAATTACAAATGAGATTGAAATAATAAGGTTTTAATTTAAAATAAATATCTACTTTCATGTAAATAATCACTTACCGTCTTATCATCTCAACTTCTGTAATAAACCACCATAATGAGTGAATTCTATGAAACTATTGGTTTTCTGTTTTGTTGGTGGGAAGAGAGTGATTCAAACGCTCCTTTCCACCAGGCTTTGATGAGGCATTAAAAGGCATTAAAAAAAGAAATGGGGCATTCAATGAAATTATTCCATGTGTTTCATCATCTAGGAGTCAGTACCCATTCAAGTGCAGGATGGTGTTTCTGAAATTTAATATCCTGATAGCTATCAACAACCATTTGATCCTAGATACGGAAGAGGTTATGGTGCTCCTACTCCACCCCAGCAAACTCAACAGCCTAATTTGTTTGTTCCACCGCAGACCACCCAAGTTGCACAGCGTCAATGACCTTTTTGGAGAGGGTGGGGAGGTTGGGTGGAAGATGGAAGGAAGAGACGAGGAAGAGAGATGGAGAAAAGGTGAGAATCACAGACTCAGTGCAAAAAAAAATCGTGTCAGTCTACCGTTAGCCACGTCAGCTGGTTTTTAACGGTGTTAATTTTGGAGGACTAAAATCAAAGTTTCCTTAAGGAGGAGGACTAAAATGTACCTTAGTTTGAAAGAGGGACTAAAACCAAAATCGCGTGATAGTATAAGGACTAAAAACATATTTAACCCTTCTTTTTATTAAATATATTGTTGACTAACTATATTATGTTATATTATAGGTATCTGATCAAGCGAGCATGCCAAACAATGAAAGTAACGAAGATCAAAATTAGATATTGTTTCCTTTTTAGTAATGTAATGAACATCTCAGTCATATTTTTAGTATTTTAATTTAGTATTGAACATCTTTCTATTTAATGTATGAACAATTAGTTGTATATGAACATATTAATATATTGAACAATATAATTTATTTTATATATAATATTCAGTTTTAGTTTATATTATTTCATTATCTATTTGGTTAATAAAATAATTTTATCATAATATCATTTTATTACAATAAAAAACAAAAAAAAAATTGTACACATTTCCGACGGTTTTTAAAAAACCTCCGCTGATACCGGCGGTTTTCCCAAAACTCCCGCTAATACTGGCAGTTTTCTCAAACCCCCCTAATACCGGCGGTTTTCTCAAAAGCCCTACTAATACTGGCGGTTTTCCCAAAAACCCCGCTAATATCGGCGGTTCTCCAAAAAATTATCGGTAATCACTTAGCGACGCAACTTTTCCCAACAGTTTTTCTAACCGTGGGTAATGCACTTTTCGGGGGTTAAAACCGCCGGAAATGAGAAAAATAACCCCCGAAAAAATTGGAAATTTTTGTAGTGTGTTGGTTGTTGACAATAACATTGTAGCAATAAGAACCTCCAATAGACAAATAACAAAATAGTAGTATAGATCAACAATGAAACTATTGAAAGGTACACAGTTTGGTTCGTTGCTAGATGATACACATAAATAGAAAGAATTGATTATATTTACACATTCTCCCATATAGCTAAGATGACCACAATGAGATAACCATTTTCTCTAGCTTCATATCTTAATTGACAATTATAAAAATTGGACATCAATAATGCTTTTTTGCATGAAGAATTAAAGGATGAAATTTACATAGAAACACCCCTTAGTTTATATTCAATTAGGCCACGATAGGTTTGTAAATTACAAAGAACTTAAGCAAGCTAGTAGAGAATGATTTTCCTGATTGTCTTTATTTTTCATCATTGTTGGATATAGACAATCTATGCATGGTTATTCACTTTTCATTAAATCTTTTGATGGTTCTTTCACTACTACTTTGGTCTATGTTGACGATATCATCTTGACAAGAAGTGGAGAGTGATGAAATTGTGCACATAAAACAAGTCTTAAATACTTCCTTTCAGATCAATAAGTTAATTGAGCTAATTTTTTTCCTTGGCCTTCAAGTGGCAAAAATCAAACAGAGAATTTTGATTAATCAAAGTAAATATGCCTTGAAAATATTGTTTGAGGCTGGTCTTTTAGCTTGCAAGCAAACATCTACTCCAACTAATAATGCAAAGAAACTTTCATCTTGTTCTAGAGAACTCTACTATGATGTGTCTGCATATATATATGTATTATAGGATGACTCATGTATATAACAAACACTCGATTTGACATCTCTTGTTTAGTGCAACACCTAACACAATTTCTTTCAAAGAAACTCATGATCACTATAATGTTTCATTAAGAGTTCTTTGTTATATCTAGAATGCACTAGGCTTGAGCTTATTTTTTCCATCTACCTTACCTCTCCAATTGATAGTGATTGTACTTCATGCCTTGATACTAAGAGATATATTATTGGAGATAATGTTTATCTTGGATCATCTCTCATATCTTGGAAATCCAAGAAGAAAACTACAGTGTCTACGAGTTCTTATGAAGCATAATAAAGAGTAATGGCAATAGTGACATGTGAAATTCAACAACTCATTTTTCTACTATAAGAATTGCAAATTCATTTCAAGGCTTTAGCTATACTTTACTATGATAACCAATCAAGAATACATATTAAAGTTAATTCATTGTTTCATGTGCGTACTAAACATATCAAATTGGATTGTCATATTGTTAGAGAAAAGACATAAAGTGGTTTGTTACACCTATTGCCCATTTCTTCTTCTTGGCAACTTGCAAACATTTATACTAAGGCTCTTAATCCTCAACGGTTTTGTTTTCTTTGCTCCAATTTAGGTATGTTGAATGATTACTCACCAGGTTGCGAGGGTTATCAAGAGAATAACTATTGGTGTGTATTTGGATAATAGTTTGGACAATTATAGGATAGTCCTTCATTAGACAGTTGTAGATACTCTTTTGATTTCTTCATACAATTTTTAGATTAGTAACATAAGCTTTGTATGTATATATACGAGGACTTGTTCTTCCTTTTTATAAGGAAGAAAAGAAAATTTTCATAAATCTAGTTCTTCCTTTTACTATTATTTATTCTTTTCATTTTTTTTATTAGTATTTATTAAAAAAACTTCTAAGAAAATATAGCTATAAGAGTTATCCATAAACTCTAACTAGACTAGGTTATATTTAAATATAATAAAAATAAAAAGATTTAATTGTTTTGAAAGAAAATAAAAATGTAACTTAGTAACTACTCTGTTAATAAATAATAATTATGTTTTCATAAAAAGAAACACTTTATTAAATAATTATTATATTTTCAAATTTATTTTTTTTATTAATTATTTACGTCATTAAATAAATAATGTATACAAAATGAATAATAATTTAAGTCACTTGAAGAGGAAGATCATTGTCTACGTCTTTATTTCTTAAATTATAAAAAAGAATAATATATTTTTAGTTAATGAACTTTGAGGTAAAATTATAATTCATTTTTTTTCAAAGCTTTTATACATTTTGGTTTCTAAACTGTAAAATGAATTGATATACTCATTTTAATCAATTATGTTAAATTTTTTTTGCCATGTCAAATGCATTTTCATTCTGATATTGTGTAAATAACTCCGACGCCAACATGAAATGCATTTGACACGTAAAAAAAACTTAATGTAATTGTGTTAAAAGATCTCCTTTATTTTTAAAGTTTAGGGATCCAAATGTAACAATATTTTGGATAAAGCGAATTCCAATTTTGAATAAAAGTTTAAGGACTAAAAATATATTTAACACAAATAATAATTATATTTTTATGGATAGAAGTACATTATGATTGACTAAGGGTGTCAAGCTTGTCAAATTCAGACTGGGCAGAGTCATCCTAACATCAATAAACAAGTTAAAAAATTGAAGATGTCCCATCACTAGACAGGCGAACTAACATGTAATTTTTTTCATCCCTCAATCACCTATTTACCTATCACTCTTTTCTTCTCCTTTATCATAATCAACCTTTGTTGGTTTCCATCATATTCCCACCTGCATGACATGCAGACTCACATACACATAATATATAAGCATAAGATCGATCATCTTCATCTTTGCACTAAGAACCTAGCTCATGTGACAAAAATCTCAATCTGGCCAAAAACTCCAATATGCAAAAATCATCACAACCATAAATCTCAATCTACAAAACCATTACAACAAAAAACCAACCATAAAACAACGTGTGGAGAAAAGGAACAAGCCAAAACAAAACCATAAATTAGGGAACCACAAATTAGGGCAAATGAATAGAAGAAGAAAAACAAACTTGTGTTGCCTTCGTGGGTGAGCTTCGTAGAACGAAAAAGCTTAGCAAATTAATCAAAGAAGAGAAATGAACCTATCACCATTGGGGTGAGCTTCGCCGCTATGGGTGACCTATGCCACCAAGAGTGAGTTTGGTCGCTGATGAGTCTCACCGTAAGTCTCAAAGTGAGAAGATGAGTATTGATATATTTATACATGTAGGTCTCTCTTTGGGGTGAATGAAGAAAAAAAAATGACACATTTAAAACGGATTATGGATCGGCTTGACTTAACAAACTAACAAGTTCGACTTCTCCAAGTTGATAAATTTGAATAAGTAATTCGGTCTACCATTTTTCTCTCGAGTTGGCCCAATAACTCCAACCTGTTTTGACTCTTTGAATCATTGTAAACGAGTTTTGTAGATAAAATTAAGGTTAAATATATCATTTGGTCCCTAGTTTTGGGCTTTTTGTTCGAAGTCATCTTACTTTTTAAAAAAAGTTCAGTAAGACCTCATATTTCGTTAAAAACGGCTAAAAATGGTCTTTTTGGCTTACGGCGTTAAAAGCATAATGGTGCAATTGCCTCTGTGGCCAAAAGTGAATGTTGTGTACAGTTTTGCAATATGTGGCATGTTTGATATATTTTAAGGTGTAAATTTTAAAAATAAAATTGAATGATATGGAAAAAGTTTAACTGATGGTTAAATAAAATTACAATTAGGTTAGAATCGATTCACGATTTGGGGTTCAAGAATATGGTGAAAGTGATCTTCAATTTGGGTTCATGGTTCGTTGAAGGTGCAATTGGAAGAACCCACCTGCCAACAACCCGTTTCAGCATTCATAGTCTCTCTTTCTTCATTCGTTTTTCAATTCAATCACAACAAAAGACAGAAGGAAACCTACCGCACCCACCTCCATCTTCTTTGCGTGAGGCCACTACAACACCACCTTCACCCACGACTGCACTTTTCTCGCCTCGCCGTTAACGTCGAAGCCAGACATGATCGTCGATGTTGCTGCATCTTTTCCAAGGCGCGTCGTTGGCTAGGAGCTCCACCAAAGTTACCACCGACCCTTTTTCTCAATTATTGTTCAACCTTCTTCCTCCTCTTTGAATGAGTTTTTTCTGGTTGTGGGTGTTTAAGGTGAAGAAGAAGACAACGATGGGGTGTGGTTGCCGAAATATTGAGAGAAAGATGGAGTTTCTAATTTTTTGTAAATTGCAAATTGACAATTAGGGTTTCTGATTTTGCACATGATGTTTTGAATTGTGAATTGACTGATTTTGAAAATTGCAATTGGGGCTTCTGATTTTACACATGATTTTGCAAAATCCCTAACCCTTTTCTTTTACCTAATAACTTCAACTTTTTAACATTTCCACATACCTTACTAACTTAATTCACCTCACTTTGCCACATAATCAAAAATTGCACATCATTCAGTTTTCACCACGGAAACAATTATACCGTTATGTTTTTAATATCATAAGCCAAAATAACCATTTTGAACTGTTTTTAATCAAATTTAGAATTTTACTTAACTTTTTTAAAAGATAAGACCACTTTAAAAAAAACCATAACTAGACACCAGTATTAAAATAATTTGACTTACTTCAACTACTGTAAAATCAATATCTAGCCTACGTCTCGATTCCTTCAATTAAGATGAAAACAAATAAATTAACATGACTTTTAAATTTATAGGCCAGATAATGCAAATTAATGAAAAGCTGCATGTTCTATCTAATAACTTGATTTCCATGTTTCATATATATAATAATTCATATTGGCAGCACGTAGATATTGACTATATAAAAATTACATTAATGATTATACACAAGTATAGTTTTAGCAGTGATTAAATTAATTAATATATAACATTTCTATTTCAATTCATGTTTTATAGCTGCACCGATTGGGCCTATTGTTTTATTAGGGAAGTAAAATAAATTACAAAGCCATTAACAAAAAGTGAAAAAATTCCATTGCCGGGAATCGAACCCGGGTCTCCTGGGTGAAAGCCAGATATCCTAACCGCTGGACGACAATGGATTTTTGATATTCATCATCAGAATAATATATATAATACGTGAAGCAGAGAAAGAAAAACTGAACAAAATTCTTATGGAAATAGTGTGAACAAAGTTAAATTTAATTTAATTTTTTTATAATAAAGATGCTTATATGATAACAACTAATTCGCAACAATAATTGATCGAATAATATGATTGTAACATGTTTATAGAGGTCCACCACCAACAGACACCTTTTGCTTTCTATTTTGTAAGTTCTATAATAAGCTGATATTTAAATGGCATAAATAATGTGTAGATTAACAAAGTGATACATAACTTTTAGAATATTGAGCACTGTGACAGAAATCAGGTAAGAAAGGGTTAACATAAACAAAATTTAATTTTTATAAATACATTTTAATAATTTTATCTCTAAGATATAATATTTGTCATTAAACCAGCTCTCTACCTGTCAACTGACTTTGCTTAGAGGATACAACTTGTATAATTTGTCTTGTATTAAACTGCCTTTTTTCTTCTTATAACAGAGTTAAAAGATCTTCTATAGAATTGAAAATTGATTCTATTATAATTAAACACCTGAAAATTTTATCGTTATGTCGCAGTTATCACACTTTTCATAAATACCTAATTATACATTTAATATATTCATACTATAATATAAAATATAAGTTATTAAGAATAAAATTCAGTCTCTATCGAATAAGAGATCAAGGCATCACTAAATATAAAATACCTTTGACGCATGGCATGGCATGGCATGGCATGGCAGATATATAATACAAAAGAAAAAAAAAACAAATACTCACGTGCTTCATACTCATGGCATGGCAGATATATAATATTAAGATTATCAACCATGCAGATTAATAGAATTATCTTATAATAACAAAAATAAAAGCTTCAAAACCTGACTTCTCTTCTACTTAGTGCTCAGTTTTTTTCTTTCTGTTATTCTGTTAAGATTATGGACCATGCGTTGTGTATATTTTCCTTTCTTTTTTTTCCTTTGAACATAGGTAGTTTTTCACTGCGTCAATATATCAAATGAAGTGCTATGTTGCACGTCTCTGAACATATTTTTTTTCTTTTTTTTTTCATCTTTCTTTTCATTTATTATGAGTAAAGAGTTTTTTTTATAATATCTTTGTATCTGTTAATAGTCAAACCATTTCTTTGGTATCATCCGTGTTCGACATAAAAAATTATCATTCTTGGAATGTCTATAGCTGTTTTCACTGCTAAGAACAAACTTAAATTCATAAATGAAACAGTGCTTGAGCCAGAGAACCATAAGAAGACTTAGAGGCAATGTAATAACATAGTAATATCTTGTACATTCTGTTTCACCCACCATTTGTTAGAGTATTTTATGGATAAGCGAAGCTTAAGATATCTGGAAAGATATCAAGACTAGGTACTTTCAACGCAATTTTATTCTTGCAAGAATCAATGTCCTTATGGTGTTTATGTCTTGAAGACCAGGTCATGCAGTTCCTCAAAGACTTGAATAAATAATATGAAATCACATGTTCTTTTGATGGACCATATGCTTTCCTTCAACAAAATTTTCTCCTATGTCGCCCATAGGGACAAATCATAGAAAGTAACTTATTCAATGAGACTAAATTCATGGTAAATGATATCAACAATCAAACAAGCTGCACCTATACTATGTGTTTCGGTATACATTTTCCTGTGTGTCTCTGTTGCTCCTGGATGTCTGGGATGCTTGCATTTCTTCAACTGTTGTCCTTTGTATTCACCAAAGGAGGGGGAGGTACCTGCAAAGATACTCCGACGTTCAAGTCAGATATGAGTTATGGAGCTGAAACTCAGAAGAGAGTAATTGGATACTGCTCTGAAATATTATTCAGGATCTCTAGAGCCTAAAGAGAACGTACCTGGACTTGGGTCCTGTCACTGTATTTATAAAGAATAAACGTAACCACCTTACCTAAAAGTGTGGTTAGTGGCTTTGACTGATATTTTAACTGTCTAAAATATCTAAGATATTTATGTTATTACATAAATATCCTTACTACATAACATGCCCCCCAAGTCCGAGTTAACCGTTGACGTGGTAACTATAGGACTTATGAGTTTGAGGGAGGCTGTCTTTACTGTAATTAGAGAGTGGGTTCCTGGTCATTGCTCACGTGTGGATTGAACGTGACCGAGTGGTTGAATTTTGATGGACCAAAAGGAGGCGAAGCCAAAAAAAAAAAAAAAAAAAAAAAAAAAAAAAAAAAAAAAAGCTGGAACAAGTGAGGCCGAACGTGAGGATACGTATGACCGAGCGGTAGAGGCCGAGTGGCATGCGAGGCCGATCATGAGGACGCTCTTTGACAATTGAATGTTGAGCGTTGAGGCCGAACGACTGACTGAGTGGACGTTCGTTGATAATCGAATGTCGAGCGTTGAGGCCGAACGACTGACCGAGTGGACGCTCGTTGACAATTGAATGTCGAGGGTTGAGGCCGAACGACTGACTGAGTGGACGCTCGTTGACAATTGAATGTCGAGCGTTGAAGCCGAACGACTGACTGAGTGTGAATGTCGAGTGTATTGATAATGCTTTGTGCGACAGTGGGAGTGTATCCTGATCAGACTGGGTGTTCAAGGGTGAACATCGGCCAGTGGGAGTGTATCCCGATCAGACTGGGTGTTCAAGGGTGAACATCGGCCAGTGGGAGTGTATCCCGATCAGACTGGGTGTTCAAGGGTGAACATCGGCCAGTGGGAGTGTATCCCGATCGGACTGGGTGTTCAAGGGTGAACATCGGCCAGTGGCGATCAGACTGGGTGTTCAAGGGTGAACATCGGCCAGTGGGATTGCTTCAGGATGATCGGCTTTCAAGTGTCCGCTTTTATGTACAAGATATGTTTATCTGCACTGTAAGAAATAATATTAAGCATGTAGGCATATGGGTTTTGATCAAGTTGCAAACCTGGTGGCCGAACGTTAATAGGACGTGCCATAGATGGTCGAGCTGTAGATGTCGAGAGGCCGAGTGTGAGGCCAAGTGTTTGGACGCTCGTTCACAATGATGAGCGAATGGCTGAATGGTTGAGGCCATGGATGGCCGAACGTCATTGAGGACCAATGTGCGAACATCAGTTGTAGTAGAATGAGCGAACGCTGGCGGATTCGAGTGGACGAACGATATTGAGCGGGTGGCCGACACTCCATTATCCGACGAACGTTATTGAGCGAACGTTGCGCATTCGAGTGGACGAACGCTTGGGATTCTAGCGTTGTCGAGCGTTAAAGTCTGAGTGCGAGGACGAACGCTCGTCACACGGCTTGTCGAACGTTCGGATCCAAATGGTGAGGGCGAACGGCAAACAACAAGGACGCTCGGACACAGGCTTTGGCGAGCGCTTCTTGAACGCTCGTTTGTAATGGACTGTCGAACGTTGAGGCCGAATGCGGGAGCGCTCGTATTGACGAATGGTCGAGTGGTAGTGGCCGAACGTTGATAATAAGCAAAGTGATGAACCCTCTAGGCCGCACTTTGATGATCACGCGAAGGGACGAACGCTCTATGCAAAGCTTATGCCGAACGCTTGGAACCGAACGTCAATGATGAGCGAAGTTCCGAACGCTCTAGGCCGAACGTCAACGAGAGAGCATTGTTGGCCGAACGCTATTGAAACGAATGGCCGAATGGTTGAGGCCATGGATGGCCGAACGTTGGTGACGGAGTGAAGGAACGTTGATGACCGCTGGAGAGGCCATGGATGGCCGAGCGGTGGTGACGGAGTGAACGAACGTTGAGAATTGAGGGGACGAACGTTGTTGAAGTGGTTGGGCGAGGGCTCGTTGAAACGGATGGACGAGCGCTCGTTGAAATGGATTGACGAGTGCTCGTTGAAATGAACTGACGAGCGCTCGTTGAAATGGATTGACGAACGCTCGTCCACATATTGATTGTCGAGCGTTCGAATCCCATGGGCGAGGCTGAACGCACGTTCACAGGCATTGTCGAGCGCTCCATCGGAAGGGCGAGGATGAACGCCCGGCTTGTTGGACGCTCGGTCACACTGATGGTCGAGCGTTCGAGTATATGCGAGGCCGAGTGGTCCATTGTTTGAACGCTCGTCCACGTTCAGTGTCGAGCGTTCGAATCCGAAGGGCGAGGACGAACGGCTGATAGCTGGAACGCTCGTCCACAGGGATTGTCGAGCGTTCGTCTCCTTGAACGTCAAGGCCGAACGTTGGCTGTTTGGACGCTCGTACATACTGATTTTCGAGCGTGCGGTTCTGAACGTCGATGTCGAACGTTCGCGAGGCTGTGTGCGGGACGTTTTAGGACGAACGTCAGGATCAATGGTCGAGCAAGTTAAGTGGAATGGCCGATCGTCACTAAGGTCAAACGTTAATTGCACTGAATGGTGTGGCGCATCAATAGGGTCGAATGTCCGTGAACCGAACGCGCAAGGCCGAACGGTTGAATTTTGGGGATTAGAATTTGGGTTGAATGACGTGGAGGAAGAACCGAATCACGCGTGGATGGCGCGATTGTTGCGGAAGACGTGGAGAATGGGTCTGCGATCAGTTTGGCAATCTTTTGTGTGGGAACCTTCCGCGCAAAAGGCGAGTTTGCTGATGTGGCTGTGACTGAGTTCAATTTGGGGATTTAGGGTTTTTGATTATTGGGAAATTAGGGATTTCTGGTGTGTGCGAGTGCAGAGAGGCTGCTGGCGGTGGTGCGGTGGCATTGCTCTTCATTTATTGGACGCGCTCATGGAAGATTCTTCGTCCAGTAGGGACGATGCAAGAAATGGAAGAGTGTTATTGAGTGGATGAGCAAGGAACGATGTCGTCAAACATAACGGCAAGAGAAATTCGATGTGCGCTCACGATTTAGGTTGCTGTTGCGATCTCCATGGTGATACGAACTGAGTTTCGCGACTCTGGAAGGGAAGTGCGAGTTTGATAATGGCTCCCTAATTTCTGGGTTTTGATTTGAGAGTCTGATTCCTTGGCCGGTGATGAGCCTGACAAATGGCAGTGGCTCTGGCTTGGTGGCATCAGATTCAAAGATGAACAGCGAGGAACAAACCAGAGATTCGAGGTTTGTTCGGTTAAAAACCGAGGGTTTGATGCGGAAGTGGTTTGAGCAATGGAGAAGTGATTTTAGTCGGTGAGGAAGGATCTAATCGGTGGAGAATGGTCGTGAAGCAGAGAGGAATATGTGGTTCGGTGGATTGGGCAGACATGAGGAGTTTGAGATTCTGAAGTAAAGAATCTCTCGAAGGCTTCGTTGATGAGGAGACTTGAAACGTGGCTGATAAAGTTGATGATGCGACGAGAAGAAATGTGTATGCGAGGAATACTGACGCGTGCCAAGTGCTGCTGGATGGAGGAGAGGTGAGTATACGGATGAGCGAGATTCAAAGAGGCAGTGGAAGAAGTTTCCTCTCATTTGTCCACCATCGTTGAGGGAGGTGAATGATGAATTTAAGCATGTTTTTGTACTGGATCTGACCCACAAAGGGGAGTGATTTCGTTGATCTCTACTGACATCAATGGCTCACGGGGGAAGGAGGAGAGAAACCCGATGGAGGCGTCATTTGATCTGGTAGTGACAGTGATGTCAATGGCTCGAGGAGGGGAATCTTGGTGGCGATTTGATGGAGTAGCTCTATTCGAAGGAGTGATTCATTGAGGCCAAGGCTCTTAACCTTGTGGTCGTGGGTTCGTGCCCCACGGTGGGCGCCAAAATGTTTCGGTATACATTTTCCTGTGTGTCTCTGTTGCTCCTGGATGTCTGGGATGCTTGCATTTCTTCAACTGTTGTCCTTTGTATTCACCAAAGGAGGGGGAGGTACCTGCAAAGATACTCCGACGTTCAAGTCAGATATGAGTTATGGAGCTGAAACTCAGAAGAGAGTAATTGGATACTGCTCTGAAATATTATTCAGGATCTCTAGAGCCTAAAGAGAACGTACCTGGACTTGGGTCCTGTCACTGTATTTATAAAGAATAAACGTAACCACCTTACCTAAAAGTGTGGTTAGTGGCTTTGACTGATATTTTAACTGTCTAAAATATCTAAGATATTTATGTTATTACATAAATATCCTTACTACATAACACTATGGATAAAAAAGCTCATCTAAAATCTAGTTGTTACAGCAAAAATGGATTCTTGTGGAATTAACATAGAAATGGTTTTAAGAACACAAAGTGTTGTTTGTGTTAATTATGGAAGGAATGGTTACACAATAGACTTGTATTATAGAAAAGATGAAAGCATGAGTTTTTACCGACATAAAATTACCAACATAGTCGATAATTAATGATGGATAAATTTTTTTGTTGATAGTTACAAATAGATTAAAATATTTAGTTGATAAAATTATCCATAACACTTTTACTTTTGATAATTTTAATTCATTGATGATTTTATACTTACCGATGATTTCCAAGATCCAAGACTATGTTCAACTTCATTCTTCAAAAAAATGTTTGACTTTCTTTTATGGATTTTGTAGTTCTTTGATTGGGTTATAGTAAGTGTTTAGTAGTGGTGGGTGTTTTGTGTGGGTTTCTTTAATCCAATTATGGATTTGGTAATCTAGAATGCACTACCAAAAGTGTATACTGCATTGAGCAATCAAAATGTTTCAAAGTTGAAGCAGTAGCAAATTCGACAATCTTGTATGTATCTATAAATTTCGGATTCATGAATTTGGAATGTATTATCAAATTAAGTACTGTATTTCGGATTAGCCAATTTGCTACTCGATTTTGATTAGTAAACTGGGCAATCCGCAATGGTTGTATTGGATCCAAGAATGCATTTTAGATTTCTTAATCCAAAATTTACAAGTGTATATACTAGATTGATCAATTCGGAAGAGTATCCTAGATTGGATATTGCAGATCAATTAACCAATATGAAAAGCCCAAGTGTGTATCAGATTGAACAATCAAGAATTCACTTGGTAAAGTCGATAATATATTTTAGATTGGCTAATCCGAAATGTAGAATGGCTAAAAATTATGAAGTAGGAGTTTTGACTTAATATTTTTGTTCTTGTTGGAGGTGTTGAAATTCTTGGACACAAAAGATTGTTTTAGAAGACTATCAAGTGAAGTTGATTAGAGCTGCATAGAAGAATGTGAAATGTTAATGAGAAAAGATGAAATGTAAGAGAATATTATAGTGGACCTTTTATGTTGACTTACTTGAGTGAGTGCGAGATACTGCTCTTATTCTTTGTTTTGTAGTTATAGTTTTGAGATTTGACAAAACTAATGGACAATCAGAAAGAAATACATATATATTTTGTTAGGGCGTGAAAGAGATTGTACATATATATTTTGTTAGGACGTAAAGGGACTGTGAGTATATAAAATAATGGTTTAATACATCATTTGCTCCCTACTTTTAGGGGTTTGGTTCAAAATGATCATACCTTTTGAAAAAGTTCAGTAAGGCTCCATATTTTGTTTAAAAAAATTCAATTCGGTCCTTTACGTGGACGCCGTTAAAAACATAACGATGTTGATGCCACTGTGGCCAAATCTGAGTGAGGTGTTATGTTGGATGATTATGTGACACTGTGAAGAGAAGTGAGTTGGTGCAAGCAACCCCATCGGATTTGGATGATTACGTGGCCAAATCAGAACAACGAAGGCCACTATACCCAAAACCAGATTTGTTCATCAGGATCTCCATCACTTTGTTACAAGCAACCCCACCGGTGCAAATCCACCAAATCTTGAGAAGAAAGATGTGTTTGAGTCGTCGCTCACGAGCTTCACTATCGCGACTTTATCGTAAATCACCCCAAAGTTTTCTGGAGTGATTGTTGTTGAAAGAACAACCCTTCATTACGAAGGTACCACCGTCGCAAGTGCTTTTCGAAGACAACCACTACGACTCCATCGTAGACCACTAACAAGGAAAGCTTGAAACAGAGCTCCGCTGTGAATGTATAAGGGAGCTTCTGTTAAGGAAAAGAAGAAATAGAGTGCCTCGCTAGACCTGTAAGAAAACCAGAATCAAAACCACCATCACTTCGAACGCAACCAAAAATCATTATGTTTCCAATGATCACCACTGCTTGCGAGAGCTCCACGATAGAAAACATGGCGACGCACCAGAAAAGTGATCAAGATTGGGGTTTTATGAAACCCACGATAGAGAGAGGAAAAACCCATGGATCACAGGGTTAAAAGTGTGAAAGGATTAGCCATGTTCGATGTACAACGCACTGTTGGTGAAGAAGGAAGGAAGGCAAAAATGCATAAAACCAATTTAGGGTTTCTGATTCTAATTTCCACTTTAAGGTTTTTAAAAAGTTAGGGTTTTAGATTGAAATTTTCTTTGATTTTAATAAAAGAACTCACACTTCACTTTACAGTGCCACGTAATCATCCAACATAATCTCACCCAGATTTGGCTACAATGGCATCAGCACCGATATGTTTTTAAGGGCTTCTACGAAAAGAACCGAATTGAACATTTTTAAACAAAATATGGGACCTTATTGAATTTTTTCAAAAAGTATGACTATTTTACCAAATGATATATTAAACCTAAAATAATAATTTGATTTGTAACCAAATATATAAAATATTAATCTTTGTTGGTGTCCGTGCTCTTCTTAAACCCATTAATTACAATCACAAAATAAAATCACAAAACAACATACCTAGTCTTTTATACCAACCAAATCAAATTGTATAGAGAATAAGAAGTGCACGATGGAGGTGTGGCCTGCTCTTCTTCTCGCAATGGAGGTAGATCTTGGAAGTGTAATAGTACAAATACGAAGGATGAACACATAAAATCATTAAATTGTGTGAGAGAATGAGATAGAGCTGTATGATTTTTTGTTGAAGAGAAAAGTGAAAATGGAGTGCACGCAGCGGCGTGGAAAAGAAAGGGAAAGATGGGACACAAAAACCAATTACGCTATTTAATATACTCAAGGATAAAAGTGGGATTATGAAAGTTAGGGGTGCAGGAAAAAAATGGAGGAAGAATGGCCTAAAAATGATTCATAGATATAAATATAAAGTATTCAACTTTAAGTCACTGTTTATTTATGAGGAGATACAAATATTTGTCTTCTTCCTTAATATTTATAAAACTATATTTCTTTTAATGGACAGCTAAAAAAATCATAAAATGCCTTTTCGCCATTTAATTTTAGCTAATTCTTGTGTTTAAGTAAGCTAATTTGATTTGTTTGTTTTTTTAGAAACTTCTTTCCTATTCAATTATTATAGTTAGTGAATTTTTGCATGCTCCCAATTTGAGGAGGAATATTAGTTTTATTTGTATTATTAGTTAAAATAAATTTTATTATAATTTGTATAGTATTAGTTATATATATATATATATATATATATATATATATATATATATATATATATATATATATATTCCTTAGTTGAATAAATTTTATTTGTTTTTAATACATGAGCATGTGACATCCGGGCACTGACGAGGGCGGGGAGTGACGCCGGTGCAAGAGGCATGGTGCAGGGGGCACAGACAAGGTGACAGTTTCGGGTGGAAGGGGTACATGGACGAATCGAACATACACCGGAATAAGAGGGATCTGGAGACTGTATAGGTATGAGACTATACAGTTGAAGGATAGCTTAAAGGAATTGATTTGACTACTCATATCACCAAAATGCATTTGTTTTTCGGTAGCCTGACTCATAAGAACTCCATGGTTAAGCGTGCTGGCAAGCCTGGTGGTGATCTGTGGGGACAATCGATGGTCCCTGTGAGTTGCCGGAATGTTACAGAGCACACAAGAGTATGGTATATTATTACTTTCTTTTATTATTTCTATGACATATCACGGAAATGAAAATTCATATTTAATATTTTTTTGGTAGGTTAATTATGTTTGGGTTGGCTACTATGAACTTTATTAGCGGAATAATTCTAAATAAACATATATCTAAGTTTTTTTAGCTATATTAATTTACTGTGTGAACCTTCAAAATTCAACTTAGTCCTGTATTTTTTCTGAAAAAGTAAAATTGGGTTTGCAAGTTTATAGGATAAAAGATTGTATTAATTATCCACAACTAATCCAGAGACTTGGAGTACACTGTACTAGTGGAAAAAAGAAGTTGTTTCCCGCACACAAGTCCTAAACACCTTATATGGAAACAGAAATTTATGCCTTTGGTCAAACTCTAACTTATAATTAAGCTTCCGTAATGTATTTTTCTTTTATATATATTAATAAAAAACTAATTAATAATGATAGTGATAGACAGACTTCTAAACCAAATAGTTATAGTTACTGGGACCACTATTTTATTTTATTTTTACTGAATTTTGAAACGGAATGTTATGTTTAAATCTTGCTCATGAAAAAAATTAAATATAAATGACAATAAAAATAACCATGTATTTTTATATTTCATATTTTTAATTTAATTTTATGTACATATAATTATGTTATGTAATGAAAATTATTTTAACTTTAATACATCAACACTATTTGTTCATTACTTTTGTTAAGTAATTATTAATTTTTAGAACAAATGTTATTCAAAAGAAGGTGGAAAAGAGTTATTTATGCAGAAAATTATCATATAATGAATATGGGAGCTAAATGGATTCTCAATTCCATGCAAAATCTCTTAGAGTTAAACTTTGTATCATAAAAACTGCAATGTGGAAGCATCAACAAAATGTAGGAAAATGTAATAAAGAAATACTATGACACACAGTAAAACAAGAACCATCAATGAGATCAGAAAGAGAGAAAAGAAAAAGGATAATAATATAAATGTACAGAGATGCAAGTATAAGAATGTACCAATTTGTAATATAAAATAGTTAAAGTGTACTTCATACGATGAAATGAAAAGTAGTGCAATCATTTTGTGAATCTTTAAACATGTGAAGAGTATTATGTTAGTTACGGTTGAATGTTCTTCTACATATATAAAACTATCAAAGGGTTATATATATATATATATATATATATATATATATATATATATATATATATATATATATATATATATATATATATATATATATATATATATATATGTGTGTGTGTGTGTGTTTTTGTGTCATTAATTAATGTAGTATTTCCTAGGTTTTTCTAAGCAACTCCTAATTATTATTTGAGCTTTTAATTTAAATATAAAATACATGTTATTACCCTTTGTTTGATCAATTTCAGAAAAAGGAAAATTGGTATATTTCATTGATATTATGTGCCTATGTAAAATAAATTTTAATTTTGATTTTATATTTTGATTTTTTGAAAAGTATCTTTTATATACCTTTAATGAATTTTTATAGAGTTTGTAGCTATCAAAAAGAACATAGAATAGTGTTTTACAGTCTTCCAATAATGTTTTAGATAGTGTACGATGAAATTCACAAACAGAAGCTACACTTTGCCATTGGTTTAATGTTCAAACTTTTTTTGTCAGCAAATTAATATCAAGCTTAAAATAATATTTTAAAATTGCTTTTTTAATTTTTAAGATATTTTTATAATTTGCTAATATGAAAAGATATACCATATAGTACTTATTATTTTTATTTGAATTATATGGCTCATCATTTTTGACATTTTAATTTAGTTATTTAAAAATAAATAATAAATATTTATTTTGGAAAATAATACTCTTAAAATATTGTTTCAGCTATTATTATAAGATAGTATCATTCGTTATGATATTATGTTTTTTTTGATAATGTAAAAAGAGTTCCTTAAAAGAATTTGAAGCTAAATAAAGAAAAAATTTAACAAAAATTATCATGGATAGATTTTGTGACCAGTAAGATTTTAGAATAATAAGGAATTTTAGTATTCATTACTTCAGATATTTTATATCAATTATATAATTGACTAGATATTATTAATGTATAAAACATTTAGTCCTAGGTTACGTAGGGCATGGGTTTTGAGTGTTTTGAAACTTATTCTGGATAGGGTTTTTGGTATGTTAATCCAAAAGAAAAAAAAGTTCAATTTGTTCTTGGGCGCTCATTGTCAGGAAACAGAATTCAAAATATTTTAAATTGTGTTATAAATAGTAATAACTTTTTATAATTCATAAAAATATATTAACATTAAACAATGAATAGAATATATTATTATTTTTGAAAAATGTAAGAATTGATAATTAGATAGTTAAAAAAAGAAAAAAAGAGATAATTGGAAGGAATGGTTGCACGTAGCTAGGAGAAGTGGTCAACGATGAGAACATAGAAAGAAGTGCCAGGGAAAGCTACATATCTGACAATAAGAGTGATAGAGAGAAACGCGTGAGCAATGATTGAGGTCCCCCACGACCCTTCCCTTCCTTTCAATGCTCAAACACACAGTTACATGAACGTCTTTCCTTTCGCTTCTGCTTCTTCAACTTTCAACTTTGAAGCTTAATTTGTTTGCTTTTGTCTTTCTTTCCTCTCCTTAAAGCCCCTTCAATCTCTGTCACCACATAAACCCACCTCGTTTTTCACAAACACATTCAGGACCACAAACATTATTGTACTTAAAACTTCACTGCTCTCAAAATGATAAGCAAATACACCTTATTCCACCAAATCAACACCCAACAAAAATCCTAACAATCTATTCTTAAATTCAATAAACCAATAATATTAAATAAATAACATAACTCAGAAAATGCACTCTTCTTTAAAGATGAATTTATTGCTGTGGATTGGAAAATACTGTAGCTCTGTGATTTCTGTCCCACTCCAACTTACTCCTTTCTTCTTCCCTCATCTTACTGTCAGATTTATTTTTCTTAGGCTATTTATTAGTAACTCTCAACTCTCCTTGTCAACCTGAAATCAAATTTCAGTTTCTTACGTCTTTAGTACTATCTCAGAATATTTAGTCATTTTAGAATAACTAATTTATTAATTATTAATGTATAATTCTAAACATTGAAATATATTTTAAATTTATATTTATCAGTCAAATGTTAAAAAATATATTCTTAATGTCTAAAAGTTTGTTTTCTAAACTCATATTTTATGTTTAAAGTATGAGTCAAAATAATGAAAATAAAAAGTTTTGGTTGAAACAAATAGATATTGTCAAAAACAGTGTATAGAAAGAATTTTGTATTTATAAAAATACAATATATATATATATATATATAAATAATTGTTACTTATTATTATTAAGTAAAATTATAAAAAAACAACAAAATCATGATAAATTACAAACTTATTATTATTTTTTATAATTTTCAAATCAACTCTATTAATTTTCTCTGTAAAACAATCTTATACTATAAATAGAACTTTCTAAAGCTTGGTTCATTATCTAAAATACTTCTATCTCTCTAAAACACTATCATCTTTTCTTTCTCTCACTTCTCTCTACAATTTATTACTCCTCGATCATCTTTTCAACAATCAAGAAGTGTTTAGGCGATCCCTGCGTTAAGGGCTACCTATCTGACCGATCAATTGGTTGAATCGAGTAGGTAAGTGGTAAACCCTTTTTTCCTTAGTGTTTAGGGTTTTTTTATCATGTAAAGTGATTCTGTTTTGCATCGGTCAAGAATCTCTCTCCCTTGATTCTTATTCTGTTTGTGGTTCTAAGAGTGTTCTCCAATCACCAATCGCTGATTTGTAGGTTTTCTAGAAGTTTCTTGTACTGTAAGAAATTTGTGGAGTGTTTAGAGGTTTTGGAACTGTTGAGTCAAGGTAAGGGAAGCTAGATAATTGTTTTAATTGGAATATGTTGTGTAAATTTGATGGAATGTGAATAATAAATTGTTTGGATGAAATAGGTTATGGTGTGTCATTGATATTTGAGGTAAAGTAAGAAAATTGAAGATTTGCATGATGATGAATGATGTATAACTTTATGAAGCTGTTTGTATGTGTGTGGGATGTTGGCTTTGGGTTGGTGAAGTGATTTGTGTTGATTGAATTGTTGATAGAAAAGAATTCATGTTGATTGTAGGTTATTTTGGTATAGAAATAAGTTCTTAAGTAGTGAAATAATGAAAAATGGTTGTTGAGTTACTTTCTTGCAGTTAGGATGGGTTGTGAGATGTTTTATGTCATGCTCAAGCATCTACTTTGGTGGGAAATTGAGTTGTGAATGTGTTGTAGAGATGAGGTAGAGTTCTACTTAGTTTTGAACTCAAATTGGAGGAAGTGAACTAGTGAAAAATTGAGTTTGGGATTTTGTGAGCAAATGGTCTGTTTGGAGAGTCTTGGTAAGTCATTTGGGACTTGTTAGAGTCCCTAAGTTTCTTGGAATTGTGCCACAAATGGTAGAATTCAATTTGAGTCTTTAAGTTGAATTTTTGTAAGTTTTTAGGGGAGATCTTGTGACTACCTATTTAGATTGATGTTAGAAGGGTTTATACACCCTTGGTTGAGTATAATTGAGCGTATAAAACAATCTATGAGAGTTAGAAGTTGGGAAAAATAGTTAGAATTAGTAAAAATTGGTATAGGATGTGTAAGTCTGCATAATTGGTGCTGCAGATTATGCAGACTCGCTCAGCAAGTGGATTCGCTCAGCGAGTGGTTATAGAATGGGTTTTCTGTCTGAGGATTTTCACTCAACAAAAGGGTGCGCTCAGCGAATGGTTGAGGTTTCGGAACACTTTCAGTTTTATTCGGATAGCGAGTGGATTCGCTCAGCACATGGGGTCGCTAAGCGACTAGTCCAGGGGTGTTTTATTCTTTTTTTCTTATGGAGTAGAGTTACATTTCTATTCATTGTGAATGATGTATAAATATGTGTGAAATTATATGATCAAAGAGGTGATGTGATGATGATGTTCAAGTAATGTGTGAGGTGCAGATTTCAAGTACCATGTGAGAAAGGAATTCCAAGGAGGAATATCCTAAGTTGGTTGTGTTATGTTATGTATTGATGTAGGGGCTCCTGGATTGGGTAATGATCTTGACATTCTCAATAACCCATTTAATGTAGAGATGGGTGATTATGTCGTGGAGAGTAGTAGGATGTCCTAGTCTATGGCCACTGGTTAGAGTCATATATGTTTGACGGATTAACCTTGGTGTATGGTTTTATTGGTGGTGGTTGAGGATGTGGTTATTGTTATTATTTTTGAGCTAGGTTACTCCACCATACACGGGTGCAGGTTCCCCATGAGTCCGATATCAATGCATCTATCCGGATAGTAAAAAAGTGTGTTAAGTGTATTGGAAAAGTTGTTCTGCTGTTTGATTCATCATGTGCATGTATATTGTTATTGTTTTAAAAAGTATGTAAATTTTTTTTATACTCTAGCTTACCCTTGCTTTTCTGTGGTTTGTCTTTGTATGTTGTGTCTTTTTCGTGATGATCACCTTAATGGTGTGAGCCTAAGGATGTAGTGTTTTTAGTTGGCACACCTGAAGGCGGGGAGTGAAGTTTATAGTATAGGTAGTTGTTTTTGTTCTTCAGGTGAAAATTTTTATTGACCAAATCTGTAGTTCTTGTTTTATCATTATATGTAATGTTTAGTTTAGTAATTTTATATTACTAAATTTGGGATGTTGCAATGATGACATGTAAATATATTTCCAAATTAATATGTATTATTAAAATTAATTATTCAAAAAAATCAAATAAAAAATATTTTTACTAAATTTTACTTTATATTTAATTCTATGAGAATAGACTTTTCTCCATTCACATTTTTGCATGCTTAGGGGTTAAAGTCTTATGCTTAACAGTTTGGAGCAAAAATGCTCCTAGATCTACACAATGAATTGGCGTTTAACGCAAGCTTGTCATCACTCACCTCTGCATCAGATTTCAACAGGCTTAAAATTGAGATTTGGGGAAAAAGAAATATGTTCAAATGATCAAATTAGTATTTCCTACTTAATACTTTGGTCAAATGATACATACTAACTTGCTTAAATGATTATATCTTAACAACACACACATCTAACCCAACCAGATTTTCAGTAGTTCAAATACCAATATTAGCAAATCATACAATTTCAAACAATCCAAACACTCAATTTAACATTTTCAAATCATTTATACTTTAAAATAAGATAATTAGATTCTCTTATTTGAGAGATGAACAAACAACTCTAGAACTTTATTAAAATTTAGATTCTCTTATTTATAAAAAAAATTATTTATACCTAAATTTTTAATATTAAAATAATCAAATCTTATTATTTAAAACATACTATAAATTTTAAAATACAATTTTTTTACACTCTTACAATACTATTTATTTTCAGCTAGGAAAGATAAATTTTATAAGATGTATTATGTATAAATATTATTCCAAATAGTTTAATAATTTTTTACAGAGTATTCAGTTTTAGAATGAGATTTTCAATATCTCAAATCAATTTATTGGAAAATAATATGCATAAGTTAGTATAACCAAGGACTTGTCAAGATTACTTGTAGCAAAACATAATATTATGTGGCTGCTAAAAAAATTCTTACTATTCAATTTCCTTTTTTATGTGGCTGCTAAAAAAATTCTACAAAAAAATATTATGTGGCTGCTAAAAAAATTCTACAAAAAAATATTATGTGGCTGCTAAAAAAATTCTACAAAAAAATATTGGTAGACAGACATATGTGAATAAAATTTTCGACAAGTAACTAATACCTACACGAATATTAAATATTTTAATATTCATTTATAGAAAAAGTCAAATAAAATACATATTATTTATGCAAATATTTATTATTCATAAAAAATAAAAATAAAAATTTAAGTTATATTTTATTAAGTTAAATTTAATTAAAATTAAAATTAATTTATATTTTATTAAATTAAATTAAATTAAATTTTAATTTGTATTTAATTTAATTTATATAATATCTAAAATGTGTTTTATAATTTTATTTATATTTTATTTTAAAATATATAAAAAATATATTTTTTTAAATATTATGAGTATTCACTGGTAGTTATAAATTTTAAAATATTTATAAGTATTTTTTAAATAAAAATTTAACAAATAAGGAAAAAATAATATATGAGTTTTGTTTTTTCAAAATAGAAATACAAATGGATGTTCGACCCTATGTAATTCCTAATTATTAGTAATAATAACTTTTATTTCCACCCACTCCAGCTACAAGTTTGAAGAACATAAATTAGGCTTCTATCTTTCCAAGTAAACAAGTTTATTTGGGTAAGTGTTTGAGTATTGGATCTACAGGAGGATTTTAAGTGAAAAAAAGTTTTATTTAAAGAAATTTGTTTGAAGAAGGCAGGTTCCAACGTAATCACTTTTTCTTTTTTTTCTACTTTCCCTTTGGGTAGGATTTTTTGGAAAGCTAATTAGTAGTAGAACTAGAATTAGAAGTAGAAGAAGCTTTGAGAGAACATCGTGATGGCATGTGCGCTTGTCCTTTACCTGCAAATGGAATATATAAATGTCACGGATAACAATCACACCTACTCTTCCTCACTCTTCTCTATGCCTCTGCCTATTCTTTCAATTGCATCATCATCTAACATAAATGCAGTGAAAAATAAAAGAAAAAAACTCAAATATTAAATTATTTCAATATAGATAAGTTTAGCTTATTACTAATGCTATATTTTGTTGAAACCTACCTCCATTCTTATTTTGTAAAAAATGTTGTCCATTACTTAAAATCATGAAAAATTAAGAAAAATGTTATTGAATGAAGTAAAGGAATTAGAGGTAAAATAACTTTTGAATAATTAGTTTTCTAAATTTATTTTGAATAATTGGTATGCAATAAATAAATAAATTACATGTAGCACAGTACATTCCGCCATGTTACATAGCCCATGACAGGGTTGTAGTGACATGATTGACTATGTTTCCACCCGCACGAGTGGCTTTCTTTTGTTTTTGTTTTGTACTTTTGTCATCTTTATTTCTTACTCTTTGATTTTTACGGCTCCTCTATATCTTTTTCTTTTATTATCATCCTCTTTTACCAACTTTTTCTGCTGTCTCTGCTATGCTATGCTCTACAACCCTACAATTTAATAATTTTAAAATATTAACCATCTAAAAAAAATTATTGTAGCTATATTATAAATTTAGTTTTGATTAATTTATAAATTCTGTAATTTTTATTTATAGATAAATTATTTAATTAATTTTTTACTTTTAAATGTTATATTTTAATTAAGGTTTTTAAAGTTTTTTAAAACTAAATTTTTAAGTTATTTTAATTTTACAAAATTAATATGTTTAACGTACCATTTAATAATATAAAAAATGTTAGATAAAATATTATAAATTTTGATAGTATATAACATATAAATAGAAAACATAAAAAATATTACTATAGTTATCTATTATAATAAATATATTAACATAGCATATGTACAATAACACAGAAAAATTATATAAAATTTTGCAAAAGATAAAATATTATTAAATAGCCAACTAATTAAAACTTAAATCATCACTTTAAAGTATCTTTGTCATTCACCAAAAGCCATTTCAGTACCTCTGCTCACATCAAGAGATGATCATTACAAAAGAAAAACAACACAAAAAAAAAATTATAATAAACTAATTATAATATATTATAATAAAATGGAATCATATTAAATACCAATTTAACATTTATAAGGTAATAAAATTCATAACATAGATATAATTAACTCTAAACTCAATTATCTGGATATATGTTTTAACATAGGACTTCACTTTAGGTGGGCACTCGTAATAATATTTACATTTTGTGAGTCATAAACACAGAGGTTATCACCATATTACTCATGATGTTAATCTTTTCACACCTAAGACAAAAAGTTCACGACAAAGACAACATGTCATTCTCTCTCCCACCACATTCATCTCTATATGAGTTAAATGATTGATAGTATATCATGATACCTCTTTTTTGAACTCTCATATGTCAAAGCATACACTAAACATTACCATCACATAAAATGTTTCCCTCAAATTCCCTCAACAATCATACCACACATAAACATATCCTCTTATACATTAATACAATTATTACACTCAAAAGCAACAATCAATGGTTATATCCATGCTAAGAAACTAAAATGAAAAAACCAAAATAATTATAAAAATTGGCGCTTAGGGTAGCGCTCAACGCGAAACCTCTCGCACAAAGGTGGCGCTCAACGACATCTCTAACACTTAGTGTTAGACCTTTCGCAAAAGGTGACACTCAACGAAGTTCCGACGCTCAGTGACAATCCTTATGCTCAACAACAGTCCTGACCATCATTCTTCTTGCAAAACATCTTGCCCAGTGACACTATTTTGTAGCTTAATTGAAATGATTCCAAACCTACAGTGAAAAGTGACGCTCAATGGTGTCCAACCACCGCTTAGTGCCAAACCATTTAGAAAAAGTCGCCCAACTATAAAAATAGGCACTCAACAGTCTAGATTAAAATTGCTTCCAAACTTACGCTCCACCTCACACTAGTACGACTCTACACCATGCTAGAAAACAACCAACTCAAATATGTGATTTGGGAACCAAAGACATGTTCAGATGATCAAATTAGTATTCTGAACTTTGTGCTTGATTCAAAAACAGTTTTCAATGTCAAAGTAGCTCAAATGGTCAGATACTCAATTATCTCAATCACCACAGTCCAAACACAAACTAAACACTCAATTCAATCAACCAACCATATAATTCAATTCAGGATAAACAAAAATCATATTCAACATGCCAATTTCAATTAGAAATATCCAAATCACACACATTAAAGCATCTAACTTCCCTTACTTAAAAGATGACTAAAAATAACTCAAAAACCCTAAAGCACCCTTAAAAGTACAAATAACTCAAACTTCCATGTGAACAATGCAAACACAATCAGACACATTATGAAAATCGTTGATCAATAGATACTCACAAAATAAGCACAAACACAATCTACAAGTTGAACAAAAGCCACATGGAGAAGAAAAAACAACTTACTAAGAAATTGACAAAAAACTATCTTACCTTATTGAAGAAAATGATCAGATGATCTTGAGTTCACCGTCAGAAGAGATCCTACGGTCTTTGATATTCAAAAAGACGAATAATTTGTAAGATATTTTTTAAAAAAAAAGAAAAATTTCTAAGAATTTTAATATCATATTAAAAATTGAACTTTAAATCTAACTTAATATTATAAAATTAATTTATAAAATAAAATTTATATCTATAAATATATCTCTAATAAATTTAAGATTTCTAATATAATTTAATATTTATTTCTAGTCAACGAAACACTTCCATAATTTTTTTTTCTTATCTTACAACTATGTTTAAATAAGATGCATTTTTAACTTCCAATTAACTTTTTAACACTTATTACATAATTGTAAAATACCCTTAAGAATCAAAATAGTTATTTATCCTTAAAGTAGGTGTTTATTTTTCCCCTTCCCTTCTACCAAACAACTTTGCTAATTTGGTTAACTCCCGTGGTCTTTATTTCCTTACAATTAGTGTACTTATTGTAACGTTATTCGAGGCGAAACTCATTAGCATTGGAACAGACGCGAACTTGCGATTTTTCAGTTACAGATTACAAACTTCTCATAAAATAAGAACAAAATATAAAAACCAACACAATTTGTTCTCTTTCTGTTTTCTCCTGCATTGTTCTTTTTAATTTTTGTTTTGTAGTGTTGCATCTCCGTATCGAAAACGCAACTTAGCAGTAATGGGTCGTGGGCCAAATGCCATGAACCTTTCGGCCATCAATGACTTTTCTTGCTAGGTGGTGAATTTTCATGCAGAGTATAAAGACACCTTAACAATTACAAAATTCAAAATTCTCAGTTAGATCAATCCCAACCAATAGTTTTTTTTTTCTGATAAAGGTGAGGTAAAAGAAACAAAAGGACAAGTCCTGAACAAGACGAAGACACAACTTAAGAAAAGACTGAAATAAAGAACGAAATAGATTTGCAGAAAACTTGGAAAACAAACAAAGATGCCAGAAATAGAAAAGAAACACAACCTAAATAGAAGACAAACACATTAGACAACGCTTGGTATGGAGATTCACAGGGCAAGGCACTGAGGGCTGAGAAAAGGCACGATGAGAGTGAATAGAAGACAACAACAAAATGCTTCTGACTTAGGAACAAGATGATGTCATGCGAATCACCCCAGTGATGCATCGTCAGACAAAGAATAATTGGAGAGCATGTGAGATAGCTCAAGTTTGAGGGGATAAAGTTTAAGAATTCAAGATCAGTTGAAATGATGAAAAAAGAGGGGAGATAATGAAATGTATATGTAAAAACATATAAATTCATGTTCTTAATGGATTGGATTCGAAGAAGTGTGTGTTTTATATAGATTTGTTTATGATTTATTAGAATCAAAATTTATATATAAATGGATGGGTTTGTTAACATAGTTAAGTTTTTTTTTCAATTGGTACATTATAGTAAAATGTAACAAGTTTTAATAGAAAAAAAAATCTCCAGAGATATTTTACTAATTTTTACTTTTAATTTAAAATAAAAAATTATAAAAAATAACAGAAACACTCACCTAAACCTAACTCACATTTCTCACTTATCCAATCTGTTTCTCTCATCTCCATCATCTCTCTCACTGACACATAGTAACCTGCGACACCGTAATATGTTGTTGTTGCTCTATTCGTTTATTTATTTGTCACTTTAATAACAAAATAATTGATGATGTTGATATTGATTTTTGATGGAAAGGTTGTCTTATATCTTTACCCTTCTAATTGTTATTAAATTTCGTTTTTAAATTTTAGAAGTAGTAGTTTATCTTCAGGAAGTTTGATACTTTGACTATGATGTGGTCTGCCTTGTTTTGTGAATTTATTCATTTTGCTTAACATTTAAATAATGAAATAATTAATATACTTTTAAGTTAAAATCATGTTGATTTGCAAAGTAAAGAATCCTTTTTCACTACTTTGTAATAGAAAGTTGTAAGCCTTAAAATTAATCTTCTAAACAGGGCATTTCCTCCATCAAACAAAAAGTTCGATTCTTTCAGAAGTTGAAAGACAAAATAGAAGCTTCAGTTGCAATTTTGGAACCTTAAGAATGAATAACAATTTGAAAATGCCTTCATGTTGATAACAAATTGTATTCAGTACTTTATGACGGATCAACTCACAAATTTCCCAAAACAAAACCATGTTTAATCATAAATTCTAAAACGATTTTTACACTTAATAATAAGTTCGTGTTAATCTTAAAGTATCTGACAACAACAACGAATAATACAAACAAGAAAGAAAAATTACAAAATATAAAAATTAAAACCTATTTTTTTAGAAGTTTCAAATTAAAAAATGTGACATTCAGCACCAAAAATATTTTTAACTTAAAATTGTATGTGACAGTTTCCTACATCAAAATAAGATTCAATCATGGGCTAAAATAAGCTAAAAGTGTTTTTCTACCATTGCAACATATTAGTCTACTCATGCTTACCAAAAAATTTAATCAATCACAGTAGAAAATCATGAAAAGTTGATGGAAGTTATGGCAATAAAATTCATTCAGTGGCAAGATGGCTAATGTTTTACCTAATATTATCGTTCGAGACAAAATGATTAGGTTTTCTAGTAAAATCTAACGAGCATTTCACCATTGCTATCTAATTACCAGATTAGAAATTAAGATTAAGGTGAGACGAATGTTTCTGATTTTATTTTTATATTTTTATTTTAAATTAAAAATAAATATTATTAAAATATCCTATATTTAAAGTATTTTTTTTTGTTTAAATCTTCGGTTAGTCCTCGTATTTATATGGAAATCTCAAATGAGTTATCGTTTTTTTTTTCGGTCTCAATTGGGTTATATTTTTTATAACGTAGATATCCATATTGTTTAAGCCCTCGGTTTAAACCTTAATAATTTATAAAAATATATTTTTTAAAATATTTGTAGTATTCGTAGATATCCACGAATTAAAAAAATACTCACAAATACTTTTTAAAAACAAGTAGCAGGTAGTAAGTTGATTTTCTTTTTCGGATCAGTTTTAAGGAGATATCATTGAAAATTTGAGAGGAAACCAAATCTCAAACTTAAGAAAATCGACATAATAATAGAGATGAATGTAATCTCAAATTTTAATCGCTTTTTTATCTTATTTTTTCAATTTAATCTCATTATTTTAAAATGGCTTTTTGATTTAAAAAGCAGTGAATATAATAATTTGAGTTAGTTGAGTGTTAGAAGGTGGCACTAAAACTTAATAATTACGTGGTACTTGACAATAAATAAATTTTGATGTAGATAGAAATCCAAAAAATGGTTTGTTTTATATCCTCCCTCTCACCATCATCGTGAATGGCGGTTCCGGTTGCATGAGGTCTGCCCCCTCTTCAACTGCAATTCATGGTCGCTTAATGATCATGGATCCAGATAAATCTATCTAATAAACGATGCCTGAATTTCTTCCAATGTTCTGTCCTTGGTCTCCGGAACCAAAAGTATCGAAAAAACAACGGTGATGGCAGAAAAAATGGCCCAAATGTGTAATTTCACCTATTATTTATATATATATATATATATATATATATATATATATATATATATATATATATATATATATATATATATATAAACTATCTCAAAATTCATTCCAATAAAACTTTTAATTATTAATGTATACAAGTAATTTTATTATGAATATTTAGAGGGTGGATAATTTAACGTATATATTATATTTTGTATATTAGGACAGTCCTACAAAATAGAACTATAGTAATATTATTTATATACATTTTGAAACTACTCTACTAAGAATGCTAAATCATTTTTAGCTTCATGTTCTATCTACGTATAAAAACATAATAAAAATCATACAAACTTATATTAATGACTTAAATGATGTAATTAAAAAAAAGACCACATAGACAAAATAGATTAGAGACTAAATTACTCAATAATATATTATATTAGATACTAATTTCTTGACTTTTTACGTATATAGACAAAAATGAAATGAGATTTATGTATATAAGCAAAAAAAAATAATTAAATTACACATTTGGGCAAGTTATGGGACCAGACCCATGCATGACTTAAAGTTTTGTTTTAAGGTTTTTAGAAATAGTTTATATACAGATATAAAATCAATAGGAATTAAATTTAAAACTTTTTCAAAAATTTTGACTGATTAAAATCTTAAAATTCCTACAATATCTCAACAAGATTATGTAAAAATTTATTTATCCTATGTTGATTTGTAATATCGTTAGTGTTACTGAGATGTTCAAAAAAGGAATATATACACCAAAAATAGAAATTTATGAATATTTTGTAACTGTCCCTGTTTTGTAGACTTAATTGTTTTCAGTTTTACCATAAATAATTTTATTTATATTAATTACTGTATAGACAAAACCCTTTTTTTTAGTTATGATCTTATCTGTGCTTTTAAAATTTGTGATTATAATAAGTTAATGACTTAATTATTGTATAAACATATCAACATTTTTTTTATTGTAATCATAAATGTATTTAAATCGTGATTAATGAATCAATAAAAACAATGGTCCCATCACGTACCACTACTTGCTATTTGTTTAAAACGTTGTGAATGTTTTGAATACGTATTTATAAAAATGTGGTGTATACATATACCTCGTAATTATCGGATTCAAGCATAATAAATAAAAATAGAGATTGGTAAATTGGTAAGGTGCATGTTTTCCAAGTGTAAAGCCTACTTTCTGCTATTCCTTTTCTGCTTAAAGACAGAAGAGAAGGTTATAAAAGCACCCTCTTGGCTTCACACTTTCATTAGGTTTGATCCCATTGGAACACCTGATCTTGTGATTTCATCAAGTTAAAAAATGGAGCCTCCTTTTCACCAAGTGTGAAAGCTTTTCCTCATCTGTTCCGCACTGCACACACATGCAACTTTCTTTTCTTTCTTTTTTCTTTTTTGTTTCCTTCAGAGAGAGAGAGAGAGAGAGAGAGAGAGAATCAGAAGAGAAGAAAGTAGAAATAATCAGACAGGCTACTCCATGTCAGACTCACATCTGACTTTCTGTTTTCTTTCTTCCATCCTTGCTCTTATAGTCATCACCTTCATTTTCACCAAAAGAAAGAAACCAACCCTTAATCTTCCCCCTGGCCATACGGGGTGGCCCCTCCTTGGGGAAACCATAGGGTATTTGAGGACTTACCAAGCTCTTAGACTAGGAGAGTTTATGGAGAATCACATAGCAAGGTAAGCCCCCCTACCCCCATACACAACATCAATATTGGAACCAAAAACAAGTTAAAATTGTTGGATATATATGTGCAGGTATGGAACAATTTACAGGTCAAACTTGTTTGGGGAGCCAGCCATAGTGTCAGCAGATGCAGGGCTCAATAGATTCATAATGCAGAACGAAGGGAAGCTGTTCGAGGCTAGTTATCCTAAGAGCCTCGGTGGAGTACTTGGAAAATGGTCTATGTTGGTCATAG
This sequence comes from Vigna angularis, assembly GCF_016808095.1. Taxonomy (NCBI): domain Eukaryota; kingdom Viridiplantae; phylum Streptophyta; class Magnoliopsida; order Fabales; family Fabaceae; genus Vigna; species Vigna angularis. The sequence goes on from NC_068970.1 coordinate 20,666,099, forward strand.
TAGGAGACATGCACAGAGACATGAGGAACATATCACTCAACTTTCTCAGCTATTCCAGGGTCCGATTTCATCTATTCAAAGACATCGATTACCATGCCCGTCGTGTTATTTTCTCGTGGAAACATAATTCTACAATATCAGCTCAAAAAGAAGCAAGAAGGGTAACTATTTATCACTGATCGCTTACTAGTTTTCTTTTGTTATTATTTTCGGTGTTACTCAAAGAGCACGCATAATACTTCGTCACTGAACTATTATTGCAGTTCACCTTCAATTTAATGGCGAAACAAATCATGAGTTTGGACCCTGGTAAACCGGAGACAGAACAATTGAAGACAGAATACGTCTCTTTCATGAAGGGTGTTGTATCTCTTGTTCCTTTGAATTTGCCCGGAACAGCATACAGAAAGGCAATAAAGGTAGCAATATCGGTCAATTACTATTTAATATCAGTGCTTTAAAGAACCCCTTTTTCCTATAATTAAATACTTGTAATGAGTTTTTAATTTTGATTTTTGAATTTTTAATATGGTAAGGTTTCCTTTTACTGTATGTTGTACAGGCTAGGTCCACCATTCTGAAGTTCATAGAGGCGAAAATGGAAGAGAGGGCGAAGAGGGTCCAGAAGGGTGAGGCAGTGGAGGAAGAAAATGATCTTCTAAACTGGGTTGTGACTAATACAAACCTTTCAAATGAGCAAATGCTTGACTTGATATTGAGCTTGCTCTTTGGTGGCCATGAAACCTCGTCGGTAGCCATAGCTCTAGCTATTTACTTCTTGCCGGGTTGTCCTCGAGCTATGCAACAATTGAGGGTAAGCATGCACCAGGATGATCTATGATACGTGGAATATTTTCTTAGGACAATTGCAACCACAAATTTCAAAAGATTAACTTTATTCCTGGCCAATAATTATTATTTTTTTATTTTTCTTCAAAAATAATAGGAGGAACACGTGGAAATAGTCACTTCCAAGAAGAAGACAGGGGAGGTTGAATTGACTTGGGATGATTACAAAAAAATGGAGTTTACTCACTGTGTAAGTGTCACATATATGATAAACAAATTGGGGTTTTATCTTTCTGTCCTTTTGTGACTCTTTTTGTAATAATACTAATTATTATTCTATTTTTAAAAAGTATTATATATCTATATATATGGTGGATATGAAGTCCGACATTAACGTGTTTGCAAATCACGTGTGCAATGAATGATTCTACGTTAATAATAAATTGCTCTTTCTTTGTGTCTGGGAAGGTTTTGAACGAAACACTTCGACTAGGGAATGTTGTGAGGTATCTTCACAGGAAGGCTATTAAGGATGTTCGGTACAAAGGTGAGAAATAGGATAGGATGCTACAGTATCTCACTGTTTTTGTGTACATATTTGGTTGAAAGAAACGAAAACGAAAGAGGAAAGGTTGGCTTAAGTGTTATAGTAAAAGAGAAAGGTGCCAGAAATCCAAAACCATATATGTGTATTGAAAATGTGTGTTTGTGTTTGAAAGGTTATGACATTCCACGTGGGTGGAAAGTTCTTCCGGTGATTTCAGCTGCTCATTTCGATCCTCAACACTTTGACCAACCTCACCAATTCAATCCATGGAGATGGCAGGTAACTTCTATATGTATATAACCATTGACTCATTTCCACGCCTTGCATCATTATTTTTCTAAAGCTCATTATTACCACATGCAATCACTCCATTCATGGCAGCTGTGGCCCGTGAATCAAATCCCTAATTCATAACATTTACATAACCCTATATGCCATTCGAAGAAGAAAAGAAAGTAATGAAAATAGGAAGACTAAATAGAAAGAAAATAAAATGTTTGAGAGAAATGAGGTATTGAAAAACTAACTAGGGCTCACGGATATCCTTTCTTATGATATTTTGTTTTCAATCCTGTTTCTATTTTTCTTGTTGTCTTTCTTTAATAAATCGTTTTCCATTTTCATTCTATTATATTTTTACTTACTCTATCTGTCTCATGTTTGGCGCATGGACCATATATAGGTTTTGTTTGTTTCTTGTTTTTGTTCAATAAAACACATCAGTCTTCTGTTTCCTACTGAATATTATCTCTTTTTTTAAAAGAAAGATGAAAGAGTAGAATAAAAAAGAATATAAGTAGTTGTATAGTTATGTTATAGGTAGGTTTTTTAGCTTGGGTTTGTAGCTTCCTTTATAGTACATAATAACACTTTACATTCGGCGCTTCAGAATCAGGCCCCCACATGAGGTAGACACGCCGTACAGCTTTGACGAAACTGAAAAGAATGCTTCATCCTTTGATCCTCCTTGTTGACTTAGTCATAACCAGATAGATACTTCCACTGCACTCAGATTCTCTTCATATTATAGCTTCCACATTATAATACAAAAACCATTCAACTGTTTCATCTACAACTCACTCACTGTTTACAACCACTTTAACATTTTCTATGTTTAACCAATCATAATCTCATAATGATGAAGCTCAAAGTACAGATTTTATGGAAAATTAAAAATGGGTAGTCTGAGATAATCATTGGGTTAAAACCTCTAATTTTGATGCCTGAATAAATTACATGGCATGGAGGAAAGGAAGAGGGAGAATAGTAGAGTTGGTAGAGTAGAGAGATGAAAGGATCTTGGGAACAGTAGTGGGTCCCAGTGAATGCTGAACACGCCTCTTTTTGTGCACGTGTGTCCATGGCCCTGTTCTCTCTGTCCTTCCACATTATAAATGAATGCCCGTGTGCAAGTGGGCCTCTCACATCCCACGTGCATCTCTGTCTTTTCCTTTTTCTTTCTTTTCTCACTCAACCTTCTTCATTCATTACCTTTTTCTTACACCTTTTCTAATATCGTCTATTGCTTCTTCTACTCTTACAATTACTTATCGTACCCCGTAATAAGAGGAAAAGATGCCATCATCACTGTCATCATTATAGAGGAAAAAGAAGAGAAAAAAATCATCATTTCAGAAAATTATTTCTAGAATAGAGAAAATTTCATTTCAGAATACATTTTACATGGTCCAGAAATTGAATTCCAAAATATATAATTCAGAAGTGATTGGAGGGTAAAATGGTAATTTAGAAAATTTGAGGGAGTGTGCAAAGAAATTGCACGGGTGCAAGAAGTAAAAGCCTGTATTAATATGTATTTTGGTTGGAGTTGCAGGGGAGTAATGGTAAAGCTGATAATAACTTCATGCCATTTGGAGGAGGATCAAGGTATTGTGCAGGGTCAGAGTTAGCGAAGGTGGAAATGGCGGTGTTCATCCACCATCTGATTCTGAACTACAACTGGGAACTTCTGGAAGGTGATGAACCTTTTGTATACCCTTATGTGGATTTCCCCAAAGGTCTACCCATCAAAGTCCAAGCTACATCATCATCCATCTAAATTGCAAACTCTCTTACCATCTACTACCTGCAACATTATTAGATCTTCTTTTCTTTTAGTTCTTCTTTTCCATTTCATGCTTTTAGAAAATAAAAAATAAAACTATGCTTGTTTAGCTTTCCTTCTTTCCAATACTTAGAAAACTTAAATAATAAAAGTCTGTTTAGTTTATCATTTTTTAGTGAGTTCCAAGTTTATCTATAATTATATATAGTTGAACTTATGTTTGTGATTTGCTAGCTGCTTGATTGTTTTCAAAAGGAGTAATTTTACTTTTAAGAAGTGGTTTTAGAAGATGAACGTAGTAAGATACTCAATGTTCTTAAAGAATATGGGGTTTAAGTTAACAAATCTTAAATACACTTTTTTTTTTAGAATAAACAATTTTTTTACAAGTGATATTGTAATGTTCTCTTTAGCATGCGAGAAGTTATAAAAAGACAAGAAATAGGTAAAAAGATGGAATAACTTATTTAATTTGAAAAAGGAATAAAGTGTAAAAAATCAAATTACGTCATTGAAAGAATGGAATGATTGTTTTATTAGAAGAATGTGTAGAATTTATATTAAATTTCATAATTTTGTTTAACAAATTCAAATTATTTCAGCGAAATAGTTTTTAAATTTGTTACATGCCTCTGAAAAATTTTCACACAGTGAAATATAATTAATTATGGTACCTAGGATTATAATCCATGGGACAAGGTCTTCCTAAAATAATTTGACCTTTTGAAGTAAAAATAGATATATTAGTAAGAAAATCATGTAAAATATTCTATCAATTTCTAAAGTCTTTCCAAATAATTTGAATAACTTCCATATACACAACATTACAACAAGTTTTATAATTATATTCATTACGATTCGAAAGTAATAAGAAGTTTTGTTTATGTAATGTTATTTTTCTCTTTCTTTATTTAACCACTGAAAATGACAAATTAGAGTGTGATTCACGTGTGGTAATATTGATGATTTTATAACATGTTATGAGTTAAAATATGTTGAAAAATATGATGTGATGTTTATATTGCATGATATAATTATACGGTGTAATTTATATGGTTGTTCGATAATATGAAATAGAGAAAGTCTTATTATGAACGTGTCTATATATGTGATATGTTGGTACAAATGAGAAATCTCAACGAAAGGTGAGGAAACTTGATATAGTAGTTCTAGAGGTATACTTGTCCGATAAAACTCTTTCGGAAATTGTTGTACTTGACTAGTAAAACTTTTTCGAAAAGTGTGTTCTTGTTGATGAAGCTCCCTAAAAGAGTAGTGAAAAAAAATATAATGAAAAATTATATATAAACTGGTAAGCTATGTGTAAGGATTATGTTGTTGATTGAACCTCTTAGACCAAGACTACATATAAATTAATTGTTGTTAAATGATATGATAATAATTGCTATTCAATTATGTGTTATTTATTAATTATTGAAAGTCATATATTCATAATTTTAATTATTATCTTTTCTTTTAAGTAAATTCACCTTTTGTATATTTGTGATTTGGTTTTCATGATGATATAACTTATATTATTGGTGAAGAAATAATATTACATATGGTCATAACAATAACAAATTAAGGATTGTGTTAGGAATGCATTTTGCCTGTATTTCACATGTATTATTAATAAACATTAAGTATTTGACTATCCTTAAATTGGAATGAATTTATTGAGTAAAACATGATGAAATAAATGAACATTTTCATTTTCTTATTTTATGTTGAAAAATCAATACGCGAGGTGTTACACTTATAATGAGTTAATTTTTTTATGTTTACATAATTTTACTCAACAAATTCAATTTCTTTTACGGGAAATAGTTTTTAAATCTGTTACCTGTCTTTAAAAGAACTTTGCTATATAACCATTCACTGGGGAAAGCCTTACCGACATAATTTGACCTTTTAAAGGTAAAAAAAGGTAAAAATATTTTGTTTTTGAGAATTGCATCAACAAATCACTTTCAAATTAAACTTTTATTTCATTATAAGATATGCGGTGAAAATTTATTTTCAAAACTAATTGAAGAATTATGTTTACTAATAAATGTCTCATATTTAATTAACTATTCTACTGAGACAATTAGACGCAATTACTCCAACACATAGAACAATTTATTTTACTTTTATTTTAAGGTGTAGAAGAAGAGAGTTACCCTTAGAAGAATTACTTTGTGAAGTCTCTTTCAGAGAATTTTAAAGAATATTTAGATCTAAAAGATAATAAGAATTTGCTTTACTTTAACTTCCAATTTTATTTATATATTAGATCACAACTTTTATCAAAGGTAAGTAACTCATTTTAGGTGAGAATCTCGTGGCTTTAGCTTTTGATGTTGACTATTTCTTCCTCTTGGTTTTAAAAAAAAATTAATACAGTTTTTATAAAATAAATTCCTTCTCCCATACGATTTGTTCGTCCTCCATTTAATCCATATGATCATATCTAGTTTTGGGATGCTACGGTGCGTTTCAGGGCTACGTGGACTATCTATATCATGTCAGTCGTGGCATAAAGAACACCACCCACACTCGCTTTTTACATACACAAACACTCTGGTCTTGCCACGCGTCACTCTCTTAAATATCTTACGTGGACCACTTCACTTTTTTTTTCATATTACCTTACGCAACCCTACCCGTGTTAGTCACGTTCCAATATATCCATGCATTCTTTCCAAACAACCAAAACCCTCACCGAAAATTCCTGCGTTACTTGCCTAATCGCATTCTGCTTCTTCCTAATTTGGCTTAAATTTCAATCACTTTAAAACTCAATATCAAAATTAATTTCATGCTTTTGCTACTTGTCCAAAACACTACCAAATTAGAACAACACACCAAAAGCACTGGAAAATAAACAGAACATTGGCAAGGGGTAGAAGAAAGAAAAGAGAGTGAACAAAAAGTGTGCTTCAAAATGTGGCGGTGCGTGGCTCGTGCGAATCACCAATCACTGAGATCTCACGTGTCAAGATTTTTCTCTGTGCGAACTATTCCGTCAAATCTCTCACTCTGTCTCTCCATTTTCAGTTTCCGATTCGTTCATGGAAATTATGTTTTGTAAACGGCGTTCTTTTGGTCGTTGTGTGTGTGCAGAGTGGTGGAAACTCCTCCTACAACGTGGTCGATCACAAGTACGATGCGGTTGTCGTGGGTGCTGGGGGTGCAGGGTTGAGAGCCGCCATTGGACTTTCCGAACATGGCTTCAACACTGCTTGCATCACGAAGCTCTTCCCAACTCGTTCGCATACTGTTGCAGCTCAGGTGCGAGATCTTCTCCCACTTTCCACGTGTTAATGCATGTTACTTGTTTGTCGCAATTCAGGATTTTACCTTTTTATCGACTCCTTTTGTTTTATGGCTTTTCGGTTGCTATAATTGTGGTACAAGTTGTCTGCATATGTGAAGTTATTCATTTAGTAAGGTAGTAATAATATAATCAGTTTGTTGACATGAGAAGCAATTTGGTTTAGACGAAATACACTCATTCATGATACTGAATTGAATTGTGTAAAAAAATTGAATTGTTTTGGAAGAAAACTGAATTGAATTTCTCTTTAAATAGAACTATTTGAACTAAACAGAATTATAACTTCTATGATTGAAAAATATGCTTTAAAAATAATATGTCCATTGGTAATAGTTCAAACAATTCATATAGTAATTCAAAAACAATTCAGAGTAAATTCATTTTGATTCACTCAAACTATCTCAACTACAATGCAGTTCAATTCATTTAAACAATCATATAGTTCCGTTTCGTTGAACCACTTTTAGAGTTTAGTACAATTTTACTGTAATTCCCTTCTGTTCAATCATTTTGACCACCCCTAGTTTTAACTAGATGACTATAGCTGTGGTAACTTGAATAGTTTCTTTCAATTTATCATCTCTACTCACAAACTTTTAGGCATGTTTTAAATTTGATATTACACTGGTTATAGTGGGATAGGTGATATAATGTATTCCGCTTATTGTCTTATGGTCACTTAACACAATACCTCATGTTTGTTTGACGCCACTTTTAGGGGATGAAAGAGATCATTTTGGCTATTGTTTTGCAATGATAAATGAGGATTTTTCTTTCTTTTCTTACCATATCTTTATGTTGTATTTGTTTGCATGGTTAGTTAAAGTACTGGTTGATGCTCAAAAGTGGATTAAGTCGGCCTAAGCAGACCAACCTTTTCTTCTGAATCGAATATACTGATTATGTTCATGTATGGCAACAAATTTGTGTGTAGGGAGGTATAAATGCTGCATTGGGAAATATGACTGAAGATGATTGGAGGTGGCACATGTACGACACTGTCAAGGGAAGTGATTGGCTTGGTATGAACTCACTCTACCTTAAAATTTTAAACTTTTTCGTTTTGTCCTACAAAATTTTCATATAAGAAGATTATTAGTTTGCTGTTATGAATATCATGGAAAGCAGAGACTCTTGTATTGTCCGTTCTTTTTTTCGTTTCCTTTTTGGATATGAAAAGGTAAGCTTCGTGTTCTGCAGGGGACCAAGATGCCATCCAATATATGTGTAGGGAGGCACCAAAAGCAGTCATTGAACTTGAAAATTATGGACTGCCATTTTCAAGAACTGAAGATGGAAAAATATACCAGCGTGCATTTGGTGGTCAGAGCTTGAACTTTGGAAAAGGTAAATGCAGATGGTGGAATATTATCACTTTTTATGTGTGAGTTCTGATTTTGACTTCTTTTTTCGTGTTGCTATGCTACAGGTGGTCAGGCATATCGTTGTGCGTGTGCTGCTGATCGAACTGGACATGCTTTGTTGCATACTCTCTACGGCCAAGCTATGAGACATAATACCCAGTTTTTTGTGGAATATTTTGCACTAGATCTATTAATGAACAGTGATGGTAAGGTTCTCTGAAAGTAGTTTCTTTCTTTGAACAATTTGCAATCAATTAATTGCACAACGAATCAGCATTCACAGGAAAGGATTTAATAGCACAGGACGACCAGAAATTTCCTGCACTGTGCTGCAGGAGAATTATATCCTTCAAGTGGATTTTATGCATCCACATTTTAGAGTCTCATATTTTCTTTAAACTGTTCAAGTATTCGTGCATTTGTTAATAATCCGCCAAATTCGAAATAGTTCTTGTATCATTGACAGAGGAAATGAACTACAGTTTTGCCAAAAGCTATAATACAAAGATAAATAGGTCACAATTTTTTTTCTGCACGATAATAGCTACTAAAAGGCACATAAAGGAATGTATGGGATTGTAGGAACAATACTTCACTATGTTGGTATGTCCACAGGTTAGGAAAGCAATTTCAAAATTCAATTGCAAACATGGTTGCCTGTTTTGTCCAGCTAATCTTGAAATTAGAGTTAACCAATACAATGCTATTGTAGAAAGTAAAAGCTGAAACTTTAGTGTTTTGTGCATATCCCGGAAATCTAAAGAATTTAGCTTTCCTTCTCACCTTGCCTGCTGACTTCTTTGGTCATATTATGACTAGAACGCAAGCAGCAACACTGGTGAGAGAAGAACAAGAGTAATTAAAATTATTAAAAATTCTGTCACATGACACAGTTATAGGACCAGTTTTATGAATGGTACACCAAAGTATACACTTCTTTTTTTTATTTATATTTAATATTTAAGACTTGAGATTAATTGGCTATATGTTCTCATCACTTATTTTTCTCACAACTATCACATGTCCTTCATATGTACAAATATGGCGTTACTTGTTTGTGATGCTCACTGGATTGTTAAACATTTGCAGTGCTGAAAAGATGTTGCTGACTGTGTATGTGTAGGAGTTGATAAAGTTAACAAATTTTCCTTGTTTGAAATACAGGTAGTTGCCAAGGAGTGATTGCCTTGAATATGGAGGATGGAACATTACATCGTTTCCAAGCAGCTTCAACAATTTTGGCCACGGGGGTACATCGTTTTCTTTTGCATGTTAGACATTGAAGTTTATAATTGTACTTGTCGTGAACATGTATGTGTTAATCTTCTGTTTTGCATCAGGGTTATGGTAGAGCATATTTTTCCGCCACCTCAGCACATACATGTACTGGAGATGGCAATGCCATGGCTGCACGGGCTGGGGTCCCACTTGAGGTATACTTTTAGGCTTTGCAAATTTTGTTATTATGCTGAAATCTTATATAACAAGTGTTTTAACATTTTCTTGTCATAAATTTTGAAGGATTTAGAGTTTGTGCAATTTCACCCTACAGGCATATATGGAGCGGGCTGCCTTATCACGGAAGGTTGGAATGTCTTAGTTCTTATTTACATATAGGCTATCTTTTGATTGTATACTGTAATGACAGTTATGTACTTTGGCCAATTTAGTCGAAACATATATTGCTTCTCATTTTCTTTCTTGGACCTTGTAGGTTCTCGTGGTGAAGGTGGGATTCTTAGGAACAGTGAGGGTGAGAGGTTTATGGAACGTTATGCTCCTACTGCAAAGGATCTTGCATCAAGAGATGTCGTTTCCAGATCAATGACTATGGAAATCCGGGAAGGCCGTGGTGTAGGTATGGGTGGCCTTAAATTAATACTTCTATGTTCTGATAAAAAAAATATTCTAACTATAACTGTGCTGTTAGTTTGTATATAATTGTGGCTATATTATTTTAGTGGGACGTTGTCTTCCTCTAGAAACTAGATATGCACGATATTTTCTTGAACCTTGACCTTCTAGTTAATTTGGACAATTAATTTGACCATGGAAATTGTTTTGCAGGATCCCATAAAGATCACATCTATCTACACCTGAATCACTTACCCCCAGAAGTTCTCAAGGAGAGACTACCTGGTATCTCTGAAACAGCTGCTATTTTTGCTGGTGTGGATGTTACTAAGGAGCCTATTCCTGTTTTGCCAACAGTGCATTATAACATGGGTGGTATTCCCACAAATCATCATGGAGAGGTACAATGTTAAAACTAGTTGTTTAACCTCCATTTGAGAAAAGGAAAGAAAAAGAAAATATGAGAAACAAATTAAAAAATGAAAAATAAATTTAATTAGTTATTGTCATACCTATAAATATTTTTTCTAGAGCAAATATTTGCTACCATTATAAATTACTGCTCTCCCCTTGCTTGATGCACAATAGTTGAGAACGACACATACCACAACAGATAATTGTTTGGTTTTATTTTGACGACTCCAACCTTTATATTGGCTTGTAGTTATGTACCTTACACACAAAAAAAGAGACAGAACGTGCCAGAATGGATTGGATTATTCTGTTATTAAAGCAATTTTCTATTTAATTTATCACTAGACACCTAAACTTTTAGTTGTTTTCTATACTTCATAGAAACAGTTAGAAACGGATATAAAGCTGAGTTATGTGTTGAAAAATTTTGTGGTATGAAGTTATCCTAAAACCGTGATTGAGGAAGTCATGTTGGTACCTAATTGTCTTTCTAATATTTTTGTGAATCATTTTGTACCTGTAGCGTTACATTACTCCCATTACTATATGTATGTATGAATGTATTTTTTTTAACTAACTACCACCACTCCATTTCACTTCTATCTGAGGGAGACTCTTGCAGAAATCTATTTTTTTCTCAAATTGCTTCTCCAGGAATTTGAATATGTATGTCATTGCATCTGTCACATTGCAAATAATGATATATTTTATTAATTTTGGTTTATGGCATACTTGATTACGTGTTTGGTTTATGGCATACTTGATTACGTGTTTGGTTTATGGCATACTTGATTACCTGTTTGGTTTATGCATGTTATCTTGTCCTATGAATTTGTTATATTTTCATTAAATTTTTATTTAAACTACGCGAAAAAATGAAAAAAAAATTGGTCTAATATACATTTATTCTTAATTAGGTGGTTACTATCAAAGGTAATGATCCAGATGCAGTAGTTCCTGGATTAATGGCTGCTGGGGAAACAGCCTGTGCTTCAGTTCATGGTGCCAATAGGCTTGGTGCAAATTCACTTCTTGACATTGTTGTTTTTGGTAGAGCTTGTGCAAATAGAGTTGCAGAAATCCGTAGACCAGGCAAGATTCATTCTCAGTTATAAATAGATTGTGCACGCTGAAATGAAGTGAAAAAAATTCACCTGTTTAATATTTTGCAGGAGATAAACAAAAGCCTTTAGAGAAAGATGCTGGTATGAAAACAATTGCTTGGCTGGACAAATTGAGAAATTCAAATGGATCATTGCCAACTTCTAAAATTCGGTTGAATATGCAAAGAGTAATGCAAAACAATGCGGCTGTGTTCCGTACCCAAGAAACGTTAGAAGAAGGTAGTACTTTGTTGATCAATAATAATTGTTCTTCTTATCCCCTTCCTATTCCCAAAGTACACTTATAGCCTTTTCTGCTCCTATAGTTATTTTCTCTCTTTGAATATCATGTACCTTGTGACAGGTTGTCAATTAATTGATAAAACATGGGAGAGCTTCCATGAAGTCAAGTTGGAGGATCGAGGTTTGATATGGTAAAAATTCTTTGGCCTATGTCACTTGGATCCCTATTATTTCAAGAAATCAAATCTGTTCCATCATTTTAAAAGTTCTATGCCTCAATATTTTCAGGAACTCTGACTTGATTGAGACCATTGAGTTGGAAAATCTTTTGATTAATGCCTGCATCACCATGCACTCTGCTGAAGCAAGAAAAGAGAGTAGAGGTGCTCATGCCCGTGAGGACTTTACGGTTAGTATAACCTGCTGTATATATTTCACCCCATTAATATGAATAGTGGGTCTGATTGAATACGGTGCTTGCTTTTAATTTACAGAAAAGAGACGATGGAAACTGGATGAAACACACTTTGGGGTAAGTCATGTTTCAATTAATTTGCTATTTACATGAGTAGATATTTGGATTGCGTTGGTTCTCTTCATTTCTTGTGGGAATCCTGATGCTTTTAATGTACACAATCCTGTTGATTCTAAGTGCATCAGAGTTTGCGTCTTTAATCTCTTGTTTTAGTAGAGAAGTCAAGCAATCAACAAAACCAGTTGTATTAGTTGACACTATCTGGTATACGTACCATCTTTAAGTTATCATTTCTTGAAGAACCTCCGTCTCTGGGTAGTTTAGTTTTCATTGCAGGAAGGGACAAGCCTTTATGTAATTCAGTGTGTTTGCTGTCTTTTATTTAGTAAACCCCATCAAATTTGAAGTTGTGACAGAATTCAAAAAACGGACATGCATGTGGTTTGCCGGATTTACCGTCACACTTTCGACGGTATAGATACTTATGTTTATGAGTTGCTTTGCTTTTGTTAGCTGAGCTTTTGTGCATGATTTGCAGATATTGGGAGAATGAGAAGGTCCGGTTAGATTACAGGCCAGTGCACATGAACACGTTGGACAATGAGGTGGAATCATTCCCTCCTAAAGCTCGTGTTTATTAAAATACTTGTTTTAAATTACTACTATGGATGATTTATACGGATTGTTTCACCAAGTATGAAATATGAAATGGCAAGTGTAAGTGAAAAAGGATTCAATAAAAGTGTTGTAGATGCATGATCTTGATGAAATTGTTTGATTCATCATCACTCGATAATATACTATGTCTGTATCGAAAGCTGAGAATAATACCCTTAAATCTCAATATTAGATTATCTTTTGCACAATAGTAGTTTTAATCTTTTTTGTATTCATTTTTATTTTTCTAACCTAAGTAGCAAATGAAAGCCTGATTAAGTGTCTTATGTTGGACTCTGGGAAAGATTAAATAAGTTGTGAAAAGTAATTGAAGTGCTATTTTGAATAGTGGGAGTTTGTGAAACAACATTTTAAGTGATTGTTGTAAACAAGGTTTTGATATGAAAATTTGTAACATTTTATTTTCATAAATAAACTGTAAGTGATTTTAATTAGTTACATTGTTCCAAATGTTGTCCCTATGTAGGATCATAAGATTCAATTAGTTATTTTAAAGCACTATTTTCCCCAATCTTAGGTAGATCGAATGGGTTCAATGAAAACATATTCATTGGCACACCACTGAACACTGCATTGAATTGGTTTAACAACTTACTTGATAGTTTCATTTCTTCATTTGAAAAGTCTTCTGTTATATTCAAAGCCCATTTTACACAAATAAGATCAAGTCCCTTAAAAGGAAACTTACTTGACATGAAATAATGATAGGGTTACATGACAAATTTATTCAAAATCATTGTCAAAATCCCACAACCTAACAAAAAAAAAGTACGTGATGCTTTTGGGAAAGCACATTAAGTCAATATATTTAGTGAGTCCTTAGTCCAACAAAAGATAAACACTATATCGAAAGTTTAAAGTAGGACTATATGAGATATGTGCACAAATGTGACAAATAGAAACCGAAAGTACCCATAATATATCATTTCACAATATTGTTAAAAATGGAGAATTAATATTCTTGATCCCTTACCACAACTAGTCCACCTACTTAAATTCCTAATAGTCAAAATTGAATACTTTACAAAGTGAATTGAACCAAAACCATTATTCATAAAATCAATAGAAAAAATTAAGTAGTTCATTTCGATGTGTAGATTTATAGTCTTGCATGTGTTTAGTAATGGCACTTAGTTTGCTAGTCGACATGTTTTCACAATTTGTCAAGAGCTTATAATTAAGCAAACATTCGCACCACAGGAACATCTCTAAATAAATGGTGATGAATGTATGAATGCCATAAAATAAATTAAGCAACACATTCTTATAAGAGTTATGAGAACCATGACAAGATAAGATGTTAACACAATCTCAAGTGGACAGAAACTAAAGCAATGTAGACAACACAACATTATTTGACTATCCAACGATTGTTGGATGACCATTACTTAGGATCCATGTTCCACTGTCAAAATTTACATTCCTATTAAGTTTGATAGTTGCCATAGAATTTCATAGTTAATTAAAAGCTAATTGAAATGGGAAGAGAGCAAGTTTTCTACAAGAATAAAATAATGCAAAAAGCAATATACAAACTCACAGAGGATTCAGTCGTGAGTGTTAGTGCAACTTATAAATAGTCTTATTAGTTCACCTTGTATTTCAACCTTGTTCTTTAATCACATAATGTCATCACTTCAACTTCTAGCATTTGGTATAAATAAACTTTAAATTTGTAAAGTTTAATCACATAGTGAAGAAGGTATGAACTATAACAACTATTATGGCACAAATTAACGTCTTCAAGGAAAACAACACTAAAATCTTAGAAAGAATAATGAATAAGAGACTTTAAGAAAAACAACAAATATTAGGACACAAGAGGAGAATAATAGGGTAACAAAATAGAATGAGCAAGACGTACTTCAAGTTTTATATTATCAACTTTTTTAAATATAATATTCACTTAAGTTTGTATGTAATATCTCTATATAAAATTATTTTATCTATAGATTTAATTAAAAATATCTATGGTCATATTTCTTTTAAAGTCATTTTTCATTACAAGAAAAATATGAAATATTGACCAAAATTTCAATTACTATATTACCATCCATCACTAATGAAAGTAGTGATCGATTTAATAAACGACCCATATCGATCATTATTTCCTTGGTCACTAATACACAGTAATTGATTTAGTAACCAAAATCAATCAATGATTTAATGATTGAAATCAATGATTTAATGATTGAAATCAATGTCCGATTTAGGGACTGAAATCAATGACTGATTTATTTACAAAATTATTGATTAGTTTAGTAACCAAAATTAGTAACCAATTTAGTAACAAAAATCAGTGATTGATTTATTGACCAAAATCAACTATAGATTTAATAAGTAATTTAGTTACCAATTTCCATCTAATTTAGTCACCAATTTCCATCTAATTTAGTGACTATTTTTTCAATCACTAATAATATTATTCTTTAATTTTAATGACTTTTGGAAAAATAATATACTTAATTAATGTATAATATATATTATATGGTATAAAATTATTTGAAACAACATAAAAATGGTTTCAAATAATTTTATACCATTGATGTAATTTAAAATCTATAAAAAATTATCGCATTATAAAAGAAAAATAGCAAAATTAGACCTTCAGCTGATATTATGCACTAAAAGAAATCAATATCTTTGAAACAAAATTATATGATAGAATAAACATCATAAAAATTGTTTTTTAATAACGCAAATAGCCTAATATTACGGTAAAGCCTTAAAATATAACTTAACCGTTCATTCATTTAAGATAAACTTGTAGGAAATCATGCTTTTGTTATTTTTCTTATTCAAATGGAAACAGCCATAACAAGAGAACAAAAAGAAATTGAACGTATTCACCACATGCTAACTTCTTCTCAAATTTATACTTTAAATCTCATCTTGAGCTTATTAGAATCAAAATGAAGAAAACTCTTTTCCACCTTCAAATGACACTAAACTTTTCTCCATCTCTTAATTAAGTCCTTTTCCTTTTACTGCTTATTATTAATTTCAATTATTGCTCTAATTCATCAGTTTTTTATTCTTATTGGCCCTTGTCATTAGATATTTGATTTAGTTTAATGGTCATGGTCATGTGTGTATCTTGAAATCTTAATGTCAATGAAATCATTAATTAAACTCCATATATCATTCAATTACGAAAAGAAAAACAAATAATCATAAATTGATACTTATTACTCGAATTTAATTACTCATTGACATCATAAATTTACAATACATTTGATCTTTATCAAATTATAAAAACTAAAAGCAACCAATAAAAGGTTTTGCATGTCTGAAATAATAATTCTATTATTCTTTAAAGTTTAAGAATTTTTTTTAATTTTTTTCTCTATTTTGTTTTTCATTTAAATACTATTAAATACGTTGCTATATGTTGTGGTTGTTGAATATTAAGAGGATTACTTAAAAAGCTGTTTTTATCTCTATGAATTTAAAAAAAAATCATTTGGCTTATAATTTGTTTTATCTCTTTTCGAAATTTTATATTCCCTCTTATATTTAATATAAATATTAAATAACTTTTAAAATATCGTTGTTTGATGATAGAGTATGCTGATATTAGTGAATCTCTTTATTTATTACTTGAAAAAAAAAAAACTAGCAAGCACGAGTCAGAAGGGATTATCTAACCAACGCTATCTGGTTGTTGCAGAGAATATCACGCGTCTAAAGTTGGAAATCTCAACCGTTCATTCGACTAAAACAACCCTATATATAATAACTGGTGCGTTTCCCCTATTTTCAATTCAATTTCTCCCCTTTCAATTCACTAGTTCTCTCATTCCTCTCGTACGTACCACGTCTCAAGAGTTCGGTTTTCCTATTCGTGACCTGGTTTTGACATGGATCAGATTCCGATCTACTCGCCAATCGTGCTTTTCCTACGAGTTGGTACGATTACTTTTCGATTCTTTTTATTTTCTTGCGTACGTTCTTCAGTTACGTGTCTTATTTGATTAAAGATTTTCCAAGATTTGAAGCCCGGTGTCACCGATCTACCGTTCAGAGGTTTGATGATCGTGTTCGTGTTGCTTGTTTCGTGAAGGCTCGATGAATATAGCGCAGATCGCCAGAACAAAATTACCAGGTGCAGCGCTTCATAGTTGCCGTTCCTGTGTGGAGTTCTTCGCATTCGGATTTAAAGAAATTATACGAGGATTCTTGAGGGGATATGTTCGGTGTATGTAGTAGTTTGAATATTTGGGGATGAAGTGGCTATGGAGAATTTTGTCAACCGACCTTTGCCATGACAGGTGCGCTTGCATGGCAGGTCAATACAAATTAATAAAGAAAAATTATTTGTGGGTTTTGAGGGAGATCGCACGGGAATTCCCGGGTTCTCCCTCTGGTGTGGTGGTGTGTGTGTCTGTGTTCCTTTTCCTTCTTTCTCCCTTTCTTTATATTTTTCTTTTCCTCTCTCACTCTTCTTGCGACGGATACACCACCACTGGACTCGCTTCGTCATCGAACTAACAAGGTATCGTCTAATTTATCAATTTAACTTTACCTTTACAATAACGCCTTTCTTTTTTCGTAACATAGTCAATATACTAATAAAAACTAACAAAATCAATGCAATTGCAAACATTGAAACAAGTAACTCGTATATGAAAAATTAATCACTGTAGTTTATCTCTCGAAATGGTGAATTAGTAATTGAAGTGATATTATGATGTTAATTCTAATTTTGACCGTTTTCTTTTATTTACTGGGAATATCTAACAGCTTGGATGATAGATTCGTAACAACAACATTGATCCTCCGGTCGACTTCTGTAATAACTAATCAAAAGGCGAAACTACTAGTTAACACTTTATTGATATTTTTTCATCTGTTAACTTTTAAAATTTTGCAACGCCATTACTACGAGTATCATTTCCGGTTTGAGTTCTTATCATTAATTGTAACCCACAATCTGTTCACCTTGACTTTTAGCATTTCATTTTCCCACAATGCATAGATTTTTCTGTAGATATACTCGTTCGATTGAAGTCTTCGCAGCCGGAAGGGTGTGAACAGTGTTTCACCGTATCAAATATTGCAGTGATCTTCCTCAGCTTGACTAGAAAGAATTGCAAGGTTTCAGGTGTTCAAAAGGCTAAATTCAAGGGAACATTTCAAATATATGTTCTTATTCATCAATATTTTGAGGTAGCTTTCTAAAATTTTAGTGAATAAAGTCTCATATTGATGGTTTTCGGTCTCTGGAATAATTCTGTTTGGCCTCTGGTTTATGTTGTTGATTATGTTTTATGGATGGAATGGGATCACCATAAATTTTATCTTTCTTACATTTGAAGCTTAGTAATGATTTTTTTTCTTTTATTTTGAGTTTATTTTTTATGTAATCCAACTTTCAATTGAATTGTTCATGCGTAGATCTTGTTCAGTAATGAATGAATTTTTACGTTAAATAATGCCAATTACCTTCTTCATTAATTCCAACTGGGGATTCTTGTCAAAGATGTTAATGTGTGCACTTATAATGGAAATTGTGTTAAGTTAGAATTTTATGTGATCCAAAATTACTACTTGATTATAAATGAGGATTAATGTTTCATGCAAGGGCCCTGATCCTCAATTATGCAATATTTTACTAGCAACATGAGTTATCAAAGATGATAATGTAAAGTGTGAAAGGAAGTCCTTTTTTCATCATGTATTTTATTCATTTCGCTGGAAATAATCGTTTTATTTTGAATTCAATGAGATCTTTAATCATTATTCAACTACAATTGCTCGAAACTTTTTTGAGAGGTGAGGTGATATTAGATAATTGGTCGATTTGTTGTTGGTAAAAATATTTTATTTTATTATATTATATTATAATAGTAATAATAATTAAATCAATGATTATTAAACATTATTTAAAATGTATATTAGAGGATATATTTAATTTATTAATCATATAAAAAATTATACTTTTCTTTTAATTAAACTTGTGGAATGAGAAAAAAATTGCAATTTCTCAAGGGATTGGCCATTATCTTTAACGTTTATGTTTGTTTGTATGAATATTATTATATAACTATATTATAAATAGTATGTGTATGATGTGCTCTTAATGTTCAAATGGGTTGCTTGAATATTCTCTAAATATATATGTTACAGAGGTGATTTGGCCACATCAGTTTGCCTTCTTTTGAAATTCATTGAGAACAGAAATAGCCACCTAATCTGGAAATTGTTGGAGAGAAAAATGTATTGTAGATTTCTAACATTTTCTTACGCATGTTCTTTCTTTGGGAGTACAAATATTAAAAATCAACGAGTTTCACTCAATTAAAAAGGTTTATTCATGATTGTATAGTTTTCAAATAAACATAAGATAGAACAGAGTGTTTTAAGAAGTGCTATGTTGTTAATATTTCTCCATAAGATTGTGAATTATTTTCTGCATTTTCTTTCCAAGGTAAGAAAATTTTGTTAAAGAGTATTTTGATTTGAACTATTTATAAATTGAGGAGGGGTTGAAATATTTTTTAACTAAATGTTTGATCCATTTATTTTCATGAATTTAGGAATTATTCTATGTTTTGCAAAACTTTGATTATAGCTATGTTTTGTGCAGAAAGACTGCGTTATAAATCCTGTAGTTTCTCTTGAAAGTTCTGTAAGCTCAAAATGGTAGAGCGTTCAATGCATGTTTCATTGACCTAATCTACAAAAGTTGTGAATGCTAATTTAATTTAATTTCAAATTAAGTAGATAGTTGGCTTTGAGAGGTTGGTGATTCGACACCGTCCGCTCAACAGTTTGTTGTGGATGCTTATTGAACAAGGTTTTTTTAATAACAATATGGTATATTTTTATACACTTCTTTTACAAGTATTTTTTTCTCAAATTTTAAATAGTAATTTCTAAGAATATATTTTTTATTTTGAGATACCTTATTTGTAAAGGGGCTGATTGTCTTATTTCTAAATTAAGTTGTAGTTCATTTCATACTGATTGGTTTATCATGAGGATGCAATTGAGATAATTCTCTCTAGTATAAAGTTAACTATTATTATTCTGACAACTTTTATTACGAGGATACAATCGGGTGATTGTTTTACAAAAGGAACTATAATTCATTCTTAAAACTTTTAAATATAATTGGGCATAGGCTAGAAACTGGAAGTGTAACTGAAAGGCTGCATGAATTTATTTTAGATATTGAATTCTGGCTCACTATAATATTCTATGGAGAAGCTTTCAGTAGTTATTGGAGTAACGAATTTTTAGCTGACAATAATATGTGTTGACAATTATCAATGACAATTAGGCAGTATAATTGATCAATGAGAAGCTTTGTTTGTTATAACAGAATAATATCTAATATAGTGAATTCCTTCGTAGACGTAGATTGAAGTTCGTTATTACTTCAGTCAAACTATGTTAAACTTTTGTGAGTTCATGGTTTACCTTCTATCGTTTTCAACACCTGTAAATTGATCTTTGTTTTCAATTTTGTTTTTGAATTTGTGAACTATTCCACAATAAACTGGTGTGGTGAGCTTTGGAAGATGATTTCTGCAAAGTATGAGGTTGAAAAATTCACTGGACCTGATGATTTTGGATTGTGGCGGTTGAAGATGCATGCTATTTTGGTTCAACAAGGCCTCTTTAGAGCTTTGGAAGGTGAATCTAAACTTGATGCATCAATGGTTAGAAACCATTGTTAGAGAATTAGTAATTGAAGTGATATTATGATGTTAATTCTAATTTTGACCGTTTTCTTGTATTTTTACTGGGAATATCTAACAACTTGGATGATAGATTCGTAACAGCAACATTGATTGATATTTTTTCCCTGTTAACATAAAATTATGCAATGTTATTACTACTATTCTCATTTCCGGTTTGAGTTCTTTTCATTAATTGTAACCCAAAATCGTTTTTCCTTGACTTTTACCATTTCAATTTTCCACAATGCACATATTTTTATGTAGATATACTCTTTCGGTTGAAGTCTCTGGAACTGGAAGGGTGCGAATTGAGTTTCACCGTATTAGATATTGCAGTGATCTTCCTCAACTTGACAGGAAAGAGTTGCAAGGTTTCAGGTGTTCAAAAGGCTAAATTCAAGGGAACGTTTCAAGTACATGTTCTTATTCATCAATATTTTGAGGTAGCTTTCTCAAATTTTAGTGAATGAAGTACCATATTGATGGTTTTCGGTCTGTGGAATAATTCTGTTTGGCCGCTGGTTTAATTTTATGTTGTTGATTATGTTTTATGGATGTAATGGGATCACCCCATTAAAAAAATATATGTATATCCATAAAATCTCCACCCTTAAATTTTATTTTTCACACGTTAGAAGCTTAATAATAGTTTTTTTTTCTATGAGTGTTTTATTTTTTATGTAATCCAACTGTCAATTGAATTTTTCATACGTGGATTTTGTTCAGTAATGAATGAGTTTTTACGCGAAATAATGCTAATTACCTTCATTAATTCCAAACGGGAATTCTAGTAAAAGATGTCGATGTGTGCACTTAAATGGAAATTGTTTTAAGTTAGAATTTGATTATAAATGAGACCTTTAATTATTATATATATATATATATATATATATATATATATATATATATATATGTACCAATAAGGACCGGACGCTAAACAGGCTGGACGTCCACGTAACCACAATGGTCCAAACATGCCACCTTTCTGCTTGCTTAGGAACGATTGGACGTAGTAGGCCGGACACTCGTACATACACGATCATGCAATCTTACCGCTTGTCATCCGTAAAAACAGCAACTCATATGAAGTCGGTTGGTCATACCGCTAACCAACCAGGTTGCCTATATGGGCCGGCCGATCATAAGGCCAAACTTCGCGAGACCGGTCGGCTACATCGTTAATTGACTAGGTTTAAGGTAAGTAGTGGTTAAAAGCTATTGGGCTGAATTTGGACCGTGATTAACTTTTCACTAATCCCAAGCCCATGGCGAAAACTATAAATACAGATCCAGGGTGAATGGTAGATAGGTTGCATTTACTGCACATTTATTACTGTTATATCGAAAAAGTCATTGCTCTCAAACTGACTTTGGCATTGGAGAATCTTTTGCAGGTCTCCCACCCGCGCATAGAGAAGGAAATTGAGGAGCGAGGACGGAGAGCCGGGCATACGGAGTACGAGCAAAGGAGGACGTGGAGGCATAGGACGACGTAGCCCTTCACATCTGAAACATTTGGCGCCTGCCGTGGGGCCGTGTAGTTTTAAAAACCCAATGGTGACCACGAGAAACATGAGCATGGACGACCCGATTGAGATGATCAGAATGTTACAACAGAAGATGGACGAGATGCAACAGCGCCACGAAGACGAACTGGCGGCCGTTAAGGCCGATTGTGAAGCCCGGATAGCTCGGGAGATCGCCGAGAAGGACGGGGAGGACGAGCGGGCAAAGGAGAAGGGAAAGGCCGCCACAGAGGAACACACAGAACACAACAGCGGACACGACAAAACCTGGAGGTCGACCGAGTCTGAGGCAGAAGGGAGTAAGGCCAAATCAGTACACGCGAAAAGCGCCGCGGAGGACAGGTGGATGGTGGTGAAGCCTGAGCTTTCATCCACGCTATTGCTCCCCTTTGCCCAAAACATCATGGATGTTCAAATTTCAGAGCAATTTGTCGCGCCGCATCTTAAGATGTATGATGGGACCACGGATCCCGAGGGCCACATCAAGACTTTCTCGAACGCGATGGCGTTTAGGACAGGCAACAATGCCATTTTGGAGCAATTTGTCGCGCCGCATCTTAAGATGTATGACGGGACCACGGATCCCGAGGGCCACATCAAGACTTTCTCGAACGCGATGGCGTTCAGGACAGGCAACAATGCCATCTGGTGTCGGGCGTTCTCGTTGTCATTGGAGGACGAAGCCCTTGAATGGTTCAACTCTCTACCTCCCCATTCCATAGAGAACTTCGCCGGCTTAAAACGATTGTTTATCCGACAGTTCGCAACCAACAGCACGCAGGACCTGACCATGTTCGAGCTAGTCACCCTGAAGCAGGGTAAGGAAGAAACGCTGAGAGTGTTTATGGACCGTTACCAGAAGACCGTACGGCGAGTGAAGGCATTAAGCCCGGAACTCGCCCTCCATTACATCCTCCTAGCACTCAAGCCCGGATTGTTTAAAGATAGTGTCTGTCGACGGGCTCCCAAAACTATGGAAGAGTTGATGGAGCGTGCGACGGATGAGATCAGGGTGGAAGAGATGAAGTTGTCGTACAGGAAAGAGAACTAGGAGCTTAGGGGGGAACAGACGGATGCGAGAAAGTCAGGCGCCTCGGCAGGAAAGCCGGGTGGCTTCAAACAGAAGGAACCACGACGAGGACCCCGTTTTCAGCAGTACACTCCCCTGAACGCCCCCAGGGAGAAGATCCTACGGGAGGCACTAAGCGCGGATTTGCTTTCCGAACCTATGAAGCGGCCTACTCCGTCAGGAGCGGACAGGAGCAAACACTGCACCTACCACAAGAACATGGGCCACACCACCGAAGAGTGTGTGACCCTCAAAGACAAAATTGAAGAGTTGATCTGGGCGGGGAAGCTCAAGAAGTACATTCGAGCTGACCGCCCTCGGGCACCCGCGGAGCGGTCCGCCCAGCGGCCGGCGTACGGGTTCGACCGATCTAGGAACGATCGGGCTGAGCGCCCCCGCTCCGAGCGATGAAGAAGCAGAAGCCGAAGTAAAAGCCGCTAGCGTCCCCTGCGGGGGCACATTAACACCATCTCGGGAGGCTTCGTCGAGGGAGAGTCGTCTTCGTCCGCCCAGAAGCGTCACGTGCGGGCCTTGCAGTTCGTGCACTCGGTGGACAAGCCCCGCCGCACGATGCCGTCCATCACGTTCTCGGATGACGACTTCCACGCCCCCGACCCCGACCAGGATGACCCAATGGTCATAACGGCAGAGATCGCCCGGTATTGGCGTTAGCAAAGTCTTGGTCAATCAGGGAAGTTCGGTGAACATCCTCTACTGGAAAACTTTCTAGCAGATGGATATATCGGAGGACCTCATCGTCCCTTACAACGGACAGATAGTGGGCTTCGCAGGAGAGAGGGTGGACACCAGAGGCTACGTAGAGCTGCGTACAAGGTTGTGGACCGGGCGGTCCAGCAAGGAAAAAAGGGTCCGGTATTTGCTGGTAGAAGCAAATACCTCATACAACGTGCTGCTAGGTCGGCCATGCCTTAATGCGTTCGGAGCCATCGTGTCTACTCCCCACCTTACAATGAAATACCCCTCCGAGAAGGGAACCATATGTACTGTGCGGGCGGATCAAAAGACGGCTCGAGAATGCTACGCCGCCGGTCTAAAGTTGTATACCCGACAAGGGAAGAGGAGAGCGACCGGTTTCGAAGTAGCCATAGCCGACCTCGATCCGAGGACGAACACGGAAGACCGGTTGGAGCCTATGGGAGAGACCCAACCCATCCAAATAGGGAAGGATTCTTCCCAGACGACTACCATGGCGCGGGGTTTGGAGCCTGGAGTGATGGAGGAGCTCAGGTCGCTCCTATGGAAGAATAGATACTTGTTCGCGTGGACAGCGTCCGACATGCCGGGGATCCACCCCTCGGTCATGTCCCATAAATTGACGCTGTTCAAGGAGGCCCATCCGGTGGCGCAGAAGAAGCGGCGGATGGGCGAGGAAAAGAGGAAAGCCATCGAGGAGGAGGTGGGAAAGCTGAAGGAGGCAGGTTTTGTCAGGGAAGTTACCTACACCACCTGGCTGGCCAACGTGGTGATGGTAAAAGAGACCAGTGGGAGGTGACGCATGTGCACCGACTACACCGATTTGAACAAGGCCTGTCCGAAGGACTCTCACCCCCTGCCGAGCATAGATGCGCTGGTGGACGGCGCCTCCGGACATCGGATGTTGAGCTTCCTGGACGCTTATTTTAGGTATAATCAGATTTTGATGTACGGACCAGACCGAGAAAAGACGACCTTCATCATGGAGAGGGCGAACTTCTGTTACGAGGTAATGCCCTTCGGCTTGAAGAATGTCGGGGCCACCTATCAGCGATTGATGGACCGGATCTTCAGGGAACAAATCGGCAGATGCATGGACGTTTACGTTGACGACATGGTCGTCCGTTCGGCGGACGGTGTTGGCCATGTGAGGGACCTAGAGGAGGTCTTTCGCCAAGTTAGGAAGTTTGGGATGCGACTGAACCCGACCAAGTGCACATTCGGGGTAGCCGCTAGAAAATTCTTAGGCTTCATTCTTACGTCTAGAGGGATTGAGGCTAATCCCGACAAGTGTGAGGCAGTGCTGCAGATGCAAAGCCCGGCCACCTTTAAAGAAGTTCGAAGGCTCGTCGGACGGCTTACAGCATTGTCGCAATTCATCCCAAAGCTGGCCGAGAGGGTCAAACCCGTCCTGCGAAAGATGAAGAAGGGAGCCGGCTCCGTATGGAACGTCGAGTGCGAACAAGTATTTCAGGATGTCAAGACCATCCTGCTTAACCCGCCCGTGATGAACCGCCCTGTGCCAGGAGAAGATCTACATGTCTTCCTAGGCGTGTCGGAGTCGGCCATCAGCGTCGTGCTGACGCAGGAACGGCCCCAGCCGAGGCTGGTGTACTTTGTCAGTCGCACTCTCCTGGATGCAGAAACCCGCTATCAGCAAGTGGAGAAGGTGGCGCTGGCTTTGCTAAACGCATCAAGAAGGCTCTGGCCATACTTCCAAAGTCACCAAGTGGTCGTCAGAACTGATTTTCCCATCTCCAAAATCCTTAGGAAACCAGACCTGGCGGGGCGCATGGTGGCATGGGCAGTAGAACTGTCAGAGTTCGGCTTGCGATACGAACCGAGGGGGTCGGTCAAGGGCCAACACTTAGAAGATTTTGCGGCCGAGTTACCCCCCACAAACCAAGACGAATGGAGTTTATACGTGGATGGGGCGTCCGGTAGGTCGATCAGTGGGGCCGGCGTAGTGTTGGAGGGCCCCAACGGATTCCTGTTGGAGCATTCCTTGATATTCAAGTTCAAGGTCTCCAATAATCAGGCTGAGTACGAAGCACTGGTCACCGGCCTAGAGTTGGCAAGAGACATGGGGGCGAGGAGGATCACCTGCCGGACGGATTCCCAACTGGTCGTTGGCCAGATGAATGGTGACTTCCAAGTGAAAGAAGAACAGTTGCTGCGATACTTCCATCGCGCAACGGAATTGGCGAGATCCTTCGACAAGGTCGACATCCAACACATCCCAAGAGAAGAGAATACCCGGGCGGATATGTTGTCTAAGCTCAGCTCGGGAAAAGAGAAGGGGTAGCTAACGATTGTCGTACGACAAGTACTGCTTCAACCCTCGATCGAGTGCCTGGCGGTATCAAGCGAAGAGAAGGACTGGCGATCTGAGATCAGAGAAATAATGTCCCGACAAGATGACGGACGACCCGTCAAACCAAGCGAAGCAAAAAGGATCGCCCGCTACCTCCTGGTGGGGGATAACCTGTATAGAAGGGGGTTCTCCACCCACTCCTCAAGTGCTTAGGAAGGGAGGAAGCACGCTATGTGATGGACGAACTCCATAACGGCATCTGCGGTTTTCACACCGGATGGCGGGCTCTGAAATCCCGGGTGATGAGGGTAGGATACTACTGGCCGACCATGGAAGCAGACACGAAGATGTTCGTCCAGAGATGCCTCAGTTGTTAAGCGCACGCCAACAACACCCACCGGCCTCCTTATACCTTGCATACGATAGCGTCGCCATGGCCGTTCGCTCAATGGGGCATGAACATTGTGGGACCATTCCCCATAGGCCGAGCCTAGAAGAAGTTCCTCGTAGTAGCCATGAACTATTTCACTAAGTGGGTGGAGGCCGAACCCTTAGCAACCATAACGGCCGCCCAAGTCCAGAAGTTCTGCTGGAGGTTGGTATGTTATCACGGATAACGGCCGCTAGTTCATCGATAAGAAACTGACAGAATTTTTTAAGGGTTTGGGGATTAAACACGTCACCAGCTCTGTAGAGCATCCCCAGACGAACGATCAAGTGGAAGCAATGAATAAGACCGTGGTCGCCGAATTGAAGCGGCGATTAGGAGAAAGAAAGGGAGCATGGGTCGATGAGCTACCTGATGTCCTGTGGGTTTACCGATGCACGCCTCATGGGATGACCGGGGAGACTCCCTTTAATATGACGTACGGAACTGACGTCATGTTACCGGTTGAACTGGGGGAGCCCTCGTTGCGGCCACAGGTCGAAGACCTACAGCTGAACGACCAAGAGCTAAGAATCGTGCTGGATTCTCTAGACAAGCGCCGAGACCGGGCGACCTTAAGAGCTGAGGCATGCAAGCGCATGGTTGAAAGAAAATAGGTTTAATGTCTCAATAGGTCCCTAATTTTGTTCAGAATCTCAAATATAACCCTTTCTTTTTTGACATCTCAATTGGGTCCTTAATTTTGTAAAATTGAATCAAATAGAACCTTTCTGTCAAATTGATCAGACGACGTTAAATAGGACATGTTGACTGTGTAGTTTTTTGTTACGTGGCATTAAAAAGTGACTGGACTTTTTTTTTATTTTTGAATTAAAAAATAGAGTTTAAAGTGAGGGCAAAGTTGGGAAAGCCCCATTTAGGAATTTAGGTCTTTTTATTTATAATTGAAAAAAAGAAATTGATTAGGGATACAAACTTTTTTAAAGTAGAATTAAGATTAATTAATGAAATGATTTTTTTTATTTAATGCTAATTTCTATTCCTAATTAGTTTCTGCATCAGATTTGGTAAGTTTAAATAAAATTAAAATTTCCTTGTTTTTTTGTTAATGGAGGGTCACTTTACAGAGATCCTAAACAAGGGTCTAGACTTTGGGTTCAGCTTTGAACCAAGAAACATAGTGGGTCACGCAAGGGGCAAACCTTCCCCAATCTCGCAGGCAACCGACCTGGAGAATCATCTATGGCGCTGCGATGGCGGCAAATGCACGACGAGGGCGTCGCCGACAGTGCAGTGATGGCGCGATTCAAATAGAACCCTTCTTTCCTCTATCCTTTAGCGCTTTAGGTTCAACAGAGATGGCGTGGCAGAGGTTTACTTTCTCCTCTCCGTTTTGGATCGCAGCGCAAGAGGTAGGCTTCCTCCTCCTTTCCGTTTCTGTTTCGTCTTACAGGGGGAAAGAGATCTTGGCGGTTTGCGGCGTAAGGGCAGTGATGCCGTGATTTGGCAAAAGCAGCGGCAGTATCGAGTTTGGGTTTAGGGTTCCTGTTGTTCTCTGATTTTGGAGATTAGGGTTTGCTGAAATTGGAAAATTAGGGATTTCTGGTGTAATTGTTTTTTTATTCGAATTGAATTGGTGATTTGCGAATTGTTTCTACGTATGGGTAGAGCATTTCTGGATTGTTTTGGGTTAGATTTCTCGTCGTAGTAGAGAGAGTGAGATTTTCTGTAATTGAATTTAATTAATTCTACTTTAAAAAAGTTTGTATCCCTAATCAATTTCTTTTTTTCAATTATAAATAAAAAGACCTAAATTCCTAAATGGGACTTTTCCAACTTTGCCCTCACTTTAAACTCTATTTTTTAATTTAAAAATTAAAAAAAAAAGTTCAGTCACTTTTTAATGCCACATAACAAAAAAATTACACAGTCAACATGTCCTATTTAACGCCGTCTGATTAATTTGACGGAAAGGTCTTATTTGATTCAATTTTATAAAGTTAAGGACCCAATTGAGATGTCAAAAAAGAAAGGATCCTATTTAAGATTCTGAACAAAAATAGGGACCTATTGAGACATTAAACCAAGAAAATATAACTCCAAGGTGCGACCGAGGAGCTTTCAAGAAGGTGACTTAGTATGGAGAAAGGTTTGAGAGGCTCGCCGAGTAACCGTGCATGGCAAGTTGGCAGCAAAATGGGAGGGACCTTTCCGGGTGATCGAAGCACTCGGAAATGGAGCGTGTAGACTACAACACGCGGACGGACGACCGATTCCAAACACTTGGAACGCCACGCATTTGAAGTTTTATTTCAGTTGATTTATTCTTAAAAAGTTGTATTTTCATTTTCGACGATTAATTCAATGACAGGACGTCCGTTTTCTCTCAAGATTAATCTCAAACAAACACGAGGAAAGCACAAGTTGATGAACGGAGAGTTCCCCCCGGGAACCACTGTCAACTTGGCCGGATGACGAACGGAGAGTTCTTTCCGAAGAACCACTATCGTCCGAGCCCTTAAAAAGTCCAAGTTGATGAACGGAGAGTTCCCCCGGGAACCACTGTCAACTTGGCCGGACGGTGAATGGAGAGTTCTTTCCGAAGAACCACTACCGTCTGACCCTTCAAAAAGTCCAAGTTGATGAACGGAGAGTTCCCCCCAGAAACCACTGTCAACTTGACCGGACGGTGAACGGAGAGTTCTTTCCGCAAAACCACTACCGTCCGGGCTTCCTAGATGCGAAATTAAATCTAGCCACGCAGAAACAGAATAACCGGATGAATGAAAAAGTATTGTATTCATTAAGGCATCAAAAAACGTTTACATCAACAGAAGGACGACCCGGCCAACTCTTTGACAACCCAAAATGTTGGACGGGCGGCCTCAAGAATACATCAACCAAAAAATCTAAATGCTAAAAGCAAAAAAGTAAAAGGCGATTAATCATCGCCGCCGTCCCCCTCTTCTTCAACCTCCACTGCCTCGTCGGCTCCCACGGCACCAGAAGGCCCTTCATTCCCCGGTCCCTCGTCGTCAACCATGGAGTTGAGGTCAACTAGGACGCCATCAAAGACGTCCTTCTCGATGTCGAAGCCCAAGACATACGACTCCTGTATGCCGACGAGGACGGACGCCTGACGGAGGGCTCCTCCTCATGTTCAAAAATGATACCCGCCTCTAACTCTGATATCCTCTCCCTCGCCTTGGCAAGATCATCGGTCAAAGCTTGGTTTGTCTTGAGAAGCCCGACCTCAAAGCTCCTTTGATGAGAAACCTTGGTCTTCAACTGGCTGCACTCCTCCAGCAGCCGTTCATGGTCGCCCCGAGCGACTGCCAGACGGTCTTTGGCATCCGTTGACTCCCTCTTGGCCTTCTCTAAGTCGGCCTCCAACTGTTCGATCCTTTTGTCATAATCATCTTGATTCAGGATCAATTGCACCATGGCCGACTGGAGCGAGGTAGAGTTCTTTTGTTCGGCCAAGAGTTCAGCACGCACGTCATCCGCTCCCCGGCGATCGGCAAACTCCTTCAGGTACCAGGCTAGGGAGGCTGCCCGGGTCGACATCTCCAACATGGCGTTAGTTAACTCCCCTTCAGAAAGCGGCTCAATAAGAGCCCGCTGGGAAGAACTCATGTGGAATTTCGTCCGGTCACTCTTGCTGAATGTCAGACTAAATATCCCATCAGGTAATGGTGGCGAGGGGACCTTTCCTTGCCCTTTCGGGCTTTCTTCGACGCCGAACGAGACGATGAAGCTTCTTTGTCCTTGCGACCCTCGCCTGTAGGGTCCTTCCTTTTGCGCACCGAGGGAGCAACGGAGACCGTGGCCGCCTCAGAAGACAGATCCACAAAAATGGGCGCAAGGCTTGAAGGGGGATCCGGACCAGGCTCACGGGAATAGAACCCTTGGCCACTTCGACAGGGGATTGTTGCGGCTGTGCCAAGAGTACCGGGGGCAGACAGCCGGATGAGGAGGACCGCCTCACGAGGGGAGGACGAGGAGCGTTCGGCGCAACCTTCGTCTAGGCCGATGACGAATTGGCCCCAGCGCGCTTCCTGGAGGCCATAAAGTTGGATTGGCGGGGTGCAGGAGTCGTCATGAGATCTGGAAGAAACATATAAACTCAGAAACGTTAAGATCAACATACTAAGTACAAATAAATCCAGCATAATAATACCATATCGAACGCCTTTTGTTCACAATCCTCAAGACAAAGGCATTCAACCAAGTGACGGGCAGAGATTCGGCGGGGGAGGGCGTTAATGGTGCGCACGGCCTCTAAGTCGGCCGGACCCAGCACTCTCACAGGAAATGCTCTTATTTTCCGGGGTTCCCTCGTCCAGTAAAAAGGGAACAAGGGATTCCCCTCGGCATTGTGGAACTCATGGCGGCCGGCAGTATCGATGATAACTTTGAAGTAATGATGCTTGAAGTTCTTGAATGAGTCCGAGAAAGGACGAAAGAGTGTCCTATCCCGAATAGAGGTTAAGGACACCCAACCGCCATGGGGAGGCGGACGGACTTCAAAAAAAGTAGTGAAAGAAGACCGGGACCGTCGGAGTAACACCCACTGTAAGATCCTTGAAAATATTTGTTAGATACTAGAAAAAAAAAATTAGTGAATAGTAAATTGTGAATAGTAAATTGTGAATAGTAAAAAGTGAATAGTAAAAAAAAATTTATTTTTGGAAAGGATAAGTGTTACACGTAGCTTTGAGATCAGAATTCACCAATTTGCAAATAAAAAATTATTTTTGTAATAGTAAAATGAATAAAAAAATGAATAGTAAAAATGAATAGTAATTTTTTTACTATAAATAGCCAAGGGGGGAGGCTGGAAATTTACACCAAAATTCTAGAGAAATTGTGAGAGAAGAGAGTTGGAGTAAATTCTAGTTGAAGAGGGGAAATTCTGGAAGTTTCCGGAGAACAGTTTGAGAAGAGGAAACTAAGTCTGGAATAGAGGTAAGGGGAGCTAACTTTGAGTATTTCCTTTTGTATTATCTTGAGTCTTGAATATGCTATATTTTGCTTTTGTCTGATCTTAAATCTTGAATATAGAGTATTTTGTTTCTGTATGATCTTGAATTTAAATGAGAGTATGCTTTTGTGTTGATATCCAAGTGTGATAGTTGTAAATTGTGATGTTGAATATGTTATGTCATTTGTATGTTATTAGTTGTTTATTTTTATATTTTGGAAGGATTAGAAATTGTCTAACCGGCTCTGCCAGATTCAATTTCTTGTTTCCCCAAACATTTTATTGTTTTCCTTATTTATTTTTATTGTAATTTGGAAGGATTGGAAATTGTCTAACCGGCTCTGCCAGATTCAATTTCTTGATTCCCCAAATTTTTTTATTTCTTTCCTTACTTATTTTATTACATTTTTGGAAGGATTAGAAGTTGTCTAACCGGCTCTGCCAGATTCAACTTCTTGTTTCCCCAAACTATTTATTGCTTTACTTATTTATTTTATTGCAATTTTTGGAAGGATTAGAAGTTGTCTAACCGGCTCTGCTAGATTCAACTTCTTATTTCCCCAGACATGTATTGTTCTTGTTATTTAATTATATTGTATTGTTGGATGGATTAGAAGTTGTCCAACCGGCTCTGCCAGATTCAACTTCTTATTTCCCCAGACATGTATTGTTCTTGTTATTTAATTATATTGTATTGTTGGATGGATTAGAAGTTGTCTAACCGGCTCTACCGGATTCAACTTCTTGTTTCCCCATAAAATTTTATATTAAGATTATTTTTATGATTGTCAAATATTGTATTCTTCTATGACCATTTATAGTAATATTTTATTATTGTTACTTGTTTATAATTATCTTGTATGGATTCTATTATGGATGTTTATTGTGATGAATTTAATCTGTTCTGAATGAGTTTGTTGGCTGAAATTGATCTTGTTGGAAGATCTGAAGTAAGGGTTCTGAAATAGCTTATATATGGGTATTAAATAGATGTACAGATATTGTTTGAGGTTGCTATGAGAGGAAGTGAACACATTAGAATTTGGCATTTCAAATTTAGAGCATAAGAGAACATGATAGATAATTTAAATAAATTAATTGTTAATTATTGAGGGCCTTTCTTTGTTGGTAGGATAGAGGAACCTTAAAAACCTGAGTTGGCACATCCCTGATCATAGAGCAGCCCTGGCCTGGTCCAGTCAGTTGTGACTAGTCATATGTGCTGGCGTCGAAGGTGAGTTTGATGCGTTCAGACATCTGGGTCCTCTCCGGTGACCAACTGGAATAAAGAAAAATCCATACTAGGATGAAAATAAAATAAAACAAGTTGATTGTAGATGCATAATATTATCATGGTAAAAATTTCATATATATTTTATTACATTGAGCCCAGACTTTAATATGTATTTCCTAAGATATGTTGATATATTTTGGTTGATCCATGATCTTTGTTTGGTGAAAATACGTTGAGTTATACTCGTTATGGGCAAAATGAGTTTATAATATGAAGCATGATATCTGGCAATATGTTTAATTTATTGATACCAAAACGGGTTATTATGAATTCATGATTAAAGAATGAACATGATTGAGTTAGACGGATAAGAGGGTATGAATTGTTGGTTTTATGAAATGTTGGAGTGGATATGAGAAATCATTACTTATGAAATGATGTTTACTACCGGGAGTAGTATGTTCGAGTTATACCATGAGAGTTTGGTATGAGCAATGTAACACCTGAGGTTTATGAAAGCAGGCAGAAAGTGGTCTGACCATAAGGCTTTGACATAAACATATGATTCGTAAGTTATATAGAAGCAGGCAGAGAGGGGTCTGACCATAAGGCTTCAGAAAGTAAGACATAGTATATAAGTGAAGCTTAAGGAAGCAGGCAGAGAGCGGTCTGACCATAAGGCTTCATGAGTAAGCATGGTACACTTGTAAGATTTATGGAAAGGAGAAAGATGATTTTGATAACGATGAATTAATGATATCGGAATAATGATATTTTATCAATTGCAGAAACACATGATTATAATATTTTTATTACAAGTTTAATGATTTTATGATATGGTTGGCTTACCCTTATTTGTTTGTACTATGATCATATAACTCATGTTATATGTGATTAGATAATGTTGCAGATGCGGTTGAAAAAGCTTAGAGATGAGAGAGATGCGGGGAAAAACTTTTAGGGATTTTTTGTAAAAAGAATAAATTTGTATTGGGAAGATTATGTTGTGTAAAACTTATAAGTTGAAATTTCAATGGTGAAGACTATATTGTTTAAAGTTTGTAAGTTTGGTATTGTACTTTGGAGTAATTGAAATAAAGTTTGATTGTTTATATGAGATATCAAATTAATTTAGTCTCTAACTATTAGTAATACCCTTTAAAATATTAGGGTGTTACACCCACGGCCAAGCACATGGCTAGGAACGCTTGCACGGCCGCCCAGGAGTTAGGATGTAGCTGTGTCGGGGCAACGTTAGTCTCCCGAAGGACGGCCATCTGAAACTATGTAAAAGGCACCCGGACAAAGAGTTGAGCAAAGACGTTGGCGTACATATAGAAGAAATCGTCCAAGCTCAACCTCTTCCCGTAATACACCCTTTCGTTTCTCAGACTGACTCCCGCCCGGACCAGCCTTGAATCCTCCACGTCCCGGACGATATGAGTACGGTTGACTCTCCACTCGAGAAGATCGCGAGTACCGTATGCTGAAGCGTATAAGCTGGCGCCGTAAGGAGCCTAGTCGTATTCGGTCACCACGGTACCGTCACTATTCGGCTCGTATGGGGAACCATCTATACGAATACCACCCCTAAGCAAGAAGATGGGGATGTCGTGGATTATCCGGCTGCCCGCCGCGTCCGGAGACGCCGGCTCCGGCCCCGAAGACCCGACAGTCTCCTCCATAAATGACGAGGAGACCGAACTTGGAGAAGCGCTGTGCTCGCCATCATCCCTCGCCGAACCCCCCCGGACTCTGCCCGACGACTCAGAAGAAGATTCAATATGGATTGCAGCCATTTATTACCTGAGGGAAAAAGAATATCGAGCTCGAATGAAACGGAGAAAGTGAAAATGACAGCACCCACATCTCCTATTTATAGAGAAATTTTTTGTAACCGTCGAGCGCATCTGCACCGTCGAAAGCCAGCACGATCAACGCTCCATATTAGAAGCTGCTTCAACTTCCGCCACTGCAAACACGACACGTGTTTTCCCGCCAAAAATCCAAATCCAAAAGCCCATGAAATCCGGCCCAATACCAGTCCGCTGACCCTCGCCACCCCACGGTCAAGGCAAACACCACGCTCAAAGTCCTACGTACACTGTGTATACTAGGGCTTGGGGGGCTTGTGTAACAGTAAGGACCGGACGCTAAACAGGCCGGACGTCCACGTAACCACAATGGTCCAAACACGCCACCCTTCTGCTTGCTCAGGAAGGGTTGGGCGTGGTAGGTCGGACGCCCGTACATCCACGATCACGCAACCTTACCGCTTGCCACCCGTAGAAACAACAACTCACATGAAGCCGGCCGGTCATACCGCTAGCCAACCAGGTTGCCTATATGGGCCGACCGATCATAAGGCCAAACTTCGCGAGACCGGTCGGCCACATCGTTAATTGACTAGGTTTAAGGTAAGTAGTGGTTAAAAGCTATTGGGCTGAATTTGGGCCGTGATTAACTTTTCACTAATCTCAAGCCCATGGCGAAAACTATAAATACAGATCTAGGGTGAATGGTAGATAGGTTGCATTTACTGCACATTTATTACTGTTATATCGAAAAAGTCATTGCTCTCAAACTGACTTTGGCATCGGAGAATCTTTCGCAGGTCTCCCACCCGCGCATAGAGAAGGAAATTAAGGAACGAGGACAGAGAGTCGGGCATACAGAGTACGAGTAGAGGAGGACGTAGAGGCATAGGACGACGCAACTCCTCACATCCAAAACTATATATATATATATATATATATATATATATATATATATATATATATATATATATATATATGTATATATAAGTAATAATAACTAGATCAATGATTATTAATCATTATTTAAAGTTTATATAAGAGGTTAGTTATTTTTAATTGATTAATCGTATAGCAAATTATATTTATCTTTTAATCAAACTTGTTGTATGAATGCTCTATTCGAAGGTTTAGTAATAACAAGATTTTGCAAGATGTGGAATGTGAATAGAAATAGCATTAGATGGAGTTCAATTTTTCCATGTTAAGAGGCAGAATGTTTTATTTTTAAATTAAGTTTATTTCATACTTGGATTAATTAATTTATCGTGAGGATGTAAATTGAGACAATTTTATAGTATAATGTTTGTCAGTATTCATTATGACAACTTTTATTACGACGATACATACTAGAAATTACTGAGGCTGCATGAACTTTGTTTTAGATATTGAATTATATTCTATGGAGAAATTTTTAGTACTTATTGGAGTAATAAATTTTTAGGTAACAATAATGTGCATTGACTATAACTTATAAATGAGAAATAGACTGTAAATATGAACTTTTATTTTACGTATATACCATGAGGACCTAATAATGCCAAAACATCATAGCACATACAAAACAAGGTGATCCCGGCTAAACACACAAAGAAATAATGAAGACTCTCAATCATCACGAAAACTTCAAGCTTAACTAGGGGGATAAATGTACTTAGGACTGAGGATGAATATACCTCGACTTAAATACCACTTAAGGAGATGACCTCAAACAATCACATTAGCACCAATACCCTAATAAATATAATATGAATAGCTAATGAAGACTAACGAAGGATTAAGGTGATCAATCACAAAAAGAAACCCTAAAATGAAACACACCTATAAATTATAGGTTTGCTAGGAATAAGGTTCATCTAGGTACTATAAATAGACATTATTAATATATTATGACATTCATCTAATTATTACAATATTTGTTGTCTAACATATTGCTAACTTGAACATCAAAGTTGCATTGCAAGCTCCTTTACCAAAGACTTTTATCTCGTGATCAAGGTAAAATTATTCAGACAAGGAGGCACAAAGATACTTCAAGTTGAAAGGAGTGCTTAAAAGATAATGGACACATGTGAAGCACGAGCACATCTCGATCTGGTAAGAACATTTAACACCCATCATAGGGTCGAGGTATACATATGTACATGGTGTCTACTAGAAATATGGCAAGCAAGGGAAGGACACTTGAGACTGAGGTACTAGGTGGTGGTTCTAACCAGATGACAAATCAGATGGAGTTGTACAAGGAATTGGTTGACTTGAAAAAATGAAATACTAAAGAAAATGGATGTGTTATAGTCGAAAAGTACCAAGGAAAGGAGGAAGTTTAAGGAAGTAGAGGTAGGAAAGAGTCAAACAAAAAAGTCAAGCTCAGGCTACTCAAACAACTTAGTCTATGTACTTGGACACAAGGGTGAGTAATCATATGTGTGAAAATGAGAGTTTTTTCAAAGAACTCACCAAGGTGGAGACCAAATATGTATAATTTGGAGATGACTTTAAGATGGTCGTGAAAGAACGTGGAACAATATAGTATTTATAGAAGGATGGACGGGTTTGAGGGATAAAAGATGTTTATTACATTCTT
The DNA here is from genome assembly GCF_016808095.1 of Vigna angularis. NCBI lineage: Eukaryota > Viridiplantae > Streptophyta > Magnoliopsida > Fabales > Fabaceae > Vigna > Vigna angularis. The sequence continues at coordinate 20,703,268 of NC_068970.1, forward strand.
GGGCTCAATAGTAACATACTGTGCATAAGTCAAATGATGGAGAAGGGTAACTAGGTTCTAATGAAGGACCAAGTATTTACTTGAAGGACAAACTCAAATGTTTGGTTGCATGGGTATAGATGAAGAAAAACATGGTGTATAAGTTGGAGTTGAATATTCTATAGAACAAGTGCTCGAAGCTTGATGTGAACAACAAAGCCATGGTATCACATTTTTGGTTTGGCCACTTGAATTTTAAAAGGCTGGCTGAGCTGTTAAAGAAGGAGATGGTACTCGAACTACCAAGCATGGAGTTTGAAAGGAATTTTTGTGAAGAGTATGTACTCGAAAAACATCCGTGGATAGGTTTTCTAAGACAAACGAGTACAAGGTAGAAGAATAGCTTGGACTAATACATATCGACCTGTGTGGATTGATAAGTGCAAAAAAGTAGTTAATTTTCATATGGAATTTTAGCACTTATGTTTTGAATTGAGTACATTTGTATCAATTTTCCCCAATCTAAGAAAGATGAAATGTAATCACATGTTTCTGAGTTGTTGAGTAAAAGGAAATCATTTGATCCCTAGTTTGTATACATTTCAAGTAAACTAAGAGAGAAGAGCAAGGTAGAAGAATAGCTTGGACTAATACATATCGACCTGTGTGGATCGATCACTCCTAGTTCATTAAGTGGTAAGAAGTAATTCATTTTATTTATAGATGATTTTTCTTAGAAAGGTTAAGTGTATTTCCTATAGGAAAGTCAAAGGAGTTTGAGGTATTCAAGAAGTTCAGGTTGATGTTAGAGAAGGAGACCGATAAACATATAAAAGTTGTGCAGTTTGATAGGGGAGGCAAGTTCATGTTAGGGAGGTTTATGAAGTACTGTGAGGAGCATGACATAAGGCGATTCTAAACAGCTTCGTCTCACCACATTAGAACAATGTGGTTGAATGGAAAAATATAACCATCCTTGATATGGTTCAAACCATGCTCAAACATAAGAATATGCTACAAAAGTTTTGGGTAGAAGGAGTACAATGTGCAGAACAAGTGTCCACATACTAAATTGGATGGAATGACGCCATAAGAAGCATGCAGTGGAAAGAAGCCAAGCGTGAGTCATTTCAAAGTGTTCAGAAGCATGGCTTATGGTCATGTTCTAGCCTAACATAAAATAAAACTTGAAGATAGGATCAATATGTTTTTATTAGGTACAATGAAAAGAAAGCTTATAAACTATATAACCTAATTACAAGGAAGGTTCTGGTAAGCTAGGATGTCTAGGTTCACGAGGAGAATGAATAGAGTTGGGACGATATGAGGGAGAAGTCATCTAGAAGCTTGAAATCTAGGGCAGAGATCTCATAAATATATAGTAGGAGCTCGAATGTTAGTAGAAGAAGCTCGAAGTTTATTCCTAAGAGGATTGATGAGTATTCTGATAAAGAAGATGAACCTTTGAAATCTAGAACTTGAAGTTTATGGGACTTTTATAACTCCACTGTTGAGGTACATGTGATATGTATATTGGCAAGTGCAGAAGATCTTAAATTTGAGGAAGTCGTGCTCTATGAGAGGTGGAAGAAAGTAATGGATGAATAGATTGGTTCGATTGAAAGGAATGATACATGAAACCTGGCAAATCTACCTACAGAAGCCTAGCTAATTGGTGTGAACTGGGTATACAAGAAGAAAATCAATGCAGATGGAAAAGTGGAAAATTTCAAAGCCCAACTTGTGGTAAAGGGCTACAAACAATAGAAGGAAATCGATTATTATGATGTTTTTGCTCCTGTGACGACGATCGAGACAATTCAATTATTGTTCTCCTTAGCAACCCAACATAAATGGAAGATACAACATATGGATGTGAAGTCAAAATTTCTAAATGAAATTCTGAAAGAGGAGGCTTACGTGGAGAAACCTCTCGGCTACATGCAGAAAGGTGAAAAGAAGAAGGTGTTGAAGTTGAAGAAGGTGTTGTTTGACTTAAAATAGGTCCCTCGAGCATGGAATGAGAGGATTGACACCTAATTCAAGAAGAATGGTTATGAGTAGTGTCTATATGAGCATACTCTATACTAAAACAAGAACAAAGAGGATATGATGATTGTTGCCATGTACTTAAATGAGTTTATCTTCATGGGAAGCAAAGTCGAGCTAGTCAAAGAGTTTAAGGAGGTAATGAAAAATGATCCTTGGTTTTTCATCTCCACAAAGCCATGTATGGGATTAAACAAGCACCTCGTGCTTGATATCATAAGCTTAGTACAATCCTGAGTCATTTTAAGTCTGGGTCATTTTAAGTTCGTTTCAACAATAAGTGATCCCTCCCCTTTCATTTAAACTTCTTCATATTCTACACTTTATATGCTCATATATGTTGATGGCTTTCTTGTTACAGGATCCTCTAAGCTTGTCTTCTCCAATCTTATCTCCACTTTAAACAACACTTATGCTCTTAAAGATCTTGGTCGTCTTCACTATTTTCTTGGTATTGAAAGTTGGACATCCATTAGTTCTCTTCATCTTACTAAAACTCGATATATTCAAGATATTTTAGCCGAAGTCAACATGCTTAACACCAATACTTAACCTTCTGTTATGATTTCCTTACTTAAGTTTTATGCTGATGAATCCATTGTGTTTAATGATCCAACCTTTTATCACTAAGTTGTAGGTGCTTTTGTATATCTCACTTTCACGAGACCAAACATCGTCAATCATGTGTGTCAGTCATGCAACAACCTCAACACCATTCACTTGAAAGCCATGAAAAGGATTCTTTGATATATAGTTGGAACCAACACTCATTCATGGTTTTCTCTTCACTCCCTTTTTGCATCTTCATATAAAAGGTTTTTCAGTGTTAATTGGGGTTCGATTTGGATTATCAAAAGTCCCCCTCTAGTCATTGCATCTATCTTGGTTCAATCCTCATATCATGGTTATCCAAGAAGTAAATAGTTGTGTCTCGCAGTTCCATGGAGGCAGAATACTAAAGTCTTGTTGTTGCAACTGATATCAAATGGGTTCTTTCCCTTTTCTCTGAATTACGTCTCTCGCATCCTACTCCTATCAACTATTCAGACAATAAAAGAGTAATTTTTTTCATACTATTTTTCATTCTCGCACCAAACACTTTGAGCTTAATTATATTACATTTGTGATCAAGTGCAGAAAAATCAACTCATGGTCAAACACATTCCAACCATGTTTAAAGTAACTGATGTATTTGTCAAGTCCATCTTCAGTGCCCATTACCTGAGCTTTTGTAGTAAACTTAAAATAATTGATATACATTATCACCTTAAATTTAATGGAGCATAATAATCATTATAACAATTTTACATAAAATTGTATTGTTGTTATTTTTGTTACTTTAGTTGCATGACCTTTGTTTTTCCTATATAGGATTTTTTCTTTAAGTAAGTATTTTTCTCAATTAATAAATGATAAGTTCCTTTCATCTTTCAATTAATTTAAATTTATTATAATAATATTTATTGTTTATTAAATTTATTATGTTATCCGCCGTAAGACTATCATCAAACCATCTATTAATATGTAATTTTATGTTAAATATATATAAATTTTAATATAAAAAATGAGTTTTAAATTCTATATCAACTAGTGATAAAGTCATTTTATTGTATATAAATAATTACAAATCCTACCGTTACACCATTAACATGTTGGCTATTTTAGATTTACCTCAATTTTTAGTGTTTAGATGAATACATAGGGAGCAGAGAAAGAGAGAAAAAATACACCTTGATACAGCAAAATGTTGTTAAGATGGATTTTGTACAGAACAAGTGAGGAAAACAAATGTACAGAACTGATTTTGCATGTGCATAACAAAAGACTTCGACTGAATAGCTGTCACGTCTCATTATGCATCGCATCTCAATGGGGAGACATTTATGGCCATTTGAGTTAATGTGTTTTTTATTTGATGTGATAGAAAAACAAAGTAAACTGTATTAAGATCAATGCAAGACTCATTATTTTAATTGAATTAGAAATCAGTCATGGCCTAGTGAAACATGAAAATCTTTTCTAAGATATTCTAAACTATTCAATGTTATAAAATAACATTTTAAACTATTCAACATACAAAAACAATATTCTAGACCATTCAACGATACAGGAGTGATATCAAGGAATTTTTTTAGATATTCTAATAAGATTATATTATTCTAATAAAAAATATGGTGTATGTTACATGTTTTAAGTGTTTTGATGGCATTATTAGATATGTCAATACAGAATGGTTAAAAAGTAGTTTCTACACATCAATGTTTTCAGGCATCATCCTAATTGGTGTAGTTTTGAAGTCAAATGGATTTATGTTTAGATCCAAAATTTAGTTTCCAATATCTCACTATAAAATAAAACCCACAAAATATATCATAACTTTAACATTTTTTTTTATTTCACAATCTTAAATGTCAAGGTTCAATTTCTTTTATCATCCGCAACTCTCTTTTAAACACATTTATCCAAAATATATTATTATTAAAATTATAAACATTATAACATTGTAGTCTTCTAATAATTTTGGTTTCGATTATAACATATAATTAGGTATTAAAAATAACCGGTTATCTTAATGGTGTTTTTTCAAAGAACAATATAATATTTTAATAATAAAAATTCAAACTATAAAACATATTTTTAAATAAGAAAGTTTATTTCTTTTTTAAAATCATCATCTCTTTAAATTTTCTTTCTAGATTTTTTTTCTCTATCATCTCTTCAATTTTGATCTCAATCTTCCTTTGTTTGAGGATTAGAAATTATAAAATTATTCTTAGCAAGTGGTTCTACGAAATCATTTTATCAAAAAATTAAATAAAGTAAGTTCTTGTTTTGTCCCTTTTGGTGTTTTAGCTCTTGGGTTACATGTGAGCTCTAGAGTGATGAGTGTGACTCAAGGTTGTTCTTAGTAAATTTTTGTTGTTCTATGATCATGATGTTATGCTTAGAACTCTAATTAGGATCTTGAATCAATTGTTTAGGTGATCTTGTGTTGTATAGAGCTTTTAGGAAGCAATAATGTGAGAAAACAGGATTTTTTGTCTCAAGTGAGGGAAGTTAATTTTAGCTATTGCATATTTAACTCATTTTAATTTCTGATTTTACATTTAAAACTGCAATTGTATGATCAATTGGTTGTTTGATTGTTTGATAGCATATGAAATGAGATGAAGGTTTCTAATGAATGTTTATGTGTGTCATGAAGTTAGAGTTTCTATGGTTGTTTTACTACCAATTATGTATTTTTGGTTACAATCATTACAAGTTGTCATTTACTTCCATCATCACCAACTCCAATCCTAAAAAAATATTTCTACTAATCAAAAGTCGTTGATTTATCCTTTTTCTTATTAAGTTGAACACTCTCCTTATCATCTTAAACCCTCTTTTGAGAAACATAATCTTTTTTGTCATTGACATCAATATTCAGAGTATCTTTAGTAATTGACTCATCCATAGTTACTAAACCTAATACAATAACACAAATTCATTTAATTTAATGATGAAGAATAACATAGCTACTATTGTAAATACAATTGAGGAAGACAAAGAATAAATATTGACCTTAAGCAAAGTGATGTGAGGTTGTGCAACAATTGAACAAGATATGTGACCTGTTTGCGTCTGCTCTAGTATGGAGGAAATGAGGATGACACTAGAGGTAGAGTTTTAATCCAAAGAAGTAAATGAAGTATTGTATTAGGTGAGACAAATTTCTTATTTAATTTTTTTAATAATATTGGACTATCAAGCTAGACAAAACAGATTGAATTAGGATGCGAGTTGAAAAGGTCATCTCGACCCACTTCTTTTGGTCAAAGCTTATCCAAACTTAATCCTTTTGTCACCCATTTTTTATACAACTTTCGTGTTGATGGTTCCGTACAGAAAGAAAATAGTCCCGTATATGGTTAATATTTTTTTTTCTTTTTTCGATATGAGCAAAATAAGTATTTTATTTTTTATATAAGCGATATTCATGTGGTGACATCACTCATTTGGCATTTCCATACTCTTAATTGAACCTTCTAGAGGAAGCGGGTGTTGGAAAAGTTCAAGTTTTAATAAAATAAATAAATTCATATTTATAGCTTATGGAACCACCAAATATGACATACATCAATCCGCATCGACCTCTAATAAACTAATTTTAAAACAAGTTAATTGAATTAGGTTAAATATACTATTGGAATCCATTTGAAATCACATCTCAACTTAATTTTAGGTGGTCATCAGTTTTCTCAAACATTAAAAAAATAATTATCAAAATGTTTATATTTATACGTGTAATAAATATAATAATAAATATAATAATAATTTAAGGAATTACACCACACATGTTATAACATATTATTTATTTTTAAATGAAAATATAATAATTTTAACCAATTTATTAGTGTTGTATGAGTTTATTCTTCATGGAAAGGAAAGTCGTGTCAATGACTCAATGCCGGGCTGGTTTTGTAATCAAACCATTTGTATCGATGATCCCCTTTTTTAGATATTATGAATTGTTTAGGAGTCCTTTTTGTTTTTCCTTTTGTGTGTGAATCGTGTTATTCACATGGGAAACCATCCTTTAATATTCTGTATAATAATATTTTGTATTTTAAGTTTTGAAAACTTTTAGATATAAAATTCCCATTAAATAGAACAACCTCATTCTAATTTGTTTTAATAATAAATATTAACATATTTTATTTTTAGTACAATACAAATAGTGTTAATATAAAATGTTTAATTTTGATTGTAATATCTTACTTTTATAGCTTACCACTGATAAAATAAGATAATATAGAATTAATGTAATTATCTTTTAAAGGTAAATAATTTTACAGACAAAATATATATAAAAGAATTAAGGATGACTTAGAATTTTAGAAAACTCTTATATAAAATAACTACTACAATCGAAGAAAATTGTTTTGGGTCATCATCGCCTTCCACTAGAAGCCCATCAACACCTACCTCTCATATTTCACATTGTGAATTGATCATCACAAAAAAAACAAACAAATACAAAAAAGACAATAAGGTGAGTTAATATACAAAAAAAGTTATTCTAAAATAATCAAATTATATCAAATATAAGGTAAAATTAGATACAATAAATCATATAAATTTTATATATATATATATATATATATATATATATATATATATATATATATATATATATAAAGTTTGGTCTTGAATGAGTGATATAGTTTTTGATGGATTTTGTAAGGATAAGCAAAGTGGTATCATATCTTGGGTGATGGTGATAAACATAGAATTCATACTAATAGAGGCATCTCTTTCTGATTTCATTGTTGTCTAGTCATGTAGGCTAGACTTTAGATGATGTGATGTTGAAGGATACTTATTAGCAGCAAATGCTTTGTCACACTAATATCATGAACATATGTCAACTAAGTATGTAACTAAGTATGTAGGTTTATTATATATCAATTATTAACATCTACTGACATTTTATTTATCTTGATTTAGAGCATTTTGAAGGACATATCATGATTAGTCATAACATGATATATATAATCAAATTTGATGTCGTATGTATGAAGATATGAACATAATTATGATATTATGTTTTATTTTCATTAACTTACTCTTATTTGTCTGTGCGTAATGTGATGATCAAAGTTAATTTAAAATAAAGGTTGATATAGATGAAAGTGGAAAGTAAATTTTTAGATAATATAATAGTTTTATTTTAATAGATTTTGACTATGATGTATTATAAATATATGATATAACCCATTTATAAATATAAATATTGTAATAATACGATTAATAAATAATTCTCTTGATTTAACCTACAATATATCTTGAATTTAAAATTAATATATATATATATATATATATATATATATATATATATATATAATTAGACAGTCATTGTTTTATTTTAAAAAATTGAGACAATCTATAGTACAGGTATATATACTTCAATTTAAACTTTTATTAAACAATATATACTGTAAAAAAAATATGTAGAATCATCATCTGTTTAAAAAAATATAAAAAAGTGTGATCCCATTGTTTATATTAAAAGAATCTTCCTATAAATTTTTTTATATGTTCTTCGTTTGCTTTAAAGTTTTCCATTTTCATTGTTTCTATCAAAAATAAGTTTTAACACATTATATTAAGTTATTGTAAATTAATAAAGGCTTGCTATTTTATTTATTATTTTGTAATTTTCTTTATCTTTTTTATATGGGTATATATAGTAAGACTATTAAAAACATAATTTTTGGTATGATATACATAAAGGAAATATTTTACTAGTGTTCAAAGACGTTGACACTACCATATTTCTTAGAATAAGTCGTACAAATTTCTGGTAAGGTATTGATGCTCAAGGATAATGTTAGAAATATATCTGTAAATAGAAAGTTGTGTTCCAAAAGGATGTTTATGAATTAATACATGAGATTAAAATAACATCTAACTAATAAATAAGATCAAAAGAAGATTTACTAAGAAATATATCCTAATTGTATCTTTAGAAGATGTTTATGAACTAATAAATGGGATTAGAAGAATATCTATTTAGAAATATATTCCTAATTGTAAATGAGTAATCTAGAAAAGTGATATGAGTCTATATCATCTTGTAGGAAAAGTTACAACTTAGTAATTTTATCAAATTGAAGTTCATAGTTAACAATTGTTCCAACATTGATTTGATAGAATCAACGTAGACTTGCTTGGAATGGGACCTTTTTTTTATATAGGTGATGGAAGATATGTGTAGATCTCCTTTAACCTTTCCTACTTGCATACGTATTCACCTTTTATTGTGTTTGTTAGTAGCTTTGGGATTCTCGGATCAATTGGGTATATTTAGGTAAAATATATCAATTATTGTAATTAATTTACAATTCTAATTTAAGAATCCAACATTTTCTAAAATTTAAACAACATTTCATTCGTGAATTTTTTATCTCTCCATTAGAATCATTAAACTCAAAAGTTCATATTCACGAGTTTAAAAACTTAACTTGCAAATTTTGAAGATTTTATCTCGTATTAAAATAGTCATTTGGGATAAATAAAGGTAAAGTGATATTAGTTTGCATAACTGTAAAATGAATTAATTTAATTTTATAAATTTTGAAATGATAAATTAAACAGTGAAGTATTGGAAATCTCATGATAAAATTAATTTATAATATATAAATGACCTTACAAATCAGTATTACAGATCACTTTTTCATTATTAAGTATGGATAGTTGGACTAAACCAAATTGACCAACTTATTTTTGTAATATATTAATAACAATTTTAAAAATATATATCCAATAACTTCGCAGATAATTGGAACATAAACTTGTGGATCAGAATCAATTGACTATGCCGGAAACGTTAATTCAAATTGATTTGACACTATTATTTTTGTGATTCACTGCAAAGTGATATAAATGTTAAGAACATTATTAGTTTGATACTATAATCCGAAGTCTACGGTTAATTATGAAATTAGAGCGTGAAATGTAGTTTTAAGAAAAATACAATTGAATTTTCAAATTACAAAATAGAAATGATGCTTTGTAGCAGTGGTAGCATCTTTCTTTGGAGAAAAAAACACATGGCTCCCGTGTAGTTGCTTTAAATAATATTAAATTCAATCTGGCCTGATCTGACTATAATGTAATGAAAAAATGGTGAAGTTAAGAAGAAGACGTTAAAGAAGGGAAAGAGAAAGCGTAAGTAAGTGACACTCGTGTGAGCCAAATCACAAGAGACATGCGCCAGAGTGTGCGAATCCACCCATCCATCTCACTCATTCCCCACTCACTCAAACGCACACACAATAACAAACACAATGCACGCCCATGCCCACTTCCTAATTCTCTTCTCAAAAACTTCTTCAATCATATAGCATTACCCTTTCAGCTCCTTCCATACCTTCATTCTCACAAGGTTTTCCTTCCATTTTCATTCTTCACTCTCTGGATCCGATTCTCGAATATTGCTTTATATTCTTTTACTGAGAATCCTTTCTCTTCTCTTTTTTTTTTTTTTTTTTTTCTGTTTTACTCTTTTCACCTCTCTCCTGTCACTGCTTCATCAGATTCGAGGCCTTTATATGTGTGCTTCGGTCTTCGCCTTACTCTTATTCTGATTCGTTTTACATTTTATTCCTTCTCGTTTTTGTCAGTCAACGCTGCCGTTTTACGCTAGTGTGTAAAACGGATCGGTTTGAGAAGAGAGAAAAATCAAATTGAGGTTGAAAAGGTTGACCTTCTTCGTGTTGGACTAGGTGAACGGAACAGAATTGGTGTCTTTTTTCGGTTTTGTCTTTTGTACGAATAGATCGGTCGATTGCTTATATTTTATGTTGTTAATTAGTTTTTTATTCGGTGAACGAAGGGGCTCCGGCAATGTTTATAAAGAATTGTTAGCTGTTTGGGTATGTAACTGTGCCGTGTTTTGGTTTGGTTGTGATTAAGGTGATGTAGGTACTTGGGATTGAATACAGTGGTTTTTGATTTGATTGTTATTGAGGGGAGTTCTTCTTTACGAGGGTTTGATTGTTGCTGACTTCCGGTTATTGTATTCTATGTTTCAACTTTCATGATTTTGTGGGGTTGTTGATTTTAGGCTTGAAGAGGAAGTGTAATCCTGAAGTTTTCTGCTGCAGGTGGAAGCTAGTACATTTGGTGGACAACATGTTCCTTCTTAGAAGGCAAGGCCAAAATCAGCTGGAGAATGATTCCTCAAAACAAGATACAAAGGTATATCTATTTGTTAATTCAGAAGCTCCATATCAGATCTGGAAAAATCCCAAAGAAGAGTTCTAACAGTACACTCTCTGCAATACACACACTCTCTTGTTGATTAAATTTTTTTGAAAACAACAAAATAATATGTGGGGTTCCATGAGTATGAAGTGGATCCCTCACGATTCTGTGGTTTTCAACAACTTTTAGCCAATAATAGAGAATACATCAGAGAACGTGTGTTAGAGAAAGCGTTTCTAACCTTTATGAAATTCCAAATACAAAGTTATTTGAGTCTGTATTATTTATCTTCATCGCAATTGGCATCCATTAAGGATGATGGGAAATTATTAATACTTGTCCATAAAAAAGACATTCATGAATGCTAGCTTTTACGAGGACCAACTGTAACACATCTGTAAACAGGTGAATGAACTCAGGGCTGCTGTTGGGCCCCTCTCTGGTCGTCGACTACTGTATTGCACAGATGCATGTCTAAGGAGATATTTAGAAGCAAGGAATTGGAATGTTGATAAAGCAAAGAAAATGCTGGAGGAAACACTCAAGTGGAGGGCAACTTATAAGCCAGAAGAAATTCGTTGGGTTAGTTTGATTTAACTGACTTTGTTGCCCACATGCTTGATTTGGTGATGCCAAAATTGAAATTGCCTATGATCATTTCATACTTATAGCACTGATCCATGTTGTAAACAATTTCACAAATAAATGATGATCGATCAACATATCAGCATACGGTCTTGATGTTTATCATCTTGTTCTTACCTGTCTTGAGCTGACATAAGGTCCGTGTGTTGTTTTTGTTTTTACTTGTGGCAGAAGCAATTCGTTTATATTGTCCTTTTACTGTATGATCTTCTGCAAGATACTTCTCTACAGTCTTTACTGCAAACATCTCCTGTACTTTTTTTTCTTGGAGCAGCATAATTCTTAGTTTATAAATCAATACTTCAGTACTAGATTATTCAATATAAGGGCAAGAACATATACATCTAAAATTTAGAGTGTTGAGATTGAGTTGTTTCTTGTGAAATCAATTAAGACCATACATTAGCATAGTAATATATTTAGTTCCAAAATTATGATACGATGACCTCTACATGTGTTTAGTATCTGCTTATTCTGCAAGGACAAAGCCTCTCTTTGTTTCCACTGAAAATATGAAAGAAGGAAATTGAAGCAGCTGAAATGTGAATGATAAATAGAACTTCATCCGTTTGTTTGCATTTTAAAAAGAGTGGGAAATAATAAAATTTCATGGACTCCACATGCAAGGCGTGAAACCGAGTGGATATTACAGCATACACGTACAGTGCAAACACTCCTAATTTTGCCCCTACATTTCAGATTACGTCCGTTACTACTATATGTTTTAAGAATAAATTATACTATCATATTTCATTCCTTCTTTAATTCTATTCCGCCAAACAATACATTTTCTCTTTGTATTAATTTTATTTCCTATTCTCTTATTTATTTAGTTTCTATTTCATACTCCATTCAAATATAGCATCATTGAAACCATCATCAAGTGACAGCCTGTTTATGAATGTTGCCCTTTCATGTACTATATATGCCTTGTATTAACAATTGAATAACCTCCTACATCCAGGCTGAAGTAGCACATGAGGGTGAGACAGGTAAAGTATCCAGAGCTAACTTTCGTGATCGACTTGGGAGGACTGTGCTTATTATGAGGCCAGGAATGCAGGTTTGTACAATCATGTATTTTTAATAGGGCTTCTCTGTACACGACTGGTTAACTTAATCTGTCTAATCTGTTTTCTTTTGTTAGAACACAACATCAGCTGAAGATAATATCAGGCATTTAGTCTATCTATTGGAAAATGCTATCCTAAATCTTCAAGAAGGTCAAGAACAAATGTCGTGGTTGATAGACTTCACAGGATTATCATTGAATACAAATATTTCTGTTAAAACAGCTCGTGATATTATTCACATTTTACAAAATCACTATCCAGAAAGGCTTGCTATTGCTTTCCTGTACAATCCACCAAGAATATTTCAGGCTTTCTGGAAGGTTTGTTCTGCTGCCCTGCAAGTTATATTCCGCCTGCTTTTTCATGGCTATTTAGGAAGTTTGCATTGCATAGCAGTTGTTTCTATAATTTATATTTTACTTTTAAAGATCAGGCAATACTTGGCTTAACCATTTTTTCTTATGTTAATGCTAATGTGTTCTGTCACTTTTATCTTCAGAACATCTGATGATCTTTATGTAATTGAATGTTCAAATCACATAATGTGTGTCAGTAGGGAAATTTTTGTTGGTTTTCAGCAAAATAAACTATACACTGTAGTTATTCTTGAAAATCAGCCGTGTAGGTAGTGTTGGTCTTTAATATGTTTTTCTTCTTAAGTTCTTTTGTGGATGGGGTCTGGGATCATGTAGAAGGATATATGAAATATACTTAGTTTCTTATCCCCCCATCCTTCTCTTCTGTACTATTTTTCTTCTTCACCACCTTGTCGTATTTAAAATTTTTCATGTTGGTTGACTTCTATGATTGTGCTCTATTTAAGGTTGAATTTGAGCTTTTAACAGTTACCTTTTCCATTTAACAATGTGAAGTTGATCTTATTTTGATAGGCCGTGAGGTTTTTCCTGGATCCGAAGACAGTCCAGAAGGTGAAGTTTGTTTATCCTAATAATAAGGACAGTGTGGAACTAATGCAATCACTCTTCGACCTAGATAACCTTCCAAGTGAATTTGGAGGGAAAACAAGTTTAATGTATGACCATGAAGAGTTCTCACGGTTGATGACTGAGGATGATGTGAAAACTGCTAAGTTCTGGGGAATTGACCAGAAGCCTTTCAACCCTCCTAAGAAAGGGCATGCTGGAGCAGAGGTGGCACCAGAACCCGTGTCTGTTCAGACAGTAGGTAGTTAGTTAGTTGAGCTACTTTTAAAACTGTAGTCATTTATAAACTGAAGTGACTACATATCTGAATCATTAATTCAGTGGCTAATTTAAGGAGCCGAATAAGCGGTATTTTGTATCTTTCAACTTTTTAACCATTTATGGCGATAGCTGCTATAGTCCTCGACTTTTAGGTAACCGAACTAAAATTCAGACTATATATGTCAATTCTCCAATCCTGTGCAAAGTTAATTTCTTGTTGCTAGCTTGTCCTTGTGCCTATTCAAGCTAATACAAAGTATAAAAAAATCATTGATCCTAAGCAGAGACATGGATGGCAAATGATTGAAATTGATTTTTCTTGTTCATTAGGATACGACGTAATGGAATTTTAAATGCCAACCCAAATTTAAAACTATATTTAATTTGTTTTCCTGTCTATTTAAATCTCATCTCATTATTTTGATGCATTAGAATTTTATTAATTTTAAATTGATTTAAATTCATGTTTTGTACTTTATTTATTAGAATTCAGTTTTATATTAAAAATATTTTAAATTTTTAATGTTGATGTATTAAAATAGTGTACAACAATTTTATATGTTTCACCAATTAAAATCAATGTTAAAATGCCTTTTAAATGAATTATTATAGAGACAATGAATAAATGTGATTGAAAGATAGAAATTAAAATTAAAGTTAGTTTTCTTTATAATATTAAAGGACACATTAGTTTTCTTTATTTTTAGAATAAAATAAAACATTTATTCTTTATATAGAACACTTAGAACATGTTTGGTAAAAACTTGATTACAAGATAGTTGCTGCTACCTTCTAGATGATAAGTTAATAAAAACTTGAAGTTAGCTTCTTAAATTAAAGTGTTTGGTAAATTAACTGATAAATTAGTTAATATATGTAAAATAACAAAAGAAATATGTAAATGAAAGTTGTCTTTTCTAGATGAAAATATATTATTATGTCATTATAATTTTATATTTTCTAAAATAATTAAATTATTAATAAAAAATTTTAGATTTAATTAAAAAATTTAGATTTAATTAAAATTTTAGTCTAGTATAAATTTGGGTATTTTTAACTGAATCTTTTTTTTTTTTTGCCTATTAGATACTCCGAATTTATTAAGTTTTTTTTATCTATTAGATATTCAAAAATTTTATATATTTCAATTGAGTCTCTGCAATTTATTTTTCATTATCTGGATAATATAATTGTCTTGCCATTTTACTTACATGTATTCATATATTAAGAAATTTGATGTTTAATAAAATGAAAATTTAAAATTTAATTAAACTATTTTTTTAATACTTTTATTTATTTTAAAAATTTTATTATTTTATTTTATTCAAACAAGTTATTTTATTTAAATAAGTTGATGTGATAAATATTGATCAATTTTTAATTTTATACTTTTATAAATTTAATTTTTGTTATTTTTACATTTAAACTGTTATATTGATCAATTTTAATTTTAATTCTTAGTGTTGATAAAACTATTTTATAAACTAGTTAAATAAATTAATATGTAGGTTATTGGTCTTATCAAATACACTCTTACTGTCACTTAATCCTTATATTAAATTATTAATAAAACTAACTAATTAAATTTTCAATGATACTATTTTCTTAATTTTAAAAACCTTAAAAGTTTTAAAATCTTAAAGTCTATATATATAATATTATTTAGTACATATAATAATATAATCTTAATAGAAAAAGAAATCGGTATTATTAAAATGCTTCTGAAATTAAATTCCCACTATAACAGTAAATAAAATTTTATTAAATATAATATGCTTCTACTTTTTTAATTTAAACATTTTAGTCTATGCATAATAAAAAAAATGTAATATATTAATATGTTGGGATTATTAATATTCTATTCTTAATAATACAATTTAGACTAAAATAATAATGACTTATGTTTCATTATCGCAATAACCAATCTTAAATTATGATGAATTTTTTTTTTACCAAAACAACTATTATATTAAAAATTATATATATATATATATATATATTATGATAAAAAAATTATTTTATTTTATTTAGTAAGTGAGTTTATGGTTTATTTTGTGAGAATTAGTGTAGAGTTGGAAATCTATTGAAAGCTAAGCTTGTGGCTATTCATGAAAGCTTGAATTTTTCACGCTCTCATCACGTATGATGTGAAAAGTTGCCACTGATATAAGACTTTCTGAAAGAGAACTAACATATTCAATTTGTTCTAAAAACTACATTGTTTTGAACTAAAATCAAATATTAAGCGGTCTGAAACATCTTTTAAAATAATTTAGTTCTTACACAATTCTATTTCGAAGTCGAGATTAAAAGAATTAAATGTATTTTTAGTTAGTATAATTCAATGAATTTTTGTTCATTTTTCTAAAATTGAAAATAACTATTTTTTAAATCTCCAACGAAAGGTTAACTAACTATCACAAGTGTTAATTACTGGTGTTGTAAAATACTATCTTCATTAGAAAAATCTAAAGATGAATTTAAGTTGTTTAAAATAAATTTTATTTTTAAATATTCTAGAATGAATGTTTTAAATAGTTGTTTCAAAGTTAAAGAGAATAAAAACCAAATAAAAATATCTTACATAGATTAAAACTAAAATTTGCTCTCTAAAATAAGTACTAAAGATCTATTATATAGAAATCTATTTAAATACACGCATAAATTAACTAAATCAATCAATTTAAACAATTTTTTAATTCATAAAAAAAAAACTTAAAATCCATCATTTAAAATGTTCAATTTCACTTAAATTATTTAGACGTCTACAATTCAGTTTTTTTCATTTGTAATATTGTATTAATTTTTCTACAAATAAAACTATTATATTAATTGGTAAAATTAGTCGGTCTTAGTAAAGTAATTTAGATTGGATTTGATAAGTTTTTTTTTTAAATAAATAAAAAAATGAATTTTAATTATTATGTTATTATATATTTATAAGCATATTAACAATAAAAGGGTCCCGTAGCTCAGTTGGTTAGAGCGTTGGTCTTATGAGCCGAAGGTCGCGGGTTCGAGCCCCGCCGGGACCATCTTTCATTTTTAATTTTGTTTCTTATTTTTCAACTTGTACAAATACCTTTCAACAATTACATCATCTTTTTATTAATGATGTCATTTTATTTTTATTTTTATTTCAGTCATGTTATTTTATTATAAAATTTTACAAAACTTCATTTTAAACACGTTTCAAATGCACTAATTCATATAGAAAAAAGGACTATGCTATTTTAACAATGATTTTTTAACACTCTTTTGACAACGCCATGTGTCACGATTCCATTGATTCATTTTCATTTTTTTTTAAAGTTTGGTTGAAACTGAGTAAGGTTTCTCAAATTTGAGATTTCAAATATACTCCTGACTCTGTTTCATTCATAATCAACGTTGTCTCTTATTTCCCTCGTTGTCTCTCTTCATTTACCGTTTTCGCTCTTAGTTCTCTCTCCCTCCATTTTCGTTTTCTCTTCAAGGTTTCGTGAAGGTCGTCTTCTTCGTTAAGGTTGTTGTACAAATGGCAACGTCCCCGTGAGCATGGTCTATCGAGCAAGGTAAATGTTTTCTCCTACCATTTCCTTCATTGCATTTTCGGTTTGGGTTTGGGTTTGTGTTGTTTTCATTTTTGGGTTTTGGTGTTTTGCTCATTTTGTTTTGGTTGATGCAATTGACCGTTGTCACTCTTTTTCAACAAAGTATATGTGTACTTTAAACAAACGTATGAAGATGTATGTGAAGGTTGGATCACGAAGGCGTTACAAGAGCATAGCGCTTAAGACTCCGTACATTGGAAATGGAGTGCTTAGAATAAAAAATGAGTGATAATTGTAATGATTTGTTAAAAGAAAGTTATGCAACAATGTACTTAGATGAACAAAGGAGTGTAATGTAACCTATTTTGTTCAATGTTATAAAAGATACATCTTTGCTTCCGTTAAATATTGTTAATGTTAATTGAAATGTTATTCCCTTCATTATTGTCATTGTGAAATGAGGTTTTGTTTGAAATGTTAATGAATAAAGTGGCCACTTTGATTGAGTATTCATGTTTGTGATGGATAAATGAAACAATGCTTGTGACATGATGAACTTAGCAGAAGTTCTGAAACTTCTGCACCAAAAAACACACTTGTAATCGTTTACAAGTGCTTGGTAAACGATTACACGAACAAAATCTGGGTTTTGTACAGAAACTTGTACTATAGGAGCCAATTGTGGTAACCTAGATGACCATAGTCAAAATTTTTAATTTTTTGGCATAAATTCAATGGTTTTCACTCGACTTTGTTGTTTAAGTGTGAGTAGAGGCTGGGAAGTCATGTTTGGACACCCCATGATTGAGGAAAGGAACAATGTTTATGAGATTAGCAACTTAGGTGATGTCCTGAAACTTCTGCACCAAAAAACACACTTGTAATCGTTTACAGGTGCTTGGAAAACGATTACACGAACAAAATCTGGATTTTGTACAAAAACTTGTACTCTAGGAGCCAGTTGTGGTAACCTAGGTGACCATAGTCAAAATTTTTAATTTTTTGGCATAAGTCCAGTGGTTTCCACTTGATTTTGTAGTTTAAGTGTGAGTAGAGGTTGGGAAGTCTTTATTGGGCATCCCATGATTGAGGAAAGGAACAATGTTTATGAGATAAGTACTTTGGTGAGGTCCTTAAACTTCTGCACCAAAAAACACACTTGTAATGGTTTACAGGTGCTTGGTAAACGATTACACGAACAAAATATGGATTTTGCACAGAAACTTGTACTCTAGGAGCCGGCTGTGGTAACCTAGGTAACCATAGTCAAAAATTTTAATTTTTTGCATAAGTTCAGTGGTTTTCACTTGATTTTTTTTGTTTAAGTATGAGTAGAGGTTGGGAAGTCTTTATTAGGCACCTCACGAATGAGGAAAGAAACAATGTTTATGAGATGAGCAACTTAGGTGAAGTCCTGAAACTTTTGCACCAAAAAACACACTTGTAATCGTGTACAGGTGCTTGGTAAACGATTACATAAAAAAAGTCTGGGTTTTGTACAGAAACTTGTACTGTAGGAGCCAGCTGTGGTAACCTAGGTGACCATAGTCTAAATTTTTTATTTTTTAATAAGTCCAGTGGTTTTCACTTGATTTTGTTGTTTAAGTGTGAGTAGAGGCTCGAAAGTCATGTTTGGACACCCCACGATTGAGGAAAGGAACAATGTTTATGAGATGAGCAACTTAGGTGATGCCTGAAACTTCTGGACCAAAACACACACTTGTAATTGTTTACAGGTGCTTGGTAAATGATTACACGAATAAAATCTGGGTTTTGTACAGAAACTTGTACTGGAGGAGCCAGCTATGGTAACCTAGGTGACCATAGTCAAAATTTTTAATTTTTTGGCATAAGTCCAGTGGTTTTCACTTGAATTTTTTGTTTAAGTGCGAGTAGAGGTTGGGAAGTCTTTATTGGGCACCCCATCATTAAGGAAAAGGAACAATCTTTATGAGATGAGCAACTTAGGTGATGTCCTGAAATTCTGCACCAAAAAACACACTTGTAATCGTTTACAGGTGCTTTGTAAACGATTACACAAACAAAATCTCAGATTTGTACAAAAACTTGTACTGCAGGAGCCAGTTGTGGTAACCTAGGTAACCATAGTCTAAATTTGTAATTTTTTGGCATAAATCCAATGGTTTTCACTCGATTTTGTTGTTTAAGTGTGAGTAGAGGCTGGGAAGTCATGTTTGGACACCCCATGATATAGGAAAGGAACAATGTTTATTTGATGAGCAACTTAGGTGATGTTCTGAAACTTTTGCACCAAAAAACACACTTGTAATCGTTTACATGTGCTTGGTAAACGATTAACGAACAAAATCTGGATTTTGTACAGAAACTTGTACTCTAGGAGTCAGCTGTGGTAACCTAGGTGACCATAGTAAAAAATTTTAATTTTTTGGCATAAGTCGAGTGATTTTCACTTGATTTTGTTGTTTAAGTTTGAGTAGAGGCCGAGAAGTCATGTTTGGGCACCCCATGATTGTGGAAAGGAACAATGTTTGGGCACCACCTAAGTTACAAGTGTGTTTTTTGGTGCAGAAGTTTCAGGATTTCACTTAAGTTGATAAACCATTGGATTAATTTAAAAGACTTATTAATATTGCGCGTTCTTTTGTCATCAAAACACACACAACGTAAATAAAATAACATTATACATAAAGTAATCATGAAAGGTATGATCTTATTGCAATAACAATCTGTACATATATATCATTGATTTTTACAATCTGTACATATAACAATCTTATTGGAAAAAATCCATCTTCCTCTAAATACAAACAAAATTTTTACAAATGGAAACAATCCTAGACCACCTATTTCTAAACATGTGGTCATGAACACATCAAAAACAATAAATGAGACCAATTGTTGACTATCTCTAAAACTAACATCATGCCCAGCCCAGTGTTGGACCATCACCTTCAATAATTTGAAATTCACCTCCAAATGGCTCAGAATATGCAAACACCACTTAAATGGAGTCATCTTAATGCGCTTTACATGAGCGTGTCCTAATAAGCTATTCATTTCAACAATGTTGGATGAATCCATTGAGATACGAAGGCGCCACTACAAAACATTAACAAAAAATTATTATTATCTAAGATTCAGAGCATAACACATCATCTATAAAAATAAAAAATTACATTTCATCTTACATTTCCTTTTTGGGATGTCATTGGACCTGCAATTATAATATAAACAAAACAACAATCCACAATGAGAAGATGCTTAGGGTTACCGAAACACGAAAACGTCAATGCTGGAAAAGATGGTTAGGGTTCGTGCACTTTTACTTACAAAAAAACACCACGACAGCGACAATACCAATGCTCCACAGGGACGTCGAAGACGACTTCAATGTTGCACAAGAAGGAGGTCCGAAACACCGAGAAAGCACAAGACGCCAGTAGGGTTTCAACACCACAAAGATGAGAGAACGAGAGAGATGAGAGAATGAGAGAACGAAAGAGATGAGAGAGGATAACTGCGAACGAAAGAAGAATGGAAAAAAGGCGAAACAAAATTTCATAAATTTCCTTTCCGATTTTACCCTCACCTAATCAATTGCATATTATTTTTTTTTTCAACTTCAGCGGCCAATAGGCAACCGCCACATGCGTTGTAAAATCGTTGGTAAAAAAAACGTTGATAATGAAGTTTTTTTTTTTTTAGGAAAAGGACTAAACAAGAAAATGAGGAGATGAAAGATCCCTTTGCAATGAACAATTTCCTCGACAAACTGCATTACAAAATCTTGATGATAGAAAACACGGAGCTAAATCTTCCCAACGAAACGATAAACAACAACGCCAACCCTAGATCCATCACAAGGAGGATCAGTATGCAAAACATCAACATGAAAGTGCTTTTTTGCCTTCCTAAAAAACGCCGATTCCTTCTTCCACCTTCTCAAGTGAGCCATCAAAAACATCATCTTCTCCTTCCGTTCTCTCACCGCACCTTCTGTTAGCATCATCAAACGCAGGGTTTCCAGCAGAGGCTCATAAAGGTGATCGTGATACACTACATCCGACGCTACAATAAGATCGAAATCCCGTCCGATCGCTTCCACGTCATCAGCGTGGCCCCACCTCAGAGGCGCAACTGTTAATTCCCCGCCTCTGGGCCCCACAACCCCCGCGTTTGCGTCCGCGTTGAATTTCAGATTGGGAACTACGTGAGGAAGGTCCGTCAGGGTCACGTGGCCGCCGAGAGTTGCGGCAGCGACGATTCCAACGATGCCCGTGCCGGAACCGAGCTCGAGGATCCTGAGACGGCCATTGAGCGCGGCGGAGAGAGGGCTGGATGAAGGGTCAGCGCGGTAGCGATCGAGTAGGGAGACGAGAGAGGTGGCGGCTGGCCAGAGCTGGAAGGAGAGGCCCTCGGAAGGTAGCTGACGAATGGTGAGCGTTGATTGAATCGAAGAGAGAAAATGGTTCTGGAGCAGGTGGTGATTGGGTGCAGCCTCGTGTAGGGTAGTGGAGGTTCCGTGTTTGTCGTGATCCTCTAGGAGGAGCATTGTGAAGGGGTTTATTATCTGGTCTTCCTCGTTTTCTTGAGTGGCCATTCTTTTCGAGCTCAGCCGTTGAAGTTTTTGACTTAGGGATTGCGCCGTCGCGCGAGGACGTAGGGCAATTTTCTGCGTCCCCATTTATGTGTTTATATTCAAAGCGAATTAATCTTACTGTTTTTGTCTATTTTATTTTTACCAATTTTATTTTTCAATTTATAAGATGCTGGGAATTTTGCAGACAGGTAGAGATGTCACCGTTTAAGTGAAATTATTACAAAATTTCTTTAGTTATGATGATTTAAAAGAAATCGCAGAGGGTCTTAGTTATATGACGCTTTTTCTATGTAAGAGTTAAATAATATGTGATATTTTTTATAGAGTAAATTTGATTATTTCAAAATTGTATTAAAGATAAAAATATAGTAGTTAAATATTTATTTATTAATTTAAAAGACAAACTTTTAGTTAATTATCCATTGTATTTTATAGTTTATTTTATGTGTTATTAATGTAAAAGACTTATATACTTATTCATAAAACTTTATATTGTTGTCGCATTAGTAAATATGACAAAAATGAGAAAATGTTAACATTTATTGAATGTATATACAAAAATATTTATGCTAACGGTGTACATAAATGGTTTCATATTTTTTTTAAAAATAATTTAACTAAGTCATACTAAATGTTTTCTAGAATATATCGTAGTGAAAAATTATTTCAAACTTCGCCTATTTGATATCAAAGAAAAAGGCAATTAGTCATTGAAGTTGACATTTAATTTAGACTTTTTAATAGAATTCCATTTACTTAATTAATACTTATCATTCAACATTTTATACTGTCAGCTACTTAAAACTAAGTTTTTATACAAATTTTAAAATAATTACGATCAAATTCAATAAATTTAAGCAGTTTTATTTATTCATAACAAGATTAAGGATAGTAATAGAAATAAAAAAAAATAAAAATAAAAAAACTCCGCAAATTTCATATATATTTTCGCTTATAATTTCTTTATTGCATAATTATTTTCTGGTCTATCTCTATGTGCACCTTGGACACACGCTGTAATCCTAATACGCTGGCAGTGGTGTGGGCTTAAACGAGGCAACAAAATTATTACCAGTGAAAAAATCGACAAACGGTGCGTTTAAGGATTCCGTTCGTCTTCACAGTTTGCAGTAAGACCAAGGAAAACAGCGGCCATCGGCGATTGTTTTGATCGGAGACGGAGCTGGTATATCCCGTTCACACTCTTATTCAATTTCAATTCAAGATATTTTTCTATTTCACTGTCTCTCTAACTTTCTCCAAATCTCGTTTCGTGTAATTCATCGTAAGATTGCTTCACTTCCATATATCGTTGATACATTTTCGTGTGCTATGTAAGAAGTTGAATTTGAGTTATGATAAGAAAAGGAACTCCATTATTTATGCATATACTTAATTGGTTCCAGAAAGAAGCAAGATGATCAAAGCAGTGCTGGTGATGAACACGCAGGGGAAGCCTCGTCTCACCAAATTCTACGAATTTCAGGTTCCTCCGCTCTCTTCAAACCCTTGGTTTCTGCATTTCCATTTCTCATTTAATTGATGCAATTTTCACACTTTTTATTTTCTTTTTGTCCGGGATCAGCCCGTGGAGCAGCAGCAGGAAGCCATTCGCAATGTGTTTTCAGGTCTCTTTCTCTCTCTCTCTCATTCTTTAATTTTCTTTTCAATTTTGGTTTCTTTTTTCGTCAATGTTGTTTCATTTTGTAGTATTATGCAGTAGACCTGAACATGTCAGCAATTTTGTGGATGCCGAGTCCGTCTTTGGCCCGGTACTTCTCTACTTCCTCTAAATTTGATTTGTCAGAGTTTTATGATCTGTGTATTTTAATTTTCATTAATTAGGCGTTGGAAAAAAAAATGAGATTAGGGCTTTTTCTTTGCAGTGTTTGTTGGCACAGTACTGATTAAAAAGATTGTATGGATTTGTATTGGCATATGGTGGTGGCAAGAGTAATAGCTAGGACTGAATTACCATGAACTTGTTTTGAAACTAAAGTTAGAAGGACTGCTATGATCGTAATTGTGAGTGTGCTTTTAGTTTATAATCGAAAACTTTCTGTTAAGTGTTGTGAGCTTGATGACCGACCGGCGTTGCCTGTGCTCTTTTGAGCAATTCTTTGGCTTGTTTGTAGTAATACTGTTATCTCATCTTTATTCATTCGAGGAATGGAAGTATGGATTTATTATTGTATTCTTATGCAGGACTCTCGCCTTGTCTACAAGCACTTTGCAACTTTATATTTCGTGTTCATTTTTGATAGTTCTGAAAATGAACTTGCTATGCTTGATTTGATACAAGGTAGAGTCTTATAATATCTAACTTTTTACTGCATTGCATTAAATGTGAAAATTGAAAATATCTATCTTTTAGAGGGACGAGTTGCTGAATAGATTAATTGATCATTGTACTCAGTAATGGTAACTTGTTGGTGTGCTTGGGAATCAATCAGTTTGTCACAAATGTCTTAAGAAGCTACGATGTTTTGATTGAAAAGTGGATTAATTTTTTTCTCTATTAATATAATTCTTATGAATTGGGAAAATTGATATCATGAAATGACCGATTTCTGAATGACCGTGGATAGCAAATCCTGCTAAGATCTATCATAAAAATGGTGAATTTTCAACTTTGGTTATATATGATATAACTCAACGTTGCAATACTGGTTTTACCGTTCCTTGCATCAAAGTAATTTAGATTAACATTTTTAATACACATTATCAAATGCCTCTCAAAGTAGTTAATTCGTAATGTATGGGACTGATGCATGATTACAAATGACGTAGTTTTCTTGTATGGGTGTCATCAATATGATGATGAAGGTAGAGATACAACCAATGGAGCTTCTTTATGGTCCGTAATGGGTTCAGGACTAGGATTATTGAAGTTAGGATTAGAGTATTGTTTGTTGTTCTATGTTATTATAAAGTTGACTCTAAGCCTAATTCAACTCTACAAAATCTAAATCTAATTGTAGGATGATATTTGTACTCACTTATATTCTGGAAATTGTCTTTATTTCTAGTTGATGTGGAATTTTCAACACACCTCCCCCATGTCGAGTTATGTATATCTTGTGTATGAGACTAGATATTTGTGGGTGGTCCAATAACGAGTGGTATGATTGACCCAACAAACAACTAATCACGTTAGGATATATTCTAAATGACTCTAATGTTATATTAAGAAGTAACTCAACCCTATATAATCAGTTGCTTGTAAGGTAAGGTTTGCATTCACTTATGTACAGTAAATTGTACTTATCTCTAGTTAATGTGGGATCTCTAATATAGGTTTTGGATCTTTTTTAGTATGAACATATTTTGGATCTTTTTAGTATGAACATATAACATATTTAATATTCAGAAACTTAGTTGAAGTTATAACAATAAAAACCTGGATTACAAGATAAAAATTCTTCTAGAATTTTATACACATAGACTGTACTTTAAGTACTTCATACCTACCATAATCATCCTAAAACTAATTGAAATAATAAAAAATAAATACTAGAGATTATTCCGTGTGAAAATTACAGAATAATGTTAAAATTAATTATGATAAACCGTTTATACCTTTTAAATCATTCTGATATTTGGTAGAGCTTAATGATGTCACTTAATCCATGTATGTAGCCAACCTTGCATTGCGGGATATGACTTAGTAGTTGTCTTACACCATAAGCATGTGAAAGAATACCCATATGCATACGCATCTACATTATAGATTTTTAAAGGGAAAGAAAAGAAATTTAATCCATGTTTCTAGGAAAATGTTGTGAAACCTACTTACAAGTTGATACTAAAAACTCTTTTCAAGAAATCATGATTTGAATGTTTATTTGGGCTTAAATGCTTTTGTGGTCATTTTGCTTTTTTCACATTCTGAACTCTATTGGAGGTAATAGTGTTAAACGTTAACAGTCCATTTAACGTTTAAATTAGTCATTCTCTTCAACCATTTCAATTTTATTGCATATTGTTCCAAGGATCTGGTGGGGTAATTATTTGCCTTATCATTATATATTATCTATTACATTCTGCATGACTATGTAGATATGCTAACAGTGTTTCATTACTGCTTCTGACATTGTTGTTAATTTTTTTTTGTTTTTATTTGCTTATTTTGTCCCTTTCTGCCTTCAGTCTTTGTTGAAACATTGGACAAATGCTTCAGAAATGTATGTGAGCTTGATATCGTGTTCAACTATAGTAAGGTTGGATGCTTTGTGCCCTCGATTATGAAGTTTTCGTTCTTTATCTCAAATTGCTCTATATGGTAATGTACCCCTGTATAAATATATGAATTAGAAGCTGTTACGATTTCGGGAAACATTTTTTGCTGCATATATGATTTGCTGGTGTTTAATGCAGTCTATAAGTTTGACTCGTTGAATTCTCAAATATGAAGCAATTGACAATGTTTGACTTTGCACTTTTTATTCTAGATTGACAACTCCTTTATATCTTTTTTTCTCCATAAATTGTGTTGTTTTGGAAATGCCCTTCAATTTTGGGAATCAATTCTTTCTTTTGCTTAGTACCTCAATAGTGATACTTCAACCTAAGCAAATCTGCATCTTAAATTTCCATTAATGTGTTCCTAAAATATTAGTTCGTCTGCAGTTGCATACTATACTAGATGAGATCATTCTCGGAGGCCAGGTGTTGGAGACAAGTTCAACTGAGGTGATGAAAGCTATTGAAGAAATAGCAAGGTGCTCTCTCTTTCCCTTCTGGTTTTTTACGTGGTCTTTCTTCTTTACATAGGACTCTCCCCACTCTAGCCTATTACTTTCTCCAAGAATACGATGACTTCTCTCTAAACCTCCCCTTCTTTATTTGTAGGCAATTGTGCCTTATTTCTTCTACTATGTCATCCCGCCAAACTAACCTAACTGACTTCCTCGAAATTGTAGACCTCACAATCTATCAATACTCCTAGTCCCCTTAAAGTTTCACCTTGTCCTCACCACGAATGGCTTGTAGCTGGCAAAATGAAGTTCCATTTGATGTTCAACTGATTAAAGCATGATCGATGACCAGGCCAGTTTGGCCCTGCAGCCCAAGAATAGATTCCACTCCTTTCAAGTCAAACACAAAACATGTAAACAGCTCTATGCTCCTTTAGTTCTCTGTTTTCAATGTCAGTTTTGGCCATGAAACAGCATCAGAGGTTCTTTAATTAATTATACTGAGATCCCATGGCTCCCTTACGAATTACACTACTACACATGATTACGACTGAGGATTACCAAGATCTTCTACCTTATTTTACTTTTGTGGTAGATTAATTTTGTACTACCCAAACCTAAGACCTCCATTGTTGTCATTGGTTTAGTCCTTGGTTGTCCACTTCTGCTAAACATTGGGACTTCTATCAATTTTAACCTCTTTGTAACCCAAAAAAAGATTCATTTCTGCCACTATGATTCTTGATATCGAAGAACTTCATTTTCTTCTTCTTTTCTAATTCTTTGTCTAGTATGCTGTTAGGTTGCTCCTAATTCTTGTAGCTTTTGAGCTTCTGGTTTTGTTCTCGTCATAACTTCATATCCTGTCATGTCTTCTTTCACCCAAGGTTCGTCACCCTGACTCCCATCACTTGCCTCCCCGTGCTCTTTCCCCTCTTCCTGTACCTACTTACGTTAATCAAAAGCATACCCTGGTTGGAATATTTTGACCAGTACCTTCACAAATTTCCACCAAGAATGGGTTGTGTCGTTTCCATGTTACTCAACCATGGAGAGAACATTACCTCTAAGAGCCTCAACTTCCTCCGATAGCTTTTCTGCCTTTTGTTTGAGTGGCTTCAAAATACAGCTCTACCTGGATAACTTGCCAATAAATCTCCTCTCTAACAAATGTTGGAATCATCTTCAATATTTGTAACCCACCCATGGCACCGAGATTGGAGCTATAGTGATAACAATGATAAGACTGCCTCAGAATCTATAAAGAAAAAGAAAGATGTATTTTTTTATCGATGAACACTAAATCCCAAATGTTGTGCCGGTGTACTAGCAGGCTTAGGCTTGAATTAGAAGATATAAAATGAATGATTTCCCATGAAAAGACCAAGATTCTGCCCACTATCAGACTATATAATCCCTGTCAAATGATAAAGATGATTTCTCTCTTGTTCTACCTACCCTCTTACGCTTCTATATATCTTCATGCCCAACTAACTAATTAACTCCCTCACTGATAGATACTTAACTGTTAATGGTATCTATCCAAGTGCTACGTCATTCTAGTAAATAAGAAACTAAAGATGTTACATTTTTCTTTATGAAGTAAATTAATTACTAGGTCCTTAAACTATTTGGTAATTTTTAATTAAATCCCTAAACTAAGAAAATTGTAATTGCATCGTTGTTCTTTTAATTTTTTTGTAACTTAATTAGTATTGATATAAAATAAAATTGGAAAAAAAATACAGATTTGTATAGGTTTTAAAATCTTAAGAGACTTAATTAAAAATTACAAGATCAATGACCTAATCGTAATTTTTATTTTTATTTAATTTTAAGACCTTATTAGAAATTCCCAAATAGTTTAGCAAATTAATTTTTTTATAAAAAGACTTTTGTATGTATTTTACACAGATGGAATGATAATGAATCAAAATAATTTTTTTTACATATATTTCCGTATAACATTTTGTTGTTTATATGTATTTTTGTGACTGCATAAACATATATCTAAACGTGGTTTATTGATAAAACAGACTTGAAGCAGCATCCAGTGCAATCAATCTTGTTCCAAAATCTGTTTCTGGTTGGAGGTCCCGGTAAAATAATTTCAATTAAACCTCCGGAAGGTTGGGTCTACACATTGAGAGGGGCAGAAAGGTGAAATGTATCTATGTTCTGGAAAGTTCGTTGGATATTGTTGTCTAGAACTCTGGAGTGAGTGCTACTAATTGATATACGACTGACATCCAGTATCATAATTGAGTTGACCATGGAAGCTACTGTCCATTGATCTAACGACACGGATCGCTTAGGCAATTGGTGTGTTTGTATTTGTGATTGATTCCTTAACCATGTTGATCAAAATAACTATTGTGTACATCTTTAACTATGCACTCATTGTTCCCAGCTGATCCCAATTTCAGTTAATCTGTTTGATTTAAATTACTTGAGAAGGTTTTACCTCGTATAAATTTTTTCCTATATAATTCTTGATCACCCGTATCATGCAATATCTACCGAAATCAATGTATTAAAACCCCAAAAATCATCTCAGAATTACCAGTTCTAGTTTTCTCAAATCCATGTCTAGTTCTGCATCGTTGTTATGCAGCTCATTCAATTTGATAAATAATTGTCTTGATTCTTCTATCTAATGCGTTCCAAATTTTGCAATAGTTACTGTAAATAATTCCAATGGAAGAGCCATCCTTTTCTAAGCCAGTTTGCAGAAGTAACAATGTGGGTGAGGCATAATTCAGGATAACTCCCACCACTTAAATTCTTTCTCTCACATCTTGAAGAACTACGCGAGCAGCGTTACGTCCAGGTGCTCCCATAACTCCACCACCAGGATGTGCTCCACTTCCGCACAAATATAACCCTTGAAGCGGAGTCTTGTAGTTTGACCTTAGTCCCCCAATCAACGAAATATTCAGGTAATTATTATGTAGTTGAAACAACATTTATATGATCAAAAAAACAGAACCACATTATATTCCGGGCCACCATAAATTAGCTTACCACCC
Organism: Vigna angularis; assembly: GCF_016808095.1. Classification (NCBI taxonomy): domain Eukaryota; kingdom Viridiplantae; phylum Streptophyta; class Magnoliopsida; order Fabales; family Fabaceae; genus Vigna; species Vigna angularis. The sequence goes on from NC_068970.1 coordinate 20,732,811, forward strand.
CTTTGCAGGTCGCATGAGGAAAAGGGAATCCAACCCCATAGCACCATGGAATATATTCCCTCCTGCCACAAAGAACATTTCAAAATGTTAGCGGTCACAATATACAAACTCTTTCTAGTAGAGAACATGGAGGGGTTGGGAAGCTTTTTGGCTCGCACAAAAAGTTTCAACTGCATATGTTTTTGTTTGGGTGAATATGGCTAAGTTACCTGTCAAACCGATTACCCTTTCAAGATCTGGTGGAGTCAGCATGTCATAACCAATGATTGATGTGCTGAAGCCCGGAGCATATTCATCAATCAACGTGAAGCATTTTTTTGCAAACGCTTCCTGAATAGATTCAATATAAAATATTTAACAAGTTTTAGCATTAAGCAGCCACCTACTCTCACAAGTTCAAGACCGTGGAACAAAAACAAATCCATGCACAGAAATGCATAACATAAGGAAAAAAAATCAATGCAACTAGAAATCCAAAATAAACTGACTCTGTAATCATGATCTTGCCAGTCACCATCCAATGGTTTGTAGGGTGTATAATGCACAAACAGGTTGATCACATGCTTACCTATGAAGAACACACATTTCATTAGGTAGATGTTATCAACAAAATCCACCGATCCGGTTCTAGTCTACTAGTGAAATTCAATGGGATGCCAAAGGAAAAACAAAATCGGTTCAACAATGCCAAGAAATCATATGTGGCAAATACATTAAAGCAAAGTAATAAAACCTCCTCCAGTAAACTAAACATAGTAGGACATCCTTAAATACATAGTTTCAAGTACCAGGTGGAGAAATAGTTTTGTCCAGTACGGAGGGAATTGTCATCTCAATAACCGGTTTTCGCGATGGTGTTCCATTAGCTGCATCTTGACAAGCGGAGTGAATATCCTCCATGCTAGACATATATTAACGGGCAAAGAAAACTGTCATGTTCTGAGAAGAAATAAGTTGCAACTGTCCATATTGAATAATGTTAAAGCAAATGTATATATTGATTAGAAAGCATGACCTGAATCCACAATAGATGATCTAGGATTCAATTTTAAAATACCTTTCTGAACCTATATGAATTGTGCCGACGTGCTGTGGGCCAGCATGAGGATGATCTAACTTGCAAGAACGAAATTCGGGCAATTTATCAACAGCTACATTTATTTTTGTTGTGGCCTGTTTCAGTAGATATTTTCCAAATAAAAGAATGCCAATTAATGAAGAATTTACTGAGAACTTCCCCATATTCCATATTCTGTCCTGAGTACCAATGATTACTGGGAAAAGAAAAGAAAAACCTATAACACCAAATCAAAATCTGTCCTTGCAGGTCTACATAACCGTTGCAGTCTGTCAAATGTCAATGACTAGCATAGAAATTAATCATACTTGATCAAAGAGGCAGTCTCACTGATTCATGTTGTTTATAAAACTATCCTGGTCCTGTTCTCTCTTTTTTTCTGGCCATAATTACACCAGGCTTGTCGTCTGATGAATTTTTGAAGTTTTTACAGGAAATGTGATTTTTCCATTCATGAATTCTAGGCATTCTTCGTTACCAATCAAACATAAACTGCACATATATTTTAATCTTACCTATTATTCTAGTTCCGTAACACAGTAGAGATTGAGGGTATTAAAAATATATATAAACTGAGAAAAAGCAGTTAACTTACAGAACTGTAGTCAGAGTGCTTAATGGCACGGACAAAATCATTGGGGAGTACATCATGAGGCACCAATTCCTGGTTCATATTAGCAGATTCTATAAACTAATGTCAAGTATTGGTACAGAAGTTAGTATTTGCAGCCAGTTTGAGAACTTACAATGAAAGTTTTGTATGGAGTTGCATTGGACAAAACAATTGAAGAATGCACTTCAGTACCATCAGCCAGAGTCACCTATATGCAAAGCCATATCTACAAAATTTAATTGCTAAGATCCACTATTAAAAATCCACTTAATTGAGAAAATTCAAATGTCAATAACAACACTAACCCCACAGACAGTGCTAGAATTTTCAATCAACAACTGAGACACCTATAAGAATACAGAACAGCTGGTTAGAGCCCAAGAGAAATAGAAGAAGAAAAGGGAGAGGAGGGGCAGAGGTTAGAAACGAAACATTAATTCTCCTTCCTTTTTTCCCTGTTAAACAAACGATATCACAAGTTGATATTTTAATTTTGGATCAGAAGAAATGTAATTAGTGAATAAGGTCCTGTCAACAATAAGCAGGGAGATTAAAAAAAGAAAAGAGACAAAGAATGTGCTTGCTTCCGTTAAGGAATCTGCAAAAACTTTATTGGAGCTAAAGTTGAAAACTAAAAGATTAAGACCAGCCCAGACCAGCAATCATAACTTGGGAAGTAAAAGCAATCTGAATTCCAAGTTTGTCTTCATTGGGAAGATTTTGATGGCAAAGGAGGACGTTAGGATAAAAAGAGCGAACTTGCTTACAAGATTCTGCCTAGGTGGACCAACACTTTAATGGACTAATTTTTTGTACCTAATAAAATATTAATAATCTAAAAAATTAAATAAAATAGTAAAATAAATTATATATAAAAAATTTAATAAAGTGTAAGTTTTAATTTATCTAAAATCAAGGATATATGAAAAAGTAGATTCGAACTTAAAAAACAGAAAATTTAAGGAATGGTGTAAAATTAGTTGAAAGCACGTGATTATGGGCTCATCAAATGATAAAATTAGAATATTAAAAACATCAAATAAGTTTTATAGTTATTTATAAACAAATATTCCCTTTTAACATTGTTAGAGATTTCACATCAACTAAAGATAAGACTAATTTACTAGATGTAAACTTCATCTTATAAATCAGTTTTGTAAGATAATTAGACTTAAAATTCACTTTTAATAAACACCAATCTAAGAGAGAGAAAATTGCATGGATGATATCACAATATAAGCAAAATTCATAACTAACTTCACTATACTTACTAATGTCATCCCCAAAGAACCCTTCATTTGAATGAGATTCTATTTCAAATAATCATCTTTCTTTCTTGATATCAAGATCAAACCAATAAAGGAGAGTTTAGGAAAAAGAATCTTTATTTTTTAAATGATATTAATAAAGTAAATGGCAAATAACTTCCTTAACTAGCTAATTTTTGCTTAATTAACGCACAAATTAGTTATTTTATCATCCTTTCCCTTCATATTCTTCTTCTCGTAATAAAATTCTTATTTTATAATAAATTGTTTATTATTTATTACTCTTGTTGACCTTATTCCTCATACAATTGACAAGCCTTTTAGCTTGCAAGTTATGGGAAAAACTACTTTTTTAAAAGGGCAACAATACCTTCCTCTCTTCAGTGTCCAGAACGGCCTCTGTAAAACCAGAAGGTATTATTGAGTATTGAGATACCCTAGTGTTTCAATTCTTATTCACATTTGAACAACCTTCAATTAGGTCAATGATTATGATCAGCTTTTCTTGCCCGGTTACTTCTATTTCTAATTAGAAAGTTATCAGAGATAAAATTTAAATATTTCAATACCCTTGACCTGCCTGTGGCCTCTAGTTTCATGGTTTCATTTAGCTTGGATCTTGACTAAATTATATTATTTTCTGGTAGTATTTAAAGATCCAATGGAATAAGGGCACAAACCTATCAGAATCTGCTTAGAATGTGAGAATTGTTGCTGTGCTTACTATGGAGGAAGCCAATTTGAGAGTTAATAGAGATTCTTGATGGCATACCTCAGCATCAGTCACAACATGCGCTCCAGCTTCAATAGCAGCATTACCAATAGCCTTGGATACTGAGCCCATTCCACCTTCAACATATCTATATGAAAAAAATAGCACGCTATTTACTCGCTTGTATGAACAATACAAAGTTATAGACAAAGGGTAGCTAATTGATAGTTTGTGTCTCTCAACTATAATTAAGAAATAATTATTCAAAAGTGTTAAGAAGAATATCATATTGAGACAAAATTGGTAGTGACATTTTTCTTTTGACAAATTTATCTACTCATGTTTATTTTTGTGCCTATTTTTCTACGTATAATGCATGTATGAAAGAAAATTTAAACACAGAATCAAAGAGGTCAATAATCTCCATCTTTGGACAAAAGGAAGTAATGCATAATACTTGAAATATGAAAGAAAGTACTTGGTAACCTATAATGTTCAAGTATGAAATGGAGAAAAAAACTGTCTATGGATTCCTTACTCTAAATGCTTTGGGTAAGATGCAGAGGAAAGTACAAGTAAACTTAATTTCAGATCATTCCAGCGTATGAAAAATATTTTGTCAAAGAACAGTATTTCATTCTAACCATGCACTAGAAAGATATCAAACTAGCAAGAGAAATACATACGACCAAATCCCACGATCCCCATCAGTTTCTCCCATCACATGATGTAGCAGAACGTATCCACTTCCTGGGGTGTGGACACTGACCTGCATTACAGATATAGAAATACTATGTATGCTGTGAAAGATGAAACAAAGAGTATGCTATTTTTTATCACAGAAAACTCCGTAGAATAGTTGTACAGAAATTCTAAGTCTCTGTCTCTCAAAGAAGAAGGATTAAGAATATCATATCTTGAAAATGTTTTCTACTTTGGTCCATGTTGTCGGTTTACAAAACAGCAGTGCAATTTTTTACAGTAAAGACAACTGCCCTTACCGTACTGCCTATCACAGCATCAGTTGCAAGGGTTGCCTTCAGAACATCTGCCTGCAGAAATAATGCCATACAAGACTTTACACCATTAAGAGAAAAAACATATAGAAATTGCAACCTTATTAACACGATTTATTCACAATGTATTTGATTTTGAAAGATAATTGGGTCAAACTCAACATCAAACTAATGAGGAAAGGTTGCTTAAGTCAACCCCTTCACATCCGAGGTTAGACATCTAGAGCATGAAATTTAGAAGACTAGACATTAACAAGGAGCCCAACATTAGAACTAAGATAGACTCCAATACCTTACTGGAATTAAGAATGAACTAAGCCTATCTCAACCTCAAAAGTTTGCCCAAGGATGAAGGATTTCCCTCCAGTCATTATAAGGGAAGGGGTGTGTTCCTCATATATTGAGCCAGCATGGGATCTTAACACCCGACCAACAGAGTAGATATCGTCATATTAGTATACTGAGAAATGTATGCTATGCGATGGAATATATCACAAAAAGAAAAGAAAAGATTAAGATTACATGCAATCTTTATTCCATGATCAGATATGCAACCCAGTGTCACGTTGAACACTTGAACTAGCCTTTTGAAAATATGTTTATATTAAAAGTTAATAATAAAAGGAAGTACAGCAAACTTCTGAGACATGAGATATGATCACAAACAAAAGTCTATAACATCAAAGAACTGAGAAGATATATGATTAATTATCAAGACATATAGTCCATTTGAAGTTGAAGATCTAAGTGAAAAGTAAATAAAACCATAAAATTACTTCAAACCAGTTATTCAAAACTTTAGAAGATGGGGACAACAGAAGGTCCATAAAGTCCCTGCCAAATAAATAAACAGTTTCAAATTAGTTGCTACCATGTACTCTTTACAGGTTTTGTATTCAAAGCATCCCCAAATCATTGGTCATAAAACAAAATCCTCTTGGATAAACAAACACACTTACACCATATCCTTTTGTCCCAAGGAAGACACATGCCGCAGACAACTCGCCCAAAATACTGAATTCTGTATTTTATTCTTCAACTTTTCATTAATAGACGATTTATGCTGCACAGATTCAGGTGGAGGCGAATCCAGCACTAGATCCATGAACTTAGAGAAGTTCTCAAGCTGACTCTCATATCTAAAAGATTAAGAGAAATTATTAAGAAAATAAAAGAAAAAGCAGGACATCTTATCAAATCATGAACATACAGTCAATGCAGGTTGAATATAAGGTGATCAAACAAATACGCATCTTTGAAGAGGTTATGAACAGATTGAATGAAGAATACCAAGACACATTCGACCAAGTTGCATTACTGTTTAATAGACAAATAACTTTTTAAACTTTTATGGTTATCTATTCAAAGTTGTTGAACCATTGAAAGAGCGAATAAGATGCAGCTTCTTAACTAGTTTTGGTGATGTCAGAACTAAAGTTTGACTCTTATAAGGCCTTTAGACTGGATGTGAAATTCAATTCTGATTTTGGAACAACACCAAAAGTCAATCAGAACTGAATTTGACTTTGATAATTCGTGTTAACATAGGTTGTTGGAGCGACACTCCAATTTTTTTATACTAATCAATACTAGATAGCTTGTCAGAAACTGTATCTAGGTTTTTGAGCGTAAGAGTTAGATTTATTTTGTCTAATATGCAGCAGAGTGGAAGAAAAGAGAGACCTTGGATAAGCCTCAGCATCTGCGAGCGAGAATTTGGATATCTCAGAGTGGTTAAGCTGCTTATCGGGACCCAAAAGAAGGTAGCGTCCATCAAGGCAGGGCGTGAACGACGATGGATTGCGCTTCAGAAGCTTCAAGCCATGCTTCCCCAACTCCAGTTCCTTTATAATGGACGGTCTCAAAAGGCTTTGGAGGTAACTGCACCGCGAAAACTTGAACCCCGGAACAAGCTCCTCTGTCACGGCGGCGCCTCCAATCACGTGGCGGCGCTCCAGCACCGCCACAGACAGGCCTCCACGCGCCAGGTATGCCGCCGCTGTGAGGCCGTTGTGGCCTCCGCCGATTATCAGCGCGTCCCATTTCTTGCCCTTGAGAGTGGCGGTGGCGGTGCTGCTGCTGAAGCTCCTTCGCCACATTGTGTTAATGTTTGGATTTTGTGTTAATTATGAAAGTATTCATGGTTTTAATATTATTGTAGGGGTTTACTGGGTTCGTGGATTTCCACTGTGTGGGTTTATGATATATAAAAGTTAGGAACTTTCAGTATTTTGAAAGGAAAATCTTTTTGAAATATCTTATGGATTATATCGTAATTCTTTTCCAAATAAATATAGTATAAAAAAAAATTAGCACGGAGAAAATCAAAAAATTTATTATTTATTTAAATAATTTAACTTAAATTGCTTTACTCTTGATATAATTTATTTGAAGGAGAGTTATGAAGAAAAATATTTTGTTAAAATTGAGACATTTGAATTTTTTTAAAAAAAGTTAAAACTGCAACCATTATTCAACCGAAAAAATGATATTTAATTTATTTTATACAACTTGTTTGTATCTAGATATATAATTATAAAACATTTACTAAACAGATGAAGATAATTAGTTCACACTTTTAACACAGATTTCATTTTTCTCATAAACTTGTTTAGATTTTTGTTCATATTCTCTGATCAAATATTCAATGAATTTACATCTTGCATTTAAAAAATAAATAAAAATCTTATCATGAAATTATAGTGTTAACTAATAATATAACATTGACATTGATACTTTAATAACTTAAAGTGGGTATATATGGTTTTAAGCTGGTGAACTACTTATATAATTTGTAATTTGACAAATATAAATTTTTAATTTTAGAAATAGATTTGGATATGTATAATTTTGGCTCAGTCTGTGAAGTATCATATTCCGACCGAACAGAATTTATAAGACATAATGTTAGATAATTTATTTATTTTAACATATTAAAGAAAGATCAAATCAAATAAAAGCAAAATAAATTGAATTGGATAGAATTTATTTAATTTTAAAATAAAATTAATAATTGGATAGTTAAAACAACAAGTTATTTTAACTAAATGATTTTTTAATGAGTGTGACAAGAGATTATTCTGTCTTAAGGGATAATCATAATTATATCTAACCAACTATAATAAATACTTCGAGATTTTGTTATTTTTTAGCAAAATAATCTTTCGAAAGTAATGTATTTGTTTGGTAAAACATTTAACTTAGATTATAAATAAAATCGTGATAAAATTATTTCAGCTATATTTAATAAGTTTTAATTTATTTATGTTATTGTCAGAAAGAATAGTATTATTTGTTTAAGGTAAAAAGATGATGCACAGAAATTTAAGTTGAGGTTTGCTAAATTTGAAGATTGAATTATTTGGTGAAGGCCAAAACAAAATATTTTATTGATGTTTAATCATTTACTTCCAATGACTTAGTCTATGATGGATAATTTTATTTTACGTTAGTTATTTGCTTAGTTGAGTTGGTTTAATATTATTAATTTGATGTTAGTCATTTATTCAACAACTTTAATTGAGTATATTTAATGTCTTTGATAAATTGGTTAGGCATCTACTTTGATAAATTAATACACAAAAATATTTTGATTCAAATAATTTGTTTTTAATGACTTTAGAGGATAAGAAATATATTTTGTATTGTATAGTCATCTACTCAAGTATTGATCAAATAGTCTCAGATTAGTATATTAGAATTTACATTAAGCAATCAAGCAATAGTTCGGTTAGACACCTAAGATGATCAAACGGTCATAAGCACTTAAAATTATTAAGTGTCACCTATAATTAGCTTTGCATGTAAAACACGTTTACCAAGTATTGGGTCATCATTATGACTATGTTAAATACAAGTTTTTCTCGAAATCTATAAATACAAATTTGAGGTAAGGAGGTACGTGATTACATTTATTGTGAATTTAAGATTTTACTGTACTAACCAAACAATCATGTTACTAACTTGAGCATTGGAGTACCTTTGATGGATACATCTCCTGCATGGCTTAGAGATAGAGTATTAAGAACTTGAAAGAACTGTGTAACCGAAATTGAAGACAATTATAGAAGGCTCAAAGAAAAGTGTGAATGGATGTTTTTATTATGATCCATAACCCCATACCCGAAACATTTTGGCACTCATCATTGGACCGTAAGATTCTAAAGTAAACTTAATGGTGACCACGAGAAACATGATTTCAGAAGACACAATCGAGATTATCAAAGCGTTGCAACAATAGATGTTGGAAATGCAACAACGATATGAAGAAGAGCTGACGACCTTGCGAGTCGAGAACGCGGCCAAGGCCGAGAATGTGACGACGACTAGAACGTTATTGTTTGGTTGGAGCAAACCACCCAACATTCTATCCCAGCTAGAGTGAAACAGCCTATGAGAACCAAACTTAGGGATAGTACCCTGAAAATCGTGCAAGAGGACAACTCAGGGATAGGGACCAATCAACATTGTGACTCAAGGAGGAGGAGTCGTAGTAGGAGCAGGGACCACCCCTTGTGCGACCACATCAACATTGTATCGAGAGGATTCGCGGGTGACATGTCTTCTTCCTTGATTAGAAAACACCACGTACGATCCCTCAAAGCGGTCTATTTGGTGGAGAAGAAGTATAAATATATGTCGCTCAACACCTTCACATATGAGGACTTCAAAGTCCATGACCTTGATCAAGACGACCCTATTGTGATTATAATGAAAATAACACGATACGGAGTGAGCAAAATGCTCAATGATCAGGGAAGCTCGAACGACATCCTGTATTGGAAGACCTTCCAGAGGATAGACCTTTCAAAAGACCTCATTGTCCCATAAAATGAGCAGATAGTTAGTTGACTTTGTTGGAGAATGGGTGGACACCTAGAGATATGTGAAACTAAGGACCAGGTTGGGAATCAGACGGGATAACATGAAGCTGAGGGTTAGATACTGATGGAGGAGAACACATCTTACAATGTGCTAATCGAGCGTCCAAGCCTCAACACGTTTGGAACGATCATCTCCATCCCTCATTTGGCGACGAAGTTTCTTTTCAAACAAGAGATCATATGTATTGTTCATCCAAACCAAAAAACCGCACGAGAATTTTAGTATAATAAGATAATAAATGATATCTTTAGTAAAAAAAGTTGATTCTATAAATTTTGGTTGAATTTCATTGATGAAGATAATTAAACATGTTTGGTCTTGTTAATTGTGTTTATTTAAAAGAACACTTCAAGTAAATATGTAAGTATTCTTAAATAAACTGTTAAAAAATTTAAATTTTCAAAGTGAAAAATAAATATAATTATATATTAAGGTTGATTTTGCTTTTAATAAATACATATAACAATTATTAAATATACTTATTCAATAACGTTAATAATTAATATTAATGAAACTAAAATTTGTGTAATAAAATATAATTATTTTATTATTGTCCAAAAAATGAAACATGTTATTATTTGTTTTAGTGAATAAACTATTTATCATTTTTATTTTAATAGAACATTATTATTTTAATGAGAAATGATAACTATTTTAAATCGTAATAAAAATAACTTTTTTCACAAGTATTACTTGAAATTTTATTTATATAAAAGATTATTTTATAAAATATTCAAATAAATTAAAAAATGTATAATTTATAATTTTTAAACTTTCACTTGCCTTTTACGGCAATTTTATCAAACATACCCATAAAAAAGATTCCTTTCAGAATCATGCAAATTTAATGGGTGATGCGAAGCAATGTGAGAGAGATAGCGTTTTGATAACCCTCACCCTTTCTTTATTATTTATGTTAGTTTTTGTAGCCTCCTGTTCTTATGGGAAGCAGTTCTGGAATGTGCTGGAAGTGCAGGGAAGAGCTTTGAAATCACGCCTTCGCCAAAATGCCTACAAAAAAGCCACCCTTCAAGGTTTGGCCCATTTTCTCTTTACACATTTCAAATGATGTCTGCACCATAAACGCCGCGAATTTTATCTCATTTTTGTTTTTACTCATAAATAAGCAAGTAACCGAATAAACTGTATGACTGTGTCTTCATGTCTCCCCTACTTATTAATGATGCATCATTACATTAATTTCACTTTGCAATATTCCTTCATCTAATTAATAACTACCCCTCTTGGATGAATCAATTGATGTAATCTGTGAGTTTGTTATCTTTCAATAGATAATTCTGGGCTCTTCTTCCAAGGCTCGTAGAGAGATTCTTTCTGAGATGGGATACGAGTTCACAATAATGGTATGTGTTCTGATGTAATTGCTTCAATTTTTTGACCGTTGTTCATTAATTTGATAGAAGATTTAAAGAGTTTGGCTTGCGTGCAATTTAGACTGCAGACATTGATGAGAAAAGTATTAGGAGGGAAAAGCCAGAAGATTTGGTAATGGCCTTAGCTGAGGCAAAGGTATGAAATTTTTTGACCGTTATTCTTATTATTGTTTTATTTATATGGATACAAATCAAACAATCACTTCCTCTTGGGGTGCTGTGGGAAAAGAGGTCTTAGTTTGGGCTGGTTGTTCTAGAGATGATTGATTCCATAAAAAAAATTGTTTCTTTTTAGACTTCGCGAAATCCTTCGACACAGTTGTCCGTTTACTTTTTCAAGCGATATAGCCGGTTTCTTTTCTTGATAAATTGGTCTTCATCAGAGTCTCTATCTCTATAGTAATGTTTTGCTAATGCATTCGGCAGTTATAGGTAGCCAGTGGCTGGTGAATCATTGTGCATTATATTATATCCATGATACTTAAAGATCCAAGAATACTGGTGTTTTGTGTAAATACTCAGAGTTTACCTGGTTGAGGAGAAAAAGTGGGAAGTTGGAAAAATGGGCGAGGATTGGAGATGGTGTCGGATGATATGATTTTTATTTTCTCTAGAAGTTTGTGGTTAGCTGGTTGAAAATCTATTTCAGATAATTTCATGCTACACGAGTGATTGGATATTTTGGGGGTGAAAATGTAGATGAGTTGCGCTCTATCTTCCTTAACTTTTTCTGCAACAAGTTCATTCTGAATTCTAATCTCCTTAAACAAAGTACATGCATTAGAGCCGGTTGTAACACAAGATCATTGTCTTTGCTCAATTTCTGATAATATTTATTTTATAAGAATGCAAAACTTATTTAAGGTCTTTGTATCCGATTGGGGTGACTGAATATGCAGAAGGATTTCAGGCTGTCATCTGCTCATCCAGAAACGGCTTCTAAAAAGACTAAATAAATAAAATAATGGAAAATATAGAGCAATTTGAAAATCGCATCATCTATTGATTCTTCCGAGCTGCGTTTAGTATTCTAACCTTGATATTCTTATTAGGCTGATGCTATTGTGAAAAGGCTCCCAACTGGAGGTGGATTGGAGGAAGATGATTCTACAACACTGCTAATTACCGCAGACACGGTATTCTGTATTAACTATTTTTTGTTTCAACTATATATCATCGATTACAAATGCATGACTTTAATTTTCCTTTTGCTGATAATATCTGTACTACTCTAACTCTCTTCTGCTCTCTGCAAACTTATCCTGACGGATACAATTGTCCAATCATCTCACCTTCTTGTGCAGTTTACAATCGGATAGATAACTTAATATTTGTAAAAGAATACTTGAGTTGAAAAGAATGGAAAGAAGTTACATCTAGGAGAATAATATGGAATCCTCCATAGAGAAGCTTATGCAATATGTTCCCATGCCTTGAGTTTCTCTTCACTTTCATAATGAATTAGATTAGTTATTTATTTATGAACCTACAGAGAACATAAATTAAACTCACTTGTACTTCTACGTGTATTAACCTTGTTTGATGCAAATGCCATTTTATTACAAAATCAAGCTATAGATTTGGCTTCATGTACACTCTTGTGTGTTTGGGGTCCCCATGTTTTCTGTTTCACACTCTATATGTTCTTGCTTAAACTTTAAGTTACAATCTGAATCCTATATGGCCAGTAACCTTAGACTGTTGTAAAACTGTGTTATTAAATATTTTGCAGGTTGTGGTGTATCGAGGAATAATCAGGGAAAAACCCACCAGTGAAAAAGAAGCACGTGAATTCATCAAAGGTTTGCAGTTAGACAGATTTAGTTCCCTGCTTTTGTTGTCACGGTTATTGACAGATTTAACAGCCAGTAGTCGAATATTTGCAGGATACTCTGGTAGTCATGCAGCAGTGGTAGGATCTGTTGTAGTAACTAACCTTGCAACTGGAAAACGTTGTGGGGGATGGGATAGTGCAGAGGTACGAGAAAATAAATTTCCTTCTTAGTATGCATATGTATTACCACCATTTTGAACGTTCCCCTTACCCTACTTGGCTCAAGTCTTCTTTTATGTGCCGACCAAGCTGCATTGTTTTCATTGACATATTTTATTGATTGATTCAATGTTTCTCTTGGCTGATAACTTGTCTAACGTTTGTGACTATTATGGCAGGTTTACTTCCTTGAAATTCCAGATGAGGTCATTGATAGTCTGGTAAACATTTTAGAAGTACACTTTTCACCCTTGCACTGAATTAGTATGAAGGTGAAAAGAGTACTTCAACTAGTTTCTCAAAACATATGATCTTCTGAAACTTTCTTTCAGGAAATTCTAGTCAACCTGAATACTATGAGTTTTCTTATTTGATGGGAGCTTCTCAGATTGACGAAGGAATTACATTCAACGTTGCTGGAGGGTTGATGCTGGAACATCCATTGACATTACCCTTTGTGGATGCTGTAGTAAGTTATCTTACTTTTCAACAGCACACTCGCTCTCAGAAAAAGCATATGCATGCACATTGAAACAAGATCCTTATGGAACTGTTAGCTTCAAATCCACTCATGATAAGCACTACTTTCAACATTTTTTCTTGGCTGTAATTATCGAGGCATTGTAATCTTTTGTTGCCATTATTTGGGGAGTTCTTGTATATCCACAACAAGCAAATATTTGCATCTACAGTTATCACTCATTTTCTCCACATCTGTGCCAATTAAGTTAATTTTCTGATGTGGATTCGTCCCTCTTCTTGTTTTCTTAAACAAAATGAGCTGTGGTGCTTGTGGTAGGTTGGCTCAACTGATACAGTGATGGGACTTTCCAAAGCTCTTACTGAGAAACTCTTCTTGGAAGCTCAATAGCTGGCGCAACAACAGTCACTATATTCTAAGAGATACCAAGTGCTGGTGACGGCGAAAATTACTGCAATTATATTCAAAACTTTTGTTTGACCGATTCTTGTAAGTCAAAAAACATAAAAAAGAATTGTTTGTTCTTTAACTTCAATGCTTTGTCTCCCAGTCTTGCATGACTTTATTGATTGTATTCACAATCCACTCTTGTATTACAAATTTATCAAACAGATGAATGCATCAGAGGCTATTCCTTTGAATTGCATTTTCCAGGACGAGATTGGATATCATTAGCGTAGTTTTGAAATTTAAAGATTCTCTCAAAATTTTCACTTTCAGATGTGTAATTTTACGAAAAATGTTAATTCCTTCCCGAGCACGTGAGGATCTTTGGAAGATTTTGTTAGAGTTAAGTACCAGTTAGAATCTCACGTTAAATATAAATGGATACGAAGAACAACATGTAATAGAAGACTTACAAATCTATTATTCTAAAGCTGAGTTAAAGATGATTTCCTAATATATTATGAGTTTGTTTACAATTCCTGGCTTCCAAGTCCAGCACTTCCAAAATAGAGGTTTTTACTTTCTGCACCTCCTCAATTTCTTTGCCCACCCACACAAATTTTTGAAATGACTATTTTACCTTTGAAAAACTGATTTATTTGAGAAACTTTTCATAATAGGCTTTCCGGAATTTCGGGAAGAAGATTTCAAGAATCAAATTTTTGAAATACAGAAAATACAATTCGGAGAAGATTTTCTAGAATAGAATTTCTGTTATAAACTTTCCAGTATACAATGTTTTCCAGAACCTTCCTACATGAAATATGTTCGAAAAAAACTTTTCAGAAACGAGTTATTATTTTTTGCATTTTCTCTTTTTGTTTTGCAGCATTCTCCTCTCTTCTTCTTTCTCTACAGTGGTAATGATGGTGAACGCAGCAACACAATTATAGGTTACAATGGTAGAGGGTGTTTAAGCTTTTTTCTATTGCAATAGGACTGCAGTTAGTAATCGTGTGGTGCATAAAGCAATATCCCAAAGTAGATCATATTAGAAAACACATAACTTCCAAGAAGTGATTTTATATTAAGAGTGTTTCATCCTACACCTCCAAGATCTCATCCTACACCTCCAAGATCTCATCCTGCACCTCCATCTTTTTCAAAACTTTATTTATAACTTTAATAAATATTTTTCCATTTTCTTTTCTTTTTTATTAAAAACAATCTTCACTATCTTAAAAATAATTTAATTTAATTTAATTTAAAATTTAAATATTATTTAAAATAATTTTGTATTTTAATAATTATTAAAATATAATTTATATTATAATAATAGTTATATTAAAAACATAAAAATAAAATAAAAATAATAATAATAATAATAATAATAATCAAAAATAATAAATTTGATTTAATATATTCAAATATATTAAATTATAATAAAATATTAAAATAAATTAAATAGTTATTAAATTTTAAATAAAAATAAAAATTTTAAAACACTTATTTATATATTAAAATCTATAAAATATATTAATACTTGTGCTTTTTATTTAAAATTTAATAAATATTAAACTTAAATAAAAATTATAATATTACTTATTATATTTTTATATTTTAATAATTAATAAAATATAATTTATATTTTTAAAATAGTTCTATTAAGAAAATTGAAAAATAATAACTAAAATAAAAATAAAAATAAAAATAAAAATAATACTTAATATTATATTTAATATATTTAAATATATTAAAATATTAAACTAAATTTAATAATTATTAAAATTAAAAAAAGATAAAATTTTGAAAAATTTGTTAATCGGATATAGATATCCGATAAGTTATGAATCGGATATCCATATCCGGTAAAGAATGATTTTTAAAATTTTATTTTATATATAAATTTTAATAATTATTTAATTTAATTTAATATTTTAATATAATTTAACATATTTAAATGTTTTATTTAATATAATTTTATTTGTTATTTGATAAATAATTGTTTTAAAATTTTGTTTATTATTTTAATTTTAATAATTATTTAATTT
Organism: Vigna angularis; assembly: GCF_016808095.1. Taxonomy (NCBI): domain Eukaryota; kingdom Viridiplantae; phylum Streptophyta; class Magnoliopsida; order Fabales; family Fabaceae; genus Vigna; species Vigna angularis. The sequence continues at coordinate 20,748,688 of NC_068970.1, forward strand.
AATTTAATATATTAATATAATTTAATGTATTTGAATATATTAAATATTTTATTTAATATAATTTTTTTTTCTGTTATTATTTTTATTTTAATTATTTTATTTTTATATTTTTAATATAACTATTATTATAATATAAATTATATTGTAATAATTATTAAAATATAAAATTATATTAAATAATATTAGAATTTTAAATTTAATTATTATTAAGGTGGTGTAGACTCTTTTTATCAAGAAAAAAAAAGAAAAAAAAAAATATTTATTAAAATTAAAAATAATTTTTTTTATAAAGTTAAAGGTGTAGGATAATGATGAGATGTCAGAAGGTTAAAAGTGGAATTTTTGGAGATGCAGGATGAGATCTTAGAAGTGTAGGATGAAAAACTCTTATATTAAACTAAGAATATCTAGATTGATCCCTTGTCATTTTGAAAACGTCTAATAAGCAACACTTGTCAAGTTGTTGTCTACTAACAACAACCTAATTCCTAAAATCACTTAAAAGTTATTGAAAACATGAAATTCACTTATCTGGATTAATTTAATTTAAAAATTATCAATTTAAGTTATTTTTTCAAAAATATTACATATACGATAAGGTTATGTCACGTAAACATAATTTTATCGTGAAGAAGTGGTCATTTAAATCGGAAGATTTCTAATTTTCAAAATTGAAGTCGTGTTTGTAAATCATTATCTCTGGATTATGAGGTGTTAGTGGATGAAGTCGTGAAACATGATTTCACTTAAAATGAATTACATTTAAATAAAGTCCTGCAAGAAAAATACTAACATGACTTCTATTTCTTAATATTTTTTACCTTTTCAAAGTTTTTAAAATTTTAATATATATATACATATATATATATATATATATATATATATATATATATATATATATATATATATATATAGTTTTCATTTTATATTATTTTGTACTAATTTGATTAGTTGGATTTTAAAATTATAATAATTTTAATATATTTATATGATCATATATTTTAAAATTTTAGGATATTAGTTTTAAAAATTTAAATTTTTTCATAATATTTTATATCTTAATTTCTTTTAATAATTTTATTAAAATGAACTTTAATTTTTTTTCCGAGACATTTTTACAATTTAATTCACAAATTAAAATAAAGAGTTTAATTTTGTTTACTATTTTTTTAACTTTATATGTTAATATTTTTTAATTTTTAAATAAACTAAAAAAACATACTTATTATATATATATATATATATATATATATATATATATATACATATATATATATATATATACATATATATATATACATATATATATATATATATATATATATATATATATATATATATATATATATATATATATTTAAAAGACATAATAATATTTATGTTTTTTAAAAATTTATATTATCACATTTCTTTTAGTTTAAATTTAAAAGTGATAAATGTAACATCTCACTTATAGTATTAAACTATAAATGAACTATCACATATTTAATAAAATAGAATAGTTAACATGACTAAGAATAAAAGTTTTATTATAGTTATACAAAACATAACTACAAATTTAACTTTATGTACAAGTCAACCAGAATACAACTATGTACATCTAACTAGTCTACATAAGACTAAACATTTGTTGTCCCTCTGTCTAAAGCTTGTTCCACGGATACCTCATGACCCTCTACTCATACCCACTAGATAATCAGAGCACATCAAAGCACGAGAGAATACCAACATAACACAAAAAAATAAGGTAAGCTAGTGATACAAAACAATTCATAATATACTCAAATATTTCTCACATAAATCATATACTCAAAAATTTCTCAAACAATTCATGCCACGACCTAGAAAGACTATCCGAATTTTGTATGAATGTCGAGTAATGACGGGTTGTGCACTTGTGGTGGCTTCTACTGCTTTGCAAAGCCATTACCAATGAGTTTTACCATACCACATTCACAAGGTTAGTATGTACCACGTCTTAGGCCATACTAGAAGAACCTAAACTAAGACCTTCTACTACTCTCACCACATGTATCAAACTTCTCTATCTTGAGAATGAATGATCGTTAGAGTTTCAGGATAACCCCCAAGATTGAGCTCCATACATTCATACCAACAACACTTTGTTCAAATCATTAAGAATCCTCCTCAAGTCTTACACACCTCATTACATTCCACAAATCATACAACAAAGTAATATATATTTTAAAAGCATAAACTTGACCAATTAGCCTATATTCTGCTTGCCCAGCTTGATTGCGAAAATTCTGCAGAACAAAAACTGAATAACTAACTCCCTTAAACACCCATGACCTATTCAAAACATTTTTACCAACTTCTAACACTCCTAAACTAGATTTTACACTATTATAAACCTAAACAAATGTGTTAGACCCAACTTAAACTAGTTACAAAGGTTCTACAACAAGATTTTAACTTAAAACAATTAAATCCTCACCTTAAAGACCAAAATTGAATTTCCTTAGATTCAGCTCATATTTAAACAACTTTCAAGTCTAAACAAGTCACAAATGACTCAAAGATAAACTCTAACTACTCCCAATCACCTAAGAACTACTAGTTCCAAAATTCACTACTTTTAAGTCCTAACTTTGACTCAAAACTCATTCCAAACATGACCAAATTCATATCACTCTATTCTAAATCACCAATTTTACCATTTCACAACTCAAACAAGATATAATAAACAATACAACAGAACCTAGATCATCACTTCATCACTTAGACCAACATTTTGATACATCGCCCATTAAAACCTCTACTTTTGGACTAAACCAACTTAGCACTAAACTAGTTCAATTCTCCTCCACTTTTAACCAAATTAAACACCACCAACCTCCAATACCACAAAAACTCATAAGTATCATTCACTATGTCAAGCATCCAAAGATCAATTAGAGTCATTCAATTACAAGTTACACTAAAACAAATATCTACACTTCAACTAGCTCAACATAATTCACCACCAAATCAAAAATTTTACTTATCAAAGCAAAGAAAAGTTACAGCTTCCCTTACTTTAAGGAGAATTATTACAGCTCTAAAAACACTCGACCGTTGCTTCAAACTCAAGGAACTTTAGAAACACCTAAAAATCACCAATTTGTGATCGAATTGAGTCTTTACGACCACAAATTGACAAAAAACCAAGAATAGAGTATAAATGACACATGAGGAGGGTTCCTAAGCATGATCATAGACAGAGAATAAACATAAAAAAGAGTAGAAGCATACTTTCTTTAAACAAAAAATTGATTGGTAGAAAATGAAAATTAAAAGAAAAAAGACCATGGAAAAATTATTGCTAACATAGAGGTGAAATAAAAAGGATAATGATGGATTTTGATGTCAGGGTCGTGGCTGCTTTTCTAATTTTGTGTAGAGCCAAAGTGGGAGAAAGTGGACATGGATAAATTTGTGATGTGTTGGAGGAAATTAGTGGAGATGAGGATGAATTGTTGTAGAACGATGATGGAAGGGTTGGAAAACGTTATTATTTTTGTGCGGGTGTGAATGGTTGATGAAGATGAAGATGTTTGATGGTGAAGATATTATTGGGTGTTAGTTGAAAGGCTGAGGAAGAAAAGATGGTTCTCTGTGTGTGGGTTTTCTAATTTTTGGATTGGTGTTGGAAGTGAAGAAAATGAATGAAGATAATAATGCTTATCATGGAGGAGGAAAGAGTGGAAGATGAAGAAGATGAATGTGTAAGAGAGGATGAAAATGGTGTTGTGCGAGATGAATGAATGAACAAAAGAGGAAGAAAGGGAGAAGCTTTTTCCAAATAGGAATGAATAAAATCATAGCCTTTGCAGTTGGGAAAGATTGGGGATGATTTTGCATGATTTTCATTTAACATTAGTGCAAAAATGACTTTTTATGATGGATAAAATTGTCCTATTATGATATGTGGATTGACATCATAGTTTTAAAAGTCATAATAGGTTTGCGGTTTTTGTGACATAGTAAATAAGTACGTTATAGTAGGTTCAACATATTATGACACACTTTCTGTCCCCTGTCATAATATGTCTAGTCTATTAGGATAAAATTTCATTTATTAGTCATAATAGTCCACATACTCTTCGTTGTGCACTCATGACACAATCTTTTTTATAGTGCTTTTTTCATATCTATTAAGGAAGGAGAAGTATCAAAGGAAGAAAAAATCTCATTATTAAAAATAGTCTCAAACAATAATAGATGTTCGATGAGGATTAAGAACAGAGTGTAAACATATAAGATTAATCTAAGGATCTTAGATTATAGATCACCATCACAAAAAAAAATTTCAAATAATTATTTAGAATTTTTTACACACTTATAAATGAATATATTGTTAATTTTAAAAATAAAAGCGTTAAAAATCTTAGTAGTGAAAAATTAGTAAGTTTGAATCGTAGTTTTAAATTTGGTTTGATAGGTGATGAAGAGAGGTTTTTGCGAAAAGGAATAACTCTCTAAAAATATGATTCATTATGAACATAGTCGTATTATAAAACGAGTCATGTTAAATTCAAATCATTATATAAAGGATGAAAAATAATTATTTACAAATTATAATACGTGAATAAAGAATTGAAGAAAGGATTTTCAATCAAGAATATAAAATTAAGTTGAGACAAAAACATAAATAAAGTAAATGTCGAAAAATAAATTTGCAACACAGATAACAGATTTTTTTTTTCAAGACAGATCAAATCTTATTAGTTACCTATAAATAAAATTAATATTTCATTTAGTTTCCAGTTCCTAAACCCTTTAACATATTCCCAACACAAGAATGACAAAAGGTTTCAATGAAAATGCATATGTTTTTGATCCATTATTTCTTTGCCAAAAACGTAGGATTTGTTAATGTTCTATAAATCCTCTTCTTTCTATATATAATTTATCTTCTATTTTGTAACACATTCTATTTACATTACACATTTAGGGATATTATGGGAAAATTTTAATTATATATTTTCATGTATGAAACAGTACAAAATAGTTTGAGGAAGACGTTAATTTACCAAATAGTCAAAGTCATACTTTATTTAATTGTCTGTTTCTTTAATTGCTGTCTCAAAGTGAAAACGAACGCATTATTGATATATATATTGAACTAATGAATTAAGATGTATGTGGTTATCATTTTCCTACAAGAGTCGAAATTTAAAAATATAAAGTTGGGTGAGAAAATTGTAAGTGTGTTGTAATTTGTAGGTCTTCGAAAAAACTTGTCAGAAATGAAGTATATATAAATTTTTGTCTGACAGAAGAATCAATGAATTGAATTGAATATTTTGCTTTATAAATATGAATTTATTTCCACAGAATCCGAGAATGCATCTTAATTTCATGGACATCGTTTTGGATTTTGTTTGAAAGAAAAGAAAAAGTGGGTAGTACGCAAGGGATCAGTTAATGAATTAGGAAGTGTTGGAAAGTAGTTTTGGGTTAATTAAAAATGAAGAAACTTAGTGATTTAGTAGTAGCTTTTAGCAAAATTAGTCGAGATAATGGAGAGGCCAGCACAGTATAGTTAATAATAATAATAATAATAATAATAATAAATGAAAAGATAAAGAAATGGTCTTTTAAGGCGCATAGTATATGCACAGTGGTTTAAGACCACCTTTGACCAAAAGGTTAGATCTCCTTAGAGGAGACAATTAGAGGTTACAGTTTGTAGGCTGAGATGTTATGATACTGACAACAACTCAACTTTCTTAGGGTAGCATGACTTAATAGGGGTTTCTCTTACAATACAATCTCCTTTTCTAAACGTTGGTCCACAGCCTCCACCTTCGTTTTACTACTTTATTTTTCCTTCTCTTCCTCCTTTTTCCCTCTTCATATTCCATTTTCTTCAATTACCCTGCCACTGCAAAGAAGATCCCGTCAACAACAAGATCACTAGACCCATTCAAACTATCTCTCTCTTCATTCTCTATGGATCACATTTCGACCAAAAACATATACTATAACAAAGTGAATTGTCCCTAACCCCCAAGTGAGAGAAAGACAGACATTCCAGTTGTATCTTGTTGCTTTTTAGGAATGCAATTTTATGTGTTCCCAAAGTTTATCATGCCAATTATTGTCTTATTTATTTAATCTTCCTCAATATACGTATAATTCCACCTTATTCTTATTCTACTACATCCCTCCCACCCCTAATTCTATAATAATAATTATCATAATATTAAAATGTGCCTTCCTGCGTTGTTTAACACACTTGCATGCATGCATGCAAACAAATCCCTCCCACGATACCCACGTGGCATCTAGATTGACGATATTATTGGTATTATTATATTAATTGTTGGCAGTAAATCAAATTTAGGATTTTCGTCGAATTAGGTGTTAGATACGATTTGGGTAATTATTATTGGTATTTTCATTTCTTTTTTTATCGGCCTCTTACATTGGGAAAGTGAAACACTGTGACAGATGGGTCCCATGAAATCCAACAATCATGATTAGGGAGAGCATTACATGTAAGACCGTGTAGAACTGCGGTTGTGAGGCGGTGACCATTACTTGCACCACTCGCATGCACGTACGCTCTCTCCTCTATAACTCATATTTTGGAGTACACAACAAGAAAAAAATACCTTGATAAATAATATATTAATTTATTTTTAAATACACTGCATTACGTTTTAAACAATTTCTATAAAACATACGCTTCTCCAAAGATATAAATATTTCTCCTCGTTCGAGGTTCTCTCTGATAATGATTAATAGGAACTTTGTTTATTTAGGATAAACAATAGTGTGCGATAGATACATACATTCCTTCACACGTCACATGCGAACCAGAAGCAGCAGAGCAGAAGAGGAAAGGCTCAAACTTCGAAGTGGAAAAAAAAAATGCTACGCATATGCTGATGATAATGTATAAAATGGTTTTAAAAATCACAGATGAAAGTTAAGAGGGTAAAGTATGGTTAATATTAGATTAGATGTTTTGAAAAAGATGAATTAAAGAGTAAGTGTTTAAGATTTGATGAAAGGAGGTGAAAGAGAGAGTGCTAGAGTATGATCCACGTAAGAGGAGGTTGCGTGAGGATGTAGAAAATGTGTGTAAATGAAAACATAACCCTCGTCTTGGGCTAATCGTAGTTTACAAAGCGAATAGAGAGAGGGCATCTTTTGGAAAGCGTGGTCGTCCCCGTTTGTCGAACTATGGTTCATCAATCTCTAGACGATCTGATTCTCTCTCCTTCTCTTTCTCTCTCCGTGAATGTTTTTGAATCTTTTGATCGAATGAGGTCGATATTCCAGAGGAGGGTGTGTTGGGTTTGGGCATGATGAATGTGGGTCCCTTTTGCGTTATTTTATTAATTTTGAAGAGATTTTTGGTTGGTTTTAGTAATTTATTCTGATTTGATTTAAAAATTTTAGAGAGGCTTTATTTCTTTTTGGTATAGGAGTTTCTATCTTTGACCCATAGAAATGTGTTGTTGTCTAGTGGACTAGACACATAAGAAGCCAAGTAAGAAGCCAGGCAGAGTTGCTTTGATGATTGCAGGGTATCTCATTTGGGATACCTTTATCTCTTTCTCTCTCTTGGCCTACTTTTTCCCAGTGTGATCCAAAAACCAATCCAAATCTCAGGATCTTCTCTTCTTGATCAGTTTTTCTTCTTCTCCTTCTTCTTCTATCTACGGCTACTAATACTGTTGCCCCCATCAGCAACTGCTCCTAAAAAGCAATGTTGGTGTGATGGGGTTTGGATTCGGGGCATGAGGTTACTATCATGACAATTGACGAACTTGGCTTTGTGTTTGGATTCACGTGATCCTCACAGTACGGATGGAAAAAACTGGTCGTCGTGTTGTTGTTCCTGCAGATTTGACGGATTGAACGGCCTATAACAACTAACGGAGATGTTTTCTACCATTTCAAACAAACAATGGTCATTGTTCTGTTCAACTTCAAATCATAATAATAAGTCTTGGCACATACGCACACCCGCCACTAATCCCACCAATCCCAGCACAACTCATCAAAGAGCGTGACCACCACCAAAATTAAATTAAAAACGTTTCTTCGCTAGGATAATTTTTAAGTCATTTTATTGCTACCTATAAAAGAGAGGTAACACATTTTAAATTGACCGAGTCAATGAATGAAGGGTTTGATTAATTAAAATTAGGTTAAATCGAAATAGAGAGATGGATTGGCTGAATTAGGTTAAAAGAAATGAAATTGCAGAAGTAAAGAGTTGAGAATATGAAAGGTTTGGCAATTAATATATGGTATTACCAAGGAAGGGGAAGGGTGTAGGCGAGAGTAGAGCAGTGGTATGTGGTTAATTAGCAGTATTGGGATTAGAGCGTGTTAGGGAAGAGAAGAGAGCGTGGGAGTGGGAGTGGGAAGGTGGAAGGATAGATAGATAGATACACTAGTAAGACTACTACACTATTCCATTTTCCTTGGGGGATGGCAGTGGCAGAGATACGGATACAGACAGAAGTTTTGATGTATTGGGTTTGCGACTAAAAAAGCCTCGTGATCGGAGAAGGCAGATCCGTGGACGAATACTGTTACCACTGTCACGTGCCCACTTTTGACTACCCAATGACCAAACCCTCACCACACCACACTTCCTATGCTACCCCTCTCTCTGCTATAAATTAACATCATGCATGAGAAATTTTTATAAACTCACAAACAGTGCCGCAGATAGAAACTCTCAAACGCTTCCTTCCACTCACTCCCTGACTACTCTCACTCAGTACCACTCTTCCCCTTTCTCTTTCTTTCTTTCTCCCCAACACATCCCCAGCCACTGGGTCCCTCTCTGTTTTTCCATGTCTTTATAATTTTCCTTCATGCCCCACTATATTATATTGCACATACATTTGTGCATCTCTCTATTCGCAGTTAACGACAACGTGGACTGCACCTGCTGACTCGTATTTCGCCATTTTATTAGCTTATAAAGCTACCTGACAACACCCACTTCTCATTTCCCCCGTACCATTTTAACTCTTTCTTCCCGTATCATTACATTTCGCACCCACACTCCACTTCCTCCTTCTACTTCTCTGCCCTTTCCCTCTCTCTTTATCCCTTCTTAAACCCCAACACTCCCACATCGCATACCATCGCCTCCCCTTCCCACACCACCAACCCAATAATCATGCATCGTTGTTGCGGGAACTCCCAGGGTCACGTGATGGGCACCTGTACATGCACCATGCTTCACACCGAAACTAACTCTTACTCCATCCTCTTTTCTATGCCCAACACCCACGCTCCCTATTATGATTACGAACACGAAGTCTACTCCTCCTACACGCCCTCTCCTTCTTCCGTCGACTGCACGCTCTCCCTCGGTACCCCTTCCACACGTTTCACCGAAGGCGAGGAGTTACGGAACCGCCACGAACCTCGCTCTTCCGTCACCAACTTCCGCTGGGACTTGCTGCAATCCAAACACACCACGCAATCTCAAACCAATAAATCAACCAGAGCAACCAATGCCGCCTCCAACAACGACCCTCTCCTCGCTCGTCGCTGCGCCAACTGCGACACCACTTCTACTCCCCTATGGAGAAACGGCCCTCGTGGCCCAAAGGTACAAACATTCATTCATTAACAAATCTTAACAGCATATTCTTCATTTTCCCGTTATGTCTTATTTATGAACTTCACATATTTTATCATTTTCAATTAAGAGTATAAAATGTTTCAGACAAGACGAATATACGACACTACCACTTTCTTATGTTAATTGTTTATGTCAAAGTTGTGCCTTGGTAAATGGAACTGGACATATTTTATAAAAGTAACATCAAAAGCTTCTACTTGGTAACCAGGTTTATAATTACGCTTTTTTTTTTAAAGTAACACCAAAGAAATAAGTTCGTATCTCTACATTTTTTAAGAAAAAATAATTGAATTTGCAACAATATGTTGAGACATTGATAAGCCATTTATCTGATGTATTTTGAAACCCTGAAAATAATTAGTTATCAACTTATTCGATTTTGTTAACGTTGCGTTTGAATTGAATTGATGCAGTCACTATGCAATGCTTGTGGGATCAGATATAAGAAGGAAGAGAGAAGAGCATCGGCTGCCGCCGCCACGTCTGCGGCGGTTCCCGGCAGCGTAATGGAATCATCTCGCTCGTACGGCAACCAAAGCAGTTCGTGGTACTCACACTCGCAGATGGGGAACGAGTTACGTTTCATGGAGGATTCCGACGATAGAGATTCGGAGAACGGCATTCCGTTCTTCTCTTGGAACCTTAACGTTCCAGACCGAACGAGCATGGTGCACGACTACACGAGATGATGAACGATGGCGATATCCTTAATACGTTAATAATAATAGGGAGAGAAAAAAAATGACAAAAGCGAGTAGCAGCTACCTTGACGTTAGAAGACCACACAGGTGTACGTCGACGTTTTACGATGGTGATGTAGATGTTTTTGATTGCGATGGTTGCATTATGGTCTCGTCAATGTGATGTTTTTTTTTTGACCTTTTCCTTTTTGTTTGGTTCCTTTTCTCCGTCTTGCTGCGAAAGATGGAGTGAGAAGGGGATAATTCTATGTTCTTAGTTTGCTTTTTCTTTGGTCTTGGTTCTTTAACTTTCTCTTTCAGTTACTTGTTAATCCTACCTTTCTGTTGCTTCACTTTCCCTCTCGAACTCTCCGTTATATAGTATATTATTCTATTCTGTATTGATGATGACCATGACAGTGTTGGCATGTGGACCGTTTGATGTGTTTGGTGCAAAGCCATTATAGCTTTATGGTCCATTTTGTTGTGTTCTAAGCCGAAGTGGTTCCCTCCTCTTATCACCTTCTCGTATTTTGTTGAGTTCTCCATCAGGCATGGAAGAGAATTGCTAAGTGATAGTAATTTTAACAAAAAAATATATAAAATAATTTTAATATTCATTATTCTTATTTTGGTCTCCGTATAAATTTTATAGTTATAAGATAATAACAGCATTATGTCTGTGAATTAATTTCCTTATCCACATGGAGAGAATTTTCAAAAGCCATTCATACGATGATTTGATACACTTTGGGAAAGGAAGAGAGAGAGTTTAGTGCATTTAATCGGGTGTTATAATTCTGACGGTTGGATATGTATGTTGGATCACTGTTCTCTCTGAACCGGACACCCTGCGGTTCAGAACAGTAAACTGAAATGTCTTTTTGAGCACTTCACCGAATCCGTCCGGTTAGAGTTGCATTGCACTGACTGCCAACTATGACTACTTTTTTCATCATCAAATCGACCATCATTAGAGGTACTATTTGGTTTGCCGATGGACTCATCAAAATTGTCTTTTCTTATATTAACAAAATCAATAATTGACTAACAATTTCTTTTAAAATTTTCATGGAAGCTCAAGTGAAAGTAATAGTGTATTGCTTCCCGCAGAATGAGATTTTAAAATCGCTTTATTCCCACAAATATATCCGGGTGCAATATGGCACTATTAATATTTAATGCACCACAAGAAAAAAAAGTGGTGCAATAGTATGATTGATGCAAATGTTTCCGCGGCACATGTGCTCGAGAGAAAAAGTGTACTAGCATATTTATTAAATTTTGATGTTAACGTTTCAATATCTCACTTTGTTACGTGTTTTTGGTGCCCCATTTGATTCACAACAACCGTTGAACCACACGAATATAGTATGAAATAATGTTTCAGCTACTAAAGTGCTAAAAGAAAACGAGTTAGCTTCCCCCTTGACGGGAGAATATAAGCCTATTCAAATAATATGTTGCATTTATTTGTTCTCCATGCCCTTTTTATTATCAATAAAAGATGGACACTCGTAAAGAAAAAATGTTTTTATTTTTTTCATCTCTAACAATTTTTTTATGCTATTAAACAATATATAACTAATGTGTTTTTTGTTTTCACAAAATAATGAACTAAAGAAATATAAAAAAAAGTTATACGTTAGAGGCTATCCGTGTGCTCGTTTAACATGTGTAGTCAATCCTATGATTAGAAAATATGCTCAAGAAATACATGAAATGACGGAACGGGGTAAAAGGTCCATGCATGTTTTGAATGGAAGTGTTTTAGCTCAAACCTCGGATAATGGAGTTTCTTTTTCTTTCTAACTTTTTTTTTTCGATCTTAGTTTCTAAAAAAACCACAAATTTCATTTAGTTTTAAATTTTGTTTACATTTGTTATCGTTATATTCAATTGAGCCTTATATCTAACATATTTTTTAAGGTATACTTAATAATTAATTTAATTGATTAAACTATAAAAAAAAACAAATAAAGATATAAAATTAAGGACCTGACCAAATTACATTTTTTTAAAAATATATGAAGATTAAAATAATAAAAATCAAGGAGAACAAGATCATATAAAAAAATATGAAAGAGAAAGGAATCAAACTTATAATTTAGGTTATTTATTTTGTCTTACAGCTCATGATGAAAAGTATTTCTAAATGCAAAGACATGTTTATGAAAAGAACGACCTATATTAACAAAAGCCGAAGATGAAAATGAAACATAAGAATGAAAAGAAAGACTGGTCAAGGATGAACATTGAAATAACACAACCTATCTACTAGCATTGGCCATCTCCTAATGGTCAAATTTTATAAAAGTGCATCTCATTTTATAATGGTTAGACCCTCTTTCTGGTATGAATGTTTCAGTTGTGAGTTTTGTCTTAAAAACATCATTGGAAAAAGGAAAAAAAATATTTATTGATTTTGACTCGTAAATAAAAAAACAAAAACTTTTATGCGGTGTTTTTAAAACCTGGTTTATATATATCAACCTGTTCAAACTAGGTATTACAATGTCTGCATGGTTGATGAAAGAGAGGCCAAGAAAGGAGAGCTCGTTGGTTTTAGAAGACTTAGAAAGCATTGCATACTTTTTACAATGAGGGATATTGAATATAGTAAAACATACTGTTTAAATCTTACACACATTGTATTAAAGGTGTTCATAAACTTTAAGAAAAACATATTTGAGTAAAAAAAAAAAAAACTCAATCTATTAAGTTTCAACACTCAAATATATATGATTGATCGCCATGACAGAAGAAATAACTTTAAAATGATATATTTCATTTTGTAAAACACTGTAATTATCTAATTTATAAAAACTAATTTAGTTAATAATAATTATCCATGAAATAAAAATATATTTATCATCTCCTAATATATCTTTTTTTATGAGTTAAAAATATATATTATGTTATTATCGGATCGAATAACACCTCAATCTCAAGCTTTTTAGATTCTTAGACCAAGTTTTTCTTCTTGTTGTTGACTTCTAATTTATCATTTTCTAAACCGTCTCTTCTTCAATTGATTGGTTCGTACTCCAACATTTAGACTTTGTTCACTTGAGTGGATTTGAGGGAGAGTAATTGAGGGGATTTGAGAGGATTTGAAAATAAATTTTTTTGTTGATTATTTGAGTGAATTTGGAGGTAAATGAGATTGGATTTGGAAGTAAATTTTTTTAATCTGTCACGTCAATCAAATCCTACACTAATTCTCACAAACTTTACTTCCAAATTCATTCTCACTTACCTCCAAATTGACTCAAATAAACAACAAAAAAATTTATTTTCAAATCATCTCAAATCCCCTCGATTACTCTCCCTCAAATCCACTCAAGTGAACATAATATTAAGTAGATGATTAGTTTCGATTGACTTAAATAAATGACTGATGTGTGACATCAATAAACTGATTATATTCTAAACAACCGTAAAATGAGCACTCCTCTCATGTTGCCCAAACCAATGTTTAGATGGAGATAGCATATTTTTGGATTCATCATTTGTTTTTTTTCCTCTTCTATAAAATGAAGTCTTTACACATAACTTTCAAAATTTTGAAAAATAATAATTGAGAAACACTACTTCTTCATTGAGAAGTTGTAGTCTAGTATATAACTCTCTCGTTATAATACACATAGTCTTACAATGTATTATCATTTTGTACTGTCTTTAAAAGTTCTAGTAAGTGATTTTTTTTACTTAATTCATATTTTGACTTCAAATTCACAAAAATATAAAACTAATGTTTTGACTTCAAATTCACAAAAATATAAAACTAATGGCGACCATATGAATCTTTTGTACTTGAGACATTAAGACATTTTTTAATCACTCTCCAATTTATCATAAACAAAACCATGGATTTCATGAAATTCATAAATCATGTCTTTAAATTCGAGTTTTAAGAATATTAATTAGTTCACCGTGTCATGTTTGTCGTTTAATTAGTTATCACTCATAAATAATATGTTTTGTATGATGTCTATTAGCTTGTGTTCATTTGAATGTGATTTCCTGTTTACGAGAAATAGCGAGCATGGATTTGCGAGAGTTTTATCGTTCGCTTGTACTGATTTACGAGGACAGAAAAACGTCGATTAAACATCTTGCTATCTTGGTAAGATTTGCGCTGATTTAAACTTAAAAGTCATATGTCCCTGTACTATTTGTAAAATTCCACGATAATTATCTCGCTATCTTGGTAATTAATTTTTTGTGATTTTTATGTGGTTCTTGCATGTTGGAGCCATGTGGTTGAGATGAAGACGAAGAAAAGGGTTCTTGAATGATGAAGAAGGCGCTTGATATTGAGGAGGTTGATGGATGAAGACAAAGAAAACTTGAAGCAGAGGGATTGAAGAAGAGTTCAATTATTCTTCATGGCCGTGTATTCGATTCTAGAAATGGGCGTATCCGGTTGCTGTGGTTAGAAGAAATTCCACACGTTGTATTGGTTCCACAAATCGCGTATCCGATTCCAGAAATCGCGTATCCCGTTCCAGTTTTTAGAAGGAATTCCACCCAACGTTGAGAAGCCGAAACTCTTGTGCCATTGAAACCGAAACATTCCCTCCTCGGCTTCCTTCACTCAATGCATCATTAGCTGCTCCGACGGCAGCTGTAGCACTGGCCGCAACCATCTGAATGTCACAAGCAGCGGATGAAGAAGGAACGGGAAAAGAAGAGGCGGAGTCAGGGAAGTTGAGTTCGGCATCCTTTCCCTTAAGAGCAAGCGCTGCCACGTCATAGGCAATAACCGCCATTTCAGGGGTGGCAAATGTCCCTAACCAAATCATGTTAGGTTTTCTGGGCTCACGGATTTCAGAAACCCATTTTCCACTGCTCCTACGCCTCACTCCGTAGTACACACGGTGGCGACCTCCGTTACTGTTAGAGGCTCGGGTGCTTGATGCAACACATATGGTACCGTTGATGGAACGCATAGTGGTGATGTGAAGGAAAATGGTTGGAGAAATTGGTGTGTTGTAAGGGATATTTGAGGTGTGAAGGTGGAAGAACTTGAATGGTGGCAGTTGGCAGTTGAGGTGAGCCATTTATTGGGGTTAGAATTGCGATGGCTGGAGAATGGTATAATATTACAATTAAAAATATTACAAAATTCATTTTACTATAATAAAAATTTTGCACAATATTAAAATTAATTTTGTTTCTGTGGGAATGGGATGAGGAAAACACCTGCTGCTTCCGCTCGGGAACACTCCTCCTTCGCCGATCGATCCTTCTCGTTTCCGTCCTACCTCCTGAATCCTCCTCTCTCCTTGCCAAAGTGGTGGGTGACCTGCAGGAAACACTCCGACGCTCAAGTCAGAATTTTTCTCCGCAAGTCTAGTAAAAATCAGAAAATCAAAGAGTTTACCTTCTTAATCGATTGTTATTTATATGGTTTCAAGAAATATTATCCATTAATTTATCTCTTAATGACGATCAATGCCAACCTTAACTGTTCCACAGTGATCGTTACCTCATTAATTATGCATTCATTGACATTCAAAAGTTGTCTTCCGCAAGCGGCTGGATACTATTATTCTAGTGTCCGGTCGGTCTAACCTACTCGGTATTAACTCAACTATGTCCGGTCGGTCCAGCCTACCCGGCAGTAGTAACAAATTTTAATAATTAATGTTAATTTTTTAATCTTTATAAATATTTTTATAATTAAATATAACATTAACAATTATCATTTTATATTATTTTAATAACTAGGAACATTTTGATAATCTTCATTTTTTATCCATTAAACAAATTATTTTTATCTGTCAGATCAATCAAATCCTACACAAATTCTCATAAACTTTACTTCCAAATTCATTCTCATTTACCTCCAAATTCATTCAAATAAACAACAATTAATTCACCCTCAAATCTCCTCAAATCCATTGACTCACTCTTCCACAAATCCTCTCCCCAAATAAACAAAACATTAGTTCTACTTTGTTCATTTATATAATTAATGTAGGGATAGTAATATCTTTTATTATTATCAGATGAGTCTTTGTTTTTTTTTTTCTAAAAGAGAGTCCTGTAATCCCATTAAAAAACATCATTTATGTGTTTAATTCATTTAGATTCCAAAAATCTCATTCATCATTTTCAGAAAATTTTGAGAACAAGCACACGATATAAAAATGATCGGATAAATTCATAACAATCAAGTGTGTTCCCATAAACAAACAAAACTTGCTTATACTGAAGTTTCATAAAAATTGATTAAGAGACTTTGACTATACATATTAGTACGATGAGTTTTTTTTTTTTAAATTGTCCTACAAAACAGCTTAAGATTTAACAAAATAATGAATAATACAATAATTGTTTTATTGTACGTAAAATAGGAAGCTAAGATTCACTTATGAAATCACTACAAAGCAACAACAATGCTTAATAAAGCATAATGAATATCTTAACCGATCGATTAAACAACACAAACTTTTAAAGGAAATTTGACATAATCTCCTTTATTTTTTGGTTTAAGCCAAATGTGACAATAGACTGAGACCCATAAAATAATTACAAATTTTCAGTAACTAGAGTGGTTATAAAAAAGTCGAGAGTATTACCTAAACTTGCACTTATTACTTTAGTTGTAGGTTTTGTTAGAACAAAAACAATATTACCCATTGCTAGTTTTGACATGTTTCATTCTCAATAGCAGTAAATTAGTGATGTACTTGTTCTTCTGTTTTATCCATAGAGGGAAGTCATGTTTAGAACAACATTGTTCAGCCTGGATTCTCACCTGGATGCAAGTAAAATGGGTTTGATGGAGTTCATGATCTATCCATATTGCTCAATTCCATGAAAGAAAAACAGAGATAAAAAGAGGAATTCCAAAAGGAAAGAGAATCAAGCTACAAAAGAGAAGAAAAAGAAAGAAAAATAAAATCAAGAATAATTGGAGCTGCGTGGCAGAGCGGAATTAACCCGCTTTGATATCATATCATATCTATGGTATGAATTGACATAAGGAAGAAGAAGGTACCACTGGAGGGAAAGTTATATATATATTTCCTATTTTTATGGAAGTATTTTACAAGTGGTATAAAAGGTAAGAATGGATTTATATAGAAACCCAGGACTCGAAAGACAAAGAGGCCCAACAGAAGGGTGTTGCTCCCTCCACCTCTCAAACCTTCTCCCTCCACCACCCCAATTTTCTATAATTCCAGTTATATCCTCAAAGTTAAAATTTTTTATTTTTATTATTTTAATATTTTAATTTATTTAAATCTAGTTTTTGTATTTACTGCCTGGATCTATCATTTCATCTTCCATTTCCATTTCCGTTTAAGAATCCCACTTCCGTCTGCAACCTCTCTCTCTTCCGTCTGCAACCTCTCCGTTTTCTTTCTCCATTTCTTTGTTTTTCACTTTCCTAGAAGACCGTTTGGTGTGGAGCAGCACTTGGTGCGGAGGAAATCGTTCATCTAGGGTCTAGGGTGGAGGAGCGTGGATCTACGGCGTCCAGGTTGGTTCTCCTTTCACCATTCTCGGTCCTTTCTGTTTCTCTGCTTCACTGTCCACGAAAGGCCAAAACGGATGTGGGAAATCCGTTTGCCTTCGACGGATGTCCGACTTCCGTCGACGAATGTGGGATATCCGTTGAAGGCCAATCGGATATCCCACATCCGTTTTGGCTCACTGCATTTTTTTTAATATTTTAATTATTTTTAGAATTATTATAACTGGAATATATATTTATATATTTGATATATTTTTTGTTAATATTTTTTAGATTTTCTTTGACTTAGATTATTATTTGAATATTTTATAAATTTTTTTATTTGTAGTTTCTAAATAAATTGATTAAGAATTAGATACGAAAACTTTTATATATTTAAATTATTTTTATTTCTTGAAATAAATATTATCAATTTAATTGTATTTAATATTAGTAAATTTGTATTTGTATTTATTTTATTTATAGTAAATTTGTATTTGTAATAATAATTAATTTAATAATAATTAAATGGAAATGTATTTAAATATATTTTTTTAATTAATTAGCTAATTGTTTCTTTTATTTAATTTTTGTTGTAGTTAATAAATTAATTATTATTAGTTTAATTTATTTTGAATTGCATTTTTTATAGTTTATTAATGATATTTGAAACAATAATTTTTTTAATTTTTGAAATTAAACAAACAAATTATTGTTAGAAATGACAAGAACACGTGGTGCATCTTTTAATTCTCGCGGTGAGAATTCTCGAGGAGAGAGTTCGTCGCAGGGTGAAGCTCGGAGAAGACCTACCGTTTCTGCTCGTAGAAGTCGGGCAGCTCCTATCCAGGATGACCCCATAGTTGAGGAGCGAGCCGTTGAGGAACAAACATATGAGGCATATGAGACTCATGGTGAGGAGAATGCATTTGAGGCCCCTAACGATGATGACGATGAGGAGGATCATGCGGATGTTCATGACATACAAGAGGATGTCGATGGATTTCCTGGAGGTCCACACGATCATTCATTGCTGACGCACTATGTTCAGCATGTAGCTTATGCTATTTCCAAAGGCCGAGTGAGTGCAAAAATAAAATTTATTGTATTATTTTTTTAATAGAAATTTTATTAAATATTGATGTGTAGGATCGAGGGGACACACTGAAGTTGATCTCCCACGAAAAAAAGTAAATAAGTTAGGACCATGCCACGAGGAAATTCAAGACATTGTGTTGAATTCCAGTTTGATGCCTCTTACAGGGATTTGTTATGATTACGTTGATAAGGGGTTACTCCTCGGATTCATAGAGAAGTGGCATTTTGACACCAGTAGTTTCCATCTCCCTATAGGGGAGATGTCAATTACTCTTGATGACGTCTCGACATTACTTCACCTTCCCGTGATGGGACAAATGTGTGATTTGGAGGAGTTGGAGTTTGAGGAGGCTCGTACAACCCTTGTGCAACTGCTCGGCGTTGATGGTGGCACAGCAGGTGCTGAGATGGAGGACGCACGTGGTCCGAAAGTCAGACTCAGCTGGCTTAGAGAGATATATTTTCAGAGGTGTGAGTCGCATCATTGGGACTATGCTGCTAGAGCATATTTGTTGCATCTAGTAGGATGCACGATTTTTGCAAATAAGAGTGCCAGTTCTATACGCGTGTCTTACTTATTGTTATTTAGAGACGTACACGCGTGTGGCAGATATGCTTGGGGTGTTGCTGCACTCGCCTATTTGTACGAGCAGCTCGGGGATGCGAGTCTCGCGTCCACGAAGCAGATGGCTGGATATTTGACTCTATTTCAGGTACAGTTATAACTTTGACATTTATTTCATGTATTTATTTCCATGTTCGAACATGGATGTAATTTAATTGAATAATTATTTTTTTAGAGTTGGATATACGAACATTTTCCTGGCATGGGGAGGAGGCGGTTGGTGACTTCTTACGATGATACCACACCACGTGCCATGAGGTGGCAGAGCCCTAGGCAGAGTTCTACTCTCGCAGAGATTCGGTCACAGTTGGATGCGCTGACATACAGTGAAGTTGTATGGCATCCGTATGAGGGGCATCGAGGCATTCGGCCATTCTTCGGCATCTGTATGTATTCTGGATGGATTCGGATTGGTGACACCCTTTGTCGTCATTTGCCTGAACGTGTGCTGAGGCAATTTGGGTTTCAGCAAGACATTCCACGATCACCGACTTTGGTTCCAGATGCAGATGTAGTGGCCATTGATCATGTTTGGTTGCACTTCAGAGCTCACGTTGTGAGTAATGTCAGACATGCAACATCCCCTTCTGACTGTGTTGATGGGTACATTCAGTGGTTCAGGAGGGTTTCACATCCTTATATTATTGCTGTTGCAGATGACGCGCGACCAGCTGTTGCGCCTAGACAACGCCCCGATGTTCCACAGGAGGCACGACCCCATCGTAGATCGTCTCCACCTTCACCATCTGGCGCCCTGGTATGTTATTTTTCATTGTTTATATTATTAAATTTTGATCACCTTGTTTATTTAATTGTTTGATATAATTATAATGCAGGCTAGATTCAGGCGAATGGCGAGAATGTTACAGTCCTTGATATCGTGTCGTCATGTGACCGAGGGTACTGTTGCACATCAGGTATCAGTGGACCTGCTTCAGATTGCTAATGAGGGCATCGACGAATATTCCCCGACTAGGAGAGGGCAGAGGCATGTGCGTGGTAGACGGTCGACGTCTAATTGATACGACTTTGTATTTCATTATGTATCAAAGGACTTTATATTTCCTTTTTCTCATTATGTATTATTTGACATCATATTGAGTTACATGTTCTTTTATATTGGTTATATAGATGATCAAATATTTATATGTTTAAGTGGAAAAAAATAAGAACTTAATTAACAACAACTAATATAAATATCATGAATACTGATAATATAAATATGTTCATACATAAATAAATACTACATAAATATCACGAATCACCTAAGTCAACATAAGATGTTGTTATGTCCATCAACTGTTCAAATGCGTGCATCCTACTAGTATAAATAGATGACCACGCTCGTGCCTCAGGATAACAGTGGGTTGAGGACATGATATTCACCATGGGCAACGGACAACCTTCTTGTAGCTTAACCTGCATTATACAAATTACAATAATTAATTGAGTGATAAGTAATTTTAAAATGAAATCATAAAAAAATGCACTTACCTGCACAAAATGACATCCATGAACATGTCCTATACAAATTAAGCGATGTTGAGTTATATCAGAAGGTGATGTGGAACGTAGTGGGAAGATAGTATAATTTTGAGAGTATGACAAACACACTAAGATAACGTTATATCGGTTAGAAATTGCATAACCAATGTCTGGTAATGCCATCCACTTGTTCATGTTAGCCTGTTATGAATAAAAGAAGTTGTTAGAAAAAAAACAAATGTAATAAATAAACTACATAAAACGGGAAACACTTACCGCCGACAGTGATTGCACCAACAAAGAGTTCCTCAGTTCTTCTAGTCTATCATAGCCTCCTACTAGGCTTGCATATTCATCACGCCATGCACTGAGTTCTTTGTACAACTCATTGCTGATAACGGGCCATGAATCTTCTCCGAGTCCCAACAACGCAACAATGCATTTATACTCACAGTGACCATCAGCCACAACATCAACAACGTCCACAATGAAGGGGTGAGTAGTAGAATGAAACTGGTCTATCATTGGAACTCTCCTTTTCTTCATTGGTTTTGGATTTGATTGTAATTTACTTCTCATAGATGAAGATTCTATGGTTGAATGAAAGGCGTCCACATACTCAAAATATGATGGATCCCGCGTAGTAGACCTTTCATTTCGTTTAACTTTACTTTTTTGTGCACCCTTTGTCTTGACTTTATGTAATGGAGGGACCATTGATGTTAATGTAGGACAAACAATCTCAAGTAACTTCTGCTTGATGGTGACTTTACCGCCAACGTCAGCCTCATTGAATCGTTCTTCTACTTGTTTCAACTCATCTTTAATGGATAACTGAGGCTCAGTTTCATTTAATTCAACATTTGAGAAATGCAATCTTCGCCACATGATATGAAATTCACCTATAGGGATCATCCTAGGATCATATCGTGCTAATTCACATGCACACGGGACACCAAATGTACGTCTCAATACGCATCCACACTTTGAGGAGTTCAATCCTATCTGTTGCACTATTTTCAATTCCTGAGCAATGAGATCCAATGCATATCGAGACACACGTCCAATAAGTTCTCTATATATGTAGCCTTTAAAATGGTCACTCGTGAGCAACAAACTACTTTCAAATGACGCCTTAATCTTGTTGTGTTGTAGGATAATGACGTTATGAATATTATCCCAACAAGAACACAAATCACCCATACTATTGCCCAGAACTTTCTTCAGGCTCCAATGAGCAGATTCAGCCCTAAAACAAAAAAAAAAAACCTTCAACAAGTGCAAATAAATATTTATCTACAAAACAAATAAATAAAATAACATTACAACATACCTATTTGTGGTTGTGTTCCCTAAATGCATTACTTTGTTCGTCCAGAACTTTACAAAGTATGTGCTGTACGGAATAATCCAATTTTGATTGACATATTCAAAGAACAGAGGCCATGAACTGCTTGCATATTGAAAACCATTCACATACTCAGCAAACAAGCTTTCATCAGCACAATCCATCACATTTTCCCATGCATCCATCAACACTTCCCAAACCTCAGTAGAATGAACTAACATTTTGCATTTAGCTTTAACATTTTTAAGGATGTGGAACCGACATAACATCTGATATGACTCAGGGAATACATTTGCTATGGCATTCATCAAAGCCAAGTCTCGGTCAGTGACAATGACTTTAGGACCACCCTCAGATGTTAAAAATAAACCTTTTAGCTTTTCCAAAGCCCATGTGAAATTACTCTGCCTTTCAGTAGACAAGAAAGCAAATGCTGCTGAGAAGGTCAACCCTGTAGACGTCATACCCACAATCTCAAGCAACGGAAGTCTATATCTATTTGTTTTATATGTGGAATCCATCATAAATACAACATTAAATGAGTTTAACAATTTGACCGCATCAGGATGTGTCCAAAACAAGTCAGTAACAACCTCTGAATCATCAGCACACCTACTCTAGTGAATGTACTTATCCCGATCCAACAACATCATAAGTTGTTGTAGTTCAGTTCTGGACCCTCTTAATGATCGTTTATACGCATGCCTTGCGTTGTATATTTGTTTAATCGTTGTGACATTTCGATCATTATTTTGTTTGAGTGTTAATAAAATATTTGCAGGTGTTACTTTACTCTTTGTCATATCAACCAGTAATGACTTCTCACTCGTATTTAACCTGCCAGCATAAGGGTGGCCAACTAAAGTTTCAGCCAACTCATGGTTGTGATGTCCACACATCACCTTCAACACCCATCCGGCCCCATCTGAACATGGTTTACCCTTTAATCTAAACGGACATTCACATTTACGAGTGCCGTATACACTAGCCACTGCATCAGCTTTGTATTTCCTATATTTTCCCCCTCTTTCACATCCAAGTATGACGAACGTTTTTCTTCCCCGTACACCAGTAGCTATGTCAGATCTTACTATTACCACAACAAATCCTAAATCATAAGTCATCCCTCTTACCCATTGAATTAAGTGCTCTCGTGAACAAAATATTTCATTTGTTGTAAATTTATTTGTTAAATCCCTTTCTACAACTTTGCTAATTGATGAAGACAAATCAGATTTCAAACTACAACCAATATCAGAATCCATACGAAGATATTCATCCATTTTAAATAATAATCACCTACAAAATTATAATGAGCCTTATTAACATAATTAATAATTAATCAAACAAATATACAAATATTAATATAATTAAATTATATATTTGATATAAATAAAATAATAAGTAATTTTTTATATAATTATAAAATTGTTAAATAATTAAAGATGAAAAAATAATATATAAAAAATATATATTTTACAAAATTATTACATTTAAAAACTAATTATATATAACATTCAAAATTAAAAATTTAAATATAAACTAACATAAATATACGTTATTAAAATATATTAAAAATATATTCAAAAATAATAAATCAAAATATTTAAATTAAATTATTAAAATATCTAATAAAATAATAAAACAAACCCAAAATAAAAACGGAACCTTTACGGAAGACATCCTTCAACGGATGTCAACATCCGTTTAAGGGGAAACGGATGTCGACATCCGTTTCACCTTAAACGGATGTTGACATCCGTTGAAGGATGTCTTCCGTCAAAGGTTTCGTTTTTAGTTTAGGGTTTTATGTGAAGGGTTTATTCTACTACGTACCTGGAGGAAGCACCACACAAACGCACTGTAACACAAATGTATTGCACCACTTCACGCACTGTACTACGAGAGCAATAAGAAGAAGATTGCTTGATAATTCTTTCTATCACCAACAATCTTTGCAATCTGTAGTATCTCACACGACAGAGGAAAAAGTATAATGTTAAAATCAAAGAAAGTATTTTACTCAGGGACTAGATAGGTTATTAGTGAAATAGGTTATAAATGAATAAAATTAAAAATAATAACCCTAAAAATAAAATTTTACTGAGGGGCAAAATAGTAAAGGGGAGGTGGAGGGAGAAGGTTGTGGTGGTGGAGGGAGCAAAACCCCAACAGAAAACAGCCAGCCCAAAAATATAACGACAGAGAAAAGAAGCGGAGGGTTACTCCCTACACCACTTCACATTACTCCTTGCACCACCACGTGTTTTTTAAATTTCAAAACTATCTTTTATATTTAAAATATCCTACACCCCACTTTTTTTCTTCAACAGATCTATTGAGTTTTTTTTTTATTAATTTATTATATTTTAAAATTAATATATAAATATTATTTAATTTTTTAAAAAATTTATTATATAATTATATATAAATTAGTTTTATTTTATTTAATAAAATAATAATAATTAATTTAATTTATATATTATTATTTAATTAATTTTATAATATTTTTTATATTATTAAATAAACGATGGGTCACATCGATGTGGTCACATCCTAAAGCTTTTTTTATTTTTTTATTTAATTAATTTATTATATTTTAAATTAATATATAAATATTATTTAATTTTCTTAAAATTTATTATATAATTATATATAATCTAGTTTTATTTTATTTAGTAAATTAATTATTATTAATTTAATTTATATATTATTATTTAATTATTTATTATAAAAAAATTTATGTTATTAAGTAATCGGAAGTGCCACTGTGCTCACTTCCCAAAGTTTTTCTTTATTAATTTATTATATTTTAAATTAATATATAAATATTATTTAACTTTTTTAAAAATTTATTATTTAATTATATATAAATTAGTTTTATTTTATTTAGTAAAATAATTATTATTAATTTAATTTATATATTATTATTTAATTAATTATTATAAATTTTTTATGTTATTAAGTGAATTGATGTGTCACATTCATTAGTGGATGTGATCCTCTAAATTTGTTTTTAATTTATTTAATTTATTATATTTTAAATTAATATATAAATATTATTTAATTTTTTTAAAAATTTATTATATAATTATAAATAAATTATTTTTATTTTATTTAATAAAATAATAATTATTAATTTAATTTATATATTATTATTTAATTAATTATTATAATACTTTTATATTATTATTAGTTAAACGGATGTGTCACATCTATTATGTTTTTTTTTTTTTAGTTTTTAGGTTACGGATGTGATTATATCCGTTGATGAATATCAACATTTGTTGAAAGTGAAACGATCTTAATATCCGTGGAAAGTAAAATTGGAAGGACAAATTAGATATAGAATGGTAAAAAAAAAATTTGGTGGTGGGGGAAGGAGCACACTCAAATAAGCGTGTTATAAGGTAGAGCCGAGAAAACAGCTTCATGCGAAAAGGTAGGTTGAATTGAAACATAAAATATGACATGGTAGTTGGGTGGATATAAGGATTATCTTATAATAATCATATTCAACAGTACCCATCACCATCCTTTCAAGTGTGAAAGTCAAATTCCAAGATGATGCTTTAAAGTCCCCAAATCATTTCTCACCAAAACGGATGGGCAAAACTATATTGGGCGATGGGGTGGTTCAGCAAAATTAAACAAAGTAGTTGTATTTTCTACAAGCACATCTTTGTTAAGCCAACATATTTATTCCAAAACGCAACCCCTCTATTAGAATAATCTATACACGATCAAGATTGCGTGTAAGAAAGCTGCACAAATCCTTCGCTTAGATTTTATTCACGTGAACGATCCTGTGTGGGATCATACTCATTTTTATCAAAAACCCCTTAGATAAAGCTAATCGATTGAACCAACAATTGCTTGCTTGAGATGTTATGTCAATTAAACACAACAGACTTATTTATACCTCTACTTACGGACAGACTTAATTCTTATCTTTACATGTATAAAAGAGCTATTATAAATTTTTGTCAGAGGTCATGTTAAAATGAATTTAGGTTTAATTCATCATAATCAACAAGACCTTAACATATTAGTGTACACACTCAATCAGAATTGAGTGTGGAACCACAGTGTATATGGTTACATTTACAACTTTTGTACTTACAAAAACCTAAAAAAGCAGTTAGCGAGCGACAGTTAACTGCCAGCAATGTGTTGAAATTTGTCCTTCGTAAGAACCTCTCCTCTCTGTATGGCAAGTTATAACAACCCAGCACCAAACCTCACTAATCCAAGTTAACATTTCTCTTATATAAACCCTTCTCCATTCTCGACAATTTCACAGCTTAACGAAGAGTGATCACACAGACAGAGAAAATGGTGAACCTGGTTGCAGCGCAGAGACCATTGCTTCATGGGCTAATGAAGATGGCGGGGATCAGGCCGTACACGGTGGAGATTGAGCCCGGGACCGTGATGAGTTTCTGGGTCCCTTCAGAGACCATAACGAAGCCCAAGAAAAAAGAGGAAAAGCCCAGAATCATAGCGAAGCCCAGCAAGCCCACGGTGGTTCTGGTGCACGGTTTCGCCGGCGAAGGAATCGTGACATGGCAGTTCCAAGTGGGGGCGTTGACGAAGAAGTACGCTGTTTATGTTCCCGATCTTCTGTTCTTCGGAGGGTCCTCCACCGATAAAGCGGACAGGTCGCCAAGGTTTCAAGCGGAGTGTCTGGTGCGGGCCTTAAGGAAACTTGGGGTGGAGAAATGCATAGTGGTTGGGTTCAGTTACGGGGGAATGGTTTCGTTTAAGATGGCTGAGATGTACCCTGAAATGGTTGAAGGAATGGTTATTTCTGGGTCCATTGTCGCCATGTCGAACTCGCTAAGCGCCGCCTCGCTGCAACAGCTTGGTTTCTCTTCTTCTTCGGATCTCTTGATGCCTACCTCTGTTAAGGGTCTTAAGGCCCTCTTATCCGTCGCTGCTCACAAAAAACTCTGGTTTCCTGATCGTTTGCACAAAGATTTTCTTGAGGTATGTCTCTCTGTCTATAGGTTATTTTCCTCCCCTCTCTATCCCTAATGTGCTAATATCTTATTTTTAACCGAATATTTTTTAATTAGATGCGTTTCTGCTAAAAGTAAAAAATAATTCATATTATAAATATCATAAAACTGATACCACTTTTCAAAGCTCAATTTCATAAGAATTTATTAATTATTTTAAACATGTAGTTCAATTGAGACAAAAGGCAAAGTATCATAAACACTATAGATTCATCACTTACTTAACCTCTCTTTTAGTAGCATTTGATTTATAATTTGCTCTTTCTAAACAAACTTTTTTGTTGTTGCTAATTTTAGTATCAAATTGTGTGACAATATTAGTCTTGCTAATTTTCTTTTATTAAAGTGCTTTATTAAGAACTTATGTGGATCTGTACATATGCAAGTAGTGATTTTCTTTTCAATGCCAATGGTATTGTAAAAATAACAATAGTTCTCTTGTATCCTCAATAACTAGATCAAGTGAGTTACACAAGAAATCAAATCAATTTGGTTTTCATTAAGATTCTTTCAACTACCATAAGGTTAGAAGTCTAATTTGCAACTACATGGATAACTTATATTTTTCCATCTTTTATTACATGACTAGTATCATTAGATTTAAAAGAAAAAAAAAACCTCACTTTAGTATTGAACAAAGAAAATTAGTTTAATAATTTGAACTGTATTTCTGTTTCTTTCCTCTATTTGTTTTAATTTTATGTTAGAACAAATATTTTATCTCTGAAATGTTTAAACTTTAGTTTATTAAAATGGAAGAAACAAAAAAAAAAGTTTTACGTAACCAAGATGGAACTTAATTTTTTTTAAAAGACTAAACATGTATGTTTTACTATATATTTTTAATATTTTGTTTTGTCCATGTTCATTTATAAAGTTGCTTTCCTTTAATATTGAACTATTTTATAATAATCATGTTAGTGATTAAATACATTATAAATTTTGTAAATATGATTAATTTTATTTTTCTTTTCTTTATTTTTATAAAATTTAAAAACGATCACTATCACTATTTAAGCTTATTTTTGTTGAAAGAGATATCATATACAACATTACGCTTAAGACTTTATTATAACTTTTATTTCAATAGAAAGTTTTATAAGTAAAAGAAAATTTTATGAAAATCATACTCTAGATAATATTTTTATTTTGTTGCTAATATTCTACAAAGGTATCTTGTTTTATTTTTATAATTTAATATTTTAAATTCTTTTATATCATATCATTGCATTTTATATAGTAGAAAAAAAAAATCTTTGATAAGAAAGTGCACCTAAATTTTAAATTTATTATAATGATATTAGATGTTGTGACTTGATATCAAGGTGCATTCATTTATGTTCGTGATTATTTTAAGCTAATTAAATATGAGGCCACGTACTCTCCAATATGATATATCATCAATAAATGATGAAAATGTACACCTCACCAAATCCGTAACAGACCGACATGGAGGACATAAGAACGTATCGCCATTAAAGAAGAGAGCTTCCTTGATTATAGAAATCCACAACATAGTGAGTGGGGTCTGCCTCTTTTTTAGTTCTTTTGATACAGAAAATAACAAAAGATACAATCATTTTGTGGAGACAAATATGAAAAGAAGAACGTCTATTAATTAGTTCAACCACCTTAACCTAATAGGCAATTAAATATACCAAAGTTTGAAAATAAGGATTTTGATGTTCTCCTTATATAACTCAATTTATTAGTTTGACCTCGACAATAATACACAGAACATTCTAATCAACCATATTTGATATTTCAGATTGGTATTTCTCAATGATTTCTTTTGCATGTGACCAAAATCTCAAACGGGACTTTGGTTTTCTTCCTTTTTCAACAATTTTGTTTATAACTAATATTTATTAGGCTATAGGTTAATTTTTAAAGGCTTAAGATGGTTTAACTGTTTGTTGAGGGAATATTTGCAGGTGATGTTTACGAATAGAAAGGAACGGGCTGAACTATTGGAGGGCTTAGTAATTAGCAACAGAGATATGGTGGCCACCCCCAAATTTCCACAGGTAAAAATTATCAGTAATTTGCAGAGCTAGGTCTAGGTTTTAAATGTATACCATGCATGCATGCATGCATGACCTTCATGCTTCCTTTGCAGAGAATACATCTTTTATGGGGCCAGAACGATCAAATTTTCAAACTGGAGCTTGCACAAAATATGAAAGAGTAAGACTCTTGATAGATAAGAAAACAAAATCTATACCATATTGCACTTGCACGATGAATAAATAATATTATACAGAATGAAAGAACCCTAGTTATTGTTGTTTATTAGAGAGCAGTTGTAGTCATTTATTATTAACACGAGCGATGTTTAAAATGACAGAGAACTAGGGGATGGCACAACGTTTGAAAGCATAGAGAAAGCTGGTCACCTTGTTCAGCTGGAGCGACCCTGTGTCTACAATAGATGCCTCAAGAACTTTCTCTCTTCCTTCTTGACCAAAAATCATTAAGGTTTTCAAAATCTATTCTCTTCTCAATTGTTATATCTGTCCTTTAACCTAATGGAGATATATCTCATGCCTACGCTGTCTCTTATATATCCATTGTATTAAGAACAGCCAGAGACTACTTTTTGTATTTATGTTCCTTCCTTCCCTTCCTTTTCCAATTGTTTTACTTTAAACTTTGAGAAAAAAAAAAAGAGTATTGCTTTCTTAAATTTTTAAAATAATAAAAGACTGTGTTAAGCAATTAACCGGAGCAAAACTATTGCAACCTCTTATTTGAGAAATTCATATAATGATATTTTTCTTTTGTTGAAATATAATTGAAAACAACAAAATTCTTATATTTTCCTTCTTACTAATTCCTGTCATTTTAGTAGAATATATATATATATATATATATATATATATATATATATATATATATATATATATATATATATTAAAATGAGAGATTATTTTGATAAAAAAATTCATTCATACTTTGAATCTATCCACATAAAAACTTATCAGCATTTTAAATATAAAATCATAAAAAATGAGTTCATAAGTCTTGACTTTTATATAATATTTATTATTTTCATTGAGATTTAAAGTCATATACTATTCAATTCTAATAGAAAAATATAGTGTATTGGTAAAACTACTAACAACCATTACAAGAAAATCAATTGTTATCCACACAAATATACCAACGAATTTATATTGGTCCCAAATTTGTTTTGAATACTAGTTTTCTTCTTCTTTAATATTTAACAACTCAATTTATTTATTTTTGATAAAGTGTATGGATTCCATAAATAGTACTCTAAATTTATCTATATTAAGTCGAAACACGAATCAACATGATGTAAAATGTTTAATAATAATAATGATAATAATAATAATAACAATAATAATAACAGGATGACAAAAAAATCGCATCCGCAGAATATCCATTGATAAAATCCATGACGGATTATTTACGGATATTTACAACTCGCAAGTTGCGGGTAGAAGGTATTTTAATATCCGTTTATAAATGGGTAGGATGCAGTATTATATTATCTGTTTTTGCGAATATTCATTACCCGCAAAAAAACAAAAATAAAAATTTAATTTATATTTTACTAAGTTAAATTTAATTAAAATTAAAATTAATTTATATTATATAAGATTAAATTTAATTAAAATTAAATTTTAATTTATATTATATTTTATATATTTTTTGTAATTTTATTTTAATAATTTATAAAAATATATTTTTTTGGCAGTTCGTAGATATCCACGAATTTAA
The DNA here is from genome assembly GCF_016808095.1 of Vigna angularis. Taxonomy (NCBI): domain Eukaryota; kingdom Viridiplantae; phylum Streptophyta; class Magnoliopsida; order Fabales; family Fabaceae; genus Vigna; species Vigna angularis. The sequence continues at coordinate 20,779,794 of NC_068970.1, forward strand.
AAAGTATTTCACAAATACTTTTTAAATCGGTAACAGATCAGATAAGATAGTAAGTTGATTTTCTTTTTCGGATCAGTTTTAAGGAGATATCATTGAAAATTTGAGAGGAAACCAAATCTCAAACTTAAGAAAATCGACATAATAATAGAGATGAATGTAATCTCAAATTTTAATCGCTTTTTTATCTTATTTTTTCAATTTAATCTCATTATTTTAAAATGGCTTTTTGATTTAAAAAGCAGTGAATATAATAATTTGAGTTAGTTGAGTGTTAGAAGGTGGCACTAAAACTTAATAATTACGTGGTACTTGACAATAAATAAATTTTGATGTAGATAGAAATCCAAAAAATGGTTTGTTTTATATCCTCCCTCTCACCATCATCGTGAATGGCGGTTCCGGTTGCATGAGGTCTGCCCCCTCTTCAACTGCAATTCATGGTCGCTTAATGATCATGGATCCAGATAAATCTATCTAATAAACGATGCCTGAATTTCTTCCAATGTTCTGTCCTTGGTCTCCGGAACCAAAAGTATCGAAAAAACAACGGTGATGGCAGAAAAAATGGCGTAAATTGTGAATGTTCCTGTTCACAACCAGACACTACTCAGTCTTATCATAACTGCAATAGCATGCATGCAAAAAATAACGAAAGAAAGAGACCTGAAGTGCTCCAATTCAAGAGCAAATTTGCAGTCATGGTGATTACCGACGCAGTGAACCAGTTAAAAAACGTAGCTGTGCTTCCAGCAAGGCCTTTAATATTTGGTGGAAGTATCTGAAACCAACATCAGCATCATTGTAGCAGTTGCGGCTCAGTTTTAAGCAGAAAGATTCAACACCATTCTAACATTCTATAAGCGGAAAGAGGTGTTTCTGCATACCTCAGACATTATAATCCAAGGAATTGGTCCAACGCCTAGAGAAAATCCAATGACCAAAGCCTGAACAGAACACACTTGATCAAGTTCACAAAGTATAAAAGATACGAAGCATAAAATGAATGAACCGCGCTAAATCAATAAAATCATACCACAAGCCCCATAACAGAGAGCATTGCTAGTAATTGATGAAGGTCAGAATCATTTGACACCACTCTCTGGATTCAATAAAGGAAAGGTATTATTTAACAAAAATATTACCAATTAAGCTTTAATGTTGAATAGATCAGCTTCAAATTAGTGATTAATTAGTATTAATAACCTCCAAATAGAATGCGGTAGCTACAACGAGGAGGCTAAGTGTCATTATAGACGAGGATAACTGCAAAAGAATTAATTAATGTAAATTAAACTTTTAATTTTTCAGAGATAAATTGTTGGTTGTCTTGATACTCACTATTAGGAGCATCCTTCTCCCACTTCTGTCAACCAACGATGTCGCAATCCCAGTCATTGCGACCTATGAGTTGAAAGATTAAGAAAGTTAATTAACAATGAGAATTCATCAGCTTCACAATTTGACACTCACATGAACTCAATATCTATTATAGAGTATGTGCAGATTTTGACCTGCATAGCTCCAAGTCCAAATGTAGCAACATCACTCGATGATATTCCTGTTATACCACAACAATATATCTATTATATTGCTACTAATACAAAGCTTACATAACACCAAAAGTGATAAATAATCGATGAAAAAAAGTATTTAATTAATTACCTGCACTTGCAAATATGTTACTAGAATAGAAAAAAACACCGTTGATACCAGAAAGTTGCTGGAGCACAAGTAGTCCAATACCAATCTGCAAGGTGCATGCACATGCACCCAGATAGCAGAAGTCAGAAGATTTAATTTTGATTATCACCCAATAAAAAATATAGCAAAACAATGATAAATTCGAACAAGAACACCAAAGTGGAGTCATATAAACCATTAAAGGAAACCGATATCTTTTCCTCTTGAGATCTCCAAACTGTAAAGTATCTGTTCTGTTGTTCGACACCAGAGAACCCTAGCATGATAATTAAATGTCTTATTAAAAGTGTGGTCCGAGTGAAGATGGAGTGGCTTTTGAGTTATGTATGTGTGTGATGAAGGACCTGGATTTCTTGTGCTTCCATAGTAATGTCAACGTTGGGTCCTCGTAAAGTTTTTAAGGAGGCTTCAAACTTTTCTATCATGCCCATTTCGGCCTACACATTAAGAAACAAAACTGAAATTCCAAAAGATTGCAAATAAGAATAGAAATGATCCATTTGCTATATAATATATTAATTTTGTATGATCCATACCAACCATCTAGGAGATTCTGGAATGAAATATAGCCCGGGTATTAGGATTCCACAGGGAATAACTCCTGCAAAAAAAGGAACAAAGAATGCCTCGTTATATAACAAATATTTGTCTTTATTTTTCTTCAGCTTTTAGTTGTAAAAATTCCATTTCTTTTAACTTCTGTACAAGAGATTTATATTGTATGGATAACTTTAAATAAACCAATCCCTATTTGAAGTAAATATGTAAAATATGGATCTGTACATATAGTGGTTAGTATTGTTTACGTGGAGACTTGTTCTTTTCAGGCTTTGTTTTTGCCCTAATTCACCTTAATTGATCCATATAAGTGAAAAACAAATCATATTTTTTAGAGATTACTGGTGCATAGTGTACTTTAATTTTGTATGAAAAATATTATTTATATAATATCTAATTCAACTCTTCTTGTTTCCATCATTTAACATTATTCATTAATTTGACAGTAGATATATATACAGAGTTAAATTTTCACCTAATATTGCTAGAATTCTCCAATTGACAAAAAGGCCCAACAAATAAGCCAGCATTATCCCAATAGTAACTGAAAGCTACAGAAAAAACAACATAAGTATATATTTATATACATATAATATATATATATATATATATATATATATATATATATATATATATATATATATATATGTGTGTGTGTATATGTATGAATAATTAGTTGGATATGAAGTAATAACTAATTAATAGCAGATGGCTAATCATAACCATAGCTAACCTGGTTCACAGATCCAAGAGTACCTCTCATGGTTCTAGGTGCTATCTCTGCTATATAAATAGGTACCTAAACATACATATACCAGTTAGTTTCATGAGAAAGTCACAACCTGCACCAATTTGTAACACATTTTTACTCCTCATCTTGTTTACATGATTTAACTTTATTTTTAAATTATAATTAATATTAATGAAACATTTTACTTCTTAAAAACACTTTTTAAACTTTAATTCTTTCTCATAATTAATATATTTGATGTTTTGATTTAATTGTACTGGTTATGCACGTGAACTGTTTAAGTTAAGTTTCCGTGTTTTATACAAGTTATCTTTTGTTCATATTTATTTCACTTAAATAAAGATTCGTAATCAAAGAAATTTTTTTTAAGAAAATTGGGGTAAGAATAATTTTTTTATAGAAAAACGTTAAGAATTTAATTTGGATATTATTGACAAAAGACTAGAAGGAGTATATTATTATAAAAATTCTTACCTTTTCAAACTGTATATAAAAGTAAAAACGGTTTTCTGATATATGTTTTCTCATCACATGACAAAGAAAGATAGAAACTTGAAAAAATGAAAGAAAGAGAAAGATAGATGTACGTGAGTTGATGAATAAAAGAACATATAAATAAAACGAAAAAAAAGGTGTATATGTTAATTGTGTGGAAAAATTAAAATCTTGATTTTATCATTCAATAAATAGTTATATAATGATTCAACAAGACTAAACACTTTTATTTTATATAAATTGTACAAAAGATACTGAAAATGGGACGAAAGTCATATTTAAATTAAACTCAAACATATATTCAATCTATAAATGTGCATGATAGAAAATGAAACAGAAATGAGTCATATTTTCGCGATTTTTGTATTCTTCCTGGTTTTTAACAAGCATGTTTTACACTGGTGGAGTTGTCATATTGTTCAAACAATTTAGATGATTTTGGACTCAGATTGCTCATGTATTAGTTTATTTGTTCTTAATCTCCACCAAATTTTTTATGTATTGTTTGGACTTGGTCTTCACCTTGGGCTTGTACAATTATTTTTGGGCCGTTTCTTCTCGTACAGTCATAAATTTCTTTTTGCACCCATGAAAGAAACATAAAAAATGACTTTCGGATTCTGCAATTCGAAAGCTTTAAGCATTATACAATTCGAAAAAGTAAAAATATTTTTGAATTGCATATCCTAGAAGTTTATTGGAAGTTATTTTTAATTTATACAATGCATAATTTGAAAGTCAAAAAAATGGTTTTTGAAACATGTAATCTAAAAACGACAAAATAGGAAACTTATTTATATGGGATGTAAGAAGAAAGTTTTGGATGTGCAAGAAAGATAATGCCTCTCAAATTTGTTGGTGACAAATTTATTATTCCTTATAGGTAAAGTGGTCATGGATTCGATTTTTCAAAATCAAATTAACATCTAATCTAAATTCAATAAGATAGATTAGATCTATAACTACATCAGTTATATTTTTATTTTTTTTCTAATTTAATTTAAATTAAATTAAATTTAGATTCAATTTACTTTGACGATTAGATTAAATCTACTGAAATTAATCTAATATATCTAATAATTAGATCCATTATATATAAGACTGGATGACTCGACTTAATTTTGACCCAAGTTGAATCATGTTAACTTAAATCTAGTCCACTTGGTTTTACTTGGGTTTGGATAGCCTGACCTCAATATTGGCCAAAACTAAAGTGAATCTATTTGGGTCCAGACTAACTTAACTTGATTTAAACTCGTGCCGACTCAACTCTACTTGGGTCTAGGCCAACCTAGCTTCATTTGAGTCTAAGTCGACTCAACTCAATCCAGGTCCAAGTCAATTCAGCTCGATCTAGACCCACACTGACTCGACTTCACTCTAGGTTTAGGATGACTTATCTCGACCTTGGGCACAAGATGACTAGGTTCGACCCTAGTTTTGAGATGACTTAGTTTGACTCTTCAATTTGGACTAACTTGCCTCGACCTTTGACTTTGACTAACATATTTCAAACTTTAGCTTGGTCAAATTTGCTCGACCTCCACCTAAGACAACTCGACCTAACCTCTAACCCAAGACGTTTCAACTGAACCTCTAGCTTAGGATGACTCATCTCGACCTTTATTCTAGGCCAACTCAGCCTGATTTTTTGAACTGGGTTGACTCTACTCGACTTTAAATCTGAGTGAACTCGACATGAATTTCAACCTAGCCTAACTCTTCTTGATTCTTTGGCCAAGACAAACTCTTCTTAACCTTCATACCAAGAAAAATCAACTCAACATTTTAGTGTGGGTCAACTTAACTAAATTTTTAGCCCATACCAACTCATCTCGGTCTTCATATCGAGCCAACTTAGTTTGATTTTTCAGTTTAGATCGACTCGACTTGAATCTAGACCTAAGCCGACTCATCTTAATTTTTTGCCCAGATGATTCATCTTGATCTTTATACTAGCCCAACTCAACTCAATCTCGGGTCCATAATGCCTCCACTCTACCTTTTGGTCAAGATTGAGTTGCCTCAAACGTTGACCCGGGCCAACTTTTCTTGGCCTTTAACCCATATTTACTCGCTTTGACTTTCAGTGACTCAACTCGACATTTGGTCTAAGCTTGACCTTCAAACCATATCGACTTGTTTTGACCTTTGGCTTAGGGCAACTTGGTTTATTCTTTGTCTTGGCCTTCGACCTGAACAAACTTGCATATACTTAGGTCAATTTTGTTCAACCTTCATCTTGGACGGACTCGACTCGACTTTTAATCTGAACCAACTTTGTTTGACCTTGAATCCATGTCAACTTAACTCAATCTAATATTTAGTCATCTTTCTCTACTTAGATGCAGATTGATTTTGGATTTTTAAAATAAAAAAAGTTGAATTTAAATGTAACTCAAATCTAATTAAGTAGATTGTATTTAAAATTAAAAAATATAGATTTAAATTTAGAATAAATTCATATAGAATTAAGAGTAATATAAAGTTCATTTTTTTTATCCACCCTAATCTTAAAATCTAATTGATGCTACTCTCCATACGTTTATTTAACAACTTTTCATATCTAATGTTTAAGTTTAAAGAAACAATTTTATATGGTAAAATTCATAAATCCAGTCTGAACAAAATCGCAAAATATTAATTTTGTTCGATGTAAATTTGATTTAAAATTAAAATTTGAATTTGATTTTTATATATTTGATTGAAATAATGTTTAATAAAAATGTAAACCTAAATTCTAAATATCTCAAGCATGTGTAGCTACTCTATGATATTTATTAGTCAAGGAACCAATAAAGAGCTGTAAATCAGGATTACCACATAAGAGATTATTCCCACGCCAAAACCTTCCATTAATCTTCCCAAAAATAGAAGCGACGAATCCTAAAAGAATAGTAATAAATATGATTAGCAAGTCATTTAGGAAGTCATTTAATTATGGCAACAATTTTCAAATGTTAATACTTACCTTCGCTATAGAAATGACGAGCCATCCAAATATATTTGGAACTGCTGCGAATATTAGTGACTGCAATTCAACGTGCCAAAATAATAAATTTCAAAATTAGAAATTAATCTTTTTTATTAATTTTAAACATAATTAAGTTTTAAATCTCTCACAATTTTGGATATTTTTAATTGAATTTCTATTAATTTCTTTGCTATTGAGTAATACAATTTTTTATACTTTTCTATTGAGCATATGATAGTTAATTTTAGTTGTTATCTTACTTTGTTTGTTTAATTGTCTATCACATATTATTTTTGTTTTAATATTAAACCACGTAGTTTTGTGTTTATAAATGACTTTTATTGTTGGATGAAAGGTAAGTGAAATCGAAGAGGAAAACAAAATAAAAACCTAAATACAGTACTGGAAGACTGCAGTTGGTATGATAATCCACAGTGGTGCAAACTCAGAACTCATTCAAGGGCTCCTTTAGGGCTGCAGATTGCAAAGAATAAAGCCACTGCATGGATTTTATAATAAAATAACATCCGGTGTTGGAAGTGAAGGGTCTTTTGATGATGGGATGTAGCCTAGAGGCCGAGCACAAACAAATGGAGAATTCGACAAGAAGATAGACTATCATAAGTTAGTCGAGTAGCATGGATAGCTCAATAAGACGTATATATAATCCGGTTAGCTTGATGGGATGTTTGAATAATTTATAAAGCTTAGCAGAAAGTGTGGAGATCTTGAATAGTTTGAAAAGGGACATGGAGAGCTCAGTGGAACATGGGGTTAGGTCAGTTAATTCGGTGAGGTGTCTACATAGCTTGATTAAGTCACTGGAACAAGTAGAGTGCTTAGATTGTTCGATGGAGCAAGTGAACGTCTAGGAAAACTTAAAAGGGAGCTTAGGTAGCTTGGTAGATTATGTAAATAACTCAAATAAATCAGTGGAGCATGTGGGAAGCTCACATAACTCGGTGGTGTATACGTACAACTTAGATAACTCGCGAACATGTACGAAGATAAACTTATTATTCAAATGTTAGAGCTTGGAAGAGGCGATTTGCAATAGAGAATTGAAAAGGAAGTTAAAGGAAATTGAAAGTCATAAGCAAGCTTAGAGAGAAGAAAGTAGGTTTTTGCATAAGCGACGCCTGAAACTTGAACAATAAGTGTTAAGTTTGCAAGAGTAATTGCAAGCCGAGAATGATCTTAGAGTTGTACTGGAGGTGCAAGATGAGAAGTGATGACTTGAAATGGATAATGAGTTTGGTACGTGAGAATTGTCTAATCTCTTTACAAGAGCTCAACCTATTGAGATGAACTTGGTTAATGACAAGTCGACCACAAAAAGAATAAAGAATCCACTTAAGGATAAGTTGATCAAGGTTAAGAAGAAGTCAATCAAAGTAAAGAACAAGTGAGTCACAATGAAAGATAAGTCATCCATGTAAAAAGTGAAGAACCTGACTATTAATGGATGGAGTAAATTCGATATGGAATGCACATGACAAAGTCGGGTATGTAAGGAAGAAAGATGAAAGACAAAATAAACATTCAAGTTTATCAGATAATTTTGTTAAATAAACTTAAATCTGGATAGTTGCAAATTATTATATTAATTATCTTAAAATATTGAAAGGTTAAAAATACTTATAGTAAAGATTAAGACCTCCAATAAAATTTATTAATTGTAGTAGTAATAATCATGTAGTCAAAAGACCATCTTAAAAGGTTTATAAATAATATATGTATTACTCAATATAAAATACAAATAAATCATAATACATAAAGTGTTTATCAAGAAAGACTTGTTGTCAAGAAAATCAACTTACACGTGTTCCTAGAATACTTCCCCGAGATGCCTCTACTTAGGTTTTTGGAAGAAAGATTTAGCCCTTTTATAATATCATTTGAACAATTAAAACTGCTTTTAAACTGCGGAGGGTTACACAAATTGAAACACCTTTGACACCAGCTCCTGGTCTTCATTTTTGCATGAATATTTAGATTTCACGAGAACAACCAGTAAAAGTGTCCCTATTATAATCTGATGATTCGTATGAAAGACAAAAAATGTAGAGAATATGTCACGTCAGGTCAAAACATATCATAGTAAAAACTACATTTCCATTAATATTTAAAAGAAATGAAACTAAATCTAGATTTTTAAAAATGATAACACAAAATTAAAAAAAAAACACTCAAAATAATAGGAGAACATAAGGTATTAAATCTTAATTCTTTACAAATGGTTGAAATTGTAATATATCCAAAATGATCAAAACATATTGGTAATAGTAGAATACCTCTTTACGTCCGAAGTATTCCGCTATTTGGCCGCTGACTGTTGCTCCCACCATTGCTCCAACGTTAGATAAAGATCCGAACATTGAAAACTGTCTCAACAAGATATTCCACAAATCAGTACGTAATCTGATTACAAATATCTTTAAGATTGAAAGCCACACACCAAATCTAATAATTAACTAAATAATACCCTTGATATTGAGAGATTAAGATCTCGAATCATATCAACTTGTGTTGGAGAAGAATAACCACACTGTATGAATAATATAAGAAAAATAAACAATAAAAAAAAAAAGGAGCAAAGAGTGAAAGGGGGCATAGTGATGTATAATGTAAAGACCGTGAAACCGAATTGGATAGGACCCAATGCAACGACGAGAACGCATAGCACAACAAAGAGATTGCCACTTGCAGCGTTGGTGTTGACGAACGGTGTCCTAAGGTTCCTAGCATCCTCATGGTCCCCAAATGGCATTGCTACTGTTCTAATCAAATTTCTTAGATTATTAGTTCCAATTCCTAATGTTTCGTCAATAAACACTAATTCAAAAGAGTTGTGGGAGATTCTAACTGAAGAGGAACGAGATCTGAGAAGTGTAAAGTGGAGCTAGGTTTTATGTAAAATGACCGAGTCATTTGGATGTGAGAGAAATATGTGGCCAACAAAACATTAAATATCATGATATTATAATAATTTTTTTAACAATTATTTTTAATAATAAATAACATGTCACTATTATTTTATTGGTCTATATATTTAAAACAAATCAATAACAAATTACTACACAAGCGATTGTCAAGTTATAAAAAAAAATTAAAAAAAAATTACTTAAATATTCTGAGGCCGTACTGAATGTGCAAACCATGCAGAAAAGGAAATGCAAAATCTATTACTCATTTCATTAGAAGCTCGGTTATGAATTAAATGTTTGAGTTATCCGGGACTGGATAAAATCTATAAATGTTCACCTGTAAATTTTGCTTCCAATATTAAAAAAAGAGAGTTATGTATTAGTATCTTACATAAATACTTAACGTGATTTCTTTTAAAAGAAGTTGAAAGAAGGAAAAATAATTTTTTATTTTTTAAAATAAATATTTATATTAGTGTTAATTTAATAAAAACTAATTAAAATAAAATAAATATTAAAAATAAATAATATTAGTATCAATACGAATTTATATAAATATTAAAAATAAATAAAGATAATGTCAGTTATTAAATTAATTTCTTTAAAGTTGAGAAAATATATTTTTTAAAATTTATTTATTAAATAAATATTTGTGATAATCTAGATTTAATGAATATTAACTAAAACAAATATAAAAAATAAATAAAATTAATGTCAATTTAGTTAACACTAACTGAAACAAATATTAAAAATAATACCGTTAGTGTTGGCTTAATAATTGATAACTAAAATAAACATTAAAACTAAATAAGTTAGTGTTTGATTAATGTACCTTAACCTTATTTATCTTTAATATTTGTATTTCTTTAAGTTTATGTGGACTAAGTCGGGGTTATGTTATATATAATGAATTAGTACGCATTTTTGACGAACAATATGAATACTACATTATTTTTAATTTAAATGTTCAAATTTAAAGATGACAAATATTTTCACTCACAATTTTCTTCTCTCACTTTATTTATAAATATTAACACATTAATTTTCTTCATTCACATTTAAAAATATTTTTACATTTATCTCTTTCATCCATATTTATCTCCTTACACACTATAAGAAAAATAGATATTATTGACAATCAAAATCTACTAGTAATGCTTAAAACTACCGGTAATGATTAAAATTTGTTGCTAAATCGAAATTACTAACAATTTATCAACGCAAAGAATTCATCGGTAAACTTTCCCGACAGACTTTTTGTTTCATCGATAATTACTAACAAAAAATTCATTGGTAAAATCTGTTAATAATTACCAACGAAAAAATTTATCGGTAAACATCACAACTTGATTCATCTTCCTTGCTCTTTTTCCTTATTTTTCTTTTTTTTTTTTCAAAATTTGCCACCAACAAAACAATGTCACCCCAAAACAACCACCACTACAACCAATTTATTTTTAAAAATGAAAATCACAGCGAACCATCAAACGCGGGAGGAAGAAACCTCATCCTAATGATGTTCAAAACTTTGTTCTCAATAGTGAGATTTTTCCGCGATTCTCATATTTAAGAGAGAAAGAGGAAAGGAATAAAGATGTTGTTGGTGTTGGTGATGTTCCTAGTTGCATTATTGCGAACATTGTAGAGGCTCGTCGGAAAAACTGAAATGCGAACATTATAGAAGAAAAAGAAGAAGATTTTGTCGGTGGTGTTGGTGACTAATCTGATCTTTGACGTGGTCAGTTCAGTCAACCGCAAGAAGCAGCGGCGTCAGGACTCTAGGTAGTAATAGTGGCGGGTTGCATGGTGGCAAGGAGATTCTAAGAAGATGAAGAAAGCTTTGAATGTGAGTATTTAAGAATATGAAAAAGCTTTAAAGTAAATATATGTTGACATTAAACACAAGATTTGAGCAGGAAATTTGTCGCTCTTTTTATCAATGGATTACCGACAAATTATTTCATCGATAATACATATTTCATTTATCAATACACTTTACCGATAAATAAATCTGTCAATAAATAAATAATGCATTACCGACTAATTATTTCATAGGTAATACATATTTCATTTATTGACAAAAAAATGTGGATAAATAAAATATGTATTACTGATGGATTTATCGACGATTTTTTTGTAGGTAATGAATTTTTCGGTAAAATTTATCAGTATTTAAAATTTCAAAATTTGTTAATAAAATCTATTGATGACGAATTTATTTTTGTCAATAAATTTTTGTCAGTGATTCCATGAATTTTGGTAGTGACATATTGCATATTCGTACTGATCTTTCTACAACACACATCTCTTTCATCTATATTTTTTTTCTCATCTCCTTCATCAATATTATTCTTCTCATCTTTTTCATTCATGTTCGTTTCCTTCCTCCATATTTATCTTCTTCATGCACATTCATCTATCCTTTATCCATTATAATTATTTTTTTATTTTTTCATTTATATTTATTGAACATGAAAATAATCTACAAGATTTTTATTAGAGATAGATTTTACTTAACATCTAAATTTTTTTTAAAATGAAGACACCTTGGCTAACTACTTTATTTTGAGAAATCAACTTAAAAATTAGGCTTTGATAGTCAACGTTAGCGTTAGCTTCTATGCGTTAGCCTTAGCTTTTATGCGTCTTATTCGACCATTTTTTAAAAATTTGAATAACTATCTAAGCAAGTTCTGATATTAATCATTAGAATCGCACAACAGAATAGTTATATTTGGAACAAAACCAAGAGGGGGTCAATTGATTTCTTTAATAAAATTGTGTCTTTTAAAAAAATTTCCTTTTTTATAAATTGACTTTTTGAATAAAATTAATTCCTTTTGAAATAATAAAAAAAAAGTAAAGAGTATAGAAAAAGACAGATTTGCACAAACAAATTTATAGTGATTTAAATTAAAAGACATTATCTCCCATTGTTAATAACTCTAAAGAGTGATTAACTAAAACCTTAAAAATAAACTACAACTTACAATCACAGAAAAAATTAGAGTTGTCACAACAGGTAACTCGGCCCAACCCACCACGGGTTGGTTACTTAGTGAGTCAATCCAACCCGACTCACTTATTAGTGAGTTGAAAAAATTTGAACCCCGGCCCAACCCCCCACGAGTTGGTGGGTTAAACGGGTTGACTCACTACCTCACTTAATTATAAGTTTTTCTTAAATAAAAAAATATAATTTTTTTAATTCAAATCTAAATAAATTTCACTCTAACTCCAAAGGCAATTAAATAAATCTATAATATTTTTCTCTCTTGAAACATCTTTTTTTATCTCATGTACAATATAATAAAAAATGCTAACTAATAATATTGAAACACAAAATAATAAATAATTAAATTAAATTAGGTAGGTTGGTTGGGTTCTAAGTGAGCTGAGATAAAAACTAACCCGAAAAAAAAATTACATTTTTTCAAACCCAACCCGACTTAAACACGTGGTGAGCTGGGTTGGCTCACAGATTATAACCCTTTTTGACAGCACTAAAAAAATAGTTCAAGTTTAGAAAATGCCTTTCTTGAATTACACAAGAGATGAAGAAATACCTCATTTAAATCACATAAAGGATGAACAGTTTCTCCTAACAAAAACAACACACAATCACCTAAGAACCATTTGGTGAAAGTTATCACTCTACCCACATTAGGTTTTTTAAAACCCTTTTTTCACAAACACTTCTCAAGTCGTCACAGCCTAAACCTATGAGTGAAAAGTTATTTTAGAAACTAGATTTAGTCAAAATATATAAACTTTTACTTTTAAAAATTACGAAGCGATTGAAGGATCAGGTTTGCCGCTGTGATCATTGATTATCACAAAAGAAAAATTCAAAAATTATTTTTTCACTATGATAATCGATTACTCGAACGTGATAATTAATTATCATAGAGACTTTTCTAAAAAAATTGCTTTCTATATGTAATAATAGATTACCAAAAATAATAATAAATTATCATAGAGATTTTTCTAAAAAAAAACTAAACTCATTTAGATAATTAATTACCATTATGATTAATCGATTATTAGACAATATATTTTTAAAACCTTTTAAAATAATATTGTGTACGGCTGCTTTGTAATTCTCTAAAAAATTGCTTTCTATGTAATAATAGATTACCAAAAATAATTATAAATTATCATAGAGATTTTTCCAAAAAAAACTAAACTCATTTAGATAATTAATTACTATTATGATTAATCGATTATCAGATAATATATTTTTAAAACTTTTTAAAATAATATTGTGTACGGCTGCTTTGTAATTCTCTAAACGCATAATTTGTTCAATAATAAGACTTATTACAAAAGTTTACCATATTAAACTACAAATCTTTCAATACATTTTGTATAATTGGGTTCTTAAACTTGTTTTTATCAACGTGAAAATATCCTAATTTTTATCATTTTCTCTTTTGCCAGGAGAGTGATGGAAAAGTTGTTAAACTAGTTTTGGAAGAAGAGTATGATAAATTTTTATGGTTGAATGAAAAATTGAAAATTTTTTTTTAAACGTTTTAGATAAATTTTTTAAACTTGTTAGATTGGGTTAAGTTCGGTTCTTTATTTGGTATAAATGTTCTAAATTAACTCAAAGAACAGATTTAGCTGAAAATTTTGAAATATTCAATCGGTTACTCAATTATGCAGAGCTCTGGAATAACTTTTCTAGTATTTTTCTTGTAAGGGATTGTATCTCCTATGGGATTTTCTAAAACAATAGAGGAAAAAATCACCTATAAATAAGTTACACAGCTAAAGGGAAAAGGGTGAACAAGACGAGAGTATAAACACCTACCCAAACATCCGTTCTAGGTTTATTCTTGAAGACTTTTTTAATTATAATATTATAAAAGTTAATAAAAATATTGATTTTCATAATTGTTTTTCATAAATTAGTATAATTTTTAATATCTTCTATTTTAATAATATTATAGTATCTTCCTTTTAGTTTTTATTATTATTATTATTATTATTATTATTATCAAGACGAATATGGGAATATGTTTCCACTAATATATATATTAATATCATTGACTAAAAAATTGGCTTAATATATTTTTTTTAATTCTATAATTTAATTATATATAATATTAAAACTAATATATTATGTGAATGAATTAGAGTGGCCAAAATTTTATTCCTACTATTATTGGGTACGGATTGAAATGGGTTCAAATTCAGTCCGTCATATTATAAAATTAAATAAATACACTCCGTAGAATCCAGGATAAAGCAGTCCCACGAAAGAGATATGAGAAATGATGATTGTTTTCGTAAGAAGGATGATTGTTAAATGTGATAGTGGCATATAAATAAATATGAAATAAACTGAGGAATTAAGGATTAACCTGTTTGAATTCTACCGTCTGCACCAGTATTTCCACATCATTGCTCCACAATAAATAAAAAATAGCCCAAAATTATCATACATACTTCTGGGGGCTGTTGCTGTTATTCTTGAATACAACCACAATCATTGTATTTTTTTTAATTTGATTAGCCGCACATAGGAGAATCAGCCAAAACTAGGCAATAAGAATACTACTATTATTATTTGGCAGTAATTCAAGTCATCGAGGTGAATAACAAACAAAGTCACTGCTTTAATTTATGACCCCGTGCCTTACAGTAGGAACCTATTCCCTGGCAAAAATACAATTCGTGATAGAAATACACTTTTACTGTACAAGGTTTCTTTCCCTCTTTCTTTTGCTACAATATTGTTTTAAGAAAATAATATCAGTAGCTTGTACAGTAAAAAGAACACTTGCATTGATTTTTCACCCCCCTTCATTTCTTACAGAAAATTTGATACATGATAAATACAAAAGGCCTAAAATACACATGACATTGGACCCCTTTAAACAAGAAAGACTACCTGCTTGCTCTCCCAAAACATATCTATCTGAAGGAAAACTGAATTTCTTCCAATGTTCTTCCCTTGGTCTCAGGGACAAATTTCGCTATAAAAGCAATTGTTATGGCAGCTACTACTGCGTAGATTGTGAATGTCCCTGTAGACATTCAAGTCAGCATTGTATTGATATTGATATAAGCATACAAGACACGCACTGTAAACACACTCACCTCCACTGCTCCAATTTAAAAGTAAGTTAGCTGTCATCGTGATCACCCACGCAATCAGCCAGTTTCCCATTGTCGCTATACTGCCAGCAAGTCCCTTTATATTCACAGGAAGTATCTGAGAAGCATAATTAAACAAGCCAGAAATTACCCCACATATTCAATTAACACAATTAACTCAAGACCTGCAATCATGATTCAATATCCAAAAGTGGCACGGTGCCTCCAGAACCAAAAAAAAAACGACAAAACCTATCAGAATTAACTAAATAGTAAATAATGTAACAATTACTAAATCCTTCCTCCTTATGATTATTTTTGTTTTGAATGCTGAAAGTGTTTCATACCTCAGACATTATCAGCCAAGGGATGGGTCCAAGGCCTAGAGAGAACCCAATCACCATAACCTACAACATTAGTGATCAATCAGACGAATGCTAAAAACTTAAATTGCAAATTGTACAAGGAAACTCCAACCAAATCCAAGAAACATACCACAAGTCCAACAACAGAAAGTATTCCCAAAATGCTGAATAGATGTGAATCCTCTGATACAACCCCCTGGTATCAATCAAATAAGATAGTTAAAAGCATAGCTAGTCTTATTAAATTGAATTAAGATAGTACCAGTACTATTATCAACCTCTAGATAGAATGCTGCTGAAACAATGACAAGGCTAATTGTCATTAGACATGAAGATATCTGCAGAAGTGATAAGAGATCAAATTTCATTTAACTTAATAACCATATTCTAGTATAGAACATAATAGAAAACGATGATAACAGAATGAATTTTGCTTCATACTCACCATTAAAAGCAGCCTCCGACCACTTTTGTCCACCAGCCACGTTGAAATTCCAGTTGCTATGACCTGAAAAGAGAAAGCTAATAATAAGAACAGAATTCAGAATCATTATACTCGCATTAAACATGATATGCAGTCTAGGCTTTACTATGCAACCTGAATGGCTCCAAGTCCAACTGTAGCAGCATCGCTTGATGAAATTCCTGTTACAACACATAAATCAGACACCATATCAAGAGCAACTCAAATCCGGGAGGCATTACAACTGTCATCTAAATCCAAAAACCAGTTTTTGTTACAAGTATGAAAACTCAACCAAAAAAAGATAACTGAAGTAAATCAGAATTGGCCATTTTTGCTTTCCTTTCAGTCAAACAAATCATTGAAATTAAAATCAGCTGAGCAGCGAAATGAACTAATGAAGTGGATTTTATGCTATTCAGTTACAATTTCCAACATATATCTAACATCTCAAACCATGTTATACTTCATGTAAAGGAATTTTGAGTATTTGAAGGTTTAAAACTCCCTTCACCCTACAGATTATTGAACACCAATCACCCTCCTTTCAACTTCGACCACATCCTCACCCCCAACCAATAAAATTGTCAGCGAAAATTAAATATAATTTAACAGTTGATAGGAGTCTAAACCTGCGTTTGCAAAGATGGTGGTTGCATAGAACAAAACTCCATTGATGCCAGATAATTGCTGAAGAACAAGTAATCCAATACCAACCTGCATGAGCTCAGTTAGCAAAGAATGCTTGACTTTTTGGATAAATGACAATAAATGCTGGGAAGAAAGGATTTAGAAAAGAACTTATACAACATCATATTATACCATTAAGGGGAACCAATATCTTTTCCTCTTTAGGTCTGCAAATCGGATTGCAGCTCTTTTTCCTGTTGAAGCCACAGATCTCTAGAAAAGCAAAATGATGAGCAGTGCATGTTTCAGAACACATTCCAAAATCTTAGTTGCACCTGGCAAAATTTAGCCACACAACAATGACCCAAAAAAAATACCTTAATTTCATAAACTTCAACAGATATGTCAGTGTCAAATCCTCTTAACACTTGCAAAGAAGTCTCAAACTCATCCGTCATCCCCATCTTGGCCTATACTTCCCCACCAATCGGTTAGAATCAATAACATGAAAGAAAAGCAGAAAGATAATCAGTGAGAGTATAAAATGCCATGCCGTCCTTTTTCTGAAAGGAACAAGTATTTTAGAAAAGATTAAAAGTACAGAAATTCGATCAGCACAATGCATGACTTATCCATACCAACCATCTGGGGGATTCCGGTATGAAAAATAACCCTGGTATTAATACTGTACAAGGCAAAATTCCTGCAGCAGAACATAAAATATCTTTGGTTAATATTTAGGTTGCAGAAACCACGTAAATATATCACAAATTAACGTTTAGAAAGAGAAAACCAGAATCTAATGAACCTTTCGTAACTTCATAAGAACATCATGTAGCAGACACTTCAAAACTGTAGTCATGTGTCATAAACATGTTGGACATGTTATGAGACACAGTTTGAATACTTACAACTTCATGTTATGTTTTGTTTACATTTACTTGTAGATGTATTCCACTGATATAAAATATTAATTAGAAAAATTATAGCATTTATGTCAATAATAACTCATGATCACTCTTAAAATAAAATTCCCTCTTTCGATTTAAAATTTGTATTTTATGCTAATTTTATGTTTAAAATTATTATGTCATATCTCTGCTCTGTATCCCCAATCCAATTTTACTCCCCTATCCCATGGTCAACCATATTTTATTTTTGGATTAAATATATTGAATATAGTAAAACTAGGTATAAAATTAATCTCCCTTGTATCTAAAATACACATAAGGTAATATATTTATAATGTAGAATGATACAAGTATATATGACAACCAAACATAAATATGGTAAATAGAAGATATTGTTAAAAACAATATCTACCAATATCAAAAGTCTATGTTTCCCTAATTAACATAAAACACAATATATCTAACAAAATATATTTTTAATCCTCAAACTGACACATAAATTAGAATTTGTCCTTATCCCAAACATTGATACAGTTTGGTCCCTAAACTTTAAAAATAAATAAATATAGTCCTCCTAATCCAACTACCTTGAATTTTTTTGACATAAGTTTAGGGACTACAAACATATTTAACCTTTTATTTTATAAATGTTGCTCATCTCCTACACACACAAATTCCTTATATTCATTTCTGTAAACACGTGATGAAACTATTTGGCAACCAAGGTATCTAAGAGTTTCATTCATCCATATCTTCAAACTCCGAGCCAAGTAAATAAGTAGAACTTTACCTAAAATAGCAAGCACTCTCCAGTTGACAAAAAGGCCCAACAAATAAGCCAGTAGAATGCCAATTGTAACAGAGAGCTGAGCCAGAAAAATTACAAAAACCATGACTATTAAACTCCAAATACAACAAGAAAATAAATAAAACTATGAGAATTGTTATGCTACAACAGATATCAACCTGGTTCACTGATCCAAGGCTACCTCTCATGTTTTCAGGGGAAATCTCAGCTATATATACAGGAACCTATCATAAACAAAAAAACCAGAAGACAGAACACTTTCACTCAGTATTCTAACCAATAAGCCAAACCAATAGAAATGAATAAGACAGTCGATCCAATTTACCACATAAGAGATTATCCCAACGCCAAAACCTTCCAGCAACCTCCCCATAAACAAAAACGAGGAATCCTACAAAAGCAACAAAACATAATTGGTTTACACAGCCATACACAGCCATAGCCACAGCATCAAAACCAAACCACTCGTACTTACTTTGGCAAAAGAAATAGCAAGCCACCCTATTATATTGGGAATTGCAGCAATCATCAACGACTGCAATGTTAAAAATTATGCCAAAAACCATCAATCACTCTTCATATTGATAGATTTTCCTTTAAAATGTTGACCTCAAAAACACAACAAATAAGTAAACCAATAAAATACCCCTTTGCGGCCTATGTATTCAGCTATCTGACCACTTGCTATAGCTCCCACCATCGCTCCCACATTCGACAAAGATCCAAACAGAGAGAACTACCAAAACACTCAACATATTAAGCACCAAAACTTTAAAGCTAAACCGTGGGAAATATAATCCCTAGAAAACATATATACATATATAGTAGCACCTCCGAAACCGAGAGCTTTAGATCGCGTACTATAGCCCCTTGCGTTGGAGAAGAATAACCACACTGTACCAAAAAAAAATGTCAAAATAATTAAAAAATAGACGTTTTTTCTGTCCAACTCCTTTACCAATAATAACAAAACATTAACAATAATCATATCCAACAATAGATGAGGTGGACTGCATGAAACACACGCGATTCGTGCTCAATTAAATATAAATTCTTTATCCTACTTCTTTTACTGATAGATACACTAGAGGCAATCACAACGGCTGCGGGCTAAGTTCTACTTGCAAATAGTTTCCATAGTTGTATATCATGTTGAAACTCAAGAACTCTTGATAATTTCTCTAAGCTAAAAATTATCTAACACCTTTAAACTAAAGAGGAATGTCTTTTCCAAGAATAAGTACAGCAATAAATCTGACGATTGTGATAAAATCAAGCATGTGCACAATAAACTGTAAAAGTGAGAATCAAGTATATGCACAAGTCTCGGTCTTTTCTTACTGTGAAGCCGAATTGGATAGGACCCAAGGCAACGATGAGGACGCAGAAGAGGACGGAGACAGCGCCGTCACGGATGACCTGAGTAGAGGATCCCATGATACTGGACTGCCGCGAACCCATCTTGTACCAACTCCCCGTGTGGAGAAACGGTTTCTGAAGATCCCTCGCATCTCCAGTCTCTTCCCTGAAACTCATCCTCAGCCTCCAACCAACCAGTTCCAACCAGTGGCACTCGAAAACTGAAACAAATTATTCTCGGAGGCAGAAGATGTTCGCGAAAATGTCTCACAGGGGATTAGGATGTGGAACACTGCTTTGCCTGCTGTGCTGAGCTGTGACGAATGTTGTCGCTTGTGGCGTAAGTGAGAGACTCGAAGCGTCACGTTTCGGTGCTTAATTAAATTTGTCAATTCGGTCCACCAAACAGGGAATTATGTTGCTTTGGTTGCGTTAGTTTTGGCTTGGTGGTTTTAAAATATCTGGTGGATCTCACTCGCTGCTGTTTTGGATTTTTACACCCACTTACGGAACTCAATTATTCACTAATCTGTGCTGGAATGGAAATGGTAACAAATCTAAAAGCCTAAGCCTCGTGCCAACTCACTCACGCTCAAATCATTTAAACATGACTGGCAGCTGAAACGTTTAGTCCATTTTGCACGAGGGGAATGCCTAATTTTGTTTCAATAATTTGCTTTTTTAAAATACAGTTTTAGCCTTTTAAATTTCAAAATTAATTTTTTTTAAATTATATTTTTACCTTTTTATAATTTGAAAAATATATTTTCAATCCATCAACTCAATTGAATATTTTAGTTGTGTTTTTAACAATTCTAAATTGTTTATACGATAACTTGTTTATTTTTCTTTCAATTTATTTGTTTTAAAGTATAAAGACGTTTAGAGAGAGATTAAAACAAACTTTCTTTTAAAATTACATGACTAAAATTATTTAATTTTAAATTTAAAGAACTATAAATAAAAGTAACTAAAAGTTAAGGAATTAAAAGCGTACTCAAATCCTGTTGTATAAAACAATTTCGATAAATTATTTTTTATAATAAGTATTTTTATAATATCTATTAAAATTTCTTTTACTTTTAAATAAAATTTAGGTGTTACTTTTTCATCTCTTGAATGTAGATGGACATTTTGAGCGCCATGAAACCTTCTTCTTAATAAACCATTGTTTAATATTTCATATAGGTTATGTTTGACACATCATTTCAATTATTTTATATATTTTTTTATTAGATGAAAACTTGTATTACTTTATCATTAATATTAAATAAACAAGTTTTGTATAGTAACTCTTTTTTGAAACCTACTGTAAGCTGCAATTTTCAAAATGTTGACATTTCATATTTATTTTTATCTTTTCTTTAAAATATTTATCAAGTTTACTTTTTCTCTATTTTTTCTTTTAATTCTTTTAGTATATGAGACTGACTTTAATAAATTTTAAACTCTAATACTTACCACTTTGATACAAATATAACTCTGATGAGTAACATCCCATGCAAATTGATATTCAGAAGAAATACATTAACTATACTTTAAATGAAATTATTCGCATGCATTTAACGTTCTTAAAATAATTCATAAGATATACTTATAATTATTATTATTATTATTATTATTATTTTTTGTGAAATAAGGACGTTTCATACAAATAATGTGGTCCAAATAATAGATGAAGACTAATATTTTTAATATAAATTAAAATTTAGTTAGAGTCAAATGATATTTATTCTAACATGACCATCTTAAATCTGGCAATAAATATAATTAGAAAAATTATTTGTAAATAAAATATTATAAGAGTTTAATTGATAATTATCAATAAAAATATAAATTATCAATAAATATTATCAATAAAAATACAGACGTAACTAATTCTGTCATTTATATTTGTCACTTACTTAACTGATAATTTCATTAAATATCAATTTAATAAGTTACTTTAACATCTTGAATTATTTATTATTGGCTTGGTTATCATATCCTTTATGAATTTGAGGTGGAAGCCTTATCTAGTATGTATTGCTTAATCAAATGCTATAATTTATAATATAGACTATTTCCATTGTAGGAATTCTATACTTTAATGCTTAAGTTTTATAATAAATTATCCACATTATATAAAATTTAAAATTTTGAGTCTTAATCAAGACTCATATTATAAGAATAAAATAATATTTTTTATACTTTAAAATATATCTTTTTACAATAATCAAATAAAAATTTAGTTAGAGGTTAAATTTTATAAAACCTAAGTTTATCTATATTTGCAATAAATCCAAATAAGCTAAATAAACATATTATTCACTTTGATTAAAGAAGCTTAGTTAAACATATGATTAACATTTGTTAATTTAATATGCGAAAGAATTAAAATTTCCAAGTCGGACTCTTTTTCTAACGGATCACCGTATCATACGCGTTAGTACTGCTATGCCAATTAATGAGATCTACTCCTCTTACTGATATGGGAAAGCATTGTGACAAGTAGTACCAAACCTCAGGTATGCAGATGCATTCACAGCAATTCAAGTACAAATATAACATCACATTATCATATGCTCATTTAAATTATCATATGCAATTTAATTATTATTTTAAATAATCAATTTACACCTTCTTTAATTTAATGGTATTTTTATCCTTATATATGTAAAATAATTTAATGTTTTTCATCTATTTATATTTTATGCCACGTGAGTCTGTATTTTTTAAAACGTACGGTAGCTAATATTATTATAATATGAAGTAAAAGAAGAAGAGAGGGAGTTAAACATTTAACTTTCATTTCCACATTTTATTTTTGAGTCCTTCCTCATGCATCTTACCGGTCCCATATACACCTTTTTATTTTTCTATTATTCCAACTATACTCTTGTCAAAACTACATAACTATATAGAATTTTTTGATTGCTATTTGTGTGTTGTTTATATTTGGTGGGATGCATTTCTGGATTAGATACACTTTTGAGTTAGAAGGGACGAAGATCGAGGCTTTAACTGTAGTGGTTGAGAGGATGATGGTGCTGGATTGGATGCATTTATGGGTTAGATGGGACGAAGGTCTGGATTGGATGCATTTCTAGGTTGGATGGGACGAAGGTCGAGTCGAGACATAGTGGTTGAGAGCACGCCGGCGGAAGAATGATTGCAAAGGTTGCCACACTTGGAAGTACGATTGAGTGTCCACTGTAACCACAATTAAAAGTGCGGTTCACATCGTGCTGCAATTGGAAGCACGGTTCATACCGCACAACAATTGAAATTGTGGTAACCGCACTTCCAAGTACGACTCATTTAGGCCGCAATTTGAATTGCAGTCAAGGAATTTTCTAGTGTCTTTCTTTTTGTTTTGATTCACTATATTTACTTATTTTTTTATTTTGATTTGTTTCATATTTTTTTATAGTTTATTTAAATATTTAATATTTTGCGGATAATATTTTTTAATTTATATTTTTTTATATTTAATATTTATTTAAATATTATTTTTAATGTAATTAATTTTTTTTTTAATTTTCAAATTTAAATTTATTTGTTAATTTTTTGAATCTATAATTATTTATTAATATTTTATTTTTCAATATGAATTATTATTTAATTATTTGTTGTATTTTTTTTAGTTTTTTATTAGTTTATTAATTTAAATTTAAATTTAATTTATTGTCTTTTGTGGTTTTTAATTAAACCATCATTTTTCAGATTTTATTAAATGAAATACATAACTATCAATTGATAGGTGTAGGGTGAAACATATGAGGTGTGGAGAGCATCACTCTTTATTTTTTTCACAAACTAATTATTTTTCCTCCTTTCATCTCAAATTTACCTCCACAAATCAATTAGCAGTTGAGAAATTGAGGAATTAAACAGTGTTTTAAATATATCAAATTTCAAAACAAAGTAAATTTTTATTTATTTTATAAAATCATTTTTTTTCTAATTTTCGTGTTATTTTAATCATTAATGAGGGTAGATGAGAAAATTGATCCTCTTGCACTAGATTTCTAGTTAGGAATAGCTCAAATTATTGAGTTACGGAGCTTTAGTTTTTGAGAAAGTAATATTAAGATAGTTTTGGGGAAAGTAGTATTAAGAAAAGGGAAGCTAATAAAATTTAAAAATACCACTATTTAAATTTTTAATAGTGATAAAATTGTAATATTGAACTTTATTGTGTATTAATTAATTATGTTATTGTTATATTGATTTTCTTTTTCTATTGTATATATTGCTTCAAATTTTGGAGTGATAGAGAAGGAAAATGTTAGAATGGGTGAGATATTGAATTGAGTTTGTGAAAATGATTTGCTTATGTTGGTTTTTATTAAGTTGAACTGCATACTTTAAGTAAATTAATATATGTTGTACATTTATTGATATTTGAATTGTCTAGGATGGTTTTACATTGAGTTAAATTTGTTTGGTTACATGAAAGGAGTAAAAGGACTCTAATAATCTAATTGAATAATCTATTATACATAAATCTATTGGAAAAAAAAATAAGGATTTCGTTCCATTAAGCTCTTAGCATTTTTTTTTGTTAGGTAAGCCATATAAAAATTTTGGAGTGTTGGTTGTCATTTATAAACCATTGGATGTCATCTAAGAAATAAATTTCAATGACTTCTCGACTTTATTTTTATGGGGTAAACTCTGTTCTTGCTCAACAAAACTATTTTTATAAAATAATTTAATGGTCATTTATTAAGTGAGCAAAATTTTCACTAAACAAGCTAAAATTCACTTATTGTGCTGAGGCCTATAGTTGAGTGAACATAATTCTAGTTGAGCAAATTTTGATATGTGCTTAAATCAGTGAGTGAGTCAAATTCTAACTAAGATTATATTATGAACTCCAAAAATTTATGTTTTTAAATGTTAAAATGAATATATCTTTCACTATTTTGATATATTTGATTTAAATTTTGTAGTTGAATATCATATTAATGCAATGGAAAGTAAATGATGAATTGTTTGTCTTTAAATTGAAATGAAGAATATTTGGTTACTTTTAAATTGAAATGAAGAATATTTGATTGATGATATATGTTATCTATGTGCTTGGCATGGATTTCGATGAATGTAGTGACTCCTAGGATTAGAGTACTACATTGATGTGATTCTTAGGTAGTGTATTGAGAGGAATTTCGTATAGAGACTATCCTGACTCTACTAGTATCATACTCATGTAGAGGAAGACATCTAATTGTAAGTATCGTAGGAGATTCCTATTTGAAGCTTCGATATAAGATCGAATCTCACAAATAAGGAGTGTCAAATGTGAAATCTATAACTATAACTCTCGAGAGACATGAGTGAGTTATAAAAGGTCCAAAATATTTAGGTTTGCTTTTTTTCCGAAAGTATAGTCAAATGTTTTAAGTCATGAGGAATTATCCTTGAAGATTGTGTTGTAATGATTGAGTCATGAAGGTTGTTTTATAGTATACATTTGACTTTTGTTGTTAGCTGTTGATTTTGAAGTTGATGACAAACCTTGTTTGGAAAGTAAATTTTTGTTTTTGAATTAAATTTATGATAGAGACAAAGAGAGTATGATAAATGGGTGGGCTATTGAACTTTTGTTTGCACAATAGTTATGCTTATTTGGGTAAAATGTTAGTTTATATAAGATTGCTCAATTTTCACTGGCTTACTTTTTTTTATAGGGTTAAATATGTTTTTAGTCCCTAAACTATTGGCCGTTTCTGGTTTTCGTCCCTCTTTCAAAGTAAGGTACAATTTGGTCCTCATTCTTTTCGAAACTTTGGTTTTAGTCCTCGAAAACTAACACCGTTAAAAATGTGCTGACGTGGCTAACGGGAGACTGACACAATTTTTTTTTTGTCAGAGTTTATCAGCTTTTCTCCAGTGTCACCTCTCTCTTCAACTTCTCTTTCTCTCTCATTCCTCTAAACCCATTCCAATTCTCACTTTCATGGGTTGTTACCTCTCCGTCATTCCTTGTGCCCTCTTCTACTTTCTTCAACTCTGAGGGGGCGCGGCCCTGGTTACCGATACTTCGGCGCGGCGAAGAAGCTTCCCGGCGTCAAGGAGCTTGTTTCTGGGTAGTTTCCTCTCTGTGTCCTGTGCCCAAATGAATGAGATTGTTTCTGCTTTAGAAACTAGTGGTGTTCGTTATTTGTGGGTGGTTCGTGGAGAAGTTTCCTGGCTAAAAGAGAAATGTGGGGATAGGGAGCCTTGGTGTGACCAATTGAAGGTTTTGTCACATCCTTCTGTAGGTGGATTTTGGACCCATTGTGGGTGGAATTCCACTCTGGAAGTTGTTTTTGCTGGTATTCCAATGCTGACATTCCCTCTTTTCTTGGACCAAGTTCCAAACAGTAGACAAATTTTGGAAGTGTGGAAGAATGGGTGGGAGTTGAAAAGATCAGTGTTGGGCAGTGAAGAATTGATATCAGAAAAAGAAATATTGGAAGTGATTGGAGAGTTTATGGATGTTGAAAAGGGTAAAGAACTTCGAGAGAGGGTCCTTGAACTTAAGGGTATATGTGACCAAGCAGTCGCTGAAGGTTGATCCTCCAATATGAACCTCAATGCACTTATAAAAGATGTTTTGTGTGTTCAAGGTCATTCAGCTTCAAAGGAGGGCTAGTTCCTCAGTGTGACAACTATAAAATAGGCTGATAAAAACTAGAAAGAAATTTCATAGATAAAATAATCTTGTTATTTTATTTTTGGTTCATGTGAGGGTGAAGAATAATGAGGGTGAAACTCATTTGTATTTCTATTTTAACTAAAAGAAAACTTTATCTTGCTAGCACGAATCTTTCCACTATACGATTTGTGAAGATATTATGGTTGGGTTGTACTCCATCACCTTGTATTTTAACTAAAAACAAACTCATTTGTACTTTTGCTTGATACGAATGATCCAAAGAATACCTACAGGGGTTGCACATTGCCTCTGTATTTAATGTAATTTATATAATTTTTATTTTGGCATACAGTGGTTTTTTTACTAAGTTTGGCTTGAATATGTGTATGTAGTTTTTATCTAAAATATTCGAGTTGATTGTCTATATATTTGCGTATGGCGAACAAAAATCAAGGTTAATCAAGTTCAAATATTTGGTTCAACTAATGCAACTGTTAGTTAAGGATCTTAACTGGAGCAGTATGTCATTTTCATGACATGGGAGCAACAGATAAAAATCATTTATATAGAAATGGGTGGATGAACCAGTTCAATATAAAAAAAAATGTTTTATTTTTTGGAAATAAGATCAGATTAAGATAATTATATAGAAATGGGTGGATTAACACAATTTTTAAAAAATGAAAATAAATATTAAAAAAACGACAATTTGTAAAGAATTCAAAAAATATTAAACACATGTTTCGAAGCTGAAATTAAAATCAATGGAGCTTCTAAACATAATTTTCTTTAGAAAAGAAAAAAAATAAAAAATATGTTTCAAAGGACGACTTCAATAAGATGAAATTAATCTCATTAGTAAAAAATGAAAAGAAAAGAAAAATTGAATTCCCCAATGGGAGTCACATATTATGTTAAAACTACATGGATTTTACCTAATATAAAAATGTTTGGGAAAGAAAATTAACCACTGGCATTTCTCATCCAGTTATTTGCCTCAGCAAAACAAAAATACTTGTAAGCAAAGCAACCCACGCTTTTTTTGGTGGGGCATGGAACAAAAGGAAGGAGTAGCAGGGAAGTGTTGCTTAGCAGCACATAGTATGTTACATTATTTCTCCAGAATACAAGTAAGAAAGTTACAATGTGTTGGATCTTCACCTCATAGCCGCTGATCAAGATATGCATCTCTGGGAGTTCCAACGCCAGTTCCAATATACCTAATTACATTTCCAGAAACATTCTTCAACCAGGAGGTGCTTCGTGTTAACCAACCACCCTGTTCTTGTTCTTGCATTTCTTGGCTGTTTTTCCTCTCCTCCTCCAACAATATATCAAGCCACCTCTTGGCCATAAAACTCCTTGACGCCGGGAAGCTTCTTCGCCGCGCCGAAGTATCGGTAACCGGGGTCGCGCCCCCTCAGAATTGAAGAAAGTACAAGAGGGCACAAGGAATGACGGAGAGGTAACAATCCATGAGAGTGAGAATTGGAATGGGTTTGGAGGAATGAGAGAGAAAGAGAAGTTGAAGAGAGAGAGGTGACACTGGAGAAAAGCTGATAAACTCTGACAAAAAAAAATTGTGTCAGTCTCCCGTTAGCCACGTCAGCACATTTTTAACGGTGTTAGTTTTCGAGGACTAAAACCAAAATTTCGAAAAGAATGAGGACCAAATTGTACCTTACTTTGAAAGAGGGACGAAAACCAAAAACGGCGAATAATTTAGGGACTAAAAACATATTTAACCATTTTTTATATGATGTTGTAATATTCATTATTATTATTATTGTATATTATATGTGAACAGATGATTCTGTAAATAATCAAATATTCATTATTATTAGAGTATATACATATATATATATATATATATATATATATATATATATTCTTATACTTTATAATTCTTCCACGTATTGTAATATTTATATTATTTTTTAATTTTTGTTTGAAATATTTATTGGAGGACTGTAATTATATAATGTATATGTATATTTCTGTTTTTGACTATTATTAATAATCATGTGACAAATAAATTGATCGAATGATATCTGTTAATATGAATTGTTATTTAAAAAGACTTTCTTCAGTTATATTAGTATAAACATTTGTTCCTGAGATTGAATAATAAATACGTAAAAAAAAGTGGATGATAATTGTATTAATAAATGACAATTTTTCATCCAAAAAAACACAATTAACACTAATGTAACGTTAGGATCATATTAAAAATTTTAAATAATATAAAGACTACATTAAGTTAAAAATAAATAGACTTAAAAATAAAAAACTATAAAAATAGAAAATACATTTAAACCTTTTGTTTTCTATTTATTCTTTTGTATTATTCTCCCTCGTTTCTCGATGGTGAGAAAACAAACGCCAATTTTTTGAAAACGAGAAACTGATTTCATATTCATTTTTCTTTATTTAGTAGAAGTAGACAGCTTAGGAAACAAAATAGAAAAATGAATTGAAAATAGATCAAATTAATGTTAGTGCCGATAATAATGGAATTGCTTATTCTATATACAAAACAAATTGACAATAAATAGGGTGGGACCATGGCCATTTTGTTCGATCTCTGCATCTAATACCATTTTTCTCTTTACATTTTAATTATTATAAATAGAAAAATGCATACAAGTACGTCAAATGGGTACAATAATATCATAATCCTTTTCAATACTTAATATTTTAAATTTTAAAAATTTTGGATAATGAATTCGTTTAGATGCCCACTTTTATTCAGTGTTTGATTGTCTGTGAAAACATTGAATTCAAAACTCTTTTTTTAGGGTTTAAGGGTTTATGGTTAAAGTTTTATTTAGAAAAGATGAATATTATCTCCTTTTTCTTTTTTGAATATTCAGTGACGGTTAACATTTTCTATACAAAAAATTAATGAAAAAAGATTAATGGATACCTCTCTTAGAACAACACCTATTATAATGCTGAATGACTATGTTTCAAGGACAATTATACAACCAAATTGTACTTAGAAAAATTAGCTGAATTTTATTTACAAGATGAGAGGTTTAAAATTAATTATAAGTGGTTAACGCTGAATTAGAATTGGCATCAGATACTAAAATGTCAATATTTATACAAATTGTTTTGCAAATAGGGTTGAAGAGAATGTTTGATCAACATTAAAAATAACAAGTAATTTTGATAAGGGAGATGGAGAGAAAAAGAAATAAAAAAATTTAGAGAAAATTAAATAAAAGAGGAGATGAGAGAAAACAAAAAACAGAAAGAGTTAAGAGAAAATAAAATAAAAAAAGCTGTGGAGACAGGAAATTCAAGAAAAAAAGATAGAAGAAAAGAGAAAATAAAAAATAAAATAAAAATAAGTGACAAACAAAAAGGAAGAAAAAAAGTAATAAAGAAGATATTTTTTAATTATGCAAATATTATTGTTTTTTTCATCATACATGTCCAACAAGCCATTTGATATCAATTAATCGATAGTACTTGAAGGGATCTTGGATGAGAATTTAATATAAAGATTATATTTTATCTTGATACTGGCTTAATTGTTTCTATTGGAATAATTGTGCTAATGAAAATTGAGAACACATGCTCTTATGAAATAATGATAAAATATAGACATAATTAATATAATTTTGGGTTTTCTTTATAATTTTTATTATGTTTTTTAATTAGGTGGTAATTATTGCCTTTTAGCTTAAAATTATATTAATAGATTGTAATACACAAAGGCTTAAAGTTTAAATTTTATATTAAAGTTTAAAGTTTAAAGTGCATCACATAATAGAAGCATAAGGTGAAGTTGGGAGAGATTTTAAAACACAAAGGCCTAAAGTTTACGCATAAAAAAAACTTACAAAGATCCTTATTTAAAATAAAGTATTTTATCCATTTAAATGCATGGACCTTCTGCTATCTAGGCACACTAACACTTATAAATATAATTAAAATTTCAAAATCAGAATTATTGAAATAGAATATTTAAATTAAGATAAATAATTTTGACAAGCAGACAGATTAGCATTTAAATATTAAAGAGTAAATTTAAAATTATATTTATAATAATTGAATTTTTTTATCTTATCCAAAAATGAAAATATATTTCAATAACAATTGAATCTTTTAATTAAATTAAAATAGAATAAAATCATTTCAGAGAAAAAAATTAACATAATATTCTATTTTTTTTCTTTGTTTGGAACCATATATTTTATAATAGCCGTACAACACATATGTTTCAAAATATAATCATCCACTATATGATGAGAGATTTTTTTGCCTTTTTTTATTTGTCCCAATTGTCTGCTTGTGTTCCACTGAATTTTCTTTTAGGAATTTTGAAAAGAGTTGCTCCCGCCATCATTTCCAAGTGTTTTCTATGTCTTTTTATTATTTTTTTTATTTTAAAAATAACCTACACTTCTCCATTATCTTTAACATAGCCATCACTCAAAATTGAAATATGAACAAGGCCATATGTAAAAGCACCAAAATCAACAAAAGCACCAAATGGCTGGACAAATTTTACTTTCTCAGTAAAACTTGCCCTAGGAACCAAATATTCATTCTTTATCGGAGGCATCTCACTTTGATGTGGTAACATTTTGGTTTTTGTAGGACGAGACAATGCTTCCAAAGTTGGTGGCATAAACTATGATGTTCCATCAAGACGTAGAGATGGGCATGTCTTTATTGGTGACGAAGGGCCACAGAATCTTCTTGAACCAGGTTTCAGTGCTGATCAACTCATCAAAAACTTTGGACAAAAGGGTTTGTCTATAGATGAAATAGTCACACTTTTAGGAGCACATTCAATTGGTGTGGCTAATTATGGTGCCTTCTCGAATCGCTTATACACTTTCAGTGGCACAAAATCCCTCACTCGACCCTTTATATGCTGAAATGTTGAAAAACCAGTGTCCTCCACCACCCACTGTGATAGGCACCACAGTTTCTCTGAAACCTTCCACTCCTATTCGTTTGGACAACAAATATTATGAGAGTTTGATCAACTACCGTGGCTTGCTGACATCAGATCAACACTCATGATTCTTAAACGGATGTCAACATCCATGGAAGAATATCAACATTTGTTTGTCCTTCAATGGATGTCATATTCGTTTAAGAATTCAATACACATTTACATCAATTTAAATATTAATAAAGGGCAAAAAGGGAATGTAGATGTGCATGGAGCAGTGTGGTGGTGAAGGAAGTAACTCTCTTTTTGAAATTACAAGCATTTTCACGAGAAATCCTGGGCTGGTTCTTAACTTGAACTAGATGGGCCTATGGTAATACTCATCACTGTTTGTTGTTGGACTTTTTCTTTTCACCTCCATAAAATTTGTTGATATCTTTCATCATTGTAGAATAGGTTTTCAAAAGGTATAATAGGTTTATCCCAAAATTAATGAGAGATGACATAGAATTTAATGGAATATAGAAAACAAACTTGTTGTAATAGAGTGAGTTTTTTTAGTAGGATAATAATACAAGTGTGAATTTGATTATTTTAGTGACATGTTCAAGAATAAATATAAATTGTTTTGTCTAATTTTAATATTTATTAGATAACAGGTATATCATATCGGCATCTACACCTCTCCTTTTCTATTTTAAAAATTAATTAAATATCTTTTTATAAAAATTAAAAACCATAACAAAGAAAATATAATATTATTAAATAACAATTTTAGTAAAATAAACTTTAAATGGTCTAATATCATCTTAAGAATTAAGATTTGCAGAATTTTAATTAAAATTTAAGTCAAACTCAAATTTAAAATTTACTTATATATATATATATATATATATATATATATATATATATATATATATTCTAAATCTATATTATCTTCGAAACTATATAATTAATATAAGAATTTCCTATTACAATCGGACAATGAGTTCATTTATTATCCTTGGGTTATGTTACGTGTGCTTGTCTACTGCGAAAAAGTTATTTTATATTGGTAGGGAGAAAAAAAAGTTAGGAATATTCCATCTTCATGTTCCTCATGAGCTCAAAACATTCCTCCAATGTATCCAAAACTTTGTCATGGTTATTGTACTTATGGCCGCCAAAAAGTCACCGTGTGATTAACCTAGTTGTTCAGTTAATAATGAACGATCGGTGAAATTTCATGATCAAGTATTTTTACAAAGATTAAAATAATGATTAGAGGTATTAGATTGGGGATTGAGATTTGATTAAGATTCCATTAATCTTAAATCACGTTGAAAACTATAAATACGGATCAAAGATAAGAGATAGGAGAGAACATTTTACTGTAAATTTATTATTATTGTATCGAGTTATCGAACAGACAATATATTAACTTTAACATCGAATAACCTTTGGCAGGTACACCTCCTAATAACTAATAAAAATGAATATTCGAATCGAAAAATATACAGTCTTATAAAAGAAATTGTGCAAGTAATTCGACCTTACACCCGAAAGGTTATGCTACATAGAACCAATAAACAAGGGGATTAAAGGGTGATTATCATGTTCAGATTTTCTGCAGGAAGAAAAAGTTTATTCCATTCTATCAAGGATCACATCACAACTCCGAAAGGAAAAAATAAAAAAAGAAAAAGAAAAGAAGATCTATAGTACTTATTTGCTTTACTTTACTTTTGCAGAAAGCTACAAAGCGGTTTTTTATTCTTTCAAGTACATAAATTCAAACATGTGTAAGTGTAAAACATTATAGCTTAATTTCTTCAAGTTGGTAAGAAAGTTTCAAGTGGATATGTATTTAATTCTTTTGTTTCAGTTGTATTATGATTTTTGAAAAAGTGTCTTTATTAATTTTTTTTAAAAGAAATTACTAAAAGTGTTAAAAGCATACATATATGTTTTTTATTTAATTATTTTTGTAAAATTTTTTGTTGTTCATATTAGAGATTAGTGATGTGAAATGTCAGTCTCTTTATTTTAATTTAATTTATATATATATATATATATATATATATATATATATATATATATTGTTGATTCCATTTAATCCTAAAATAAAAAAAAGTAATATTAAAATCAAATTTATTATTTATATAAATATTATACTAATATTTTTTATTAAAAATTATCTTTTAACATATTATATTATTATATATTATTAACTCGTTTTGTTAATATTTTTCTTGATAAACTTTAATATATTATTAACTCATATTTTTTGTTAATCATTTTTATTAATAAATTTTAATATAAATATTAATATAACATTTAAAAGATAATAAATTTGATTAAGATTAAATTTATTATTTGTATAAATATTATTAATTAATTAATTCTTATAAAAAAATGAATTAATAACATATTAGTTTTAAATACTTATATTTTTTTTAAATTATACTTAATTAGTTTCAAATCTTATAAAAACATAAATTAGCATAATATATATTAATAATATATAATAATATAATATGTTAAAAAATAATTTTTAATTAAAATATCAATATAACATTTGTAAAAATAATTAATTTGGTTTCGAAGAAAAATAATATTATTTTATTTTAAAAAAATCAAAACTAAATTTAGTAAAAAAAAAAAAATATGTAAAGAGTAAATTAAAATCAAAACACTTACACTTAAAACTAATATGTGACACTATCTTATTATATGTTAGTGTCAGGTGACACAACAACAACATTCGATAATAAAACTTTTTGCAAATAAATTAATTAATTATTCAATTAATATATATATATATATATATATATTAACACATTTTATTAAAGTTTTTAATATTTAAAAAAATTGAGAACTTTTTTTTCAAAATTTGAAATACAATTAAAATAAAATTAAACTAATACCAACTTATAACTTTTCTATCAAAATGAAAACAATCATACTAATTAAGCTTTATTTTTATTTTAATGTTTGTAGGATATAAACATGGTGCTTAACACGATGAATAGAATGATGGGAAAGTATTATGTGAAAGTATGAATCTGATTTGGTCTCTCGGGCATTCTCCCGTATCAATGAGAGTTGAAGCTTGCATAACAAGATGCTTGAATTGACTAGGAATCAAGTGCAATCTATAAATGTGTGATTGGAATCCCAAATTTTAAGTTAATGACATTTCAAATTAAATCTTTGTTTTGAAAAAAGTGAGATTATTAATTTCAAGGAAATATTCAAAATGCAAATAGATTAAAAAAAGACAAAATTGGGTAACTCATAATTATTATTTGCACGATAAAAATTAAAATACCACTTCAAATTTAAAACCTTAAGATATATTATATTTACTTCATATTTACTATATTATTTGTTGGATTTTTATGAAAATGTTAGAAAAACTTGTCACCAATAAACTATGGACATTATATATAAAATATTAACACCTCTAACCTAAAATCTAGATAATCAATTTATAAGTTTTTTTTATACATATTATTAATCTTATTCAATTTTACTAAATATGAAGTCAAACTACTCACCTTAAAATCATATCAAATTTATTTAAAATTTTCTACTAATTAATTAACTTTATTAAGTTACATTGTTACGCAGGTGAAGTTAGTAAAAATACATAAAAAAAAAATCAAAATGACACATCCTTCTACCCTTTATTCTTGTTAGGTTATGAGGGGTTAAAATGTAACTTATCATATTATTTATTATCTACTCACACAAAGTCATTGAAAATGCCTACAACTAACACATATATCTCCATTATTAAATACTTTTAACTATTTTAAATCAATCACAATCAATTATAATATTTACATTTTCCAATAAATCTTTAATTTAAATAATTTTATTTTCAATTTATTTTCACTATTGATTATATAATAAAAAATATTTCCTTTCACTATAGGCTCCCTATTGAAAAAAAACATAAGAGTTAGTAACTTATTTCTCACATTACTTTTTTTGTGTTTTTATATATAGTGGTATATGGATAAAAATGAAAAATAAAGTAATGAATTTTATGTACGAATGAAAAAAAATGTAAAAAATATTTAAATGTGAAACGATTATTATTGGAGGATATAATAGTCTCTTTCGTCTAGACTAGATAATTTATTTGTTCGTAGTTTTTCTTACATTATTTTTTTAAGGATATAGAAAAAAGATTGAAGAATAGTAAATATATAGTTGTTAAAATATAATAATCGATTATTTTATCATTAAAATGTTGAATTATAGATAATTTTTTAATAATTAACTTTCATTTTATAAAAATATTTTTTTTGTAATTTCCTTTACCTTTTCTCTTATGGAGTCAAAAACTACTAATGGAGTCACGATAAAGAACTCTCTATATCTATCCAATCAAAACTGAATGAATGTAAGTTCGTTTTTGCTTTGTTTTTATATGTACATTAGTGTTTTGAGGTTCAACTGAATATGAGAACTATACATGTATCTCAAATCATATTAAATTGAATCCATGTTGAATTATGATATTTGTAATATGCTTAGTTATTTAATACGATTATCTATATAGTTAAAATATCATGTGTGATACAAAGCTCTAAAAGCATCTCCAAAAGAAGGACAACAGGTAAGGGAAACTACATTTAAATTTAAATATACCATGGTGTGATGAGATTAAATTTGTATGATGACGTGTTGTGATGAATTGTTGTGTTGAATTTGATTTGAAATTATGTCTTTGCATGAAGTGAGTTTTTTTTATTGATGTTTGATATGTGATATGCATTGTTTGCAGTGAAGGTAACTCTGATTTTGGTTGTGTGTGTTGGGTATCTAAGTGTGAGTCTAAGTCCCACATTATTGAATAGAAATAAGAAAGTAAAGTAGTATATAAAGATGAAAAACTCATTAACTCATTGTCTTAAGGTTTTAGGTAAAGAGTGGTGTCAATTCTTTATATAGTTGGCTCGGATATTATTGGTGTTTGTGTAACCCACAAGGGAACCTCCTCTTCGAAAGACCCAACAGTGGTATCATAGCCGATAGCTTGTCAAACGAGTATAATGATCCCTATACCGAAAGTCTTCTTAGTAAAGAATATTCAGGTAAGCGAATTCCGTTAAGATACGACGGTTAAAAATAGTTACTTATGATTGTGGTTAGTTGAAAATACTTTCGCTGGAGGGGAAATATATTTATGTGGAAGAGACTCACCCTTCCTCCTCGATAGACCCACACTGTGAACTTGTCTAAGACTATGACAAGGATATTTTGGTATGTTTTCAATTAAAAATGATTGAAAAAGCCTAATAATCACACCGTCTAATATTTATCAACTATTAAAATATTTAATGCATGTTCGATGTTTATATATTTGTTTCTTGATTTTTTTATGTAAATTAATAAATCAGAAAGATACGATGAGAATCACTGTATCAAACAAACGGACGTTATGAAGGAAAAACAACATTCTATAAATGTTTCCCAAGTCTTCAGTTTTATCATATTGTACAAACTTAATTTCGTTAGGAAGTAGAATAAAGTCTAACCATCTAAAACCTACATGCTCTTGAAGTCAAGAATAAGTTGTAAGAAGATGAAAAATAAAGAGAATAGGAAATAAGAAGGCATTGGTGGCCTTTGAGAGTGTGATTGATGGATGGATGGATGGGATAGGAATGGCAGAAGAGCAGGAAGAAATCGTGAGAATCCACGCCACAGTGCGTGAAGATTGAACAGTGCAAAGGTAAAATTCCACCACCATTCTTTTCTACTATTCCACTTTGCATTGCATTACGTAACCCGCGTGCGATACCTGATGTGACCCACCAACCCCTCACCCCTGCATCTTAGATTTTCCTGTCTTTCCTTTCCAACCTTCTTTTAATTAACCTAAATCTAATCTTACTTCATCAAACTTACCACTTCTTCAATACTATCAATTACTCTTAACTCCATTAATTATTATTTTATATCACATCCTTCATGGTTTCAAACGCCTATCGGGTTAGGTTACAATTCCTTGTTGGATTTGGTGACCGAATACATTCTGAGTCTCTCAGCAGGATTCTGATTTCTGCCTCTGTGGGGGCAACCAATTGCAGCACCCAAAACAACTCTTACTAGAGGACAAGGATTGTATCTTTCCTATTTTTATAAATGAAGAATACAGATCATTTTATACTAAAATAAGTATTTTTTATTTATAAAGATCGAAAATATAATGTCTAAAACATTTTCCAAAATTAAACAAGATGTGCACAGAGACTGCGGGAGAAGTTATCCTTTAATATGAAAAATAAATCGACAATAAAGTATGATAATCCAACAATTAACTTCATAGGAACTTTCGTTTTAAATTAAAAAAAAATACTTTATCATCAAACCTTATTTAAAAGTCAAAATTTCATTCAGAAAAAAATTGTCACAGATCCTTGTGGAGAATAGGTGTACATATTTAAAATTGTCATTATCCCATGTTATTGAAGAGAAAACGAAACTATAAAATGAATATAAAAAAGAAGGGTAAGAGAAATTATTTCGCGGAGAAAGGGAAGAGGAGAAATAAATATGATTATTTATTATTACAATAAAAAAAATATTCATAATTAGTTAGGAGTGATAACGGGTCGGATCGGATACAGATAGTGTCTACCCGTAATCCGACTCACAAGGTAAAAATTCGACCTACTCGTACGCTATTCGCAGGTACTCATTTAAAAAATACTCGAGGTATTTTAATATCCGTAAGCATCGGAAAAAAAAGAAAAATACCCGAGATATTTTAAAATCCGTGAGTATTCGAAAAAAAATATATACATTTTTAAAATAAAATTACAAATATATATATATATATATATATATATATATATGTAATATAAATTACATATAAATCAAAATTTAATTTTAAATAAATTTAACCTAATAAAATATAATTTTATTTTATTTTTAATTAAATTTAATTAAAAATATATAATTTTTTTTGCGGATATCGAATAGTGTATTATCAGTATCCGACCCGTTTAGAAGTCGGTATTAAAATACTCGCTACCCGTTACCCGCAGATAGTAAATATTTGCAGATAATAACTACCTCCAACAGATTTTACCTGCAGATATCCATATCCACGGATTATTTTACCATCCTAAGAGCGTTTCGTATTATTTATAGTGAACAAAAAAAAGTTTAGGATCTCCTTTCATTTTAGCAACAAAATAAATAGTGAGGAAAAAAATTGAAAAATGGCACGCAAAAATTGAGAAATGGTTACAAATAATAGAGATAACGTTCTTTTTTTCCTAAATCAAAAGTATATATTAAAATAAAATATGATTGCTAAAAATAATAGGAATGAGTTAGGGTTGATTTTCAAAATTTAAATCTTAAAATGTATAAGACGGGGAAGTCGGGGTTTGGAAGAAGAGTGACACCAAAGCTTGGTGAGAGCTGCCTCCTTCTCATCGTTGATGTGGGCGGCTGCGATGAGCTTCCACTGTGACGAAGTCTAGTAATGGTGAAGAGGTTTGGAGAAGAAGAGGAGGAGGGAGAAGAAAATAAAAAAAAGGAAACAAGATTAATAAAACTCAAAAAAAGAAAAAAACTAATATAATGACAAGTGATAATCTTTTAATATTATTAATGGAAGAGATCATATTTATTCTATTTAAGAAATATAGAAAAAAAATATATAAAGATAAAAACGAATTATAAGTTTCAGAGACCAAATAAATTATAAATAAGGATTAAATCTTTTAATATTTTTATCCACACTTTCTCGTTTATGAAATTTGTGAGAAACTATATGAAATAAGGTGGGTAGAATGAGACTTGAGCGAGCCGTAATAGATTCTTCGATGCTATGAGAATATTTTAAAAATAAATATAATAAAATAGTAAATAATGACATTTTATCATGTAAACTATTATTATAAAATCATCATGAACTTATATAAGATATTCGATATTGTTAGGCTAAACTTTGTAAAATGTGTTTTGTGGTGATATAAACTTTTGTATGATATGACTTATATTGTATGACCGGTCAATCATGAATAGAGAGTGATTGACCATCCAGTAACGAAATGACAGGTAAATCGATCGGTCGGACTACAAACAAGATTAACTATCGAAAGTAATTAGGTTAATCCTAAGTTAGATTATTAGTAGATATGGATGTAATTGAATCAGTCCTAAGTCCATCACAAATACAAGTTTGATATTCAGGTAGTTAATACTTTTTACTACGCATTTATTATCAAATTGTTCAGACAAACACTGACTTGAATGTCATAATGCTTAATGTAGGTGACACCGGATTGAACCATGCAAGGAGAATTAATGACCAAACTGTAACCTAAGCTTGGAAGTCAAAAGATAATTTGTGTGAAAAGACTTAACTTCAATCCCACAAACCAAAATGTGAAAATTTAAATTATGTTTGATTATATGAAATATACAATGAGTAACATATTTATGTACATATTTCATTTATTTATTCACACTCACTCAAATAAGTGGATATAGAATATAAATTTTGATTGAGTAACATATTTATGTACATATTTCGTCTATTCATTCACACTCATTCAAATAGGTGGATATAGAATATAAGTTTTGGTTGCTTCGATACATAATTTCATATTATATTAGTGATAGTTAAAAACTTAGAAGTTTAAATAATGAGAGCTTGTGTGTATGCATGTACATCCATCAATTCATTGTAAAGTTTCATGCAAGACATGATTTTTATTTATGGGCATCACAACAATATTCACTGTGATCCTATACTTTTGTCTAAGAAATAAAATAAAATAAACTTAAAAAATTGAGAAAACTTTGAAAATACAATATATATACATATATATATATATATATATATATATATATAATTTCAAAATTAAAAATATCAACCAACTACAGTATCTCTTTTTATAATAAACAATTACGTAATTTTTTATTTTCTATTATAAAGAAGAATATATAAAAGTAAGGTTTTTTCATACATAAACATTCCAAAACAAATATCATTCTAAAATCTTATTTCATAACACTGATTTTTTTTATTCAAAATAGGAATATATAAAACAGGTTAATTCTTGTCAGACTCAAATAAATGAAAATATTTTTTTTGATTTTAAAAAGTAAGTAAATGACTAGAATAGTTTTGTTTGATGCTGATAAGAAACAAATATTTTAAAAATAACGTTTATTTTCCACACTTAATTAAAGAAAATGGTCTTTTAGATGAATATTATAGGTGTTAATATTTTCTTTACAATGTGTAACTTGCTCTCGATCTCAAACTTATATATGCATCTTATCCTTTTTCTACTTTTTTATAATTTTTCTTAATAAATTATGTTAACGAATTTCTCTATTTTATTTTCAAAAAAAGTTTTCTCATGATCTGGTTGTGATCCTAATTATGATAACAATCATACTTTACCTAAATAACTATCTTTATTATATGGGCCATGATGAAAAGCATATATAATAATTAGAGTAGCTTGAGTGTTAGAATCTATTTGAACACTATAAGAATTTGCTTTCAAATTAATTTTTCCATGCAAACGTTGATTACATGGTTCTCTAGTAATATCATGATGTCCACGAAATAGTATGATCTTTTTTAAATTTGAATAATCAGGATGAAGATTCATTAGAAAGATGTTAATCTTTCATAAGAATTAAACTTCTAATCCAAGAACCAAAAGATACAAATGTGTATATTATGATTCAAAAATGTTTATATATGTATTTGATGCCCCTATATATAAACACAAATGTTTAAAAAAACTTAGAAATTCTAAAATAAAGCTCAAAGCCCAAAACACATAAAAATAAAAAACAAAAATTACATACTTAGACTCTCGCTTAGGGAAGCCCTCAACGAATTTAACATTTAAAATTAAAATAAAAGTACTATTTATTTAATATCCTAATTTTTTTTTAATTGTATTCATGATCTTCATGTTCTTTAAAGTTTCTTTTCACAGAACATTATAAGATTCAATGAGACATGTTTTGATCTTTAACCTTAACATTGGTCATTTGAATTATGAATGTTCTTCTTCTTGAACTTCTCACATATGTTTAGAAGATAATTTTGTATCATATTATTTTTCTTAAAAAAAATTTGTCTCTAAATTCGTATTTAAATTCTTTTTATCATACAGTTTCAATGTAAGGATTTATTGTTTCTTAATTCTTTTCTTGTTTTCTTTTTATGCTTCTATCATAACTTTTAAGCTTTTATGCTTTTAATGTGTCTATAATAAATTTTTCTAAGCCTTAAAAATATGTGTATTTTTTATCTTTTATTTACAGAATTGATTATTTATTAAGATAAATAGTAAGAATGTTACAAATGCTTATTTGATTTATGATTTTAGAGTGAAGTAAGATAATGTTTAAATCATTTGTATTTTTTATATTGTAATTTAAGATGTATCATCTTTCTTAAATACCTTGTGATTTACGCATGCTTATTTAATAACAAGTGGTGATGAAGCTCCTTCCCTTACTAGTACCTTTCATATATTTTTGGTGGGTTAAAAGAAAAACAAATCCTTGTAAAACATTTCTGTTAAGATGGATTTCTTGTACTATTCTTGATACACAACATCAACATGTATTCCAAGACAAACAAATATTTAAGTTCCATATTTTTTTATGAAAAACATTTCAGTCAATTATTTAACATGTTTTTAGATTAGTTGCAAGATATATATTTAAAGTATGTTTTTATTTATTTATACTCTTTTATCAAGCACATCATGTTTTTGAATCTTTAATTGCAGAAGGGAATTTCCGAATGAAAAACATAATTGGTGAATGTAAAATATGTATGTGATAGGTTTTAGTCTTCAGTTTTTAAAAACAATGAAGGATAGAACTTTGAAAAAAATTAAAAATATTTTCGAAAGTCAAAATACATTTTGTAATGAACAAAATCTGATAATTGGATAAAAATACCTAAAAAATCACTAGTGCAAAAATATTGTATAATGTCGTTATTTTTTGGTCTTTCACGTCGAATTTGAGGTCGACGTCATATCGGGAGACGTTAAATTGATGTCGAATTTAAAAAATTCGACATTAATCAAATTAACATCAAATTTCAGAGACCTGAAAAGCAGAAAAACAATAAATTTCAGTTTTTCGTATTTTATAAAGCATGAACTATGTTCAATAAGTTCAACCAAATAACAACAACAAACAAGTTCAACAAAAAAAACAACAAACAAGTTCAACAAATAAGTTCTTCAAAACGAAAACGAAAAAAAAAACTAATGTTCAAAAAGTGGGTTAGTCGGAATAAAGTGTTTCCACCAGTGAGAGAGAAAACAAAATGCGCCTATAAATGACAAGAACACGAAAATAATCCGTCAAAACAAACGAAAATTATA
The DNA here is from genome assembly GCF_016808095.1 of Vigna angularis. Taxonomy (NCBI): domain Eukaryota; kingdom Viridiplantae; phylum Streptophyta; class Magnoliopsida; order Fabales; family Fabaceae; genus Vigna; species Vigna angularis. Next base: position 20,822,771 of record NC_068970.1, read on the forward strand.
CATAAAGTAGTTAATTAACATGCATTAATTGTATCAAATGAAAGAAAGATTACATGTGATGGTCGTCAAACTTCGAGAAAAGTTTGAGAAGAGAAGAGGGTCTCGCGCACTAAGATAAAGTGAATGAATTTTTAATCTCCCACTCAAATTAAAAAGGGGAAACTTTTGGCTGACAAATAATACGTCAAAGCTCCTACAAAATTCGACGTATTATATGTGGTTTAAAAGAAAAAAAAGGAATTAAAAAGGTGTTACTTTTTGGCGACGTATTATATGTGGTTTAAAAGAAAAAAAAGGAATTAAAAATGTGTTACTTTTTGGCTTCTGGCTGACAAATAATACGTTGAAGCCCTTACATAATTCGACATATTATTTGTTGTTTAAAAGAAAAAAGAAAAAAGAATTAAAAATATTACGTCAAACCCCTAAAAGATTAGACGTACTATTGGTGGTTTAAAAGAAAGAAGAAAGAGAATGACGCGTTGATTTAAATAATTATCATCATAGAACGTCGAATTGAAATGAGGCTGCAACGTTCTACAATTGCATTTATTTACAAAAATGTCACTGGTCATTTTTAACGTTGGCTATTCAGTGGTTGGATGTTGAACGCGTGACATTATACACTGTTTTTGCACTAGTGAATATAACATCAAATGTTACTTTCTGAATCGAGTTATTAGTATAAAATAATATTATAACTTATAGTGTTACAATGAATAACCTAATTGTTAGGAATAGTCTTAGTCAATATCATATAATCTAATTTAACACATTTTTAGCCTAATCCACTTACACACACCATACACAAATATGCAGAAACAAAAGAAGACTTTGAGAATGTTGTCAATTTCAATAATACTTGTTCTAATATTGATCTCCAATGTATTGCACTAGTTGTTGTTTTCTTTAGATGACAATGCTTTATTTCATTAGGTGATTTCCACCATATTGAATACAACTATAAACATATAATTGTTGTGATTGAGTTTTCGTGGTAATTGAATTTAATGGAAAAAATTAGTTAGTTGTTCATTCAAATTTGCAATTGATTTATTGAAAAGCTTTTTTTAAGCATTAAAAATTTAGATGATCTTTAGAAAAATATAGGGATAAAAATTAAGGTTTTGAAGTATGTTTTCATAAAGAACTTGATCAAAGAATGAAGCCAATATGTATTTTTTATCTTAGGAGAGAAGGACAATAAAATCATTTTCACCACCTGATATATCACTTGGTTCCTCTTCACTCTATTCAAACCCTTAACAAATCTGATTAAGGTCTTCATGGTCTAGTTCCATGAAGTGATGTTGCGATAAATGTCACAATAGAGCAAGATTAACAAGTGTTTTCATAAGTTCATGCCTCATTACATCTAAAGGAATATTAACCATTCATGTTTTAAAATATAAGTGTTTTTATGAGTTTATGCCTCATTACATCTAAAGAAAAATTAACCATTCATGTTTTAAACACAAGTGTTTTCCTGAGTTTATGTCTCATTACATTTAAAGAAAAATTAATCATTCATGTTTTACTAAAGAGCAACTTTTAGTAGTCATTGTTTTTAGAAAAATAATAATAAATAAATAATAACAATAAGAAGAAAGAGATATGAATAAATGAAGATTGATAAAGTCAAACAATTTTTATAACAAAGAATACTAGTATATGATAAAATTATAAATAAAGGAAGGATTAGAAAGAGTCTAGTTTGAGACACACATAATGTTGTCTTTAAAGAGAAAACACTCCCATTGCATAGGAGAAAACAAAAATTATATGCTTTACTCTCTCAAACAATTTCTACATTCTTGATCGAACTAAGGAAATTCATGATCAATGTTTGTATTGAATCTCAAACAGAAAACTAAGGCTCACTCAAACTAAAAACCAAGGCTCACTCTAACAACAATTTCATACAAGCTAAATTTAAGAATATAATCAACCAATTTTAAAAAATAAATAATAATTCAACATATTAAGCATACAAAAAATATATTGAACAAAATATTAAAAAAATAATACAAATAAAAAACAATCATATAAATTTTTCAAAGCCAATAGTCACCAAAGAGGAACTTGGGAGCATAACAATGTAAGAATGCAACAATGTAGAGGCTATGAGTCACTTGATCAATGTTGCAAAACGGAAAACACAAAAGCTCAAAATGCAACAATGGCAGGACCCAAAATGAAAAATGTGCCACTAGTCAATGACACAAACCTCCAAAATGCAAAAGCTTAAAAGAAATAATGGGAGAACTTCAATGGAGACACTTTAAAATGCATATTGTATCAGTAGTTTGCATTTACTTAGAGGCTAAAACAAGTAGAGATCGAAGAAAAATGATAGGGAAGAGAGAAACTAAATGCAATCACTTGTGGAGGAAATAAGGACAAAACCTCTCTTTCATGTCGGAGGAGAAGAACAAGTTAGTAGCGACACGAGATGCAATAAAACCTTTCGTGAACGAGTGAAAAATTCACAAACTAACCATATTCAATGGGATATGTGTATAGACTACTTTGGATGCTTGAGTATAGACATAACTTTATTTGAACCATAGCCTATATTTTTCTAGTAATTTCAAAAATATCAAGTGTTCCTACCCGACCCAATAGACATATTATAGAGCACAAATCAATAATATCCCTTAAGTCTCTTCATTATGGAACAACCATACACTCAACATGTATTTATAGTTTTTTCTATGAGATTTTGATTAGGGGGGCCTAATCACAATCTAATTTTGTTAAACTTATTACTAATATGCTAAATTAATTATATGATTAGCTGATTCTGATCGTAACTGATTGGTCTCCTCTTGGCTTGGACGATCTATTAGAGAATTTGGTCGGTATATATTGGTCAACGACACATACAATATAATGCTCGAGGAATATTTTCGATTAAATATATCTTTACTTCTTAAATTTAGACATAAAATTAGAATTTGTATATATCCTAAATTTTGATATATTTTAATTTTAAACTTAAAATACGAATGGATATAATCATTTTAACTAAAGTATGTTAAACTTTTTCATGTGTTAAATAACATTCACTATTAACCTTTGAACTTAAATATATTCATGTAGTCAATTTAAAATGTGTTTATTGTGTAAAAAAACAATTCATTAAAGTAAGAAGAATATATTTATTTATTTTCAAAAAAGTTTAAGATGATACTCTGTTAAAGTTGAAAAGAGTAATGAATTCTAATTTTAAGTAATAATTTAAAAAATAAAAAACATATTTAAGTGATCATTGTCCATAAATTAGAGGAAGAAAGAGTCAAACATTGCAGCAGTAATGAGGCGTATCGCATTGAGTAGTGGAGTTTGAGAAATAGAACATAACCCAAAGAGCACAAACACAAGTTGAAGCGTGAAAGCGAAATGAAAACCAAATTCCACAAATTGTTTGTAGCGTGAAAAAAGTGAGGTGGTAAAGTAAAATCCCTTGTCCAACCAAAAGAGTTTGTTGCAGATATTGCTGCACACGCACAAACCCACCAACATAAACACAAACAGCCTCGAGTAGAGAGAGATACTCAGATTCTGACATACCCTAAAACACGACAAAACTCTGCAATACTCCAACAATTCTTCATTCACTTTGTCACTTTAGTTGCATCACTCAAAACAAATTACCTTTTATTTCTATATATTTATGTAAAATTCATTTAATTTCTTCACTCCTCTCAGGTTAGGTGGAGCCTCTTTATTTTATTAATGAAAAATTCATCTTAAATATCATTATATATTTTAAGATCTTAACTATATATTTATCATTTATCATCACTTAATCCGATAAATTTGAAAATTGCAATCTAAATTAAATTAACTATTTAACCGAATTTTATGTTGTGTATTGAATAAAGAAATATGTACTGTGTCTGACCGACCTTTCATCATCCCTGAATAAAACATTGGATTTTGTTATTATTAATTTTTGTGAATAGATCTTTATAGTTCGATGTCCCCAGCACCCCAGGTGTCTGTCATGTACTTGTTAAAGTGTCTTACGCATGAACCGAATACGAGAAAACATGAGCAAAAGAACAAATCACTTTTTTAAATTTCAGACTAAAATATTGTTTTATCAAATTATATTTGCACATGTAGTCTTAAAACAAAATTTGTGGAATATTATAAAACTTAAAGACTGTATGAAAAAAGGACAATGTAATATTTTAAAAATAAATAAAAGATTTGTATGCAATTTTATTTTAATATCATAAATAAATTTGTTTTTTATGTTCTTATAATTTGATTTTTATTTTCATTTTTAATATTCTCTTCTATAAGTCCAAACATAAATTTAATAATATAAATTGTTTATTTCTCTTAATATATTTTCTAAACGAAAACTATGGTAAATTCATTTAAAGTATATACCGATTTACAACAAGTAGAATTTCAATTTATTATCTTTCATAAGTTTTCTAAAATTCTTAGTGTTGTTTGGAATTTATAACCGTTAAACAAATTTATGAGATTTAAATGTTCAATTTTATTTCACAACAATAAAATCACATATTTTTATTTTATGACTTTTAGGCTGATAAATTAACTTATTACATTATTTTATTACATTTGTAAATATAAAATACATAATTATCTAAGTTTTACAATATAAACTAGTGAAAACGCATAAAATTAAATATAAATAATTATAGAATTTTATTATAAATATATTTTATTTATTCTATAGTTAATTTTTGATTAAAAAAATAATTAAGTTAAAAAAATACGGTTAAATTGAAAAAACATTTAAAAAGAAAAAATAGTAAAATAATTATTTTAATTTTTAAAAAATTATATAAAAAATAAAATTAGAAAATAAATGTGGATAGAAAAAGGAATCCTTTTCATATATATATATATATATATATATATATTAGCGAAAACACTTCTGTCTTTGCATTTTTTAAATATTTATTATAAATAAAGTGCAATATTCATTTATATAGATATATTTTTTTAAAAAATATATATTAATTTTCTTAAAAGGTATAATATACTTTTCAATGAATTTTCTAAATTCCGAAAAAACACATTAGACAAAAAATTTTCTATTTTGAAAATAGGAAACAAAAAGTAATATAATTAATGTATGTGTGATATATTAATAATATATATTGTAGTATAAAAGACTCAATAAATAGTCATAATCTCCCATAAGTGCGATAATAAAATATTTGCTCCGTAAAATATTTTATTTTATTATTTTATTTATTATTATGATGACAAATATCGATTTTTACTAATAATACAATCGTGTCATATTCTTATAGAATTATCTCTATTTTATTATGTTTTACATCTTCTCAGTATTAAATCACTATTTTATTAAAATTTTATAGTGATTTTATCATATCAATATAAATTATATTTAAGGATTTTATTAATAAAATTTTATTATGGTTTTGTTAGGCTCTTTCAAGGAGTTAAAAAGAAATGGGTTTCAGAACTCTACTTCCTTTTGAGCATAACAATCTTTTTAAGTTTACTAGTTTATTCTTAACATCAGAGTGAACTTTCAAAATATAGCGAAAACACATTGTTATTATAATTATTATTTGTTATTATTATCAAGTTCAAATACTAATTTATCAAATACTAATTTAGTAATTGATAGTGTAATTGAATAGTAGGATTATATAATTTGTACATTAAATCTTTATTCTTAATATTTGTTAAACATTTTCTCAATAATAGAAGTGACAAATATCTCACTTTACCCCATGCATAATTAAATAATTTATTATGGTCACAAATATACTTAAAACAAATATGACGTTTGTTATTTGAATTAACTTGTAACTTATAAGTTATAAATAAAAAAAATAAAAAAAAAGTATTTAAAATAATTACTAAATATTTTTATAAAAGTTAAATTAATCAAATAATTTGATACCTACCTAATTAAACTTAGGAACTCATCAAACAAATTTCAGATATTTAAGTGTTAAATTTTATTTCATAAAATTGAAGAAAAGGGATATTAATTATAATGTAGTCTCTAAAACACTATCTAATTGTTGTGAAATATGGATAAAAAAATTTACCTTTAAAGAGACTATAATCTTTGTAAAAAAAATTCTAGAACACAAACATTATTATAATTTAATATCAAAATGAAAGCAACAAATGTTAAAGTATTATTCATTAAACAATTCAAAAGTGTATTTTTTTCCCACAGAAAGAAAAAGCTAATTTACAACCAGAATGTACAATTTTGACAAAAAAATTGTTAAATATTTTAAATGGGCAGAATTTAGATTCTATGAAAAATTTAGTGCCCTTTAACACACCAAATGAAAGAGTGGCTTAATTGATGGCATAGAGGGAATGTATGGTTGTAAATTCTGACATTTATTTAATTCCTACCATAAAAGAATACACCAAATCACTCTTTTTTTCATAACACGCAACATTTATGTGATGGAATCTATATAATGTTTTATTTACAAAAACTAAACCAAATAGGTACTTTAGTATAACATACGAACTCTAAAAATAAAGTCAAATAAAACATACTGATTTATATCTATGGTATAACATTTAACTTTATAGTACATATTTATCTGTCTGTAGTCAACATAGTGAGAAAAAAAGTTTTGGTGTTTTACCTGTAATTTGCAAGTAACATGGTTAATCCTAATGCGAGACTTTGGTGAGACCAAAATTGGTGGTAAAAAAGGTGTATCTCTAGCATTCCCCACACATTGAAAATGTTATTATTTGAAGGGTTTTAGTTTGGGTTTAGGTTTAGGGTTTGAAAGAGTGGCTGAGAAAGGCAATAATTAGGAGCTGGACCAGCGTGCAGGGTGTGGGAGAGATAGAGAACCAACATGACCTCTTGTCGGTTGTTCTGCAAGACAAAACTTGCAGTGTAGTCATCACTCTCCGTGAGTGCAAAACAACCCCACTGTTCCTTTTTTTTAGCTCATTTTTCTGCTGCTTGATGGATGCTAGGAAACAACACCTTCTTCTATGCCCTCTTATTCCCCATCTCATCAATTCACATTCACTTCACAATTCTCTCTCTCTTGTTCTATGTCAAAACTTGTTCTAGTCTTTCATTTCCAGGTTCTCTCTCTCTCTCTCTTTTGCTGGTGCAATTAAGCTTCCTGCATTTCTTATTTACCTGAGGGCTCCCTAGGGACCCAGTTGATAGGCTCATCTAGCTTCCTTCAATTTCCAACAGTATATCAGTTTATATTGTCCTCTCTCTCTCTCTCTCTCTCTCTCTCTCTCTCTCTTTCTGTCTTTAAGAATTTTCTCTTTCACAAAAATTGTACTCTTACTGCTTTGTTTACACTTTTCCCGTGCTGGTGCTGCTACTATATACGGTTAATAGTGTTATTAATACTGACCACTGAAATTTAATGGGTAGGTTTACCACACACAACGTCAATATCAAGATGAGCACAGGAAAGAACATTGTTATTGGTGTGCAAGTCACCTTTCTTTGATTAAGTCTGTTCTTAATTAGAGGGGATGAATTAGGGTTGAACACACTACAGGATGATCCACAATCACAGTTAAGGAAAATTCACTTGCCAGATTGTGATCATTTCTACAGGAAAAAGCTTAGACTAGATTATTATTAAAATAAGAAAAAAAAAATAGAGGGGAATGAGATTAAGTTTAGATCTTGGCCTTCTTTATTGATGGACATGAGAGAGCAAGATAAGGTAATAGAGATGCCTAGCACTTTGGGTTATAACCTCTCCAATAGAAATTCATCTTCCTCCAAGTTATCATCACCAATAGGGGAAAGAAGTGACCAACCTCCTCAATCTCACACGTTGATTTTCAGTGATCCACCCCAAACAACTTCACATCATCACCATCCCCTCAACCCCCCTAATTCTCTTCCACCAAACCCTCTTCAACTTCCACATCCTCACAGACCCAGAAGAGATCCAGATCCAACTCCTATTTCTCCTCCTGTCATAACCACCCCAAGAACACAACCACACTCAACACCAACTTTCACGACAACATTCAGATACCGAGAATGTCTGAAGAATCATGCTGCCACCATGGGGGGTCATGTCACAGATGGGTGTGGGGAGTTTATGCCAAATGGAGAAGAAGGCACCCCAGAGTCCTTCAAGTGTGCAGCTTGTGAGTGCCACCGCAATTTCCACAGAAAAGAACCTGAAGGCGAATCATCACAACATGTTCTCAACTACCACCTCACTTACCCCAACAAAAACAACAGAAACATTGTCATTCATTCTCCGCAATCTCATCTTCAGTTACCTACACCCCACCTTCACGGGGTGGTGGCTACCCCTTCAGGTGGGCCGGTTCAGCCCGCGATGTTGGGCTTTGGGGGGACCCCAGCTGAGTCCTCAAGCGAAGATCTCAACATGTTTCAGACCGATGATGCAGGGCAATTGTTATCAGTGCCACCACTGTCATCATCCAAGAAGAGGTTCAGGACAAAGTTCTCACAGCAACAAAAGGATAAGATGATGGAGTTTGCTGAGAAAGTGGGGTGGAAGATCCAGAAACAAGATGAACAGGAACTGCATCAGTTTTGCTCTCAGGTCGGTGTAAAAAGACAGGTTTTCAAGGTTTGGATGCACAACAACAAGCAAGCCATGAAGAAGAAGCAAATGTAAGCCTAGATTAATCAATTCCATCTCTTTCAAATTAATTGTTGATTTTTTTTTTTTAAATTTGTGTTTAATAAAAACACTCAGACTTTAAAATCTTAGATGTGAATACTATCACGTATAAGAAAATAGGTCGCTAAGCTAGCTAGAGACGTTAGTTGAAAGCTGCCATGCTATTGTGTATTCTCATCTGTATGTTATTAATCAAATTAACCATTCAATTTCCATCAGCAATCATCCAGGCTGTGTCCTTGATCTATATAAACGTGCCAATAAAACGGATGAAAAAATAGGTAAGAAAAACGATGCATGAAACTGGGATATATGGATAGATTAGGTTGTAAGCATTTATAAGTTAAACTGGGTGATGAGAATGAGCATTTCATGCATTATCCTTAGAGGTACTTAGTTGTTTGATAATCATGGAAGGCAAGCCTGGGTTCGTGAACCCATTCACTTTTCTTGAAAATCAAAGATGAGGGCTTTGGAGAAAATAGGATCCCACCACCACATCCACCCAACCACACAATTTTGTCAAATTTGTCCTGTAATAGGACACCGACAGCTGAATGAGGAGACAATACCCGTTCTTTTCTCAAAATGCCTTTCTGAGGTATTCAATGTGTGGGTGTGTGGTCTACACGAATAAAATCATGGCATAACCAAAGTAAAAAAAAAAAAAGAATAAAAAAGAAACAGGGAGAGAAGAAGGACAGAGATTTCATGCCTTTTAGATATGTATATACTATGTATGTATAAAAGTGCAATACGATTTTTCTCCCTGACAAGGTATTGTTGCAGCAAGCAGGCACATAAAGCCAACTCTAACACAAACAGCCAAGAGTAGAGAGATAAACTAATAAGAGATTCTCACGTACAGTAGTAGTAAGATTTTTCTTTTTTCTGTAAAGAACCCATTTATCCAAAAATTTACAAAAAGGCAAACACTTTTAGAATTAATAACTATTCTCAACCTGTTTTTTTTTTAACAAATAAGAATTCGGTTGGTCAACGTGGTTGTAATTTTTTTTAATACAAGATTTAAATCTAAACATTAAATCCTAGTTATATATTATTCTATAAATATAAGTAAATGTTATATATATAAATAGTACTTACAAATAACATTATAAAAAGCTATTTTATTAATACAAAATTATAACAATGGTAAATATACAAATATGATATTATTAAAAGGTAGAAATAAATTATATACGCATATATTTATAGTTATATTTCACTTAAATAGTTTGTAAAAATATAATAATTTATACGAAAATTCAATTTTATATTATAATTATTTATGAATTTAAGTATTTAATAATTTATTACTTTTATTATAGTTAACTTAGTACTGCATTTAAATATAAAAACTTATTATTGTGGGTGTATGGGATTGATGTTACACTTAAAGTAATTTTTATCAATTTTTAGCTTTCTTCTTTTTTTCTACAGATACTCTAATAAATTCAGTTTACTCGTTAAAATACTCTTAAGTCAATTTGAGCTTAATAAGTTAAGTGATTAATGTTATAATAAATGCATCCTAAAAATGTTATAATAAATGCATCCTAAAAATGTTATAATAAATGTTATCCTAAATGCATCCTAATAAATTCAGTTTACTCGTTAAAGACACTCTAAGTGAGTTCGAGCTTAATAAGTTAAGTGGTTAATATTATAATAATTGCATCTTAAAAAGTTTTAAGAGTCATACATTTGACCTTTATTTATAGTTTTTAAGGGTTTTTGATTAAGGTTGACTTAATCATGGTCCAATTCCATTAAACCTCGTTACTAACCTATTTAGATTAAATGGATTATTAGTTGATTCTAATTATCATTGACCAGTCTCCTCCAAGCTGAGATGATTCGTTGGGATAACTCGATTAATGTGTATCGATTAATACATGTACAATACATAGCCCCCTTAAACCTTGAGCTTAAACGAAGACCATAAGCGAAAAAGGTTTTTTGTCGCTTGAGTTATCCTAAAAAATGCGATCATTAGTGATGAGAGATTATGTTGCTCTGCTAATCATGTCGATGCTTCATGAATTGTTACATCCGCTCGGCTCGTCTTTAAAAACATGATTGTTGGCGATGAAGGCTTGCGCTGCCTCATTAAGTGTGTTGTCAATTTTGACGTCAAATGTGAAGCGTCACATGCCCCTTGCCATTAGATGATGCCAGATCTAATGGTTGTGAGTGGATGTCCTTGAGAACTTCAATAAATAAGGACCAGGTGGTCTTGTCATTTTTACTGTTTTTGCTTTGACATCCACTTATGCACCATTCTACAACAAATGTGGGACAATAAAAAGATATAAAGCTAGATTGGTGGTAAAAGGCTATACCCAAACTTATGGGATTGACTATGAGGAGACATTTGTCCTAGTGAAAAAGATGAACAAAGTTCGAGTAGTTCTCGCTTTGGCTCCTAATTTTGGTTGAGACTTACACCAGTTGGATGTGAAGAATACCTTTCTTCATAGAAATCTAGAACAGGAAGTGTACATGGAGATTCTCCCAGGTTTTGAATTGAAAAATGAAAGGAACAAAGTAGGCCTCCTAAAGAAAACATTGTATGGTCTTAAGCAATCTCCTAGAGCATGGTTTGGAAGATTTACAAAAGCTATGGTTTCCTTAGGATACAAACAAAACCAAAGAAATCATACTCTATTCATAAAGCATTATTCTACAACTAAACTCACTTTATTACTTCTCTATGTCGATGATATGATTATTGCAGGAGATGACACATGCAAACAATTGACAAAATTCTCCAGTACTTGCAGTCAAGTCCAAGAAATGGACTATTATTCAAAAGGGAAGATACATTGACTATGAAAATATATACTGATGTTGATTATGCAGGCGATAGAAAGTCTACTTCTGGGTATTGACAAAAATTTCATCAAAGATAATCTAGATAAAGACTTTGTGATTACAACCCATGTTTCTTTAGAACTTCATATCAAATATTTTTACAAAAGGGCTCCTTCCGAGTAAATTTTAAGATCTTGTAAGTACATTGAGAATGATTGATTTTCATTCACTAGATTGAAGGAATGGTTGTAATTAGAGGAAAATATTTCTAATTAAAGAAAATATTTATATAATCTTCTAATTTATTTTTCAGTATATTATTTTTTTATTTCTCGTTTCTGGAAGATTAGATTGTTACATATATATATATATATATATATATATATATATATATATATATATATATATATATATATATATATATATATATATATATATATATATATATATATATATATATATATATATATATATATATATATATATATATATATATATATACACGTATATGTGTGCGTAAGGAGAATGTAATAGATAGATAAATAAAAATTCATTTTCTTTTCAAGTTGATCGCTCCCAAAGAATGAGTGTCTCTAATAAATAATAACGATAAAAAATAATTAATTTTAATTATATTAAATTAATTAATTATTTTATTATAATAGATAAAAATGTAAATATAAATAAAAAAATATGATATAATCGGTTATGTCTTCGTGTATGTGTTATATGTAAAGACATAATTTATTGACAAGTATGCGTATCAAACATAATAATATCAATTATGGTTACAATTCACACATTTCTTTTTTCTATATCATGTCCAAATTACATTTATGGAATTATGTATGACACTGATTGTGATATTAACCCTCATATGAAAAACTTAATTTTACGTCGGTTTAGGTTTGTTATAATTGAAAATATTGGGTTTAATTAGATTTCAGTTACAATATAATTTGTTTGTTTCAAATTTGAATGTTAGCGTATTAATTTATTTTTCACTGAGTTATTTTTCCAATAATGTTATGCTTTATTTGGATTCATATTACACTTTCATTATGGAATACAGTGTGCAAAATGATAAAAGCACAACCGAAAAAGATTTTCTTGTGTGTGGAGATTTAGTATACAATGGATTGTGTTCTGATTTGCACAACTATTTTTTTATGGTGTGTTGTGAAATTCCTTAAGACAGAAAACTTATTTTCATTGTGTATTTGAACTCGTAATACACTAGGGTTGTTTCAATAGATAGTATAAACATGTTTTCTCCGTGTTTTTTTTTTCTAAAGTCAAAACTCGGGATGTCAATAGCAAAATTGTAGGTGCCAATAGCAGGACCCACTTTGTATTCTACAGACACATGTTACGACCTAAGGTAGTGGGCTGCATAGTCCACAAACAAATATTGTTCTAACTTACTTTGATTGATTAAAAGGTTCATAAATTATATTCAGTATATAGAAATTATTTATTTTTTTAATTTACCAAAATAATAGGGCTATTTACATTAGATCAACTAATTCAGATGTAATATGACATCTACTTTAATAAGAAAAAATGACGTTATATTGAATTGATATAAGTGAAAATGTTTAAAGAAATAAATTACTCTCGAATTAGCTATAATAACAATGTTATTATTATTATTTTATAATATAAGAAAATATATATACTATACAATAATACAATAATATAATATAATGAATTAAATTATCTTTAGGAACAAGCTCAGTTCGAACCAAACTACCTTTTAAAATAAAATTTTTAAACATAGAATAATATACTTATACTTGAAACACTTTTTGTTCACTTAGAACATTCAACAATAAAACTTGCCCTTTTACATTACTTTCATTTTCATTTTTCAACACCACGATGCCAATAATTCACAGTTCCATATTTAAATGGCTTATTATATTAATATTAAGTTTGCAACAACTGCATTTGCCTTTATGTAATCGATTGACTAGAAAACTAATATGCTCCCCCATATCGATCTTAGATTCAACACCAAACTGAACTAAAAACTAAAAACAGTACCCTACTTTTTTACAAAAATTAAAGGAATCTATTTCAAGAATAATATTTTGAGAATATTTTTTTTATAACATTTTAACATCTATATCTATATGTCATTCTTTGATTAATTTATTTTAATATTTAAAATTATTATTATCAATTATAAAGTAATTTTGAACCCATCATAATAAAATGACATAATATAAAAAAATATTATCAAAATTATCGTTATATGTTCCCTCCTCTCATACTTTGATGCAATAGATTTTGACGTGAGTTTCACCTACTCTTTCTTTTCTACACTTTTTAAAAAGATGATTTAACCTCTTTTCTATCATCTCTCAATCATTTATTCCAAATATCCCACAACCAACGCAACTCTTTGTTCTGAGAAAATGCACTCTTTTACGTTTTGTCACAAAATTGTTACCTTATTATTATTATTATTATAAATGTGTCATGATTTTAAATATTTGTATAGGAAATATTTAAAACAATTTTTTTTTCATCTGTAATTCTTGCATATAAATTTTCTAAACCAGAATTCAAGGTAAAAATAAGATGACAGTTTGTTATATTTAAAAGTAAAGCAAAATCCATAAAAGCAAACCGTAAACTTCACTCAAAAACTAAAATAGTCACGTAATGAAGCCATAAAGCTAAATCTCTCAACAGTACGGATTTGACGTTTGTTCGCACGCTTGAGCAACCTAAATCAGCATAAGAGGATTGAGAAACTATTCAACACGTGATAAGTGCTACAACAATAAAATTACATACTAACTCAGAAAATATTTTTAATAAATTGATATCTTCACCACTTTTCACTATGACTTATAATATGAGAATATGACTTATAATATAATAATATAAAAAATGAATTTTAAATCTAATTAATTTTGTTTAACTGACTTGTAAAATCTAATTTTTAACATAATATTAAAAATATAACCTCGTATATATATAAACCAACCTTTTGTGAGATCGAGTTAGACAAAGTTTACTGTAACCTATATTTTCTTTTTATTTTCTTAAAAAGTATTTCTTTCATCAATTATTTTTTCATATTTGAATTTGTAAATATGAAGTAATACTTAAAAAATTTATTTAATAATTATCAATTTTATTTTTTAGTATTTTTATCATGTTTATTTATTTTATATTTAAAATAACGATTAATGCTTATATGTGTTAAATACTGATAGTCCTCTTTTAGGAAAGGAACTATTAGTAAAGGAATTATCTCAAAGGATTGGTTAATAATGGTTATAAAATTTTAATAACTAGTATTAATTGTCTTCATTAATTAATTTAATAATAGCAACTTAGTAGAGTGAAGTGTGGAAGTATGATGAGATGATGAAAAAGTGGATGAAAGATAAAGATGAGATAAGAAATATAAGAGCATAAAAAAGTATATTTATAATTAGAGTTGTGGCAGCACAACATGGGAACTAAGGTAAGGGCACAGTCGCTGAAACAAAAGGAACCAACCACCCTTTCCTATGCCAAGAAAAAGAAAAAGAAATAGAAAAACTACTCGTTACACTGATTCTGATGTAACGGTAGAACTTCCCATTAACAACATAATTGAAGTTCTTCATAATCTATTACTAAGTGGCCTTCGCATCCTCTTCCTTAGAATTGTAACTTCTCCTTTTCAACCACCTTTGACTTGTCGTCGTCAGATTTCATCCCGAAACCACTGTCACAAAATATTATCAGTAACCAAATAAGCAAACATCAATCTCCAAACTATAAATCACGAGAGAGAAGATTACCCGGAAATTTTATCGTAAGCCCATTGAGCAAAAGACTCAGACTTTTGTGCTGCACCTTCCACAGAGGGAGCAGCGGCATCAACGGCGGGTGCGGTGGCTTCCTTGGCAGATTCCGCAGCTGACGCGGCGGAGTCCTTGGCAGCTTTGACCGTTGGGGCGGCGGCGTCCTTGGCATCCTCTGCAGTGGCTTTGGCGCTTTTGAGCACATCGCCCCAGGTGGTTCCAATGAAGAAGGCAAGGCACACGACCACGACAACGAACTTCATGTTTAGGGTGTTCATGATTTTATTCTTGAAATTTATTGAAAAGCTTGTGTTTTATTCCTTGTATTTTGTTTGCTTTTGTTGCTCTGATAATTGATTTGCTGAAGGGTGTATTTATATGTGTGTAGTGAGAAATAGGTTGAGATGTTTCCGACTAATGGTGCTTGTTCATCGCTTTAACGGTTGGTTTTCTGGCGCAGCTGGGTCATCGGCCACGCAAATAGCCCAAAGAAAACGCACCACGTTCAGGATGAACACTTTGTTCTTATGGAGGAGAATGTTTAACGGACGGTGCCTTTTACATTCACGTACAAATATCTTTACTCCTTCAAACATAATTTTACCGTTCAAAACTTCCGTTATTTATTCCAAATTTAATTTATAATACTTGTAAATTAGTTCACTTCAACATGAGCTATAAAAGTAATCTCAGAATTTTAAATGAAATATTAAGTTTATTATGTAATAAGAAATATAAGAAAGTTATTGTCATAATAATAGTATGTTTATATTTACTAACATAGTTTTTTTAATTTAAAGAGTTAAAAAGGCTATGTATTTTAATTTTAACATTTTATACTTTTTATATTATTATATGGATATAACGTACTGATTAGATAATAAAATAAAACCAAATAATTAGATAATGACTAATTAAAAATGATTCAATTTAATTTAGGTTACATTACACTGTTGGTTTTTGAACTATTTGACAATTTTTAACTAATTCTTTAAACTATTTTTTTCTTTAATTGATGCTTAAACATGTATTTATTTGTAATTATATCATTTTGTCCAACTACTGTTGTATAAAATGAACTGCCTAATTCACCTACTAAGTTAGCAGCAAGATTATTGTAGGTAGGTTTGGAAATGTTCGTGAAAGAGTTGTATGAACGAGTGAAAATGTAGATGTAAAAATAAGAGTCTTATTGATTGATATTTTTTAAAATGTTTATTAAGTCTCTAAATATATTAATTATAATTATCAATATAATAATAATAATAATAATAATAATAATGATAAATTATCATTATTATTATTTTTGTTGATATTATTACTATATTAACAAAAGAAGTTGTAAATGGTTAATTACTCTTTGAAAGAGAACGTTCAAATATATTATTTCTAACAATAATGAATTCAAAACCTTTAAAGGTGAGAGCACGGTCCTAAAGATAGAAGTATTCATCAATATTGATTAAACTAATAACTCAAACAAAATTAATTAAATTAGTTTAATTAGATTTTTATTAGATAAATTGAATCAGAGATTGATTGGCTAAATTTACGATTTAGTAATCTAATTGAGCCAATATATATGTGTGTGTGATTTTGCAATAAATAACTATTAAATTTGTATGGTATAAAACTATATATTTTTAATTATTATTTAATTGATTCAATTACAATAAAAGAATTCGGGATTGATTCATTTGATTGATTTAGATTATGTAAAAACAAATAACTCGACCATTTAATTTATAATCGTAAGTAATAATCAAGATATGTCACGTCCTCTGTGTAACATCTGTTTGTCATTCTTTGTACTCAACGATAATATATTAACTTATTTTTTTAGTTTCCATTTTGAACTTGGGTTTCTTCTTTTTTTTTTGTCTGTTTTGGGATGACTCTTTATAAAAACAAATTGAGGAATATTTGTTTTAAAACTAAAATTACTGTTATGGCTAAACACTTTTCCAATAATATATAATGAAAACAAAATTTTGCACTAATATTTATCAAGCACTCCTATAGTATGCCAGTACTGAAGAAAAATAGAAACAAAACTATCTTATAATATTAAATAATATTAGAAACAAATATTGAAAAATGGAACAAAAATATGAAAATAGGAAAACAATTCTTTATCGTCGTATTGCATTATATATACCACCACTATTATTAGAAAACAAACATAATAGAAATTACGATAGCAAATATGTATTATTTATAAATTTGATACGCTAAATTGCTTACGAAGGGTTTGAAACAATTACAAGAAACTACCTCTCGTAACATACACCAATTCAACTAAAAATATCTACGAACCGACCCCAAATACGAAGGCAAAAGAAAATGGCTTTTTGCGTTTACATTTATCATTGTCGTCTTTATGTAATGGGCAATAAATTTTAAGTTTATAAAATTTTTTAATTTGAAAGTTTTCCAAATGAATATGCAAAAGCTACTGGTGAGACACTCGTATTTAAGAAATATTTTTCTTAAGAAAGAGACATTAATGTAAAAGGATTCTATAGGGGAAGATTATTGTTCAAGTGATTTGGAATTCCACCTTTTGTAGAAATAAGAAAGAAGTGAGTAAGATATAAAAGTGAAAGACGAATAAACACATTTCCTTGAAATTTGAAGTTGAAAGTGATGTGAAATTTCTTTTATGTGTTAACATGTTACCCATTGGTGGAGGTATCCTCCATATTTCTCTTTCCTTATTGATAAATTAATAAGTCTAATAAGTAACTTATTTGAACAAAATTCAAATTTTATTTGGTTAATAACGTGAAAATTGAAATTACTTTATCAATTAAGAAATCTAAGCAGATACTTAAGCATGTCAAAGTCCAAGTTAGCTTAGTCAAATGAGATATATTACAAGTAGCGCATTTGTTATTGTAATTTGTACCTTGCTCGTCTTTTTTTTCTTGAGGATAGATGTGATTCTTTAAATCAGGGTTTTTATGGTCTTTTACCTCAGTCTTGAGGGTTTTATAGAATGGGACATTTTGTCAACAAATAGTATGAGGGCCACCATCCATTATTAGCCCATGTATGCATGCATCTCCAATTTTTCATTCGGGCATAACCATTGCATTTTATGTTTTTCTTTATTCTAAAAAGTTTATTGGAAGTGAGATTGTTCTGATTTAAGAACATTCATTTATTTATTATTGTTATTAGTTATTTGGGGGGTAACAAATTTATTCTATTTCTACAAATTCAAATATACTTATGAGCGTAAATAGTGTTTGTTCACTTCATTTTATTGTAAATAATTACATATTATCTATGGATACAATGAGGGTGTAAGTTTTATATCCATCCAACACAAAATTAAAATCCAACTTTTCTCAATTGATTTTTTTTTTGTGTAGTACTAAAGTTTATCTTCATGATATTTATTGGTTTTATTATGTCATTTATTTTTTTAACTTCTATCATATATATTTAATCTTATGTTGGGTGGATAAGCTCAGCTCAATATGAGTAGTATATGAGAAATCTTAAATCAATTAAAGTGTAATACACAAGTTAATGTAACATGTAATACAATTTTATTATATCTTTAATAGATATTTGTGATGTCGGTTTTGATTCTTAGGAATAAGAATTCATTATTTAAGTCAAGTTGTACCATTAAAGAATTCTTAGAAGTTAATTTAGTGGAAGAATTGTTCTGTTGTTGCAAGAACCTATTCCCAATATAATATTGATTACATAATTTATTAAAAAAGAAAAATTACTGAATGAAACATAATCATCAACCCGAAACAACCCATAAAGCAATTAGGAAAAACTAAACCAAGAAATTAGCAATCTGAAGTTAGTAGATGATGGGGCATTCTTTAATGTAATGCCATTGTAGGAAAATCCAAAGATGATCTCTTGAAGTCTATTATGAGAATGAAGATTTTCAATTTTTTATTAGCTCATATCGAGAAAATTTATTACGTATAATCTAGTGTAATTCTTTTTCTCTACACTTATATTTTTTCCATTCTTAAGCATTTTCTGAAATAAATCTAGATTTTTTTTTTTTTGCATACTCAAGAATACTAGAGTGAGGTGCATTACTCCACGATCACGAATCCAATTCCCTGATTTCAGTCGTACTAACTCATGTTGGCATTTAAATAAAGTTGCGAGCACTTATTCATATATTAAGAGTTAGACCGACATCGTTAACATGCGATAAATAAATTTCCTTAAATACAATATTAATTTGACAATACAGCATGGATAAACGAAGCTCAGTATACAAAGAAGGAGGAAAACAGGAAAGAAGACTGCTGCAATCACATGGTAAGGAGCAATTAGATTATTTCACAGCTTGCTGCTGGAAATACACTATTCACTATTTATTCAAGAGAATGCTAATGGCTGTTCATGCTTTGTGGTCTCTGGATCTTCAAGAACCTGCAAATGGTGGAAAAGAGAGATATTATTAGTCAACAGAAAAAGGGCTACATACAAAGCACTTACAGAATGTAGCCAAAATTTATAAATAATGTAGAAAAACACAAGGGTCCAAGCTTGGAAAACAAAGGTGAAAGTTTATTAGCGTTGATTGTGCACACACAAGAAGCCATGCTAGATACTCTTTTGAGATTTCAGACAGAAAACCGGAGCTTTCTATGTCAAATCACATGGCTGTTGTTGTTCTTCTTTATGGCTTGTCTTTTTATGTTGCCCTTTGGTTCAAAGCACATGGCAGTTGTTTGAACTAGCATACGTAGGGCCGTTCAAATTTATGTACCAAGCAATGGAAGCGATAAGTTAGAAGATTCCACAGAGCTTAGATAATCAAAGATTTATTATTAAGTGCAGGCGAGCAGGCATTATTGAAGTAGCTGCTGGGTGTTGAAGATAATTTGGCCATTAGCCGATGCAAAACGAAATGGACCACATAAAACTAGCATTTTCACTTTCAGGGCTTTCCATTTAAAAAATTCCTATCTCTTTGAATGGAGCCCGCAACATGCAGTACTGGTACACGACAAGAATAGTGCAAATACAAGTAGGACTGTATTATGATAAACTTGAATCACAGAGATAGTCACATCACATGACATGTTGTTGAAGTATGCTGTATTACTTTCTATACAACGTTAAAGATAAACTGCATTAGGGTGGTTATGGATAAGTTTTGTGCAGATAAAAATATAGTAAAGGTCTCAGTGAGTGACTGACTTACCAATGGGTTAGTTGGTGGTGGTGTTGGTTTTGTAACGAGGAAACGGAACTTGGCCATGTTCAATGCGTTTGACATCTTCTTTGAGGATCTCGTAGTGCTTTTTGACGTCTTCGACTGATCTTCCAACCACATTGGCAACATTCTGCCATCTGTCAGGGGTTTCCCTGTCGTATAAAGCCAGGGCTTGTTCGAACAATTTGTTCTGCCTCTGAGTCCAAGATGATGCCATTTTGTTGAGAAGGGTAAGAAAAGAATGTTGTGGTGAAGAAAAGGTGAAGGGAAGGCAGGGGAAAGAGGTGTTGAACGTTGGTCCTTATAAGTAGGAGAAAAGGTGGTGGTGGTGGAGGAATATATCTCCCAAAAGGACACTGAAGATAACGTGACCCGTCCCCTTAAGAGCCACAAGTGAAGAGGGAGAATGGACAAACAAGTGGAGGAGGAGAATCACGACTAAAAGACAATCCTTTAAACGTTTTACACAAAGATGCTTCTTACCATTTGCTTCTTCATCTCCTCAGCAAGTGGGCTTTTCTTTCCACATTTACCACTTCCTCTGTTACTCTTACCTTCTACTGCCACAATCTAACCACCAACACAAACAACTCACAAAATAATAAAATGTGTGGCCTATAAATAAATTATAAAACTAAGGACTAAAAAAAGTTAATTAAAGTTCTTTTAGCTTAATAAACTAAAGGTACTTTAATAATAAAAAATAGGAGAATAGAAGAATGTACGTTAATGAAACAAGAAAAATATATACATACTCATCTCCTCTTAGTCTCTAAATTAGTAGTTAATGTAGATATTTCTCTTTAAAATCGAAACAGGGTTAACAATACTACAAGGAGTTCATTATGATTTAATAACTATGACTAATAAATATGTTAAATAATAAATATTAATATAATACTTTTTAAATAACTATAATATTATATTAAAAAATATACTTTAAGTTTAATTTAATTTTATAAAATCAGTTTATAAAATAAAACTTAGAAGATAAATTTATTTTATTTTTAACATTGTTTAAATACGTAAAATTCAACTAACACATATAATAATAATAATAATAATACTAATAATAATATTTTTTAGAGTACATTTTATCTTAATTTTTAATTATTTTTTTTCTGGATTTCAGGTATGTATTACCAATCCTCTTGGAATATCAAGATTGCCTTTCCTTACTTGAACCCCGACATTGCAAAAGTTCCACGTTTGTTTACGTTTCCTTACAAGCTCATCTTTCTTAGTTCGTTTAATTGCACTTTTAACTGTCTTTGTCTTTTTCCATTATCGAACATCTGTGCAATATATGTTCGGAGTACTAAATAATAAAGATGATTTGATACGTCATACATTTGCTGGAAATGGTATGTGAGAAATATGGAGAACGAGTGGATATGGTTAAAGCATACTACAAAGCTTTCACAGCTTCAGTGAGAAAAAATTTCAAAGGAAACGGTGTCTTTGCCAGTATGGAGCATTGTAACGATTTCATGTTGCTGGAAACTGAAGCAATATCCCCTGGTCGTGTTGGGGATGATTTCTGGTGCACTGACCCTTATGGTGATCCAAATGGTACATATGGGCTACAATCGAGCGTGTCATACGGTGCATTGTACATACAACAGTTATGGAGATTTTAGTAAACAAAATCTTTTTATACTGGTTAAAAAGAGTTTTTTATACTATTTCTAAACCATTATATAAAAAGTATGAGTATAAAAAGTATTATATTTTTATATTGATTCCAGAATCGATATAGAAAATGTCATATTTTATACCGGTTAAAAGTACAACCAGAATAGTAAACGAAAAATTTATCATTAGATATCTTCAGAGTTAGTCCTAATTAGTTGCGATTCAGACTCATAGTTTCACGTTTGAGATACGGTGGATTGCATCTTTGGTGGAGATTGGATGAATGCCAGTGAGGTGTTGTTGTGTTGTGCACGTCTGGCTATGGTTAACGGTGGTGGCATGCGGATTTCATAACAATTAGGTTTCGCAAGTTGTGCACTCGTGGTGATTACATCGTTCCAACATAGTGGATAAATCTCTTTTTCAATGAAGATGTATTGACTTCAATGAAGATGCGTGATGGTTCTGGTTGCTCACACAAAGACACTCCGATCTAGAGCTCACGGTGGCCATTCGTAGTAGGTATTATTTACGATAATGCTTGGTGGTACACAATGGTTGTGTGGTGGTTAGTAGTGATAGTGAGAGTATTAGAATTCTATAGTAAGGATTTCAAAAGTTGAAGGATTTGACTATAAGTTTTTAATTATAAATAAAAAACTACTTTATATACATGTTATAATTTTATAATTAGAACTATGAAGTTTTCTTATTTATTACAAAAATGTCATTGCATTCACTTTTTATATTGGTTATAACTAGAATTAATATAAAAAAATTTCTTCCTTATAATAAAAAGGTTTAATGTCTCGGTAGGTCCCTATTTTCGTCCAGAATCTCAAATAAATCTCTTTTTTTCTCGGTGTCACAATTGGGTCATTGTTTTTGTAAAATTGAAGCAATTAGAGGCTTGCCGTCAAATTGAACAAACGACCGTTTAAGTTTGGGTTACGTGCCATGGTTAGTGTATAAATTAATCAGACGTGGCATTAAAAACGAGTTTGAATTGATTTTTTTATTAAAAAATAGATTGCACAGATGTTAAATCAAATGTAGTCAAGGGTAAACTGGGTAAAATAAAAAATTTAAGTGCAGCCCTGCAATTGAAAAATCCAAATCACATTTGGGGAAAAAAAATTGGGCTCCGAATTAGGGTTCATGGGAGAGAAAGAGAAACGCCGAGATTGAGGCTCCATAGCAGAAGAATCCCAACTCAAGTTTCGAAATCAGATTGGAATTTAGGGTGGAACCCGCGACACAAGATAAAAAACGAGATCGATCCCAGCCTCACCTTCCGCCGCTCCTGCTGCGAGGGGATATGCGGCTCTTGCGCCATGAACATTGACGGCTCAAGCGGAAGAACCCGCCACCGGTGCCAAGGAAGGAGATCCTGCAGAGCAAGAGGGACCGCGAAAAGCTCGACGGGATGTACGAGTGCATTGTGTGCGCCTGTTGTAGCACATCTTACCCTAGCTACGTAGCACATCCTACCCTAGCTACTGGTGCATTCTACTCCGGTGTAACACATCCTGTATTCGAGTTTGGGAATTGTTTTTGGAGCTGGTTTTGTGGTTTGGGAGTGTCGTGTGATTCAATGACAACAATGGAAGCTATTTTTTTCTACATGTGTGAAGTCAGTTACCAAAAAATGGAAGATCTCTTGAAAACTTGAATACTGATTGTTGAGTTCTTGTGAAACTATGCAAATCAGACATTGATCTTTTTTTTATTGTGATACTGTAAAAGCCATTTTGTTTGTCCAGTGGGGCATCTTTCTCAGTTGTTTGGTTTGACTTTTAGCTTTTAAAGCTTTTCAATTGTAAAGTTTATTCCTGCAATCTTCTTTCCTGCAATTTTCTTTTCTAGTTTGATTTCCAAAGTTCACACCATCAATCAGTTGTAGATACTCCATCACAAAAAACGACATTGGACTTTTGATGACGCCACCCATTACATGTCGAAGATGAACAAACTTCTACATTTGATTATCCATCTCTTCCAATCAAACAAAAACACACTTCTTTTTCTCCCACAAACCCTAATACGAAGCCCAATTTATTTTCCCCAATTTGATTTCGATTTTGCAATTGCAGAGAAAGGACTGATCTTAATTTTATTTGTTTTACCTACTTTGCCCTTAATTAAATTTGATTTTCCCTCTCTACACTCCAATTTTTAATACAAAATACAATTCATACACGTTTTTAATGATGTGTCAGTTTAAACAATACCTTTAGCATGCCACGTAAGACCATTTTAAACGTCGTTTGATCAATTTGATGGAAAACCTTTATTTGATTCAATTTTACAAAAATAAGGACTCAATTGAGACGTCGAGAAAGAAAGAAACCTATTTGAGATTCTGGACGAAAATAAGGACTTACCGAAACATTAAACCTAATAAAAATGTCATCATAACCCTTTTCTATACCTATTCTAATTACAATCACTATAAAAATTATTATCTTATTTATAGTTATGCCATTGCATCACTTTTTATATCTATTGAATTAATTGATAAAAATAATTTATAAAAAATATATTTTTTTCAATATGAAAAGTTTGTTAAAAACTCACCTAAACTAAAGATAAAATCAAGATAAAATCAATTTATAATATATAAGTAAATATTGTTTTTATTATATAAATCGATTTTTTAAAATTAAATTTAAAATTAAATTTATTTAATGTATTATTCTTTCAATAGACTATTAATATATAGGCTTAAATGCTTACTTCGTCCCTATGTTAAGAGGTGAATTTCTGTTTAGTACCCGGTTTTAAAAATGAAGATATTGGGTCCCTATGTTATGAAAAATATATCAATAAGGTGCACAAAGAAAGAACAAGTTCAACAAATCATCAAAGAAAAAGTTGAATAAGAGAGGAAAAAAGCTGGACAGCAAAAGAGAGAAGAGAAAAAGTACTGCCACATTAGTATGGACTTAACGCTCTTGCTGTCAACTTAACGGACATGATCTTATTCATATACTTTTCATAACATAGGGACCCAAGGTCTTCATTTTTAAAACCGAATACTAAACAGAAATTCAGCTCTTAACATGAGAACGAAGTAAGCATTTAAGCCTATAATATATATATATATATATATATATATATATATATATATATATATATATATATATATATATATATATATATATATTGACATAAAATTATATTAAAAGATATATAAATAAGTTTATACTTCATCCCAAAGCTACAAAGAGAGAAATTCAAGTTACAGTAGGATTTGCTACACGGATATTATATTTGAAAAAGTTGAAACCTTTTATAGAAAAAGCAATTGTGAGTGGCTGCAGTGGTTCAAAAGATCTAGACATATGCTAAAAGATTAGATAAACAATAGACCAATTAAATACAAATTTTCTAATTTAAATAGATATAATCTGGTTTTTATATCATATTAGTATTTGAAAATTATTAAAACTAGAGGTGAAAGATTGTAATACTTAAAATAAAAAATATTTGTTGATTAATTCATCGATTTTATAATAAAAAACTTAATAATATAAAACTAAGTAGAAAAAAATTGAACAGAACAGTCAGAAAACTAACAGAATAAAAAAACAATTTAATTATAACTTATTAGACAAATATTTCGGATTAGCAATTAGCACGGTCCAGGGAAACATGGGAATTAGAATAATATTGGAGAACATTACATCTTGATTTTCCGTTTATTTTAATTTTTTAGGGTTAAGAGAAAATGATGGCAGCATCTAATAATATTTTAATATTAAAATAATTTAGATATGATATTTATAAATAATTTATATGTCATTTCTTTAGTTTAGTTTAAAAAATTTAATTTAACGAATTTTTTTTTCTCTTTACATTTTTTTAATTGAACAAGTATCTTTTACTTTAATATATATTATATTGAGTTCCTGGTGCAGTATAGATTAGATTTGATCGATTTACCTTATAACACTAGTAGAATTTTTTATTTATATTTTGTGAGATTCTTGTAAATATGTTATAAATTTTTTGTTTTACTATTTTTTCTAATAGTTTAAATTAATAGATAACTTTTTCATGGATAATTATTTCCTACAAAATTATAAAATTTTACAAATATGTCTTATAAAAATTTTGTAAAAAATATTTTGCGCAGAATATTTTACAAAAGAAAAAATGTTGATAACAATTTATTGCAAACTATTATCCATAACAAAATTTATAACTATTTTCTAACAAAAAAATTTCAAAAGAAAATTGACATGAAATGAAATGTGTGTTTTTTTTATGGAGTTTTACTTCTGCTGTTGTTTTAAATTTTCTTCTTCTTTGTATGGGATGAATGCCAAGGAATGTTGTTGTTTAGTTTGGGTTTAATTTGCTCTTGGATTTGGTATCACCTGAACTATTGTAGTTGTTTATATGAGGGAAGCGATTTGCATTATAATTGTCTTACATGACTCAAATTATGGGTTAGTTAAAAGAAAGAAATTTAAAAACTGATAAAATCTTTCGATAATTACATAAATTTGTTGGTAAATTTTATCGATGAAATATGTGTTGAGATGTAATTGTAATACATTGATATATCAGAAAGAGCAAATGTAATTTATTTTTAATATATTGATATTGGATGGTGTGCTACAAGATGTATTATTTGTTGTTTGCAACATTAAGGGTTATTTTTTTATCAATAAATTGATTTTAAAAGTGATAAAGTGACATTTATTGCTCGTTTAAAGTAACTATTTATTACTCTTGTGCTATAAAAAAACTGAATTAATTTATTTAAAAAATGATTACATTAAATCTTTACAATAATAAACAAAATTGAAAACAATATATTTTAACATAAAAATTTAATATATATTGCGATCCGGAACAATTTAGTCCTTTAAAGTACATAACAAAAATTGGCAATGTAATAGACCGAAACATATTATATTAACTTAGATATCCTATTAAGAGTAAAGCTTTAAAGAAAGTGTTGTTGGTTAGATTGAATATTTTGTGAGAATATATCTTCCAAAAGGGCAGAAGATCTTGTGAGACAACATAAGCAAGTGGAAGATGAGAATAAAAACAGTGGACTTTCCTTTAATTGTTTTTAACCAAAGATACAGCAAGTGTGTTGTAAGAGAGGCATCAAAGTTAGAAATTAATTATTTTTTTAATACACTCTTTTTCATATTCTTTATTGTTCAATAAGTTTATTAAATACAAATGAAGACTGGTAGCAACACTTATTGAGGACTAGCTAGGAAGCTTTTCATTTTATTCTAACAAAGTCTCTCCACCAACCTCCTTTCCCATCTTCACCAATCTTTGATTATCTCATTTTAACCCATCCATAACCTCTACATTTCTTTTAGAACCTTTCCAATTGCCGGACTTTGAATGAGTATATGTAAAATTAAGAATTGTAGCAAGTGCTGTAATTATCATACGCATAACTTCTCCAACTTTGCTGATTCTGATTTTCTAAACAAATTTAAAACAAATAATACCGATTTAAAGATTAAAATTATGAAATATATTAATAATGTCTTAAATTAGATAACTAGAAATATATCTACGTCCGAAACAAGTTATTTAGAAATTACATAAAATAGATAATATTGTCACCAATTTTTTATAATATGCTAATGTGGTAGAATTGAATATTAAACTTGAGAGTTCTATACAAGATTTTTAGTGTTAACAATAAAATAAATAAATAATTATTTCACGTACCTAAATTTTTTACATTCACTTCACATTAGTTTTTCTTTTACCTTTTATTCTCTTTATTGAAAAAATATAAAAATTTATATTTTTATGACTATTTTATTTTTGTTTTGTGTAAAATGAAAGTAAAAATATGTGACAGTTACTTTAAAAAAAAATAATAATAACACACAAAGTTGGAGGCAGTATTTCAATTAGTGTCTTTAAGGCTGTCTTACTGTATTGTTGCCTTATAAACTTATTTATACAGTAAACTGTAAAATGTTGCTTTTTCTTTCTCTCTTTCTATATTTCCTTCTTATTTTAACGAAAAGTAAGCATGATAGTCCACCAATAGCATTCTACGTAAGCTTCAGTTGTTCACATCTATTCTTGTTTTGTTTTACACCTTGCATGGACGCAGTCTCAAGAACCCTAAGTCCAGGCCAAACTTCTAGCAGGTACGGGATTGTTTATTGTGATTCTTTTAGAGAAATAAACTAAATCGTTCGATAAAGCATGGTTATCCATTAGCTTTATTATTCACTGCATTCTGCTGTTGAAACTTGCTTTCTTTACTTTTGTAACCACAAGTTCATAGGAGTAGTTAGACAAATTATATACTTAATTATTTATTAATAATCAGTAGTACCGGTTTACAAACGTGATTAATTCGTATATGCATCTACTTCATACATTTTTTTTACGTTCGACACAGTACTAGAAAACTACAGCAATCACACACGGTTGCTTACAGTTAGATTTCTACAGTTCACCGAGACTTTCATTTATTTAGCTACTGCGGATACGTTTATAATCGTCACCGGTCTTCAATTCTCTTGGGCCCTGGATCAATGACCTGCCAATAGTAGAGGAAGGGATATTAGGAGTGAACTGTGATTTTGAGTATATCACAAAAAATGTTTAAGAATTTGATTAGACTGTGAGTGCTGAAAAGAGGTTCAGTTAGAACAAAATGTAAAGAAATGAAGAATTAGTGAAAGGTTAATGAGGATAGAACAGAGTAAATAAGCTTTAGTGGGATAGATTGTAGAATCCTGATCAGAGTTTTAGAAGCATAAAACAAAGAACTCTTGAAACGAAAATGATTTTTGGAATATCTGCAACACTGAGATACGAAGAAAAAGGTGGTGTAGTACCTGTGTTGTTTGACAGCAATGCCTTAATTAGTGTTGGAATTGTTTGTTCTGTAGGGGAATGGAACTTGACCACGTTCAATGCGTCGAACATCTTCTTTGAGGATCTCAAATTGCCTTTTAACCTCCTCCACAGATTTTCCCACCTCGTTGGCAATATTCTGCCACCTATCTGGGGTTTCTATATCATATTTAGCAAGGGCTTTTTCAAATTCTTTGTTTTGCCTTTGGGTCCAAGATGATTCCATCTGAATGTATGGAATGAAGTGAGAACTTAAAGGCAATGGAAGTGGCACGGAGGAAGAAGGGAAAGGAAGATTTTTGGTTGAGGCAAGCAATGGTATGGTATGGGAAAAGAAGAAGGAAGCTAGCCCTTTATAAGTTGGAGGAAAAGCGGTGGAAGGGTTACTGGTTAGGCCTGTTGGATGAGTATATTTTGTAAAATGACAGAAGATAAAGAGACTTGTTCTTCGTTCCCTCCAAACCACTTTATGAATCACGATAGTGGACAACAAGTGGAAGAGAAGAATCAAGATCAAAGGACATTCGTTTACTCTTTTATTCTTTCAACCAAAGATACTCCTTTAGTTTCTCATTTGCAAGTTGGACCTCTCTTTATAGATTCCGGTCAGTGGCTTTCAGTGTCAAAATTCACCATGCAATCATGCTCATAATTTTTAATCTCAACTGAAGTTCTAAACTGTTTGTGTGACATGCATCTCTATTGAAGATGGCAGAAGGATAATATTGTTCGTAGAATGCCAATTGTACTATATCCAATTTCAACCTCCAAACATAGAAGAATTGGCGATATAAATTTTATAATGGAAAGCAGGCATTAGTGGGAATTTATCATGGACAGATTTAATGGTATCTATGTACTATTTTTGGAGATTATGGTCATCACTGAGCCACCCCTTAAAATTGCAGGATCTTGGCATTAATAAATTTGTGATATTGCGGCATATATGTGTGGGGATATTCCCAGGATTTGATGATACAGGAATATATATATATATGATTATATTTTGGGGTTTGATTCTTCCACTACTAGATGATACTTCTTCAACGTAAACATATACTCACTTTTCTTTAAAAAGTACTTATTATTGGACCGCAAAGTTGATGTTGGTGATATTATGATGATAACCACACGCAGTTGGGCTCATGCAACTTGGTTGCGTTATTTTGCATAACGAATATTTATGTTCTGTCCAACGGAATTTATTGGCGATAAAGAAACACACTTGCTTGCATGGACTAATTCCTAAATTTTCTTTTTAAATTATAGTTTTAAAATACAGTTGCCAATTCATTTATTTATATCTGAATAATTCACCGACATTTGGCAAACTCTGATAAATAACTAGTAAATGAATATAGTTTATTTACGGTAACCAATAATTAGTAAAAACAGAAAGACGAAGTACTTATATAAGAGATTATATTTTTTTATTGGTTTAATTATGTAGAACATCCCTATTTCTGCATGGTTTTCTCAATTAGGTTTTCGTATTGTAAAATCTCTCAATTAGGTCATTGAATGTGAAAAATTGGATCAATTTAGGGCTTGCTGTTATCTTGGGTGGACGGCGTTAAAAAATGTTGTGCGTGACAGGGTGACATTAGAAGGTTTTACTGACGTGACAGATTATGGTGATCTTCTCACTAGTAAAGAAAAGTCTTTTTATAATGTGCTATATACGCCTCGATTTTACTAAAACCGAAGCGTATAAAAGCACGGTAACATTTTCGTAGTTTTAAGGAAGTCATATGCCTCGGTGCAAAAGGAACCGAAGCGTAATAGGTGTACTGTCTCGGTTAAGTCAACAACCGAAGCATAAAACACTAATAAAAAAGGTTATATGACTCGGTTCAGGAGAACTAAAGCATAAGGTGTATATTGCCTCGGTTAAGTAAACAACCGAGACATATAACCCTGCTGAGAGCACATGTCTTTTTTTTGCAAAGTCAGACTGTGCACCTAACGCAATGGCTTACTACCTCGGTTGATCGAGGCATCGAGAGCTTTTTTCTTCCTTCTCCACGGCGCTGGCCTCGCTTTTCGTCTAGCAGAGGAACACGATCAACGAGTTTCTGGTGCAGCCGCTGCCGAAGCTGCGGCCGGTGGTTTTCTGTTTGACTGAGTTTGGTGGGGTTGGTGACAACATTACTCTCAACACTAAGACATTTGAGAAAGGTGTTAGGACCATTTCCAAGTTGAGGAATAAGGGTGGCGGCCAACTCACTCTGCGTTTCTTCCTCCTTCTCCACGAGCTTTCTTCATCCTCCACAGCACAAACAGGTTTTAATTTTTTTTTTATTTTCTGATTTTTGTATAAGATAACCTAAATTAAGGGGGCGTTTGTATCAGCACAAAGAGGGATTTCTCTTTCGCGTTGTCGAGAGGGAGGTGCGTCAGAGATGCAGCGGGGGCAAAAGGCACGGTGGCCGTTCTTGTTCTTGCGGCGGAGGCGCAAGGGCGCAAGGGCTCCTCCTCGGGTACTCGGGTGGTCCCTCCTCAACCCAAAATGCCACCTTTCGCTTCTCATAAGACCCTCTTCGCGTTCTTGTGGATGGCGGTGCTGGCCTCGCTTTTCGTCTGGTAGAGGAACACGATCAGCGGCTTTCTGGTGCTGGGTGGTGTTCCGGTGCAACCGTCGTCGAAGCTGCGGCCGGTGGTTTTCTGTTTGACTAAGTTTGGTGGGGTCGTTGACGACGTTACTCTCAACACTGAGGCATTTGAGAAAGGTGTTAGGGCCATTTCTAAGTTGGGGAATAAGGGTAGCAGCCAACTCACTGTGCGGCCAACATTGATGCTTGAAGCTTTTTCATTCCTGCCTCTGTTTATATTTTCCCTTCATCTTTCTTGTGAATTTGCCCAATTTGATAAATGGGTATGATGATTCGAGTGCTTTGTCATTTCTTCTTTGAAGAAGAATTTTCAGTTTTTGAGTTCGGATTCTTACATACCTGCACGGCTGAAATGGTTGCTGTTATTTTAGTTAATTGTGTGTTCTTTTGACATATGTTCGAATTTTTGTATTTTGCAGTGAAAGAGCTTGAAGGGGGAAAGGAAAATTGGTATAAGAAAGTGAATAATGTTCTTGTTCAGAGGATGACCTAATCTGAAAGGATACCCAATCTAAAACCAATCTGAAGGCTCTTGGAAGAACTGATACTGACTCGGTTCAAAGAGAACTGAGTCGAATCTTAGATATTGCTTCTATTAAAGAAAACCGAGGCAAATCCGTAGTGACTTTTTACCTTGTCTACATATGTCTCGGTTCCCAAACCGAGGTCTATGGCAAAAAATAACCGGTGTCAATTCGTTTAACTGCACTAGTGTCTACTCAGAAATGGACCCCTTCATCGACTTCGATTACTCAAACTCCTTCCACAACAACAACTCCAACAAACGACAGTGTCGTTCCAGTTCAAACCAAACATTCCTTCGCTCCTTCCCTCATCAATAACCACCAACAATCAGAAAGTTGTTTCGACATCGATTTTTGCCGCACCAAACTCTCCTCCTTTAATTACCCATCCCAGTCTCTCAGCCAAAGCGTGAGAACTACCACCCAGTAACAAATTTGAAATATTATGTATAAATTTTTGGTCTTTCAGTGAATTGACTGGAGAATTGAATTATGTAACAGGTTTCGTCGTCATCGCTTGATGTGGGAGTGGTGCGGACGGGAACACAGTGTCGGAGATGTCGTACTCATTTGGTTGAAACAATTCGGAGTCGAGTGGGATTGGTTTGTCAGGAGTAAGTGGAGGGCAATGGGTGACATAGTTGTGTGGGATGGATCGTGAAGCGATGGTGCTGCAATACAGAGAGAAGAGGAAGAATTAGAATTTGTGTTGTAAACTCTTTTCACTCCTTACCTTCCCTACTGTCCTTTTTTTAGTATAAAAAAGTCTCTCTTCTCTATCACTCCCTGATCACGGATCTCTTTCTCTATCATCTCGAACACTTTCACCACTGCCTTCCACGCGATTCACCGCCAATAGCTTCCTGATTTCACCAATTTCACACCAAGCCTACTTTCTCACCAAGGTTACCAAATTTCGCACCCACTCAACAATTTTTTGCCTAGATAAAACCCTGTTCTCCCAAAAATCCCCAATTTCGCATCAAGTGAAGAATAAAAATAAAACTTCCTTTCTTCTAATCAGTTATCACTCAATTAAAACGTTGTGTTTTCAATTATTAATTGTATTTTATCTAAAAGTTGTGTTTTCAATCATTTTATTTCAATAAAATTTAATTTCTAAATAAAACAAATCCAACTCAGATCACACAATCTACCACGTCAATAAAACCTTCTAATGTCACCATGCCATGCACAACATTTTTTAACACCGTCTACCCAAGATAATGGCAAGCCTTAAATTGATCCAATTTTTAACATTTAATGACCTAATTGAGATATTTTACAATAC
The DNA here is from genome assembly GCF_016808095.1 of Vigna angularis. Lineage (NCBI taxonomy): Eukaryota > Viridiplantae > Streptophyta > Magnoliopsida > Fabales > Fabaceae > Vigna > Vigna angularis. Next base: position 20,856,189 of record NC_068970.1, read on the forward strand.
GATGACCTAATTAAGAAAACCTCGCAGAAATAGGAATGTTCTACGTGATTAAACATTTTTTATTTATCAAGTATTTATTATAAGTCATTAAATATAAAAAAAAATGTAGTATTGGTGTGTCACGGGACATGGATATTTTGTTGTCATATTATTATGTGTATTTATGATCTTATGACATTTGAAGACTCGGTGTTTGGTCTCATTTTAATGTGCTATATATGACATAAATTTGAGAAATCTCAATAGAGACCCGAATTTAATTTGGTGCTATATAAAAAAAGGTGATGTGAAAGTTCTTTAATGATTTGGAATAAGGTGAAGAATTATAATATTTTACTCTAAATTACAATCTGTTTACGAAGAGAGGAGATCATTAAAAAATATCCATTAAAGTCAAATTTTGTTAAACTATTAATTGTTTTTATAGATATGTGGTCTTAACAATCTTAGTTGTAATTTTATGTTATTCATTGATTTTGTATAAAAAGACATCTTAGAACTTTTAAAAAAATTGGTTTAAAATATATATTTGTATATATAGACAATATTAGTATATAATTTATCTCTAGCTAAATACATATTATACTATACTAAGTCGATAAAGATACTCGACTCGTCTCTGTTGTACAAACATAACATCACACAATAATTAATCACAATGGTCAATGATTCACTACGACAATTCAAAACCGAACAAGTATATAAACACATAGATTAAGGCTCATTCAGGTAAAACAAATCTATAAACAGTACAATCCTTTGAACAAATAAAAAAAATAAATACTCTAAAGGTTAAAAATAATTGAAGAATCTTTGAGAATCTTTACATGATACAAACTCAATTATGTAAGAACAATATTTTTTATATATAAAATATTCTATTACATAATAATTCATTTATATTTTCTTAGTGTTGGACTCAACCGTTTCAAAAAGTAAATATAAAAGGCTAAAATATAAAAACAACTATAAAATCCCTATTTTGCCTTATAAAATAATAAATTCAGTCATTGTAATATAATTATTACAGCGTTCCTCCGCACCCCTCACATGTTTCATCCCCTCACATGTTTCATCCTACACTTCTCGTGTAATAATGGTTTAAAAAATTTTCAACGACCACCCATCCTTGATCTTCTGCTATTGTTTACCGAAATCGTGCGTGCACCTCCCAATTTTCTATTTATTTAGAATTTAGTTTAGAATATTTTTGTTTTTTTTTTATTTATGGTGGTGCATTTTGTTATGTGTTAATTTTTTTATATTTTTTTAATGATGTTTTTTCCTTAATTTTTTATTTTTTATTTGTTATTTGTTAAATTTTTAATTTTAAGAAAAAAAATAAGTCATAAATATTATTTAAATAAATAAATAATTTCAAAAACATTAAAAATTAAAAAAATATATATAAATTTCAAATTATTACATTATTACTAATATTGAAATCAATATCAAATATAATAAAAAAATATAAATTAAAAAATGATAAAAATTAAAAATCACAAAAAGACAAAAAATTAAATTTAAATTAATAAACGAATCAAAAACTAAAAAAAATACAACAAATAATTAAATAATAATTCATATTGAAAAATAAAATATTAATAAATAATCATAGATTCAAAAAATTAACAAACAAATTTAATTTTAGAAATTAGGAAAAATTAATTAGATTAAAAATACTATTTAAATAAATATCAAATATATAAAAGAATACAAATTAAAAATATTAATCACAAAATATGAAGTATTTAAATAAACTAATAAAAAATAAAATACAAATCAAATTAAAAACAATTAAATATACTAAATCAAAGCAAAAAGAAAGGAAGGGCAATACAAAATCTCTTCACCGCAATTTCACCTGCGGCTTAAATGAGCTGCACTTCCAAGTGCTGTTACCGTAGTTCCAAATGCGGACGCAGTATAAACCATGTTTTCTATTGTATGAACCGCACTTCTAACTACAGTTACCGCATTTCTAGCAACGAGTTCAACCGCACTTCAAGTGTGACAACTTTTGTAACTACTCTTCCCGTCGGCGTGTTCTCAATTACTATGTCTCAACCTTCGTCCCATCCGATCAAAAAATGTATCTAATCCAATCTAGCGCCGACATCCTCTCAATCACTACAGTTAAGATCTGAACATTCATATATAATTCTAATAGGAACACAGTTAGAATAATAAAAAAATATGGAGGTGCCAGCGAGAAGCACTCTAGTTATTATAGTCACTCAGAAACAATTGCACGATCACATATGTGTGCCAATATTTCTATAATGTTATTATAATAAAGATAAAATGCTACAGAGGTTTTCGACACAAAATAACAATTAAAAGTAGTTCTACCTTTATTTCTTAGTAAAGATAACGGACTTTAAAATTGAATCATTTAAATAATATTATATAAAAATTTAATCTTTTAAATTATTTCAAATTTAAAAGAAAAAATAAAACAAGTTGGTTTGCGAGTTCGTCCTACACCACTTATAAGTCGTGAATTTGATAAGTTAGAAAAAATAAAAACAAGTTAAAAACACCAAATAGATCTTTTAAATTTTGGCAAACGAATGAACTTGTCCTTGAGCTCAGCTCACTTTCCTATCTTTAAAAGAATCATGAGTGAATAAAGAAAAATGATACCACAACACACTTTTACATTCATTTGACACATGATACAAGGATAACATGGTTTAAAAAGTGTAAAATTTTGTATTTTTTCAAAAAAGAAAAGAATAAAAAATAAGTAAAAATAATGTCAAATGAATGTAAAAAATTTAGGTATGTCAAATAATCATTTTTCGCGAATAAATGATTGATTTGTCCTGACTGTGTTCTTGAAAAAAAAATTTGTAAGGCTAATATATAGTGTCTTATATTTTTAGTATATGAATAATTTATATAGCTTTTTTTTAACTTATTAAAATATGAAATATCTACATAATCTTCATTATATATATAGTATATAGACAGCAGATATAGATATACTTAATTGAATTCAGTTTTAGCTTCATTTTAACCAATTCTTAGGCTTTGTTCACTTGAATGGATTTGGGGGAGAGTAATTGAGAGGATTTGAAGGTAAATTTTTTGTTATTTATTTGAATGAATTTGGAGGTAAATGAGAGTAGATTTGGAAGTAAATTTTTTTAATATCTCACGTCAATCAAATCCTACACAAATTTTACTTCCAAATTCACTTCTACTTACCTCCAAATCCACTCAAATAAACAATAAAAAAATTTACTTTCAAATCTTCTCAATCACTCTCTCCAAATCTATTCAAGTCAACAAGGCTTAATTATTCTTAAAGTGTTATTGTATATCATGAAACAAAGTAATAGATATACTCACGTAATTGTTTTGGATAATAGATCTGTAACCTATCCTGATGAAAAGAAAACGTCCTAAAGATATTATATTAAGAGTTAATATTGACAATTATAATTAATGGTATGAATATACACATTTTTTAATATTGACCTCTGGAGCACCAGAAGGACGGCAAAAATTGATTGGAGTCTCGTAATTTGTTCAAGGTTAAATGAAAGAAGAAAGATAAAAAAATAAAAAAATGAGAGAGATTGTTAATTGTTTTTGTTTTGGAGAGTGGGGTAGGAGAAGCCGGCAGAAAGAAAAGAGGGTGTGGAAAAATTGCAGCATATTTTGGTTTTGATTTTGAGAGCCAATAAAAGAATGTACACGGTTTGTTCTCTGTTTGAAAATTTTATGTAGTGATAGATATTCCACGTATTCCGTAGGAAGGAAAGGACATGGACGTTGACTCCTGTGAAAGATGGTGCTTCCTTTTCCCTTTATAAAACTTTATCTTCTACATCATTCTTCCCTCCTTATTCCTCTTGTTACCACTAAACACACAGAATATAAATCTCTTTTCGACCCTAAATCCATACACTTCATTAGGTGCTATATGTTCTTGCTCCACACGTTTCGGATCCATCTTTCTACAAAAACACAAGATTGCTTCAACTAAATATTCCACTCTTCGTATTTCATTCGTATAGTTCAACATCAAAAATAATTTATAAATATCTTTCTTCTTCCTTGGATTCAGTCTTTTAAATTCTCAACTACCAAATTCATTTAAGTATTTCAAAACTTTTATATTGGTAGAGAGTTGAAATTTATAAATATTCTCTTTTCTTAACTCATCAAAACTCTTTCTCGAATTTAAAAAGAACCATGTCTTGAATGCGATGACTTTAGCCTTGAATGAAACTTTGCTGCTGTACCTACAAAAACTTATTTGATGGATAAAACCGTTATTAGGCTAAATTATTAAGTTTAATTATATAAAGAATAGATATTTTCAGCTAGGTTATCAAGTTAAATTTTATCAAGATGGGATAAATGTTTTCGGTTAAGTTACTAAATTTACTGTGTTTTCAAATCAGCAAGATAAAAGAAAGCTTCAGAATATTGACATACATGTAAGTATGTTAAATTGTTCATATATTTAAATTCATCTCCAAGTTAATATAACAATTTGTGCTTCATCTTTGAACTAAGTAATTTGTTCAAACACTTTATGGAAGTTATATAAAACATATTTTCTAACAATCGACATGTAAAGATTATATTATAGTCTATTACGAAACTCTTTTTTATCACATGACACTAGTGCAGCGAGGGACTTTTACCGCGGTTATTTTTCACTATACGTCGCGGTTTACGAACCGCGACATATTCAGCCGCGATAGTAAGTCAGAGACTTTATGCCGCGGTTCAGAACCGCGGTATATAAGTTGCAGAATATGCCGCGGTTGTTCAAAGAACCGCGGCCTAAATCCATTTTAAAAAAAAAAAAATTTTGTCCACTATATGCCGCGGTTGGGGTTACAACCGCGGCATATTCCCCTGCAGTTTTTTAAAATTGCAGGTCTGTTTTTGTGATATCCACTACCACAAAAACAGACCTGCATATAGTAATGTCTTGAATCTCTGCAAAAGACAATTCATATTAATTAGTGTATATGAATTCAACATTTGGGAAAAAATCAAAATTTGTTAAAGTTATCAAAATTTGTTAAAGTTAACACTAATGAAGAAATCATGTTAAGAATGTAAAAGGGCATAAATACCTGGAACAGGGGCGGCGAAAAAGCTTGGTGCAACAAAGGGGAATGGCAGCGGAGAGGAATGACAAGCGTTTCAAACGATTTTGTTCGGCTAAAACTGTTTTTTATCGTCAAAAATGGGAAATGACCGAACAATTTTGAGTTTAAACGGTGAAGAAACAAGGAACTGAGATGGGTGGTCGACGGGAGAAGAAAACTCGAAGTCCAGAGTGTCTGCGCGAACAAGACGATATTGTTCCAAAGTTTTATTTTTTAACTCTGACTGGGGAATCTACCGCGGTTCACTACTTAACCGCGGTAGAAGATGGCATTTTTAAAATTATTTTGAAACTATATGCCGCGGTTCGGAGGCAACCGCGGTAGAAGATGACATTTTTGAAATTATTTTTAAACTATATGCCGCGGTTCGGCGGCAACCGCGGTAGAAGATGGCATTTTTAAAATTATTTTGAAACTATATGCCGCGGTTCGGCGGCAACCGCGGTAGAAGATGGCATTTTTAAAATTATTTTTAAACTATATACCGCGGTTGCCCACCGAACCGCGGTATATTCCTCTAAATATTTCAAATTCGTTTTAAATTTATTTCAACACAACTGTCTCCCCAACTGCCTTTCAGAGAATTTCAGAAGTTACAGGGGGTATATGCCGCGGTTCTCTGGGGAACCGCGGCATATACCCCCTGTAACTTCTGAAATTCTCTGACTGGCAGAGAAGATGAGACGTTATAGGGGTATATGCCGCGGTTCCCCAGAGAACCGCGGCATATACCCCCTGTAACTTTTCAAATTCTCTGACCCAGTCAGCACCTGCAATAAATTGGCAGGGTATATGCCGCGGTTGTGCAGAGAACCGCGGCATATACCCTGTTATTTAATTTTTTATTCATACGTGGCGTCAAAGGCAATGGTTGACTGGGGTATATGCCGCGGTTCCCAGTAGAACCGCGGCATATATGTTCGTTTTATTTACAAAACTGCCACCGCGCACCATTATGCTGCGGTTTTCGTTGAACCGTGGCATAATGTGCGCTGTAGAAAGCCTTTTTTTTACTAGTGTGAAAAACACTTCACAGGTTGTTTGATATTTAGATACTAATGAAAACTCATCTTCACTAAGTGATATTCAATGTCGTTCTTCAAATTAAAGATTATAAAGTTTTCCTAAATTTTGCAATATAAAATAAAACTTAGATTGATTCTCAAAGGAAACATTTATATTGTATTCAATCTTTATTATTTTCAGTACAAATAATTAAAATTCAAAGTTTAGAGACTGAATCATATATAAAACACAAATTGAATCAAAATTAAAACATAAACAAATCCAAAACAAAAATCAAGAGAAGATAAAAGGTCAACATAATCAAGAACTATTAAATATTTCAATTAATCAATTAAACTAGTTGTACAAATCAAATTCAAATATTATTCAATCTAATTAGTATATAGTTATCAAATTAAGATTCAACTGATTTTTTATTGTAATCACAAACTGCAAAACTGAAATTAGGGAAGAGAATAACAAACTTGGAGTATTAAACTTTATGAACAAAACTCAATTTGAATCTTTTTATCTTGATTCAGTGAATTGATTTTCAAAATTTAGTTTTCCATGTTTGAAGAACACAAAACAAAGTCAAAAGAAGAAAAGAAAGACTCAAAACGAAAATCAAGATAAAAAAGAGAAAAATAGAAGAAGAGAAAATTTCTATAACTAGAAAACTAAAACTCTTTACATATTTAAAATAGATTTAGGCTATATAAATACTTTTACATATGAAGTAAACATGAGTCGTGATACCGTGGTACCGTGGTACCGTCTGTTACTTAATCAAACCTTAAGTCAAATTATAATGATAACTTTTATGTTCTGTATAGATTTTCTATTATTAAGAATCTAAAAGCTTCTATTAGTGATAGTGTGTTAATGGATTTTGATTCCCTGATTTATATGTCTTCTTCAGAGCATGTCACTCTCATTTGTCGATAGTTTGCAGAGTTTATAGTACTTAGATTCATGTCATTGTAGTTCTAAAACAATTTATAATTTTTTGGTATCTAAGAAAGCTCGTTTTATAAAAGAATTGAAAATAACTTGTAAATATATTTTGAAAAATATTATAATTCTAAAGAGGATGACGAATCAGTTAGTTTACGTAGGTTAAAGAAAGTTAATATTAAATCTTTTAAAACAAGGATTTTTAAAAAGAATAATGAGTTTTAAAGAGGTTTTTGTAGATTGTGAATGAGTTAGTTAATGATAAGTCTCTTCATATGATGAAGAATTTGATTATAGGACTTTTGTTTCCTACTGGTGTTGCATTGATTTACTTTTTTTTCATTTATGTCTTTATTTAGTTTTTTAGTCATGAATCTAATTTTTCTATTGTTTTTATTTTTAATTTTTTTAATAAAATATTGAATTAATGGCAATGATGCTTAATATGAACTTAATTATGTGGAAGTAAACAGAGTGTAATCGTAGATTGTAATTAGGTTCATAATCTCAACGACAAAAAATTAAACTAAAATTAGGAAAATTAAATCCACATGATTTTTATGTTAAAAAAAATGGTAAATTTGCCTCACCTTATAAAAGTCTTAGAATAACAATCAACTTCAAATCTAGCCAATCATATGTTTACACGTGATATCGCCATGCATGGACTTTCTGTTATATCAGTGTTTTATATAAATCTTTGTAATATAAACAAATAATCTCTTCATTCATAATAATAATTCCTTTCTTCAATCTCTTCTCTTTTTATCACTCGTACATGGTAGCAAAAAGCTTTTTCCTTTGCTCCAATATTCATCATGACTTCCTAATGCATCTTCACAGCATCGGAAAAACGTTTTTAATAAGCCATTGCAACACCATTTGAATGTCACATTGTTAGCTACGAACCTTAAGCCAAAACGCAACAAATTAGTATCGTGTCATCGTTAGTCCTCATCGGAGAAGACATGAACATCATCGTTAACCACCTCAAACTATTAATATAACAAATATGCCAACGATACAAGTATACAGAAACTGAAAATACTTTTTTGTTTTATTTTTAATTAAAGATATTAGATCAATTGTTTCAAAATTAATATAATATATCTTTAATATATTAGAAACAATCAGGAACCAATCTAATATACCTATTGTGTCCTATAAAACTCACAATATCATGCATGTTTTCTTACCTTGGCCACGTCTTTTGCTGAGACTCATTGACAATCAATTATTATGTCCAACATGAAAGTAACCGTCAGGCTATTATGAAAGTTTCAAGATTCTTCAAGTTATTTCAAGCTTTCATATCTTCTCAATTTCAATCTATATCGCATAGTGAACTCAGCAACCAACAACGTCGTTTTCATTACGTAATCATTTTTCCTTTTTACATATTTTAATCAAAGATCCATGGAACACTCATACTAAAATAATGTACAAAAATTGAATGTTCTCACAAAATGGAGACATTCACAAAACCAATACTTAAGGTTTGTTTGTTTTTCCATCGAAACCTTTAAACGTACGTTCAGTTAACGCTACAAATAGTACCTTCCCTTTTAACGAAATATATTACTTTAGTTTTAAAGAATATTAAATATTTAATATTATGGTTGTTTTAGTTTTATTCAAAATATTTATAAGATTTAGAGCAAACTATTATTATTAAGAAGAAAAAAAATTAGAATTAAAAATTAGAAATCACAAGAACTTATCCAAATCGAATTGAACAAATTAGTTTATTAAGAAACTAAGAAATGTGAGGGTAAATAATGTGTAAATAATTATCTTACTCCCATTAATTTTTAAGAAATAGTTTATTTTTATTTTTTCAACTATTTTTTCTTATATATATATATATATATATATATATATATATATATATATATATATATAAGAAAAAATAAACATAAAAGAGAAATGATGAAAAGTATTTAAGTCTTTATGAAAACAAGTACATTAAGAGTTAAAGGTAATAAATAATTAGATTGTGTATTTGAAGTTATAGATTTTTTTCAGTGTTTACTGTCACACCGATCTTTTAAACTTACGTGAAACGGTTTTCTTAAGTTACTTAAAAAATTGAAAGGTAAATTAAATAATATTAAAAACAAAAACAAAAGCTACGTGCACAAGACTGTAGAAGAATCAAAATAAGAATTTATTGTCGTACATTTACGGTCAGATTTTTTTCAGTCTCTTGCACAACAAATACTTGGTTGTGAATACTTTAAAAGCTATGATTAATATTGATTTATTTTCAGTTGGTTTATTTTGAGTTCCTAAAATGCAATTGATATTACCTAACAAATTATAGAGTGTTTTGTCTATATATGTTATGAGATATGATCAGTGATCTTAACAAAATAAAAAATAGAAATAGTAACAGTTGATTAATATATTGTGTGAACTGGTTGTTTGGTTTGTACCTAACCTAGGCATTTCTAGGGTTCTTGTTTTTTAACCAGAAAAATTCTCAGAATCAAAGACTTTGAGTAGAAAGATCATTCTAGCAGCTAGCCGCGTACCCCACTTCTGTAGAAACAAACGAGAAAACGCGGAAACTTACAGAATGCTACATCAGAGAGGTTTCACTGATGGTGTCGTGTTCCGTAAAACAGTTTGAAATCGAAGATCATGAGATGAAAAATATACCATAAAAGTTATGCTACAAGACGTTTAATGTTGAAAGGGTCGAAAGATATTCGTTCATGTTCTCAAGAAATGTGTGGTTATTATTTTTTAATTAACAATACTCATGGAAAATCACAAAGAAACATGACAGCAGATGATCTCTGTGGGACCATGTAATATACTGATACATGTGTGTGAAACCAAAATGCTTAATCTTCCTTCTATAATTACAAGTAAATTATGGAAAAAGACTTTTAAACTGAAATCTAATCAGGGACAGTAATGTTTTAAATTTCTGTCTTCATGTTCTTAGTATTTTTTTTATTTTAATCAGTTAAAATTTATATTTATATTTATATTAAGTTTAATATATATATATATATATATATATTATTTTTATTTGATGGATAATCTATAATTTGAAGAAACAATGTAACTTGCCTGAAAGAGGAAAAAATATATAATTGCATTGTTAAAATAGTGATGTGTGAAGTTATTTTAAGGGAGTTAGTAATTTATATTCGTTATTTTTTACTTTATTTCATTTTTGTAGATGTAACAAAATAATACTTTTAAATTTAAAAGTATAATTAAAGATAAAAAAGTAATAGTATAGCATATTTTATAGATAATAAATTTATTAGCTTCTGCCTAACAACAAACTTAAATATACCTTAGACGTAATTAAGTTGTAAATCTCTAATAAATTTAGATATGTTTAAAGGGAATTACTGAAAAGGTTAGATACTGAGTTTGTTTTGCATTGAATCTGTCTTTCAATCAGTTAGTTTGGTTGGTCCTCACACCTCTGTTTAAAATCCAATAAATATATAAGCTTATATGAACCTTTTTAATATATATTCTTAGAAATTATAATCTTGCCCTTCATCCAATCTTTTCTTAATTTCTATAGTTAACTTGTTCGATATACAATTTCCGTAAATTCTCTTCCCTTTGACATAAAGAGGAGTTTTCTGCGTCAGCAAAATCTTTAGTATTATATAGAAACAAAATAAGATATAATTAACAAATCAGAGTGGCGCAGCAGAAGCGTGGTGGGCCCATAACCCACAGGTTTCAGGATCGAAACCTGGCTCTGATAGGAGTGGCTTTCATTTGTTTTAATTTTTTTTTATATATTATTCATTAGTTCAGAAATATATTTTTTGACAAAAACGGGTCCAACCTTAACCAACTTGAAATATGGCCGGAAACAAAAATGAGAAAAATAAAAGTAAATACTATGCCTGCCCACATAAGTATTTCAACAATAAATATTATATGTTCTTTCACTGTATTAGCCAATTATATGCCCACAGGCTTATGGTACTCAGCTATTTCTCTATGACATGTCCGAGAATGACACTTTACAACATCAAATTTATGACTGTCACTGGTGGAGGCAAAAATGAAATATGAAAAGAAAAGAGTTTGTAAAACAAGACACTGTTTTAATTAAATCAAAAACAATTAAAAATAGTATAACTTGATTATTATACACAACTTTCTTTTTTTTCTCATTTTTCTTATTTTAATAAAAAAATTATTATTACTATAAATTTTTTATTATAATTATAATATTGTCGATTAAGATATTAAATTTATTATTGTTTTCTTGAGTTAAATATGTTCTTAATCTTTGTTTTTAATCTCTCTTTCAAATTTTGGTATATTTTGATTCTTTTCCTTAAGAAAATTATAATTTTTCGTCCTCTAAAACCAACGGCGTTAAAACTCAGAGGTGGCTAACAGTGATGTGCCACGTAATTGAGTTATGTATGCAATCATATTTATACATATAAAATATCATATTTTAAGGGTTTTATCTACTAGCAAGTTTCACATATTTTAATAACCTATTATCTCTTAATTAATTGAGTTATGTATGCAATCATATTTAAGTTTATTGTTGTACATTCATTTTTACTTATACTTATACATACTCTTTTGGTTATATATATATATATATATATATATATATATATATATATATATATATATCAAGTTGTCGAAATGGGTTGTAACTCACGAATTAATCCGGCTCACAGTGGGTTTGAGCCGGGTTGAGTTTGAAAAAAATGTAATTTTTTTATGCGGGTTAGTTTTCAACCCGACTCACTTAGAATTCGACCCGAGTTGAACTCATGGTGAGCCGGGTTGGCTCACCAACCCACCTAATTTAATTTAATTATTTATTATTTTGTGTTTCAATATTATTAGTTATTATTTTTTTATTATATTGTAGATGGTGACAAAGAAGAAGATGTTTCAAGAGAAAAATATTATAGATTTATCTATTCAAGACTCTAATATTATAAATGGACAAGTGATACAAAAAGTATCAATATTAAAAATTTAATTGTCTTTGTAGTTTAAAATCATTTTAATGTGACGTTTATTTAGATTTGAATTAAAAAAATTGTAACTTTTATTTTAAAAAAAACTTATAAATCAGCTAGTGAGCCAACCCGTTTAACCCACTAACCCGTGGTGGGTCGGGCCGAGTTCAAATTTTTTCAGCTCGCTAATAAGTGAGCCGGGTTGGGTTGGCTCATTAAGTGACTAACCCGCGATGAGCCAAGCCAGGTCGGGTCGAGCCGGGTTATATACATTTTTTATTTCAAGATCAATCCAAAACTATAAATAAGTATATAACAACTCATCTAAGTGAGAAAATTTTTCCTACCTCTTAACCAAACCCATATTTGACATTTGCCCAACAAGACAAGTCTCGCCTAGCGAGAAGACCTCCCTATGTCAGGCTCAATTTTAGCACTCATTTGATGAGAAGTTAGCTCGTTAGTAAAATCTGAATAATATAATTTTTCCTTAAGTCTAATGAGTGTCTTTATCCTTTAACCAAATCAAAAGTATCATTTTACATAAAACGACTCATTAGAAGCCAAAGATATTACTCCACGGATCCAACCCAAACCACAACGCAAAATAAAATAACAATTTAAACACGAGTTTACTTATTTATTTATTTTTCCCTTAAATCATCGATTTAACAAATGAAATATAATAATTCAACATTTCATTCACATATTACAATTTAGTCAAATTATACAAATCAAGCAAATAGATAGTTGCTCCATTTACATATAAAGAACTCTGATCAATGATCAAAACACATCTTTACAATCCTAATTGAATAAAGGTTCACCTTGAGCCCATAACATGCAAACCCCTATACCCCAACATGCAATAGATTTCTTAAAAGAATAAAAAGAAAGACAAAAGGTTAACTTACTTCGTTCAAGATTCTAATTAGGTAAGATTGTAGACCTTAACATAAGGAGTCGTATGGTGTACTTCGACCTTCAAATAGATGAATGATGGAGACAAAGATTTAAAGAAAAGGTAACGAAAAAGTTTAAAAAAAAGTTTTAGAAAAATTGTGGTTCAAATTCAATTAAATAGAAAATTCTATTTATAGATTGAATTTTTAAAACTAAAATAATTGAGTATAATCTTTTAAGATCATTGTTACTCTTAGCTATTTTCTATGTCCAGAGTGATTTAAATATTTTCTTTGATTATTTATCCAATATTAAACCTATTTTCATTGTTAAATAAATTTTTACACAACTTATGCTTAATAACACTTGAAGGAAAGACAAGTTGATAATTTATATACTTAATTTTTGAAAAATATTAAAACCTTTATTTTCATGTGAGGTAAGTTATTTTTGTCTAAAATAGGGATGCTTTGGGCTTTTATTCGTCTCACTCAACCTATAAATGGTTTTTCCACTTGGTTTAATGTTAGATGAGAAAATGTGTCATTTTTTTCGAAATTTTTTGCATGATACCGTCTCAACCAATATTAAGATGTCGCTTTGCAATATACCTTTATTTGATTGTATGTGGTGCCATTTCTTTCATTTACATTGGTGAGGTTACTTGATTAGGTTACTTGATTGTAGGGGTTGAGAAAGGGTTTGCCACCATTGAATTTTTTTTGTAATCAATAGTAGCTTTGTCATCTGTCTCATAATATTCCTCTCATTCCTTAGTCTTAACTTAATGAATGAAGATGAGAGTAAGAAAAGAGTGTAAGAAAAGAAGAAAGAAGAGGAGAGAAAGGAAATAAAGAACCAACTCTAAGGTAGAGAGACAAATATAACTAAAATTTGATGAAAGATTCAATCATTTGCTATATATATACACATATATATATATATATATATATATATATATATATATATATATATATATATATATATATATATATATATATATATATATATATATATATATATATATATATATATATATATATATATGAATTTGTCCAATCATCGTCTTTAATAACGTGAACATGAACATCAATATAGTAGAAGAGATCACATTAAATTCTTTTGAAAAAAGAAGGACCGTATTAATTAAGTAAAAAATACATGAAAAATTACATTGAAAATTTGTTATAAATATTGAGACAAAAGTACTATAAATATTGTGAGTCTTTTTATTTATAATGTGATGGAATATGTATTTATTAAACAAATATAATATTTGTTTTTGAAGAAGAGATTAAATATTTAATAGTCTGAGTTATTCATATATTTTGTATATACAAGTCTAATTTCTATAAAATTAAATAAATTTTTCGTATTAAATTATTTCAAAAATTATATTTATTCTTAAACTAAATTATATAATATTTCATCGTCTACCATATGAAAGTGATGTAAAAGATTTATTAACCAATGATACATAACATACTTCAACTTTATTTTTATGATAAACACTGGACGTATCATTTATTAAAAGAAACATTTTACATACTTTTTATAAAGCATAAGATTTAAAAAATCAGACTTTTCAAATTAATTTAAAAAAGAAAAATATATTTTTGTAAAAAAAATGAAATGACTAAGACTTTATAGACCGTGTTGTCGTTAATACTGCCAAGTGGTCATTTGAGATGGAGAATAGTAGGCGGGATAAAGTGCTCGTACTACCCTCGTCACAGCCACAGCCACAGCATGGGACCCAGAGAGACCATATATCAGTCCAGGTAGACGGAGCACATCCATCACAGCCCTCACAGGCAGGTGATCCAATAGCAGTCACTGTTTGTTGCTCTTTGTTGAGGGCACTGCAGTGTCTTCATCGCAGGTCAAACTGCCACTGCCACTCAGATTGCCACGTTGTTTCCTTCCTCTTTCCTCGACTTGGTCTCTCTCCACAGACATCCTTTAAGCACCAATTTCATTTCCTCACTCATACTATTTTAATTCTTAATTTTAATTATTTATTTATCTTCCCTCTCACTTTCTCTCCTCTTTCCTTCAAACTCAGAATCTTCAACCTGGTAAATATGGTTCTTCTTTCTATTTTCAGTCCCAAGCTTCGCTTTCACTCAACATAGAATCTCTTCCTTTCTTGATATTTTTCCTTTCGTGGGTTGGTATCCTAATTGAATGCTTCCCCTGAGGCCTTAATCATCATCAATTCTGCGTTATTATCAGTTCTGCTTTATTAGTGGTTTTTTCTTTCTTTTTTTTCTTTTTGAAGTCTTCTGTCTCTCTCTCTCTCTGATCTTTTTGATGGGTGGGGCAGCACTTATGAAGGACATCGTCAACTGAACAAAAGTGGGACTTTTTGTTTTTGGAGATAATAAGAAAAGATAATTATGAACTCCGACACGTGCTACACTTTACTTTTAATAAAGTTTCTTAGGAACCGTTGCGTTTTGATGTTCGTCGTGCTTCTTGTCAATGGTAGAGCTGCACGAAAGCACTCTGAACTCTCTGAATTCTCCTTCACACGATCAACATAGTGGCGATTTCGCTGTTTTATCAAGTGCTCATTTGACGCCTCGTGGCTTTACTGTTTCAAAGATTATTTAATTATTGATGGTGGGTAGTGGCATGTTTGGAGTGTGTGATGATGATGGTTTGAAATTAATCAACTTGTCTCTGTTGCAAGGCTTCTTCTTATCGTCTTCGCTATAGAGGGTAATTCATTTCCCCCTCTTTCTTTGCCATTGTGTATTCCAAATTACTTTCAACCCTCACATTTTTTTTCATCTTATGTTCAAATTGTTTTCAGTATACTAAACTCATTTCATCTCATACAACGGATTATTTGTTTGCTCTCTTTGTCGTATTCCAAACTGGCTTCATTTCTTTTTTCAGCACTTTAATTTCAGTGTAAATTAGCTGAAAGATGAATCTTTTAGCTAATGATGATGCCATAAATTCACTTTATTGCCTGGGATATCCCAACTTGAATCCCGAAATCTTCTCTTTCTCTTCTTATGCTTACTTTCATATGGGTGTTTAACTGAGTTTTGAGATAATACTACCCGGGACACTCTTTTGTGGTTACTTCTTAGCTGTTGGCAAACAGTTTTGAATATTTCAGGAAAGGTATTACCCTAACTGCTGAAAACCATAAATTAATAGGTGTTAGTTAGGTATTTTGTACACGTTGTAGTTTCTCTTTAAAGCTCTGTGCATGATTTTGTATAAGAAGTGAACTAACTAGCTTAATGTTCTGTCCCTCTGTAGCTTAGGGTACTCTCCTGAATGGGAACTGATGGCAGTGAACTGGTAGAGACATTACCAAGTCCTTGCTCCTTTAAGGTACTGGAAAGAATTTAATTTAATTGTTATATTGAGGATGCTTTTACATTCAATTCTTATTAAATTGATACTGTTTGAATGGATTCAATTTTGATGAAGAGAATATAAAGCCTTTTACTCAGTCAATCCCTAAGTTATACTTTTCAAAATAATTGCCGTTTTTTCCTTTTTTTCTTGTATTTTGTTTGATCTAGAAGAAAAAGGCGCTGACTTTATAGTTTATCTTTTACTTTGAAGATATGTGGGTGTTTTCTAAAAGAAGAATGTTTGGTGGACACCCCAATGGAAGTCTATGTCCAGTCAGAGATAGAAATAGTGAGGAGAGAAGTGATAAATGTCATAGGTGATACTACATATAAAAATAGACTGATAGAGAAAAAATAGGGTATTAATTGAGTATTTGCACTATCGGGGTGTTAAAAATAATACTTCTTTTCAACTATTTTGCATACTGAAACCATGAATTTTATTGATTGTAATTCGTGTTTGAAGGTGCATCGTGGAATGTGCACGGAACTCAGGAAATTAGTTGCTAGAATCCTGCGGATAATTCCACGTATAGAAGAAGCACGCCCTTGCGGAATGCAGGCTCTGTGTTTGCTCAACAGTGCAATTCATAAAGCCGCACAACTCCTGATATACTGCTCTGAATCTAGTCAACTCTACCTGGTGTGTAGTTCTTATTTTTTCAGCTACATAAAGCTATATAGTGTTCTGTAATATGCATAAACAACTTGGGAAGGGGGATACCATTTCTTCGCGGGAGTTCAAATTTTTCAAACAAATTATCGTTAGTTGTACTATCATATCAAATTGAGTAAACATATGGAGAAACAAGTTTATTATGATGCATAGAAAATTATTGAGCAACTGCAGTTAGATATTATATAATCATTGATTATGTTAGTGGCAAGCTAATTCAGTTGGTTCTAATATCACTTTCAGGCAATGACAGGGGATTCCATACTCTCAAAATTTCAAAAGGCAAGACAATCGATAGTGAAAAACTTAGTCCAGATTCTGAATATGGTTCCCGTGATGTTGGCTGCAGAGGTTGGTCCGTTTTTATTTGTCCTGAATTGCTAAATGCCTACATGTGAATCAGACACTTCTTCTCATAATTAGTAAAATCCATTCGGTGATTAAATTAAATATAACCACACAGTGCTGAAGAATTTGTTTTCTAGTTGAATATTGCAGATGGTCGCATTATTGTTGATCTGAAATATCTGATATTTTGTTTTGTTTTATTCACTACATTGGCATAGTCTGTTTGTTACATCGTATATTTATTTGGAACTTCATTTTAATCCTTTGGTTTGGCATTGCAATGTCTCTTGCAGATTTCTCGACTAATTGGTGATCTTGAGTGTGTTACATTTGTCCTCGACTCAGCTGAAGTAGCAGCAGGAAAGGTTTTGAAAGAATTGCTCCAGCAAGATTCTTCAACATCAGATAACGATTCAGTGGAAGAATCTGAAACAAAACATTTTCAGTTTGTAGCAGCAAGACTTAATATTACATCCTCATCGGCCATCTTAATAGAGAAACGATCTATTCAGAAGTTGCTAAAAAAGCTCAAACCAGATGGTCGGCCAAAAGAGATTGTCTTGAAAAATCTTTTGTATCTCCTGCTAAAGAACAAAAAATACATCACCGGGGAACAAATTGAGGTCTATTTGCAAAGTGAAGGACCAATCACAACTCAGAACTCAGTTCATGAGTCTCAAAGAATCCTTCATGTCAAGTCAGAACCATACTTGAACTATGATCAGCATAGAACTCAGGCCAATGAGTTGGACAGAGTTACACCTCCTGAGGAATATACATGCCCAATATCTTTAAGGTTGATGTATGACCCTGTTGTCATTGCTTCAGGAGAAACATATGAAAGGATGTGGATACAAAGGTGGTTTGATGAGGGTAATACTATATGCCCAAAAACCAAAAAGAAACTGGATCATATGGCATTGACTCCAAATGTTGTCTTCAAGGACCTAATATTAAAGTGGTGTGAAACTAATGGAGTCTCCATTCCTGACCCGAGTAGACAAGTGCCACATTTGCACCCATGGGATGCTTCCTCCAATTCCATTAAGAGTTTTGGAAGTTCTTTGTATGATTTAAACTTCCAAATGGATCTTAGTAACGTGTCACTTGGATCTTTAGACACCAGTTATAAATCAGATTCCTCTCATTCTAATGCCAATCATGGCTTAGATTTGATATTGAACACGAGCAGTGCCAATTCTCGGAGGCACCAATCTCGTGCACGGATTCATGACGTTGATCTGATGCCTTTGTCTAAACTCCATGAACGTCGATGGGAATCTCAATGCCAACTTATTGAAGATATGAGAATAGATTTCAAATGCAATAACCATATCTTTTGCTCTGTGCCATCTGAGAATTTCATTGACCCACTCACGAGATTTCTGAGCTCTGCCTGTGAGAGGCATGATGTAAAAGCTCTGAGATCTGGAACTATATTGCTGTTGGAATTTCTGAAGTGCTGCCGGTACAATTTCTTTTTCCCTTGCAATTTGGTTCATAGTTCATTGTTGGCTATTTCGTTTAGCTTACATTTGTCTACTTTAATTTGTTACTTTGTGAGTTTTATAGAATTTTTAACAATTATCCGTTGAAAAGCAAGATTTACGTGGTGTAGAGTAATAAAGAAAGATACTGGAGTTTTTCTTCGATGTTAAAACTCATTCCAAATCCATGGTCAATACCTTGAGATTATTGTTTCATTCAATCTTGAATATTTATACTCGTATATTTGATGGATTTGCTTCCTAAAAGCAGGAAAAAAGCGTTTTCAATTTAAAATTGCCGTCCCTGTTTTGTTATTGGAATGACTTCTTTGTGGTTTTCATGTAGCAATGGTATGACCAATTTAACTGAAGATACATGCATTATGTTGGCAAGTCTTCTTGACACAGAAGTGATTGGTGAAGCTCTTACCATAATGGAAGAGCTGAAAGGAAATTGGTATGAGAAAGCTAACATTGGAGCTTCCACTTTACTCACTTCTGTTTCAAAGATCCTTGATTTTGGTAGCAAGCAGTTCCAAGGAAAATCTATTAAAATAATGCTTAATTTTTCATCCAATAGTCAAATGTGTGCCTACATGATATCTCTCGGGTGCATCCCAAAATTACTGCAATTTTTTGGAGACAAAACCCTTTCGAGAGACTGTATACATATTTTGAAAAACCTTAGTGAGACTGAAGAGGGTAAGGTTACTGTGGTTGAAACAAAAGGATGCATATATTCTGTGGTTGAAATACTTGGGACTGGCAGTGACGAGGAAAAAGAACCGGCACTGCTTATTCTACTCTCTTTATGCTCTCAACGAGTGGAATACTGTCAGATGGTTATGGATGAGGGAATTATTCCTTCTCTTGTCGACATCTCCAATTCAGGAAGTGACATGGCAAAGGCTTATGCGCTTGAACTACTCCGTCTTTTAAAGGAAGACAGAGAGTTTGAGAATGAAGACTGTTATGAGCCAAAATTCAACGCCTCTCAAGAATCTACAAATCGCTATGAAGAAAAGAAATCATCAAAGAAACCTTCTATTTTGAAGAGATTGTCAATCTTCTCAAAATCAAGTTCAGTTGCACCAAATAACAAGAGATGAAAATGAGTTTCCATGCATTTTGACCTTTTCCTGCATACCTTCCAGAACCTTTTTTGGGTGGGGACTACAGATTATGTGTCTGATAGGAGACATTTTAAATTTCTAGATGGCAGATAGGATTTTTAGATAGGCTCCTTGAATATTTGTGGTGAGTATAGTTCAAGCCTTTTTGCACTCAATGCCAAATCTCGTCTTGAAGCATGTGTGGCCTGCTGCATAATTTTGTTCAGTAACTGCCAACTGTATAAAGTAGTGTTTTTTCTTCTGGTGTCTAGTTATTTTGGCATGTCAAGTCAGGGATAGAGGACATAAGTGAGTCGTTCTGCTTTTTCTCCTCTCCTTTGAAGATGTTTAAAGGGATGTTTTTGGCTTGTAACTTGGTGGTCTTGCATTGAGCTGCCTTTCCATTTTATATTGTATATCAAACAAAATATGTTTTGAGAACGAAATATAAAATAAGCAAAATATAATTTCATTATTTCACAACTTTATAATTTTATAATTTTATAGTTTTATAGTTTCATAATTTTATAATATATTTTTTTTAATTTCATAATTTTATAGTATTATAATTTTATATTCTATAAATTTATAATTTTAATTTTAAATATAAAAATGAGAAATCTATGTAATAATTGTAACATCTCATTTTTAATAGCAAAATACTACTAAAATGAGATATTACATATATGAAAATTGAACTTCTATAAGAAAACAAACCTACGAAGGATAAGATCTACGACTTTCCAACTGTTTCACCCTTACCTCTTACAAAAACAACTAAAAAGACAATCTTTCTAAGCTCACAATATTAAAGTGATCATCGCAAAGAGAAAACAACATACAACAAACAACACTAAAGCAAGGGTAAACTAGAATACAAATAATTAAAGACATATTAATACATATTAAACATTCACCTAAGATACACAGAACACATCAAACCAAACAAACACTTTATGTATGACCACATTTTGACTTGACCATCTGGATTAGTACGAATATTGAGCTATGACAGTTCATGCACTGGTTATGGTGAAACAGTTGGCCCACCCGAAGCTACCACACAAGGTTAGTTTATTATCACTCGCTTTAGCTCAATGTAAAGTCCCTAGACTAGGACCTCCTGCTATTCTCACGACATGTCTCATCCTTCTTTACTTGAGAATGGGTGACCATTAGAATGTCAGGATGAACTCTAAGACTAAGCTTCCCATATTCATACTTATAATACTTGAAACCACCGCTGAGAAGTTCCTCCTTGGAACTCTCTTCCATACCTTTGAAACCATTGAGATCACTTGATGGAAGCAGCCTCCACGTTCAAGACTGGAGCGGCTCCTTGGACAGAATGACGCAGCGGAATGAAGAATGGTTTGAAGGAGTTCGGCGCATGCAAGGTGTTTGTCAGAATGCGTGACAGTGTTTGGATGTGTGTGTGAGGTAGAGTTCTAACTCAGATGGCCTTCCAACGGGGAAGGGAGCTAGAGGGAGACAAGCTAAAATAGCTTTAAGCAATGAACTTGAGAGAATGGCTGGATTTCAGCAGCATTTCATTATCAAACTCAAGTTACCTTTACAAGTGATTTGGCTTCTCTTTTATAGATGAAGAGAAACTTGCCTAGCAAGCTACTGGACATATTAGCAATGTACATGAAGCTCTATAAGAAGTGTGCAGGAGAAGCTATACAGCTGGCCATATGTTCCATACGGTAAACATTGAAAACATGCTTTAAAAGAAAGTGGAAACGCTGGTTTGCTTGGTTGGTCGTATGTTGTATATCAGCTTTGCTTTTCCAATCCAAAAAGCACTTCCTTTCTTCCTTTCTTTACCTCCTTTGCTTCCCTTAGTTCACCAAGCTTCTTTGGTTGATTGGCTATGGTTTTCCACTCTTATTAGTGACCTACAAAACAAGGTAAATGTATTTAGTTAAAGAAAACATTCTAAGACTTAGAAAGAAAATATTAAGTCCTTTATTCAACTTCCCTTTCTTGGTCTTAGAGTAAAGTTGATACTTCTTTAGATGGAAAGTCCCTAAAGGGGTTGCCATCATTCCCTCCCTCTTTAAAAACGATTTGTCCTCAAATCGGGAAGAAAGAAAGAAGCACAACTTTGGTTTTTATGTTCCTCCGGGATCAAAAATATATCTACAAAAGATTGAAAAAATGAGTATGATGAAGAAGATGTAAACAAAGATAAGAAGACAAAAGAAAGGTCTTGTATTTTTGAAAAAGATTTTCAGAAATTTAGGCTTGGAAAAATGGAAAATTCCATAGTCCCAAGTTATTGGATTTTTATCTTGAGTTACTTGTTTACACAAAGGTAACATTAACTCAAGGTTTGAATTGCCATATTTTGAAAAGGATGGCACAGAATATGGGATGGCAATTGATTTAAAAGATAAATGAATAATGGAAGAGTGCACAATAAATGGAAAAGAAGTAAAGAATGAGAACCCTTCCCTTTTAGGTTCCATGGTGATGGTAAGAGTAGGAGTTGCCAGCATTAGCAAGAGCTCCTTCTCTTTACTTTCCTCTGCTTTCTTCATTTCTTCTTCTCTTTTCTTTTCCTCTTTCCTTGTCTCTCTTTCCTTACTCTCTTCTTCTTCTTTCTCTCTTTCTTGTCTCTCTTCTTCTTCTCTCTCTCTTTCTTGTCTCTCAACATCTCTTTTTAGCTTTAATTCTATTTGCTTAGCTTGCACCTCCTTAAGGTTAATCTTAAATTCTAGTTCTCTAATAAGGAAACCATTATCATTTAAGCTTTCAAGAAATATTTTTCCTTTTTCAATGTAATCTCTCAAGAATTGGAGGTTTCTCTTAATAGTTGAAGGTACAAACTCTTTTCTCATGCAAGATTTTAATTCAGACCAATTATGAATGGGAGATTTTCTACCTATCCTAACATGATATTGTCTCTCATCCCACCACTCTCTTACTTGCATTTCAAATCTAGATGTGTAGAGACTAAGGACATAAGATTCACTATTGCTAGAATGAAAATAGGATTCAGGTTTACTTTTTCTAGCAATAAATGGATGCATGTCATTAATGTCCTTTTCCCAAGTTAGGTATGTTAATGCACCAATATCCGCACCAAAGTATGGAATATTTGCCCTAGCTTGTTTATACAATTCACCCTCAATCCGAACAAATTCATGAAAGGAACAAGTCCTTCTTCTAGCTTCATCAAGTTTTCTTTTAATTTCTTTGAAACTAATGGATTGATCAAAACTAGAAAACCAAGAGGACCTATATGAACAAGAAGACGGATAAGAAGTATAACAAGACATCAAAAACTTTTTTTTTTTTTTTGATTTTTATGAAGGATTTCTAGAAAGATTCTAGAGGTAAAATGAACCAAATAGCTCCCAGGAAGGAGAGGTGAGTCACAAATGGACAAGCTTAAGAACCTTGTCCTTCCTAGCCAGAGTGTCTTTGGTTGTTTCTTACCTTAGTGTCTAGGTAGAAATCTGTCAAAACTTTTTAAATGCAAGAATGCTATGTACCTAGAAACCAAATGAAGGTTTATCTAAATGAAACGTGCTCCTATGTATCACGGAGACTTAAAACATAAAATTCAGCAAGCAATGTAAAGTAAAGCAAATGGAAATGAATGAGACACGACCCTAAGTGAAAGTGCAAGTGACACTTGGAGCCACTTGACACACTTTCACACTAAGAAGTGGAAACTAACCTATTACAATGTTTGATGGTGCACTTGGAATTGCTTGAAAAACATTTTTCCAAGTCACTTTAAGTTGAAAATGAATACAAAATTGAAAGAATTTACAAAGGTTCCGTGATACCAATCCAAATTTACAATTGAAAATTGTGGAAAAAATGGAACAAAAACTAAGTGTAGCTGCTGTTTCAGATTGTTGGACTGTCAAAAATGGTGTGTTTTTGCTACTACCATGGTGCTAGAACAGCAAGGATAAAGTGCTCTTGGAGTCCAAGCTTTTGGCCACTTTAACAAGTCTTCCACTCCCTAAGATGCTACCCCTTTGGAGAGCAATCTGGATGTTTAAGACTTCACCACAGCATCACACCAAGCCAAACAAATCAGCAACAAAAAGTTAGCAGAAGTCTTGCAGTGCACCAGATTTTTCAGTGAAAATTAACTTGACAGCACAATGAAAAGCCAAGAAAGTTGAATTTTAATAAATTTGGGGCTGGAAACAGAGATAACACTCAAAAGGAACCTAAGATAGGGTCTAGAACAGATGAAACAAGGAAGAAAAGACTCAAAACAGTGAGTGAATCGTGTGCAATGTAAGTGTTTGATGGAAATTCCAAAGTGTTTGACAAAATGCCACAAAGAGATGCAGATTTTGTGTTTTCTGGATTTTGACTGTCAAAACTGGATTGCAGGGGTGTACTTGCCTTTTTCTGATTGTTTTACACTTGTGTAAGCATTGGTAATTAATTGGAAACCAAATCCCCAGCTTTTGCCAATCCAATTTGCAAATTGAGAATTTTTAAGTGTAGAAAACAGCAAAGAAATGCATGCTGCACCAAAATTGTGGCTGGAAAAATGGAACAGCAGTATTCAAAATGAGTTTCAGTGATGAAAATGATCAAATGACACTTCAAAGAAGTTTGTATCATCAAATGGAATATGTTCAAACACTTAAACAGCAAAGGTAAAGGTCATCTCAAAATTTGACTGGTTTACTTTCAAATTTAACCAAATTTGATGACTGAAATTGTGATTTGATACAAAGGCTGGAAAATGACCATTTGCACAGTAACAACAGGTTTGAAATGGTGAAATAAACTTGCATACACTTTGAAAATGCACTTGCAGAGACAGATTCACAAAATCACAGCAGCTGAAGCCAAAAATGCAGCAAAGTTTGGTGGTTTACAGAGGAAATCTGCATATAGGCTTCTTAATGACCATTTGAACAGTAGAACAAGTTTGAAATGGTCAAGTATACTTGCACAAACAATCCAACACCACAGAGGCACATAGATTCTCAAAATCACTCTAATAGTTGCCAAAATATGCAGAAAATTGGACAAAACTGCACCAGAAATTAAAATGCATCAGAGTCAAAGCTGGATGGATCAACAATCATGCAAGAAAGGTCCTAAACAACTAGATCTAACCGTAGATTATCAGCTAGAGGAACTTTAAACACCAAAGATGCATCAAAGACAACAAGCACGGTGCAAAAAAAACTTGAGAAAACTGTGACAGTGACTGGAAAATCAGATTTAAAACAACTCAACTACTCATTTGGCAATTCTGTGATTAACATGAGGTGCTATCATTTGAGACATGTTTAGAAACATTAAACAAACTTGTGCAGAGCTATAGTGACAACAATTCTGGACAGAAACAGCATCGACCACATCAAACCAGAAATTTAATTTTGATGCAGAATTGTGAAACAGTGACAGCACAAGCTACTGAAAGTAGGCAACTAAGGTATGCATTTTGCATTTTATTGATTAATAAAAGTTGCTACTACTAGAAACATGTTTAACAACAGTAAACACACTTGCACCAAGGTTCAAAACCACAGATTATGACCAGAAACAGTGAGCACAACTTGAAACAGTGAAGAATTTTGATGCAGATTTTTGAGACTGGAAACAATGTTTGCACTGCTAGTAGCTCCAATGATCAAAGCTGGACATTAAGCCATTGCTTATATGATCAACATATAGCTAGCAAATGCATTGGCCACACTTAAACAACAAAGAAATAATGCTGGAACAGAAGCAAAGACTAGACAGAATTAAAACTGCAGTAAATTCTGCACATGACTGACAAAACAGAAAATGATGATTAAGTTGGATTCAAACTAAAATTAAAGAAGTTGCACCGATTAAAATGGAAAACAAACACTAAGGAACAGTGAATGAGGACAAACATCCACTACAATCACGAAATCAAACAATAGAAGTGAGAAAGAAAAAAAAATTCAAACAGTGGCAAATACTGGAACAGCACATGACAGAAGTGAGAGATGACTGAAAAAGTGACTTATCTCTTGGAGACTTGCGTGGAGAACCTGGCTCTGATACCAAATGATGGAAGCAGCCTCCACGTTCAAGACTGGAGCGGCTCCTTGGACAGAATGACGCAGCGGAATGAAGAATGGTTTGAAGGAGTTCGGCGCATGCAAGGTGTTTGTCAGAATGCGTGACAGTGTTTGGATGTGTGTGTGAGGTAGAGTTCTAACTCAGATGGCCTTCCAACGGGGAAGGGAGCTAGAGGGAGACAAGCTAAAATAGCTTTAAGCAATGAACTTGAGAGAATGGCTGGATTTCAGCAGCATTTCATTATCAAACTCAAGTTACCTTTACAAGTGATTTGGCTTCTCTTTTATAGATGAAGAGAAACTTGCCTAGCAAGCTACTGGACATATTAGCAATGTACATGAAGCTCTATAAGAAGTGTGCAGGAGAAGCTATACAGCTGGCCATATGTTCCATACGGTAAACATTGAAAACATGCTTTAAAAGAAAGTGGAAACGCTGGTTTGCTTGGTTGGTCGTATGTTGTATATCAGCTTTGCTTTTCCAATCCAAAAAGCACTTCCTTTCTTCCTTTCTTTACCTCCTTTGCTTCCCTTAGTTCACCAAGCTTCTTTGGTTGATTGGCTATGGTTTTCCACTCTTATTAGTGACCTACAAAACAAGGTAAATGTATTTAGTTAAAGAAAACATTCTAAGACTTAGAAAGAAAATATTAGGTCCTTTATTCAACTTCCCTTTCTTGGTCTTAGAGTAAAGTTGATACTTCTTTAGATGGAAAGTCCCTAAAGGGGTTGCCATCATCACTTCACATTCACATAGGACACCAATACATGAGATTATTGATCATACATTAAAAAAATAACAACACTCGTACAAGTCATCAAAAATTACACAATAACACAATTTCTTTAAGGCATCTTATTACCGACATTTAAGTAAGGAAAACAACTTTGAAACCCTCACCAACAGCTTCAGAAGGGTCTAACCCCCCTCCCCCCCCCCCCCCCCAAACGACCTAAAGAACGTCCCAATCGGACATCAAGAACCCTGAAAACTCTCCAAAACTGCTGCAGGGGTGCTCGGGGGGCGCCCGGACGCGAGCCGCACGGAAATGAGGGGCGCTTGGGCGCACCCGAGCCCCATACCAGTTGATAGCAACTTCGAAATTGGATTTTGATGAACTTGGAACTTCTTCTAATGATCAAAGGGGTTTTCTAAACATTATAATTGATGGGAAAACACATTTATAAGTAGAAGAATAATCCATTTGATCATTAAACCAAAGACAAGGTGTATCAAAACAATTTTTGACACTCCAAAAGCACTTAAACTCGGATTTTCACCTTCTACACCAAACTTTTGCAACCTAACAATTTGAACAAGTTCTAATTGACTCAATAACAGATTATAAATCATCACCTATAGCCCAGAACTTCTAATTTAGAATCTCACTTGTCAAAACCCCTAAAACTAGACTAAATCAAGTCAAATTCAACCTATTAATTATCAAGTGATCTTGTATAAAAATTTCTACCATTCTCAAGGTGCAAACAAGTTTTAAATACCCCCAACAACAGATTCAAAGGTTTAGTTTAAATCCTACTCCCTTCCATTAGGTTTTAGTTATTCAAAACCTCTAAAATTGAATCTAATACCATGCAAAACTCAACATTTCAACTACTAATTCATTTTATCTCATATTTCCATTAACTAAGAACTTAGACAAGTTTCAAATGACCTCGTGACAATAACAAAAGAGTTCCCATAACATTTTCATACCTATTTCTAATTTTCACTAACCAAAACCCCTCCTTTTTAAGCTTGAAATCTAAGTAACTTGATCAATAATTTCAACAACTACTAGAATTCTGTTTCAACAATAAAATACCCTTATTACACACAATTACAACAATATCCAGTAGCAATCATTTTATCGTACCGATTACACTAACACCATATCATCAAAACACCAATTTAACATACATCAAATTTACCCAATCACACCAATTTGTATTAAAACATCTATAAATTATAGAAACACTAAATTTAAACTACCATTACAACTACGAAAAGATTTAGTTTCCCTTACCACACAAGAAACAACACCAACTCAAATAACGCTCCGCCGTTTACTTGAACCGTAGGGAATATCTAGATGAATCTACGAAACACCAAATTGAAAACGGATAGAGTCCTTAGAATTCTAAATGAACCAAGAATGAGTAGGAGAGACATGATTACACATGTAACAGTATCATATTCTCCTAAAACAGATTTGGAACGGAAGGAGAAAAAGAGAGTAAAAACTTACTTGCTCTATTACAAAAACTGATCGGATATGAAATTAGACTTCGTCGTCGTGATCAATTAGGCACTTTCTGGTCGTCAAATAGATTACTCAGGAGTTAGAAAACTCTAGAAAAATGATTTATAAAGAGATGATAAATTTTAAAATAATAAAATTTATTTATAACAAAATTATTTATTATTAAATCAATATTAAAATAACTGATTCTCATTATTTTTAAACTATCATCACTTATAAACTATCATTTTTGAAATCTTACAATAATGGTATATGTAACAAAATATTATATAACATAAAGAGTCTTACGACTGTATAATTACATCATATAAATAATAACAAGTTTAACGACAAGAAGTTGGTTGAAAAGTTTTAAATGATTGAACATTTAATAAATAATAAAAAATTAATTGAAAGTTCTTAAATTTATTAAAAAAATTAAATCATATTTAAATTTAAAAGCTATAAATATATCGAACTTATGAAAAATTTATGACAAATAAAGTTAAATAACAATATAAATTTTATTAGTTAGACTAAAGTTGATTTCATATTCCTCTATAGATTATTAAACAACTTTTTCTATTTTAAAAGTAAGTTAAAATATATTTTTAATTAATTAATTATAAGTGAAAATTAATTTTTTTTAATCTTGATTTAATTTAATTTCTTAACTTTAAAATACGTAAATTTAGAAATGATAGTATTTGAATTATTTTTTTTCTTAAAAAATACGGTTTGATTAAATCTACGTAATTCTAAATATAAAAAACTAACCTAGTAAAAAAGATTAATTCTAATTTTTACTTAAATAACTAAAGACATATTTAAATTTTAAAAACTATTTTAATCATTTTGCTATCAAAATATTTTACTTTTATTTTTAGATCTAATTTTTTAAACAATTGAACTTTTTTTACCATACAGGACAGATACAATCCAAAATTAAATTTTCAAAACCACGTCCTAATTTCAGTTTTTAAAAATTTAAAAACTTAAACTAAAAGGTCGTCTTTTTCGTTGTGTTCTTGTTCAATTCATCACTTGCGTTCTCTTCCGGCTGAAGAAGCTTGAAAAATAAAAGAAGAGAGAGGTAGGGTTTTCTGAGGTTTCTGAAATGGCAGCAGAATCATCAGAGGGCGAAGAAGAAACGAAGTTGAGCGGAGGAAACCAATTGTTGACGGTAGATGATGATTTAACGGAGATGGGGAAAAAGGCCGCTTGGAGTGTCAGTTCTTGCAAACCCGGTAACGGTGTTTCCTCCCTCCGTGACGATAATCTCGAAACCTATTGGCAGTAACTCCTTCACTTGCTCACACTCCCTTTCTCTTATCCTCGCCCGCATTCTCAATCTCGCTTTCCGTGTTTTCAGATCCGACGGAGCGCAACCCCATTTGGTTAACATTCAGTTTCAGAAGAAAGTGAGACTTCAAGTACGTACACGGCACACCCCTCTTGTAAACAAAATATAATTATAATAAGTGCTAAATTTTTAATCTTTTTTATTGTTGCAGCTAATTGTACTGTACGTGGATTTCAAGTTGGACGAGAGTTACACGCCGAGCAAAGTTTCCATCCGTGCCGGTGATGGGTTTCACAACTTGAAGGTAATTTTATTGGTTTGGGTTTGATTGGGAGGGTTGATTTGGTTGTTATGATTGTTGATGAATAATGGGTTTGGGAACATTTGTAGGAGATTAAGACCGTGGAACTTGTGAAGCCAACTGGGTGGGTCTATCTATCGTTGTCTGGAGTTGATCCTAGGTAAGTGTTCTTCTGTCATTTTGTGGAGTGTTTTTTTTTTTTTCAAATGGGGGACATGATAGTATATAGTAGGGAATTTAAGGGAACCTCGTGAAAGTGAAGAAACTAATAAACCATATCTGTTATTTTGTGTCTATCTGAATAAATTTCTCTATAAAGAACTTAAAAAAAAAATGAAATAGATTTTTACAAGAGGTAAAACTAGCTTAAGTAGGATACAGCTAAGGTGTCATGTGATCCATGTAATTTGACAAATCTTGTGTCGAGGGATTAATAGTCTCCTCTGTTAGTCAGACTTGGGGTGGCAATGATTTTCCACTTATAGAGTTAAGGTGTCATGTGATCCATGTAATTGACTTCATCTCGTAGGATACAGCTACTGTTGTATTGTTGGAGTGATAAGATCAACATGGACCGTGCATTTTTATTAAATTGCGTTTGAGGCAATACGCTGTGCCTACTTCCTAGTGGTCTTCTGAAGAAGTGATTGAATTCTTGGCTTTTGTTGCTGAAATCTTACTGATTTTTCTTTGAATTCTTACTCCTTATATATCTGGATTTATGTTCAAGGTTTGAGGATGTTTTATTCCGATTGTGAACTGAGAAATTAGATAGGATAGGAACGTTGTCATGCTACTTGAAGATGTTTTTGTTGGTACGTCTGAAGGCAATAATCAGTTCTTGTTTCATTTCATTTGTTGAACCACTGGATTGTCTTTAATTGTTACTCTGAAATTGATAATGTGAATGAAGCCTCAATGGTTGTAATGTAACCAAAGTAATGTAATGTAACTTAAGGATTTCTTCTCCATGATATCAACATACTTTTTTAATAGAATCTTGTAATTGCCTTTCCCCAATCACAGGGATACCTTTGTGAACACTTTCATGTTGCAAATTGCTGTATTGTCAAACCATCTCAATGGAAGAGATACTCATGTGCGGCAAATCAAAGTTTATGGGCCTCGACCGTGAGTCTCCTTTTACTTTTGAAACAATTACTTGGATACAGTTATAAATTTATTAATCAACGTTTTTCTATGTAACCATGTTGCAGGAATCCAATTCCACACCAGCCATTTCAATTTACTTCAAGGGAGTTTATCACCTACTCTTCCATAAGATGAGAGTTTACGGAAAGAGTTAATGAAGAAACCTGGCTTTAAATCAAAGGGTGCTGCTCATTAAGTGATTATATTATTTGGAATGTCTGAAACCAAATCACTACTGACCGAAATTGCAAGTAGATTTCACTTCAATATTCTTAAAAATTGTCAGCTGCATATGAGGCCATCAGTAATTCAGTACCCTGTGTCTGGCACATATTTATATTTTGTTTTACTTGTGCTAGTGCTCTATAGTAGAAGCTGCAGTTTCGGCTATCACTAGATATTTTCCTTGTGGTTTGTGTTGTATTAGTTTTTCTGTTTCATAGTCAGTTAGTTTGTATCAGTTTTCAGTTTTACAGAGTCTTATATAAACTCTATTCTGTGTACTTTATTCAGTTTTTAATACAATGAGAAATTATACACCATCTAAAAACTAAGATAGTATGATGTTCCGCTTCCTCTTCCTCATTCTTGATTCTTTCTCTAGATGATATGGCTTCCGAAACCCATACCGATTTTCACATAAATCCTTCCAATGCTTTCTTCCTCCATTCAAATGAAAATCCAACCTTTGTTCTTGTTTCTCCTCTGTTAGATGGCAAGAATTGACTCGAGAATGAAGCTTTCCCTAAAAGTCCAAGAACAATTTGAGATTCAACAACGACACTTTGCAAGAACCCTTGTCGAACAATCCTCTTCGTGAGCCTTGGGACCGCTGCAATACGATGGTTCTCTCATGGCTTCAACGATTGGTGCATGAATCGATTCTCAAATCCATTATCTGGATAGACATCGCCTTTGACATATGGCAAGACCTTTCTCACCGTTTTCATCAAGGAGACATTTTTTGCGTTGTTGACTTACAAGAATGGTATAAATTGAACCAGGGTAAAAATGCTTCTCAGTGGCTTCTAGATACATGTGTCACTGACCACGTTACTTTCAATTTGCAAAGTTTTGTTTCTCGCAAATCTATTTCTCCTATTTTCATTACTTTACCCAATGATATTCAAGTATCTATTTCTCCTATTGCACACCACACTGTAAATTGTCTTTTGACTTTGATTCTTGTCTCATTGTGTAGAATACTTCCAGGAAGTTGATTGGTTCAACTAGCTTGCACCATCACCGTTAAGTTCCCACTGTTTCTGAGATGTGTCTCTCGGCATCTTAGATTAAGTCATGTTGAAAAAACTTAAGTTATTAGGATATAATCTACAGAATACTTCTGTGTTATTCTTTCCAGGATTCTAATAACTTTTACTAAATCAGTATCTCATACCGATGTGCTTGTCTCTTCTATCTTGACCTTTTCTGTTTGGATTATTTTGCCTTGAGATGTTGTCTCCGTTTGATTTATGATTGATTTAAAAACTAATTATTTTGATGCATGAGACAGTGAAAGAGAAATGTGTTTAGGCCCAAATAATAAAATTGAAGGTTGACTTGTAGTTGTGGGGTTTATAACTTCAGATGACTTTCTTTGCAGGTTACTTGAAGTATTGCTAGTTAACTGAGACGTGTGTTTTAAATCATAAAATAGGACAATCTTTTTCTTCTCTTTAGCTTTTTTTCTACCAAATGGACCACTTTGATGAGGTATAAGGGATCAAACTAAAATAGCTAAGACTTGTCAAACAATGATCTTTATGGCCAAATGCGTAAGATTCCAATGCAATATTCTATAATTTATATTGGACTTGAAAGACTTGCGAAAACTTTTTAGTGAATATTTAGTAAATTGAAGGATTTATGTTGAACTAAGTAAACACGCTTAAAAGGAGGAAAGAAGAAAAAAAGGTTGTCAGTAGCCTAATAAAGACATTTTAAGTTCGATGTTTAAACTAAAATTGGAGAAAATAAGAAATAATAACAAAAAGAAAATATTGAAGATTGGTCATTTTGGGCAGCCTAGTCAATAATATGTCCTCGAGCGTAAGGAAAAAGTAGAGAAAAATAAAATATGGAGAAAAGACTAGAGACGTGCAAAACTAAAAGTGTGGGGGAATTCTAGGTCGTTCAAAAACAATGTGATGAATAATTGATTGACTCGGTTTGAGTCATCAAGTTCAAAACCTATAAATACTCTTAAAATCTTAATTATAAATATTTAATATCATTATTATTCAAATTTTAATTATTAACATTTTACAATAAACTGAAAACATTTCAAAATTTTACCTCACCTCTGAATAAAAAAATCATGTATAGTAAAATATTAACATTTAAAATACTAATCTTTAAAGCCATATCTAATGATTTCAAAGTAATTAAGGGTGTACTATGATACTAATGTTCCAACCAAACGTTTATTATCATGTTAAAAGTTATACTTGATAGTTGGAGTATGATTTTTTCTAATTAAGAACATAATAATCTAAATATCACTTTTCGATTGTTGACTTAGTTTATTTAATCCCCGTTACTTGCTACATCAATTAATAATTCTTAGTGAAATGATAATTTGTTTTGCATGCAACTGTATTTCATGTTCTTAAATACTAGATCATAGAACATTTATCAAATGATAAATAAAGAAAATGCTATTTAATTTTTCAATAACTAGTTATATTTTTGTATATGCACTCTTTTGAATGTTTTGTATCTTAGACAACTTGTATTTAGAATTAAACAACTTTTTTATCGTATTTAGAAGTGACAATTACAAGATAGTTGGAAAAACTAGAAATGACTTATAAAAGAAATAATTACATTATATATCTCAAGGAAAAATAAAAATTTTGACGGTATGATCATACAATCACTTAGAGGAACCGACTGAATACCACTAAGGAGGAGCGACTGACTGAATAAGCTGAGTTCAACACCCCACGTGTCAAACAATCAAGATAAATAAATGTTATTAACCAACCACACGATCATGAAAGAATGAGAGACCAAACGGACGACCTCCAACAACAATTACCTCTAAACATCACTTCTAAACAAGGTTACTGGTAAGAAATATTTAATGGGTAATGGACCGTAATTGGGCCGTGATTAGGATTTCACTAATCACAAGCCCACTTGGAAACCTATGAATAGAGGTCAAAGGTAAGAAGGTAGGTGATTGCATTTATTGTGAATTTAAGATTTTACTGTGGCACCTGATCGAATTAATCACTGACTTGAGCATCGGAGTGCCTTTGACAGGTACACTGGACGGTTTGGAGCGAGAACAGAGAAGGATTTTGATTAAGAACGTTCAGAGCTACCTAAACTTTTTTGAAGTAAAGTGTGAAGGAGTGTTGTGGAGATCTTTGACCTTACACCCTAAACATATTTTATAAGTGATTATGTACTTGTGGTAAATGAGAAGGAACCGTAATTTATTTTATTGATAGGACATTTAAAGATAGTAAAAAAAGACTAGATGTAGGCTAGTATTTGGATGGATAAAAAACATTTTTCGACCATAAAATTAAACCTATTTATTTTCAATATTTAATTTTTTTTCTTTAAGTTAATAAATCATAGAAAGGTTAATATAATCATCATGGCATGTGAATCATGGATCCTTTTGGGTTTACTTACATGTAGGGTGTGTTCACTTTTTGACGATGGACTTTAGAAAGAGTGAGTGAATAAATTTGAGACTAAAATATGTGTTGTCTTCTTAAGGGATTTGGAGGTGATAATAAATAAATTTGAAAGTAAAATTTGTGAAAGTTTGTGAGTGATTTGACTGATATGATAAAGTAAAAAAAAGTTAAAAGATAAAAAACAAAAATTAATTGAAATACTAAAATTAAAATATATATATATATATATATATAATAAATAATACAATATATTTCGGTAACACACTAAAAATTATATGCTTTGATAATAATTTTTTTTACTATATAATTTAGTCACACAAGGTATTTTTATTTTTTAGTAATTTTGAATACCATTTTTTTTATTAATATTATTCTAATTATGGAAGACTATGAATGATTATTGGTTGGTTCATTTATATTAAATATTTATGATCACAAAATTAATAAAGTCAACTTAAAATATGTATAAGATAGGTCGATGATAAGTTACAATATGATTTATGATAAATCAAAATAAATGTATTTCATTTATATGAGTTTCAACTTTATTGTGTTGTCATCTCCATTATACATCTTGTATGGGATGAGTGTGAAAAGAGAAAATTGAAGCATTGTTTCAATAAGTTGTTATTTTGAATGCTTATTGTTGTTAATAAGTGAGAAATTTGTTCTCTGATATATTATGATGAAGGAGTACCATCAATTAGGTTGTTTCTCTTAGTAAGAAGACATTTTGACGTTTAATAACTACAAGTTGTCGATCAACAATGGCAGATATTTGTCTTCTTTGAAAATTTGCTTCCTTTAATGCTCATCTTATTTGTAGAGTAGTAAGTTGAAGTGACAATAAAAAAGAGTTACGAAGTAATATTTAATAAAATATAATTAAAGTTGTTAGAATATAATGAAGCAAAGAAGATCAGGATACAATTATACGAGTAGAGCCTTATTAATCCTTTAATTTTTAGAAAATTAAATTGACACTGAAATTCACTTCTATCATCTATTGGTTTATATCTAGAGTCAAGTTGGATAAATCCTTATATATCTTTTATTCTTTGCATTCTGATTTGCAAGTCTTGCACCCTTTCCCACATTTGACTTAACAATTCAGAATTTGACCACCAAATTGGTGCGTTCCTACAACGGATTCATCAAGCCCGAGACTTTGTTTTTGTAGTTGTCCTTCATCATCATTAATTGAACGATCGTGTTGTCATATACCTTGACATTAACAATATTGAACTTCTTCAAAGAATTTGTAGAAAAATATTGTCTCAACCCAATAATTGTGCTTGCGTCGGTTGAAATATCCACTCCATTATATTGCATAATTTGTATGATCAATATACCATATGGAATAGGCGTGTCACTAGTATTGCATTTAAGCATATGTTACATGATATGATGAGGCCAACTAATGAATGTTATTTTTCAGCACCTATATCATAAAAATATCTTTTGCAGCCATTTTGTAAAATTACCACCACTTTGAATCAATATATGCACCACAACATAGTGAAGAAGTTTCTCATTTATGTTAAGACAACAACAGTCTTCACACATTGACCTTGCATGTTCGGTCTCACCATAGAAGCCAATGTCATGTCATGATCGAAGGGTAGATCTTCTGGTAAATCTGCAAAAAAACATTTTTTTACCTTGATGCTTAAGATGGGCAATATTAAACCAATCATTTAGTTTTATTTTAATATTTTTTCCTATTAACCTCACTTAGTAGGTTTCCATTTGCAGAGATCCTTAAATTTGAATAGAACATTTTTACCAAATTTGTATATAATGAACAGTCTAACGCTACAAAGTCAACGAGCCCTTGAAATACTAGGTGATGATGGATATAAAAACCGAATGTAACAAAGGAATCATAATTCATAAATTTTTAGTGTCATAATTCTTCTTATATAAAATTCATTTCCATAGTGCTTTATCTAATGATAGTTGCTAAAAAACCGTCGTCGATCTAAAACATCTTCGACTAATGGCTTCTTAGGTGTAAGAAGGTTTGTGTTAGTGGCCAAATGTTTTCCCTTTTGACTTTTACGAATTTTTTATGATGATGATGACAACATTAAAGATTAACTTCAAAAACAATGAAATGAGAATAACAATGATATAAGAAAAGAAACAATAATAAGTAAACACTCACTTGCTACATTTAAAATGCAAACATAAATAATATAGTTCAAAATAACATTGTACATAATCATAATGTTTCATGACAAAATAAAACAAACATAAGTATTCATTACATTCATGGACTCAACTACTACCCATCATCATGTTAAGTAACTTATTTCATTGATGATGGGTGGACATGTCTATTAATCTTTTGGTGTAGACGAGATTTGTACACAAAAAATAATATCATTGATTATCTTCTTGTATATTTATGTCGCTAACATTTTCCATACGTCACTCTCAGTGTATTGGAATGTTGCGTTACGACGCATCATCCTCACTTGCTTACTAATAATATCATTGTGCTTATCAGTGGCAACCACTTGTCGCTCTATTATAGATGATATTTTCTCAAAATGAGAGTTACTTGATCTTATCACATCGTTGAAGTCGTTTAGCTTTGTAGTAAGTTTTTCAAACTGAGTCTATAACATCCATCCTAGGAGCTTTGCATTTCGAAATACATAATGTTGACGTCCCCATGGATGAGATAGCTCGCACAAATTGAGTTAATCCGGAATCTCTGTCTTGCTAAAAGCAATACTCCAACACCAATACTATAAACATGAAGAAAAGATAAAGGGTAAAAATATATTTTCAAACTTATCATCCTCAAATCAATTGATTTAATCAAGATTCAAAAATCACTCTATCCCACAATACCTCTCATTCTCTCGCTCTTAGATATGCGAATATTTTATCTTCACCCTCAAATCCTTCTTTGCAATTATTTGTGAACAATCTAACACCAAACTAATACAGCACTAGTGTGGTAACAAGTTGACCCAAACCCGTATTTTGTACCATGAATCTGAACCACAATGCCAAGTTGAACACAAATAGAAATGAAGTCTACCAATGGTTTAATTGTTATTCACCTAAACAAGAGCACGGAGAGAAACATGTTTAGCTAGTTCTCGCTAAACAAAGATATGAAGTACAAGCAATTCACCTCTAAGAGCGTTAATGAGTAATGATATTCATCTCTTGCTAAAAGAGTTGTTCAACGTTATAAACATCTGCAAAGAATGTTAACTGAAAATTCAGTATTTACACAAGCAAAAAGTAGTACACTCAAAAAAAAAGATTTACATGGTTATCTAATCTTAAATCACTACAGGACAAATTTATTGATATTTTATAATAACTACCTCAAAATTCATTCTCGTGCAACTTGATTGATGGTGTATGTTTTTTATATTAATAAGGCATTGCCATTAAACTCTTTAAACAAATCAAAAACATTTGTAAGGGAGGAATACCCCGAACATATATTACACAAATCATTAAACTTCATACAATTTCATTTAAGGCGACCAGGAGATAACAAATAGAACAAATTCCAGAATCAACAACCGATTCAAGGGAAGGTTACCAATGGCTGAACAGCTAAATTTTCAGCTGCATGTCACCATGATTGACAATCAACAACTCAGCAGATGATGCTCAAGTTGAGGTCATGAATCTCATTCACAGGCAGGTTTTGTGTCAAAGCTACTCAAGCATATGGCAAAGGCTTGGAAGGTAGAGAGCGGATAACGGTAATCCATGGTGAATATGTCTTTTCCAATCTTTCCAAACTGCAGGATTACCTTGTCTTGCTCCTCAGCAGAAATGTTATGAGATGGATCAACAGCAGCTACAAGCTGAAAGTTCTTAACAGAAGCCACAGACACACGACCCTTGAAGTTTAGGCACCAGCACTGTAGCTGCTCATGCCATCGTGGAGCCTTGTTTTTCAGTTCTAATTGCTCAGTTGAAACTTGGCTCGATATTAGTGGCTCTGATAAGCTTGCAGAGTTTAAATCAGGGACTGGTACTTTTTCTTTCGGTGCTGGTGATGGAGAAAAAGATTCATCAAATATTTGAGGGAAAGAAGTTGGAGTTGGGGCATTGCCCCCTTCCTGAATTGCTGAGACGGGTATAGAGTTCATGACACAATGCATTCTTCTTGGCCCTCTAGTGCAAAGGACGTTCAGCTCGTAGGAAACTGTGCTAACAAGGTAGCTACAAGCTGGAACTCTTGGTGAGACCTGCTTAGAATGAAATCTCCTACTAGATTGACAATTGGGTTGAATTGCAGCATCATGGGGAGGTTGACTGTCATGTATGGTGAACTTGGTACCCAAAAAATTAGACCTGCCAAAAGTACAACATCAAATATTAAAGATGACAAGAGGCAAGGAGAAAATTGAAAAGGTAAGTAAGGCTTCTATCGACCAAAAGCTTGCCTCAGTTTACCAACATATTTATTGCTGGCTCGGGAAAAATCATCTGTGGCCAAGGATATGACAAAATCAGTGCCTGTTGCCCTTCTTATCCTTTTGGCCGCTAATAATAACTTGTTATTGTCATTCTCTGCTGTACAATTAAAGCCAAAACAAGCTTCTCAAATAGAATATCAAAACCTCGTTCTCTATCAAACTTCAGTGAGATGGATCAACAAATAGATCATGAAAGGAGGAAAACAAAGCAAAATTTTGGCTTTGAATGCATAAAGAGGTTTAAAGTTCATTTCTATCTTACTCAACCACCATTTAAGTTATATATGTAGATAAGATTTTATGT
Source organism: Vigna angularis (assembly GCF_016808095.1). Taxonomy (NCBI): domain Eukaryota; kingdom Viridiplantae; phylum Streptophyta; class Magnoliopsida; order Fabales; family Fabaceae; genus Vigna; species Vigna angularis. The sequence continues at coordinate 20,895,652 of NC_068970.1, forward strand.
CCAAGCAACGTGCATTCTGCCACACACTATATTAATGTTAACAATTATGTTGATGCCAAGTTGCTAATTTCACAAAGGAAATATAAAGACCGCGAAATATAAAGACAAAATGATGCTGACACCGACAAAGTAAATGACAATAAAATATTTATAAAAAATCCATGAAGTTTAACATTCATAGTCACTAATGCCAATCTTTTAAAGAGAAATTTAAAGTTGAGAAATATCATATCCCTTCATTTTAAAAAAGGGATGGAAGGTTTCAGCAATGAAATAACTTACATGGTACCAGACCAAAGTACAACAGATATGTAGAACTTTCTTTGTTCCTCCTTATAAAGCACTGTATTGGAGAATCACGCGGACCAGGCTATCCATACACACAAAAGGAGAAAAACATAAGAAACGTAAAAGAGTACGGCAGAAAAGGGGTGAAGAATTTATTACCTGCTTCAATGAAATAGGAAATGTGATCCTTCCACATTGTTCCGGAGTCTTGACAATCTCTTTTGTAATCGACCTCCAAGATTTACATACAGAAGCACAGAAGACAACAACAGCTCGGTCAGGCCAAGATGTTTCACTCTCTTCAACCCTTTGGATTATGTCAAAAAGTAATTCTTGTGGAAGATTTGCCCATTGTCCCTGTTGAATAAATTCAAATGTAGTTGCAAGAACATCTGGAGCAATATGTGACGTTGTTCGACTGAGCCGTAGCTTGCTTTCTGCACCCCGCTTAGATGTGCTTCCTATTCCATCTCTCATCTCCTTGAGTTCACGGACTATGCTTCTCAACAACATGTTCTCACGGCTTACCAATCCTCTTCACAGTACAAAACCACAACAATCCAAACAAAATTAAAATGCTTCTACATTCCATTCTAACATGCTTTAATATATTCAACTGAAGTGTTCTCATACCAAGAAGAATTGGAAAGCCAAAGACTGATAAAGAAACTGATGTGAAACACGCCAGTTCTATGGGAATGCTCACAAATCAAGAAAGCCCAGATCGTAATAATGAACAAACCAAGAATTTCTAGGAAAAAGAAAAGAACCAGGAAATAGAGCACACACAAGTTATAAATGGTTCAATTAAAGTGTTAACAAACTCCATTCTACATCCTCAAAAAAATCAAACTATCAACAAGAACAAGTTATGTCTCATAAGTTAAAGGGACTTCCCAATGAGTTACAGAAAATATCAGGTATGTAATCTCACAAACACACTTGCATGCACTGCTATGTAACCATCGCAAGGATATAAGACTACATACAAGCCTTAACAACATAACATACTAACTGATTTATAAATGAAATCAGTTTCATAACAGCTGGAGAACAAACAGACACTGAGCAACTCAAACACCAAGTATAGATGATGATACTGAAACACAATATAGACTTAAGCTTTGGTCCTAAAGATAAACTCACCAGTTGATAGAATAGACAGGTGATATCACAATGCTAGAGATAGTCGATACATCTAGTTGACCGGGCCAAAAAAACAATAAATCTCCACCTTGGTTCATGAACAAACTTCTCTAAAACTCGGCGGGGAACAGGTACAAGCCCAGAACAACACTTAATTCCCAATCAAACCCAAACAATGGTAGAACTTAAAAGTTTGGAAGCATTTTTGTAATCATATCAAAGGGACTATGATTTGTTGAAATATTCTTCACCTTCACAAATTCTTTGGCAATCTCCTCTCTTTACAAAATGCAACTTAGTGCCAGTATGTTTGGTTCTCTCATGACAAACTCGGTTCTTTAATAAATGTTATCACAATGCACTATGACAATTTGATAGTGCATTCTCAGCTCTTCAACAAAACCCTTGAGCCACATGCTTCCTTCACAACTTTTGATATGGCCATATTCTCAACTTCAGTGATAGACAAAACCACACTTTCTATAAACTTCGCTTCCAACTAATAGCCATAATTAATGAAAACATAACCTGCGAGAGATATCCTAGTATCTAGACATCCAACATAGTTTGAATCTAAAAATTGTACCAAAGCAATTGTTCTAACAGAAACTCTAGCTCCACCATAAACTGAACTCTACCATGAGACCCCCTTTAAGTGCCTCGTAACATGATGTACTTAAGAGTCTGTCAGTTTTCCTACCCAAGATTTGACATAAATTTGCTCATAATACTCATGACACAAGTAGTATCAAGTCAAGTGCAATCATTGCATACACCATAGACCAACAATGATTGCATATGAAATTGTATCTATATAACCGCACTCTTCATCTGTCTTAGGATATTGTTTACAACTTAGCTTCAAATGCTAAGCTAAAGGTGAAGAAACAGTTTTCAAGTTTGTCATTCCGAACTTATCAAAGACTTTCTTAAGGTGGATCTCCAAGCCAGGTATAACAGCTTCTTTTCTTCTCCCATGATCTCAATCCCAAAGACCTTCTTTATTGTTTCCAAGTTCTTCTCATACACTATTCAACTCAGTCTTCACCTTCCCAACTTCAGACTTACTATTGCTTGATATATAAAAATATCATCAACATAGAGCAACAATATTACAGTGAGTGATTGTCAGGTAAGAGTTTGAAATAAACACACTTATCAAGCTTGTTTCACATGAAACCATTTGAGTCATAAACTGATCAAACTGTTTGTTCCTCTTTACCATTCACCTCAAACCCTTATGGTTGCTTCATAAAAATGGTTTCCTAAAGATTTCCATACAAGAAGGCAGTCTTGACTCCCTTTTGCTCCAATTCAAGATCAAACTCAGAAAATAGGAGTATTTGCTCTGATCTATGCTTTACTACGAGGGAGAACACATCATTATAATGAATCCCCTTCCTTTGAGTAAAACCTCTAGCAATCAATCTTCCTTTAAACCTTCCCTGGTCAATTCCTAGAATTTCATCATTTTTTTAAAATCCATTTACACTGATCAATCTTTGCACCAACAAGTCTCCTTATCAACCTACACGTACGATTATCATGTTGTGTCTTCATCTCTTCATTCATGTTGTTCAATCATTCTTTCTTCTCCTAGCTTGCTAAAGCAAATTTAAAACAATTGGGTTCATCTTACAAAATACCTCACTGGCTACCACACGAGAAATACAATTAAATTTACATATTCATACCTTTCTGGTGGTTTGATGACTCTCCCGGTCCTTCCTTGTGCTACACTTTAACCATCATCAACTCGGTGCTCTTTAGTAAGATCTTCTCCAAACTCATCATGGTCTGTCAAAAGAAAATCAGAGAAAACTCTTGGCACTACCTCAATCAAAGTTAGATTTCTTTATCTTGGCATCTCGACTCTCAACAAACTCAAAAACCTTTGATTTATAAGCCATCACAATCTCATTGAAAATAACATGATAGTTGATAATACACCTCTTGAATCTCAGTTCAAGACACCATGAGTTGTATGCCCTCACCCCTTCATGATATCCTAAAAACATGCATTTACTAGTTCCTATTATCAGCTTATATTGCCTAATATGAGCATAAGCAACATAACCAAAGATTCTCAAATTTTTAAGGTTAGAAGAATGACCTAACCAGATTTCACAGTAGTCTTTCTCTCCAGAGTAGCTGATGGACATCTATTGATCAAATAGGCAACAATGGAAATTGCTTCAACCCAAAAGATATTTGGAACTCTGCACTATGCAACATACATCTCACTCTTTAAAATGGTCCTATCCAATCTGTCTATTAGGGCATTTTGTTGAGCAGTTCCAACCATAGTTCTGTCATGTTATACCATTCTATTTACAGAAGTTATTGAATAACTCTAAACATAACTCAAGACTATTATTATTTGTTCTAAATCTCTTTACACTTCTCCCTGCCTCATTCTCCATTAGATGCACCCATATCTTGAAATTCTCAAAACCTTTATCCTTGGTCTTCTAAAAATAGATTCATAATTTCTTTGAGCAACCATTACTCTAAAGGAAATACCTTGTCCAAGACTGTGACAGAGTTCTTGATGGTACTAAGAGATCATCACGAACATAATCCAAAGTCTCTTTTGTTCTTTGTTGTGTTGTATTGAATTTGACCTTATAGGCTTTACCACAAACGTGGTAATGACAAAACTTCAATTTGTCAAGTGTTTTATCAGCAAATAACGCCTGTTTTTGTAATTCAACCAAACCTCTTTCACCATATGAACTAACCTTTTGTGTCATAACTCAATTCTCAGCAATTATTTCTAAACAAAAACAAGCACAGAACCAGTAACTATAGTACCCTCCAAGGAATACAAGTCACTTTTCCTCACACCCTTCATGACAATCACAAACTTTGCATCACCTCTATGTTGTAAATAATATATTATTAGGATAAAAAATATTTTTAATATTTGCATAGTAATTAGGGAAAAATATCTTCATAATCTTTCTATTTATTACACATATTTGTATTACCTTTTTCAAAGATTTTGGTGATTACAAATATAGATGATAAGAATGTTATTGGTGCGATTGATATCAATAAAATAATTCTTTATTTTCTTACCTTAGTTCAAGTTTGTATCAAAGCTCTTGTTTCTGTTACCTTATTAACCATCGTTGTTCACCATCATCATTGAGGTTAGTGGTTGGCCAAAAAGGTGTGCCCCACCCGGTGCCACGACATACAGGGTTGTTGGGACCTCTTGAGCACCAAGGGGTGACGTCTCATTTGACTCTGATGTGGTTTTGTTGTTAATAAAATCTTCTTTTATTATGAATCAAAGCAATAAATGTTGAACTTTTTATTATCTCTTTGTTTTTGTGTTTTTCAATATCCAATATGAAAGATTTTAAAGAGAAACTTCATCATTTGGAAACAATAATTGAATCAATGACTATGTCCTCTGGATCATATACCGTACTAATGAAAGATAAAAAAGGTGAGAGTACATTCAATATTATTCATCGTTTATCTCAAGGTGTTTGGATGTTTGATTCAAAAGCAATTACATGACTCATTTTCCTAAGCTCTTCAATTCATACGTCAAAATGACCAAAGAACAACTCGTTATAGTTGCAAATGGTGATAGAGTACCCATACGTAGATCCAAAAGTATAAGCAGTACTAATTTAGAATCATCTATTGCATTAAAGGATGTTTTATAGTTGCTAATGGTGATAGAGTACTCATTTAGAATCATCTATTGCATTATAGGATTTTTATATGTCCCAGAAAATAGCCTTATACCTATACAAAAGATTTTAATTGTTCGCTAACTTTTTTCTCTTCTTATTGTGTTGTGCAGAACCTTGCCATGAAGAAGACAATTTTAATTGCTAAGAAACAAAGTGAATTGTATTTATTCATCCAACTATTTATCAATGGGATGTTCACTATTCATCTTGAATGAACACAAAGCTTGTTTTAGACACAAATGATTAACCAAAGATTTCGCCATATACAAATCTTCAAGTTTAGTCAAATCTTCAAGTTTAGTCCAAATCCCTTTCACACCAGTCTACACACTTTGTCACCAAGACTCAAAACAATTGCACCTGAACATTCTCTAACAATGTTTTCTTGTCTCTCTCAATCATAGTTGCATTATTCTTAGATTCACCATCAAGCGTTTCTCATAAACCCTATTCAACAATAAGTGCTACTACCTTCAACGACCACAATTTGAAATCATTATTCCCGGTGAACTTCTCAACATCATATTTTGCAATACCCATAGAGGTTTTTCATTCCACTCTCACCCCACAAATTTGATGTGAAACAATTCAATAAAATGGTAAAGCTCACTAATCAAGAACTTCAAGAAACAAGAAAAGAACAAAGAAACAAAGCACACACATGATATAACATGGTTCAATAAGAGTGTTAACCAACACCAATCTACATCCACACAAAACCCACACTATCAACGAGAACAAGTTCTCTCTCAGTGTTACGTAGAATTCTCTCAGAATACTCAATTTCTCTAAAAGCGTTACAAAATACTCTCTCTATGAGTTACAAAAAGCTTCAAATATGTAATCTCACAAACATACTCTCATAAACTGTTATGCAACAAGGATATATGACTGTATACAAGGCTTAACAACATAAACTGATCTTAACAGAAATCAGTCATGAAACAGCTAGAGAACAAAATAGACAGTGAGTAGACTCAAACACCAAGTACAGATGATGATACTAAAACATGGTAAAGACGAAAGTTTGGTCATACAGATAAAATCTCCGAAAGATAGAACAAATACTAGAGACAAAAGATACAATTGTTGACTGGGCTGAAAAAAAAAAACAATTGAAACAATGACACACCTGCACATACTAAAAATTCGAATATAGTTGTTACTAACAAGAATTAAAATGCCAAAAACTGATAAAGAAACAACGACAATTTGTACATACATATGCTTTGGTGTAAGTAAATTTTAACTTCACAGAGTTTGCCAGAGAAACTTATCAAAGTCAAGATAAGTTTTTTATTTTAATTTACTACAGTCAATCTTACAGTATCAATAAGTACTAAATAAAGGTCCTGTTCAGATAAACTTCTTCATAAGCATGAAAAAAGAAAGAAGAAAAGGTAAAACAAATTGAACTTTTTTTATAAGCTAAAATCAACTTATGCATTTAACTTTCTCCAAAACCTAAGGTACATTAGTTAATTTTAACTTGAAGAGAAACTAAATGCATTTTTAAGTTCATATTCCCTTATTCATACAAGTATTTATAAAAAGGTTATACAAATAAGGACTAAGTAGTTTACCTAAATAAATAATCATCTCACTCCTACATAACATACATACATCGCATGTAGACATGGCTCTATATTCAATGCTTGCAACTTCAAGACAACAACTAGAAACAAGTCATCCCCAAAATTAACTAATATTGGGTCATAATCAAAATAATATAATAATATCATAACGATTTGTGCTTTTACTACTGACAAGGTAATACGAACAAAACAAAAAAAAAAGTTGCACTAGGATGTCAAAAATAAAACTCATCAAATCTGCAATCCTTACAAAATGTAAACACGTTCTGTCGTTGAAATCAACTTAATAGACGAGAATCTATTTTTATACCAACAACGATAATAAAAACGAAGAGAGAGCATCGATCCAGGAAGAAAAGCATGAAAATTCATATCAATCGTAGAGAGAAATCAGAAGGTCGCAAGCAAAAGTGTGAGAGAAAAGAAGGAAGCTTCTAGAATACGGATCCAGAAACAGTAAAAACAGAGAAACACGATTAACCGATATGAAGAAGGAAAGAACAGTGTTCTCTGATGTTGTAGAGAAAGTAAAAGAAGAAAGGAGTAGTACCCATGTTATACTCCAACGCCACTATCAATCGCCGGCCACCGCTACCGCCACCGGGGGTCCAAAATAAGGTCGCAAAATCGTGTGGTTTGAAACGGATGCACATTATCTTTCCACCATTTTTTTAAAATTATTTTTAGTAGAAAAAGTGAGCATTATTTATTTATTGAATGAAATCTAGTGCAGGAATCTCCACTGTTCATAAATTGTGCCTTCCTACACGTGTCCATCTTTCTGATCATTACGAGAGAATAATGATAAGCTCCTCTGCTATACAAAGTAACAAAGTAAATATTTATATAACTAAAATTTACAATAAATAACATATAATAATGATTTAATACCCAATTTAGTTCGGAAATCTTAATTTAGTCCCTCAAATTTGTGAGTCAAGTTAGTTCCTTTCATTGAATATAAACAAACGGAGTTAATGGGATGATGATGTGGCAGTAGTTAGTAGTTAGGTGTCAAAACGCAATTGTGTACGTGGTTACGTGTTGTTGAATCCGAGAAGTTTGGGTCCCTAAGTTGGGCATACACTTTCCTAACATCAACACTTCATATCCCTTTAGCACCCAGAAAACATGCAAATAAAAGCAAACTGGAATAGTAGATGCATTTTCATAAAGCAAAACAGAAGGCAGAAATAATTTTTCTATCTAACAAGATCTCCCTCAACATTTCTATGCTACAACATTCATCAGATTAATTCCAAAACGGCTATGACTACTCACACTTACACTCATATGCACTCAACACACACTCAAAATTTTAGAAAAATTTATTTATCGAATATCCATATCCGATTATAAATTTATCAGACGTCAATATCCGACTAACGTTTCTGAAATTTTGTTTTTTATTTAAATTTTAATAATTATTTAATTTAATTTAATATTTTAATATAATTTAATATATTTAAATATATTAAATGTGATTTTTAATATAATTTTTATTTTTATTATTTTTACTCTTATTTTAGTTATTATTAGTTTTATTTTTTAATAAAAATATAAATCATATTTTAATAATTATTAAAATATAAAAATATAATAAATAATGCTATAATTTTAATTAAATTAAATATTTATTAAATTTTAAATAAAAAACAAAACTGAAGTTTTTAAAAATTTTTGTTTTTATTTTTAATTTAATAATTGTTTAATTTATTTTAATATTTTAATATAATTTAATATTTTTGAATATATTAAGTCAAATTTTATATTATTATTATTATTTTATTTTTATTTTTATTTTAATTATTTTATTTTTATTTTTTTAATATAGTTATTATTATAATATAAATCATATTTTAATAATTATTAAAATATAAAATTATATTAAATAATATTTAAATTTTAAATTAAATTAGAATTAATTTTAAGGTGGTGTAGAGTGTCTTTAATAAGAAAGAGAAGAAAATAAAAAAATAGTTATTAAAATGTCTTTAATAAGAAAGAGGATAAATGAAATTTTAAAAAAAGTTGAATTAAAAATAGAAATTTTAGAGGTGCAGGATGTTGGAGGTGTAGGATGAAACACTCAATATATTTTATTAAGAATATATCTAACTCAAACAAAACTTACATGTGATTTTGTTTGGATTAGTATTACACTTTTATTATATATTTTTTAGTGTAAGTATTTCATCTTATTACATAATATTATTATAATCAATAGTTTGGTTCTCATTCTTTAGTTCACTGTAATTAAACATGTGTTATCTTCAACCTTGAGTGTAGTATTTAATAATTTGTTTGCCTGTATATTAACTTTCCTTCTTTATTGTTATTAGCTATAATAATTTATAATAAATATAAAGAACGCTCAACAAAGGAAAAACAAATAACATGATGATTACGTTGTATTTATAAATTGTGGCATAAATAATCCATATTCTCCATAGTGTTTCTAAAATATGATGGAGAGTGAGAGCGGTTTTCTGGTTTGGAGTCTGCCACCACGCTCAAACATCACTCACCACACAAAACTCCCAATTCCAAAACAAAACTCGAACAAGTAAAATCCAGTTCAAAGTTCAGTTCAGTTCAATTCAATGGCTTCTTCCATATGTGCTCTCTCTCCTTCCGTCCCATCACACCTCACTAAAACCACTCTCCCTCTTTTTCAAGGTAACGCATCTATCTCTATCTCTGTTTCTTTTCCCTGACTTTCACAACATTTCGTTGCTGACTTTTGGTGTCGTTTGAAGGAAGCAAGTGCGAAATGAGCCGGAGGACTTTTGCGGTTAAGGGAATTGTGGCCTCCGGCGTTTCGGTCTCCTCTTCCACTCTCACCGCGGAAGCTCTGCCGTCTTCCAATGGTTAGTGCATTTAATGCTGACTAACATTCGAGTTTGTGTTGAGTGTTGCTTATGTTGTGCTAACGGAGAAGGAATCTGGGTTCAGGTTTTGAAAGATTGCCGTACAAAGCAGAAGGGTACAATTATTGGACATGGAGGGGTCATAAAATACACTACGTTGTGCAAGGAGAAGGTTCCCCCATTGTTCTTATTCATGGTTTTGGGGCCTCTGCGTTCCACTGGAGGTTTTTTTCTTTTTTTCTCCTTTTATCTTTTGGCGCCAATAGTTTACCTTCGTTTTGCATTTCACCTGAGTCCAGATTGCTGTTTTTTTTTTTTTGGAAAGTGTTTTTTCTTTTGGAAACTAGCAGGGATTGGGAAATAAGAAGTAAGACCCAGCGTAGTTTGGATTTTCAATTGTAAATTTCAGTGAATAAGAGCGTATGTTTGAAAGTTTGTATAAGTATTAGAGATTGTGCTACTAGCATTTCCTGGAAATCATAGTTTCTACCTGACACATTGCATATTATCTATTATGGGTTCAAGTTCATTAGAAATTACAGGGTCGTTCGTGTTGGATTAAGCGTATGTCAATAGAAGCTTGTTAGATAATGTGTTTGCTAACATTCATTCCTGTAGGTTTTGCGTCCTTGTTCGTATTTGGTTTAGGTTGCGGTCCATATACTATGGTTTCGTTTATATTTTGATCCGTGTAGTTTACCAGACATTAGTCGTGATGGTTGTGTCGTAAAGGGTATGTGTTGTAGCATATTGCTGCAGACGGGGATCGGAATCTACATGGAATGACCGAGTGAAAGTACACGGAGAAAATGAACCCAACCTTTTACAGTATGCGAACCGAGTGTGCCCATTTTTACAAGGTGTTTTCATCATATGTTTCTACTGTAACTTTATCAATACATAGCATATAATGTGCTAACAAATACTGCAACAAGATTCTGATATCACTATTGCTCCTTCTTGTAAGCTAAGAAGCTTGAGTGGTTCTGTTCTGTCTTTGTGGTGTGTGTAATTTTTACACCAATTTTTCTTTTGTTAGTGTCTTCAATTGTCTGTGCGATAAGATCACTTTTATGTGGAGATAATCATATATCTTTATTCATATCTCCAGGTACAACATTCCAGAATTGGCTAAGAAACATAGGGTATATGCCATAGACTTGCTTGGATTTGGGTGGAGTGACAAAGCACTTATCGATTATGATGCCATGGTGTGGAGGGATCAAGTGGTGGACTTCGTGACGGAAATAGTAAAAGAACCAGCAGTTTTAGTTGGAAATAGGTAAGAACTATATTAGCTGAATTTACATCTTGGTATAGTCTGAAATGCCAGAGCCTTCTTCCTTTCACAAGTTTTAATGATGTTATCCATGCATGGTTTCCCCCGAACATAATCGTCTTGTTGGACACTGTTTGATTGGCTCTCAAGACATGCGTACACTAGTAATTATGTTAGTTTACCTCATCAACAGAGATTTCATTAACTAGAAAACATGTTCAAAATTATCTTCAGCAAATTAATTCTCAAGTATTATGTTGTCAAATTTGGTTGTTCCAATGCAATGCTTATCTTTTTCTTACTCCTGAGTTGTCTAATAATTAATTGACAAGTTGACAGCCACAGGACCAAAATCTTATTTATACTAAATTTCGAGTAAAATTTTGTTTTATCTATAGAATTGACATTGCAACAATATGTGCTATATAAAGTATAAATTTGCTGTTTCCCTCCATCATGATAATTTTTCAGCCTCGGAGGATTTACTGCTTTGGTTGCAGCAATTGGGTTGCCTGAGCTTGTAAATGGAGTTGCTCTACTAAATTCTGCTGGACAATTTGGTGATGAGAAAAGGGAAAGTAAAACTTCTGAAGAAACAGCTCTACAAAAGTTTGTCCTAAAGCCTTTGAAGGAAGTTTTCCAGCGTGTAGTTCTTGGATTTTTGTTCTGGCAGGCAAAGCAACCAGCTCGCATTGTGTCAGTTCTAAAAAGTGTATGTTTCTTGCTATCATCTTAATAAAGCACATTTGTGTTACTAAAATGGTAGGTTTTTTAAGTGTGAGAATATCATTCCTGGAGGCTTTTGTCTTTGGTGGGATTGCGTATTCCCTTTCAACAACGTTCTACTATTTATTTCTTACTAGTCGCATTGTATATATATGTTTGAATGCATAGTTTTTCAACACAGGTGTATATAAATTCTTCCAATGTGGATGACTATCTCGTGGAATCTATAACAAGGCCAGCTCAAGATCCAAATGCTGGAGAAGTTTATTACAGGTACATGACGATGTCCATGTTAATGCTTTTGTGTTTGATGAAAAGGACATTGCGAAGTTTACACCGTAAAGCCTAGCTATTATTGTTAGAGTCCAAGGCCTTATAAAATTGACTTCAGAATCCCCTCGGATGTAATCCCATGCTTTGCACTAGTCCATTTCACTAGCTTGAGCAAATGTGTGCTGCACATTTGCAATCGAAATACCCGGTAGAAAAGCACCATAAAAAATAACAATTGTAGTTAGAAAAAGCTCAAGATGACAATACTTTATAAACCCCGCATCAGAATTCCATACTTTCAATGTGAGACCGAATTTCTATACCTTGTAATCAGATCCTAATACTGTGATGTAAATTTCTATTTTGGCTTTCCTGTTGTATATATAGGTAAGAATGACGCTTTCTCAGGCTTTAGCAATGTTCTCCTAATTATTCCTGTTTATTTGTTTTCACTACTTCACCCAATGTTGTCTGCAGGTTAATGACACGGTTCATGATGAATCAGAGCAAGTACACTCTAAATGCTGTCTTAAGTGAACTATCTTGCCCGTTATTGTTGCTCTGGGGCGACCTTGACCCGTGGGTTGGTCCAGGAAAGGCTAATCGAATCAAAGAGTTCTATCCAAAAACGACTCTTGTAAACTTGCAGGCAGGGCATTGTCCACATGATGAGATACCAGAGCTTGTGAACAAGGCTTTATTGGATTGGTTGACAACCCTCACACCTGAAGTGACTCTCCAAACTGTTTGAACATGTATTTATTTTATTAAACCAATCAGATACGAGTTGTTGATTCACTTTTTAGTTTCAAGTGGTTAATACTAGTTATCAGCATACTTTGTATACAAAGAACTGGGTAAAGAATACTCAGGATACAGAACATGATGGCAAGAATACATTACAAGTTAGTTATGTTTGCACTCTGACTTTTCTCCTTCAGACATTAGCAAATGAGTTAACTGGTTTTGTTTTCGATCACCTAACAGTGGTAAATAAAATAGCCAAAATAATAAATATTTTCAATATTATTATTATTTCTCCTACAATTCATCTCGTACATTATTATTTAAAATAGTTAAATATTTAATTATTTTTTTTCAAAATGTTTTATATGTTATTAATTCTACAATTTCCCATATATTATTTTAAGTAATAAAATATTTTAAATATAATTATTATTAATCTTACAATTCACTTTACATATTATTTTAAATAAAAAATATTTAAAATCATAAATAATTTAATTACTTTTAAAATGTAAAATAACATTTAAAATAATTTGAGATGAATTGTAGGATTAATAAAATTATATTTAAGGTACTTATTACTTTAAAATATTTCATTCATTAATGTTTATTTTTTAATACCTCAATTTGTTTCTATAAAAAGCAACTCTTCACATCAATTTGAAGTACATTTGGGGGGTTGTGGTTAAGCTCAATTCAAATCTTTTTAAATGGTTCTTATTTTTGAAGGATGTTGGTTTGAAGGTGGCAACACTTAGTTCATGGCCGTTCCTTCTTCAAAGTATAATTGTCGAGGTCATCATATAACCATCAAATGAACTTTTGAATTTATTTTTTTTTTCTTTTTTTATGTGGAGAATAGATACACCCGACAAATGAACTTTAGGATTTTTTTTTTCTTTGTGGAGAATAGGCTTCAAAATGTAAAGCTTATTTCTTTCACTTATTTAAGTATAGGGAAATCAATCTAGGTGTTAGAGAAATTCATTATTAAAATTATGACGAGAAAAAGAGAAAAAATTATTATTTTGACAAACTAAAATGTATATTTTCAAATTGTAATTTGGAATTCATTTACTGACATGTAAAAATAATATTTGAACAAAAACTACTATGGATAATTCACCATTTCCAATTATTAGATAGTCAATTAAAAGTTTGAAGAGGAAGAAAGATCAACAAAATATCCACACTTGTAGTTTGTAAATTTAATACAAAATGAATATTCTTAATGGTAATAAAATTTATGATTCATAGTAAATAAATATTCTTAATATATATCTACGAATAATTCATTAAATACTTGTTAATGAAACGGGTACAAATATCTAGATATTTGAACTGCAAATATTCATTATTTGCTATACGTTAATAATTATTAAGAGACTTTATTTGAATATATATTTTTTAAAAAGGTTAAATATGTTTTTATTCTTTAACTTTAAGTGAAAATTGAAATTAGTCTATCTTCATAACTTTAAACTAATTTAGTCTCTCATCTTTATAACTGTGTAAATTTAGTCATTTTAATCAAATTTTATTAAATTTATTTGAGGTTTTAAATGCGTTTATCAACTAATACTGAAGAAAAATATGTCAATAAGTATAAACAACTAAAATGCTATTATGAAATATGTTTGAAACGTGAAATACTTAACAAAATTTGGTTTAAGAAACTTCTAAAGTTGAGGTATTAAATAGAGTCAAAGTTTTGAAGAGGGATTAATTCCAATTTTCAATGAAAGTTAAGAGAAAAATCACTCTTTTCTAAAACTAAAAAATCAAACACAGTTATAAGAGAAAGAAATATTAATCACTGAAAAATAGTTTGAAATTTGTCTTCATATATATTTTTTTTATTTAGACATGTGAAACTAAAGTTATTTTTAAAAACATTATTTTTTTAAAATTTGTATTTTGGTACAATTGGTTTAAATTTGTCTTTTAGAAAAACCAAATTTATTTGTACTAATATTTTAATGAGTAATGGTGTATTTTACAAAGTATATTTAAGAAGATGGTGTAAGACCTATGAAAGATATTTACCTTAATAGTAACAATTTTATTACTAGATTTCTTTGTGAATGGATATAATAAGTTTATGTAAAAAAATAAAATGTGGAAAGCTAAATAAGAAATTTTGGTAGCTTAATTGGTAGAAAATTTTGGTGATTTCAAGAACATGGGTTCAAACTCTCTTCTACCTTTTTCTAAATAAATAAAATAAAAATTAAAATATTGATAGTGGATAAAGCACTCAGATTTTAAGGCATTATTGGTGAATAGTAAAATTTTTGGACTATAAATAGCCATGAGAGGGGAGGAAGCTTGAGAAATGGAGAAGAAAGAGTTAGGAAGCAATTTTTAGTTGCAAGAAGAGTAGAGGTTCTAGAGGGTTTTCGGGGAAACAAATTATGAGCAAAAGATTAAGTCTGGAATAGAGGTACGAGAGCTAACCTTATATGCTTACTGTATATCTATCTATAGTGAATTTCTGTGCTAATATTATATGTTGTTGTTTTGAATCTGTAAATAAGAAATTTGTTAAAACTAGTTGAGGAACACTTTGGATAAGGAAAGACTTGGTACTTAAGTTGTCCATTGTGACGCACCTCTCCTTCCTGAAAGTCTACTCGACGAGTTTTTAACTTAAATCTTGTTGAACAGATTATGTACTGTTAAATTATTGTGCAATATATCTTGTTGGAATGAAAATTTCTGATGAATTCATGTTATTGTGGTAGATATGGAATTATGAATTATAATTGTGATGGTAGGATAGAGGAATCTTAAAAATCGGAGTTGGTACATCCCTGATCATAGAGCAGCCCTGGTCAAATCCAGTAAGTTGTGACTAGTCATATATACTGGCGTTTATGGTGAGTTTGATTCGTCAAACATTTGATTCTTCTCCGGTGACCATTTATGGTGATATTTTAGTATTGTTAATTTATTGTGATATATTCATTTTGTATGATTTTTGCGATGATTGGATTTTATTATATTGGATTTGAATTTATGCATCTGAACATGATATGAGTATTATGGGGAGATTTTGTAAGGGTATAATGTGAGTTGAGGAATATGAGTATGGTATGAGTCTCGTAGAGAGATTCAGTAATGATATGGTATTTGTGTATATGTTGATGTTGAGGGTCATGTAGTTGGAGGTTATCCTGATACTCTAATAATCATCCAGTCTCAAGTAGAGAAGGATAAATTATGTGGTGAGAGGGGGCAGGAGGTCCTGGTCTATGTGTCGGTTTTGGACATAGTGTTGAGGACTAACCTTGTGGATGGTATGGAGTATTTTGGAAGTGTATTTGTAAGAGGAAGTAGAAGGCATCACAAGTGCATAACCTCCCGTGACCGCTCATCAACATATCATCGGAATGAGTGTCTATTGGGTATTGTGGAATGAGTGTCTATTGGGTATTGTGGAATGAGTGTCTATTGAGTATTGTGGAACGAGTGTCTATTAAGTATTGTGGGATGAGTATCTATTAGTAATTGTGGTATTGTGGGATGAGTATCTATGATGTGATTGTTGTATGATGATATGAGTATCTATGATGTGATTGTTGTATGATGGTATGAGGGTGTCTGACATAATTATTATATGAGGTTTGTTGAGTGTATCAAAGTAATGGATGAGTATCTATGATGCGATTGTTGTATGATGGTATGAGGGTGTCTGACATAATTATTATATGAGGTTTGTTGAGTGTATCAAAATAATTATGCATGTTTTATAAATGATTGGTTGCATGTTAGCTCACCCTACTTGTTTGTATTTGTGTATGTGCGATGATCGTATAATTCGTTATACGGGAACAGATGGAGGAATGTCGTCTGATTCAGTGCCAATGAAGAAAGAGATAGAAGAATAAATTAGAAGAATTCGAGTTATATTTATAAGTTTATAGTTGAAATCTGAGTTTAAAACATACATATATATCAACTATAAATTATCAAGTGTGAGATTAAGGGATGTTATCTTAAATATAACGCTACAATATATCAATTATGAATTATCAAGTATGAGATTACGAGATGTTACAGATAGTGTATCAACAATACATATAATAGCAAATAGTTTATCACATGATATTTTATTTATATTTATTATTTAATAGTTTTATCTATTTTGAACTTTGCTATCTATTTAAACAAATTTTGAGTGAGTGAAGAATAACATGCTAAATTAAAATTATTTTGTATTTGATATATATATATATATATTAACAATATTTTTTAACACTGTTATTGAATCAAATAAACTAAACTATATTAAATTCTAGAGGTGTAGAATAATGCTAGTTAGATATAACGACTTTGTTTCCTACCAAGGAGCGTAACTAACATTACGGCATGATTAACATTATACAATTAATTATTTAAAAAGGTAATAATTAAGTATTAAAGTTATGGGATTGAATTAATACGGTAAAAAAATGTTAAAATGTTACAAAAATGTTTAGATTTATGAGGTATGCACACTTTATTTATTGAACTCTTATTACATTATTAATATATTTTGTTGATTTAAGCATCAAATTAATTTAAAATTAGTTTATTTTTTTAAATTAAGAAAGTGTGAACAAGACACATTATGGTATATTTCAGGAATCTACAAGTATAAAGATCAAGTTAAAGAGATATATGACTCTTATAAAATCATTTCATTCTCTATAAAAATATTTGACATCTACTACAGGGTCAGTTGAATTTTAAAAATTTCATGGTAGGTATGAGAAACATAACAAATAATAAAGTAACAATGAATACGGTAAGCATAAGAGAATCACATGAGTGAGATGAAATTGTTTGTCGAACTCTATAAAGAGCTAACAAAACTTAAGAAGTGAATTGTTGAAGAGATTAATGCTTTGAGAGAAGTTGTGTAAATGAGAAGGAAGTTGGAAAAAACCTTTAAAACCTCGCATGATGACCACAAAAGGAGAGCATAAAAACACTAATTATTCACAATCGCCTTCTTTCGAGCTCCATTCGTTCATCTTTGGAACAAAAGTTGAAAACATTCAAAAAATCATATCATAGATCCAAACTTCACCCCACATCTCACTAACCGTTGAATGATCACACTAACATGCCTTTATTGATAGAATCATAGATTTAGCCTTGCTACTAAAATGAAAGGCCTTGTCTATTAATTGGCATGACATAAGCACATAAATGTTTATGTTACTTAGGTCGCTCTAAATCAATGATGTTATTTTTTTTTGTCATATCTTCTCAATGCCCCTTAAAGGAGTCACATTGAGTTGGTTCAACCAACCACCTACTTATCCATAGATTGTTTTGACACCTTAGTAGCAAGGTCCAATAATTGGTTCTTGACCATTCATCCATACTATTTTATGGCAATTGTTATGGTCAAAATTAGGTAAGATAAAAAAGAATTATTGCATTCATTTTGGCAAAGTGAATCTCAACATGTGAAATATGAATCATGATGTAGTCTTACACCACATGATCACTACTCTAAGACTAAGTATCTCTATTGATAGTCAGTGCATGAAGCCCATATTTAACCTACATGAATTGGGACGTAAGGTGGCTAAATTTATGCAGTTGGAAGAACTTAAAGACTTTTGTGATGAGGTATGACCTAAGATTGTCCTGTTAAAAAGAGGTTGTATGCAAAGGAATGTCCATGATGACAACACAATGTTTGAATTAAGGAACCAAAAGCATCCAATTGTGTTCATTACACTTTCTTGAATGCTAATAAGGTGCACATATTAGAAAAGACATTAAACATTAACCTCATACTAAGATCAAGGAAGGTGTTGACACCTCAAACATTGATACCACATAACAAGGTCAATATCATCAAAAATATGAGCATTCAACAAAAGAATATTTTCCAATACAAGATAAGATCAAGGAAATAATACAAGCAAGTCATCTTCAAAGGTTTGTTCAAAGAAACAAATGTTGTCAACTTAAACACTTTACATCAAAATAATAACACAATTGTGAAAGGATTACTAATATCAAAAAGACCATGCTCAATGGTGAGACACTATCCCAAAGAAAGAACATAAGCCCAATAAATTATATTATAAGGAGTGATAAGCATCGTTGGTATTAAAAATTGTAATTGGTTAATAAAAATGATCTATTGACCTTAGCAAGGATCAAACACCCATTTAACATATAATTAGTAATAAATAACATTTACTTTGAAAAGGAAAATGTGTTTCATAATTGTTACATCATAATTTATAAGTCCATAAATCCACTGAAAAACAATTGTACAAGTAATCATAGCAAAAATAGAAAAGTTATTAAAAAACATGCAACTTTTCTTTTAAATATGTTCTAACATAATATTTTTTATAAATATATTCTAACATAAGATTTTTTTTAAAAAAATTGAAATTATCTAAGAGAACCATGCAACTTTTTTCATTCAAAAAGTAAAATTAAAAAGAATAATAGATATTTTAATAAAAAAAGAAAATGATAATGTGGTTTTATAATATATATATATATATATATATATATATATATATATATATATATAATTAAGAAGCATTTGTAATTTAGGAACTTCAAGTAAAAAAGAAAAAACTTTAGGCAGTCCAAATTATATCTTTTAAGCGCAAAATTTATTTTGTGTTGATTCATCAGTTATTGTTCTGTTTTGAGCCGTTGCGATAATCTTTTTCCCGGCAGTCCAAATATCTTTTGGATAGCAAAGCATTTTTATGTGTAGGCAATTGGAAGTTGGAACCAAATCCTATGCTGTTATTTTTATCCTGCAACACTGCTAGACAATAAACTGTTCTCCTTTTTGCCTTTAAAATACTAATGTTTTACTTATAATATGAAAACAAAATTCCATTGCCGGGAAACGAACCCGGGTTTCCTCAGTGAAAACCAAATATCCTAACCACTGGACAACAATGGAATATTTTATAAGCTTTTACAGTAAAAATTATATTTAAATTGTTTTATTATGAAAGGAAAAGTTGAAAAATAAATCCAAAGACGATCTCTTGAGTGAAAGCCATATACCCTAAAAACTGGACAACAACGGAAATGTTGATACCAAATTAGCCTGTACATAATAGATATTAAATAAGTAATCACACTATAAACACAGCTCATTTTATAAGATGTGTTATTTGTTTGGAGAGTCAGAGAAAGTGCTACCCCACTTGAGCACCACCATAGTTGACCACGGGGTTTCATTATGCATGCTATAATATAGAATTTAATTTTAAATCATTTTATTTATACATGCTATATTATTGGAAAGAAGCTATTCAAGTCATAATGGTATGTCTCTCTTACTGATGTCTTTAAAGTGTGGCAAACAGAGTTCTAGATGTTTCTGTTTTATCAAAATTAATAAATAATTATTTTTACACATATCACCATAGTTCTCATATATTGTAGCAAAAATTCTCAGATCAATTTAAAAAAATTGTTGTTATATTATATATACCTTTTACACTAGTTTATAGGTATGAAAGAAAGAAATTGAGTAGTGTGAAGTGAAAGCATGATGAGTGTAGGAATAGAAGGCTTGGTAGACATGAATGAATGTAAAGTAGAAGACACAATGACCCAACCACTAACCCTTCTTTTTTTCTTTGGATTTGGCTAATTGGTATCATCCTTCAAGTGGTCCCTATTATGTTCTATCATTTCTTCAATTCAAATCTTCTTCAACAGTGTTAGTACTATAAAAGAGAATAATCATTTGACTTAAATGACGGAACAACCACAAGGACACAAACTTCCATGGAACGTGATTGCTCAACAATGCAAAAGCAATCAAAAGGTTTCATTACATTTGAATCTCCCTTTTTCTTTTCTAACACAAACTCAACATCTTTCAATCTCTTTACTTACTACAAACATCAACTATTTCAATCTTAAAGTGCAACGACTAAGAATAAGTGCATAAAGATGCTTATATAATATATTTGAGAAGATTAAAGAACTTTATAGTTATTATATTTGCTGTTAGTAGAAGTTTCCTATATAAGTACCATTTATTATGTTAAAAGAAAAACATGTACGATTTTGAATGGAGCAATTTGTATAAGATTGTCTATGAATATTCGAAAGTGGGTGTTTTATTATATATATGGTGCTTGATTTGATGCCTTGACAGGTTATTAGGAGGCAAACGACAAAGTGACATAAAGTAAGAAAGGAAAAACCTCGATTAAAAAAAAAAGTATTAACTAAATTATACTCAGAATTTCAGATTCCCAGTTTGGGTTCATTTCATTCTTTTTAGTGTACTTCTGGTCCATGGTTGTCTCTTCCAAGCATATGTATACTCTAAATTTTAAAAACATATTGTGTAACATAATATTGTAACTGCTTGCACTTAATAATATGTTGAAAAAGTCTTGAACAACCGACAATGTTTGACTGTTCCATGATAAAAACTTAGTATGATTGGTAATGGAAATATAATATGTATAATGTTAGGCAGAAGGAAGGAAACGGCATGATGGTTGGTCTCAGGAATTCATGATGATTATTAGATATTCTCCTGCCCAAGAAACCATGACAATTCATGCATTAAAGTAGTGTGACGAAGGTTTTGTAAAATTAAAAAATTGAATTTTAAATGTAAATTCGTTTTATATAAAATATGTATATTTTGAATGTAAAATTAAATATTAATAAATGATTAATGAATAATATATTTAATAAACAATAAATATTTTGACAACAAATAATATATTGAAAAAAGTTAAAATAAATTTTAAATTATAATTTTAATATCATATTAAAAATAAATTTTAAATATAATTTAACCTTATAAAATAACATTTATTTATATATTTTAAATTAATTTTTATTTTTAATTAATATGATATATTTAGCCGTAAGCAAATTTAAAAGTAGGATAAGCAAGATGATGGGAAATTAAAGTGATTAATGGGAAGTGAAATTTTGAATATGTAACCTGTGTTACCTCATTCATTGGAAAGTCCACAGTTGAAATGAGCAGTGAAATGAAAGGTTATGGGGTCTCTGATTCTCACAGACATGGCAATGGCTGCAGTTTTGACGTGTAGCGAAGACAGTTAGCATTGATGTTTAATTGTGGAATCTGCCATCACTATCAGAAGCTTCTCAGGGTCATGTACCCAAATATAATATGGATAACATATATATATATAGTTTGGTATTTACTAGAATATCACCAACTCTATTAAATTGATGTCAAAGTAGGTTAGAGTTTTTTTTATTAACATTATTAATTAATTAAAGTTTTATCAGCTAAATTATTTAATTATATATAGTTTTTAATTCATGGCAATAAAACTATTTTTCCACTTAGATAAGTCATAAGTTTTTAGTCTTCAGAAGTTATTTTCTAATTAATATTATTAGAATCATGGATCCATCAATGATCAAAAATATTGATCAATCATTGTTTTTTGAGATTTTCTCCATCAACTGTTCCTTAATCCATATCACTCAATTTTTTTTTCAATTAAAATCTATAATCGTTATCTTTCATCAATTAAAATAGATAATAACTATTTTTCATTAATGTGTGTATAGATCTTTTTTAATAAATATATAGTTATTTAGTGGTAACTGAAACATTATACTAAATAAAAAAATATTAATATTTTACAAATTTGAGTTATTTCACCTAAAGAGATTTAACGAATTCAAATAATTCAAATGAAATATGTAGTCTTATTTTAAACATCGATCTCTCTTTTAATTAATAAAAAAAAAACATTCGTACAAATCCATATACTTAAAGCAGATAAGCTATCTTTGAATCATGTTGTATATTGGTCTCATGCACTCAAACAATGTTTTAAAATCTGGCTCAGCTGAATCAATGAGACCAAAAACTATGCATATGATCGTATGTGTAGTTTACCTATTAATAAATGCTAAAAATATGGGGATATATATATGCTTAGACAAAAACTAAAATGATGCAATTCTTTCTAGATTACTGAAATGGACTAAAAAAAATTATGAGACGTGTTAATTTAATATAACTTTATTGTGAAAAAGTTATGTTAAACTAACACAACTTTTAACTCAATTTATTATATCATGATGCACTGAAATTACGTCAATGTGGCATAATTTTTCATAATGAAATTGTATTTAATTAACATGAATTATTAATTTTTGTAAATTTTTAGAAATCTGCCTCGTTGTGATAATTTAAAAAGAATAACATAATTTTAATATTTTTACCATATCTTTAAAGAAGTACTTGAGAACTAGTCATCAACACATTTACAAAACTCAAGTGATATTGGAATTAAAACAGTATTAGATAATGATAATCAATTTGGTATCCTTTTGTGCTTAGCCTATTAAGTGAGTTTGTGTATGAGTAATATTGGGCATAGTTGAAATGTGAATTTGAGAGTAGCAAAGCAATGATTATCTTTATTAGAGGAAGTAATAAACAGAATCTTTGTTGTAGGATGATGGCGCATGAGGGTTGTGGATATTAGATGTGCATAGAACATTTTGCATAATTATTAAACTTGTTTCTCAAGTATTCATTGAATATACTTCTATTGTAGACTTTTTCTCGCTCACATTTTCATGTTTTATACTGTTGGGCGTGACTTGGGGACGATTATTAACTACAATATTTTAATTTTTAAAGTGCCATTTTGGATAATGATTGGCAGAAAATGAGGGTTTATGATTATATCTGTATTATTCTGTGGATGACAACGGTTTTAACAAGACTGTGAATTAAAAGCTTTATTAAATATGATTAGTGTCATTTCAGTAACTACTTTTCCCCTTCTAGCTTTTCAGATATCTTGCCATAAACTTCCTCAAAACATTGTTAGATCCATTTGATGTGCCTGATGTGATTGTCATTCTTTATTCTAGAGTGACAGTAATTCTATACAATAATTACTCAATAACTGAAAGGATTAAAAGTATATATATATATATATATATATATATATATATATATATATATATATATATATATATTAAAATCATACAATAAAAAATAATACTCTTTTTAAAAATCATATTTTCAATAGACATGTAAATCATTTTATAATTTCTTTCAATGATAATTACAAGTACTTAAAACTACTCTAATTCTTGTATAATTATGAGAGTTGTTATGGATAATTTTTTTAAGTCAATTCTTTATTTTTATAATATTTTTTGTTTTTGGGGTGGTATGGTTGAGAATTACTCATTCACTTTATGTTAGTCTTTTTTGTTGTGTTTAGTTGCAAGGAATGTCTTGTTCATGGTGATCAACAAAGAATTATTTGTGTGATTTATCGCATTCACTTTGAATGACTTAAAAGCAAGTAATGGAAGAGATTTGGGGATTACAAATATTTTGAATCCTTGCATATTAGCTAGCAAAGATTTGCAGTGATTATTAATAAAATGACCAATTGTCCATTGTTAATAAAATGACCAATTGCTCATCTTTATTCAACTTTAATAAAGTATATTCGAATACATCATATACTATTCGATTCTCCATGTGCTTAGCCCCTTCCATTAAAGTGTAATCAATTACACATTCTTTTATTTGATTCTCGTATTATTTTATCTGATTCCCATTTTATGTTATTTGATTCCCACGTGCTTAATAATAATAATAATAATAATAATAATAATAATAATAATAATAATAATAATAATAATAATGATAATAATAATTCTAATAATAATAATAATAATAATAATTCTAATAATAATAATAATAATAATGGAATTTTAAAAATTAATTTTTATATTGTTTTCTCTTTATAATAATTTTTACAATTTTATATATAATATTAACCATTATCATTTTATATTACTTTTACTACTAAGGGTATTTTGGTAATCTTTAATTTTTACAAATTAAACAAATTTTTTTATCTATCACATCCTACACTAATTCTCACAAACTTTACTTCCAAATCCACTCTCACTTACTTCCAAATCCACTTTCACTTACCTCCAAATCCACTCAAATGAACAATAAAAAATTTACCCTCAAATCCATTCATTCACTCTCCCCGTAATCATCTCCTCCAAGTGAACAAAGCCTTAATGTCATCTTGGGTCTTCGTCCCAATAGTTTTTAGTCTTCTTCCTTTAATCTTAGCATTGGTGTACCTATAAAAAACACTTACACATTCAAGTCAGTTAAACGAATCTGATTGATTATCATAGTAAAACCTTAAATTCGTAATGAATGCAATCACACACATCCTTACCTTATCTCTATATTTATAGGTTTTGAAGTGAGCTTCTAATTAGGATTGACTCAATTACGACCCAAGAGTTCATAAGCGTGTTTTACCTTATTAAACATGTTGGATTTGTGATGAATGTTTTAATATGAAACTACCGATCAATCTTTTGTGGAAACGATAATCGATCGATCGAAACCCAACATTACTTTGGGTTTGGGGAAATCTTCGTTCTTTTGGGAGTGTTGACTACTCGATCACTATGAGAATGCATTGACGAAACGGATATGCGGTAACATTTTTTACTCAAGTCTTTATATTATTAGAAATTTGATGATGAATACATAGAGTTTTATGATAAAGAAATTAGTTTATATTGTAAAAATTTAATTTTATATAATTTCATCTATGATTTAATTAAATAATATTTTTAAATAAATTAAGAAAAAGTGTCACTTTATTTTAAAAATATATAAATATTATTTTATTAAAAATACAATAAGAGATTAATTCACTCAACATAAATGAAATGTGAAATTTGTATAATATTGGAAATTGATACTTTTTTAAGTGTTCTTACCCAATATGTTAATGTATATATGAGAGTATAGTGTTCTTGGAATACATCTTTTGTAGAGTCTTTGAGCTCATATGACTAGGGATGGCAACGGGTCGGGTCGGGTCAGGCACGGATAGTGCCTACCCGCAACCCGACCCGACAAAAAAAAGTTCACCCGCTACCCGGCTCGCTATCCGCACGGATACCCACTTAAAAAATATCCGCGGGTATTTTAAAACCCGCGAATACCCGTGGATATCCGCGGATACCCGCAAATATTTTAAAAAATATATATTTTAATAAATTATTAAAATAATTTAAATAGAATTACAAAAAATATATAAAATATAATATAAATTAAATTAAATATAAATTTAAATTCAATTTTAATTAAATTTAATCTTGTAAAATATAAATTAATGTTAATTTTAATTAAATTTAACTTAATAAAATATAAATTAAATTTTTATTTTTATTTTTTGCGGGTAGCGGGTATCCGCGGGTACGGATAGTATAATACCCGCACTCGACCCGTTTATAAGCGGGTATTAAAATATTCGCTACCCGCGGGTTGCGGGTAGTAAATATCTGCGGGTATCAACTATCCGTCGCGGATTTTATCCGCGGATATCCGCTGACGCGGATTTTTTTGCCATCCCTACATATGACTCTTGTCAGGCCATTATGAAGTAATGAAAAATAAACACATCATTAATGCGAGGACACAACAATTATATAATTGAAAAACACCATTATGAATAAAATTCTCAAGTTTAATGATACATTTAAGTCTCTTTATAGATCAATCATGTACACAAGTTCCCTAAGCTTAGAAGTTTGACATGCATAATTGTTGAATTTGGTTGGACGACAATTAACCCTTTGGTTGAGTTGTGATTGACTTGCTTATGTAGGTTAAAAGAACTTTATTGCGACGAAAACTAGTCCTCTAGCCTTTTTATGTGCAAATGGAATCAACTCGTTGCGACTATAACTAGTCCTCTAACTCAGTTGTAATTGACTTATGCTTGCAGGTGGATTGAGTTGTTACAATTGTAGGTGATCGTCCTTGATCGCGATGTAGTTGGCTTATTGACATGGGTGTCGTCTTAGGAGTTTTGATCTGTCATCTTAGGTAGGTTTTGTGTTGTTATGCATATGTTTCCATCTTCGGCAGACTTTGTATGTGTTATCATATTTTAGCTTGTGTTATAGTCTTAGGTAGGCACTTGTGTTGTTGAGGTAGGCTTTAGGTAGGCTCATGTGTGTTGTTGGAATAGGCTTTGCTTATGCTATTGACTTAGGTAGGCTCATGTGTGTTATCGAAGCAACCTTTGCTTATGCTACTAACTTAAGTAGGCTCGTGTGTTGTCAAAGCAAGTTTTAACTTGTACTACCACCTAAGGTAGGCTTGTGTGCTTTTGGGGGAAGGCTTAATATGTGTTGTAGTCTTATGTGGGCTTTCTAAGTAGTGGATGTTTATGTGTTTGCAAAAGGAGGCTAGAGAAGGAAACCTCTCTTGCATTTGTTGTCTTCTTCACTCTTACAAGTCTTTTTTTTCTTCAACTTTTTTTACTTTGACTTTCGTTCATTATAATTATTGTCTACAAAGTTTTGCAATGTGTGATCATAGTTGTGGCATCACTTGTTGCAACCATTGTTAGCATAAAGAAGCAAAAACAAATAACAAAATAGATAAGGGAATATAAAAGATCTAAAACAAAATAGTGATTGCTTTGTCATCGCCTTTGGTATTTTGCTTTTACTTGGTGGACATTATCGAGCTTTTGCCAGGCTGTCATCTTGCGCAGATGCGGTCTTACACACTTTGTTGGTGGATGTTTGTCTTTGCGGTGTCTTAGATGTTGTCGTCTTAGGCATTATACTACTGAACATTTGTCCTCTTATTTATTTCTTCTTGAGGTGACCTCATTGATCAACTTTCAATTAAGTTTTTCTTGCTTATAGTCTCTTTTTCAAAGGGTGTTTATAATGTGATACAATTCGCCCTAGTTAGGTGAAAACTTTCCTTTTGCTTAAACTCTTAAGTGTCGTCAAGCTTTCTCTAAACTAGGTCTACCTCGTGGAACTTTCTTTCTTGAACCTAGGTATTGTAACACTGAGTTGTTATATGCTTAACCATTGCTTGTTCTTACATGACTATCTTACCAAGTTTGATATCCTGACTATCTCTCCGAGTTCATTGAGATGTCCTTTCATTAGCTACTATTTTCCTAACATGAACTCACAGCACAAGGATGACTCGCTGAGCTCTATTGTTATCATAGCGACAATGTCGAACTTTCCCTATACCTAGGTTTTGAAACATTGAGTTGTTCTTGTACTCTGGTATATTGGAATGTGCTTTTTGCTCCTGTATTTGAGTATTGGAATGTCAGAGTGCTCTTGTACTTAGTTGGAACACCAAGTTACTCCTGTATTCGAATATGGAACGCTGAATTGTTTCTTCGTTAGTGAGGATTGTGCACCCATCAATTGTCAATGGTGACAATGATAATTTTTGGATCATGTTTCTTATGGTCATTAAAAAATTTAAGATCTATGAATGTATATGAAAGAGTGTGAGTAAACCTAAGCCTCTCACCTCATATAACTTGTATTTTGTCGTTATGAAAGTAATTATAATAAACATATTATAATATGATTACACAACATATAACTGAAAAACAACCTTACATTGTTGAGTTGAATAACACATTTGAATCTCTTTATGCTAGTACATTAAGAAAATTTATTTTAATCCTAACTTGATAAAGAAACTAAAATAACATTTTTAACATATAAAATTGTTTTGAAATCAAAGTTCGAATTAATAATGTATTTATTTAAAATTAAAACAAAGTTTTTATACAATTAGGAATAAAAAAATGTATCATGTATGTTTCAATAAATAAAATTTAAAGATCAATTCAAACAAAAATAATTAAATATTTTGAAATATCTATTTGTAATAAAAGAGATAGTAATGATGTTTAAATACTTTTTGGTTCAGTTGATTCAATTGTATTCAAGTGATTAGATAATTTGTAATATGAGTTCAGTTCCAATGGATAGAAAAGTTTCTTTTTTAATTTTTTTATACAATCAAATTGAATTCCTTTCATTAAGCATGATAAACTAGGTTGAGGTGATAAATAATGTTTTGATATGCTCCTAGACATATTAAACTAGTGATCTAAATAGCGTGGACTGATATATTTATCTATCCATTTTTTAAATTTAAATTTAAATTTTATATTATATTTTAAAAATTGTAAACATATAATAGTATTATAAATTAAATATTTATTTTTTTATAAATTAGTTTTTAAATATTAATCATAATAAAATGTAATTAATAAAAATAATAATATTTTAATTTATCAAATCATAAGTATTAATTAACCAATTAACATATAATAAAGTGTTTATATAATTAGGAGTATTTTAATATGTGTGAGAAACAAGCGAAATTATAAAAGAAACAATGAATTGGACTAATATTTTTTAGCCAACTAATGATATGAAAACTCAGCTTACTCTCTCCAACTTTTTGTAAGTCAATGACTAATAGGTTAAACTAAATCATGTTCCCCTTCTACCTTTCATTAGTATCTAAAATTATAATAATAGTGATAATTTGTGTATATTTATATATTTAATAACAATTTAGAGATGGTATTAAACTTATATGCACCAATAAATTGAACTAATTTAGAGAATCTATAAAGTGAATGTTTAAAAAACACATGAATAGAAATATTAAGCATTGTTAGATAATTGAATCAGTTCTATACTAGATTTGTAGTTATATGTGATGCCCATGTAAAAAAGTGGTTGTAAAATCAATTAATTTAAAAAAAAAACTAATAATCAATAAATTAGATGATATATCTTACCAATAATATATTTATGAAAAAAAGTATTCATGTAACATGAAATATTCGTCAACGTTGTATGTGAAAGTTCAATTATATTGAGTAAGACCAATTCAAACATGTTTTAACATTTCACGACCTCTTAACAAAATTAAAGACACAACAATACTTATATAATTAAATTAAAAGCAATGTAGTATCATTATACTAAACGAATAATATACAATTTAGGAGAAAAAATAACTTGACAAATCAATCCTCTAATTTTAATAAAATTGAAGAGATAGGTTAATTAATCTAAACTTACTTCCCCACTTAACTCTTATTTTAACTTCTGAGGTCTTGAAAGGACAAAAACAAAAACATGCTAACTTATCATTTTACAATCTATTTTTAATTCTTTTAGTCAATCCACCAATTCATCTTTTAATATAGAAGAGTTATTTATTTTCAAGACATTTTTATTGGCAGAAGAAATGGCCCATACTATTTTACCCTCTTTATATAGTTTTTTTAGTTTTATAGATTTTTATAGTTTTCAACACACAATACTTTATAGTGTTTAAATTTTTATTTTCAATTTATACGTAACCTTAATTTATAACGAAAATAATATTTTTTACATCTTTGCAAAATGTTCATTCAAACAAAAGAAAACATTAATATATATATATATATACTTGCTGTTGATTAAAAATATTTTTTTTATAACGTTAATCCTCTAATTAGTTTTGTGAGTTGATGTATTGTGATGCATGAACTTTTGATAGAGGAGGCGGAAAACCTCTTCTTATTGTCCCTTTATTTTTTTTTCACAGTCCATTTACCAAATATCTATATAAAAATCATTCGTCAATAAAATTAAAATTTAATTATTCTTCTAGTGCTTTATCTTATTTATTAGTTTCAAGTTATTGTATATTTTTGTTAACGAATGTATATACTAGTTAAATAAACAATATCAATATAATTTTTTAGATATCTATAATATATTATATTATGAGTGACAGTATTTATGTATTTATATTTTTTAAATTTCTATAATATATTATATTGTGAGTTGATGATATTTATAATTTTATGCTAATATTTAATTTATATAAAATTTAAGGAAGTGTAAGTAAATTTTTAAAATAATATAAATATAAAGAATTATATATAGGTATAGGTAAAGATGATAAATTCTTCTTCAAAACTCAATTACAATTAATAAGTGAAAAAAATATTAAATTAAAATATATTTTTTAAAGTATTTTTGTAAGATTAACTATAAAAATAATTTTATGATGAAGAAAAAAAAAACTTGTGACAATTTTATTCTAAAAATTTCAAAATAACAGTTATTATTAAAAAATCCATCAATACAAAGCGTATATATTACATCAATTATATTAAAAGAAAAACTCAATTAAAATATTAAAAAGATTATCATCACGTAACATTGAATTTTGTTAAAGTTGTATTATATATCTACGTAAATTCATATTTTGTATCAATGTATATTAAAGAAACTGCAATTTATTGATGAAGAAGTAGTCCCTAAATCTGGACATATAGAAGTAAGTGTAATATTATCCTTTTTGTTACTTATTAAGGTTTGTACAATAAAAATAATTTTAGTATTAAACTATTAAGAATATAAAATTTGAGATAATAGTGTGTATGTTACAAAATTATTTAATGTTATTTTAAAATTGTTAATCAATAAGATAGCGGATGAAAAAGATGTATACAACATGGATAAACTTAAGGATCACTTGCACGCTTTTAAAAAAATAATATAATAGATGAAAAAAAAAATTCATATAAGAGAAAAATATTATTGTTAAACTTCAAATGAATTTTTTATATAATAATAAAGTTGATGTTCACTATCAATTACATTCTTTATCTGTTAGGCCATTTGTTAAATCGAGTTTTTACGTAGTACATAATTAAGATTTTGAATTAAAAGTAATACTTTGATATCTCATATGTAATGCATATGGCTAACTAGTATTGGGTATATGCGATGTTTGTTCTCATAAAAAGTTATTAAAATATTTTTAAATTAATAAAATTATTCCAATCATGATCCCATCTTTTAGTCCTATATAATTTGTGTCTTTCAAGAATTATTGAATCACATAAGTTCCTTTATGTTTAAAAACGAGTAAATTATGGTTCTTATTTCAATTTTCCTTCCCATTTAAACTTTTAGCATTCTTTTATTCATCCAACTATTTGAGTTTTAGCGAATTTAGGATAAGAAACAATTTTAAAAGTTAAAAAGTCACACATTGGTATAAATTTGGAAAAAATGAACCATTTTATAACACTCTGAGATTATGATGTTTAATTTGATTGTGTGTGCATATTGACACACTTTTAAAGAAATTTATGGTAACTAGATTATCTAGTAAAATCTCTACTTATTTAGAGAAAAAAAGAAAAGAAAGTTAGGTATATCTACATATTCGGACATGGAGGTAGTTGTGACATAATACTCCTAGAATGGGAGTTGGGGTGTGACACGTGTGTGTGAGAGGGCATAGTTTATCATTAATTTATGATTTTGGTTCATTGTATGACTGGATTTTGGTGTATTAGTGCTGTATATTAATGTATTTTGGTGTATATTAATTTGCATTTAGTGTGTATTGGTGCTGCACATGTTCTCAATTTGTTTCAGATTTGGGACTTCTTTCATAGTTGTTTCTGTGCTTTTTGTACCTATTAGTGTTACTCTTTAGGACTACATTTTGGTGCGTTGTTGCTTTATATTTGGGTGCAATATTGAAACTTCATTTGGTGGTGGTCCTATCCTATATACATTTTTGTATTAATGTGATGTATTTCGGAACTGTACTTTTGTGCATATTTCAGGCAAATTATGTATGTATTACATTTTGGAAATTAATTAATTATGGTGTTGTACATGTAAAATATACATACCTATTTTGGGTTTTGGATTTTGGGTTGCATTACCACACCGTGTATTCGGTTGTTTATATCTTTTTTTTATTAATTTTAATTAAACTTAAGCATTTTGATTAACAGAAAAGTTGTTTTTTTCTACCATTGACCAAACTTCCACAGTTTCGTAGTAATGGAAGTTATTTGGAAGTATTTATTTTTTGGGGAATGTATATCTCACATGAAAGAAAAATGGAATCTCAATTCATATATTTTAGCTGTGAACATCACATCCTTAATTTCACCCTTGGTTTTGCTTTGGGGTTACCGAAATGTAATGAAGTTAAATTTACAATATACCTAAAGCTCTTGGGGTCAGAGACCATTTTCTATCTCATCACTCTTTTATTTACTTCTTTTTATCATTAGATACTTAATCTGATAAAAAAAATTATTAGATATATAATATTCTAGTTAATACCAAGCTAGTAGTCTTTTTACCATGTCAAACTATTTTTAACTATTGTTTGTACGTTTCGAATTTTTAATTATTGTTTAAAAATATATGGATTTTAATTTAAAAATAAAATAATCATCTTATTGTTTAGTCAGAAATTTTTAGGACATTGAATTGGTACCGTCGATAAATAACAACAATAATAAAAAAATTGAATTCGTGCAGTGTACGAACTTTGAGATCAGTTTAGTTTTAGACATAACAAATCTCACTCCAACGTTGTATGAGTGCGTCACCTTTGTCTCCATATATGTTTTAAAATAAAATTGTACGGTGTGGGTTTTGTTTGGTAGCAAAGACAAAAGGTCCCCTAGATTCCTACCAAAATATACACCATGCATCTATCAGATAATTTTAATAAAAATAAATAACAATTAATATACAAGATAAAAGATTATCTAAATTTTTTATTCAAAATACTTTCTTAAATACTAGTTAATACCACATGTGCAACGAGTTTTATGAAGGTTTTCAATGATTTTTATTACATACTGGTATAGTACGTCACTGTAAACAAAGTGAACGAAATAACGTGTATAAAGCAATCGAAAATAAAAAAAATAAGAAATAAAATTTAAAAAACTTTATTCTTTTTCAGAATTAAATAGAAAACAGTATATTTGTGTACGATGTTAGAAGATCTTTTACGCGTTAAAGTAGCAGGCATGTCTCCATCATGCTATCGTTAAGCTTAACAACTCTTCTTCTTTCCCGCGTGATTACTCGTAACCACTTTTATTTACCTATTTTAATTATTCCAATCCGTTAATTAATTAATCAATCAATTACTCTGTTAATTTATTTTTTTCAAAGGAAAAATAAAATATCCCGTAGATGCAATATCACATCACTCTTATTTTAAATCCATCTATTTTCTGTCTTGGTCCCCTATATTTTTTTATCATTTAATTAATCTCAAGTATAATTTTAAATTCATAATAATATTAGTAATATTATTAAAATAACATAGTTTATTATACACAATGATTTATAATTATGTAATTTAATAGTATAGACTATATGTCTGTTAGTTGGGAAGAAAAACGATAAATTTATTTATTTTTTCAACAATTTTATCGCGTGTGTCATTATTTAAAATATATAATTATATAATCTTTATCATTTAAAATATCTACGTAATTTTCTATTTAAAAGTAATAGTCACATATAAGTTTTTAAAATTATTTTAAATAATTATTGGTTATTTTGAAATGGTATTACTTTAATGTAATGTAATGTAATAGATGTAATAGAAATCAGAGGCTAGACCAAAGTTGCAAAAAAAGGAAAGGGCTGTTTGGTCATTTGGCGTGACCACCTTTTCCCGTTCGTTTTCCATTTCATCACTCATTTTTTTTTCTGGTTTCGTCGTCCTCCTCTGACTCCCAGCAGTGTCTGCACTCACTTAGAGCAGAAGGAGCAAGAGAGAGAAAGTGAAAGCGAAGGAACAAAGTAGAAAAGAGCGAGCGTGTTGAGAGAAAAAACCGTAAGCAGAAACAACCCTAACGTTCTCATGGAAAGCTTGGCGCATTCTCGCCAACCAAACAAGTTTCCCATCACAGTTTCCAAGAAAATCACCGGCGCCGCAGGAGGCGCAGCTTTTCCGGTCGAAACTCTATACGACCACGTATACGGCGGCGCGACGAGGTTCGCCGGCGGCCACTCCCTCTCGCCACGCTTCGAGGACTACGGCGAGATTTTCTCCAGCTTCCACACGCCGCGCGCCTCCGCCATTCCGGTGCTGGATCTTCCGTCGCTCGACGACGGCGAGGTCTTCTTCGACTTCCGAAACGTCGCGTGCGACTACGCCGAAATTTTCCGAGGCTTCGACGGCCTCGATATTTGGCTCTCGTACGAGGACTTGTTTCGCGACAGTGTCTCCGAAGAAGACGACGGTGATGATGCTCAAGAGGAAGAAGCCTGGTATGTATAAATCCCATCGCGCTTGTTGTGTTTATAGTTTGGTTTTGATTGTTCGCTGAAATGCATGATTGGATTTGTTTTTTTTTTTAATGCACAGTGGAAACTCAAGGCAATGAGTTCGTGCATTTTAATATCAGTATGTGATTTTAGTTTCGTCGTTGAGGATTTTGGGGTAATGGTAGTGAAAATGGGCTTTTATAGGAAGCAACGGGAACTATGTTTTTGCTTCTGGTTATTGCATAGGATAGGAAGACGCTGGGTTATGTTTTTTCGTAATCCTACTCTATCCCCGTTTTTCTAAAGCAAGGGTGGTAAGTACGGTTTTGTCGATTAAATGGTGAATTCTTTGGATTTACAGATATATTGTATATGCTCTTACTGTTCTCAAATGTTTTTTGTCGGCTTTTCAGTATTTTGTGTTTTTAGAAGTTTTTTGTTACATGATTTTTGTTTTCTTTATATCTATTATTTGTGCTTTGGCCTCTGTCTCAGTATATTTTAATTTACTGAGATTGGAATTTGATATTGCACGATATAACCATGTTCTTTCATCATCGGCAGGACGCCGGTGGAAACTGATTCATTTTCCGGAGACTTGGACCATTTTGGATTTAATGAAGGCATGCCAAATGATGATCATTTCCGGTCTTCTGATGGAATTACAGAGTTCAACGTTTTGTATCATAAGGTAAATGGTACAGGCAATGAAGATATATCAAAGAGGAAAAGTACTGTAAGTCAGATGCGTGCTGCTCCTGAATTCACTCAAGTATTTGATGAAACCACGCACTTTCATAGGACAGATCCTTCCTTGCAAGTTGTTGATGATGTTGACCTCGATATGGAATTTAATGCAAGCCAGGCAAGGAGAAGCCATAGAAAAATGGTGTCACATCCGGTTAATTTTACATCTGGTGAACAGGTTTTTGGTAGTGATCTTGATCTGCATAATGGATGCTGCAGAAATGGTTCTCATTCCAGTGAAACATTCATAACTGTGTCTCACATTAGCCTCAGAACTCTACCCTCTCAAGTGCCGCCCCCTTCTCGGCCACCACCTGTATTGGATGCAAAACAGGAGTACGCTGGTGGTTTTCATTCAAACAAAGAGGGGATTGACATTGAAGAGACTCTTGGTGATACTTCGCCACCTTTCCTTGATGTGGAGGTTGATACAAATTCATCCGCTGTTGCTATCAAAGAAGTCATGCATAGACCTGAAGCAAAACTTAGGAGTAACAAGGAATTGAAAGAGAGAAAGAAGAGGTTTTCCGAAAGCAATGCAGATTCAAGTTATGATGTAAAGGTTAATGAAGCAAAGACAAGTGTGAATATAACTACATTTGATAGTTTGAATGATAAGGGTGTGCAGAGAATTGGCAAAAAGAAAATTTCTTTCACAGATGAAAGGCAGAAAACTGGGAAGGCTGCCCCAGAAACTCTGGAATTGTTAGAAGGGGAAAGACTTCTAAACATGTTTGATGAAACGCACATCAAGGAGTCCAGGTCACCTCAAGAATCAGATAGAAGTGCTGGAATTGGGATGTGGAAAGAAGCAACTGAATTTTTTGAATTGGTGGGAACAGAAGAGCCTGGGAAGGTAACTACGCCCACAAAACATTGCCATACTAAGAAACCGGTTCAAGATACCAGAGCGCATGAGTGTGGCAAGGAAGAATGGGAAGCGTTTAACATTAAAGCAGAATACAAAAAGGTTAGAGAAGTTGAAGGTCCTCAGCGAGAGGAATGCAAGGAGAAATACAAAGTAGGAAATGGGGCTCATGAACAGAGAAAAACCATTAAAAAATCTAAGTTATCTGATGAGGAGTTCAGGCAGAGAGAGCATGTGAAGAACGAGGAAATGGCCGTAATATTTGGGCTAGAAAAGAGTGAGAA
The DNA here is from genome assembly GCF_016808095.1 of Vigna angularis. NCBI lineage: Eukaryota > Viridiplantae > Streptophyta > Magnoliopsida > Fabales > Fabaceae > Vigna > Vigna angularis. The sequence continues at coordinate 20,932,175 of NC_068970.1, forward strand.
GGCAAGCGCGGTCAGTCCACATGGAAAAACTGATAAGAAATTACCTAAAGCTGATCAACCAGGAAGCTTAAAAGACATGTTCGAGACTCAACGCAAGGAGCACAAACAAGTTGAGATTGAGATATCAAAAGAGGTTGATAGAGAAATGTTCAGTGAAGTACAGTGGAAAATGAAGCGTATGGAAAGTGAGAAAAAACAAAAAGAGGATGAACAGCTACAACTGAGTATGAAAAGGCATAAACAGTCTCAGAGAATGAAAGAAAACGGAAAAATTCAAAGAGAAGCTTCTGCTCTTGGAGGTGTAGAGAGTGACCAACGGGTGAAAGATTCTGTGAAGCTAGAAAAGTTCGAAAGATCAAATGAAACCTGTAATCTGGATAGCCATAAGGAAAATATGATTTGCAAAACAGAAGATGAAATTATCCTTGAAGCTACACAGATTCACAACAAGAAGCAATTGAAGGAGACATGTCAAAATGAAGTTGGGAAAAGCCGCAAAGATTCTTTTACATTGGAAGAAAATGATGAATGCTTAAAGGATGCTCTTGAGAAGGTAAAGAATGAAAAGGGGCTTAAACAGGACTTTGAACTGGAAATGAACAAGAAAAGATCTGGAGTGACTTTTGAGCTAGGGGAAAATGAGCCTTGCCAAAGAGATCATGGTAAAGAGAAACTTAATGAAATTTGTGATGGGTATAGAAAAGGAAATAGACTAAAAGATGTAGATGATAGCATATGGCTTCAGAAAGTTCTGAAACAAGCTCCGGAGCTACAAATGAATAGTGGAAATGAGACTCAGAGAAAGAAAGAAATCAACTGCCCATCAGACCTACCATGTGATAGCGAAGGAACTGTGGAAAAATCACGTGAGGATAGTCACTCCCAAAAGCATGAGAGGATGCTCAAAGATGGTAATAAAGATGGAAAAGATAAGGGATTGGACAAAGCTTTGGAACAAACAGAAGGTAATGGAAAAGGGATTCACTTGAATTTTGCAAAAGAAACCAATGAGGAGTGGAAAACAGAGAGTGATGACAATCTTTTAGCAGCTCACTCATTGTCCATTCATGAAGAAAATATTTGCATACAGGAGCTATGTCAAGACCCTATAGCTGACAAAGAAATTGGAAAGAGTGTCACTGCCTGCAAGGTTGGTGAAAAGAAATTGGAAGAGGTATGTTTGGAAAATCTGAAGGATACTGGTAAAAAAGGGGCTTTTGAAATGTCCCAAGGAGAACTAGAGCATTCAGGAAAGGTGACTTGCTCTAGTACAAATGTCAATGTCAACGAGCATAGTTTTGACAGTGAACATGCATGCACAAAGGAAACTAAGACAGCCTCTCAAATGGAATTTGATGCACGGAATGAAGAGAGGACAATTGATGGATGGGGTGAGAGAGTAAAGACTAAACAACATGTGAATGTTTCACTAAACACTGAAGAGAGCCGGGACCGAATGTCATCAAGCCATGCTAACGTGTGTAGTGATTATGGAAGGAACACAGTAGCTGATAAAACTGCTACAGTACAAGAAGCGGTAAATATCCAGAAGCCTTCTGAAAGAGCTCATGTATCAAATTCCACCAAAAGCAAAGATAAAAGTCTTGATGAAACTTCTGCTTCAATAGAGAAATATGCTGATGAGAGGATAAGAAGAGAAAGAGAGTTGGAAGAAGATCGTTTGCGAAAGATAGAAGAAGAGATGGAGAGAGAAAGGGAAAGACAGAAAGACAGAATGGCTGTTGACAGAGCAGTGCTGGAGGCTGAAAGGGAAAGGGAAAGAGGAAAGGATCGGATGGCAGTGGATAAAGCAACTTTGGAGGCTCGTGATAGAACATATGCTGAAGCTCGGGAGAGAGCAGAAAGGGCTGCCTTTGAGAGAGCAACTGCGGAAGCTCGACAGAGAGTACTGGCTGAAGCCAGAGAGAGACTTGAAAAGGCTTGCGCTGAGGCCAGGGACAAAACATATGCTGATAAGGCTGCTGCAGAAGCCAGATTGAAAGCACAGCGAACTGCCGTGGAAAGAGCAACTGCTGAGGCTCGAGAGCGTGCAATGGAAAAAGTAAAGGTTGAGAGAGCGGCATTTGAGTCCAGAGAACGATTAGGGAGGTCTGTCTCTGACAAGTTTAGTGTTTCTTCCAGAAACAGCGGAAGACAGGGCTCTTCGTCCTCAGTAAGTATTCACAGAACCACTTAAATATGCAAGTGATAAATTTCACTATTGCCTGCTGAATTTATAATATTTACGTGGCAGGATATGCTGGATCCATTTTGTCAGAACTCTAGTTCCTCCACTCATTCCAGATATCCGTACTCCTCAGTTTATGGTGGTATGTGATGCATGAAACCCATGACTAACTTTTGTATAAACTTTCAAACGACACTTTAGTGCTTCCACTAGATAATCCTGACCAGGTATTGTCCTTTGCTTGAAGCTTCCTCTTTTACTGAAAGATCAGAACGAGAAGGTGAATCAGCTCAGAGGTGTAGGGCTAGACTGGAGAGGTATCGCCGAACAGCTGAACGTGCAGTAAGTTCTTTAACCTTGTTCATCATGCATTAATTGTACTTATAAAATAAATGAGATTGACGATGACTTTTGGGAAAATGTAAGGCAAAAGCTTTGGAAGAAAAGAACATGCGCGATCTTGTAGCTCAGAAGGAGCAAGCTGAGAGAAATGTGAGCTTATATCCAAACATTTGCTTTTTATAGGATCAGATTTGTTGTTACAACATTTTGTTGATTACTCTAGTCTGATACTCTTTGCAGAGATTAGCAGAAACCCTGGATATTGAAGTCAGGAGGTGGTCAAGTGGAAAAGAAGGAAATTTGCGTGCATTGCTTTCAACCTTGCAATATGTAGGTTTTTCATATTCTCAAATAGCCCTTTATCACTCCTTTCTCCTCTTATTCTGAACTACTTTTTACTCAAGACAGTAAGGAGGTGATTTGAAGGTCCACTAAACAAGTCTCAAACAAATGAGACTAAATTGGTTTCTTAATCTTTTCTGATTCATGATGGTTCGTTATAATGTCGTTCTTATCTAGTTTTTTCACATTGTCAGATTCTTGGGCCTGATAGTGGGTGGCAACCAATCCCACTGACGGACGTTATAACTTCTGCTGCTGTCAAGAAAGCTTACAGGAAGGCCACCCTTTGTGTCCATCCCGACAAATTACAGCAGCGTGGAGCAAGTATTCAACACAAATACATATGTGAAAAAGTCTTTGATCTCCTAAAGGTATTTCATGTATGCCATGTTCCAGTTGATTTATTTATGTGAACCTTCTTTGGGGCATCTGTAATGTTTAGGTTCTGCCAGAGCGAACCATAATGCTGTTGCAGAACTTCTAATATATCAAGTGCACATGCAATGCACATCATATACACATTAGCATGTGAAAATATGCAAATACGCAAGCATGCCAATGATGCTAATGTGCTTGGTGAGGTTGGTATCTGACCTTTTACAAACCTCCAACCCCAAGCTAGAATGTCATAAGTGTTAGCGTTCTGCTTTTTGTGTCTTACTCCATATACGTACCAAGTTAGTTCCAATACCCCTCATTCTGATGATAAAACATTAAGTTGGATAAAGCATCTTGAACTTCATTTATTAATTATCATCTTCGACCTCTGATTTTTACTTTCTTTCTTTTCCTTTTCTGTCCTGTTTCAATATCCAGGAAGCTTGGAACAAATTCAACTCAGAAGAGCGATAGCACAGCACACCTTATGTTTTTTAACATGTCCCTTTACAAGAGAGCAGTTCCCTTCACAAGTAATGTGGGCTACTGGGGACGAATACCACGTTCTTTTATCATTTTCAACGTTCTGTAATATTTATTATTCCCTAAATATTTATATGTAAGAAATACTCATCCTACCAAGGCAAAAGTTAAAGGGTAAATACATACAAAAAAGCATATAGAGGCTTGTATTTATACCATCAGACAAACTTCGGAATCCCACTAAATCTTGAATTTATTTCAAGGATATAAAACATCATGAATCTGCACGAAATAGATCGAATGTTTCTGTCTGTCAGTTTAATTAAGTAAAACAGTCAAAATTCTCGAGGGAATACTGAATGAGATAAATCTCCAGGTCATGCTAACAGAATAAAATAAGGAGGGAATTCAGATTCTAAAAGAAACATTAAAAGTAAGAGTGAGCAGCTTGATTTGCTTCTACAATTAAACCTGCTCATCTCCAAAACATAATTGGTGAATCTGAGAAGGCAGACAAGCACTATTGTGCAAAGGAGGACATTCTCCATTCAAGAACTTTATAGCAGAATGGTAATCTAACTCAATTAGTGTATGTCTATAGCCACGTTTCCAAATCCTCTTCGCCCCAACTGAACAGAAATGTCCACGATGATCCCGCATTACTACGACTTTTTTCCACATAAGAATAGCTGTTGATCTTTACCCAGCTAAGAGGATAAAGCTTCCAAGCCTTATCTTGATAATGAAATTGAAGCCACTTGTAGTGTCTCGATGAGGCATTTATCTTCTGCAGCCATCATGACATAAGCAGAAAACTTCGAAAGAATAGTAGATAGATTCACTAAATAAGACACTAAACTCACTAAACTGCTGAGAGATTCTGTTCAAAACAACATTCATTACGTTAGAGTTTGTTCCTTGTATTTTCATTAGCCAGAATGTTGTTAGGAAGTGAGTGTTTGCACGTGGAAAATAATTCATTTTCAGCTTATCATAATTGTGAACCCAAAAATAAGGTTCTATTTATGATGCTCTAATATAAAATTAGTGATTTTGGAACCAAACTAATGTTTAAATTAAATGTAGTTTTAATGGGTAATTTTTGTACAAAGTTATGAGAGTCTATCTTTTATACTTATTTCATAATCAATGGTGAATCTTGACCAATAATTTTGAAAAAATCAAAATAACACACTTAAAATTTATATATTTAATCATTGTTGTTAATAAAACAAAAAATAAATAATTAGATAATTATCATCACGTTTTAAAATAGATAAAGGAATTGAATTTGTGTTGATTTTATCTTCACATGCAACTTTTCTTTTGTTCCTTTTTTAAAAAATAAATATATTTTTCTATTTTTCATAAATATACCTATTTAAAAAAAATTCAAGATTAAAAAATAAATTATCAAAATCTAACTAAATATTAAGGGACATAATTATTGAAAGGAAAATATATGATAACCAAACCACAATTAAAACCAAGTTATGAAAAAACACATAATAGTTAGTTTTTGGTTTTTTGTTCATAAAAAAAATCTATATAAAAGACTCATAATAAAGAAACTTATTAAGTGACACAAGAGAGTTACGTTTTTTTTCTTCAAAATGAAACAAGACCTATGATAAATAAAAGTAGAAACAACGAATTTGTATTTAACTTTAAAAAAAACATTAGAAAAAGTGAGAAATGAACAAAAAGAATAACTAAATCAAGAATAGAAAAGTAAAAAAATATCTTAATAACTTTTTTAGTTATTATATTTAATTTTATGTTTTACTATTTCTTAATGTTAAATGAGATGTTTTATAGAGAGATTAAAAATATTCCTAATTTAATTGTTATTATATATAAAAAAAATTGAAAAAGTTGGGTAACTTTCAAGAAAATCCGTCGATTTTTTTATTATGTGTACAATATCATTTTTGCTTTGTACATTAACAAAGAATGTGAAACGGTTACATTCCACTTTAATCATCTATCATGATTAGTGTTATCAAAATGAGTTTGAATCAACTTGGCCTATTTAGGTTGGACTTAAAAAAAATTGAAATTTTGTAAAGGTAAATTTTGAGCCCGACTCATTAAAAACTTAATTCTCTCAAGTTGAACTTCTGATGAGTTGAATTCGCTCACAAACCTACCCAAATTTTTTAAGTTATATTATTATATTACAAAATTTGTTTTTTTTATTATCAACACATAGTAAGCTTGATTGGCTAACTAATCCATGCAATTTTTTTTATTTTTAAGTTATATTATTAACATCATTTGAATTGAATTTTATTAATATTTCAATTAGATTTTTTTTATTTTTTTTAGTTAAAAAAATTGTAATTAAGTGAACTAGTGAATCAACCGTTTAACTCACCAATTTGTGATAGATCGAATCAAATTCAAATTTTTTTGGACTTGTGCAGATACTTGTTCAGATGTGGGATATGAGATATCCGCTGGACCTTCAACGGATCTTGATTTTCGTCAACGGATGTCAAGATCCATTAAAGGCCAAATGGATCTCCCATATCCGTTGAGCCTTTCAATGATTTCTTTTATTTTAACTGTAGGACAAAATGAAAATGGGAAGGTGCAGGAAGCAACATGTGGTGGTGGAGGGAGTAACCCTTGATGCAACTAAATCAGCCCAATCAACATTTTCATCTTAGCCTAATCTACCTCGGCACAAAACAGCCCAAATAAGAAAAATTATTGAATTAAAGGGTTAAAATGCAAATAAGAAAAAGAAGAAAAAATTATGCAATTAAAACCTAATTAAAATAAAACATTTTTTATTGAAAGATTTTTCAGAAAATATTAATTTCCTACTTATTTTCAAAAATACTAAAAATACACCTAAAAACCTATTTTTAACTAAAATTCTGCAAAACTAAAGAATTAATAGAAAAACCTAAACTATTTTAATTTTAAGCAATAAGAAACTAAAAGAAGCTAAGAAAGACTCCTAAACACAAAAAAAATATATGCAAATTTAGAGAGTTATCACAAAGTTTTTTAATTGTACCATATAAGTCGTCTCGTCAATGTTTTTATTAAGAAATGTCGTCTTGACATCCCTTTGATGAACATCCAAATCGTAATGTGCAACAAGAGTCATGATCGTCCTAAAAGATTCTTTTGGATGAAACTGGGGAGAAAGTCTATTTAAGGTCAATCTCTACCTTTTGAGTACTAATGGATTTCACACCTTCTACTTACGAGACAAGTTCTCAAACTTTATTGTCTTGCATAGATTTATACCCCTCATTCATTACTTTAATCCATGTTTTCTAAATTAGGGGCTTGGCTAACTGTTTTACTTTCTGTTTCGGTTGAATTGGTCCGAGGATCGGTCGTCCTTCCTTACTCTGCTCTCTTTTGATCTTCAATCCTCTCCGAGAATGCAATCCACTTTGAAGAGTTGTTGACCTGCAGAAGACACTCTGACGCTCAAGTAAGATATGTTTCATAAAGAGGTCTATATTTTATTAGGATAGAAAATGATATCTTTACCTAGGCCTTAACCCTATATTTATAGGGCTTATGATATGACCTGTCAATCACTCATAAATAGCGTATATTTGCATTTAATATGATTATTAAATGTATTAATTAACCATTAATGATATTTATCTTTCCTGATTAGTTTGTCTGACAGCCGGTCGGTTTTCAGCAACTGATTTTATAGATAGTAAATGGAGAATTGCTATTGACAGGTGTGATTTGTCTCCTGATTCTGTCTACAATATAACACTGCTTGGTAGTGGGGGAAAAAGCTTCTTCCTATTTCTTTTGCTGCTGAATATCATGTATGCAATTCAAAGTGCTAAATGGTTAAAATATCAGGAATTATGATTCTTATTGATTGGGCTATACTTGTACTATTTGGACTATTAAAGTTACTGATCCTAGAGTGTTATTATAAGTAGGTGGATAAGGTGAAATTTTAAAACATCATATCACATTTAATATCAGTGTTTAGATTTTCAGTTCAGGGTTTCAACTGTTTTTGTTGAATTGTGGAATTAGTGAATTAATCTAACTTGAACAACCGAGTCTTGGTATCTGACTGTTGCATAGAACTAACTTAAATTTCTGAGGGACACCACTAAAGATATTAGAAAATTATATTTGAGGGTTGCATTGTTGTTTGAACATCATGTTCAAGTTTAGTCTGATTTTCTTTTAGTTTGGTAATTGTACAAGTTATTTTTAAAGAGACGATTTAATTGATGATTGATATTCAAGTGTATTAATATGCTTATTGGCAGCTGAACTAGTAGAAAGAGTCGTACTTCTAGGAGCACCCATGGACGAAAATTGGGAAGCAGCTCGAAAGGTTTGTGGGGCATTTAATTTATTATAAAAGTATGTGTTTTGTGGATTAGATGTTTCATTGATACAAATATATAACAGCATTTCTTGCATACGGTGAAGCTTTCATGAGGGTCCTTTTCTTGCATAAACTTAAATTGAAGTTTGACATTATTCAAGCATGAAATTGAAATTGAAATTGATTAGCGTTACTATAAGGATGCATTACTTTTTTAGTTTCAAATGTAAAAATTTGTATTTATGTTGCTTTTTCTTCTAAATAAATTGGGTATATTTATTAACTTGGATGTAGGTTTCTTAACCTTTTAATGTTATTCTTCATAGCATTAAGGGCATTGCTCTTTGTTACCATAGAAAACAGCACGAAATTCATGGGATCTCAACACATTTTAATTAAATATTAAAAGGTGAAAAATAGGATGTAATAATGGATAACAAAAGAACTCATTAGGATTGGCTTAACAGAGTTTAATAAGTATAAATAGTTGTAAACTCAATTTTTCTTGTCATTATTATATATACAATAAAATAATGAAAATCAAAAGCTTTGTGTAGTTTTCTGAATTTCTGAAAGGTGTTTCAGATAGCAGTTTCATTACATAGAATTTCTTTAAAGTTGTTTTTTTTTAAATTTTGATATATTTTAGTTTTTAAATTTTAAGAATAAATAAATATTTTTTTAATAATATACTAGATTGATATTTAAATTAAAATTTATCAAAATAATGTAAATAATTCAAAAGTCATCTTCAAATATTGTGAGAATTATATTTATCCATTTCAAAAATTTAAAATCAAACTAGATTAAAATTTAAAACATAAATAATCTAAGAAAATATTTAATCTTATTTTTTATATATGATCTAAAGTTGTATTCACAAATGATAAAGTTTTAAGGTTGTACTCATACAAATTAAGATATAAAACTAACTCATATTAGTGCATGCAGAATTAACTAAAGTATGAAAGATTAAGAAAACTATGTTAAAATTCAATACATTAAACTCTAATAATATGAAATTTCAACAAATTATTTGAGAAATTGATAAATCAAAATACATATTCGAAAATACAACGTGAAATTGTAATAGTCATAACCCGTACCGTTTTTGCACTTGAAGAAAGGGATGGTGTGGTGAACCCAAGACATTCGCTCCATTTTTTTGGTTCCCTTTGATAAGAGAAAAGCAACTCCGTTTGTTTACGAACACCGTCAGTATTAGTGTCTTCGATTTGATTACTGATCACAACACCACCACTGCTAACGACCTGGACCAACTTCTCTCCCCTCTTCCTCCTTCCATTGGTCATTGGTCATTGGTCATTGGTTGAGTTCACACTGTCCATTTTACACTTTCCAAGTGGATCAATCTTTACCTTTTTTTCCTTTTTTTTTTAATATTGTTTGAATAATGATACTTTTTGACAATATTCTTTCAATTCTTCTTTGGAGATATCTTCGCATAATGTATCTTCTCAGTGCCTCTTGTGCTTGGTGTGATCATTGTTGGATTTCTAGAAGCACTCCAATTTTGGGATTTAATAGAAACTTATGATCTGGTAGATATTATTTTTTAGTTATTAATTTCGCTGCATAAGATAGTCAGTCAGCGACTTCCAACTTATGCCCTGATAGCAGTGGTAGGATGAAGGCTATCGAACAATTAAACTGGTAAGTCTTCTAAAAACTCATACGGTGAAACATAATATAAAATTTCTATTAACATAATACTTTTAACAATGCAATAATTCAAAATTTCAATCCCATTATAAAGCAAATTACCAACTCACAATAGTATGTAATAGGAATTAAAACGACATAATATCAAACTACATAAATAATCACATCATCCACAGATTCACAAAACATATATTCTTTAAGTGAAAACATTTCAAAAGAGTTAATTTCTTCAAATTATTTGAGGCCTCGGAATATGTTATATTTTCAAAAACAATGCACGCTCTGTATAGAGCAGTGTCACTTTGGAGTCAATTTCGTGCAAAAATTGCATTTGATTTTAAAATCATTGACGTGTTTCTTGATTCAAGAATTTAAGTTTATATGAACTTATCCGAATAAGTCTGATAGCGATTTAATTCATTTTTCCTACTTAGAATCATAAATTTCTATTAGTTTGAGTTAGCGTGAGAGAGTTTGACAACAGTGATACGATAATAATTCTCATCCTCCTCCAGTTTTATCTCATTTGTTAATGGAAACATAAGATTAATTTCTAAAATGTTTGGTTGAGAAAATATTATCTTTCATTTATTGTTTTCACTTTTAATTACAACATGTGTACCTTATTTTAATTTTATTTCTTGTTACTAAATATTTGTTTGGAGGATAGGAAAGAGTGAAAACATTGTTTTCAAATGGAAATGGCATTTTTGTTTTTGAAAGTGAAAACCAAAAACCTTATTGTCATTCAAATGGTTACATCATAATTCATTTGCATGCGAAACATTTATGATGGTTTCTGTCCGTTTGTTGATTTATGTTGGGAATGCATTAAATTTATATTAAGAACCTTTTTTTTCTTAGTCTTAAATTGTATTTTATTCAGGGACATATCTCTCGTCTACACCATGAGAGAGAGAGAGAGAATAAGCTCAGAAAGGCTAGAGAAGAGATGTATAGTGAGTTCAGGTATAATTTTTACCCCTGACCACATATTTGTTTTGTTATGATTTTATACGACAAACACATGTTTTACAATATAGGGATGAAGTAAGAAGAGCAGCCAGAGCAGCCAAATACGATGGCGTAATATTTGGCATATGCTCTGCCGTTTTTCTTGTGCCTTTGATCTTGCATATGATTTGATGCCATAAAATTAGACATAGGAACACTGATTTAGTTCTCTGCCACCGTTGGGTCTATCTTTTCTCAGAATCAGCTATTAAAATACAAAGAAATACTTTTGGTTGGAGGAAAGAGGTTTTAATTCCAACTTCGGAGTTTTCTCATTGGAATGGAGTGTAACTCCCCGGCAACTTACAATGTGCTTGGAGTTCTTATGGATTAGGCTACCGAAAAGCAAATGCATTTTGATGATATGAGTAGTTAAATCAATCCCTTTAAGCTATCCTTCAACTGTATAGTCTCATACCTATACAGTCTCTAGATCCCTCTCATTCCGGTGTATGTTCGATTCATCCATGTGTCCCTTCCATTGGAAGCCTGCCAGGAGCCGCTCCTTGTCAGTGCCCCTTGCACTTCGTGTCTCTTGCACCGGCGATCACTCCCCGCCCTCGTCAGTGCCCGGGTGTCACATGCATGTAAAACCCATGAAAAATATTTACCTTAATAGTAACAATTTTATTATTAGATTTCTTTGTGAATGGAAAATATAATAAGTTTATGTAAAAAATAAAATGTGGAAAGCTAAATAAGAAATTTTGGTAGCTTAATTGGTAGAAAATTTTGGTGATTTCAAGAACATGGGTTCAAACTCTCTTCTACCTTTTTCTAAAAAAAAAAATTTAAAATATTGATAGTGGATAAAGCACTTAGATTTTAAGGCATTATTGAGGAATCCAATATGTAAAGTGGTGATTAAAATATTAATATAATAAATAATATTAAAAAATTGGTTAATAGTAAAATTTTTGGACTATAAATAACCATGAGACACTACAAAAATCTACATTTTTACCGGGGGTTATTTTTTCCATTTCCGGCGGTTTTAACCCCCGAAAAATAGGTTACCCGCGGTTAGAAAAACTGCCGGAAAAAGCTGCGTCGCTAAGTAATTACCGGCAGTCAAAACCGCCGGTACTAGCGGAGATTTTGTGAAAACCGCCGGTATTAGCGGGGGTTTTGTGAAAACCGCTGGTACTAGCGGGAATTTTGTGAAAATCGCCGGTACTAGCGGGGGTTTTGTCAAAACCGCTAGTACTAGCAGGGGTTTTGTCAAAACCGCCGGTACTAGCGGGGGTTTTGTCAAAACCGCCGGTACTAGCGGGGGTTTTGTCAAAACCGCCGGTACTAGCGGGGGTTTTGTCAAAACCGCCGGTACTAGCGGGGGTTTTGTTAAAACCGCCGGTACTAGCAGGGGTTTTACGAAAACCGCCGGTACTGGTGAGGGTTCAAGTTTTCTTACACATTGTTGGTTGATAGTAAGCTTCCTTGTAGCCATATTAACAGCCTGGAATTATATATTGAAGTCATCAAGGTTTTTAATAATATTAGAGCAATACGAGAATCAACTATCTTCCTTTACCAGTAAATTTACATCAAATCGTTAAAATCCTGGCTTGAGGGGTGTTTTATCACTAACAAACACAATCACAAAAATGTAGAAAATTAATGACAATGACAAAAAAGAGTAAAGCTATCTCTACAAAAAAACTGTTATTTAGTAGAGGTTTATTTTCCATTTTACATATATAAAATTATAAAGTACACAAAAATTAATCAAAAATAATTTTATTGATAATTTAAGATAAAGTACATCAATTGAAAATTACAATGTAAAAGATACGTAATGTTTAAGGAACATTCAAAATTGACTAAAAGTCTAACACGATAGAAAACAACTAGACCAAGTAAAAACACATGGACTAATGTTGATGACCTAAACAAAGCCACTAGAAAACATCATCTTGCTTCAGATTCAACTTATTTGAAACTCGTCTTCCCATGAGCAATTCCAACAGCACCACTCCATAGCTATACACATCACACTCTTGGTTGTAAGGTGACTTGGGACAAGGCAATGACTCATTAGTTAGTTTCATCAAATATAAGTTTCTGTGACAAGTCAACGACATCACTCATTAATTAGCAGCCCTTCAATTACCACAACAGACAACTCTCCAAACAATTACAGGTTCATAAATTCATCACATCAAATTGCAATGCAAAAGCGATATTAGATTTCCATGATTGTGAAAATTAGAGAAAATGACAAAAGCCAAAAATAAAAGAGAAAAATGGAAATGAGGAACACATACCAAAACAGAGAGAAGAGATTTGTAAAGGTGGATGCAATGGAGATGGACGCAAAGTTCTGCATCTCTACCAAACTCCACTACACTACCTTAAATCACAAACTAACATCCTACAAACTCAGACACTATGTGTAAGAACCCTTTCATTTCACCTTATGTGATCCCTCCATGCTGTCTCTCTTCCCATTATGTTTATCCTTCTCCTGGATGACAAGAAATAAAAAAGAAAAATAAGAACAAAAAAATCCAATAACATAGGTGCTTACTGTATATCTGGAATAGAGGTAGGGGAGCTAACCTTTCTAAGCTTTTATATTATGATTTAGTATTGTTTTATTACTATTCATGTCTCGAAATTCTGTGTGAATACTATTAATGAAAAACATAGGTGCTTACTGTATATCTATCTATAGTGAATTTCTGTGCTAATATTATATGCTGTTGTTTTGAATCTGTAAATAATTTTTTTTTTAAAACTAGTTGAGGAACACTTTGGCTAAGGAAAGATTTGGTACTTAAGTTGTCCATTGTGACGCACCTCTCTTTCCTGGAAGTCTACTCGACAAGTTTTTAACTTAAATCTTGTTGAACAGATTATGTACTGTTAAATTATTGTGCAATATATCTTGTTGCAATGAAAATTTCTGATGAATTCATGTTATTGTGGTAGATATGGAATTATGAGTTATAATTGTGATGGTAGGATAGAGGAATCTTAAAAACCGGAGTTGATACATCCCTGATCACAGAGCAGCCCTGGTCAAATCCAGTAAGTTGTGACTAGTCATATGTACTGGCGTTTATGGTGAGTTTGATTCGTCAAACATTTGATTCTTCTCCGGTGACCATTTATGGTGATATTTTAGTATTGTTAATTTATTTTGTGATATATTCATTTTGTATGATTTCTGCGATGATTGGATTTCATTGGATTTGAATTTATGCATCTGAACATGATATGAGTATTATGGGGAGATTTTGTAAGGGTATAATGTGAGTTGAGGAATATGAGCATGGTATGAGTCTCATGGAGAGATTCAGTAATGATGTGGTATTTGTGTATATGTTGATGTTGAGGGTCCTATAGTTGGAGGTTATCCTAATACTCTAATAATCATCCAGTCTCAAGTAGAGAAGGATGAATTATGTGGTGAGAGGGGCAGGAGGTCCTGGTCTATGTGCCTGGTAAGAGGAAGTAGAAGTCATCACAAGTGCATAACCTTGTGGATGGTATGGAGTATTTTGGAAATGTATTTGTAAGAGGAAGTAGAAGTCATCACAAGTGCATAACCTCCCGTGACCGCTCATCAACGTATCATCTGGATGAGTGTCTATTGGATATTGTGGAATGAGTGTCCATTAGGTATTGTGGAACGAATGTCTATTGAGTATTGTGGAACGAGTGTCTATTAAGTATTGTGGGACAAATGTCTATTAGTAATTGTGGTATTGTGGGATGAGTATCTATGATGCGATTGTTGTATGATGGTATGAGGGTGTCTGACATAATTATTATATGATGTTTGTTGGAGTGTATCAAAGTAATTATGCATGTTTTATAAATGATTGATTGCATGTTAGCTCACCCTACTTGTTTGTGTTTGTGTATGTGCGATGATCGTATAATTCGTTATACGAGAGCAGATGGAGGAATGTCGTCTGATCTAGTGCTAATAAAGAAAGAGATAGAATAATAAATTAAAAGAATTTGAGTTATATTTATGAGTTTATAGTTGAAATCTGAGTTTAAAACATATATATATATATATATATATATATATATATATATATATATATATATATATATATATGTATATATATGTCAACTATGAATTTTCAAGTGTGAGATTAAGGGATGTTACCTTAAATGTAATGCTACAATATATAAATTATGAATGAATTATCAAGTGTGAGATTACAGGATGTTACATGGAGGATTTAGGATCTTTACCTCATTGTTCTTGGAACTAGTGGAATCAAATTTATGTTTAGCTGAATTAAACCTACGAAAGAAATAAATATCATTTTCAACTTAAAATCTTAAAAATAAATTAATTTAGATTATACTTTGTATAATAAATAATTAGCAAAAAAAACAAATACAGTCACAAAACAATGGTCAATTTTTCTCATTTTTTTATAGTTCAAAATGTTTTAGAATAGGTAATTTTTCTTATGTTTTTATAATTCAAAGTTTTTTCGAATTTGTATCTATGGATGATTTCAGAGTTAGGAATATATTTCTCTCTACACGTAGTGATGATTTTAAGTCAAGATTATGATAAATTAATTATTTTAATATTAAAAATGATGCTTTTTTAGGGAAAGGTTCGTTAAGAAGAAATTATATATCTTTTTACATCTAGTTGTAATTGTAGTGTTGTTGTTTTGACAATGATTTAAGTTGACTACCAAGATTGATGTCACTAATATTTTGAGATATTGAGTGTATAAGTTATTTTTATATGATGATTAACTTTATCATTTTTATCTCCTATAAGATTTAAATTCACACTTAAATTATTTTAAACCATTGATATATTAAGTTAAAATTGAAATGATTTTTGTGAGGACCTGAAAATAGGTGGCAAGAGCTGATAGGTACTCTGGATTAATGAAGCCAGGCTCTTAAAACCCATTAAGCTTAAAAAGCAAATTTTCCAGCAACTGGTTCATTAGCTCAGCCCTTATCTCTCTCTAGACCACTTGTTCTTCATTTTCTCCTCCTTCTCTCTACTACTTCTTCTCATTCAGCCGTTGCATGTCCGATTAGGTGGTGCCTAGATACACCTGACGCCGAGAGCTTCAAGTATCACCGATTACTTTCTCGTTTCAGTTGGTGAGTGTTCTTCTCTTTCTCTGTGGTTTCTAGGGCTGTGAACATGCAAGTATTCTACTTTGCATGTGATTAGTGGTTCTTCCTTCACTTTCTATCTCAAATTAGGTTTTGAGAATCGTTCTTGATCACTGAATGGTGAATCGTAGGGTCCTGTTGAGTCATTTTCACAGTGCAAGGTACTGTAGAGACGCGTGTGTGAGCTGTGCTGTTGAACTTTAAGGTAAGGGGAGCTGGACATTCTTTGATTTTATTGTATGGTGTGCATGTGTGATGAAATATGTAATATTCTGCTGTTTGGATTATATGTTAAGTTTTGAGGGTATGAAATGGTACGTATTGTTCATATGTGATGAAACTGTGTTGTGATGTTTGGAATTGATTTGGATGGGTTTGGAATGGTTATAATTGATCAATTGGAAGTGAGTGAAGTGTGAAGTCTGTATAACCTTGGTTGGATAGGAAATTTGGAGCTTATATAGTTCTTAGGTCACTTTGAGAGGAAGTGGGATAGTGAATTTGAGAGTTAAGGGTCTAGGGCTCTTGTAGTCTGTTGGGACAATATAGGGAGGTTATTTGTGACTTGTTAGAGTCATCAAACTGATCAAAACAGGTGCAAAATGGTTGAATCGAATTTGGGTCCCTAAGTGGTGGAAATTGGCGTTTTAGAGTTGAATTTGAGTTGTAATTACTTTAGAATGGTAGTAGGAAGGTTTTAGATCATCTAGACAAGTTTAATTAAGTATAAAATATAAATTAGAGGTGTTAGAAGTTGGGAAAAATGATTAGAAATGGTAAGGGGTGTGTGAGTTGCATAATTTACCAAAACTTACGTTCTGCAGATTATGCAGACTCGCTAAGCGAATGTTTTCGCATAGCGAGTCCTCGTATAGAGAGGTGCTCTCTGTTTGATCATTCGCACAACGAGTTGGTGCGTTGTGCGAATGGCTAGAAAGGGTTGCTCTCTGTTTGGTGATTCGCATAGCGAATCTGGGCGCCGTGCGACTGGGGTTGCCTGAGAAAAAGGCTAAATTAATTCGAATAACGAACTTGGTGCGCTATGCGAATTTTAGATGTCCCTTTGTCAGGAAAATTCGCCCAGCGCATCAAGGATGGTGCGCTATGCGAATTTTAGCTGAAAAACACTTCCCCATTAGGGAAATTCGCTCAGCGCACCAAGGGTGGTGCGCTGTGCGAATTATATGTGGCAGATTGAGTGTTTTTATGTTTTTGACGTTTTGGGAGTTCTGGACGTCCGTTTTGGACGTTCTTTAGTTCGTTCTGGGGTTTTTGACCCTTCCGGAGCCATTGGTGAGGGTCTCCAAGCTGTTTGAATTACTTAAGTATTGATAATTAAAAGTCCTAAAGAAATTTGTGTTAATAAGTGATGGTTTTGTGAAAGTATGTAATGTATGAGTTGTTTTTATGACATGGTTGATGTTATATGATGGTGTATGGGTTTGGTATGAGACAATATAGTAAGAATGCACTTGAATGACTATGAAAGTTTATGTTTGATGAATCAAAGTGGTTCTGAGGTACATTATTGATCCAAGAGGAATATCATGTGATTTAAAGTGGTCGGATTGAATATGAAATTAAGATCTCTCGGTGGGATCAGTTAGTGTATAGAATGAATGTGAGAGGCTTCCATATGGGGGGTTATCCCTAACACTCCAACGGTCTTTCATTCTCACTTAGAGAGGATTGACGCGTGTGGTGGGAGTAGTGGGAGGTCTTAGGGTAGACGCTATCACTAGAGGTCTATTCCGCGGTAACGGACTAGCCTTGTGTGTGGTCGGGTGAAACCCCTCGGCAATGGCTTTGCAAAGCAGTAGGGGCCACCACAAGTGCACAACCCGCCCCAGCTCTACATTCATTCCAAGTCCGGACGTGTCTAGAGTCTTAACATGATAGGATTCTTGCTTTAATGAGTTTTGTGAAATAAATATTTATGTTTATGATGACTTACATGTTTATGTGTGTATGGACGTTCTTGGAAATGCTAGATTGAATTGAAATTATATGTATGTTGGTTTGAGACCTAGCTCACCCTTGCATTGTATGTGTTGTATGTGTTTGTCTTCCCCTTTGCGATGATCATCCAATCCTTTGGATGTGAGCAGTAGGTGATGATGTACCTTTGGAGCAAGCTTTGGAAGTTGAGGAAGACCCAGTCCCTAGTGCTTAGGATTTGTACTAGCTCTTAATTTAAATAGCTATTTATTTTGAAAGACTTCTAGCCTTCATTTTATCATGATCTGTATTTTGGAGAATTATGAACTTGTACTTAAGTTTTAAAACTTCCTAGCCAGGCTTGGATAACTGTACTCCTTAATCCTATCTATTGTGTACTCTTAACTGCTTTCTATTATTATAATCGATGCATTCTACATATATACATTGCTATATATTTTGGGATGTCACATTTATGGTATCAGAGCAGTTTGTCCTTAGGATGACCTGTGAGTTGAGGGCTTGTCTTGCCTTCTCTGTGAAGAATTGAATCTAAATGGTATGATTTACCATTTCCTCCAAGTCTATATAGTAGAGTGTGTATCTAACTAGAAGTTTTGAGAACAGAAAACGTCTTGATAAGAGTAATGAAGGTGCACACTCATGACTTTTACTAGAGATGATTTTCCTTTCTTAATTCTGAAAGTTTTAAAAAAAAATAAAATAATAAGGGTGGCGATGCTAGTATCGTTGTCAATAGTAATCCTTGTCTTGTTCTTGCCTTT
Source organism: Vigna angularis (assembly GCF_016808095.1). Classification (NCBI taxonomy): domain Eukaryota; kingdom Viridiplantae; phylum Streptophyta; class Magnoliopsida; order Fabales; family Fabaceae; genus Vigna; species Vigna angularis. Next base: position 20,950,779 of record NC_068970.1, read on the forward strand.
ATGATAGTGTATTGTGCTCTATAGTGATAGAGGAATGCAGATTCAAGGACAACTTGAGTTGTATACCTTTATTAGAATTGGTTTAAGCCTTTGAGACAAATTCTTACCTTGAAGATAAGGAGTTAGAAGACCAGAATCTTGGTTTCACAAGACAAGTGAAGATATTGGAATTTTGAAGTAATGTTCTTGGGTGAAGAAAAAGTTCTCAAGGACAGAGTCAGAAGATCAACTATTGTACGTTTCACAAGAAGAGTTGAGTTCAAAGGCTAGAATAAGAGGAACATTGGGTAAGCATAGGTGTAGTAAGTTTAAGAAATCAATTTGGTTCAGTACATCAGTAAGGTCAGAGGACAAAAGAAAGGAAAGTATTGGTGATCAATGGAGTAGCATTGAGTGAAATCGGTATCATGGGTCGGTGTATCATCGATGGTTGAGATCTGAATAAGAAAAGGGGTGGATGGTTTGAAGTTTAAGTTAAGAAAGGAATAGGAATTCTAAAGTGGACCAAGGGGAATAAATATCAAGAAGAGAAGTAGAAGAAGAAGAGTTTGAGAAACAGTCGTTAAGGCATAGAGTAGAGTTACGAAAGAAATAGTTGAAGGCAGAATTGCCAAGTTGAGAGAGAGCATGAGGTCTTTGAAGAAGAATGAAGTATTGTAGGGTCTTAAGTTAAGTGAATAATTGGAAGGCGGTAGTAAAGTTTTCTCAGCAAGTGGACAATTTAGAGTCAAGTTTAGAATGATGTTTCAAGATCAGTGGTTCGTATAGAAGAAAGGTTTGATCATTGGCTGAGATGAGAGATTTCAAGTGTTGAAGGAAGGAGTACATCAGAATGTCAGTTTGGTAGGAAAGTATAAGGTTAAAGAATTAAGAGCATAGTGGATGAGAAAATGAGAAGAAAAGGTTTTAGAACATATGGCAAAGGGTGGTCACAATATAAGTTGTGAAAGAGGGTATCGCGAATGATCAGAGTTATGAAGCTGCATGTTGTGATAAAGTCAGTTTTCATCGAATGTGGTTTTATGGTGATGTTCAGTGACCGGTTGAGTTCGATCGAGATAGAAGTAGATGTTGAATAATGGGTTGCAAAAGGCAGTGAGTTGGTAAGTTCAGATAAGGTCAGAGGATTGGTGTTGTTGGTTAAGGGTATCTTGAGATTTAGAGGATTCAAGATAGGGTCTGTATTTCTGAAGATTCTGAGTGAAGAGGGCAATTCTTGAAGAAGAAGGTTTTAAGTTAATTTGGTCGAAATGAGTGCATGAAGAATTCTAAGTGATGTGGCATTTGTGGAGTTAACCTAAATGCTTGGGTTTGAAGTCTATATGGAGTGGTTTCTTGGCAAGGACGGAAAGCGAAGGTGGTGCATTAAGTATAGTTGAACGAAAGATGGAAGCAATTGTTATGTCAATCCAAGATGTTTGATAATTGTAAGGGAAGAAGAGATGATGTTGTTCTTTCATAAAATTGAGGTGTGATCATAAGGGGGGTTTGATTGTTCCAATTCGATTTTGGGTGGTTATGGTCTTCAAAAGAAGTATGGTTTTGAGAAAGAGAACAAATGGGTATGTATTAGACGTGGTTCAAGTTATATATGAGAAGAGGAAGGGTTGTAGAAGTCAGATGATTCTAGTAAGGATAAGTGGAGAAGAGAAGATAGATCTTTTGGGTGTAAGGGTTTTGGTTGGTGTTCTGTGACAAGTATGGGATTTTTATATCTTGGAGAAGTGGAATTCATTTTGGAGTGGGGTCTTAGGCAGCACCGGTGTCAGTTATGGATAGTTCTTGTTGAAGTTGAGTAGTATAAGAGGAATGTGGAGTTTTGGTTAGAGCAGCAGTGTTTGGACTCAGTGTAATCATAGGGAGGACTACAAGGTTGAAGAATCTCAAAAGAGAAATAGAGGACAAGTTGGAACAATCTAGTATAAGTCATAACAATCAGGAGTGATTTCGGGCATGTTTGTTCTGTGGAGTAGAAGACAGTGTTGAGAAAAGGGAATGACAAGGATATCATGGAAGTTTTGAAGAAGGTTTTTCAAGGGCGATCATTTTTGGGTTACGATTGACATAAGGAAGTGTTCTTTGAGTCAACTAGTGAACAAGGGAGTGTGAGGAATCAGAGTAGCGTAGCGGATGATGGTGAGCATGTTGTTGTCAATAATAGGTATGCATGAAGAGCTTTCATAATTTGTGGATTGGTGGTTTGTGAGGGATGAGTTCTTTGAAACAGTATTGGTGTTGTTATATGAGAATGAGTGGGAGTGTTTGGTAAACTTCAAGAGTCAGAAGTGAGTTTAGGTAAGGAAGAAATAGGTATCAAGTAGAGAAGATAAGTGAGTGACGGTTTCAAGCTGCAATGTCAACCTTAAAGTGAGAATGTATCAATGGACGATGAATAGGTTAAGTGGGTCAGGGGATCAAGGAGATTATTTGAGCTATGGTTTTGAGTTATAGTGGCAATCTACAGGTAAGGAAATGTCAATTGTTAGTTTGAACAGAGGAAAGATTCAGGTTCTTGGTGTGATAAGGATTAAGTAAGAGTGGGTTGAAGAATATGAAGATTAGGGGTCTATAGTGAAGTTGTAAAGCAATTTCATTAGTATAGTTGAAATACTATAACTAGTGAGTTTCTCAAAATGGTTGAGAAAGCGCAGTTTGGACAATCCTAGTTTGAGATGTATCCTAAGTTGGCTTGATACTGATCAAGCTAGTGATCTCAAGTCGAAGAGGTTACAGCTCTAAGTATGACTTCAGGCTAGTGGACCAAGAATTAAATAGAGTTCAGGTCAGTAAGATAACGTAGTGGAAATGGAGTGCTTAAATTGGTTTTGTCGTTCCAAGGAGAAGAGTTTTACTATGGTAATGGGATAATATAGTTGGAAACTATACTACTCAAGAGTGTAAATCAGTAAAGTAATGTGAAGTCTTCAGAATGGGTATGATTGAAGATGATCAAAAGCATAACAGTTGGTGGATTAATCAGAAGTGGTAGTGATAAAGTCAGTGGTATGATGGTTCTTAAAAGAAGCAAGAGGAGGTAAACGAGTACAATCACAGGTTGATTTGAAGTCAGGACTAATAGATGTTTTAGAAGAGAATTACAAGAAGTGGCGAAGGATAGAGGAGAGGTTGGCAGTGTGGCAGACACAATGCGATTGGTTAGGTGAAAGAAAGATTCTCCACAACTGAAGTTTAAGAGTTCAGATTTGTTTTGAGGATAATGGCTAAATCAATCTACACTATTGAACACTAGAGCATTTTAACATCGAGGCATGTGATGAGAGCAGGTTGTTCCTCTATTTGTTGAGCAAATTTTCAAGGTCAAAAATTTTTTATGTGTGGCAGAATGTGAGGACCTGAAAATAGGTGGCAAGAGCTGATAGGTACTCTGGATTAATGAAGCCAGGCTCTTAAAACCCATTAAGCTTAAAAAGCAAATTTTCCAGCAACTGGTTCATTAGCTCAGCCCTTATCTCTCTCTAGACCACTTGTTCTTCATTTTCTCCTCCTTCTCTCTACTACTCCTTCTCATTCAGCCGTTGCATGTCCGATTAGGTGGTGCCTAGATACACCTGACGCCGAGAGCTTCAAGTATCACCGATTACTTTCTCGTTTCAGTTGGTGAGTGTTCTTCTCTTTCTCTGTGGTTTCTAGGGCTGTGAACATGCAAGTATTCTACTTTGCATGTGATTAGTGGTTCTTCCTTCACTTTCTATCTCAAATTAGGTTTTGAGAACCGTTCTTGATCACTGAATGGTGAATCGTAGGGTCCTGTTGAGTCATTTTCACAGTGCAAGGTACTGTAGAGACGCATGTGTGAGTTGTGTTGTTCAACTTTAAGGTAAGGGGAGCTGGACATTCTTTGATTTTATTGTATGGTGTGCATGTGTGATGAAATATGTAATATTCTATTGTTTGGATTATATGTTAAGTTTTGAGGGTATGAAATGGTACGTATTGTTCATATGTGATGAAACTGTGTTGTGATGTTTGGAATTGATTTGGATGGGTTTGGAATGGTTATAATTGATCAATTGGAAGTGAGTGAAGTGTGAAGTCTGTATAACCTTGGTTGGATAGGAAATTTGGAGCTTATATAGTTCTTAGGTCACTTTGAGAGGAAGTGGGATAGTGAATTTGAGAGTTAAGGGTCTAGGGCTCTTGTAGTCTGTTGGAACAATATAGGGAGGTTATTTGTGACTTGTTAGAGTCATCAAACTGATCAAAACAGGTGCAAAATGGTTGAATCGAATTTGGGTCCCTAAGTGGTGGAAATTGGCGTTTTAGAGTTGAATTTGAGTTGTAATTACTTTAGAATGGTAGTAGGAAGGTTTTAGATCATCTAGACAAGTTTAATTAAGTATAAAATATAAATTAGAGGTGTTAGAAGTTGGGAAAAATGATTAGAAATGGTAAGGGGTGTGTGAGTTGCATAATTTACCAAAACTTACGTTCTGCAGATTATGCAGACTCGCTAAGCGAATGTTTTCGCATAGCGAGTCCTCGTATAGAGAGGTGCTCTCTGTTTGATCATTCACACAGCGAGTTGGTGCGTTGTGCGAATGGCTAGAAAGGGTTGCTCTCTGTTTGGTGATTCGCATAGCGAATCTGGGCGCCGTGTGACTGGGGTTGCCTGAGAAAAAGGCTAAATTAATTCGAATAATGAACTTGGTGCGGTATGCGAATTTTAGATGTCCCTTTGTCAGGAAAATTCGCCCAGCGCATCAAGGATGGTGCACTATGCAAATTTTAGCTGAAAAACACTTCCCCGTCAGGGAAATTCGCTCAGCGCACCAAGGGTGGTGCGTTGTGCGAATTATATGTGGCAGATTGAGTGTTTTTATGTTTTTGACGTTTTGGGAGTTCTGGACGTCCGTTTTGGACGTTCTTTAGTTCGTTCTGGGGTTTTTTGACCCTTCCGGAGCCATTGGTGAGGGTCTCCAAGCTGTTTGAATTACTTAAGTATTGATAATTAAAAGTCCTAAAGAAATTTGTGTTAATAAGTGATGGTTTTGTGAAAGTATGTAATGTATGAGTTGTTTTTATGACATGGTTGATGTTATATGATGGTGTATGGGTTTGGTATGAGACAATATAGTAAGAATGCACTTGAATGACTATGAAAGTTTATGTTTGATGAATCAAAGTGGTTCTGAGGTACATTATTGATCCAAGAGGAATATCATGTGATTTAAAGTGGTCGGATTGAATATAAAATTAAGATCTCTCTGTGGGATCAGTTAGTGTATAGAATGAATGTGAGAGGCTTCCATATGGGGGGTTATCCCTAACACTCCAACGGTCTTTCATTCTCACTTAGAGAGGATTGACGCGTGTGGTGGGAGTAGTGGGAGGTCTTAGGGTAGACGCTATCACTAGAGGTCTATTCTGCGGTAACGGACTAGCCTTGTGTGTGGTCGGGTGAAACCCCTCGGCAATGGCTTTGCAAAGCAGTAGGGGCCACCACAAGTGCACAACCCGCCCCAGCTCTACATTTATTCCAAGTCCGGACGTGTCTAGAGTCTTAACATGATAGGATTCTTGCTTTAATGAGTTTTGTGAAATAAATATTTATGTTTATGATGACTTACATGTTTATGTGTGTATGGACGTTCTTGGAAATGCTAGATTGAATTGAAATTATATGTATGTTGGTTTGAGACCTAGCTCACCCTTGCATTGTATGTGTTGTATGTGTTTGTCTTCCCCTTTGCGATGATCATCCAATCCTTTGGATGTGAGCAGTAGGTGATGATGTACCTTTGGAGCAAGCTTTGGAAGTTGAGGAAGACCCAGTCCCTAGTGCTTAGGATTTGTACTAGCTCTTAATTTAAATAGCTATTTATTTTGAAAGACTTCTAGCCTTCATTTTATCATGATCTGTATTTTGGAGAATTATGAACTTGTACTTAAGTTTTAAAACTTCCCAGCCAAGGCTTGGATAACTGTACTCCTTAATCCTATCTATTGTGTACTCTTAACTGCTTTCTATTATTATAATCGATGCATTCTACATATATACATTGCTATATATTTTGGGATGTCACAATTTTAATATAACTTCTAAAAACATAATAAGACCAAATCAAACTTTTAAAGCTTAAGTGACCAAAATATAAAAATATAGAAGACCATAAGGTTAAATTTAGCATTATGTGTGCTTAAATAGTAGAATAAAATAAATTCAAAATTTAAACTCATGTGTACTATAAATAAACACTTTTATTATTGTACAAAATATTAGTTTTTAAATATAAACTATCAATTAATACTTTACCGTTAGTACAAACATTTATTCCAATAATTTTTTTTAAATAGTTTATGGAAATTTGTACGGACAGTACGCAATAAGGCAGTATATTAAAAGGGTGGTTTGCTAATGTAAGATAATTTTTTATGTTATCTAATTGATAAAGGTTGTTTAACATTATTTGATAATATTTATAACATTAGTTTATTTGTTATTGGATGAAAGTGTTATTTTAGGTCACTTTTTTTCATTTCCAAAGCTTTGTACGAGAAGGAAATCTCATCGCTATTATAATCATTTTTCTTGCTGAGCTGCAGCTACAGTTTTTCATGTGTCTACACCTTATAGCATTCAATAAAATGAAGACGTGAATGCATTCAACAACTTCTCTTATAGCATGGAATGGATAAAAGAAGTAGACAACAAAGTCTACAAGCAAATAATTGGTTCCCTGCATCTAGATTAGATATTTGTTTCAGTGTAGATCTATGTGTTCACTTTCAAGATGATTCAAGGAAACTTCATTTAACAACAATTAAATGAATCTTTCATCATCTTATTACTATTACTAATCTTGCTCTATCCTTCAAAGGAAGATAAACTTTAAGGTTAATATGATTTTGGAACATAAATTATGTTGGAGATAAGATAGAAAGAAAAGCATTACTGGAGAGGAAACTTGGTTTTGTGGAATAGCAAACAACAAGGAATAATTGTTTTACCCACTGCATGAGTTGAGCATGTGTAAATCGTTAGTTGTTGTTCACAACTTATGTGGACAAAGAACCAACCAGAATATTACAGTGTTCACGAAGGTAACACTCTTATATGTGATAACAATGCAAACATTAGTCTATCTAATAATCTCATCCTATATTCTAGAGAAAAACCGCTTTATGAGGGTCATGTTCAAAAACAGATTATGGATTTACAGTTTGTACCCACAAAAGATCAATTAGTTGATGTTTTTAGTAACCTATAGTGAAAGAAAGATTGATACTTTTACAATCATTATTGAGCACATAATTTGTTAAAGAATAATTAATGAAGATATTTCATTGTTATAAACTATTCATAGAATCTAAGATTATTTAACTATAATATAAAATCTGAGTCACTTAAGTACGTTGTATCAGAAACAGGCAAAAACAAGTTGGTTGTTTAATCTGTACCTTCAAACAATTATTTCAATGTGCACCTCCAAAAATTTTAAAATTCCAAAACTATCATCTGTATCTCCAAATTTTTTCATTGAATTTCAGAATCCGATAAAGAATTTTTTATTTTCTTCACCAGATTCCAAAATTTGATGAAGTCTTTGAAAAATCCTTTATTGGATTTCGAAATTCTATGAAAAAAAAATCTTTTATCGGATTTCGAAATCTGTTGAAGAAAAATATAATTCTAAGACTATTTTTGAAAATTGGAGGTGCATAATAAAATGTTTGGAGGTGTAAGGTGAAACAATCAAACAAGTTAGCTTAGCCCGTTTTGGCCCAGCACGTCATTGGTCCATCAAATAAAAATGAGCCATTAGTAATAAACCATCTCGTACAAGACGGGCTAATGGATCGGGTCAGGTTGACCCGTCACTTTTTTTTTTTAATTTTTTCTTTTAATTTGTTTTCATTTTTTTTAATTTTTTATATATAAAATTTGTTTATATATACATATAAAGGAATATTAAAAGCATATATATTCATATAAAATATTTTAAAATTTTTTAATTTATTAGTTTGTGTTTTTTATTAGATAAATTAAAATAATTACTACATTTACATGTTAAATTACTCTATTATAACTATTATATATTTACACCTTTAAAAGTATAATATAGAAAAAGTTAATCTTTTAAAAAAGGTTTAATTGCTTCCTTTGTCCCCAGTTTGGTTGAATTGTGTCAAATTCATCCTCATTTTTAAAAAAGTTTCATTGTCGTCCTCACGTGGTATAAAAGTGTCAATTGAATCCAAACATAGAAAAAATTTGTGTCAAAGTAGTCATTTTTCCTATATCTCTGTGTCTTCCTTTCATATGTCACTTCTCTGGAGCTATGAAAAGCCTTAAATTGGATAAGGTAAAATGAATATCTGTACTTGATTGTATGAAAGGAAGACACAGAGATATAGGAAAAATGACTACTTTGACAAATTTTTTCTATGTTTGGATTCAATTGACACTTTTACACCACGTGAGGACGACAATGAAACTTTTACACCACGTGAGGACGACAATGAAACTTTTTTAAAAATGAGGATGAATTTGACACAATTCAACCAAACTGGGGACAAAGGAAGCAATTAAACCTTTAAAAAAAATTATTTTAATTTTTAATTTTAAAAAATACAAGTAAGACCAAAACGAGCTGACATGTTGAAATTGTCAGTCTAACCCGTTCCATTATAGAGAGACTAATAGACCAACCCATTAGACCTAGTCCGTTTTTCCACTCCTAATCAGAAAGCAATAAGTTTATAAACCTTGATTTATAATTTTTAATTTATTTGGCCTTATTGTCTTTTTTTTAAATCAAATGTACAACTCAAAAGTTTTTCCTCCATCATATAAGAAAAATGTAATTTTCTAGAAATGAGTCATCATTACATTAAACTAAAATTGAAATTGTCCTTGGAAACTATTTTTTTCAACCTCCCAAATAACTCATCTTTCTCTAGTAAAACCGACATTTCTGCATCCATGGTTGAAGACAAGATTATGATCAACATTTTGAAGTGTTCAAAGCAAGAAATAAAGTACTTTCTTGACGTCAATTAGTTTGACAAAAGGCGTCTAAACATCACTAAGAACTACTTGTCAAGTTACTAATCTATTTACCTAGATCTAGTGTTCATGTTTTAATGTAAAAACATACTTTTAAGGAAGAGGGATATCCAATGTTGTGTTGTTAACCATGATCATGAGTGAGACTACCACTGTTGACATCGAGGAATTGGTATTATTACAAGGTGACAACATGTGTAATAATTATTATGAAAAGGGTTTTGTATAGAAAAAACTTCAAAAATAGTGTGATCTTCCAAAAGAAGGTCGACCAAAACAAACAAGTGTGCCAAAATTAATATTTGATAATAGATTTGTAACAAGATATTCTCCACAGAGTTGGATTAAAGAATCATGTGATAGAGTTGAGAAAAATCATCGTCTATCTCTAAGACTAAGTGTTGAATAAATCTGATGAGAACACAAAGTAAATTTCTTGATTTCTTGGGACGTGAATGATCAAGAATTTATTTGTTGTGTTTTTTTGGAATTCGGTATTCATTAGTGTTTTAGAGATCATGCTAAGATCTCATATAAGTTTTATCAAGAGTTTGTTGCAAATCATACACTACTCCTAATGGATATAAAAATCATTAAAATAATAAAATTTTATTATTTTTAATTTACTATCACTTCTAAAATACTATTTTTTAGATCTTCACATTTAGTGTTTATTGATTAATCTTAAAGAGAAAATGAGAGTAATAATGTTAATGTTGATATAACAAAAATATATATAAAAACTCTATTCAAAAAATATATAAAATCTAAAAATAAGTAGAAGAAACTTTAAATTATTGTTACTAGACTAAAAATATTATTAAAATGATTGTAAATATAGAGGTATTGTATAATACCTTAATTAACTTAACTGGTTCCTGTAATGTTAAGTCGAATCCAGTGCAACGTGGAGGGAGAACATCTCCCTTTCCAACAAACGACACCAGCGACAACTGAGATCTCCAAAAGCTTCCGATTATTTCAAATACTTTTTTTTAGAGAAGTGCCAACAACTCCAGCGTCTAATTATTTAAATTTATTAAAAAATCATATAATCACAAAAAAAAATTATAAGAGATTCTTTTAGTTTTTAATTAATTAAAAATAATAGTAGATTATGATAAAATATTCCTAACATTTTATCTTTACAAGCTTAGGAAATAAGATAGTTTGTCGACAAAAGAAATGACAAGGAAATGACTCAATTTTCCCTACAGTTTGGTTATTGGTTATTAACATTAGACAAGTTAATGCAGTATTCTTAGTATTTAAACTTTCAAATTTCACATCAACAATTTTATTAATGTGGTTGCCATCTATAAAGTTCAAAATGCATTTTTTTTAATTACAGAAACTTTTTTATTAATTGCATGATTAATTATTATTCTTAATTTGTGAAAAAAAACAAATTTGAATCACATATTTTAAGACTAAAAGCATAGTTAAATTTATTTTAATATAATAGCAAATAAAGCATATTGTCTTTTGTTATAAAATATCAAAAGATAATGTTTAATAATAAAAACAAATACATATTGCATCAACTATAAGAATAAACATGTATACAAAATTTAATTAAAATTAATTTACATGCTATATAACCTCCATTAACTACACAATTAATAACAATTATTTATATATATATGAATTGAGTGCATGTAATTTTTTTTTTACTATAATTGGTGCATTACTCAAAGCAAAACCCCTTTATATAATTAGGTTTATCATTTATATAATTGTTTCAATAAAAAAAAAATACTTAAATTTGGCCAACGTGCAAGCCAGTGCAAGCAATAACAAAGTCTATTTTGCTCGAGGCAATAAAAAAGCCTGTTGACAATCATGGCAAGTCAAAATAAATTCAGATATGAAATTTCATACTTTGCTGATTATTATCATTATTATAAAAGTTTCTCAAACTAAGTTTATATTTGTGATTGTTCCTATTTGACAGTCTCTTTAGTTCCATTTGAAGATTATATATATATATATAGAGATTCACATATTGTTCTTATATATGTTCTAACTTTTAAGATTAAGAATTTTAAATTTTATTTTATTTTTTTATTTTAAATTAAAAATTAAAGTTATTAAAATAATATATTTTTTTTATAAATAAAAATATTTTTGTCAACTAAATTTATTACAGAGGTTATCTAAATTAACAAAATATATATATATATATATATATATATATATATTATTTATTCATTTATTTATGGTAAGGACGAGTTTTTATGTGATATTTTTTTAAAATTGAAAAAACTGAATGAACCACTTAAAATCTTTTCAATTCATTAAGAGACCAACATGGTAAATGTTACACTTTAATTTTCATTTTGACCCACGATTCTTCTTTTAAGAAAAAAAGATGATAACTTTTTTGGGGTTTGTGAAATTTCAAAACAAAAACCTTTGCTGCATCTATTATCAAGTGTGATATTCTATGAAAAAAAAGACAAAAATATAGTGATGTAGAGAGTTAACTACTCTCAAGATAGCAGCATATTTGAGAAACAATTTGATGGAAAAATTTGATGAAAAAAATTGATGGTGATGGTGATGGTGAGAATCAGTGGATCATTTAAAGCAGAAGAATGTAGATAAGAAATTTTAATGTAAAGGAGATTTTTAAAATAAAAAATATAGATGAAAATAACTTGTTTGAGGAAGAAGACAAGATAGATGGATTTTTTTTAATTAATATTTTATCTTTAGAGTGGTCAAAGTTTTTGAAATTAAGAATGAGTTACAGTAAAAGTTCTTTTCAATTTAAATTACTATCTTGATTTTGGGGAAAAAGATAAAACTTAATGAACTTTACAATCTTCCAAAATTTTGAAGCAAACAAGCAAATTTTACAATTTTGAAAAAGAATTTAAAATCCTATGTGTTCTCATTGTAATAAGATAATTAATTTTTCCTATATATTATCATTCATTACATTTATGAAGATTTGAGAAAACCTTATATAATATTTTGATATATTATAATTCATATTAATTGAAATATAAAATTAACTAATAATTATTCTAATTTAATTAAAATATTATAATAATTTAACCAATATCTAAAATATAAAATAAATGTGGCACATGAAGTGTCATTATTTATCTTTTTCTCACTAGTATACCTTTTTTTTTTGAAGATATAAGAGTCGTGTCGTTAAGAAAGTGTTGAAATGATAGCTGGGGTCTGTAAAATGTTCAGTTTTGTGGAACTGGAGTACCACATTACTTCCACAGAAAAACTATAAACTAATAAAATAAAGTTGATTTACTTTTTATGGTTTGATATGTAAACGTTCACCATAAGAGTAGTAACGAAATTAAACATTTTTCAACACTAAATTCGAGAGTAAAATTTTTATCTACAAAAGAGTGAAAATAAGTTTTAGTGAATTTTTTAAATAAAATATATGTATTTATAGGGTTGGAAAATCCTATATTACTTGTGTAGTTTGAATAAATGGAAACAAAATGTTAAAGACATTTAATGATAAAGAATAATAAAAGAAATCCTTCATGCCGTATTCCCTGACATATTTGTGGAGTATGTATACTTGAACAAGTGTTAGTTGTTTACAAGTTACAAACAAAGCTGATGTTTGAAGTAAGACCAATTCCTTAAAAAATTTTATATACTGTTTGCCTCGTTCAAACACATACCTTTTCTAAGTATTTGTTTTTTCAATGTATCATTTTGCAGGCACCACAAGGTGGATACTACTAAGAGCTAAGGGGCTATTTGACTGAGAAAATCAAGATTGGGATACAAATAAAAAACAAACAGATATGCACTTTCGTGGAAGTGGATATCTATATATATATATATATATATATATATATACTTCACAACTTGATAGAATTTTACAACAGTGCCAACGGCGAAGCAGAAACAGTCAACATAAGTTGCAGAAACTGAAGTTTTCTAATCAAAGGAGTGAGTAATAACCATTCAAAACATGATATATTCTATCAATGAATAAAAAAAAACATGAAAGCTAACCAACCTTGACCTCAAATATGCATATATAAAGCCTCCCACTATGTTGTGCTACACCATGTTTTCCCATTCATCTGCAATTTCCACCAACCCTTTTGCTTTTGCTCTCAATTTCTACTGAGACTACACCAATACTATTCAAAATCTTGTCTTTCAGAAAACAAGATCCAACCATGTTTAGATCCATGAGTACTCGGAGAGGTCCTGGAAGGTATGAGAGATTAGGTAAAGAATCAGTTACCACTGCACTTTTGAACGAGGGATTCAAGAGGAGCACCAGTTTGCCTTCTTGGGGACCCAACCCTTCACGAAAAATGGCTTTAGGTTCAACCTTTGGGGCCTTCAATCTTCAGAGAAACCCCACAAAGAAGGGAAGTAGCAGTGAAAAGAAGAGTCACCCTCTTCTGAGCTTCTTGGCTCTTCGTAAGAAAAAGAAAACAACAGCAAGGCCTGAATTTGCAAGGTATCTTGAATATCTCAAAGAAGGAGGCATGTGGGATTTGAACTCAAATAAACCTGTCATGCATTACATCTGATTAAGGTTTCAATGCAGAATATCAGTATATTTCGTGTAAGAATTTGTAGAGTCTGGTTACTTTTGGTATTAGTCATTCATTTGAATCGATTGGGAACATGCAAAGTTCATCAGCCTGTTTTCAATAGGTTCTTGTAATATAAAGATGTTCTTTTTTCTCAGTGATGGATTGGAGATTACATTTATTTTTACTGACTCGGTGTTGATAATGCTTTTGTTTTTAAAGACATTTCTTTTTATTCTATTTGGGTAAACTACCAAATTGCTGATGTCGTAAGGGGCAACTAACCAGTGATTATTTATTTGGGAATAGTGTGAAAATTTATACGACTGGCCATAGTTAATTAAACTATATTAAATTATAATTAACTATATTTTTAATAAACTAAAAAAATTAAACTACTTAATTCAATATCTAACTTATTATTTAAGGGTTTATTTTTAAAAAAACTAAACTAATATCAATTAAGTAATAATTGGATTTTGTATTCAAAAGTTAAACCTATTTTAGCTCCAGAAAACAGTAATAAAATATATAACTATAAATCCTTAAACTGTGAAATCGAAAAAAATTGAAAAATGACTGTGTTCCGATCCATATTAAAATATTATGTCTCATTAGTCCTTATTCAGGTATAAAATAATTAATATATACAATTTATTAAGAAGTAATGTTTATTTAAAACAATAATATAAAAACTTTAAAATAAAATATAGGTTTAATTGCTTGCATTGTCTCTAGTTTGGCTGCAACGTGTCAAAGTAGTCCATCTTCTTAAAAAAATTTCAATTACGTACAAACTTGGTTTAAAAGTGTCAATTTCGTCCAAACGTATGTAAAATTTGCTTCAATCAAGTCCCTTCCGTTAAATTCACCAAAACGGACGTTAATTTTTTAGTTCTCTCTCCTCTGCTCCTCTGCTTCTCTGCTCTGCTCCTCTGGACATTATAAAATAATATAATGATAATATAAAATATAAAATAATACATTAAGCAATTATTAGAAAATTTGAAAATATTATGCATATATATTAAATGAAAAAAATAGTATACATGGACTAAGTTATACGGAACTTCTGCACAGAGTAATGATTGTGGATGAAACTCTCATTTCTCATATATTTATACTTGGTTTTAGTTTATCTTACAAAAACATGAAAACTAAATCTAAACAAAAAGTATTCTTTTCATACCCATTTTCTGCTTCATTCGATAATTGCTTTTCGTAGTAAAATATTATATTAAAATAATAACAATAAATATAATTAAAATATTATAATTCGTAGTAAAATATTATCTAAAAATCAAATAATTCATTTTTCTGTTCTTTAACTAAAAAGGTATTTACAAAATTATTTATTTTGGTATAATATTGGTTGAACTGTTTCTACATATTTTCATTTTCTTTAAAAAAGAATTATACGTTTTGTGTTAATTATATATATATAATTTATCGTCATTAAAAGTATATTAAAAATATATATAAGATAATAGGATAAATCATATATATTTAAAATAATTTATTAATTTATTTATTTACTAAAATAGTTTTAAGATAATAAAATATAAGATAGATATTTATATTTGAGATTAATAAAATTATTTTACTTTAAAATACACACATATTTTAATTAATAGATACTGTATAACTTTAATTTTTTCTTTCAATTAACAGGCACAATTCTCTATTAATAAATCATATGTAGCATATTGGTAAAAAAAAAGTGGAATAATAATTTAGATAAAATCATTTAGTTACATCATGATCATGATTTAATTTATGTAAATATTAAATATAAGTGAAAAACATTTTACTAAAGGAGCAGCAAAGCATAGCAGCAGAGCAGAGAAGCAGAGGAGAGAGAAAAAAAAATTAACGTCCGTTTATGTGGATTTAACGGAAGGGACTTGATTGAAGCAAATTTTACATACGTTTGGACAAAATTGACACTTTTAAACCAAGTTTGGACGTAATTGAAACTTTTTTAAAAAGATGGACTAACTTGACACGTTGCAGCCAAACTGTGGACAATGCAAGCAATTAAACCTAAAATATAAAACCAAAGAGTTTACAGTTATCTTATCTGTATTAGTTGACAAAAATACATGAATTAATTAAATTATACATCAAAACATAATTAAATAGTTCAACTTTTATTTTAATTATATTAATTGATACTTTTTATTTTAATATTAAAATAAAAATAACTAAGGATCATACCTAAAAACATATAAATGTTAAATATTTAAAAATATTAATTTTTATACTCAATCAATATTTCTTAGTCTGTATTTATGTTTTAGTTAAGTTAAATTAGTTAAGAATGAAATAAAATCATACTGGTGCAGTATTTCCAAAAAGTAACATTAGGTTGATTTACGTGAACATGAATTTAAATAAATAAAAAATAAATATTTAAAAATGAGATAAGATTGATATTACATTTAATTAGGTTAGGTTTTTCGTATAGTTATCCACCTAACTTACATTATAAGACAAAATGAAAATGGAGGAGTGATTGAAAATTAGAAGTAAAAATCCAGTTTTCAACTAACTGTACTAGAAATGTAATAAGTTTAGTTTTTTTTAAATTGAACTAAATAATAGTATAATTAATTTTTATTAAAATAGATTGTTTTTTTAGTATAAAATAGTACAATTAATTATAGTTTAGTATAATTAAGTTATTTTTTTCAGTCCTAAAAATTTCCATGCATTTGAAATGTTATATATGAGTGTTTGATTATATTTTATTTTATGTAAATTTTGGTTTTATGATATTGTTAAGTTGAACTACTCAATTAATGATCAAAAGGAGCAAAACCCATGAATGAAGATGAAGACCCAAGCAGGAGAAGGGAGAGCTTTTTATCGCCTAAAGTAGTCTCCAAGAGTTTCTCTCCAGGATCCTAGATGATTTATATTTCTGAAAATTGAAAAAGATCTCGAAATTCTTGTGAAAACATGTTTAAATAGCCAATTTCACGTACTAGGTCCGACATTCTTGCCCAACGCCTCATTCTCGCTCAACGAGGCCTAAAAATTGAGGCTTTGACTTGTAACTCGTTGGGCGAATTGTCATAGCTCGCTGAGCGAATTGGGATATCTCCTTAGACGACTTAGTTTTGCTTATTGGTAGAGGTGGACAAAACTAACTGAATTGCACTAAATTATCAATTAACTATACTATATTATACTAAAAATAATGAACTGTTTAAATTAAAAATTAAACTGTACCATTTTATAGTTCAGTTTTAAAAAACTAAACCTCTAAAGTTGAAGTTCAGTTAACAACTCATTAACTTAAAACTACTTCGTTTTATACATTTTACTTGTTTGAGAGTCTCTAAAGTTGCAATTCAGTTTGACTATTGTCGACTTGACAAACTTTGACTAGGGTTGACTTAGTCAAATTTGGTCGATTTTTTACTAGAGGAGACTCGACCGAATTTGATGATTTTCAATAGGAGCAAATTGAGCCATATTTCGTTTAGAAAAAAACATGATTGAGTTTTGGTTGTGGTTGACTTGATCGAATTCGAAAAATTTTAGGTCAGAGCCCACTCAATTGAATTCAATCGAATATTGGTCAAGTTTGACTTGATCTAGTTTCGACAGTGGCTGTCCTAGCCGAATTCGGTCGATTTTTTTACTAAGGTTGACATGACCAAATTTTGGTCGAGACTGACTCTAGCGAGTTTTGGTTATGGTCATCCTAGCGAAATTCGCCTGATTTTTGGTCGGGGTGGACTAAGCCGAATTTCAGTCGGAACCGACTCGAACGAGTTTGGGTCATCGTGGTCCTTACTGATTTTTGGTGATGGTCGTTCTCGCTAAATTGAACAAATTTTCAATCGAGGCTGACTCGTCTAAATTCATGCGAATTTTTGATAAGGATTGACTCAATTGAGGTTCGATTGTGGACATCTCGACCGAATTTGATCAAATATTGGCTTAGGCCCATCTCAACATTTTGGCACATTTGGTCTGTCCCAACATTTGGCCTGAATGGGATCATCTCAATCGTTGGCTCAACATGACTCATCTCAACCTTTAGCCCGACCAGGCCTGTCTAGAACTTTGGCCCATGTCGGCCCTTCTTGACCTTTGATCATTCTTGATTTGTCTCGACCTTGGGTTTAGCTTGATCCTTCTCAATATTTTGTTCGAGCTGACTCTTCTTAACTTTTGGCATGTCTATTCTCAAATTTGGGTAAGGTTAGTCTGTCTTGACTTTCGGTCCGACCAAATCCGTCTCGACCTTTGGCCTATTCTAGCCTTTCTCAAAGTTGTGTTGTGTGTCAAAGTAGAAAACAACTTTTAGTGCAGTGTAGTTTGGTAGAACAAAACAATTGTTCAGTTCAATTCGTTCAAACTAATTTTTAGTTTAGTTCACGCAAATTAGTTTTTTATTTAGTGCAGTTTTTAATATTGTATTTCATTGCAGTTCATTTTGTCCATCCTTACTTATTAGTTGACTTGGAACAATCTTAGACAACATACTTGATTGAATTATAATTGAGTGATAATTCTTGATGTATATTTTAATTTTATGAAATTTCTGCTTATCTACAAAATAATCCATTAATAAAAACCAAATACTTTTTTTAAAAAAATTATTTAATAAAATTTTAATTATTTAAAAAATAATAACAAAAATACCAATAAAAAATAAAAATAAGTATAATAAAAACACTCATAATGACAATCATTAGTTATTCAAATATATGTTGTATTAATTCAACTTACTAATTCTTTTTTAGAAATTAAGAAAGTTTTCAAAATTAGATATCATTATGAAAAATAATGTAAATCAATTGGCTATTATTATTGAAGTATTATATAAGAAAAAGATAAGGACACATTTTTAATAAATTAACTTATTTCAATCATCGTGGAAGAAAAATTATATATATATATATATTAGTGATAAAATATAATGATAATTTGACACTAAATTTTTTTTCTAAATAATGATTAAGTTTAATAACAAAAAATAATTAATTACTATAATAATACATTTAGATATTAATTTATAAATTAAAAATTATTGATAATTAAAATAATTTTTATTATAAATAAAAAATATAATGATATGTGAATTGGTATTTAAATTAATCATTAATATTAATATCAAAATTTTAAGTAAAAAAAGAATTGATTTCTAAATTGATATTTAATTAATTAATCAGAGATTGAGTCTTGAAAAATTCATAATAAAGAATTTAAAATAATAAGGAACTTGGGAAGGGTAATTTTTATTAATCCATTTATAGGCAGAAATACCTGTCGAGAATCATATATCCCCTTTCAAATGCATAGCATAAATAAACTAATAAGAAGAAAAAAAATACAAGAATAAAGTTCATAAAATATTTAAAAATATATAATACTGCCTTATCATTAAAGACAATTTTAGAAGTAAATATAAATTATAACAAATTTAATGCTAATAATTAAGTTAACTAGGATCTACACTTGCTGTGAAGTACAAATTTTGATACATTTAAGAGTATAACATCCTCGAAACTACAGGGTATAAGTTGATAATAGGAGTCAAATTATAATATGAACTTTCGTGGAAAGTGATACATATTTCTGAAAAATTGAAGTTATGGGACGCCAAAACAGTCAACAAAAGTTGCACAACAACCTGAATGTTTTCAAATCACATGGGCGTAGTAAACATCCAAAACGTGATTATTGTAATATTGCTGAATATAAAATCATGAAGGACCAAACTGCTAGCTATCCAAACTTGACTTACAGGTGCGTATATAAAGCCACCCACTCTGTTGTTCTTACTCCAACTTTTCTCAGCTACCATTTCCACCAACCCTTTTGCTCTCACTTTCTACTGAGACTACACCAATATTACTCAAAATCTTGTCTTTCAGAAAACAAGATCCAACCATGTTTAGATCCATGAGTACTCGGAGAGGTCCTGGGAGGTATGAGAGATTAGGTAAAGAATCAGTTTCCACTGCACTTTTGAACGAGGGGTTCAAGAGGAGCACCAGTTTGCCTTCTTGGGGATCCAACCCTTCAAGAAAAGTAGCTTTGGGTTCA